>NW_026712977.1:0-2400000 GCF_030625045.1 Achroia grisella | reverse complement strand
CAATATTTTTTTTTATTAATTTGTTTCATGGCTCTGGATACAAGTCCTTTTTAGCCCAACTTAAAGTTTTACAATATAAATTACAAATATTTAAGTCAATGTCCAATGTCATATAATAATAAATGTCAAATGTTGTTTCTCTTTTCTGATGAACTTATTAAAAAAAACTTAATCACAATTTCTTCACATTTTATTATTACACACATAATGCCAGGTATTTGAATTTTTTAAA
This sequence comes from Achroia grisella, assembly GCF_030625045.1. Lineage (NCBI taxonomy): Eukaryota > Metazoa > Arthropoda > Insecta > Lepidoptera > Pyralidae > Achroia > Achroia grisella. Next base: position 2,399,768 of record NW_026712977.1, on the reverse strand, counting down.
TAAGGTTGTGGCACTATTGGCACTAGGTAAATCCCGGAGAGTCGTCGACTAAATAAAAAAAAAGAATGAAAATGACGATCAAGAATGGGAAAGATGTTTGGATGAAGCAATTGGTTTTAAATATCTGGCAAAGTAAAGAGTGCTTAAAACAAAGAATAAACCTTAAAAGTTATATGTTTTGTTAATTTATTTTGAATGTTGATTTAAAATAAAAATTATTTGTGTAAATACTTTTGCACTTATTATTTACTGTAGTATTTATTAAACACAATGAACTAAGCTTTACGAATACGCCTTGGTTACCTTTAATATTCTTTGAGAACCGATGACTACAGAAATATCTACCCGAGCGAAGCCGGGTTTTCATCTAGTTTTTATATAAAACTAGCTGTCCCGGCAAACGTTGTTTTGCCTTAAAATAAAAAAAAAATTAGGGGTAATAAAAAAAAAATAGATGTTGGCCGATTCTCAGACCTACTCAATACGCTCACAATTTCATGAGAATCGGTCAAGCCGTTTCGGAGGAGTATGGGAACGAAAACTGTGACAGGAATAATTTTATATATAAGACAAATTACCTATTTGCGAGGGTGCTGCACCTCAGTCACTATCGGAAGCGTAGCTGACATTCAAACGGGTTATTTTCAAAGTAATTTTAGAGGCTGACCGAAACGATAATAATATTTATAACAAATTTTAGTAGGTAATTTAAAAAAATTGTAGTGCAATAATAAAACAGACATTAAATTATTTCCAAGTGCCACTATTCTCAAAATATTACGTCTTGCTGTATAATAAAGACTGTTATATACGTGTTCAGAAAAATATAAATAAAAAATAAAATAAATAGTCTTAGACAAGAAAATAATGAATAATAGTGCTTTTAAGCAATGTGGATGGAAAGGCGTATGAACGGGTCTACGCCTTCCCAACCACTGCGAAGAGCATTAGAACGGTTGCGGCAATGTTGCCACATGACTGTCTGGTGTTCTCTCGAAATTTTGTCTCCCCAAAAAGTAGGTCTTGAAGGAAAATCACCCAAATAAAGAACTTTTGTTTCCTAACAACCATTTTTATTGCGTATTGCAAAAGAAAATAAAACAGAACCCGTATAAGATCAATTTATTGTACGTATGTCCGTATATATATCCGTCGAATATTGGTAGTATGATGAGCATTTTTTAGTTTCACAGGTATATTTTTGAAATAAAATGGGTATTTGGTATCTCAGAATAATGTTTTAATTGTAAATTTTCTAATAATATAATATATTATGACGTAATGCTAATTATATTATTCTCTTTTTCTGTCATGTAATCCAGTACTCGGTTTTACGGAGAATTACCCCAAATTCTGGCAGCACAGGGTGGCTGGTTGGACGCAGGTCTATCCCAGTGACATGCGCCGTTTGCGTTGTAAATATAAGTACACTATGTAACTGATCATTATGTTACAAATAGACAAGGAATATGTAAAAATGACACAGAAGTAGATTTACCAATTTTTCGTGGAGCATTTGAAAACTGGCAAATGTTCAAAGTGGAATTACTATAATTATTTATTCATATATTTTCTTAGTGACCACAATTAATAAAATAATTGGTATAATAAAAATTTTAGTTAGAGCGACTTATATAGGACTAAGATTTTGATTTTATATGTCGATTGTTTTGAATTCGGAAGGATTTTCTTATTGACCTTACATAAAATTAAGTCTATATATCAATTACATTGTTGTTTAATTGGCTTTAATATAATATTTATTTTATTTTTACTAGAGAAAGCGTAAAATAAACTACACAATTTAGATAAAATACAAGCACGCTTTTCTGATTCTTTACATTTTTCCAGTCGATTTTTATTTCTCTTTCAGTTAGTTTTTTTGGACGTTTTTCATGAATTCAAATGCGCTCAATACTTCAGTAAATTCATACTTCAGTAAATTCTACGCTGTATTCATTCCGTTAGAGAGATGGACCTTATTGATTGACTTCTTTTAATGCTCAGAGCTGTGCTCAGTCATCGAATAACGACTAATTAATATCTATGTTAGTTGAGAGTACCTATTCAGAGTTACCTTTATACTTACTCACTTATATTGGTAGAGAAATGTCTATTAGGTCCATCTGTTAATGATTTAATTAAGTTGCAGCATAATAACTGAAAAAGTTGTAATATGTACTTACAACTAGGTTCTGCGTCTGATTTTTCTGCTTGGCTGTGTTTGCCCGAAATAAAAATTAGCCTACCTATTAAGGTTAATTTTCATCTCGGTAAAATTCGCTCTTCTGCAATATAAATGTATAATAACTACCTTTTGCATTTGTAATATTACTAGGGGTTAGACTTAGAGTAGCATATACACTTGACTGTAGGTACTCCGTCTATTAGGAATGACTATCCTTAATTATTGAACATTATGACAACAAAAGAAGAAGAATTTTACATATGAAAACATTACAGTCTTATACTTACTTTAATTGCGTTAAACAGCTTGAACTACTACAGATTTCTATATCTAAACTTAAATATGTACATATGTGGGCATTACAATATTATTAACTAATTTTTAATTAATAATATGTTTTTATTCAACAAAATATAAAATTTTATTTTTCAAAGGTAAAGTTGTAACTGAGTTTACTACTAAATTTTGTTGCATGAACTTGTACCTATACAATATATTATGTACGTACGTACAAGAAGTTTTCCGATAACTTTCGTTCGACTAGATGGCGCACTGAGAAGCTAGAAGCCGCCAACACAGCCCTCTTGTAAACAATTTACGGTTCCATAAAAGTTATAGTGTTATAAGTGAGGAAGGCGTTAGTGTTTGTTATTTCATGTACTGGCTTTTAGACCGAGTGGACGTGTCACGGCAACTAGGATTTTATGTCTTCTATGCAGCAGAAAATTTATTAGGTACCGGTAAATGTATTACGAATAAAAGAAGCTATGTGAGGATGGATGGATGTACGACCTCTCATGCAAAAGCTATTATTTTACATAGGTAACATTAAGTACTATTTATATAGCCAACGGTTACCGCAAAACATTAGATAAGTCGACAACTTTATTATCATTTTAATTAAATTAAAAAATAAAAACATGAGGATAAATATAATAATCTATACATATAAATAAAATTGGTGTGTCTGTTTGTAATATTGAAATAACTGTTTTTGACTAAATGCATATGAATATAAATACGGTACATATACAACAATATTTTTTTATTGTAATATGGAATAACTTAGGCTACTTATATTTTAGAAAAATAAAGTTAAATTCCAAGCGGACGAATTCGCGGGAACAGCTAGAGTATAATAATATTTTGTACAAAGTCTTCTATAGAGCCACTTCTGTGTCACCCATTTCAGCCGCCAAGCAGCTTGCTTTGTGATGGTATGGTTCGGTTGATGGCAAATAAGTTATTATTAAAACTGAATAGTTTAGTTCTCCGGATTAGCAACGAATGAGTGGTAATGATAACGTGATGTTTGTGATATCGTTCATTAGTACAGGAAACGGTTACTATTTACTAAGTGACGTTTTGTTTGTAATGCCATTGATATAAAAAATACCGCTTAGTCTGACAATAATTTGTTTTAAATTTCTTCATAATAGACGGCTTATGTTGACAAAAATATGCCAGACCTTTTAAACCTTTAATCTTAAGAAAAAAATATCTTATATTACAAAGATTTCTTTATTATATGATATATTCACCCATATACACCAACATTGATATACACAAAATTGCGGCATAATTTATATAGTTTTTACGTGACACTTTAACATACAAACAAACAATCAGACAGTTTTCGCCTCGTAACAGTTAAAAAGGGTTAACATACATAACATACATCAACATATATCCACTCATCAATATCACTATTTATAAAGAACAATCAAATAAGCAATAAGATATTCTCGTAAAGAGATATACGTATTTATTTAATTAGCACGTGAGATATTTTCAGTTGTACCTAAAATAAACACGAGAAAACAATACCTGATTTGCAAGAATATTTGCAAGCAAGTTTAATTTTTATAGGAATATTTTATTATCATTTTAGCGCGGAAAGTGCGCTCGCTCGGTGTCATCAGACACGAAGCACTCTTGCAGCTGACACGTGACACCTCGACACCGGGTGACCCGGACCATTGCATTATCGGACAGATAACGTTATACAAATACAATAACTCATTTAAAATATTCTCAACTCTTAAAAGAATATTTGATTAAATATTTGAGATTGTAATGGACTTGGAAACAAAATTTGAGGACTGAATTTAATATTGGAATTATTGGTGACATATATACGATAGAGCGGTTTAGAAATACTACTCATTAGAGATAAAGAATACAAAATAATATTTTTTAATTTTGAATTAAGGTTTAATTTGTCTTTATCTGGAAATTCGATCATTCATACTATAGATAAAGATACTACAAAAAGAGATGTCTCTTTTTTTACATGTATATGAATTCTAGTACACTATTAATATTATTCAGAAATTTCTTAAAATGCATGATTATTTGTAAGTAATGGTTAATATTAATAGTTCTATCCATTACTGCTTATACGAGTATCTACATATTTGCATACTATATGCTGAACAAAAACAGTTTATATTTGTAAAATGTAGTACCGAGCACCACATGTTCAGTAACTAGTGAATTCAAAATCGACAAGAATGAAAATTTTTAAATTTAAATTTAAATGAAATTATAGTGCGTAATTAAAATAAAAAGAAATATAATTTCATAAAGTCACTATTCTAAAGAGACTACTGTCATTGTCTGGATGTAGAATATTTTTTTATAATATTCTATATGTATTCAGAAATATGTAATAACATAAATAGTCTAGATAAGAAAATAATATACAACATTGTTTTGGTGTATTGTGGATGGAAAGGCGTATGAACGGGTCTACGCCTTCCCAACCACTACGAAGAGCTTTAGGACGAGCGCGTCAATGTTGCTAGATTACTGTCTGTTATTTTCCCTAAATTTTGTTCAAAATCTCCCAAAAATTAAGAAAAAATCCTACAATAAAAAACTCTGTATCCTGATCACCATTTTTTAGCCGCTTGTATTTGTGTTCTTTAAGTCGTTTGATCTGCAGTATTTTGTTGTCAAAGTATGTACTTGTAAAGTTTATTGATTGGTACACATATCTAATAGTGTTCTGATAAATTAGCAGTTGAAACGAAACTAGTAACTAAGTCGTAGTTACTAGTTTGTTCAGTTCGTAGTAGTCGTCAATACAATTAGAGACATAGGATATCTCAATTACATTCGGTTTGTTGCAAGATTTCTGTTAATTTTCAGTTTGATTTCAATCTAAGTGTGGTTCTTAGGAACGGATGGGTGTCTCGTTCTGTCTATTTGAAACAGGACTCGCGAATGAAGGAGGTAGACTAGTGTCCAATCATCTCATAGCATGTAAAATAATTTTATATAATTTAAAATTAAATATTATTATTTTTGTTCAATGTTCGAATATATCCAAAAACATAAATTTCTTCTTTTAAAAGGGCAGGATGTACAGAAAACAGTACCTACAATAATATATGGTTGTGTAAATTGCTTATTTATTATTTTTGCTTATTTTGCGTAGGAATGAAGACATTAATTTAAGGAAGCCGTTACATATGAATGTGGATGGTTATATGGGCAGAGGGAGACCAAAAAAGAGTTGGATGGACTGTGTGAAAGATGATATGGTTATAAAGGGAGTAAATAACGATATGACTGTGAATAGGGATGAATTGAAGAGAATAACATATTAATAATTGAGATAAAGGAAGAAGCAGATGATGATATAAATTGCTTACTGAAGATTTTGTAGTGTCAGATTGTAGACAATCTTTCAAAATAAATTTCTGTTTTTCTAATATGTTTACGTATATAAATATAAAAATAAAACTAAAAAGGAACTTTCTTTTCGTTGCAATTCAGCGTAGTAAATCACAGAAAAACAGCTCTGTATTTTGTTAGTTTCTCTGTAGATCAGTTTTAACTTAAATGTATTATATATATTTATATTTGTAGGCGAAAATGACCTATAGTGAGGTACTACTGGACATTTCCAAATATATATAATATAAAAAAATCACAGCAAATATTGCAGTTCCTATACTATCCTATACAGCACATTAAAGAGTAGTAATACTACACTTAATATTACTTCAAATATCACAAGTTGTTTCATTGAAATACGGGTTTTGCAATTTCCGTAAATACCTTCCAACCAATGCAATTTTCTACTTTTTCTATACATTTAACTTCCGTCTGTCTTTTGAACACACGTTCATCTGGAAGGAACGCGACATGTTAAGTATTTTTCTTCCTTCCTTTCCTAGAATATACCTGTTCATTTCCAATTTCTGGCTTAAATTGGATTCGTTTGCAACTGTAGCAGAAAATATTGTGCACGCATACATGCACACTACCAATACCTACTGTAAAGTTTCATAATTAGGGCAACTGCATACGTAGCGCGCGACCGCGGCAGTACGTTATCAAATATATTAAAAAGTGCCTTGTTAACTGAATTTTAATTGGCATTGTTACCTATACTGTTAATGAATGTTTGTCAGTTACTAGGATCCGGTTTCGAATGACTGAGATTGCAAAATAAACATTTTAGTATGAGTACCTACCTACCTATTCAACACCAGTAGTACTTAATTATTCAAATATGACCTTTACAGTTTTACGAAAATTTAAATTTAAAGAATACACTCACAATTAAATTGTTGTAATAAAAAAAATCATTAAAATGATTAATATGAATGACAATTGTTTTAGCACAGATAAGATAATATTACATATTCTACTAAATAATATTTCAGAATAAAACAGAGAAGAAAATGCCTAGTTATTTAAAGCGGTTATGTCTGTACGTTACTTGTTTCTCGTTCTCGTAGAGTTCGCTATCGTCTTAAAATTAAGCTTTCTTTTATGTACCTAATTGGAATGGAAAACAAGCTGACAGTAAGTGGCTCATGATACTATTCATGAGAAATAAGATGTCTTGCTTCTTGTCCTATCTTCTGCTTTATCTCATTCTTCAACGGAATCACATCTTATAAAGCAAGCTGCTTGCAGGCTGAAATAGGTGAGTTGTGACGTATTTCTACGTCACGACTTTTTACTTTTATTTCTACAGTCTAATACAGTAAAAACAATAATGATTTCCCTAGCAAGCTAAGCAAGTTACTAGTAACTTTAATTCATCGTTTTCAGAAAAAACATTCATAGCAACCGATCAGTACATACAACCAAACTCTATTATAGTCTCCTTTTGTGGTACTACATGTGTGAAGGATGGAGACCAAGATGACGAGCAAAAAGTAAAACGGCACCGTTGTAGTTGTAGAATATTTTTGTATTAAATTGACTTATGTCATATAAAAACAATATAATATTATAAAAAATATAGACACTAAAAAAGGTATATAAAATAGGTGCCAACAACATGTTAAGATGCGGTGTTACAAATTATTTTCACCAAGCAATTTAATGCATAAGAATACACCAGAACACATTTTGGTTTAAGGATGAGATATGGTAGTTAAACTAGGGTTGTTACCGGTGTGAACTTCACCCACCAGGTCACATGTTGAGCGGAGCGTTTTTATTCTGTTCCGCCATACTAAGTCTATGGCAACCAGTCTTCGACCATTCCTCAAGGATACGGCCATTCGGAATTTTGAGTGCTATGATTGAACATTATTACAATGAAATTTTGTTTTCAATCGGTCAAGTCGTTTCGGAGGAGAAGCGTTACAAAGACTGCAAATCCGCTCAATTACAGCGTACGGAGACATAGCTCATCAGGTTTGAGGTTTGCACTTACCTACAGAAATTTCAACTTTGTGTATATAAAAATATTTTACATTTCTGTAATATCGCTTAGTTCACTATCACTGCGTATTTCAATTAATCTTATCAATACTTACATGGATACTTGTGCTCACTGTTACTAACTGATCCATCAACTGGGAGCCTAAACAGCTGGGAATAAAAACAAGAATTTTAAATATTTTTACGGCTTTGGTGGTCTAGCGGTTTTGCATACCGCTTTACTTTCCATCATTATTGACAGTCCCTGACAGTCTATCAAAGTTCTACCGAAATTACTAAAAAGTAATAGATTTACTTTATAGTGTAAGCAGATAATATAACTCAATGGTATATATATATATACTATAGTCTGTGTAATGTCTTTTTAATGGTTTATAATAGTTCAAAGATTTGCGGTACATGGTTATAACTTCATGTACCTACATGGGCAGTAGGTACATGAAGTTTGGTGGCCAATTTCCAAAAAAACATTCACAGTGAAATTAAGGAGGGACGTGGAGGTCGCGTTGTCATGGTGTATTGCAAACAATGAGGCCAATAGTCAACCTCCCCCCGTGAGTGTGTAATACTTGAAAAAATATAGTAGTTACAATGCAGGCAGTGAGTTACAAAATGATATAACGTTTCGTATTGATTTATCATTGATAAGGTCTATAATTAATTATAGTAATCACACAGATAAATAATGTAATATATAGATAATAGGTAATGTAGATTAATGTGTAATTGTAACTGTAAAATTGATATTTAGTGTGTGACTTTTTGAATTTTTTTGTCTTCGGTGTTTCCATTAATGGAGAATAATTCAGAATTATAAATTGACAATGTTCTTTACCGGTAACAATATTCGAACACGCTACCTTGAATACCCAGTATCTCAGACTATCTATTACTACTAAATACCATCTATACTAACTAATAACAGTTATAAAAGTATATTTGCTAAAACGAGTGGTGGAAATTTTAAAATTAATTCAGAACTTTATTAATGTTCTTTTGGCAAAGACTATGTACTATATAAAACAATACCTAAATTTGTGTATATATCTGTGCATGTGTGCCAATCGTAAGGTAGTTTACTTTTTATTTTTTGTAGTTTTTAAGTAATATTATGTAGTACAATAATAGCTTCTAAACTTTAATTGTGGCAAATATTCTGCTTCAACCGCCTAATTTTTACGAAATGTTTGCTCTAATTAATTTTAATATGTATTAAACACAAACATACCATTACTAGAGGTATCCCAGATGGGGTTAAGTACTTTTAGAACGGCTGATAATGGAAAGGAGAATTCGCCTGCGCTAAAGGTATACACTGGCGGGGCACGATTGAATCATGATAAGATGAGTATGAGATCAGGATAGTTAGCCCATCGTTGCAAATTCACCAAGGACTTAACATGATACTATTCAAGCGGGACCGCGTGAAGTTCAAGCTGATATAGTGCAATGCTGGAAATGGGCTTAATAATAAAAGTAAAAGCAACATTTGACATGCCCACATTACGCTGGGTATATATTTTTTATGGATGATAATGGAATAGTGCTTACGGTTTACGCTGGCACCAATGAAGGATGATAAGATGAGCATGAGGTCAGGTGAATATGCCCATCGTGACAAATTCATCAAGAATTTGTCATGGTGGTTTGTCATATGGTACATTGCTAGCAATAAGATCAGTCCACATTATTAATAATCCCTTTTCCTCTTCGCTGAGTATATTTGTATACAAAGTTAGGTCGAAAATATAAATTAACACAAAGTTTTTTTGCTTCTCTCAGATTTGTACTCACGACCTCTTAGATTTAATTCATGGTAGTAAACCACTAAGCTCTGACGTTCATCAATATCTCGTATTTAATTCAATTTCATTGAAATAATATAGGTATATGCTCATAATACATTTGTGCATACAAGTGACCATAGAATTGCGAAGTAACTTAATTAGTCTGAAATTGTCTGGTCTGGTCAGAAATTTCATTGCAAAGTTTGGTGTCTGTTTGTATGTCCTGTATTGTTCTTGATCCCCGCAGCAATATTGTTCTCGGTAACAAAGGTGTTATAATAATTGCGCGGAATTGAATATAAGCATGCAATGCGGTGTGTTCGGTATATAATTCATTTTAAAATAAACCCCTGACTTCGCTCCCAATAATAATTTATACAATTAATTGAAAATGAAGTATAATTATAATTAATATAGTATAATATAATTCAGGGATGAATGGAAGAGAAGATCATATTACGCCGACTACAAATAAATGGGATAAGGAAAAAGCAAATGATAATAGTATAGTATAATTTCAAGTTAATAGCATTTCACTAAATGCATATTTAAGTATATTAGTGGTCACCCAGTAGTCGAATTTCAACGGTAATTTATTTTAAACATTATTATGGTTCTATTATCATAAACTATAGTCTTTAATATTATTAAAATATAATAAAAAATATTACATGTGTAATATTAAATATTAAAGACGATATTAGTTTATTCTCAATTTCACTACAAACTTTAACAATAAACAAAGGGGTATATTGGCCTATGTGTGTGTAATTATTATTATTCAATTAATGTATATTTTATATATAATAAAAAAACTATTAGAATTCTTTACTCCTTCTGTATGTAACATATTAGAGTGCGACATTTCATACTTCACCGGCCGCATAATTTTTTAATATAATGATATGGTACTTTTGTCTTGTCTGTCTATTTGTTCTTGCTTCTCGGAAACGGATGTGCCGATTTTGACGGAACCATCATTCACATATAGCCAATGTATTAAGGTAACTTAGAGTGATTTTATTCAGAAAAATAATTTATTTTAATAAAAAGAAAGTTAAATTACACGCTGATGAGTCGCCCCATAAGTGAAGTATACACATACAATTGTATACAAGTCCACATTGGTTGAGAAGGAAGAGAAAGGTGAAAGTAATAATAATATTAATCCTGGACTAACCACACTACGCCATCTGGTACTCGCAGTTTAAGACACCGCTTTTATTTCCGACGGTCGCGGGTACGTTTCGTGCAAGGTGCAAACATTTGTATTAATGAATATAATTGTTTGTATTGGTCTGGGTATTTTAAAATACATAACTAATATACATAGTATATTATGTACGTATTTATAAAAAGAAACTAATATTTCAATTCACATAGCGTCATGCCCGCTGAGACATTTTTATTTCTGAAAAAAAAAAGAATATGCCAAGCTCGCTTGGCCATGATTGCTTGGAAAGTATTGGTTGAGAACAGAGCTGGACCGATCGTCGTGGACATTTTTGGGGGAGGCCTTTGTGCAACAGTGGACGTTTTCAAGGCTGAAATGATGATGATGTCGATTATTATTATTTATATTTTTAGTATATATATATAGTATAAGTGAGTATTATAAGTTGAAGAATATTTAAACAATTTAATAATTATGATAGTCATATTAGCTTTTTTTGGAGAAAATTCCTGTAGAGGATATATAATAGCATGTAGTAGCATTCACCCGAGCCTTTTTATATGGGAAATGATGATGGAATGACAATATCATAGCTACTGGTATTCACTAGTGAGACACCAGAGACTGATGAGAGAATGCGGTTGAAATCAGGTCACTCAGACAATCGTAATCAATTCATCTGACATTAATAACTCTGGTTTGCACAGTGGTGTGACCGCATAGAGGTCAAATCGAGAGGCATATCATTACTAACAATTAGACTTAGGTAGTTCGCGAGTCTAGTTCAGAAGAGCGCTCGTAAAGAACGGTCTTCTGAACTAGTCACTTGCGAGAGAAAATATTTAGAAGCCTATAGATTGACCACTACTAGTAGGGGTCAGGGGAGGTTTTTTCAGCGGAGTAATATACTGCCTAGACTTGAGTGCGAACGAACTAGTACGCAAGAGTTGGTCAATCAAACGATACTAGTCGCGAATTTAATGCTCAAGACTAACAATCTCCTTTCTTCCTCATTTGTAATTATTAGTGACGCATAATTACCTAATACCGGATGTAAGGAATCCTAGATTTATTGGTATATAACACCAATAAATCTAGAATTCCTTACATCCGGTATGCAAAAAATATTTGTTGTTTCGCCATTTTTTTGTAACCATTACCAAACTACTATTGTGTAATACACACATAACATTGTTTATAGATAAGGCATTATAAGTTTATAATACATAAAAGGAAATTGTGTATATCTTAAATAAATGTTTTTACAAGTTAAGAAGTTTGAAGTAAAAGTGGAACACACCGCGACTGACCGCGAATGACGACCGCGTCATCGTCCGCGTGGCAAAAGCGAAGAGGCGCCGTGACACCTACACCTGCAACGATAACGCTATGATACTATATTTATCTCGCTCTAATATTTAGAAAACAGCAGTCAAGAGCAGGATAACATATCACTGGCTGGCACAGCACTTCACAGCAGTGGCAAACGGCAAACTTTATCCAAATACCAACTTGCGAGAGCACGTTCAGTTGTTTCGGATCCGCCTCACGGAACGCACGCATTTCTCTTAGGTATACGGAATAACTTTTCGTAACTTCAACATGACGTTACGCTGCGTGCTCGCGGTGTTGGCTTTGGTTGGGGCCACGTTAGCCGGACAGGAGGTCACCGAACTTAAGGTTGATGTGGTAAGCGTCCCAGAAGGATGCACCGAAAAGTCTAAGCAGGGCGACATGCTGACCATGCACTACACGGGCACCCTCGACGACGGGCACAAGTTCGATTCCAGGTATGTCAACTTTTCTTTAAGCGTCTACTTATAATAAAAATGCTTGCGACATTGACTCAATTGAAGACATAAAAATTGGCAATACCTACTTAACAAAAAAAACTTTTATAAAGCGAAAAACGGTAATCAAATTAACTTATATTTTCAATTTTGACTTGATAAAACCGGATATTTAATTTAATACTTACGTCCATTTATATTTTTATTGTAGTTTCTTCGTTGTACTTCTATTTTATAATTAAAAAAATGACAATCGTTATTCTGAATAAACGAGATCTGAATGATAGTTTAATAAATAACCATATATAATATTTATTAGCCTCATTACTAACTTTATTTTATAAAATACATATTACATGTGTATTTAAAAAAAGTTATAATCACTGCAATATGAGTCGTACATGCCGATTACTTAGTAGGTACATATAATGAAGTAGCTGTTAATGTAACATTCAAAACTCATATCAGTAGTATTCAGATACAACGTGGCCGAATCCGATTTGTACAAGTCTATCAAGTATATCTTTGCATACACCGACGTAAACATATGACTAATACAAGATTTTAATTAATGCCACAGTGTAAAAATCAACAACGTATATCGTGAACAGTGTGAGAACAAATTTAACCCGGTTTCGTGACTTGTACAGCTGGCAATGCCATCGTAAAATGTCTATTTATTAACAACCTAGAAAATAATGGACCGCTGGACCACGTCTGTTCGTTGCATATTGAAACATCCGTTTGTTGCACTTCAATAAATGTCGCTTATTATATATTTTCTTAATTGAATATTTCTAACTAATATTGTAAATCCGTGAAGTCGCCTGTTTTGTTAGTTTTTTTTACTATTTTATATTAAACGAATAGCTGTCCCGACAATCGTTGTTTTGCTATAAACATTAAGAACGCAATAAAAAAATACGGGTTGATGATAGAAGGGTGAAAATTTAAAGTTGTATGTAATTTTAATGCAACATATATTTTTTTTAAATTTACGAAAAAATAAATAAAAATATTTTTTTAGCGTGACCCTTACTTAACACTTAGGGGAATAAAAATCGTTATGCCTATACCTATTCTAAGATCTACTGAATGTACATATAAAATTTGTTCAAAATCGGTTAAGTCGTTTCTTAGGAGTATAAACCAGTCGGACGAAATTTTTACATATTAGATTAATGCACAATGAATTTTTCATATTTTTTTTGTAGACTTTACCAGAGATACCGTGTACTGTATTTCAGATTATATAGTTCAAGAACACAGAGTATTGTTGTACATATATTTATAAGTTTATCGACATGAAATAACTAGTCTATGGAAAGCTAGTCAGAAGCTGCTAGTACTGTGATACGATCTATTAAATTCACGTCAAATTTAATTAATACCCATCCATCCGTGGAGTGGTGAAAATTTTATGTGAACGTAACAAGTATCATAGGATGAACATAGGCTATATTACATTTAAAAAATTGTTTAGTATTATTAGTAGTTTATTTTAAGTTAGTTCGTATTAAACTCGAAATATACTACTAAACAATCAATTTAAAAAAAGATCAACATATTCATTATAATTTTTCTTTTTATAGCTATGTTATTTTTAATATCCTAAAATAAAGAGAAGATTTAACATTTTTTTATAAGTAATGTTTAAACTCGAAATATACATACTTAATAGTTTTTTACTACGATATCAAACTGTCTGCCTGTAGTCTCCTTTATCGGAGACTAAATCGACATTATTTGAAATTTGAAAATTTAATTTTTAAAATAATGTCCATTTTGTCTCCGCTATAGCCAGACAGATTATTCGTAATTATTATATTTGAGACGATTAGTTTAAAGTTTTATATGAGGTTGCCATAATATTTTATAAAATTTACAAACGTGCACTAGTGCTTCCATTACCGCCTCTGTTTGAACAACACAAAAATACATTTTTTTGGTTTCCGTATATATAGTATTATTAACGGTATTTTTTTAAGATACAAACCAACAATGTTTTCTTTCATATAACGAAATATTTTTCTTTTTAAAAAAAGGTCATGGTTTTATAAAAATTCAGTATTTATTTTAGTGAAATATGTATCTTTTATTTTCTTACAACAACTTATATCTATTATTACCCATGATTCATTAATATAGTGTATTAAAATAAAATTCATAAAGTATGGGTATATAATAATGTTACTTTATTTAAAAAGCATTAATGTTTTAAATAAATTCTAACATATTATTTCTGAGTAACCTATCAAAATCGGTAATTAATTTAATTTCCGATAGTGATACAACACTATTTATGAATCGTAAAAACCTGGCAATATCGGTAATGTCAAATTTATCTCAGAGATAAAAAAATATAGCTAAGTACATAGTTTACTAGACATTTAGGGGACACAAAATACTGATTCAATAAAGGATTATTGAAAATTCAATTTTTAAAATAGTCCAATCTAATTAGTCCAGGAGGACTAAGCAAATTAATTTGATACTTTGATTTTGTAGATTCTGACAATGATATTGTTAAAAGAAAGCCACAACAAAGAAAATATGTTTATAATAATAAAATTACAAACAACATTCCAATCTGAAAACAATATTTAAAATAATGTAAACGAAATAAATCCATACTAGTAATATAAAGGCCAAAAACTGTCTCTCTGTACCTTTCCTATAATACATGGCTTAACGTATTAAATTAAGATAGACTAATATTCTAATGCTGTTAGCCGCAACTGATCTTTACAACTCAACCAAACGGTATAGTGGCGAGTACAGAAGACACCCCAAAGGCGCGGAAGGACTTATGGAGCGACTGAACGCTAACTTCTGCCTGACAGATATGAATTTTGTCTGAGGACACTGATAAGATTTAGAATCTGGTTTCAACCCGTTTTTTTTTTGTACTATTCTAATGCTGTTCGCCGCAGCTGGCCTTTACAACTCAACCAAACGGTATAGTGGCGAGTGCAGAAGACACCCCAAAGGCGCGGAAGGACTTATGGAGCGACTGAACGCTAATTTCTGCCTGACAGATATGAATTTTGTCTGAGGACACTGCTAAGATTTAGAATCTGGTTTCAGCCCGTTTTTTTTTTGTACTATTATAATGCTGTTCGCCGCAGCTGGCCTTTACAGCTTCACCGGGCGTTACACAAGCTTACAAGCAACTTTACAGCTTCAGGGGACGAGTGCAGATAGTACTCCAAACTCGCGGAAGGACTTATGAAACGACTGTACTCTAATTCCTGCCTGACGGATACAATTTTAGTCTGAGAGCACCGCTAAGCTTTCTCAGGCCGTCATGATTTCGACCCCCATTTGGATAAGATGGAATATTGATCCGCAGATTATAAAGATATATTAAAAAGTGGACAAACCACGGGTAGCAACTAGTAAAATATTTAAATAGTATTCTTATAGCCAGCGACCTGAGTCTAAGGATTCCTCAACGATACTGATATCACAGGATAAGTAGCATGACATCTTAGCCCTCAGTAATGCAACGCATGATCATCATCATGTGATATCTGTGACATGGTGTTATATGCGTATCCGTATCCGTCCATGTATTACGGTTACCACTTACCATCAGGTTGGCCGTCAGCTTGTTTGCTATTTCAATTACATAAAAGGGATATATCTAAATATAGCTAATATTTATCAACTGAGTAAATAAGTAGTTTACGTACAAATATCAAGACAATGGATATAATAATGACGTGGGTTATTGTCATTAGTTAGTTTAGTTTCCTTTTATATATATATACCTAGTAGTTTTTTTACTGGTCAGTCATTTAATTTATTTATCAAAGGAAGGTCAGTTAGTTAATACTGTTACTATTGGATTCGACTGCAATTGTATTTTAGTTTAAGATTTTTTTTTTTAATTGATAGCTTTTTATATCTTACTTTATTCATGACCATGAATATAAGTCCTTATAGTTAATATTTCAGGTGTGATCGCTTACAAATTTCATCAAGATGTGATTAGTAGTTTTTCAGTTATCCTTAATAATGCGATTGTTTTTGCGTGATTGTACAGCGGTATTATTTTGTATAGTAGGTTTTATTATACAGTTGGTGTCACAATAAGACTACTTGATGTCACTGATGACTAACTGATGTCACTGTGACATATTTTTTTTTATTTTCATCGAACATTAATACAAGACAAGGAAATCTCGAAATAAAACTCTAAACCAAGTCACTTGAGCAGAGTGATATGTGGAATATAAATTATGTTTATTCATATAAACGTAATATAAACATACTTTTTATTAGTTGATTTTTTAAATGCAGATGCAGGCAAGAACAGCTAGAGTCTTGTCTGTTACTCAAACAAGAATTGTACAACTTCGCGTGTTTAAGATCTTGTGTGAATACAAACTACCAAATGGCAGACAATCAAACAGCACCAATTAGCATAATTTGCTAAAATCCTCTTATGAGTGTGAAAGCGGCGCCTGGCGAAATAATCGCGCGGTAGAATACTACATGAATGCACTCTGTCAGGACGGATATCATATTCTAAATGTCAACTACCAAACTGATATGTTTTCATTACTGTTATCTCTCCATTCTTTATCAGTACCGTACAAAGTAACTTAACATTATGTTTTTTAAACGAACCTATCTGCTGTAGGTACTTAGTTTATCTTAATCGCATTCAATATGTATACCTAAATTATTAAGCGTAGCCATAAAAAGGAAATCAAATCAATATTGCATTACAATTAAAATCGTATTATAGCCAAGTCAATGTATATATGGTATATATAATGGTATATTATACCAATTTTCTTATATTTTTATATATTGTTGCATATTGAAAAGTATATGTTTTAGGTATATTATATAAGTAATAGAATTCGTTGTGCTGTACTTTACTGTACAGAGATTTTTTATCAAAACATATACTCACAAACTCATTTACATAATAATGCCTACGTAAGTAGACTGTATGGAAAGTAGGTTTGCTCGTAAAAATACCACATAAAATATGTAGTTTTTAGTTTTAGTTTCACAACTTTAATTTAAATTTATTTAAATTACAGTTAATATTAGTAGTGTACCTATCTGTAGTATGTAGTCATCGAATCATTATGGTTATTAGTATTGTAGTGGTAGCTTCTGGAAATATTAAAACAAGACTATTAATTAATCAGTAGTAAGTAATAATCGATTATGACGAAATATTGTAGAAATTCACCATTATTAACTTTACATTTAAAATTCCTTTTGTCTTCGTGTAGTCATTTCTTCATCCACTAATTTCTTAATGGCCGTGTCTGCCATCTTTCTTAAGCTTACTCTTTTTTTACTTTTTGACCGTAGTACCAACTAATCACGTCAACCTCCGAGAAGAATAAAAATCCAACATTCTTACATTCATCACCGAAGTTGGGTCTAATCTTAAAACAAGACTATTAATTAATCAGTAGTATGTACCTAATAATCGGTTATGACAAAATAGTGCAGAAATTACCATTATTAACTTTGCTTTTTATTTCATTATGTCTTCGTGTAACCATTTCTTCCGCTAATTTTTAATGGCCGTGTCAGACGTCTCACTTCAGCTTACTTTTTTTTTATTTTTCTACGGTAATACCACATAATAAAGTCAATCGACGAGAAATATAAAAATCTAACATTCATACATTTATCATCGGAGTTGGGTAAATATTTATGTCTATTAATATCTTCAAAACAGGAAATAAATTCTGTTTTAATCCGAAATAATTGGGTTGTAGTTTCACAATGTTATTTGCTCGTCTCCCAGTGTTGTCTAGGTACGGCAAACGTTAATTAGTTAATTAAGGAGATTCTATTTTTGCTTTGTGTTTCCTTGATTCGTAACTAAAGCAAAATACATACTGCTCGAGGAATTATTACATTTTATAGGTTTCCTTTTATTTTCGACCAAAACAAGTGTATACGTTCTTGTTACGCCTGCTTATGGGAAAGTTATGACAGTTTTTAAAATGGACAGAATTATATCTAAATAATATTAACATATCCATACAGCTCTGGATTATCTATTTAAGATCCTCTTTAATAGGTAAGAAGGCAGGTATTATTTTAGCTGTATGCATTAATGCATTAATACACACATTGGCGTGTACTGCTATTTTTTCTACATTCTATTAGTATTTTTCTAAATATATTAATAAAAATATACATATAAATAATCTTCCGAAGTTACATACCTGGTGTATTTTTATAAATAATTTTACCCGATTATGTCCAATAGTCGTGTACTTAATTTAATTAGACAATAAATACAGTTTTATCATTAGATAAATTCATATTATATTTTCTGAAGAAAATAGATAGAAATCCAAATTAAAGATAGAGTTATTAAAAACACATGATATAATAAATTTTGTATGCACTTTCACAACATCATAACAGGCTATAAAGATGTAAAAATTTGTTTTATCTTGAATTTCTAAAATAAATTGAGCGTGAACAATGTCTCTTCAAGGCTGATTGTCAGATTATGAATCAAGCCAATACATTATGGTAACACTGTGATGAAAAATTAATTCAGCTCCTCAGTTGTTTACTTTCAGTGGAATTGCGTTTTTTGTTATCGCAATATTCTCATGAATAAATTAAGTAGTCATACTATAAATTTAGAGATTTTAAAGTTACACCTTCACATATTCACAAAACTATAACAGAAATTTTCACGGGATCTGTCTGTCAGGTCAGCTGGTTTATCTAATAATGAATAAACTACTATTTTGTTGGCGTTGCAAATCTATTCAGTAGATACGTTCTCAGTTGTCAGAACAATGCATCGCAAAATTTTGTTGTTTGTTCCAAACAATGTCAATAACAAACAATCTACATATGATATGTCGGTATTTAGATATAAAAATTAGATGTAAGTAGCATTTTTTGTATTAAATAAAGGATATTAATTATCTATACATGTAAATAAAATTGTAGTGTCTGTTTGTAATATTGAAATAACAGTTTTTTACTACATGCATGAATATAAATACGGTAAAATAACATATTTTACAATTTTTGACTGTCTGTCTGTTTATTCCAGCTAATTTCTGAAATAGATGAACCGATTTTGACGGGACTTTCTTTGGCAGATAGCTGATGTAATAAGGAGTAACTTAAGCTACTTTTATTTTAGAATAATAAAGTTAAATTCCACGCGGACGAAGTCACGGGAACTGCTAGTTTTGAATAAAATGGAATGCAATTTTATATTTATATCCGCCATGTTCCGTATATATGAGAAATATCTATTACGTCACACTTAGTTCTTACCTCTACTGTTCTGCTACTTCCAGAGGAATAATGTCAGCCACAGAGTATGTATTATCAAAGACAGTACACACTTGCTTAGGCGATAGCATTGACGTCATATACTTAGCGTAGCGTAGTACATGGATACCAGGATTTTTATAACAAAATAAAATGTTTTATTACATTAGACTTGTAAGTGCATGTAGTAATATTTGAAAATTTGTCTATTACAATTAGAGAATATTTTAACCACAGACTATCAGCAAATAGAGTTTCAGCAATATCCCCAAAAGGGGTAGCCGGTGGGTAAACGATAAGTGTTTTGCATTTAGAACTTTACACCCTGCAACAAAGTTCTTTTTAGTACGGCAGTGTTTAGCAGGACCGTGTACAAAACTATTGTAGGAAAACATATCTATAAATAGCATACTAAAACAAAGTCGTTGTTCCAGTCTGTTTCTCTTCTTACATCTCATTACTAACTAATGCAGCTGATTATAACGGCTTTCAATATTGTATAAAGAATTTCTTCCCGAAGTTTAATTTTAATGAGGCATGTATATTAGTTATACGAGCTCCGTTTCACTACGACACACAATGTTCAGGCGAAGCCGCGGGGAATCCCTAGTTAGCTTATAAAAGTTTAAGAAACTTCCAGAACTTGGAATGCGGCTGAAAACGGCAAGAGCGAAGCTGCACTTACAAAATATATTTAAGTACAGAACGCCACAACTGGAATGAGGTGTGAGCGAAGGTGAATTACTCTACACAAGATGTGTGATTAGCTAACAGAAGTTGTGCTTGTACCATAAACTCCGCAACTTTTGTTATTATCATTTACGGCTGCGAAATTTTATCGTTTAATTATCTACGTTCTAAACTCTGTTCCTGACTATATATTACCTGTGTAAATTATACTCTGTTCTTATTGTTGTGTACTGTCACAAATGGAAAGGCTTATGGTTATTATTTTAATGTAGATTTGTGGATTAAAAGCCGCCGATTACTATCAAAAAGATTGATAATATACTTTATTAGAGTCGTACTAGAGAGAGTTTAATTTAATTTAGTTTGAATTTGTGTCTTACCTAAGTTGATGTCTTTATGATAAGCAAAACAGAGCCGATTTGACAAACCTCAATAACTATTATTTTTTTGTGATAAAGTTAAATATATACTGTTTATTCATTATATTTATATTCATTACATTATATGATATTAAAAATATTAGATAAACTCAAGAGACTCGACCTACTTAAGGTGTAAATACCTATCACAGTTCAGTAGGTAATGAGGGAACCATGTATGCGATTAGACTATAATGATACATAAATTATTCACAATACGAGTACGAGTAAGGTGACGTTCTTTCCCTTAGACTATGCATCCATAATCTTATCAGATGGGATCATTGTTCGATAAATGCATATACCACGTACACATAGACATTGAATGGGGTAGGAGTTGGCTCGTAATAGGGAATAATAATAGGAACTCTCTTTGTAATATTATACATTTTGACGGCCACAGTTGTCTAGTGGTTTAGCATACAGCCTTACTTTCGACGGTCGCGGGTTCGATTCCTCGCACGGCACAAACATTTATATTCATTGTATCAGTCTGGGTGTTTTCTACTCGTATGTATAATATGTATGTACTTACCACAAATGTATTTAAATATTTCCATCAGTAGTCCAATACCCTTAACACAAGTTCTACTTGGGTTGAGACAAGATGGCGCGATGTGTATTGTCCAGGTTTATTTCGACTATTATTGGCTTGGTGACAAATTCACCAATTTGTTACGATTTGCTAACCTGACCTGACCTTATGCTCATCTTATCTTCCTCCACTGGTGCCCTGCCAGCGAATCCGATAACGCAGTATGAGTGCCCGCATGTCATTAATTAAATTACATTTTGAAGTGTGTTTTGCGTTATACTTAAATGACAACAATTGAAAAAAACTATACTAATATTATAAGGAGAGAAAGAAAACTCCAGAACCACCGCAGTGATTTGAGAAGCCTATTATTTATGTATGACACGCGGTCGAAGCCGGTGTGAGTTGCTAGTATTGTAATATATCTCTTTATAATATATTATAAAGAGATATATTGACTTTAGAAAAATTCTCATCAAATACCTATTTTTTAAATGTAGATATATTTTAGATGCAGTACAAATATGCATTTCATTGAATTTCTGAATAGAACTTTCTCAATGTATGATGAAAGGGACTGCAAAACTTTACAGTACATCTCAATTTTGCAACGTATTTGTATGTCTTCACTAATAACCACCCCATGGAGACGCAAATACTGTATGCAAGTTTCAAATTGGAATTAAATTCTCGATATTCGATATTTCAGTGAGAGATGAAAACCTTTCATATATCAAGTCTGTGTGATGACAAGTCTTTTCAGGTGGAAGTATTAGGCATAAAGATGGTAGATCATATCAATACAGCTCTTCCTTGTGTGCTATGCACATTCACTGTAAGTAGTCCTTTCAGGTGTAAGGATTAGTCATAACGATGGTTTATCATATCGATGCAGCTCCTACACCATGCACATTTGCCGTAAGCAGTCTTCGACATGAATAAATGCCTTCCAATTAGCGAGTTCACTAATTGCAAGCCGGTTATTATATGTTTACAACTAGGAATGGTTTATAAAATGAATATTGTATGTTTACGCTGAATATGATATGTATTAGGGTTTTAATACATAAACCAAATGATTATGCGAACCTTCAAAGAATTTAAGTACGTGCCTACAAAAAAATACTATACTAATACCATGGTATTAGTGTAGTATTTTTTTATATGTAGTGCATGCACTACATATGAAATACATATTTATATATTATGTGTTTATTCTTTTATGTATATGTATACATATACCTACATAAAAATAACTCTGACTAATACAAACAATACAAATATTTGCATCGTGCGAGGGAATTGAACCCGCAACCATCATAAGTTAAATATTGTACTGAATACATCACATACAATAGCCTAACTACACGTGTAAAAGTTTATAATTAACCACCAGATAATATTGTAAAGGCGTATAAGTCTGATCGAACTATGCGTATTTGATTTGAAAGGCAAGCATTTACTCGTACTAGAATGTTCTGTACTGTTAGGATTATTTAATACACAGTATGAATAACAAATCATGAGATATAAGGGTCAAACTCATGCCTATAAATGTCAGCATATTGGCGGAGTAAAAATAGATGATTTTGATTATGCGGCCGACGCAACCGACAGCTTCCGGATTATAGTTATATAAATATTCTTTATATGAAACTATGTATAATGTCTTGTGAAAATACCTATCTATTTAGTCGGTTCTTCTCCACTAAAACTACATTTCCAACTAAATATATTGCTCTTATCAAGTGGCAAAGATATACATAGTTACTTAATTGACTTACAAGGTATTAAATAGATATTAAAAGTAAGTTTATAGATGAAGGAATTTTTATATATGTACCGTCTCGGAAAAAATATAATAGATTAATGAACTGAGGGGTGGATTGATATCTAATTAGTAAAATTATTATTTTATTTTGGAAAGGAATTAACAATAATTATTATTTTATTATAGGTATGTTTTTTTATTAATGATTATGGAATTGTTGACCCGCCTGCACTAACTGGTTACGATGGCCCCGCCAGTGGAGGATGATAAAATGATCATGAGATCAGGTCAGTCAGCCCATCGTGACAAATTCATTAGGAATTTATCACGATGGTTTCCAGAGGTAAACCTGACTTGGTACTTTGCTAATAATGCAGTAATCATTTCGCATTATTAACAATCCCTTTCCACCTAAATCATCGCGTATGTTATAATTGAATTGCACGGTGAAAGTGAAATTACAGCCTTTGAAAATGTATTCATAGCAAAAATTAATCTCAGTAACACTAAGACACGAGGTCTCGTGGAAAATGTAATTAAAACAATACCGTGAGAATACAGGTTTATTGTATTAACCTCGAGAATCAGCCAACTGACTGGCCAAGACTCCATGTAACCAGTGAAGTTTCCACTCGACACTGTTTCTAGAGAAAGTTGAATGCATTTAATTTTTAAAACAATGGTGTATAGTCGCGCCTTGTTTAACATACACCATCACTTTACCGTTATATATACATACAGTCTTGACTTTTATACGTTGAGTCTCAGTTCTGAATATATGTGTATATTATTTATTTATTTAATATAATGGCTAACATAATTACACAATTTTTTTTATTAAACAAGAATAAATTGTACTGTTTGTTTATACTTAGTAAAATTAGTCAATTAGAGACTATAGTGCCCAAAATTAATTACAATGTTCATACATAAATTTGACAGTAAATAAAAATTTGCGAATTAATGAAAATGAATGTTATTAAAACGATAGTAATGACCATGTTTTAGAGCAGGAAAAGTTTGATATCAGTAAATACAAGTTAAGTGTTGACATATTGTTAGCAACGAGGTCAATAATTCTCGTAACCATCAATCCTCTCTCACCCCGTGCTACTTTTCCATAGCGTCCCCTTATTTGCGTGTTTGCTGTCATACTTGACCACTCGTATACCATATTCTAGTTCACATAACATTGCTAATATGATTAAAGTGGCAGAATCGAATTTCGATATTTGCTTCGAATAGACTTATGACATGACATACACCGTCAAGTTTCTAGATCGGCGCTTGGAACTTCTACTGCAAACTTGACAGTAAACTTGGTCATGTTCCCACCAGTGTTTGATATAGACGGGAAACATAATGATTAGAAAAGCCACGAATATTCGGTTTATATTTGGAGCTCTACGTACACGACTATTTTTTTAAATATTCGGTAAACTGCGATTCTTGCACTATTCGGTCGAATACAATATACAAAAAACGCATACCAGTAATGGAGTTTATTATGTGAAATATACCATATTCATACAACAGTGCAGAGTATTTTTTGGTATTGGTACTGGTGTGTAACCAGCAAACCAAAAAAACGCCATTTACGAGAATAAAATCTAAACATATTCTATGCGCGACAAAACTTAAGAAACTTCAGTTGTTCCAGCAAGTCCACATATATATCACGAATACATGTTGTTTCTTGTAATATTTTTTATACACTATTATTGACATAATTTGACAAAAAACAATCCATAAATAGTTACATCCGGTGTTGCGTTCTCGCAAATTAAACGTGTTACCTATTTCATCGCTACAGCCAAGAGCCTACTCGAATATTCATTAATAGGCAGTATAACTATTGGCGGCGTCTTCAATAATGATATGCGCTATGAGATAGCAATTTAATGTAGACGCGGCTCAGTCCGCTTAACTGCTCTTACACATTTATTCAATTTTACGAAGTTAAGACGGCTCGTTATATATTGCCTGAAGTTTAATAATTTACGATGTTCTACGTGATAGCGAACTACATATCGAAGGGTGTTATATTAATCAAATTATGTAGCAATTTAAGTTACTCGAGACAAGTTACGGTCGAGATCGGCATTTATGCGGAGGTTCGGCGTACGTATCATTCGCTACCTCATTTCTCTCATTTACCTTTTGGGACCAACATTGAGGCGAACCAACAGAGATATCAATTTTAACGAGACCACACGTATACAAACGACATAAAGTGTAGTGATGCGTAGTAATTCATCTCGTTTCGATCTCTAGTCAGCCATTGCAGGATTACCAACATAAAAACGGGCAACGTATGTGTACTACCAACCGTTTTTATAGGTAGACTTTATAAAAAGCGGTCTGCATGGATAACAAACAAATTCAGACGCCAAGTAGCTTGCTTGGTAAAGAGTGTGTTTGTTTTTCAGAATAAGGAAGTGAAATTACAGGATAAAAGGCAAGGCATCTTAGTGATTATTAATGGCAACACATGAGCGGTATCATAGGCCTTAATATCTATATAATAAATGTCTGTAGTCGTGTTCGTGTATATAGGTAGACAGTTGCCGCTTACCGTCAGGTGGATCGCCACCTTGTTTGTTATTAAAATTACATTAACATCAAAAACACGTAGGTTTTTTTTACACATCTTTTATTAATAGTTACATAATATTATAGATCAACACAAAACAAATCATACTCATGAATACAAATGTTGGTGTTGGGTATATAAAATAAAACCCCAAATAGAACCCGCTACCATCGGAAGTAAAGTCTCTAGACCACCGAGGACGTTAAGTTAATAAACATACAAAATAATGAAACAATACAAGAATGGAAGGTGTTGTATTACTGTGATTATGATTTCCTTGTTATAATATCAAATATTACGAATTTCTTAGAATCTATTCTACTGTGAAATCTTTTCATTTCCCGATCATGTTTAAGTATACTGATTATTAAAGAAAAAATCGAATATTATATAGAAATATTTCACATTTCTATATATAAAATATAGTGTAGTTTCTAAAATGACGCTGAAACGTACGGACCGACAAAGGTGCAACATAGCGAAAAGTTTTATTTAAGCGTATTACTTCAAAGCCCTAAAAACGAAAACGTTTATGAAGTAAATGGTTTCGTTTCGCCAGTTAGCGATGCATTTGGCTATGAGTTATATATACGTAGTTATAAATTAATTAATGACGTCATTTCATTGTCATTGTTCATGCACTTAGTACTATGACGTTTGTATGTTATGACGTCATATACTAGCCTAGAACAGTGCTTCCCGTACGAGAAACAGCCATTATCAGTTACAGAATACGTACCGTTAAGTTGTTTGGTCGTTGAGGTTTGCAATCACGACAGTTACCCCAGATGAAATAATTTGACATTGATAAAAAATTTCATCTTCGTGATGTTATTAAACACATAACAAACAAAATACACTTAAAATTTATAATTAGGATTATTATTATTTACATACTATTTAAGAAATGAAATATAAATCATAATTAACATTAGGTCGTGCGAAGACGTGTTGTTAGCGTTACAAACATTTAAATATTAAAGTAACGTACAAACTTTGTACAACAATTAAAAAGTAAAAGTAAATAATTTATTAAGATCTGTAATCTTTTGTAATTTATTTTTAACTAGTCACGCGGCCGGTATCACCCTCATAAAATGTGTTATTCTGATGTAGCTATAAGTTCACACTCAAATTTCAACAAAAGCCGTTTATTAGTTTATCTGTGAAAGATTAACAAACATCTATCACTCTCACAAACTCACAAATTTTCGCATTTGTAATATTAATAAGAAATAAGATGTATATATAGATATAGATGTATAAAGTAGTGCTAAGAAACCAACCTTTTTCGGATGCCATGCAGAAATGAAAAAAATGAGCAACGCAATACAAACTAAATGAATGTTTATTCAAATAAAAATACACGAATACGATTAGACGAATCTATGTGAAACGCGGTTTCATTAACAATTTTGATTACTTTGTATTTGTGTTGTGAAACGTTCGGCCCGCCAATAGATATTTAATGAGGAAATTCAGCAATCGCCTAAAGAAAATTAAGTTTCTGATGTGGATGCCCCGAAATGTCCCTAGCAATTAATTAAGTAAACACGAATAGGATTAAACGTGAGAGTTGCCATTCAAATGATGCTCCTTTTGTAGAATTTTAGGAACATTGCAATAAATACGATGCTTAGGTCGTCTAGCGGTTTGGCACACCGCTTATGGTCACAGGTTGGCTTCTTCGCACTATGCAAACATATCTATATATGAGTATGATAGTTTATATAGTCTGGGTGTTTGTAAAAAATGTACATGTAACATTTTTTATGTTCTGGGAATGACACAAGCTGACGGCCAACTTGATGGTAAACAGTTATAATCGGATATTAATTCCGAATATAATAACAAATTGCATTATTGCACATCTGGCTGTTGGCCCCAGTTATTTTAACGACAGGCCTTCTGAATATTGTTCGTTTGATTTGTAAAAACCTGTTAGTCAAAGTTTATGAATTATCTTTCATTTCTAATACTATCGAGCGTATATATAGTGCAACCTCTATTGAAAGCAGACAATAATATAGAACAAAATAAAAAAGCCGTCTGTTTCAAAGAGCGACTACATACAAGTTGACTAGACAGGATATTACTGTTGATTCTAGTCCTCATTACAAGAAAGCCCTTTTTAATTTTATACTTCTTTTTGACGTAGGCACTGACTATATATGGGTGTCAAAAAAAACGATCACAAATACTCATTTCAACAATATTTAATACACATCTACTATCAAAAGATGATTATAATAACGAGAAATAGTTTTAACGAGGTATTGATTACCCTCTTTTTTATTTTTAGTAATAAGAGACACTAGTCTCAGGACAACTCACACAGTGCCATCTACTCTAAAGTTAAGCAGAGGTTGTTATGGGCACTAGACAACTGATACAAATACAAATACCTTTTTTTACATACAGGCATATTATACATAGTAGACATCCCGATACAATCAATCACATTCATGGACTACAATTTTTGTACCGTGCGAGGAATTGAACCCGCGACCAGTAAGGCGGTCTACTAAACCGCTAGACCATAGAGGACGTCACAGAACCTAATATTATAAAAGTGAATGTATCATTGTCTGTTTGTTACGTTTTCGTGAATGACCGGATGTTATAATTTGTCGCTTATTATGTCAATAGACTGTATTATCGCCAGTATCTGCCCGCATTATCCTCGTTAAATTAGTTATTCATTAGTAAATGTTTAACTAAATAAAATCAAACGATATTGGTGTCTATTTATCGGGTGTATATCAGCTACTTAAATATGTATTAGTAATAACTAGTTACTTGCCCCGGCTTCGCACGGGTGTATACATGTATTATATATATAAACCTTCCTCTTGAATCACTCTATCTATTAAATAAAATCGCTTCAAAATCCGTTGCGTAGTTTTAAAGACTTAAGCATACATACGGACAGACAGCGACAGCGACTTTTTTTAATACTGTGTAATAATGATTTCGTATATTGAAACTACAGCAATGGACGGGAGTCTGATGATAACGTGTGAATCACATATCGGCCTTAATTTTAAAATGTATTCATTGAACTGTGCTGTGCAACCCCAGGGGGATACGGCAGACCGTTCGTAGGTACGTACCGCACGATCACCATTGTCAGATAATGAAACAAAGGCTCCGTTCTCCCAAGGTTATTGATAATGCAATTATTATTTCTGGTAACACATATCCGTATTATAATTATGCAGTTTTAATAATTGTTTGTGACCGTGTGAATGTTGACAGAGATAGCCTTAGTATAGAATCATCTACGTCATCTTCTGTCTTATCTAATTAAAATATCATCCCGATCATCTCGATGAATATCCTCACCATGCTTTTATCTAGAAACCTATTACACCGCAGAATAATATTGAATCACCTTCCGGTCACCTTGGTATTTCAAAACGATATTGAAACCTTGAAGAAAAGTTAATTCTTCCTTAAAAAGCCAAACTCGCCTATAATTTCCAAAAAGTTGCGGGTGCTCATGGGAAGCGGTAATTAGCCATTACTATCAAATGTAGAAATAAAGGTGAGGCTTACAGAAATACTCGAATAGAATTCATCTTAATACTATACAAACAAAAAAACCGGCCAAGCAGTTTGCTTTTTCGGTTGGAGGGTAAGACGTGGCAATAAAATTAAATTACTCGTACCTTATGTGTCATGACATCTTAGACTTTCATCTTATCCTATGGTTTAGAACATGTTGATGTAATGTCTCTGGTGCTATATATATATAGGCAATATTTGCCTCTTGCCATTAGTGGACCGTT
This sequence comes from Achroia grisella, assembly GCF_030625045.1. NCBI lineage: Eukaryota > Metazoa > Arthropoda > Insecta > Lepidoptera > Pyralidae > Achroia > Achroia grisella. The sequence goes on along the minus strand of NW_026712977.1, from coordinate 2,370,043 downwards.
GCAATTCTCGTTACATAAAAAAATGTCGGCTCACAAATGATCTAGGTCCAGAGGCAATAATAAATCAAATTATTGTTCTGACATCTAATCACTCTTTCCTAATCCTCGTATAATTGTATTAATCAGAACACTTTATTTCATTCACTCAACTACTTTCAAATTCAAATATTTTCGCCAACCGGTGTATCCGCCATCATGTGAACCCCGATTTAAAAAAGTGTGATCAATATGGTTAACATTACTACCTGAGTTTTATATTGTTTATATTCTAAGTGAAAAAACAAGAAAATCTGTGTAAATTCACATATATATCTAATTAAAGTAGTAACAAAGGTTGCACCCAAGTCCTTCAACTTATCATCAAGTTAGGTTAGGTTAAAGAAATTGGAAGTCCCAATTTCTCCTTACTATTTCTTTTAGTACACAGTCTCCTGCTAGATTCTGTTAATTTTCACATCTCTCAAGCATACGAATAAAATACCATAGATTTTTTCTACTGTTTAAATAAATCGTAATGTACCAAAAAGTAAAAAAAATAAAATTAAATATTTGATAAACATGTCGAGGAGACGCGTCGAATCGATTGTACAAGTATGTGGCAAGCGAGACCGTAGCGGAATGATTAGCCTATTTATTATGATCAGATGTGTCAGCCATTTTGTGACTGACGTGGACCAATAAAGTTAACCAAGACAACTGTGCAAAAAATTTGCTAAGACGCTAGAGACTACATACAATCTTATTGTTGTAGCGACATATGGCATTTACTAACTTATCATTATGTATTCAAAATAATTTATTTCTGTTATTTTATCCATATACTATGGAATTATGACATTTATAAGTAAGAGATGAGTGTATAGTCTCGCCCTCGTAAATATACGAGCAACAGTGAACTGTTATCCAGTGTTTTTATTTCTTCACCGAAACCCTTCAGATATAATCCAAACAGACATGTGAAATAAAACATCATACATAAAGAGCTGAAAGTGCATACAGATTATACTACTTTATCTCTACACTGATATTACTGTAGATGAATTCGGTATAGGTACTAGCAATATGGTTGAGGTATACCAGAGTAATCATAATAATAATTATTGTTAATACAATAATATCCCTGGATAATTTACAAGTCCCCACATTATCCCAAAGCTAAGTAGAGCTTGAGTTATGGATACTACTGGAGAACTAATATATATATATATATATATATATATACTTAGTTTTTTTTGTAAGTACATAGACACAGATGGATACTAACAACTCATAAGTACAAATGTTTGCACATGTGCGAGGAATCGAACCTGCGACCATCCGTAAATTCAAGCAACGTCCCAAACCGATAGACTATCGGGAGCGTCAAAATTAGACAGCACTACAATTCAACTTACAACGAAACCATGCGACTGACACTTTTATTTAATAATTTTTAATAATATTTTTTTTTTCATTTACATAAAAAACACTAAACTAACTATTAGTTGAAGTTTGTGACTAATTATTTGTAAGTGTAACTCAATAGTTTTAAAACATTGCTCCTGCGCCTTAGGAATGACATGAAATCTATGTAATGAACAATTATATTTAGCTACAAATTATGACACCTGTGGTGGCTAAGTTCACGTCGTCCTTCTGACTAGTTGTAGTACCAACTACTACGTCACAACGTCACAGTTTAGTGGTTTGGTTTAGAATGAAAATAAATTTATTAACAAGAAACTGTATCATAACAGAAAGACTAATTTACAATTTCCATGTAAATTAATATTTCTGACTCTCCAGTGATGGACACTCTATATATATAATCGATATCAAATGACCAATCCAATCCGAGAGACGGTGGCAGCCTCATCCCTTCCAAAGTAGGATTCAAATGTACACAGAGAAATAGGGTATCTGAAATGTTCCATTCAACAAGACGTCTATAGCTAATAAAGCCTCTTATAATAATCGTGAAATAGTAGACAATATTATACACTAGTCTCTATGTAATATATGTTTTTTGTTCTATAGTAGTAGGGAAAAAGATATATTAAAATAAAGTAATACCAAAACTTAAAGTGAAGCTTAGTGATACATTAATGAATATCGCACCAAAATCGGTTTCTGATTTTCGGTTTTGTTTCTGAAATTAGTGTTCTGTAATGCTCAGATATATGGACAAATACTATTGCAATAATTGTTTTATGTTCTATTACGTTCATAAACGTCACCTTTTCTCATATATCTTTCATGTAGAGACAGCGCACATTACATTATCAGCAATCAACTAGGTTTTTCTTATGTACATATATTATAAGAAAAAATGTATGTTATGTTCGCTGCCCGTACATGAAAGATATATGAGTAAAACTATTATTAATTGTATATGTATATATATATTTATTAATATATATTTAGCTACTACAAGATATAGTAGAATGCAATACGTTTTATTGGTATTGTACGTCAAAATGACTAGTGTTGAATTTGTAGATAAAGAACAGGATGCATGGCGTAATATGGCGGAAGGGTCACGCATACTAGTATCTCTGCTATTACATACGAGCATAATAACTACAAACAATGTGTATGTATTATTTGAGTATCGTCTGAAATATAAAAAAAAATAATAGTTTTCAGAATAATGTACCTGTCCACGCCTAAAATGCAGATAAGGTTGGCAACACTGTAGGAGTGTTGCCTTTTTTTACTGCATTGTTGTGAACGCTCTCTGTACAAACTCAATGAACAATAAACGATTTAAAAACTTGTAATTCTTTTATATTAAGTAATGATCGCAATGATCATTTGGCGACCGTCACAGTACCTTTTAGATTGTTTTATTATAAATACAGTGTCATCTATATTGTTTATAATAAATATTAAACGGGAATTTTTAATTATAAATTATTATTATAAATTTGTACTTTAATAATAATATTAATTTTCTCTACTATATATTGATCTGATTTTCGGAGTAACAGAGACATTTGGACAAGTAAATTGAATATATATGTAGTAAGGGGTAACTGAAATTTTCTTTATGAATGACAATGTCAATGAAAAGGGTGAAATTGGGGATGAAAATTTGTTCAGAGGAAGTCGCGGGTAACATAGCATATGAGAATAATACAAGCATACTTAATAATAAAATCACGTGGCGGAAATCCTATCATATTTCCATCAATTTCACATTTCTTCCCGTGGAAACAACGTGACTCAATAACTAAAGAAACTTGCACCATTAAAGTTTTTCTAGCAGAATGGCCTCCAGAAGCATTCCAGTTCAGTCGCCACGTATTTTGGTTGTTGGATGCAGTTGGCAAATAACAAGAAGAAAGTAGTGTCGAGCGAAAGTTTATCGTTAAGTTTAGAAGTCATTGATACAGTCCGTCGCACGATTAGTGTGTGAAGGCACTGGCAGAATATTAACACCAGAAAGTTTTCTTCGATTATCTATACATATAAATAAAATTGGGGTGTCTGTTTGTAATATAGAAATAACTGTTTTTTACTACATGCATATGAATATTAGTACGATACATACCACAAAATAACTTTTTACAATATTTGTCTGTCAGTCTGTTTGTTCCGGCTAATCTCTGAAATGGCTAGACCGATTTTGACAGGACTTTTTTTGAAAGATAGCTGATGTAATAAGAAGTAATTTAGGCTACTTCTATTTAGAAAAATAAAATTGAATTCCACGCGGACGAAGTCGCGTGTACAGCTAGTAAGAAATATTATTTCTTTTTTCTAACTGAATTTATAGATACTAATATTATGAGTAATGGATAACTTACATTACTCTAACATCATATTTATACAAGCGTCGTTATCTTAAATATATTATGTTGTTATTATATATATTATGTATTCTAATGCAATTTGACATAAGCTATTATCTCAAAAAAGAAAACAAATGGACCGACATGAAAGAACCAGTAATAAATATTTTCCGATGCGTTAACGATGACATTGACAATCAAAAAACAAAACGCTGCAATTCAATGGGTATGTGAAATGAAAATTGAGTAATAAATATATTTCAGAATGTTTCAATATTTATACACCCAGCAATTACTGAATGTGGTTTTTAATGACTACAAAAAGTAAACAAACAACTATACGAGATAAAGCTGACGGTTCTTTGATGAGACCAATACTTTTTTATATTTTTATTGCTATGTAAATTATGAGGTTCTGCAATAAAATGTTCCTCAAAATTGATTTCACCAATTTATTTAGTATTTAATACGTTGTTTAACACAGTATATCCTTGCGCTAACTGTTTATTTCCTGATATGAGAATTTAAGGAAATCCTTTCTTAGTGGACCGTCATACTCGTGAATGGGTGCTGCTTGTAGGGACTGGTCTGCTCTAATCACTATGACTGATTTCCTCTTATTAATTGTTTAACCAGTTGGTTATGTATTCAATATTTTTCTTTTTGAGTATTTAATTGAATTAGTGCTAATTGGTGGTTTGTATTCACACACTTAAACTTAAAAATGTAAAGTAATAATAAAATTATTTAAAAGAGCAACACGCAAGTTTCTTGCTCGTTCTTCTTGTGATGAGACAGCTTTCCGAACGAGCGGTAGATTAAAAAAAATGTAATGACTATTCAAAAGTGCTTCAATGTAAGTTTATTTGAATAAATGATTTTCTATTTCATGTATGTAATAAAAGAGAGCTAATTACAAAGTATTAAGTTTCTATTTTCCTTGATTTAAGCTATGTGTTAATAAGTCACCAATAAATATATATATAAAAATATATGACAGAACTCATGACGAGGGAATTGATGTGGATATTCAGTGGATATACAGAAATATTTTACAATAAAAGGGAATCGACGATATTCAAGACAATTAAAAAGTCTTAACTTAAATAGGTTTGCTATTTCAATTTAAACTTCTTTAATTATGATAGCACACACTAAATAAAAACACGTAATAAAATTGCAACTGATGGCTGGCAGTACATTAAAGATACATGATAAAAACTATTATGTTATAGGGGCTTTATTTTTGTTAATCTGTGTGTTTGTACACGTTATTCTCAGAAATGACTTAATCGATTTCGGTGTAGATTCTTTTAATATTACATGACAATTGTTCACTTGACATAGACACTTTATAACTAAAAAAGTTATCCAAATTCGAAGTTCCATACTCAACTAGTTATATATGGTGTGTATTTTTACATAGAATAAAATGAAGTCGTTTCTTCTGTCTGTTTGCTTAGTCTTTTAAACTACGCAACTAATTTTAATAATAATAATAATATCAGGATAATTCACACAGCGCCATCTAGTCTCAAGTGAAGCTATCTAAAGCTTGTGTTACGGGTACTAGATAACTGATACAAGTGCATAAATAATTTTTTTTTCGTATATTTATTCATATTATACATAGAAAACAACCAGATCGATACAAACAATCAAACTCATGATTACAAATGTTTGTGCCGTGCGAGGAATCGAACCCGCGACCATCGGACGTAAAGCGGTGTGCTAGACCACAAGACCACCGAGGTCGTCATTTTAAAACAGTTTTTAGCAATAGATAGAATGATTTAATGGGAAGCTAGTGTATAACACATGTCCACCCGTCTGAAGCCAGGGTATGTACCTAGTTTACAAACGTAACTCCCAATATTTTTCAGTGTGAATATTCATACACGGAATCAAATATCTTGTTTGAAAATAAAAATGTGATAATAACATTGAAAACTGTAAAAACATCAATATATACATTAGTATGTATAAATGGTTTGATTTCTGACCATGAGAGATTAAATAACAGGTCACAAGTAAGTGTAGGTGTTTACATAATAATTTTTATAACTTTACAGCACCGATATTACTTATCGTACAATTCGACTGTGCTGTATACGTGGTGTTATATTACTGGATACATATTACTGACGTCCGTTCTACATATTTACACAGTAGTTATAGGTATGTTCATGATTATTTGCAAGTGAGATTAAAGACGTATGTAGATAATTAGTATGGATAACTAAATGTAGCAATTACCTACAGTTTTGTTATCTATAGGTATATGTAATATTAATTATCTGTGATCTATACTAATATTATAAGTTCGGGTTATCTTCGGTACTGCTGATCCTATTTTGTAAATTCCCCATACCCCATTTATCAATGATGGCTGTAGACTATATGATATTACACTACGACCTGTAGAGCTAAACTGTAATAAAAATTGAGGAAGTTGTGACACTGGTGACTTCGATATAAAAACTGGGAATTTGAAATATGAATTCACTACTATATATTTTTAATTTTTTATCTATATATATCAATATTGTTTCTTTAATAGCTTGGTATTGTTTCTTGTCAACTACAGTAATATATTTGTACCATACAAATAATCAATTATTTCTTCTGGTATCTAGTCCAAAAATTATCCTGTAAAATATTATCCATATACTTTTTTTACCAAATCAGAAACCGACGATGTAATCCCTGAATAATAGAGCGAAATTATTAAATATTGTAATCACATTTATATATAAATAAGTGATTGGGTCGAGTTGTCTAGTTATTTAAATATTTAAGGTGTGCATCATTCATCGTCGTTGCATCTTGAGGTGATGATATGTTTTAGGGCATCATAACTTCGAACCACTCAGCGATCATTTCATGAAGAGGAATCCTGTACAATTAACCAACGAGGCATGGTCACCAACGTGTTAAAATGCGGACTCTATTATTATAACCAGAATGGCAAAACACAGCAATGCGATTGCCTTCGAAGTGGATTAAAATGAAATTATCGATAGATAAAATGTTAAAAACACTAATTAAGGCTTAATAATTAATTAGCCCAATGCCTCTATCAAAAAGCATACACGAACGCTGGCTGTGCGAATGTTTGCAATTGCGAGTTGAATGGCTGAGCGTAATGATTATGAAATGAAAATTCAGATGTATGCTTTTTGTTAGATGGCGTCGGTGCTCGCTGTGTATTTCCTGTACGGGTTAATAAAGGTATGTTCTCATTGGTTATTCATTAAAATATTACACTTGGTAACTAGAAAATTATTTAATTCCATTCAACTGGTGTATAAGTTTAATATATCTTTATAACTGTAGTCCAACGATAGTCAAACTCTATCAACTTTGTTCCTGGGTATAACTATTAAATAGTTCAAGGGGCAAGACAAAGAATTACTCTCTGATTAGTCTTGTTGCCGAAACAAAAGAGTTAGTCTGATATATAAAATCCAGGATTTTTTTACTGACGTCGCTTTCTAACTTGCAAAATATGGGAAGTTTCATAGTCTTCTCGTTGAAATTTACTACTTTTTGAACAGAGATTTATAACAAACAATGTTCTCTAAAAAAAAGAAGATTATGGTAGATAATAACAATTAAAAATAGAAGTAGATTATAATACATGTCCTGAGGCCACCTCTGCTTTTTTTTGTTATATACATGCTTACCGGACAGACGTGAACCGCCAATCATAGTGTGTTGAAATAGGCGTTACATTATCTGAAATATTTTTTAATTAAGTAATGTTAATTTCTTCTACAAACTAAAAAAATATAGATAAAGAATAAATAAAATTAAAAAAAAAATACGTATACAAAGGAAAAAGACAAATATAATTGATTATTATTGATGCCTTCTACATCCTCGTGAACGGATTCCTCTCGTTGAAACGGCACTATTTAGTTTTACTATTGATTTAATCGTTTCCGTTTATATACACATGACGTTAGGGCTGAAAATCTCTTTTAAATACGGTATCAAAGTGAATGAAAATCCGTTTGTATTTGCCAGGTATCTCTGTTAAAACAACATTCTGCGCGTTGCAACGTCGTGGTTAGTGTACTTATCATTAATCTGCAAAACACCACGTTCATAAAGGGTTTTTCATTTACCGTTAATATTTACGTTTCTGTAGTATAAATAGTGAATTTATAAACATTGACTTATAAAATGGTTGAAGTAAATTAAATGTCTGTTACCAAAACGCATCTGCGTAATAAATTACAGATTTTTAATTTTAAAGATATTTTACATATTCGTATACATATACTAAATATGTAGTATAGTTAAAAAACAATTGAAGTATTAAATTAATGAATAATACAAAAAACTAGTGATCCACCCAGACTTCATACGGGTGCAATTATTGTAAAATTCTCTAATAGAAAATCAAAAATATAAATGTTACTAACTGATATAGCTATAGGTGAAAGTATTTATTTATTTATATCTAAAGTCTTTATGCCACCAATCGTTTTAGACAATTATTAAAAAAATGGTTTATTACGTATATATAAAATTTGCATTTCAAACAAAACAAAAACATATTTCCCCTTTATAATATTTGTTTAAACATAAAGAACCACGACACTCTTCTCTTTTCTCTGTTTGAATCGGGCGCTCAAAGTATTTTCGCAGCGATACAGTACAGTACGCAAGGGTCCCGCATTTCAATGGAGCGTTAGCGGCCTTGGGGTGTTTCAAGTGATACAGATTGGGTCCGATTTATGTATGTAGGTTCGCAATACAGGCCGATTGAGCACGGGTAAGCCGTGCAATGTGCGTTACCGTACATTCACCAACAGCACCGTAAAATGTGTTTGTTGCTCGCGCACTTCAAACGCTTGAGCTGAGCCGATTTAGTGGATATTCAATGCGAATGTTTGCTTTACAAATTGTCCATAGACACGGATATCAAAAGGACCTCACACGTACGTTCGCTGGATAAAAATAGAATAACGTATACTACTTTATTGCACCAGGAACTGTGATACCAATAAATTGCTTTTGCAACATCAAAGGTCGTTCTTGATTAGTGACATGCGTAGATTTCATACAAATTGAGGTAGTTACCACGTCCATCTTTATGTAAGCGGAGTTGCAGCACTTGTCACAATTGATTTAGCATTGGCACGTGTAGATGAGTTTCGCATTTAATTTAATAGACAATTTCCTATACATGTTGAGATGTTGGATGCATTGAAAAGTTTGCAATACGTAAATCTAGAGAACATGACAATTCATGATGAGTATCTGCTTCTCGTAATGTTTCGTTATATAACTTATAAATTTACTAAATCATATGCCCTCATTGAGTATGTTATACACGTATAACAATCTATTAAATAGCTACAAAGAATAAGAGTTGTATCGGCATTTCGACTGCTCAATCCCAACACTAGCCAATAAAATAAGATTGTCGGCTGCGGGTGGATACGGAGGCCCAGGTGATACATAGGGGCCAAACTTTATAGCTCGGGCGAGCTTTGCCGCCCTTTAATATTTAATATTGAAAAAAATTTAGGCGATCCATCGCGTACTCGAATCGAAACTTGTTTATTGGTGTACGCACATGCGATATGTCCGCGTCACAACTCGGTGTATTGAGTATCGAATATAAAGATTCGGGTTACTCGATTACATTGCGAGAAGTAATAGCCTTTCAGCGATTGGTTTTTTAAAGAGCCTCTTCTCAGAGGGCGGCCGGATAACCGAATTATAAATTAGTTGTCTCAGATGTGCCCGTCTCTACTTAAACTTTAGTGGGAAACTCGACCCATAATCGTTAGATTATGCTTACTCATTTATATTGCAACACTGTGCCCTTTTAAGGGATGATTGTTCGCAAACAATTTATTTGTAGTATTTTTAGTAATTTTAAACAACGAGTATATATTAGCTATAAGACTGCGACCTAATTAACACTTATTGATTTGTTGGTAGGCAGTTGAAATACACAGTCCAGTCTAAGTAGATAATGCATTAGTAACACACATCATTACTTATTAATAAATTACTAATGGTCTAAATAATTAAAATGACTAATTAATCACTATATAAAATCATTAACTATCTAATTAGTAATTCATAAGATCGGTGGCATTCTTTACTCTTTAATATAGTTTGGGCATCCTTGTCATGTTATTCGTGGAGACAGATTTAATCACCATTGTATACAACCTTTTTTAGATATGGCATTTAATCTTGCCATACATGAAACTATATATATATATATTTAGAAAAATAAAAGTATAACCTACGTAGGTGGAATTCCTTATTATCTGATATTTAATAATTTTTAAATAGATATCAAATAATGTTCAAGGAATTCATTAATCTTCATATAAATTCTCTTAAGTATCAACATTGTCAAACGGAGAAATTTCATTACTTAAGTATTATTTGTTATACAGGATCACTTCTAAGCCTTAGTCAGGTCTTTAAAAATTAACGCCAACATAAAAATAACGGTCGCTTCAGTGGACGAGCCGTCGCATCGTAATAAGTGTTAGGTACGCCAAGACCTTTAAAAATTAAAAACATCATTTGTTTATAAGTACAGTGAAGTACCCCCGCTAGAAGAGAAGTGTTTTGTCAGTATAATTCCTCTATATACTTTCATATAATCAATGCTCTTACGGGTTCAATTCATATAGTAATGTAACTATTAATTTTGGCAATCATTCAAATCATTAGTAATATTAATATTATTGATGGGTATGTGTAGATAGTAGGTATATACATAAGAATTAAGATTTTTTGTTATGTAACTATTTACATCGAGGCCAATTACGTGTCGCGTGGGCCGAATTTCATTAATATACATAATTAACATTGTTAATATCATTCTCTACTTTCAATAAGCTAAGGAGCTTATTTGTCATCATCGCCATAGGGACATAGATGTAATCAATTCCTATATAGAAATCTTATGCTATTCTGTACTCTTTATTTGCGATTGTGGTAGCCATTACGAATGCATTAAAAATAAAAATAGTAATTTTGATCGACATCGAACATAGAGCTGCTCTATTGTTTTTTTTTGGTAAAAATATTGCTTATTGACATCTTATAAAAAATGAAGTGGTGAAATGCATAGTGCATGCTAAGTGCATTACATGTTGTCATCAATATTTACATTAAGTGCACCAAATTTAATTTATAATACGTTATTCCTCCAACAAACATCCAAACATCCATTACATTATTTACGTCTGTAGGGAACGGTTACTGCTTTCACCATGCGGGTCGTCAGATTGTTGGCGCTTCTAAATCCATTATATTAATTAGAGTAAAGATTTCAATTTATAATCAAATTGAAATTTAATATTTAGTCAAACAGAAAATAATAATTTCCATTTGTTTTTATGATAACTTCCGAGGATGCAGCGGTACAAACTTAACCCTAATGTTTTTGGTAAATTTTTCCAACGTATTCCGGATTCCGACATAAAGTTACCTTTTTAAGCGTACTACAGGTTAAGGTTTAAATAATAAAAAGTGTGTATCCGAAACCGTTCTGGTTTACCGACTGTACAGAAAACGCGTTACGTAATTGACGGCGGGCTCCACGTACTATCCGCTACATGAGTTCACTCCAGAACTCGCGGGCAACAGTCGTAAACCGTACCGTATACACCCGGTATCCCCGTAGATTCTAATGCACTGGATATGGCAGTAAAAGGATCTAGCGGGTTAAGCATACGAATGCGCTAGATTCTTTGTTAGAAGCTGAGGTACCATAGGAATGGTAATACACTGAGGCACATCTATAGCGCTGTTCGTGTATAACCGACAGTTTGTTTTTAATTATTTTGATGAAATTGTGCACTCGCCAACAACATATCCCATAAATTTCGGCCTTTACTCCTATTAAAAAACAAGGACTAAATACTCGATCCATAACTTTAAAAAAGACTTATCTGTTTTGCCATCGGCTTGTTTGCAAATTCTCAAATAAACTTAGATTAAGGTAGGTAACAAAGAATCTATTGAAATGTATAGTATACCAAAAGCCATATTTTTAGACTAGCTGTTACAGTGTGATAGATACAAAACATACACAATCCACTTGGCGAGCGTGGTAACAGTAGACAACTGTTCTGTGGAACGAAACACCATAGCCAATATGCATCGCTTTTATAAATGAGTGGATAGTAGCATCGAAAGTACTCTACAATCGGATATTTTCGCACAATACAATTTTAGTTAATATCAGTCAACAACAGTATTTGTTTACAAAAGTACTCGAGAGCTGGTGACCGCAGTTGCATTGATTGCTTTCATTGAATCCACTACCATTATTGTGTTCGAAATTTAAATCCGATATTTTAAGAGCTTTGTCATTTTATACTACTGACGAACAATGTGCACTGTTATATAAAACGGTTGTTTCAAAGTATATTTTATAAAAGAAATAATACGTATCCTATTATTTTTTTATAAAAGATACTTATTTATAATTATATACATATATAGCTCGAATCGTTTCCATCGTTCTAAGTTCCAAAACCTCTAAATGAAGTTCATAACCTTGTAAATTATTATTTAATGTAGACATATATTATAAATAGCAAGGTTATTAAATAAATTGTATAAACATTAACGTTATTGTGTAAATCGAATACTGTATTAGCAGTTTTAATTTAAAAAGAACCAGTTCTTTTCAAGTTATTAAAAAAGTAATGTGGGTAAGTGGCTTACTAGCCTACTTGGATAAATGCTTAGTATTTTATGTTTCTTTTCTATAATTGACCCATTCCAGAAGTATTGACGGTTTTCTGATATCTTGGTCACAACCGTAACCTCCTGGCGTACCGGTAACGATGTGGTCTCCCCACTCCCGCCGCTGAATTATTAACACATGCCATCCAAGAAGTTGAATCGACAGAATTAAAACTTGCCGAGCTCTTTCATATTTCACCTACTTACGGTGTTTTCTCATTGTTCGCTAATGATCTTGATAACTCTAGCCAATAACGGGTTAAAACTAACTTTGTTTATATGTCTGCGACAATATTCGGTCCATTTTACAGTTCATGTTAGTTTTTTTCAGCGCCGGGCAGAGGAAATCAACCAAGCGTGTTTACACGACGAGGTATTGACTAGTTTTTTTAATGGATGTTTATGAAACGATGCACTGATCTATGCTAACAGCGGGGAATATTTTTTTGTAATGAGTGATAATGAAATGATGTACGTTATTATCTGGTATAGGAGTAGTGGAGTATAATACGATGAGCATTAGGTCAGATCAGTTCGCTCATCATAACAAATTTACTAACAATTAAGCAGGAAGGGTCTCAGGAGCTACCACGTGGAGATCAACATGATATAGTACATTGCCACTAGGCCCATTAGTAACAATCTCCACGGCGGTAACAGTGCTAATAGGGACAAGTTGACTTTCCACGGTTCCTCCGGAAACCATCATGACAATATTCTGATAAAATCGTTGTGATACCCATCAGACCTGAATACCATAAAGACCTGATTTTATTCTTAGCCTTTTAAGTCATTGGTGTAGAATCAGGCTTGCCTATAGTTGGGATTGCCATTCCGTTATTCTTCATCCATTCGTCCATCTCTTCGTCCATTCATAAATAGATAGACAATTATTATTTGTATTCAACAGGTTGAATTGATATACTAATCTATTTCATAATAGTTAATTATAATTTATATAATGGTCATAACAAGTATTATATTTGATGTTAGTCCGCATGACAATTTCCATATTACTTTTTAATTTTAATATAACCAACTTTGTATCTACCGTTGCTTTACTATTTTACAAAATAAGGCTCGCCCCAATGGGGTCGTAAATAGAAAATTTGCATATCTATGGAGCCAGTGCTTCCTATCTGAATGCGTAAGACGTAATATTTTACGCTTCGATATCTTAAATGCAAGGATGTTTTACGTGCCTAACATTATTCACCTATCTACCTCCTTTCGTTTAGCCTCGTACATCTAAATGTGTTACACAGAACGAAATCTTTAGGTTTTATCATACTCGGACCTCATAATGTACCTCGAATAAAATCCACTATACTGTACAACATAAGAAAAAAGACAAAAAATACGAAACATAGTTTCTATCTCGTCACAAGTACATGGTCGGCCGTGAATTGTTAGTGGACACATGTGCCCAAATCCACCCTCCTTGAATAAAACACGAACGTTGTTTGAGGCCGCGATCTTTGCCTGTTTTATTGCAGACGATTGGCTACAGAATTTCGTCCTTTTGGCGCCCACGTCTCTGGTGAATTTGATTTAAAAAAAAAATAGGCCTACGATGTTTTGAGTCAAAAGGCGAAGGAACCACTCTCATTGAGCCACTATATCTTACTATTTAGTATTAGAACGCGTTCTGGTTTTGTAAGCTGCCGCGCGTTTACGTAATGCGCTAGCTGCGTAAATAATTAAGAGCGCTTTTGCACGCGACGGCGGCTGCGGCGGCGAAGAACATTTGACTCGATAAACGCGGCTCTGAGGCCATGAGAATTGCATACGTCATAATTTTTTTAAAAGTAAATTGACGGCTCGCTTTTTTAAACTATAAATACGACATTCAAGCCGTTAATTTACAGTTCCAGATAATTTATGAATGCACTTGCAGATAGCTATATTCCATTTAAATAGATGATGTGTATATTTGCAAATTTATATAATAACATTTCGTGCTCCACCAAATAAAAACGATAATCAACTATAGTTCTCATTATATTTAAATTAATATTAATTTAAAAGTTACGAAATATGGGATTTGAAATAGTTACTTAGATTTATGTATGTACTAAGCCAAGCACTTTACCACTAGATTTTCATCACACCAGTTCATAGTATGACATAGGATTAGGTCCTCTGAAACAAACCAAATAGTTTTACAAAAAGCGACATCAAAATCAAACCAAACGGATTGAACGAAATCTAGGTCATAGAGCTTAACATCGCGAAATATATATAAAAAAATACCAACAAATACAGAATGTTTTTAGCTAGTAAAACAATGAACTTTCCATTTAGGTAGCGTTTTGTTAAAAATTTTTTTTATCTGTTGCCTGCAAACAAATTTGATCAATTTTAATAAAATTTGTAATCAATGTAATATTTAGGACAAAGAAGCAAATAGGCTATTCTTACTCATAAATAATGATCATACTTATACTAATACATATGAGGATCATAATTATGGAGCCACTCAACGTAGTTAACTAGTTAAAATGTAAATGAATCTATTACACCCGTATTCCAAACACGATGTTCGTAAGTATACAAATTTGTGCGGGATTATTCGCTGCCCGCACTTCCTGGCACGAGACAAAAAAGCGCAGCCTCCATTTCCTAGGTTAATAAATAAAAACATTTCATGTTTTCAGATAAAACGTACCTATGCGTATTCGGGTTAAACGAGTAAATATCTCAACCGCGTACGAGGTGAGGCGGACATTTTTTCACCGTTACTCTACCATGCTAAGCCTTACTTGACAAATGTTTAAGATGAACGGTTATTTTGTACACTGTTTATGTTGTGCATGTATTTCTTTACCAAAATATGCTCCCTCTCATATACAAGGGGTTTTCAAAAAGATATGATATATGAACTGTGGCATACGGACATTAAGCGAGCCCACGATTGCTTGCATAGGTATACATCATATATACAATACGGTTATCTGGGAAGAATATTTATGATGATGTCACATTCAATTAGCAATTTATTTCGACGCTTGTATTGTAAGTAAAAAAAAAAAAGAAATAGCCATATTTTACTTATAGTGCTAGTTTTATACGGCACTAAATATCTTATAAACTAATATTATAAACGCAAATGTTTGTGAGTATATGTAGATAGATAGATGTTTGTTTATTTTTTCACGCAAAAACTATTGAACGGATTTTGATGAACCTATACAGTAATATATACTTATACATAAGATTAAAACTTAGGCTATAAATTTCACGCAGGTGAAACCGCGAGGCCTCTGTATGTGCCTACACAGCTAGTATCTAATTAAAGTACCTAAATCAAAGTTACAGTAATAAGTAAAAAATCGCAAAAAGGAAATTTTGATTCTTATATACAAAACTACAAAAATGTGTTGAGTTACAAAAATGTATTCCTTATGCATATTTTTGATAGGAGTGGGTTTGTTTTTATACACAAATATTTGTATTAAAAGTAACTAATAAATACATTTGTGGGTAACTTTAATATCCGTGTGAGCATTGATATTGATGAAAGCAAATTCATATTGAAAAGCTGAATATACTTGATTAAACAAAGTAAATATAACTGCAATTGGAAATATTTTCTGTTTCAGAAAACAGAAAATATTTCCAATTGCAGTTATATTTACACTGAAATATGAAACGAATACATATAGTTTTACGCCAGCATCACTAATTACGATTTTGAAAAGTCTGCCGCGAATGTGTGATTAACAAATTTCTGCGGTTGCATCCAACAACTTGCTTCGGCAAATATACATTTTTAACTTCCTAAGTGTAATAGCGGAGATGTCCTGGCGTAGACTTTTGGAATGATACACCCTCAACACTGTTGGACTACAAATTTTACGCTCAGTCGAGCAACAGTAAACTTAGTGTTAGCATTAAATGGAAATATTTTCTGTTTCAGAAAACAGAAAATATTTCCAATTGCAGTTATATTTACACTGAAATATGAAACGAATACATATAGTTTTACGCCATCATCACTAATTACGATTTTGAAAAGTCTGCCGCGAATGTGTGATTAACAAATTTCTGCGGTTGCATCCAACAACTTGCTTCGGCAAATATACATTTTTAACTTCCTAAGTGTAATAGCGGAGATGTCCTGGCGTAGACTTTTGGAATGATACACCCTCAACACTGTTGGACTACAAATTTTACGCTCAGTCGAGCAACAGTAAACTTAGTGTTAGCATTAAATATATACACCAGTTTTAGTAGTGAAACATCATACCATACATATAATAAAATCATTAACTATGCATGTCTGTACATTGAAGATTAAAAAAAAATATGCACATTGTATTTACCTTAAGGGATTCAAAAATAGTTTTTTGAATTTAGGTCTTTTGATTATACTTATAGATTAATTCAGATCTCGAATTAAGCTCTTGAATGCGCTTTTTTCTGATTACTGCTAATTTAGTAAACTTTTCAGTGATAGTTTTTATTCCCAGCGGTTCCAAATTTGAAATAATACGTGTTATTCTTGAAAACATGTACGAAGTCGGTGGCACAACTAGTTTACAGTTTAAGCAACATAGTTACTAACATACGTGGAATAAATAGTCGCTCGCCTCGTTTCAAAGCCTAACGCTGACGATGCATGCAAATAAACAGTGTCCACGTGATGGATAAATAAATACCCATAACTTTGTACAGGATGGTTTTATTTCGTTCGTACTTTTTTATTGCACTCTTAAGTGTAAGACGTAGTATAAAATAGTTGAACTGTACCAGGTACTTACCTGAATACATGATAAAACTGAACGGACACACTTGACTTCAGTTTTATCATTTTCTTTGATGATAGTAGTTGTTGGATAGAAGCCTAGATACTAAAAAAATTATAAAGCTTTGTCGCATCGTATATGACAGTGACTTATATATTTTTTTAAGAATCAGATTTTTATATAATTATATTAACTTTTGTAATAATACCTTTTTTTTTTATTTTTTAATAAAAATTACGTATAAATTTTAAGAAGAAGAACTTAATCGAATATATTAAAATTTTGATATCTACTAACAGTTTTCCAAAAACTACACGACGAGTCAGTTGTCATTCGACATATCTGCGCCAGTTTATCAGTATTGTATTTTGTTCTAATAATTTAAACATAGAGTTAACAGTTAGATACGAATATAATTGATAACGTTTTTCAGCTACTTGTGTATGTAGTATGTTATCAATTGAATAGTAAAGAGGTTGTTGAACTTTTTAATTTTCGGCTTTGAGCATAAACTGTTTATTTCAATAATGAGTGATGTTTTTAAATAAAAAAACATGTATTTAATTATTTATTCTTTATTATTTATTCTATTTAAAATATGGTAAGCCAAAGTCTCATAGTATTCTCTACAAGCTAACTATTGGGTAAAAACAGGAAGCGATTGAAGGGCAGTAATGGGAAAAGGCACTTTTGGTATTTACCTAATTTAGGTAAATATCTCAACACTAATAAATTACAATTATATCTACGTACTTAAATCCTTACGGTAATGGATACAATATATATATATTTATAATACATGTAGTTTTCATTAAAGCATTTGTTGTGAGTGAGATAATTTTTGTAACCAATCAATTCCTTCATAAGTTTGTCCCTTATAACAAAAGTATTATCTCTATAGCATTTTTTCTATTTATTTTTGACGCCTTTTTTTATTAGGTACACAATTATAATATTTAATTGTACTATTCGAATATCCGTATTACCATTTTAATCCCTTATTTCGTTTATCTTCCACATTCAGTCAACACACACATTTGTAATATCTACTAGTTTATATAACTAAAAAGTAATTGCAATTCAAGTAGCAGTCTATTCATTCGCGAATAGTAAGAGAGCATCCCAATAAAATTTGAAGTCAATCAAGAATTCACTGAGAAAAAGGGATACCCTGTATCAAAGGCGAGCCGTGTTGATCACACAAATGTGAGCTCTCAGTTGATTGATCGGGATACCCTTCTGGCCAATAAATATTAAATAAACTAGTGAGCAATTTGTCCGTCTCACTTAGTTACGATGAAATGATATATTAATACGACGGCAAGATGCATCGCTGTTCATCTTATAGCTACGAGCGTACGTGATGATGGGCCCGTCCCGGAGGCTGTGCATCCAAAATGAAATTGCAGAAACGTTACTTTTAAGAATCAAGCGCATTGGTATTATAAATTCAATAGCAAGACCTTTTATAATTCGATTTTTATAAATAAGTAATCGGTATGAATATAATGATAAGGTAATAAAAACCTTGGACAATTCACAAATCGCCATCCTTTCTTAAGTTAAAGAGAGGTTTGTTATGGATGCTAAACAACTTACAGAAATTCTTAATACGTTATTTTTGTAAATATTATACATAGTATACAATCAATCACACTCTTGAATACAAATGTTTGCTTCATGCAAGAATCGAACTCGCAACCATCGCAAATGTGTCGGTGTGCTAAACCGCTAGAACACCGAGGCCGTCACATCTTATATATTCATATTCTTTATTCTTCCTTTGTCCGTACCACTTATGATTACATGGAGTAATTTACATATAAATAGTGCTGTTGATATTATTCTAAAAGTAAAAATGTGTACAAATAATGGATAATGATAATGGATTCTGTCACATTTTCAGTTCAGAACTTTATTTATTTTCAGCCAACGCCAAAAAATTTAAATTCTCAATTGGACAATTTTTGTCTTTTTGCTTCTGTTATATTGTGGAACGTACGATGTTGATTATTTTTCATTTGTAGTTGCTCATCCAATACTAATTTCGTCTCCATCGGGGTTTAAAATTTGTTGTAGACTAAAATAAAAATTTTCACCCATTTCTAATGTGCATACACCAACGAAAAATTATTTAGAAGGTTCAACGAGAAAAGCAAAAAAAAAGTATAATATGGCAAGGGATTAGTGCTTATAATGATTCAGATGTGGTTCTAGCGTTAATAAAATTTAATATAATTATGCGACACCAAAATTTTATTTCGGACTATTCTATTGTAATACGTCGTAGATGGCTTTTACCATTTTAGGCGGGTGTAGGGGCGAGTGCTAATGGCACTACAAACATGCGAATTGCGCTTCCGGAGTGGTTGACAGCACGAATTTACAGCAACAAGTAAGAAAAGCACTTGACAGCAAATAATAAATAAAAAACGGCAAAACGTAGTAAGTTAATTGGCGATCTTTGAAGCAGATGACTTCAATGACTTTGAATAAATTCGTCTGCATTTGATCCTTACAATCGTGGGCCACTTAATTGTTATTGTACTTACGTAAAAAAAATACAACAATACCATAAAATTTTATTCTGTTCTCTTCACATATTTTTCAAGTCAGCAAGAACTATATTCAGACATTATTATGAAAATGTTTATTTAGATAGAGGAACTGAAATAAAAACTCTCATTTTTTTAATGTTGTGTTAGTCTGAATTTTCACGGAGGGACAGGTTATAAATATTTACACTGTAGAAATTATCTTCCTGTCTTCCACTTGTTGACAGGATACTAGCATGATGCATTTATTTCGTCGTATTATTAAATATAAACTCTGTGTTAACTCTCCACTCTGGAGGGGTGGGTGTTTTGTTAGTAATGGAGACTCGTTGACACATTGCTAGCATTATATCATGTCCAACGTTTATAACAATTATCTATGCATTTACAAAAATAATAAAAAATGGAAAGAATACTGTTTGGTTAGATAGTGCTGTGTAATATTATATATATTTCATAAATCGGGTCTGATTAATAAGGTCAGTGTCCAGTTTCTCTAATTTTGCTCTGCTGAGTCACGATATTTGACTTCCTGCAAAGTTTTCCTGTTACCAAGCAGGAAGTTTTAGTTATGTTATTTTGAAATTGGCAGTTTGAGTTTTCGCAAAGATATTCCAAAAACTTACGGCAAGTAAGTACACAAAGATTATATTGGATTTCATATCTTGTTGTATGGGCGTAAATAATTGATAAAAAGGGAGTTTGCAATATATAATCTAAGTGTTGCGTCGCGTGTACGCCCACTACAGAATATAAATTGCAATATATTGTATTTTATATAGCTCTTGTATTTTCATTATAAAGCATATTATGCCCCGTATGTGCACCGTGCATCTTCAGAAGTCTTTGTAGAGGCCATAATATCGTTAGTGACTGTAGGGGACAACTGAGCGTGGAAAGGTTCTAACGCATTCGCCGAAGAGGGCAATATCGAAGCATACTTTTTATTAAAAGACAACGTTATTGTATTTGGTAAAATGGGCGCTGGGCGCCGACCTCCCGCCGTGTATGCAGTCGCCAAGAAAGTAGTGAGGGCTGTCAAAAAAATGCAATAATAAAACAATATGTTTTATTATATTAACGCAAATTGAAAGTAGCAGGCATATATGCAGAATTTAAATAAATAATAGCCTTAATGGTTTAATACTTTAAGCTTTTTTAATGTTTTTTGATGATATATATCGTGACGTTGATTACCATGTATTCCTCGGTAATGGAAAATATTTTTCGTACAAAAAACTCTTATATCATTCTGAATTTAAAAGCAACCCTACAATAACATAATATATAGCCCCAGCCTCTCATGTACATGACAGAAATATATCTAGTTATAGGTAATTTCTTCAGATACTACGCAGTGTATGAGCATAATAATGAGAGCTAGGTTACACAGAATTCTGAATTTATTTAGTTGCAGAAATGTACGTTTGCATTCTGAATGGAACAATGATAGATAATAATGATGCAGGACTATCTAATAGGAATTCAATATTATTTTGAACAAATATATATATATTTGCTCAACATAATATTGAATTCCTAAGTTTAAGTTTAAGTTAAAATTACAATATAATTTAATCACGATTTTAATTTTATATTCAACATTACCTTTAATAGAAGTAAATGTAATATCATATTATAATTATATTGTAATTTTAACTTTACATCTTTATTTTCTTCTGTTGCTGATATATTGTATCTTTTCTATAAAATATTTTAATGTTCTCAACACTGTATTGTCCAATAGAAAAAAAACTTTTTTCATTCAATGTATATAGATTTATATTTTCAGTAACAGTAGGTATATTTTTTTCTATTTATAGCCCTTCTTTCTGCATCAAGAAACATTTGAATAAACAAATAAAAAGAGCTTACCATATTAATCATTGTATTGCGTTTGTATTTACTTCGTTATTCAATTAATACAATTTGTTTACTTATACATAAATTAAAAGACTAGTATTGATTTATTTATATTCGATACATTGATATACTTTTATAATGTATCTAACGTAATATGAAGCTGTGCATGATATTGCGACAATAAAATAGAAAAGTGTTTTCATTTTTCTATACTAACTCATTTCATTGAAAGTTGTCGGAAACAAGAAGTGCAATTTTCTGATGGGCGCCCATTGTCTTTGAGGCGAGGTTGACGTTCTGGAAATTACCAATTTTACTCAGGGGCCTTTTGTTCACACGTGATTTCAAATTGATACAAAGATTACAAAGTTAGATAGACATTCATTTATGTAACGTTCATAAAATTATGTAATGTTATCTTTTCTGTATCTGTGATTATATTAACAATAGTCAATGATAAAAAAATGTTGATTGTTTTTATTTAAAAAAACGCGTTTAATAAGCCATCCCGGATTCACATGGAAGCTGAAAATTTTTACACTTTAATATACATATGTCCTTTTGTGTCTTCACCTGGGAGTTAACAATTTTTAAACTTTAATATATACATATATGTATTTTTGTCTGTGTGACTCGTGTGTAAATTATCTTTAAAACAGTGAAGGAATTTTTCAAATTGGTGCATTGGTTCCGGGGTTTACTTTTCTCATAACATAATACACTATCTTTTTATAATATGTATACACATATATTTTCAATATTTAATAATTATTTGTATACAATATCTTAATAAGTACGTAATCTATAATGGATAGATAAGCGGATAAAACAAGGAATTAAATTAACAGTTCGCTTTACAATAGTATTGTATAAATCTAAAACAAACGAACCCTTATATTCTTGAGAATTTGCAGTTACTTATACTACTATACCTACTTTGAAACTAGCTGATGTCCAGTACATCAAGGTTATTGCAATCACCTAATAAAAACTTGTCAAATGCTATGCTATGCAAGTTCTATTAAGAACTCGCATCTTAAGGATCCGGTACCTACAATTGCAAATTAAAAATGAAGTAGTTGCATCTAGTCTTCAAACTGAGATACTGATTAGTTAGAAACCTTACATAGGAATAACTATGCTACGTAGGTTATTTGAATGTTTACATAGTGTCATATCATATTTCATTTAGTAAGTTATGAACAATAAAAAATTGCGCGCCAAACTTAGTCGAACGTGTAAATGCAATAAATTATTCCCTTACCAGTAATTCCAATAAGAGAATGGAATTCCTGAATAAATAAGAAGTATGGAAACTTGTAAACAACAGATTGCGAATATCTGGGGAGAAGCATAATTAAATATAAACCTATCTATTTCTCTTCCGAGGTTTTTCAGCTTTATAGATCATAAATTTTTATTTTACTAATGATTCATTGTATTATTGTTTTAGTAATAATATAATAATATCTCAAGACAATTCAGATAACGCCATCTAGTGACAAGCTAAGCAGAGCTTGTGTTATGGGTACCAGACATAATACATACATAGAAAACACACAGACCGATTTATAATAATGATAATCATGAATACAAATGTTTGTACTGTTTGAGGAATCGAACCCGCGACCTACGAAGTAAGACCGTGTGCTAAACCACTAGACTACCGAGGCCGTCAAAGTGGATAGTTAGGTAAAAACAAAATAAAATATATTTTGTACATATAGTACGAGAACTACTATTTGCAATTTGAATGTTGTGGATATTTTCAAATATATATTAAATTCTAGAAATTATGTGTGAATAATATACTAACAAAACAGATAATAGACAAATAGCTTCCGTTCACGAATATGACGGAGAAGACAGCGGTTAACTGTCAAGAATAATTAACGGTGTCATTATGGAGTTATTTTGCAATTTTCTTATGAAAACAACTTACTGCACGTCTCCGTTTTAATTAGATAACTTCGTATAAAGTAATTTTTGTGAATACCACTGCCTCACTCATTAATTCCGTCGCCGAGTATCGTCGCAAGTGACATTTCAGTTCAAAGAGTGAGTGAGATATGGCAGTGAAATTAAAGAAACGCCTCAGTTAATTCAAATAAGTAACCCATGCCTTAATCCGCAGGAATTGAAGCGTCAAATAAAAAAACAATTTCTTTTTCAATTCAATTACACGGTGACAATTCGCAAAGCATTACAAGTGGGGACGTCACACCAAAATGTTACCCAATTCCGCTATGTCTCATAACGTAGCAAAAACAAGGTGTGTTTCTAGCTATAAATATTAAATTTGGCGTATTCTGTGAGTTTGTCGGCTACCACATGTGGTTCCTACACTAACCGCGGTGTTAAAAATTCAACAAGACGTTATCGCAGCTCCCGTCTTTGTCGTGGATCCGATCGCTCTCTCTTTTAATTTCAACTATATTCTAAGTTTCATTTTCACTGTCGCCATCATATTACTATTTCATGTTTTCATTATTTGTTTTTACCTAAACTGTAAAGGATACTTATGATTTTTTTCCAATAATATTTTTTTAGCTATACTTGTAAATCGTAAATGGAAAAAACATTGTAATTTTAATATCATTTTTTTTTTCATTTCGCTCTCACAGATAGTCGCGAGTAAAGATAAAAGAGTAGGTATATTATTATATTATTGTGTTGTTATTTAGTAGGTTGCCATATCAAAGTACAATAAAAAGCCATTCAACAAAATTCTTAATCAATTATCATTACTAATATTTTTTTAACTGGGGAAACTTGTATTCGGCTCATCTGATAGTAAATGTTTATTATAGCCTATGAACGCTTGTAACACCAGGGGCGTAATTGTAATATATCGTTTCTAAAAAAGTCAGTATCCTTAAGAAATCTTACAATTATAAAAGAAATAAAAAAATCAGTACAGCTATTATTTTAGTCAAAAAGTAACCTGATTGATTAGCTAAACAGCTTGCATTGTAACCTATGTTACGGCTGAAGTCAGAAGTCAGATATACAGGTTATATATATATATATATATTACAGGTTATATGATAAAATGGATATCAGTAGTGATTGGTCATGTATATAAAAATGGCTACCACTACCATCAGCTGCAACTTCTTGTTTGCCATTTGAATTGCGTAAAAAAACAACGACATAATAGGATAAGCCTATTATATTCGGCGTGTATCTGTCATGGAAACATAATTTTCGTATTGGCTTCAACATTTGCATTATTCATTTAATTGCATTTGCATGAAAGACAAAACATTGAATAGCAAATGGTATTGTTATTCTATTTTCTCTATACATTTAATTATTTGCAAAGCCTGTGCTTTAATACATATTGTTTGAAGTAAATAGATTTTAATGATTCATAAATAGAGGAAGGTTTATAATTAAATTATTATTATTTCTAGCTTTTGCTATAAGCATTACAAGAAAATGGAGTAGTACAGTACTAAACCAGATTGTATCCATCAGCAGAGAGTAAAAAGGGAGATCTTTGTAATCTAAATAGATTTTATTGTATTACAAAACATTTTATGCAGAGATTTCTTCCAGTCCACCCAACACAGCCTGGTATAGGAAGTAGTGTACCAAATAGAGTATAAAATATAAATTGAGTTCCTTAATTATCCCGCGCCGCGTCACCCTTATTATTAGAGGACGATGTCTAAAATTTTATGGATTTAATTAGAAAACGTACATAGCATTGTGATTTTCATATACCTATTTTCTATTTAAAGTCTTGCGAAAATCGTGGAACTATTCTGACGTGAAATTTTTATTCGGACATTTATATAATAGTAAAAACGACAACCAGTCTAGAGCAATGGAAAAGAATCATAAATGTACACTTAAAAAACATATTGAAACAAGAAATTCCTATTTTTAAATTTGCTTGAAAAGAAAATTTATATTTAAATTACAAAGCGGAAATTCAGTAGATCGATGATTCCTTACAAGGTTCAAGTGTCTAGTACACTTGAACCTTGTAAGGAATTATTTCTTGAAAAGAAAAATTCCTTGGAAACTTAATGAAAAGCGAGGATTCTTACAAAAACGAAAGAAACTCTGTGTGCAGTGACATGAATCGGTAACTATAAAGCTATACCGTCAATAAGTTTAGAATGTAGTATATTATATAAGCTTGTATTCTTAAAATAAAATTGATGTTTGGTGAAATTTAAGTGGCATATCTGACATGTTTGTATAAACCAAGTATTTTAGTAAATTGACGGCATCAAATCGTTTTATGTTGCGAGAAATATTGCAACATTGCATATCCACTTTCGATAATATTGATGATTCACATAAGACTTTCTATTATGTGTTGTATTGAAAGCTAGTTTGTAATATGTCGTTGTAGTTAGGGACCAACAGAAGTCAAATTATATTATGTTTTTGAGCGGTAATATCATAATATATTATAATTGCGATAATATAATATCTGATTTCCAATTTTTTCTTGACTTAGCACAAATCAGGGACATTACATGACCGTGGTGCCGTTGAAATCTGAAGGCAACAGTAACCCACTTCAATCAAGATCGTCGTTTGCTTGCTTACCATCCTTCTCAGTCATATACAAAAAAAGCTCTACTATGCTATCCATCACCGTCCAGCATCGCTTATCTTTAACGTTTGTAAATATATAATTTAATTCCAAAATATCATTTTTTATATAAATTCATGTTGGTGGCGATAAACAATATTTTTATAGTATAGTCGTTTATTCTATATGAATTTACATAAATGTATCTCCAGTAGATGATGCAAATCATCCCTAGAGTGATTGCACGTGTGGGGCTGACCAATTCGAAACGGGTGTCATGGGAAACGGTAGCTCAATTGATGAAATTGCCCACTATATATGAAGGTAATATTTGGTACCCAACTACTGAAAGAATGATGTCATATTCTTGTACAAGTGTATGTGTTATTTCTATGTCCCGAACTTTGGTGTGAATTGTATGCTAATCGAATAGGTTATGAGTCTGAATAAACGATGTGCCGTTGAATTGAGCAAATATTAATTGCACTTGAGAACAGTACAATTTCTGCAGTTTTCATTCTGTCACGTTCACTTATTAA
This sequence comes from Achroia grisella, assembly GCF_030625045.1. Lineage (NCBI taxonomy): Eukaryota > Metazoa > Arthropoda > Insecta > Lepidoptera > Pyralidae > Achroia > Achroia grisella. The sequence goes on along the minus strand of NW_026712977.1, from coordinate 2,343,268 downwards.
ACAAGAATACTAGAATCGAATAATTTCTGCAATATCTACATTATTAACACTGTATAAATATTATATGAACAGAGAGAGAAAATTAGTAAGGCGAATTGGACGGTAGTGTTTAGATATAGTAATAAAATATCAACGTGCATTAAAAATTGCACAAAGCAAACGTGAAAAGAATTTTCACGTTAGTTTAGAAAATTATGTTAGGTTTTTAAGTCGAAGTTTAATTTACAATGCAATCCATATGAATGCAAATTTCGTCAACACAAAATTTAAAACGTTAAGCATGCAAAGAGAATGACGCTGTTGGGTTACAGTTATGCATAAAATATTCTAGAAAAAGCTCGGCTTTAGTTAAAGCCTGGGTTAGCCAAGGCACCGGGAGGCGGTGTCGTCTCCCTCCCATGCGTCATAGCATACTGATTGATATTTATTGGAGGCTCGTAAATACGGTGTTATCACGCTACGACATCCATTTAATAACATACTGAATCTGTCGAAACAGAATCTGGGGTGCGACATGCATAATCCTGTGTAGGGTTGACCGCTTTGAGTTTTGTAATTGATTTATAGTTTAATTCAAGGTCCTTGTAAAGATAAATACTGTTATAGATATTTGCAGGTTTGCAATTTTTTTCTTTTTTACTCTGTACCTTTCTCACAACCTCATCTAGTTCTAAGCTAAGCGGAGTTTGTGTTCTGATTACTTGGCAACTGATAGAAATATTAGAATACATATTTTTTTGGAAATACATTCATAATATACATAGAACACACCCAAACCAATATACACAATCACACTCATGGATACAAATGTTTCATTTTGAACCTGCGACCGCCGGAAAGTAAAGCGGTGTGCTAAACCGCTAGACCACCCAGGCCTCAATCAAAATCAAGTAAAACTTGTAATACTTTAAATGTGAAAATGGGTATTTTTAATAAATTTTAGTATCATTAAATTTTGAATGCGTTGTGTACGAGATTCTTCTCTATCCTTCTCCATATTAGCATGTATTTATTTTGTTTAATAATTCCAGATAGGTACAGAAAACAAACTGGGACTGTAACTAGTTTTTACATCTGACCACATATTGCAAAAGCCAGAATACAGGATATTAAGTTTTTAATGCTCTATTGTTGAGCCTGCGAAATATACATTAACGGTATTGTCATTATGTTCTTATGGGATAGCATACAAATTCGCAGATGACATATGCGTTCACACTGCACAGGTAGACGCGTAATGAAAAGAGTATATAAAATAATTGAAACAAAGACTATTCTGGCTCCGTAACTAATTATGTTGGACTAACAGCAAATTAACAAAACAACTCGAATCACGCTACCGCCGTTCCTGCAGCTTGTTAGCAGTTCTACAAAACTATACCTGGAATCAGAACTCACTAACACAATTGTTTCTCGACGTAAATCCACCTGAAACATCTACACACTACTCTAAAATCGAGGGTAATATTGGAGTAGTGATGAGGATAGTCTGAAGTGCTTCCCATATCGCTTCGTGTAACCAAATCGAGGTTGATTTCATTTACTGTGCCTGCCGAGTCAATTATACCCACACCGAACTGCTCCGATAATGCTCTTAATTTTAGTATCGTGTAGACCGTTTATGAAGTGCTCAAACTTGTTACATAATACCTGCGCCGAATTGTACGAGTATGCTTCAAAATCTAACTGGGAACCTCACACAGATCATTATCTCTGATAGACTTAATGCTTTATTAGTTCAACTATGAAATACAATCTACCAGCTACCGTAGATCGTAGAGATACTCAATATGTGTAGTATAATATTCACTTGCAGTTGCTTACATTTATTAACTAAATAAAATGAAATGCTATTCTCTTTGCGGTAGAATGTAGGAATGATGTATAAAACGTTACCGCTATAGGTTATATATTTTATCTATAGGTTAATGGATAAGAATTATTTATACTTCCATAAAAAACAACGACTACTTTACTCCCGAAATCATACATATAATAATATTGTAATCGAGACCTGTTTTTCTTTGTTACTGAGGTAAACGTTATTTGTTTAAACACTTTTTGTTCATTTATTTATAATCTCTGAAATAACTTAGTCTATTTGAATGCGGTTCATTGATTTATTGGAGCATACTTCCCCATTTAGTGTTTGTTTCATCATTGCAGCTGAGTACTAATGAATATACAAATAACAGATAAATATGGATAACAATATTTACTTTATCATTTCCAGAATTGGAATAATAATTAATTAATTCGAATAATAAATGAATAGAAAGAAATAGAGAAACAATGAATAAATACTTTAATTCTCAGTTGTTTTACTCGTCAAATTATTGTAATATTTTCATAGAATCTAAAAAAATCTGAATTTACAATAACTGAACTATATAGATATAATAGTAGTACCACAGATAACATAATATTACATACATAGTAGTACTGTATGTATGTACCAGTACCTCCACAAAGTAAATACTACGAACGTTCACACGTGTAAATTATGAGTACTTAAATTATTTACCATTAAGTATCAATATTTATATATTGATCTCTGAATTGTGAAATAGCAATATTATTAATTTTATAAATGCGAAAGTTTGTTTGTTACCTTTTCACAACTAACGACCGAACTGATCTTAATTAAATTTGACATGAGGGTAGGCTATATCGCGAGGACGGTCATAGGCTATCTCTTACTTCAAAAAAGGAAACATAGATGCGGGTAACAACTGGTAACAATAAAATAAAAATAATATCTAAATGCTTTACACACGTGAGTATCGGATCAGCTTACATATTTCTGACCAAGGTGCAAGATTGAAACTGTAATATGGTATAAGGCGATTAGGTGAACAAAGCGCAACAGGTGACAATATCTACGACAATCACATCACATAATCCTACCATTGTATCTACGATCCATGAGGAGTAGGTTATAAAGTTAATATTTATTTAAACATATAACTTAAATGCACGCAATATAATATATAATAGTACAGCTACGGAGCTTAACATCAAACGGCAATATCTACCCGTCAACAATAAGTGGTACAGAGTATAATTGTCGGCAAAGCAAATACAATATAATTAAAAATAAAACTAGGCATAAAATATAAATAAAACGTTAAATATTCTGTATAAAATTCAACATAATACATAGGTGAATTTTATGAATTTCGACATAGTCTACATGTTTTTTCATAATTTACGTAATAGTGTATTAAAATTGACTGAAGATTGTCTCTTTACCTGGTTGTGTGTTAATGCTTCGCGCAAAAATGGTTGGAAGAATTTGTAAAATTTTCACAGAAAAAACGTTGCGAAAATGTGAGATAATTTTGTGAAAATTTTATTTACACCCAGCGGCCCGAATGCCTGTACTGTAATACACATGGTGTATTAATTGTTTATCAAACCATAGAATAAAAATTCTACTAATCATTGGTATTTAGTTTTACTATAATTGCCTATTAATAGATTTACTCTTGATTGATTTGATCTTACATGTACAGTATTGTACAGACTGTCAGTTATATATTTGTTATATGTATAGATTTATATTAGGAACATTACTGTTTAATAACAAATGAGTTTGGAACAAATCCTAAAATAATCTCCTACAGCAGCTATCCAAGAGAGATAGATTTATTTTGAAATTGTTTACTTGTTAAATAACAAAAAGATTTTCCAACGGTTACCTACCGCTAAGAACAAACTTTATATTTTTGATGTGACGAAGTCTGTCTGATATTTTATTAAGTACCTTGGCGGTTGTCCGTGGGTCGTGGAGTTGGAGGGGTGGAGGGGGTGTGAAAAATTCAGAGTTTCCCGTCATCTCGGCAGCCGTACGGCAAAACACAGTACTGCTTTATTAACCGACTTTAAAATGAAGCCTATTTTCGTATCAATTGTACCTTTATATACATATATCGGTAGGGATTTTCTGTAAACTTTCATAACAGATGGAGTCGAATTTTCTTAGAACAATTATTAATCAATCCAAATAAAAAAAATATTATAATTAATCTACCGTATTATTTCAGTTCGGTTTTCGGTAATGCTTTATGTCGGTCAGTCATATGACATGTATTCTCTACGAACACCAAATTCTTAAAAAGGAAGAGATATCAAGGTTTCGTATGTTCTCTTTATAGGCATATATGATTCCAACACAAGCATTACAATTCGGAAGTCATTCGAGTTTTGCTCCAAGCAATGCAAATGACTGCATTACACAGGTTCTCAATGTTTAATTTATTCATCAGAGAAAGCGATTCCAATTGTTTATTCGCAGTTAACAATAGAAGGCACGTGTGTCATGGTAACTATTTAAGGATTGATTCGGTAATTACAATTGAGAGCTAATATGTGAAAGTTTTGGAAAGCCATTTGCTCGCAAACATTCGGAAATCATATTTGTCCGTCATTACTCTCTCACTAATAATTTCAGATATTCCATAATAGAGGTTCATGCAAACATTCCTGTTTAATGAAACTGATAGACTAGCTAATTTTATATTACATACACACGTTGCTTAGTTAAGTCTACGTTTGTATTTTCGTTTATAACAACAATAATATCACAATTTTAATGTTACATAAATAAGTTGTTGATTTCTATGTTATTAAAACATACTATGTTTTATTGTAACTTTTTGTTAGCTTTACTCGGTATCAAAAGCCACTATCTCACATTCAGTTTTTAAAATTTTGTTCATAAGGACTACAAGTAATTGTATAGGACTGTACTCTACTGTCATTTAATGAATATTTCTAGGGACTATTGTCTGTACAGATACCATTATTAGTCAATATGTAGACAATAGAGATTTCATGAATGTTTCGCTTTTATATAAGTATCAGTTACAACGTTTTGTTTATCGCTGATAGGTTTGACTGAAGTATCACGAGGCTAGCCTCGTGAAAGAGGACAGTTGAAACTTTGCTATTCACATTTAAAATATTAATAAAAATTTAACTGATCATTGCGCATAAAATATAAACGAGAAGATTATTACTAATTGTTGGAACTATTGTCTCTGCGTTTGTTTGTTAACTAGTAGGTATGTAAGTTATAATCAATGTAAAGAAGTCTTTTACAATTACACATATAAAAATATACATTTTTAAATATTTCTTTATTAGTTATATCAAATAATAATAATTACTATCAATTCATATTAGTTTATTATTGTATTTTATTTTTAAAGTCAAAAGAAAATGTATTTATAGTTATTTCTAATAACTTTAAAATAAAATGTATTTTCTATATTAAGTACACGTAATATAAGTATATAATCTACAGAAATATAGGAAGAAGATATATTTATTCTCTACAACACATGTTACATGAAATGGGAATTAAAAATAAATATATTGGAGCACTAATGTACATTATCGAATAGGGCTCCACTGAGTTAACGCCGTGATGAGGGGTCACGGCACTGATATTCTATCCTCGTCACAGGAATATTTTAGTATTAGATATTATAGATTAGATGACATCTATCATAATCATCGATTCAGAAATCTTTATATTATAGCTTTCACCGGGGGATATCCCATTGCTTTTATAACAGCCCAGTTTGATCATGGCAATCGTCATTCACTTCACTTACCGTCCAATGAAATATCTGACATACCAGTTTAAACCAGTTGTTTCCGGTTCTGCCACTTTCCCCTGAGGTACGATTCGCGGTAATAGCAGGACTCCATATGAGGTAACTGACGTACAATACTTGTTGATTTATTATATTACTGTTTAAATAAATATTTATGTATTGGAATTTAACTTTATTTTTCTAAAATAAAAGTAGCTACTCCTTATTACATAAGCTGTCTGCCAAAAAAGTCTCGTCAAAATCGGTCATTCATCAGTCATTTCAGAGATTAGCCGGAATAAACAGACAGACAGACTAAAATTGTAAAACATGTTATTTTGGCGTATGTGCCGTATGTATATTTATATGCGTGTAGTAAAAATCGATTATTCCAATATTACAAACAGACACTCCAATTTTATTTATATGTATAGATGTATATTAGTTGAAATGACAAACAAACTGACAGACCACCTGGTGTTAAGCGGTAACTGTCGACTGCAAATATGAACAGAACTATGGACATCACGTTCTCGTGTGACATTATTGAAATCACTCCTACGTTGCCATTCCGGAGACCTAAGATGTCAGGCGTCTTCTCTCGTTATTTCACTGGCTTACCTAATACCAACCGAAACGAAACACAGCAAGCTACTTGGTGACTGTAACTCACTCAGACAACTTTTCACAAAATCTATGTCAGTTATTTTTTTATAGAATAACCACTACGAAAGGCTTACGTGATAGAAAGTAATTTCAGTCGCTTATAGATAAAAATTCAGCAGTGGACGTCTTCCGGCCTGAAATGATGATGATAGAGAAAAATTACATAATGATACATCAGAGCATAACTACAAACAGTGCTCTGTACAAATCCCGTTGCTTTGTCGACTTGTATTAGAAGCTTAACCATGGAATAATACTGTTAATACATAGTTAACAAGTAAGAACAAAGGTTACTATAGATACAGACTCAAGTAATGTTATGGATTTATGTCGTTTCTATTGCCTTTTATGAATAAGCTGTCTGGCTTGATACCTATTTATACTTTACATTGTGCGTAGAGTACACCTATGCGTATATTTATCTACCAAAGGATATTAAATACAAAATACTACTCTACCAACGGTAGAAATTATTCAAAATTCCTGAATTTGTCTATACATTTGAGTCCGTACTTTTGAACCTTGTTTTATCTATTCACTATCCTAGAATACTACTTATCCTATCCTAGAACAATTTTAAGGGAATACTCAACTATTCAATACATGAGCAGTATAACCTAATCTCAATATCGATTTCAATCTGATACATTTGTGTATTGAAACATATTGAAATGTAATCAAGAGACGTTTATATTTCAAAATTGTCATTGGATCGAGTTAGTTTCAAGAGGAGACATTGAGACTCGCATCGATTTAGACAGAACAATTTTCGTGTATAAATATCTCTACATGTAGTTACATGAATTCAAAATAGGTATCTCCTAATAATAGTATAGACAGTACTTATTTGATCACTATATGAAATACTAATAAACACTAATATATTCATATTTTATTCTGAATATATTATACGGCCTGTCGCAAATAAACTGTTCAATTATTCCGCGATGATCGACACAATTTTAACTGAAACTGAATCAGCGAACTGACTTTGATGCGGTTGAATAGAGATAAAATGATTTAGATGCGTGATGTGCGCGATATTGTTTATACATCTGTCTGTGCCTTTTCTGTGTAGTTATTAATAACACTTAATGGTAAATATAATTACAAATATAGATGAAATTATGAACCAATGCGTATATAACCATGATTATTAGCAGAAATGTATTTTACAACGCAAAATATTTATTTATTTTGAATTGCATACACTATAAATTTATAATATAATATATTAACAGTACATATATGGGCCCTGTATGGAGTGAAGGTTTTAAGTGAAGAACGATCGTATTAAGTATTATTAATTGTACTAAGGAATGAATCTGAATGAAATTTGAAATAAAATCCGGTGTAGCATCCTCTTAGCGCGTCCTATCCTATAGTGCGTCTGCTAAAAATTCTTTTACTGTACCATAAACTCTTTCCAATTAGTAATTTCCTAAGCCTTCTCTTAAATGTATTATTTATATTCTTGATTTATAGTTTCGGGGATTTTACATCAGTTGTATTCACTTTCACAATGCCAGATGGATTGTTGAGTACGACCCAAGATCGTGGGAAAATACATTGTTCTAAAGGCTAATAACTATGCTTATATGGCTAATGATTAAAAAAAATCCATTGAGTTTCTTGCTGTTTCCTGTCAACTTAGGTAGTTAGCCGATGTCGATGATAGGGGTAATATTAATAAATGTTGACGTTGATAAGGTATCCGAAATTGATAAATTATTTAGACTCTGACTTAATCATGTACCTTGAAACGTATTGTACAAATGCAGATCAATAAGAGATGTATACGCTTGTTAATTTTTATTATATCCAACAATGATAGCAGATCTTACAAAGATTGCTAACATACAATGGTTTAGGTATAACACACATATATAAACACACACACAGATTTTATTTTTCTAGTACAAAAACCCTGTACAAGCACAAATACAAGAATTGATAATTGAACCATACAGATTAAATGACATTAAATACTAATTCAAAATGGCGTAGCTGAGGGGGCTATAGCCCCGGTCGACATACGAAAAGGGTGAGCTAACTTTACGATTTTTTTTAGTAATAAAAAGACCCTATGGTGTACTCATTTCATTTACTAAAAATTACAATTTCCGGTTCGCCCAAGGCGAGGAAAGTCCATGCTTCGCCACTGCTAACTCGCTACCAAACAACTAAAACAACATATTAACTAATTAAAGCGACACGACTCCAACATACAAAACTACAACTTTTATTCGCGCAATACAAAACATAAAAGTGCATGTAACAAGTTGGATATTACAAACTAACAAAAGTCACAACAAAATGAGAAAGTCAACAAGATAACATTGACATTTGCAATTTTTACCCGCAGGAGACCCAGGAGCGTAGTTTTGCGAACTCTATTAACAAACTCAACAACCTATTGATATGAGAATGTTAAGCGACACTCGACAACAGGTATCTGCACTTTCACCGAAATCGGTTCAATGATTTCTATATAACATCCGGGTAATAACAATCAGGCAAATAACAATTAAAAAGAAAACAATATTCCATTTTATTCTCTATTTTATACCAAAATTCACTCCTTTCTAGATTTTTTTGAAATACAAACTATGTTCATCTTTGTAATAATAGTAATACATCCTCATATCAAATTTGATTAAAATGCGTTTAGCCATATTTTCGTTAAAAGACAGCAAACAGGTAGACACACTTTCGCATTGGTATGGATAAACAACACAATACTATTTTATTCAATATATATGAAATGTCAATATTTATGAAAATGAAAGTAAAAGAATATTTATATTTACTTACTATAAAAAACAAACTGGACATCGTCCTTAAAACCTAGTTATTCAAATGAATTTCAATAATGTAATATTATGTTAATAATATCGCATAACGTATGCTTTATAATAAATTGCATTAATGAATATAATATAAATTTTTGGGAAAAAGGACTTTAAGATCGAAATCTTAAAGTCGATTTCGAAGTATTCCTAACTTTTGAGTTAATGCGCTATATATAAGCGCGCAAATATGTTTAAGCTTACGTTTTTCGGTATTTTTATATAATATCTAACTGTCCATAATAAACGAGTCAAACTTGTTTTATGGAGATGTGATTGGCCTGACATGATTGGACTAGGACTATGATTGTACAGTTTTCGCTTTTAACGATTTCTTGTATAGATGATAATTAATTTAATCAAATTATACCGTTATCTTAGATATGATTACTACACCCGTTTTAAATTAGTCGTAACCTAATCTGATTGTCGATTTATTTACATGTTTACATTATTAGAGTAAGAACAACTTTCTTGATTGAATAAACAAATGTACGTTAATTAAAAGAAGTATTGCTATTCAAAAGTACTTATATTTAAGTTTATTTGAATAAAAAAATATTCTATTTAGATTCAATCGATTTCCATGATACATCCATCTTAAGTTTTTTTACAATTCTATTTTTTTTTTTATTTGAACATTACTTATCGAAAGTGTTGCTACTGAATAATTTATCATACAATTACCCGATAATGTATAAACACTGTTTAATTAATATTTCACAGTTGTCGTATGCGCTTATATAACTCTAGGAGACATAATGTACACATGAACTTTATGTGAAAGTGAAAGTTGCCGGTTCACGACGCGACCTGGGTATAGAGACAGGCCAGTTGATGATTTCCTGCCTGCCGATTGCATAAGTATTATTGTCTAGATTATTTACTTGCTAGGTGGTGAAGCATCATATATACTAGTGGTCGACCAATGGTCAAAATTCTGCTGTAATTCATTTAATTTATAAACAACATTATTAAGGTATTATTTTCAAAGACTATAGATAACTAATATAAGAGATAAATAATATTAATCTATTCTCAATTTGATCACAGACTATAACAATAAACCAATGAGTATATATGCGTATGTAAATTACATCGTTGTGAGTTTTTTATTAATTAAAAGTATTTTTCAGTAAGAAAAATATTAGTATTCTGCACTCCTTGTCAATATAAACTATATCATACTCCGTCTGCGCAAATTTTGTAAAAAGTGTGATACAAAGTTTTTGCATCATATGTTAATATAATTATGTATTTCAGTGATAGTCATAAAGAGTTGGTACTCTTAGGCTAGGTAGCCGAAGGCTAATAACGTTACTCCTATTCACGAATAAAAAAAATTCAAAGTAACAAGGTGCATTTCGACGCATACGCCCTGCACGCTCATGTAATCCTTTTAGACTGAAAACTAGAAAAAATATTTTCACATTTTCGTATTATTTCATGATGAAAGTGTTTCACGAAACGAAATCAGCTTAACCGATAATGATTTCAATCATATATTGTGGGTATAAGTGATTATTTTATTTTAATTAGTTTACAGACAGATTATTATTTTATTACAATTAAATATTTAATTAACAAATAATTACGAACAGTATTCTTTGAGTCTATGAAGGATTTAACCGCTTTTATATTAATAATGCAGTTAGATCAACATTTATTTTTAACGTGTATTTTTTATTACAAAATACAATAATACAAGGGGTAGTGTAAATACATAGTGTATTTATAATATAAGTGCATTCAGGTAAGGAAGTAAATAAAAGGAAAGATGCACGTATAATTTAATCTTTAGCATAATGTATAAGCTACTATACGGCTTGATGGATTTTATTAAAAGCATGTCGTAAAATTCTTCTTAATTATACATTCAGGATGTGTTAAAATTGTGTGTGAAATAATTAAATCTTGCAATTTTAAAAAGTCGGAAGTTTTCTTTGTTACCATCAGGGTCTTTGTTTAATAATTCAATTAGGTTTTTTTTAAATCAATCCTACGTAAATATGTTATGCTACGAGTATATTTATTTGAATGACACTTTGTATATACCACAAACTTTTTACTTAACAAATGCACGCAATATCACGGGATACATACATATATGTAGTATTATATATTTCAAGTACGTATTTTTTTTAATTTACCTATCCACCACCACCTTCATTCTTATATAATAAAACAAAAGCAAATCCGTAACAATATATTATAAATTACAATGAATATCTTAAAACTAGCTATGCCCGCTACTTCGTTCGCACAGCGCACCCAAAGGAAGCCCTCAAATATCAAATAATTTCAACGTTTTTTCACTGATGCTTCGTTTCTATTGGTCGTAGCGTAATGTTATATAGCTTAAAGCCTTCCTCGTCAATGGGCTATGCAACACAAAATGAATTTTTCAAATCGAACCAGTAGTTCCTAAGCTTAGTGCGTTCAAACAAACAAATTCTCCAGCTTTATAATACATACATATATATATTAGTATAGATTATCACCTTTAAATGACAAGGCAATTGGATTAATTGTTCAAGACACTGGATAGCCTGCGTTATATACGGAATGTATACGAAGGATTAACTAGATGTCCTTTGTCTAGATATACTGCAATTTTAATTATGAAGTCTACTTGAACAATAATTCCGTATTCATAACTACCACCGTCTCAAGATGCGTCTATGTTACCTATTTAGCAAGGTGGTCTGAGTGCAGGGTTATCAACATAAAGTATTAATTCTATTACGAAGACATAAAAAATCTCGTATTTTGACTCAATTTCCCTCTCTAACATCGCCCATAATCACATTTTAACCGATTTCCATATGTTAAAAATATTTAACACTTTTACAAACTTTAAAATTTCATTATACCGACCTGTACAATGACACTCGTATGGTTGGCAGCCCTGTCCGAGAGAGACAATGACAGTATTAAAGTCAAACGTCTTAAATTACATTGTGCAAAGTTTAGTGTGCTCTGTGCTGTGAAAAATAGAACAAAACAATGTAAAATAGTCTTTAAACATTTTACAATTAAGCCCTTTTACAAGTGTGCAATATATAATATGTATAGAAAACACTTATATTATTATATAACTTAATATTACAAGTAATCAAACCGACTCGTAGTCATAGAATACTGTGATGATATTCACAGAGTACCTACTGGTGTATGTAGGAGAAGACTAGAAAGTGATTCCAATTTCCAATACTAATACTATGGAAATATTTTAAAGATTTATTGCTGATAGTTAAATTTTCTAGATTTATACATTATGTTCGGAAATGTGATATGACGTAAATTAGGACCCCTCCCATCTATTTTATCAACAAAATTTAAATTTTATAATTATTATAAGCATATCTGAAAGAAAAGTGAAATGTATAATGAAATTTCACACGAGTGTACAAAACGTATAATTGAATATAATAATCTGCGAAGAAACCGAACAAACCGCCAATGTGTCTATATATATTTTTAAAAATAATGGAGATTTAGTAATCACATTAAAAAAAAAATTCTTTCATAAAAACGAAACGATATAAAAAAGTCAAGTAGTAAGTTAACACAATACTTATTACCTATAGTATACTTGTAACATAAACTATGACTTCGTAGTATTGATCTGTCATCTAGTTCAATAGCTATAAGTGAATTTCTCTTGAATTATACAATGTTGCTTCGAAAAATCTTTGTCACTGCTATGATTTTTCATTGCGTTACACAGAAGACCGACCACAGACTACATAGAGATTAAAGAGTACTGCATCTACTAATACTACCTACTACAAACACTCAACTAAACAACCTACACAGATAGACGGACGATCGTAAACCAACTTATGTTTTTATCGCTATACATTGCCGCGATCTAAGATTTTCTCGGGAAATGCAAAACCTCGTAACCATAAACCGACGCTCAAATAATCTTCGTATGTACATAGGTACAGCGATAAAATATTACTACTTACTCGTATTAAAATCACTTATAAGAGTGATTCGTTAAATCCTCGTATTTTATATTATAGATATAGGTACAAAGGGAAATTTCAGAACTTCTGGCAACGTTGTTTAATCTACAATTGTACAGAAAATAATGGAAGGCGACAGACACTGCAGCACTGGACTAAGTTAATTTCAACATTCAATTGATACGACAGGCGGGAAGCGACGACTTTTGCTATTATATATTTCTACATAAACATCGACAGTAATAAAACTCAATATAATCAACGTTCACCACAATACTACAGGTCATAATGATATATGGGATAACAATCGTGATAATGTTATGTAGTTAACAAAAACAGAGTAAAATATTAAATTTTCGATTTCACATTACTCACTCACTATATAACTCCCGGCTTTGTGGCGTAGTTCAGAAATTACTGCATTGAATATTTTAAGTATCATTCAGACTTTAAAGAAGTTACAATCTCTTTACATTATTTTTATGTCCAAGTATATCTGTTTGTAAGTTGCCCTTGTAAACGATAGTTTTTTTAAAATCAATTACAATATTGAATTCATTTGAAAACGAATCCATATAAAATGTATGTTTTTATTTATTTTTTAGTAATATACGCGTGGCCATAATTACAGTTGATCTTAAAACTTTGACTTATTGCTTGCTTTAGGTTAGGTTAAACATAATATGAATAATTTGCAGTAGATGAACATAGAATAATATTATATATCACATTTTGACCTACGTAATGCACCAAGTACCATTACCGGATAATTTTATACGAAATTATGGATATCAAATGATGAACTATACCTATATAATATTTAAACAACAAACAACATATTTTAATTTCTAAGCATTATTTGCACATTGACGAGTTAATAACAAAGCCGGGTTATATAACCACAACAATATACGTAAACAAAGTCTGTTTTGTACTTTTGTCCTACATTTTGTATTCCAGATGCCGGATAAAATTGAGGCGTAATAAAAATGGGTAACGCTTGAGAAAATCTAGCACAGACTATTTACTCCTTAATTAGAATATGGCGCTGATATCGATGCAAATTTAAACAATCCTGTCAGATTTGTTTATTGTGAAACGTTTCTTACGCATACGATTAGTGATCTTTGTCCATTTTATTCCTTATTTATTTATTTAAATAACCTTGTTGACCGAATTTATATTCTATTCCATTTTAATAAAGTATTACTTTATTAAAATAGGCTAGTTATTTAGGCATCAGTAATTTTTTCGATTGAACAGATACAGTAATCATTAATAATTTAAAAAAAATTTTTTTAGATACTCAGTAATCTTTATCCTACTAAATAAACTTATTGTTAATATTATCTATGTTAAATTCAAACCTATAAAAAAACTAGCCTATTTAGTATGTTTGTTTTTTTTTGAGTAGGTATTTACTGAAATGAATTAACTATTGTAACTTTGTTTACGATTAATCTATTACAATGGTAGTATTACTATTGTAATAGATTAATCGTAAACTTAGTCAGTCAATACAAAAGAATCTATCATCATCTAAAAATACTGTCAGAGAAAAGCCAATATTACTTCTCTACACTGCCAGTAGGGAGCTGACGTGTATGTATATAGCAAGATAGTTAAGCGATACGTTCATAGACCACAGTAAATTTCCTAGAGAATATTATAACCCGTAAATGGTTCTACCAAACTGTCCCGGGAACAAAGGCCTATGTAATAGTGTTGTTTCAACGCCGATTTATCTGATGCCCCGGACAGGATATATGGACAGCGGCTGAGCCCAATCGTTAAATATAATTATTGTTTATCTACAGGACATTGTTTCCGCTTCTAAGACTCAATTTAGCGTATTATTTTTAATAATTATTATCCATTACTTATATTATATGAATTCATTACTATATTAGAAAAAAGTAATATATTATGTCGTAATAGCGTAACAAAGTCACTTTTTGATTTAGAATAAATAATAGGTTTCCAATAACTATCCGTAATGGATTTTTAGTAATATTGGCAAACAAGCATACGGCCAATCCGATGGCCAATAAACTCTGACGATTAACATTTCTCCTACAACATTAATACAATCGCGTTGAACATGTGTAGGTATACAAATTGTGGCCAATTTATTGCCTTCTAAATATTCTATCAGTTTTACTAATATTATGAATGTGAATCTGTTGTCTGTTGTTCTGTCTGTTATTCTATACAATAAAACGATCTGTACTTCGAAGATATTACAAGTACAGAAATAGGTTGTTATTTATCTCAAAATACTTGCTGCTTTTCAACGTATTTATATTAGTAACATACTTACAATGGTCGCAATTTGATATTTCTTTATCATATTATTATTATAATTACAATACATGGCATCTTATATAGTTCAATTAAACCCTTATTGAATGACCTCCGCTCACCGTCGTGATTGACCAATACCCATTAACTCTGGGGACAATTTAATTAATTAAATATAGATACACAAATTAGTTTCTATAATGCTTTGGTTGGATTATCAACGTCAAAGAGGATAATTGCATCACAGTCAAATAGTGAGACTATATCGACAATTTCCTAACCATTATTATTTGTTACTAGTTGACACGCGTAACTTCGTCTGCATCACGTTGTCCCCGTTATTGCAACTTTTTTTATTGCAGCGACGCTCCTGTTAATCGTCGAGTATATAACCTATAACCTTCCGTGATGTATAGGCTATCCAAGATTAACAGATTTTCAAAATTAGATCAGTATACCGGATATTGACCCTAAACGCTCAAACCTACAATCTATACTTCTTTCTTATAGACTTTGGTATAATCATTATAGAGGTCTATTTTATAAATATAATATGTTGCTTATATTACACGTTAATAATAATAGGCGAATGAAACCCAGCATTTACTCATTGTATATGTCACAAACAAAAAAATAAATCTTACCTCTTTAAGATATTAGCATTAGTTAAGAAAATGCTTAAATAGAATACATCGACTGGACATAACATTTCATTTTAAGAAATATATTTTTTTTGTTGCAGTTATGACCGCGATCAGCCCTTCAGCTTCCAGATCGGTGTAGGCCAAGTTATTAAAGGATGGGACCAAGGTCTACTGAACATGTGCGTAGGTGAGTATACAACAAAAAGGTTTAGTTGTCTATCATATTGCAAAACTAAGACAATAAATTATTAGAAATTTAAGACAAAGTCTGGAATTAGATTATCAAAAAACTTGTCTCGAATATCTTTGTAGAAAGTCGTCTGTGTCTCACTTGTGTCTGCTGCCAAGCGGCTTGTTTTTTAAGATACGGTTTGGTTTTTTTTATGGATGATAATGGAATGTCCCGACCCGTCTGCGCTGACGGTTTACGCTGGCGGGGCACCAGTGGAGGATGATAAGAATCAGATGAGCATGAGGTCAAGTCATTTAGCCCATCGTGACAAATTCACTAAGAATTTATCACGATGGTTTCCAGGGGGAATCGCGTGGAGGTCAACCTGACATGGTGCGGTGCTAGTAATGGGGTTATTAGTCCACATTACTAACAATCCCCTTCCCCCCGATAAGGTTTGGTTGAAAGGTGAGATATTATAGTGAAACATGACATCAATAGAAGCATGACATCTTAATCCTCTTAAATGGTCCCTGAGTATGATCACCAACGCCTTATGATAATGTGATGTCCGTGATGTTATGGATGTATATAGATGACGGTTACCACTTACCATCAGGTGGTACAGCTTGTTTTGGAATTCCAATAAAATTAAGAAAAAACGAAAAGAATTAGATATTGGGTGTCATAATCGCACTATACTTGGAGACGATAGATGGCCCAATAGGATATTTGCCATTGCCAAATTATAAAAAAAATACCCGTGACCAAACAATATATTATTTCATAGATTAATTACAGTAAATATATATTTCTTACTCACTCACAAATATAAAGCCTTAATGTTCCATCCAAATTTTACATACAAAAGCATTCATGTTCATTTATCACAATACCTAACTTTATGGTTTCAATTAAGTTTGCTATAAAGTGTATTAAGTATATAAAGGTAGTTTTCCGTAACATATATGATATTACTTTCATATAATAAACTTCATGAAGCCTGTAATATTACCCCTTACAGATGAATGAATGAAATCCTATTTAAACTTTCAATTACTTACCAAGCTACTTTGTTAATTGAAACAGGCATTTAGTATATTAAAACAAAGATGAATTAAGGCATTTATCGGTATATGAAATAATTTTATGTACACATAAACAACTTTTCGAGTTTCTGAATAATTTTGCAATAAAGATATCAATAAATAATAATGAACGATAAAATATAGGAGTAAGTACTTATCTAGTAAATTTGTTTATATTTAAGATATACTTTATTCTTATCTGCTTTATAGAATTTCAGACTAAGCAAATAACTAAGCTAGTAGATTATTACGTAATTGACAATGCAAACAAGCTGATAGCCCACCCTATGGAGAGTACTAACCGTCGCCTACAATCGGGTAACAGTCGGGATGCTAGCAATGACACTTATCAAATTCCTGGTGAATTTACCACGATGGGCAAACTGACTGGTGCCTTGCCATCGTATACCGTTATCGCAGGCGAATGCACCATTCCATTAAAAAAAACATATCTTATATACATGAACAGCACTATAGACATAGCGTTATCATGTGACCCCCGTGATACCATGAGTTATTCCGGTGGTATAAAATGTCAGTGATCTTATCATGTAATTACATGCAAATAAAATTTTTACTGCCTTTTCTTAATCTTCACCTAAAATGAGGCAAGCTTCTTGCAGGCCTAAATAGGTGTACTACCGGTATACACATACGACTTTTAACAAAGTGTACTTTGGTTAGATTGTTAATGATTAGTCTCACACCAGTAAGTTCTTGTGTTTTTATATGTTAGCGTTATTGTTGGTAACTATGTTAAAAGATAGATAATAATATTTAAATGCGTTATTAGAAGATGAGTCTGTATAAAACGTTTTTAATATTTAAAGCCTTTGTGTTTATAACAGCTTTCTCTAAGCAAATTGAAAGAGAATTATATATTGTACAAAAGTGCAGTTTCTTAGGTATATAACTAATAATGTATAGAACCACAGATAACATAATTGAATTAAAACGTTAATCGTGTTGTGCCGACATAAGGCACTAATACTTTTATATACATGAAATCTCTTTAAAAAAACGATATGTTTATGGATGATTATACGTTGCGAGGCTGGCGAGGCAACAGCCCCTGTGAAAGGATAATACTATGTGCATGAATATGGGCTAGGCCAGGCTAACAGACCTGAGTAGGTCTGTTAGCCCATCATGGCAAATTTATAAGGAATAAACTACGACAATTTCAGGGCTCCCAGGAATGTCGTTCTGATATTGCTAGTAATGTCACAAGTCAGGGGAGACAAAGGATTGTTAGGAATGTGGACTGTTAATTTCGTTGCTAGCAATGTCAAGTTGACCTCTACGCGGTTCCATCTGTAACAATCGTGATAAATTCCTAGTCAATATGTCACAATGAGCTAACTGACCTGACCTTATTTTTATCTTATCAAACTCCACTGGTGCCCTGCCAGCGTAAATCGTCAGTGCAGGTGGGTGCACCATTACCATATTTATTACAAATGTCGCTAGTCCACATTACTTACAATAACAGTAGTTTCGTTGTTGTTGTTTTTCGAAATTTAATGCCAAGCAAGCTGTAGGCTTACCTGATGGTAAGCGACAACCGTCACCGTTATATATGAACAGCACTACGGACATCACGTTATATGTTTACAACTTGTGCAGTGCTAGGTCTGAAGACTAAGATGTCATGCCTCTTATCCTGTAATTTACCTGTCTAATCTAACTCTACAACTGAAACGCAGCCTACAAAATATAGCTGCTTGGCCACTGAAATAGGTGATTGAGGTTGCCACGTAGTCTAGTTTACAGTCTACAGTCTAACCTCTGCTACAGTGAACATATGTGGTTTACTAAGCTTGCATATATTATAAAACTATGTATTGAAATATTCCAGGTGAGAAACGCAAATTGACCATTCCATCGTCGCTCGGCTACGGTGAGCGTGGGGCCGGTAATGTGATCCCCCCGCATGCTACTCTCCATTTCGACGTTGAGTTGATCAACATTGGCGACTCGCCTCCGACCACCAACGTGTTCAAAGAGATCGACGCTGATAAGGACAACATGCTTTCTAGGGAAGAAGTGAGTATCGAGTTAGCGTTCCAAGCAATGGATACCAATTGGGACAAAGAATTGTCTCGCGAGGAGGTCAGTCTCGGTGATATGAGGTGACGGGTGGAGGGAAGCTAGTCGCTATCGGGATTGGCCGGTTTCGGGGTGGTTACTACTCTTTGATATTATAATTGCAAAATTTATCCTTGTAATTAACTAGCGAACACCTCCGGCTTCACACGGATGCAATTGTTTTTAGGGATCCTTGTAAATAATAAGTCTTCATTCCGTAATATCATTAATATATGATGTTTGTTATTATACAGCAACATGCTTAATTTATTCATGACTAAAATTTATATTACTATGTCAAAACTGTTGTACATGGGGTAGCTTTGTTTTAGAAAACAATGTTCTCTTTATTTTACCCCTGATAGTAACTAACCTAGTAATGTTTCTAGCATATAACTTAAAGCCAGACATAAAACACGTTTGTTTTATAAATGCACAGATCAATATTATAGACATTATCATAGACATGCATATAGGTACTTGTTACCTATCGTGTCTACTTTAATCTTTAATTATATAATTGTCCAGATAAAGAAATACCTAACGGCATTTTATTTTATTTCATAATAGTTTTAAGAAGTTAACTGTTAATGTGTGCAATTAATACACAGTATTATTATCTTTTTCTACATTCTTTACGTAAAATAAAATGTTCAAATCGTTTATTTGTGTGTAAAGTTTTCACGTAAAATCAGATGAAAGAAAATAATGAGATTATTTACTCAAATATGTACTTAATTTTATTATATTTATTTGAAATTATTATTTTAGTAAATATATTTCAATAAAAGCGGCGACGTATATATCTTTATACCATTATTTTTCATAAATGAGAACAATGTTTTAGATCTGATTTTCGATATATGAAGAATAACCAAAGCACAACGTACAAAGATATTAGTGCTATGTTTTTTTGCGGATTATAATGTAACAGGGCTCTGTATGCGCTAATGGCGCTAATGGTAAACGCTGACTGGGCACCGCTCAAAAATAAAAGGATGATGGAATCATACTACTTCGCCTCTCTCATGTCCACTTCTTTTTCATTGGATTATAAATTTACTCTGGTAACCCTATTCAGGCATAAGGGAATAAAAATGTTCATTTATACTAATATTATAAATGCAAAAGTGTGTCTGTCTAGCTTGTTACCTTTTCACGGCTAAACGACTTAACGGCTCTTAATCTTTATCACGAATAAGCAGACGCAGCCGCGGGTATTACTAGGTAAATAAGTATGGTTTGACAACAATTATTATAATATCTGGACAATTACATAATCTAAGCTTTTAGTATGTAAATGTTATTTAAAATAATATAACTAAACATATTTTAATTATCTACTGTCTATCTAACCAAAAGTATGCGGTACTCTCTTGTACTTTTTCACTACTAAACAATGCATGTCGTCTGCATGACACCTCTATCTGGTGTAATTCTTCCAACGGCGCGCTGCTACAGCTATATAGTATTTAGGTTTTAACTTTTTAAAATAATTGGTAGGCAAATTTCATGGTACTAAGACGTACCATCATAAACGTCATGGGCACTAGCGCAGAAGGAATACAGAATATTCAATGATGCTTATGCGGTACTACTAGTCGACTTCCATTTCTATTTCAAGTCGTAAATATAAAGAAATAAATGACAGATTCTATTGAGAGAGAAACATGATAAAAATCATCTAAATTTACAAATTACCTATACTCAACAATACAATTTTGGAAATAAGAACAACACAGGTGTTTCTACTGAAAGTGATTTAAAATAACGATTGATATTCGATAAGTGTTGTGATTCCTTAATTGGAAAATTACATATGCTACCGAGTATATTAATTAGGTATATATAAAGGTCATTTAATTATATAACCATAAAGGTGTACCGGAATTAATATGACCGAAATAAATGTATCTAATTTGAACGTTATTTTAATAAATTTAATTATCGTCGCTTCCTGGATACCTACCATTGTCCCGTCTGTAAAATAACAGAAATATCATGGACTGTCCAACTTTAAACCTCGACAAATATTACGTCATAACGTTATTACGTTTTGAGTTTCTATCTTTGTTACCAAATATTTTAATTGTTAAATTGCTCTTTGAATTTATACGGCAGCAGGTAATATAAAGCAATCCCCTAGAATAACTTTTATTTAAACCCGGACGTTGAAATTTTCAATTAAATAGGAAATATGGTAATTAAATAATCTTAATTGTATACACTTTTCAATTCCCGCCTCTGTGAATCCACGAACACACCACAGCAAGGTGGATTCTGAAAATGCAGAAAGATATTCGACTGTTACTCTTTAGTCAAATACCTAATACAAATTAAATTCTGAAGGAAGGAAAAAAGAAAAATTCCTAATGGAGTAATCGGACGTTATTAGGTCTCGACGTTACGGAGTGCCATTAGAACCTATAGTTGAGGAAAATTATATTTTTTAATATATGAATTAATATTTTGCACTGCAATTTTCTAGGACTATATGCCGAATTGCAACATAATAATCTATATCAATCTATTATTTGCATAATACTGTCAACTTATTAGCTATATTTTATCCTACAGGTCAGCGAATACCTGAAGAAGCAGATGGTGCCCCCTGATGGTGTTGAAATGAGCGAAGACATCAAGCAGATGTTGGAGAGCCACGACAAGCTTGTAGAGGAAATATTCCAACACGAGGATAAAGACAAGAACGGCTTCATTAGCCACGAGGAGTTCTCTGGACCTAAACATGATGAACTCTAAGTCTTTACATTTAGTAACTAATTTCCACTCCCACGAATATTCTAGTAATTTATATTTCGAGGGAGAACTGCCTATAAGACTTTCGAGTGTGAGTGTTCATTAAACACCGATTTTTAGATTCAAATTCAGTATAGATAGGGTTGTCATATATAAAGTCAACTGAGAAGAATATGATATCTTTAGAACGACTTTTTGACGTTGACTTTTACTGTATCTCCATATATTACTAGTATAAGTACTGTGTAGGTGTAAGAACAATAAATAATGCAAGTCATTGTTTTGATGTGTAGGTACAATAATATTTGTTTAAACTAATTCTGTTACTTTAAATTTTAGTATGTTTATTATGGTTTTCTTTAAAATCCATCGGATGGCAACCCTTTATACCTAAAACACCATACTGTCACAACTCGGTCTGCAGTTGAATGTGGGCTTCCATACGCATTCTCCATTATGTGACGCGTGTGTGAGAGTCATTTTTAAACAAGTTTTGTTGAGTCTTTTGTACTTAGTTTACCTATGTTGTTGACGTAACTATGAATTTGTTATAATGTTAGGATTATATATATTGTAATAAATACTTAGACTAAATATTTAGTCGTATATATACAAATCTAATTTCAAGCATAATATTAATCTAAATTCGTTTTGTATAAAATTACTTTCTCCTTCAGTGTTGCCATTCTATTGATGGTTTCATTCAAAAGTAAGCCTTATATCCTGTCAATTAAACTCTGAATTCTGTATTGTATCTGAATACATTTCTTATTTGGTCGTTAACTATTCAATCAGGGTCCTACCTTAAGTTGTATCTTCATTATAAGTTGTAAATATTTACAGTTATCGAAATTTGTCTGTATGAAATGTATTGAAATATCAACACAATATTGTATTACTTGCATAATCAATACGATTGTAATCAATTGCATAATCAATATTACATATTTAACTCTTATTCTGTATTAGGTACTTCTATAAATAGAAGGCAAGGATAAATTTATAGGATACTGCATATGAATAACTTTTCAATTACGTATGTACACGATGTTATACACATTATTGATATAACTCCATTCAATGTTCATTCCGCTGATATAATAAACATATTTAAAGAACCAACTAGTTTTTGTTTTATTACAATTTCCTCTATATTTTCTTTCACTCTATAGTCTAATCTAAGTTCCTACCTAATGTCTACAATATCTAGTTTTTTATTATCATAATTATTATACGAGGACGCTGATACCTTAGAGGCAATACTGTCAGTGATGGGAATATTACATATGGTAACCCTTTTACCATATAATAATAACAATATTGTTATGAGAAGAGGTCTCTATAATACAGATCACCAGGCCCTCAACCGTTTACATATGTGATATACCTTATATATATTACAATACTTATACTACACCAAATAAATTATAATCATAATATTTAGAGAAAAAAAAAAGTAATGAAAATGAAAAAGGTACATAATAGTGGAAGGAGAATAGCAGAATACGAGTGAGAGTATAGCGAGTTTCCTATTAGTAATGTCGATACACGAACAATATCGGGTCGACCTAAACACGGTCCTCCCGGAAATCGTCGACTAGTTAATTCCTGATGGTTTCGCTGTAAGGGGCTGACTGACCTGACCTCATGTTCATCCTTTCATCGATCACTGGTGCTCTGGCAGCCTATACAGTTAGAATAGACGGGATATAAGTACACCATCATCCTAATATAACTTTCATAAAGCCATCTACTGACAATCTACGTTTCGGCAATACAGCCTAGATACAAAGATGAGTGGTGACCATTTAGGTAGCTGTATTTAATTAATTATGAAAACAAAATTGAAGTAAAACAAAAAGCTATTAATTTTTAAGATAAGAAACTAATTATATCCATTCTGGTGAATCGGCCACATTGGAATTATACATTACCTATACCGATTCAATACACTTCTAGTTACTGTATATGCGTATGATATATAAAAAAAAAGTAAAAAGAAATTAGATAATACATTTTTTTTATTATCACAAATGGATAACTTGATCTTACATTCACTTGATGGAAAATTATGGAGAGAGCTGATGAAGCAGGCTTAGGCAGACGATACCTATGCATCTTTGATTTGAAAGTCTGGGATTTTAGTGAGTCGTTAATTTACGCTGATACTTTTTATGTAAAGTTTTGAGATTTATTGATGTAATACCGGTCTAACATAAGACTACAGTACCTATTCAGGAATTATGATCAATTGATTTAATAATCACAATTGCTGCTTGCAACCTAATGCTAATTTCATACAATTACATATCTGAAATTAGTATTAGTTTAATTAAATTAAAATGTGCTGTAAATTCCTCGCAGCCCGGACTGCTAAAACGATGAGCCTTATCCCGCATAGCACCATAGTTGCTATAAAAAGTTAAGCAATAATATACTATGCTTTGTACCAGGTTAAAATTCCAGCAACGTTTTTTAAACCTAATAATAATTAGTTAACAAACTACATTGTCCTAACGTTTTAACAAAACGTTAGGACAATGTAGATAGAAAGTAAATATACCAAATCATTAAATAAGTTATAGTGACCGGGTCACGATAACTTTTAACACTCTTGTTGACCACCACAACAGGAATTTAAGAATTTATAGGGTAAAAAGTACATATATAACTATGTATTCTATAGATACTTAATAAAGAAACCAAATAGGTTCTTATGTTTTTCTATGCGCTACCAAAAACATTACAAGTATGTTAATGTTTTAGCTAAAGTTATATGTAGTTGGATATTATAAAGGTTTTTTTAGTAACGTAACAAAAAATTAATAGAGAAGTTGTTTGTTTATTTATTAGTAAAATTTCAATTGCTATATTTAATATATAGACTTTTTATTTTATTGTGGGGCTAAATAAATTTATAGTGAAATCAAGTTTAAAATTCGACATCTATTCTCACAGGATACTCTTTCTTGAACTGTCAGCTGTCAAAATGTCAACTTTATTGTCAAGTTGTCACCTTCAGAGTGAGTGATTGACTTGAAGTTTTCAAGCTTTATGTTGTTTTTATTTAATACATAATTCCATTTTTACTTTACCTACCGTTACGGTTGCTTTACTACTTCTTCGTATATTAATAGTACTAAAATATTCAGTGTATAATATTCCATAATATCTTTTGAGTGACTCCGTTTGCCACTTTGCTTCCTTTGCACATATGGTGTGGTTTACGTTCATAAAATATTTTAAGACGGTTTATATGAATACGTAAAAATATTTCGTTATAATAGAAGATGTTGTCAAACAAACGTTTAGTGGCTACGTGTGCCATTGCATTTAGTTGCAATGTGGCATTATTGGTCCTGTTCGTGAAGTACAATGCTGGAGATAAGTGTTTTGTTACAATCGACGAGAACCAAAAGGTAATAGCAATTATGCCGGATGATTTCCTTAGCATTGGTATTGACACTTCAGAAGTGGAAGACTATGATACTATAGATTTCAAGAATACAAGATTTCGAGATCTAGCCGCGGCGTTGGCGCCAGCCCGTTTGCGCCTAGGTGGCACTATGTCCGAACGCCTAATATTCAGCCAAAAAGATATTGCAGCAACATGCCACCACTTCCACTGTCCCAAAGATCAGAAATCTGTTTGTTCAGCTGTAAAGAAAATGTGTAGGCACAAATTTTTACCATTCTTCATTTTAACTGGAAACAAATGGGATGAAATAAATGAATTTTGTAAAGCTGTTAACTTAAAATTACTATTCAGCTTCAATGCTCTAATTCGCGATGAGCATGGATGGAGTGATGTCAATGCTAAAGAACTGCTACAGTATTCTAAAAATAAAAAATACAATTTAGACTGGCAGCTGGGTAATGAACCAAATTCGTACCATCATGTATTCAATATTACTGTTACTCCTCATGTGTTGGCTCATGATTTTAAAAAGCTACGTGGGCTATTAAATCATTTTGGATACAATAAATCATTGCTTGTTGGTCCAGACACAACTCAACCCAGACCGGAACAACCCCAGTGCCTCAAGTACATGGTTGAGTTTTTAGGAAATGGATCTCACAATATTAATGTACGATCCTGGCATCATTATTATTTGAATAGTAGAACTGTTGTATTGGAAGACTTTTGGAACCCAGACACTTTTGACTTGTTGAAGGAACGCATTAACACAATGAAGTTGGCCACAAAAAAATATGCTAACATCCCAATGTGGCTGAGTGAGACCAGTAGTTCATATGGTGGTGGAGCTCCAGGATTATCCAACTCATATGCGGCCAGTCCTCTATGGGTAGATAAATTAGCTCTTTCTGCACAAAACAACATCACAACCGTTATACGACAGAGCTTTTTTGGTGGGAATTACAGTTTAATTGACAAAGATTTGGAACCACTTCCAGACTGGTGGGTAAGTGTAATATACAAAAAGCTGGTGGGAAACAAGGTGTTACATGTAGATTGTCAGTGTTCACGCTTCCAAAGAATGTACGCTCACTGCACCAACAGAAACTACACAGACGATCTGACAGCAATAACTATTTATGCTGTAAATTTAGAAATGGCCACAGCCAGATTCCTTGTTAATGGCTCTGCTTTGCATGGAGATAATTTATATATAGATGAGTATATTCTAAGTGCACCATCTAATAATAGAAGGACAAAGACCTTACTACTGAATGGTTGGCCTTTGTATTATGATTCATCATTACCAGATTTGCAGCCTCGCAAAATAAGATTTGGGAAGCATATTTCAATGCCACCATATTCAATTGGCTTCTGGGTCATCCATAACACATCAATTAAGGTATGCAAGTGATCAATTCTTATTGCTGTAACAGACTACAAATTTATAATTCATTGACTGATGTTGACTTGATTGACTGACTATTAAGTTCTTTAAATAGCATTTTCTGTTCTTTTAAACATTCCAGTGAGTGATACAGTGTATTAGTTTATACATTTTTTTTATTTAATGTAATTACTTTATTTTCTATTAAGAGACATATTAAGAGATTTTACATTAGAAAAGATCCATTGAATATTTCATATAAGTGCAAGCAAAAACTCTAGTGATCATAAAGTGAAGAAAATTTATATTTCAGTATACTTGTATAACATTGTTTAATTCTTCATTACTTATGTTATACATATTTACATTATAACTTCATTATTAATCATTACAAATATTTACCTATGCTTTCTTAATCAAATGTCAATTAGAGCTGCAGCAACTGAGAAGCTATTTCTTCACAGGTTAGAAATGAGACTGGCGAAATTATAGTATTTATTAAATAATAATATCTAGACAATAATTGCTCTAAATACTAACTATGACTATGAAAATGTGTCCATTGTTATGATTTATTTTATTATTGTAATGTCCTTGTTTACTTTATTGGATCTGAATAATATCTGTACTCAATTTCTCTGCTATAATCTTCTATAATTAAAGGTGCAAACACCTAAAGTGCTTTAAAAACAAAAATATCTATCAAATAGAATCTCCTTAAAGTTTTCTATTACATCAAAATATTATTTAAAACGTTTTGTGCCATTTCTGTTATTTTAAAATTATACTTAATATAAGTAATTTATTTATAAATATAAATAAGATATCAGGTTAATATTATGAAAAAGTATTGGTCAGAATGTAACATATAATCCAATATGTAGTAATAGTATTGATAAACCAAACATTTATATGTACTTAGTAAGCAAGACTTTTAGGTGAAAAGTAAATGACATTTTGTTTTCAACTAATGAATTTTAAATTCAAAGATATAATTATCACTTTGCTGCATAGATATTATTCACTATACTTTCATCTAATATTGAATGAAGTTGCCTGTACCTAAGTTAAATGTGTTCTATGAAGTTTATCCAGGTTTATAGGTACTATTGCTGAATATTGTTTAGCACTATCTTTTATTACATACTTATATACTAGGTATTAGGTACAATTATGTTAATGTAACATTTTAAGTGTAATATTGTAATTCCTTGATGTGTCACACTCCCTTATCATGTCAGAGTAACCTTGTTAATATGTCAAGGAGAAAGATCTCTATACAACATTGATCTATTGACATTGTTTGATATCAAGAGTAGTAAGTTGTGAATGTGTATTGTAAAATGGAGCTACAATCTATCCACAACTACATGGCTACTATAAATTCTATTTTCCCCACCCGCCTGACTTCATGGAAGGAATTATAGTAAGATCTCGTATATTTTAAAATAATTATTCAAAATGCATCCCATTTATTTACTTTTAATGTATATTTTAAATGTGAAAGAATGATTAAAATGGATTCCTTTTTTTAAATTTATCCACAAGGAACAAACAATAAAAATTTTCCTATTTATTTTAATCTATATTTTGGAATAATAGTTGTATGCTATACAAAAGTAAATGTGGTTCATATATGTTCAATGAGTAACTTAAGTTTTTAAAATGCCTGTTAAATAATTTAAAGTAATATGGTTGTATTTTTACCATTTACTGCTAGTTTGGTATCTTAAAATTCCGTACATACCTATATGGTAGCTAAAACTTTCATTAAGTGTATGTTATTTATAAATGTTGTAATTAGCCGTATTGTTACATATGAGGTGTTCACATTTATACCTAAGTTGTAATATTGACGTAGCTTATATAATATACATATATATATATATGTACTTATACATTAACATTTACAGGCAGATGTCAAAATATTTACATATATGTATTTTAATATTCTATTTTCGAAATTATAAATAGATTCGAGTTTAATACTTTTTTTTTGTATATGTATCGTTGGGTACTATTCAAGAATGTAAAGAAATGTGTTATATATCACATCGTTTTCTCTTTACTGGCGTGATTTAAACATTTATGGACACAACATAGATAAAATTATTATGGAGTGTATCTAGGGTTATTTATAGTGAGTGTAGAAAGCCGAAAGCTAGGATTCACGATTCACTTCTGCGGGTAACAAGTGGTAAATAGTAGTTATTAAAGCATTCGTACAATATGCCTGGTAATTTGATATGGTAAATTTAATTAATTTAGTATTTGTAAAGACCAAATTATTGTCAGTTTATACTGACCTATCTTAAAACTTGTTGTTGAAAGTGGTATATTCTAATTTTCGGCTTTGTATTCCAGTGAAGCTAAAGCCAATCGACAGCCAGCAGAATTAGAATAGTTTGGAAAAACCCTTTACGTCTAAACTTGTATTATATTATATTTTTTTATGAATGAGACCAGAATTTGCCATATAAATATTTAACAGAATATTCTAATGTGTTTAAATTTTTAATGAATCTTATGAGTGTGACAAATAATGGAGTTGTGGTTATTGTTAGAATTGCCTCTCGCACCTTTATAATAGTATACAAAATTTTATTAAATCTATGTGCCTACGCCTAATTACCTTAATATGTAAGAAATTATTAATAATTTCCTAATTACTACAACTTGTCTCCTTATTGCCATATTATTTATTAGTGTTTAAACTGACCTCCACGAAGACGAGATTTTTAATCCAATACACAATATTATACTGATTTTTAACACAAATTTAAATTCTGATTAAACCGAAAAAAAAATCTCTCATGGACTAAGATAAAATGTGAGTAACGGCACAACACATCATCATTGGATTACAATTATGAATTATTAAACCAACAGGAGTGTTGAATGTGATGATAGACGGTGTCTTATGACTTATGAATATAGATAGAATTTGCTTTACATTTTATCTTATATTCTATAGTATTAAAAATAATCTTACTTACATATAGATACTGTTCGTATTAATATTTGTAACTTTTATAGGTATATTTGTCGCTGATTTATGTCTTAATTGTTCTTGTCGCTAAAATTTCGAATAAATATTGTATTGTTGTATTCGTAAGTTGTAACTAAGTACTAATATAAAAAATGCTATTGCATAATATTTTTGTAATGACTAAATGTACGGTAGTCAGTTGTTGTTGATTGTTCGCTATCGCTAACTTTTCTCCTAAATTAAATAGATTATTCATAACTTTAACTTCAAAGTGTACTGTTGAGTATAAAAATGAGTATTGAACATTTCACAAAATATTATTTGAATCATAGTAATCAGTATAGTAAAGCAGTTTGTAAAGTTGGTAATATTTGTAAAATAACGTAGTGACATCATTGATTGTTTCAACAGCTAGGCATGCCTCAAGTATAGTTCAAAGTGACACGAAACAGTCACACGAGTAATTAATTTTAATGACGAGTAAACCAGCAGCTAAGGAACAAAACCTGCTACCTATTTTTTAAATTGCTAACATGGCTTACAGACGTGTATAATGTAATGATCTTATATATTAACACACACATTGGAGTATGTGAAGATGTATCGTTACATTGCATGAACTATTCTCGTATAACTCAATATACTATAGGAATTATGCTCTATACAATCATAGACAGTATGCAGAAAAATACTCATAAATATATTTTTTATTATATAAACGTGATTAGTGAGCGATTACCAATTAATGTTGCTGCCTCTACAGATGGATTTAGAAATTGAAAACTGAATTGCTACCTATGTTGTTTTAACATTTCAGAGTAACACATATGCAGTGTTATGTCGCTATTAAAAAATCATCATTGAGCATTTAAGATGTAATTAATCATCCAGATTTAACAATGATTGCTGATTATGAAAATGTAACATTGTTGTAGTGGAACATAGATGTATGTAATGTCTTTGTTTAATTACATAAGCATGATCTGCATCGTCCTTGGCTTCTACCGTTGTACGTGACATAGTATTAGTGAGGAATTATACTCGTGTACATTCTTACATTGCATCTATCATGTTTACTGTTAATATTCATTATGTATGTCAAAATATCATCAATATTCTCTCCGTGCCACATTCTTATAGGGTATTTTCAACTGATTAGTTACATAATACGGGTATTTGGCGAAATCTACTTTGTAAAGAATTACAGTTCAATTTGTTTATGCAATCAAAAATGTTAAACGGCCACGTTTATTTTCTATACATAAGTAAACATCAAAAGGTTGTACTTAAAAACATTTATGTTATAATCATCTTGACATTTAGAAATTTGTTGGCAGAATCATTTTTCTTCAGAATGTTAGGTACTATGTAATGTTGTAAATACAATTAAATCTATATATTAAAATTTTAAATAACACATATTTTGAAATATAATAATAATATTGTTGTGAATTTGCGGTGCCTATGGTAAGACTGATTAGAAATTACAATATTTATTTCCCATATGTGCCTATGAATGCAGTTTTGTGAAATTTTCTTTTTACTCGCATTAGGTGTGTGAGATAATTTAGATATATTTCTAATAATATTATTAATTTTTCTATTTTTTATATGATTACCTACTTTGTTTATTCTTTCGTTGGGTAGTTATACCACCGAGTTGTACGTGTATTTGCATTATTATAAATAAACATAGAGAGGCTAAAAATAACGCACATTTCTCATAAAACTAATATCTCGAAAAACAGTTATAATTTTCATAATAGACAAAATACTTTATAAAAATGGTTGTTAAATTTGCGAGACTGACATTAATTTGATATATAATATAGGTAACACACTGCATTTATTACATTTTTTAATTACTTATCTAATTTCACTTGTGATATACACATTTCATATGTTTGGTAATTATATTATTGTGCTGTTTTTAACTATTTTATTTATTTATTATTATTTTATTTTAATTATCGGAAGAGAACGGATGATCATATATTGGAACTCTTTTTTTATAACCGTATGCAATATACAAACCGATGAAAGTAATTTTAATAATTGTTAAAATTGTTTATTTTTATAAAAATCTTAAATGTTAGTTCTATCAAGTTTAAATCAGATGTAAAAGTTATGATCTCTGCATAACATAATAATAATTAATTCTCAATGTCATTACGATGCACGACATCTTATACTTTATGACATATATATGATATGATTTTAATGTACTACAACTTTTTAAGAACTTTTTAACAAAGAATATTTATTAAAGAAAAACAGACTATAATTCTGTGCATATGGATGCATACATATGTGTCCTGATTTATTGTGTAAATGTTTGATTCGGAGTTATTTGTACCGGCTGTTTATTGGGGACCCAGTATTGTGTACGAATAATAGGTAGTGATATAGTTAATATATGTATTAAACCTTCTTTAAGTACAGTCAGTTAAATGTAAATCCTAACATTCAACATTGTGTACAGACGCCTAGACGTCACAATGTGTACTCTTAAAAATATATGATTAATATCTATTACTAGGTATGACAAATTAAATTATTATTTTTAAAATGAGTTTGGTCTTTAAAATATGAATTCATTTTATCTGAAACGAGTTTGGTGGAATTTAAGTTAAATCAAGTAACGCAAATCTTTGCTACTACTGTACATACTCAGTAATCTAATATTTGGCTGACTGTACCTACTTCACTTACCTACTTACTTTTTTTGTATAGCTACTCGCGACAAGTACCTATTTCAATTGATTTCGTAGTCATTAATAATGCAAGTACATTCAAACTGAGTGGTTTTATTGAAGCCTATCTATTTATAAATTGATGTTTAATAGTTACGCAATGCTACTTGTGAGGCTACATTAAAGTAACTATGTTGTTGCATTTTATATATTAATATACTAATAATAATGTAATTTTTTGCTATCTGTACATGGATCATATGTGAGCGAAACTATTATTGGACTTATACTCAATTAACGGAATAGAACCCAGAATTATTATTGTTTAAATTGTTGTCAGTACCTATGTGCTTTTTTTACCCATTTAACTGTTTTATGTGCTGTTCGCACTAATATTTAGTATGATATTGTATAAGTTTTATTTTAAAATATTTGCTAGTTTTATTTAAATCCGTTAATAAAAAATTATAAATTATACGTGCGTGAATTCGCGGCCTCTGCTAGTATGTATATAAATGTGGCATAATCTGCCTATCGTAACAAAAAGTATGTCGAATGTTATATTAATATTATCTTTGCTACTTTTATACACTTTAAATATATTTATTAATGTTATCTTGCCACATAATTCTAGGTGTCAAATAATTTATATAACGTTAAAGTATATATATATGTAATATGTAAAGAATACTATAGTTAACAAAGGAATATTGCTATGGATTTCATATGTCGCGGCCAGATGATATGAAGTAGTTCTTAAAATTTCGCCGCAGTTCTAAATTATTTTTCAATTTTAAGGCACCGATATTGGTGAATTTTGTATGATTTGAATATGACATATTTCATCTTAAGTTGTGTACAATGTCTAATAATCTTATTTTATCGATATTTCGCAGGCTTATTGATATATTCAACAAAATAATACAATCTATCATGAACAACCACAATTTTATAAAATAGTTTATTTTATAAGAGGCAGTGGAATGCCTTACCTGGCTAACGGTATATACTCGTCCGTTAGTGAAAGATATTTCGAATGATAAAAGTAGGAATGTCTGGCCACTTCATAAGTGATCAATTGTGTAATCTGAAAGCGACATATAGAGTATCATTCTAAATGAAAATATTACTAAATCATTTTAAATTCTTTACAAATTGCTAAAATATAGATGTATAAACATTTATGTAACTATATATTAAATATATTGCCTTTATATTAAAATGTCCATGTAACTGGTATAAAATAAAACATTATTTACTGTGTCATTTGCTTGTTTTTATTTTTTCCATGTTACTTCCTAGTATGACTACTTTTATTGTGTGATAATAACTGAAATCATTGAATTTACCTAATGTCATTAGACAATGGTACTTAACCGTAAACGTAATAATCATAAAGCTGAGAGACTATAGCAATAAACATTTGAAAATGTTTGCTCACTTGCCAATGAAGTGCACGGAACGCTTTGTGTACTTATAAATAAAAATAATTAGTAATTACTTTAAATATTTATTTTAATAACAACAAGGTAAGTTTTAAATTATTAAATTATATACAGCCATTCAATACTTTAGCATTATATTTGAGACATACATTTTAACAATCAATATCTTAATCTCCTAACCTAAAGGTAGTCTGGAAAATTTCTTAAGCAAAGAGATCGCCTTATGTACCTTCTTGACTATAAATTAAGATCAAATTATTACATTTTTGGTACAATAAAGGAGCAATTAACAAATAAATCTTAGATTAAGTAAATAATTTTAACAAATAATAACAATATATAATATAATATTGCACAGTAAACACGACAATTAAAGGTAACGTCACATTACCGAAACTTGCCGAAATTTCTACACCTTATAACAACTATATGCCGCTATCATTGGTGTATGGTGACCACAAGAACAGATTTAAATAACCATATCATCCGATATACTATTTCCAAAGACTTAAAAGATCAAACGACTATAATAACAACCGTAATCATTTTCATTTGTCTCAAGTAATTAATTAGTACAATTAACAAAATTTGAAAGTAATAATCGATACAAAACGGTATATAAATCAGAGAGAGCAGTGAGTCCACCCTCTCTGCTATTCTGTTATAGCCTTTATTATAAATTAATACAATAAAAGATCAACGACGACGATAGCACTGAAGTTCGAAACTGTACTGTGTCCTGTCTAATTTTTATGTTTACGTGTTAGTAACAAAGTAAACATAAAAATTAGATAATAATTTAATAAAATTAGAAAATAATGTGTTCTAGTATCAATCTTAGCGTGATAATAGTCCACAGTACAATGAAAGCTTTGAATACATCGCGGCATTGGCAAGATTTGCTTTCTCTTTAATATTGTCAGTTAGAGGACCATCCTGAAATTGTATTATAATCATGACAAATTTCGTTCTTTTACCATAACTGCAAGCTATTCCTTAACTTTCTAAGAATTCTTCATTTTATCCCGCTATTATTTTTAAACAGTAGGAGGACAAACAGGAATCTAGGTACTATGAAGTATATATTTAGTATAGATTCTACAAATGTTTTACATCATTAGTTATTTACTGCGAGAATTAGAGAGAGAGAACTAAGCAGAGATCTGAGATAAAAGACAGGTACCTCAAAGTTTAAATGTATAACTACTAAACTAATCCTTAATACTGTTAGGTATATATTATACTCCCTTCTTCACTAACATCTAGGGTTGCCACGAATATTCGGCTATTCTCTATTCAGCCGATTCGACAACTTTTTTAACATTCGGGAAAATTCTTTAATAAAATATTCTTGTTGCAACTGTGATCTGCGTTTCAAGCTAAGAGATACATTGGTTCAAATTTCGTTGTGATTTGTTGAAACACTTTGTTTAGTTAGTAAATATTGCAAAATGTTATAAGAATGAAATTATAAGTAAAATTTTTAAGTCTAGTGAATTCGATTAATGTATTCGTTGAAAAAATATGCCACCCGCAAAATTTACTTTTTATTCATCTACCAAAATATTGGGTGAAATTTAGTCTCGGACATTCAGCGTTTCGACCGAGAGCTTAAACGAATATTAGGTATTTGACAAAATCATTATTCGTGGCATCTCTACTAACAATACCAATAACACTCATTACACACTGTAATACTATTTTTAACACTTTTTAGTTATAGTTTTTATGTACGAACCTAATATTAAAATTTAGCAAAAGATAATTAGGCACAGTATGTAATTTAGAACCATGAATGACCACTATTACTTTATATAAATAAAATCTTAAGTTTTATCTTAAGTATTGTTTACATTACTCATTTAACATGCACAAAATTTTAATTTTCTCAGTTGATTTTCGACAAATGGGCTGCAAAATAGTGAGTCGTTCGGAAGTTTTATTACTTCTTTATAAAATACAATTTAATCTTCGATCGATTCCCAATTTTATGTTACTACAGATGATGTCATATTTGTTTTTAGATTTAATTTGTGAGATTTAGGAGAGTAATGTTAGTAGATTTTTTCAATTTCAATTTAATATTGTATTAAACGTTGATGGATATAAAGGTAATAAACATACTAAAATTAGATAGATTTGAATGGTGATAAATGAAAGAAAGGTAATAGGCATAATAGTAAAGCTCAGATAAAGAGGAAGTAGATTAAAGAACGAGGTTATTATCTAGTATCGATTGAATATGGATCAAAAATTAATCTTCAAAGTGAACTAGCGTAGTATTTTCTATGTATATAGTGTCAGTTTTCTTAATTTCCGCTGGGGGAAGACAGAATGGCGGTGGATGTGACCAGAAACCGTTTTCGGTGCAGACTATGGACGATTCCCCCACAACCTCATAGCCGTCATCACAGGAGTATATCATCAGATCACCCACCGGATATTTGCCGTGCTTCGCTGACGCTTCCGTTAACAGTTTCCCCTTTTCGGGAACCAGTGGGTCTGGGCAATAGATGGCTGGAAATAAAAAATGAATATAAATTATATTACTATAATTTCACGGCCGGTTTCCCAAATAGGGTGGCCAGAGGCATCTCATTTGTCGACGTAATGATGAACGCAAACATGACATGCTTTCATTCGTTGGGTATATTTAAAGCAAAGGTCCAGAGGACAAGCCTAACATTGATATAAAAATTAATACTATAACATTTCAAAATAAATATTTTGTATATATGTACAGTTGACAAGATGATAATTTTAATCTTAGTAAGCCATCGGGGGAAGGGGATAGTTAGTAATGTGGGCTAACCTCATTGCTAACAATCTACCATGTTAGGATGACCACGCGGTTTCCCCTGGAAACCATCGTGATAAATTCCTGGTATGTACCATGATGACCTTACCTCATGCTGATCCTATCATCCACCACTGATTAGTCCATCAAATAAAAAGAAATCGGTAAGCTATCATGTGAGCCGTCTAGGTACTTATAGCAACTGTCATCATGTCATGTCGTACACACGAATTATAATAATAAAATAATTTTATGAATTTATATAAAAAATACATTGAAATAAAGGCGGCATATGGACCCGGTTACGAGATTGGCGACAAGATGCTATTGTGCGACGCTGTTATTCGGACCCTTTACAACCAAATTTGTACAAAATATAAGACAATATTTCAAAGGTCGTATAAAACACTTCCTTTGTAAAAAAAAGCATATAAAACTGGATAGTTCGTTGATGATAATAATGTGTTTATAGAAATACATTAATTATAATAATACATTATATAGTGTTAACATTCATAGCGCGGATCATTATATGATTGCACTAAGAATAAGTGTGTAGCGGTTTCTATGCTGATTAACGCTTGCCTCTTATTTGTTATTGTGTCATTATTGATATAAAGAAAATATCTATTCAAAAGAACAACACGCAAATTTCTTGCTCATTCTTCTTTTGAATGAATTGTAGAATAAAAATTATGACTATTCAATAGTGCTCGTATTGAGTTTATTTGAATAAAAATAATTTCTATTTCTAATAAACATACTCACGCATGCAAAGTGGAGTATCCCCAGACCATTTCCCATCGAGCTCGCATTCGAGGCCGGGCGTACCGATCAGCCTATAGCCCCAGGCGCATTGGAATACAGCGCGACCTCCGTACGAAGAGTTATATTCCACCACGCTCAGGTGAGGTCCCAGGGTGTTCAGCATTGGACAGAAGGTTTCCTCGCACGTGGGCGGCAGGGAGGACCAGCGACCTGAAATACATTTACTTACAAACAAAAATATAGTGCCTTTGGTGTTTCAGCAGTTTAGTATACCGCATGCTTCCAATGATGGCGGGTTCGATATTAGCAGGATACAAATGAGGGAATTGAGTATGAGGGTTTGTATTAGTTGGTGGTTGTTATATCAACGGGAAAGGAACAGCGTGCATCACAGTTTTATAGTCGAGTTTATTTCAAATTAAGTGTGATGAAAAACGTCGTATGATATATACGTATCGTAGGTATATTGATTATTTTATGAATAATTTATTCATTCAATTCATAAAATTAGGTGGCATATTAAAAATATACTCAAGATTAAATTCATCGATTTAAGAAAGAAAAGCAAGATTTAAATTATTATACCCACCGTATATTTCGCAGCTGTCTTTAGTTCAGATGAATAACATACTCAGTGAAAATTTAATTAAATATACAGTTTTAGTATTGTCATGGTTTTGTGATTTTGTTATATTTACGGATTAGCGAGTCGGATCTGGGTGGCCACTTAATAAAAATTGTTAAATATGGTACACGAGCAACAAAGATGCATGATGTCATGTCAGTTAGCCCATTGTGGCATCAAGAGGGATCCTACACGATGATGATTTCCTGTATTTACTGCAATAGAGACCAATTGGAGACTTTACTAATTATCTCCACCCTCTCTTACATGAGTACCATTATTAAATTTCTAGTGGCTGACACGCTCACCATTGCCCATGCAGGTTAGAATCGAAGATCCATTGAGGTGGAACCCTGGTTGACAGCTGAAGTGAATGGAGTGGCCCAGGCGTGTACCTTGCGCGAATTGACGCACTCTAGCTGAAGATATATTTATTTGAGGACACGCCACATCTGAAAGTTAATTATTTCACTCACTATATTAGTGGTTTCTTTTTACTCGTACTTTACAGAAACACGCGATTATTCTAATTTTAAGTTAATTAATGTACATTTTTCCCCAAGATGATGGCAACACAATTATTTGCTAATCGTCTAATGAGACTGATCTCAATCTTTGATTCTACACAAAATGTGAGTAGAATAGCAAACTAGTTGACAGCACACCTGATGGTAAGTGGCAACCGTCGTTAAAATACCTCCCTTTACACGGCACACAACTTAACGCGGGAACAGGAGCGCGTTATTTTCCAATGACACGTTTAAGATTTATAAATAAGTATATAATTATACCTTTAGCCCGTAGACAGATACCCATATGTTGCCAAATAAATTAATTACTATACAAAAAGGCGCTAAAGTAAGCACGATTTGTATACATTTAAATGCAGATTC
Source organism: Achroia grisella (assembly GCF_030625045.1). NCBI lineage: Eukaryota > Metazoa > Arthropoda > Insecta > Lepidoptera > Pyralidae > Achroia > Achroia grisella. Next base: position 2,304,111 of record NW_026712977.1, on the reverse strand, counting down.
TTTCCTGCGTGATAGCCTATTCGCGAGAGAAAGCGCGTACATATAAAGGAAGGTTATATGTTGCCATTCTGGAGAACTGAGATGCTACACCCCCATACTCTATAATTTGCTGCTATATCTCACCCTCCAACCCAAACAGCTTATAAAGCGAGCCGCTGAAATAGGTGAAGCAGAGATACCCACGCAGACGAATTAGTGTACATCGGTAAACTTAAACTAAGATTGCAATTTAAACATTTGCAACTTTTGCAGTACTATCATGTGGTAATGGATAACTTATAAATACTACAACAGTACTTAAAACTCACTAACAACTTTAATAAGAACAGTGTTTGTGTGACCGCCTGGCGAGGTGCAAGTGTACTGATCGCTATGTCTTGCTGACATTTTGGTTAGTGTCAACCGATAATGCGTCTCTTTCTCGCCTTCGTCTGGAGACCACGCTAGACAGAAAAAAATATTATTAGCGTAACACCAACTCTGTAAGAAATTCTTTGAATCATAATATATTAATTTAAAAAATATATTTATCCTAGTGAATTGGACCGCAAGTCAGGGACCTTAAGGGTCGAACGCTGAAATGGTATGTCTTGTATTACGACGTACTCCTAAACGCATTAGAAAAACCCAACATATAACTATTGTATAATTCAAGTGGTGTATGTATAGTATACATATATGTATATTTATACAAATTCATTAATTATTAACTGTGAACACGTTATTTTTACTTAAGTTTATATTATCGATTTGTGTTATGTGGCCATATCGAATTTCAGATTATTATTCTGTTGTTATTTGTGAAGGCCTGTCGGTGTATATATAGAATACTATATATACACCGACAGGGCAATAGCCCTGGTTTTCCAATAATAAAGAAATTAGGTACATAAATAATTATCTGCCCTTGTTAAAGGGTATAAGGTACATTTAAAAGCGCATCATACAAGTTTCTTGCTGGTTCTTCTTGTGATGAGACAGCTTCCCGAATGAGCGGTAGATTAAAGAAATGTGATGACTACTCAAAAGTGCTTAAATTATGTTTATTTGAATAAAGGATTTCTATTCTATATTCTATTTAGTTGGCATACCAGCATTGTGTTGGCCGAGCGCCTGCGTCCAACTCCAGTCAGGATCACCCAATGTACGGAGCGAGACACAGTCGAGACGCACAGAACTGTCCGGGTATACAAACAATTCTCCGGACGGCTCCACAACCGCTGATCCACTAACCACTGTGTATTGTATAGTGGGAGGCGCATCGCCTGTATCGACCAGAAGATAGATTAGATTATTTAATTACCAGTACTAGCTCCCCTATCTGGGAAGTAAGTGATCATTACTAACGCCCAATTTACACTCAGCCCGAGTGGGCAGGGAAGTGAATGCGGAAGTGAGAGAGTGTGAACCCGATACTTCCCATGCCATTGGCGCTCCCTCGATTGTCAGTTTTTCGTGCACGAGTCAAAGGACAGGCAGCGCGAGTGGCAGTTTGTGTTTACATTCAGCCCTTTCGCTCAGTTGTCGCCCGGCGTTTTAAGCGAAATGTAAGAAGAGTCGCCCGGTAAATATGTATGAGGGCTGAGTGTAAACGACACTCACTCGCGTCGACTCCCGACGCTGACGCGGCATTATTTCCGGCAGCGCGAGTTGCAGGGGAAGCGGCTGAATGTTACATAACATTAACGTAACGTAACATTGTAAAATTTTAAATCACTAATAACAGAAGTAATTTAAATTTAATCTAGCACAAATATACAATTCTACAAAAAAACTAATTGAAAGAAAAATTTTGCAATCTCCGCCCACACCGTGGGCCTAACCTAACCTAACCTAACCACTCTACAGCACACATAGTATCATTATACTAATAAAGAATATAACACTTAAATTCAGTTAATCCCACTGGCTAACTGAATTTAACTGTGGTACACACAGCCAGTCATTATATGAAGAGGCAAAGAAAATAATGATTAAATTAAAAAAACATTTTTAAGAAAATTGTTACTGGTAACTGGTATTAAGCGTTCACTATGCTGCCAGCATTCTGAGCATAGGCAGCATCACTCAATTAATCTGGATAGTAAGAACTGTTGAAAATTAAGATTTATAGTAATATGTTTTGTATTACATGAAAGTTATAAAAATAATACTTGGAATACCTGTAAAATTGGTAATGACAGTTGTAGGCACGCATTCTGGTATTTTTGGTGTCCATTCTCCATTTTCGCACCGCAACAAACTCTCACCTTTCAGCTTGTATAGCCCATAATGTTTACATCTGGCCACAATTACTGAACCATGAGGGAATGGAGTATTTTTCTGGAAAGTTATATTACATAATGCTTAACTATCTTTTATAGTACAAACTTTCCTTTTTCTTTTTTCAAGTACCTTTGGATTTGAAGAAAAGTTGGTACATTTTGTGTTACATTGGAATAAATTAATAATTGAACTTATTGTGGCACATTTTTTATTTGAAAGCTTTTTTACCACAAAACGCTAAATTTGTCGACGACTGGTAGAAAAGGTCGTAACGCTGCCAAAAGCGTTGCCCAAGTTTAGGCACCGAATATTTGTGGTCTCACACATAGTAATGGTATCTGTGGTCCCATTTGTATTTTATCAAGAACTTACCTGTAGTTCTTGTGTTATCACTATAATAATGTGAATGAAGTCTTTATTCATAATTTGTTAATGTATAATCATCAAAATATCTTTATTCATGCAGGTCTATTACAGACTCTTATAATATGTAAAATCTGCATCCCTGAAGTGCTTTTAATAGTAACTGAAGTAAGATTAATCATCGTAATCTTGAGTTAGATTGTTTGTTTTGGTCTAGGTTTTCTACGCACATTATGTAAGTATTTACAAAAGTATAGGTACTTAGAAAATATTGAAGTACTTATATCTATCAGTTATTTAGTATCCAACATATAAGCTCTGCTTTGTTTGTAAGTGTCCTAGGTCATTATTGGAGACCTATATAAACAAACTTTCAATATCTCCATTTTCATGATACTTTTTATTGTTGTTGTTTAAACTTTTTTATGTGTTATTATTGCATGCTCTTTAAATATGTTATATTGTATGTTAATAAAATAAAAACACTTACATCAATAGATGAATTTTTGAAGGAAATCGCCAAACGAGGATGATCATTTGTATAAAGACATTCTCTCAAAATAGGCTGGAATCTGCCATCTGTAATTAGAATATTATAGCAAGTATTTAAAAATATTCCAAGTAAAATTTTGAATAAAATACATACATTATAATATTCAAAGGTATAGAAGAAATATAATGTAAGATTGTTTTAACCTGGTGTACTGGAACAGAGTGGGCCAACCCAGTTTCCATCTATACACTTGATCTTACATATCAGCCTCTCGTTCAATGGACCAATGAGTCCAGGAAATTTCACCTGGAATTTAAAAAAATCTCCATTCAGATAATCATGTACAAGAACTAAAATACTTAAGGGACAACACAATTTTGTCATGTATTACTTAATTTACTTAATTACAGTTTTATGGTCCACAGGGAATTCCAAATTGTTGTCACAGAAAACTAAAAAATATAGTTAATAATATACATAGGTACACATTGTGATATTACTAAACCAATAGAGGGCCAAAGAGATTAATATCATAGCAATGAGGACTATTAGTCTATTAACCATTTTGTAGATACATTCCTTTATCTAAAAACCTGTTCCACCATAGTTTATTGTATTGATTAAATTCATGTTTCAGTAAATTATGTAACTAATGTTAGTTTCTTCCTGTGCTGCCTCTTAAACTGGTGACCCCTGGTTTGGGAGTTTAGTTGAAGATTGATAGTATTTTGTCACTCTACTGTTGCAATACACAAGACAGGTTTAACAACAACAACACTTGTAATGTTAAATTAAAACATAATTTATTCATGTAGACCATGTCAGTCATTTACACAAGTTTAGATTTGTTATCATTAACTTTCTTCCCTCCCATGTATCTATATAGCATCATTTTTATTATTTACGAAAATATTATAAAAATGATCTTGTTTTTAAATATATAGTAATAGCTGATATTTTTTATAAAATAAAAGTAAGCCTAAGTTACACCTTTTTACATCAGCTACCTGCTAAAAACAGTCCCGTCAAAATTGGTCCAGCCATTTCCAGTCCAGTCAAACAGACTCACAGATAGACAAAAATTGTAAAAAATGTTATATTGGTGTTTGTACTGTATCTAAATTATATTTATATGCATGTAGTAAGAAATGGTTATTACAATATTACAAACAGACACTATAATTTTATTTATATGTATAGATGTACAGATTATGAAGATGGAGATATAGAGTAACATGATGCATACCTCTGATATCTTGGAGAAATCTGATCTAAACCTTGTTATGTCTAAGTTAATGTCGACACTGGTGACATCAGGCAAGGAACATTTGAAGTCATCTGTAACAGATTTATATTAAGCATAAATAATAAACTGAATATATTTTTGTAATCCTCTCCCTGCCTACTTCATAAGTGATTGGTGTGAAGATATACATAGAATATCTTAATTGTAAAATGCTATTATTATGATACTTAATTGTAATGTATAATTCATTTTTAGTTAGTGACAGAACCATATTGCGCCAGTAAGTACAAAACTTTAACTTATATAAATATATTTACTCCTATATAATAAAGATACATAGCACAGATACATTAAGCAAATGAAAGACAATTAGAGTTATGTTGTATCAATATATAAAGAGGATGATGGAAGGTCATGGAAAGTGGCAAGGCTCTTGAATTATGAAACAATGCAGGGGCGGATCTACCTAAAGGCTTTTTGGGCTGCAGCCCAGTCCCCACAGAAATGATATTTAGAATATAAAAAAATATCTAGAATGTTAAAAAACCTATAATAAGGTTGGCAAACCTAAGATCAATCAACCCATGCATGCGTCTATCGAATGGAATGGATAATTTCTGGTCGCGTGTTTTTGGTAGGGGTATTTTTTCATTTGAGTAATATAATTAGATAGGTTCTTAAGTAGATTTAGCCCATACATACATCCTATCTAATATAGGATGTATGTCTGCATCTACATTCTGGTTTGCAATTAAAGCAAATTTATGTAACCTTGGCATACTTTTGGGGAACAGCATACATATTTCATATGTGTATATGTACCAAATATGTTACATCATATATATCTATACAAATATTTAAGTAGTCAAGAGGAATTCAGGGATGACTGTAACAATTTCTAAAATAAAAAAAAAATTATTGTATTAAAAATATTAATATATGATTGTGTACTAAGTTGAGAAATAAATCTATGTTATGGGTATACTAAATACAATTTAAAATAAATTATAAAGAATAACTGATTATAAGTGTAAATAATAAATAATGTATTTTTAGAAAATAAAAGAAAGAAAGAAAGAAAATTGTTTATTTGGTAAATAGCAATACCGAAAATAATTTTTAAATTTAATTTACATTTTTAGGTAATATATTTAAATATTCATGAATTATCAGGATAATCCTAGCACTATGGTCTAGAGTTAATTATAATACATGTCTTCGGTAGTCTTTAGTAGAGAATATTACCTTCAAGAAATGTAGTGTTTTCTTCATTATCACACGCAATTAATGGAATAATTATTTGGATCATAAATAACACTTTATTTAAAAACATTTCAGTAAATTTACTGCTGATCTTAGCTGATATTTTTTTTATATTATAATGTTTTTTATTTATTTAAGTGCATTTAACATTTTGCATAAATAAATACGCAATGTAATAATTTATGGAGATTAATAAAAAATTACGAAGCAATTTTACATGTAAGATACTTTCTTATCTACGGAAGGTAAATATAATAAGTATAATATAAATTTTAAAAATGAACTGAATCAATTCATTGCAAATTGAATCCTTCAGCAGTGGAAAATGTCAAAATCAATAGAGGTGTTGCTATTAGTTTAATTTACAGCTCTGCCTAAATAGAGACGTTTATGCTCAAAGATTTGTTTACAAATTCCAATTTCGCCATAATTAAAGTAGAAATAAAAATGGTATGTCTTTTATATAACCACGAATTTTAAGTAAACTGAATATTTGAGCAGGTGTATGAATTATTTCGATAAAGCAACACCATTGACATCTTGCTTGAACTTTATCAAATGTCACATTAACCATTTATTCAGTATTTCAGTATTTAGTTTGTGGATTCCAATAGGTTATTGACCGATTCTCACTAATGCCTAAAAAATAAGTTTAAAAAATATTAGGTTTAAAGAGAAGTATCAACACAAAATAGTGCATTATTAATAATTAATACCATATAATCTTTATTGAATAATAAACCAAAATAAATAATGCGAAACGCTGTAGTGATTATTTTTCTATGTTCTATCGCGTTTAATAGAACTATTTGTTCCGAAGATGTACCTGACTACAAATGGCCTACGATTGGAATATCGATACTCGTTCGCAATAAAGGACACACATTACCGTATTTCTTATCGTGTCTTCATAATTTAGATTATCCGAAGGACCGGCTATATCTCTGGTAAGCTCATTATATTTAAGTTTTTTCCACTATGTACTTCTAGAAACTTCTGGTAAATTGGTAGTAAATTTCTAATTTTTCAATCTAATTTAAAAAGAATCGTTTATCTACACTGATTTAGTTTTGTTAAACAATAATAAATGATTATATACTATTTTAATGGATGATAGTGGAATTGTACATCTGCCTGCCCACTGGATATGATGGTTTCCATTGGGAACTGTATGCAGGTTAATCTGCCATAGTACAGTGCTAGCAATTTATACAATGGGTATTAGTCCACATTACTAACAATCCCTTTTCATCCTCTATTGTAACTATTTAAACATGTAAAATTAATAAATGAGGTATGAACAAGACTTTATATTATTTTTTATTACTTGATTATGTAATTTTTATTAAAAATCAATTATTAGAATTTAAATATATTTTGGATAGCATTCACGAAAATAGCCTATTATTTTAAAAGGAAGTTTGTTTAACTAAGTAGCAAATTGTTAACAATAAATTAAATTATAATCCATGTATATACAATTTGCAGTAGGATACATACAATATTATGTGAGTGAAACACCTAGAATAAGTAGTTAGAAATTAAGTAAAATTATAATTAACAACATTCTTATTATAAATTTGTAAACAGGATGTACAGTGATTACAATGAAGATAACAGTCAAAACATCATAGAAAAATGGGCAGAGATGCATGCAAAAGAATACAATGGTGTTTATATAACCACAAATAGTAGTAGCGGACTCCTCCACCCAGACGAAAAGTCTCCGACACACTGGAGTAAGGGCCGGTTCAAACATGTTATACAGTTAAGAGAAGAAAGTCTCGAGTTTGCTAAGAAAATGTGGGCTGACTATCTTTTCGTAAGTATTGATTTTGTAAAACATGCTTTATTTAGTTGTAACAATGGTATTTTTTGGATGGCTCATCTGTCATACTTGTGAGTATGACAGATGAGAATGAGTGCTGCTTGTAGGGACTGGTCTGCTCTTATCACTGGGACTGGTCTGCTCTTATCACTGGGACTGGTCTGCTCTTATCACTACGACTGATTGAATCTTATTGTTTTAGATATTTATATTTGACCCAAAAAATTTGTGCTGCTTGGTAGTTTGTATTCACATGTTTCGACTTGTAAATGTAAACTTACAAGGATTATTTAAAAGACCAACACACAAGTTTCTTTCTCATTCTTCTTTTGATGAGACAGCTTTCCAATGAGTGGTAGATAAAAAAAATTGTTAGACTATTCAAAAGTACTTAAATTAAGAGTATTTGAATAATTAATTTTCTATTCTATTCTATTTTTAATGTCATCCATTGTGATAGTTATTAAATACTTCTATAAGTTATTAAATATATACATTTCTTTAGTTTAGGACTTAGGTTAACAAGGTGATATTTTGATATATGATATATTTTGATATAATTAAAAATAAACCGAGTTATAAATAAACAGTAACTGAAAGTGCTACACTACCAATATTTTCATTGTAAATTTATACCTTGAAGTCAAAATTATAATATTTTACTATTATACTTTACACTTAAAAATACCATTGACAATAAAATCTCATGGCCTGATCCACAGTCCCATTTTTTTCTTATGGATAATAATGAAATGGTTCACTCTGCCTGCACTAACGTTATTTAAAAAAGGTTTGATAAATTCTTTCTGGTAAAATATTTATCCAAGAATACTTCTTAATATAGACATCATAAAATATAATGTATATACAAATATCATCTGAATAGAACAGTCTGACCTGATATATGAAGTTCATTGACATTATAATGGTGTCAAATACACAATGATGTCAGAAGATAAACAATTAGTCGAACTTTGAATATCTCTAGATTTAGGTCATTAAGGAATGTTAATGCATGAAATTTTAATTTTAGCTTCCTACATTTTATTATGACTAGCTTTTTATTGCTGTTTTATCTCTTGGTTGTAGCATGATTTTATACAGACTTCCTGGATAAATAGTTTATCCAACACAAAAATATGTTTTCAATTTATACATATTTATGTAATATAAACATGTTTAACCAAACAAAAAACTATTCAGCTTTACAATATTAGCATTGATTATTCAATAACAAAAGTAACAAATGTTAAATACATCATTGTGATTTGATACCTCTGTCTAATACTGTAATAATACGAATATCTTGACATTAATTAAAACAAATAATATATAACAGTCTAGACAGACAAACTCACACAGTAATGAGTTTCATTTTACATTTTCGATTCAGTTTAGTTTATTAGATATAAATCAAAATTTTTATCTCATTTACAGATGGTTGACGCTGATGTGTTCCTAACAGAGAAGTTGACCCTCAAAATCCTAGTGAACAAAAATGTTACAGTGGCATCACCAATGCTCTTGTCTGATGGCCTCTACTCCAATTTTTGGTTAGCTACTACCAAGCTTCTTTATATTTAAATGTGAGCTTGAGCATGCTGAAATTTAAATAATTTCCCATTTAAATAGCTGTAATAGTGTATCAAACAGACAGTTCTATAAACTATCTCATTTGTAATACTATCTGAAATCTGAGGTAAATGATACCCAATATGTGTGCAACGTAAAAAGGTATCATTTTATGTTTAAATCAATTTTAATTAAGATCAGTTCTTATCGTCTTGAAGACACAACTGTCTGTTATATACACACTTGTATGATAAAAAATTAACAATTAATTATTAAAAATAATTATTACTCTGCTTGAATCTAATCATATTTTTCTACCTATGCTGTATAAACTCCTTAATTTTTAATCTGTGGAACTATTTCTGGAAGAGATCTAATATTGCAAGTAGCTTGGCAGTACTCTCACATCTGTCAAACTCTCATTTACATTATAATGATATATTCTTCTTTTTCAGGTGTGGGATGACAGAGAAGTTCTACTATCAACGGACAGATGACTATGAACAAATTTTGAGACGAGAAAAGCAGGGCTGTTATGAGGTGCCTATGGTAAACACAGCAGTATTGGTGTCGCTTAGAAGAAAAGAGTCGGACTTTCTTACGTACGATCCGCGCAAAATAAATGACTACAAGGGCCCTGATGATGATATCATCGCATTTGCAATCAGTGCTAAAATGAATGGTATTTATATTTTTTATTACAAAATAAAATGTTTGACGACCTCCGTGGTCTAGCGGTCTAGCACACCGTTTTACGACCGATGGTCGCGGATTCGATTCCTCGCACAGCACAAACATTTGTATTCATGAGTATGATTGTTTGTATCGGTCTGGGTGTTATCTATGCATAATATGTATGTATTTATAATAAAAATATCTATGTATATGTATCAGTGATCTAGTACCCATAACAAGTTAAGCTTTAGCTAGCTTAACTTGGGTCTAAATGGCGCTGTCTGAATTTTCCTGAGATTATTATTATTAATTTTCTTCTCTCTATTGTCTCACTCTCTCCGATTTTGTGGTTTTTTTTTCCACACTTACGGGCCGAAACCAAGTAAGTGCAGTGTGTGTGAGTGTGTGAGTGTGTGTGTGTGTGTGTGCGAACATTATTATTATCTGGGTATTGTCATTTTAATTGTTATATGCACCACTTTAAAATTAACAGAGTATAGAAAAGGCGAAATAACTGTGCAAGAAGAAAAAATCCATTATTTGATGACTTATTGTGATAAAGACTATTTATTTTTCTACATTTACAATTGAACATTAGCCTAAGCCACATGTACAATTGGGTCCTGCATTGTTAGGAAATAATATTAATAGAAATTATTGTAATGTGCAGGTATCAGTCTCAACATATGCAATGACAGACTGTATGGCTTCATACTCGTGCCTTTGGAGGAGTCTGATGAGTTATCAAAAGATTATGATCAACTACTGAACATAAAGTTAGAAGCAATTAGTCGCAAAGTGCCTTTAACATTAAACAAACATTTAGAGGAGTTTGTAACTTACCCCAAACCTTCAAAATTCAAGTGCAGTGAAGTGTATATGATCAATCTGGAGAGGAGAACAGAAAAGAGAGAGCTTATGGAGATGAGCTTCAAGGAACTTGGTATAGATGCGAAGCTTTTTGTAGCTGTTGATGGAATGAAGCTTGATTTGGATGATCTACAGGAGTATTCAATCACCTTAATGCCTGATTATGAGGATCCATTTCATAAAAGGTAATTGATATTACTGCTAACAAGTATAGGTTACTTCATATGTATCAAGTTCTTTTACTGGTGACAGTTAAACTTACTCTAAAAGATTAATGTAGAACTATATGGTTTTTTTTATGGATCTGGAGTGGTTCAGTTGATGGTGAGAACAACTATCTCCTATGTTTCTTGTTCTTTTTTATTTGTTGTTTTAGTTCTTAGCTCGAAAGCACTCTGAACTGACGGTAGATTTGACATATTGTAAGAGTTTATAAAAGACGTACAAGAATAAAAATGTGTTGGTTCTGATTATGTATATGGTTGTTCAAATAAATAATTAAAAGCAAAATGATACTATTGCCACGGACATTACGTCATCATCATATGACCACCATGACACCGTCAAGTATGGTTGCCATTCAAATGGATTATTGTATTGTGCTCCCAAATTCTGTCAAGTTGTATTCTCTTTGTAAGGTTTTACAGGAAAATTAACTTGACGGTTTTGAATTTAGTAGTAGTATGTGTAGTATAGTACGTAGTGTGTGTTATATAGACATTAATTAAAATCGGTACAAATTAGTTGATACTTATCCATGTGCAGCCATTTCGGACTACTTAAGTAGCTTGCCTCCGTATCCAGTAACCTCACTTATATTACACATAAAACGAAACCCAACTTGAAATACAAGCTAAGCATCATCAACCGGTGTAATAACTTAATCATCAAAGGTGGAACTGAGAAGCTTGCAGACAACAACGTTTTTTGATCATTGAAAAATTGTTTCTCTTTGTTAAAGTCATTGTGTTAGGTGTATATAATTTTGTGTGTGGATTTGTTTATTTATGTATATTTTTAAAATTGAATTATGAAATGAAATTGTTCATTTTATTATTTTTAGACCGATGAAAGCGGGCGAGATTGGGTGCTTCTTGAGTCACTACTACATTTGGAAAGAGGTAAAAAATAATTTTACTGTAAATGTGTTAAGATACTACATTACAGTATAATGAAATTATTGTAATATAAATTACTTTAGGATTGTTATTCACGATAACTTGAGACTTCGCACTCACTCGGGATGAATGCCTGTATTATGTTTTGAGATAAAAGTTAGCCCATATCTTTTCTCGTTATACAGTGTATCTTTATATTAAATTTCATTAGAATCTGTTTGTCGCGTAGTTGTGAAAAGGTAGCAAAGAGAGACAATAGTAATTATATTAATAGTATATATAATAGAGACATGACATAAACAGACACCGACCTCAAATAATTGAATAAAGCCAATACAATGATCATCTAGGTAGTGTATAGTGATCATTTCTTACAGATTGTTGAAAAGCATCATTCTACAGCATTAGTGCTCGAGGATGACGTGCATTTCGTTCCATATTTTCGACAGAAGTTCCTGCGATTATTGGATGAGATAAGAAATCTGGAATGGGACCTTGTGTAAGTATTTTACTGTGTTATTACTGCCGTAATTCACTATATTTAAAGGTTTCCATCTATATATCATAATATTATGGTATAAAATTTATATAATAAAAACCGCATGTACATTTATGTATGATGCCTGGATGAGTCTGCAGTGACCCACGCAATCAGGATGCTATGATGTATAAATAATAAGTCCTGGTTGCTTTCCATCTTGATTTATTGAGTACACGATGATGGAGTGTGGACTGATGCTTGCTTGTGAGTATTTGGTGTACTGAACGGAAAATGATACGTGTGAGCATTATATGTGTGTGACGTAGCGTACAATAATAATGTATATTTTTTATATAAAAAACCCAGTTCACCATGTCACCAAGTCCATGCCAGATGTACAAAGTACTTCATTAATACAAATGTATATGGTATAGGGATCGAACCTGCGACAGTGAGAGTAATGTGTTACCGCTACACCATTCAGACCCACAACTTTATTTGTACCTATACATCACGCATATATACACATACTAATTTAGATTTTCTCAACATTTAGTTATATAGGCAGGAAGATACTGCTAAAAGGCGAGGAGCAATATGTGACAGACCATACTACTCGGCCGCTGTACTCCTACTGGACGCTTGGGTACCTGATCAGCGAGAGAGGTGCTAAGAAGTTGCTAGATGCCCGTCCGTTGACAAAAGTGTTACCGGTAGATGAATTCCTGCCCATCATGTTCGACCAACACCCCAAGTAAGTAGTCCTGGTTTTGTAGAGAGAAATATATTATATATATGCTGATGTAATTGGAAGGGCAATAAAGCTAAATGCACATCTGATGGCATTGATGTCTATATACATGGACATCTATTTGAATAGCCCTGCGATCTACGGTCAAACCACTTTACTGCTGACGGTCAGTAATCATGAGTCTGATTCGCATTCTTGTATGTACATTATGTATATACATTAAAAAAATAAGTATTTATATCAGTTGTCTAGTACTCATAGAACAAGCTCTGCTTACGCTGGGACTAAATGGCGCTGTGTTAGTTGTTAGTTATAGATATATAGAGGTCATGCCTCTTCCTGTAATTTCACTGCATTATCTCACTCAATAACCGAAACACAAAATACAAAGTATAAAGTACAAAATACTTGGCGTCTGAAATACGTCATATCACCACCATAAATAAATTTGGTCATACAAATTTCATCGTTTTTCGTCTCCCCCTCATCCTTGTCACATCTGTTCATATTTGAGAATAGTGTAATGTCACAATTTTCATCAACATACCAATAAAGCTGACGGCTCCCCTGATAGGACGTGGAACTTACATTTATGTATGTGTATTCACACTACGGACATCGAGTATGTGTGAATAAAGTTTACAAATAATCTTTTGTTTATTAATATTTATAAACATTTTCAGTGACACATGGAAAGCTCACTTCCCGAATCGTAACTTAATCGCACTATCAGCTGCTCCGCTTCTGGCCTTCCCAATCCATTATACAGGCGAGGAAGGCTACATAAGCGACACCGAGGACTCTAATATCATCGAAATCGACCAGCATGACAACGCTATCAAGCATGAACTCTGAAATGTTAGTTATTGTACGTAAGTCATACCTAAAATGTATCGATTTTATAAGAAATAAATCATGATGCACAATAGCAGGTAAAAAGTGGCGCAAAAATAGAAAGCATAATAGAGAGCGGCGCTGAGAACTCGAGGTTAGTGTAGATACTGAGATAATACCGTCAAGCGAGAACTGTGAAATCTTAGTTTATTTATATTTTATATAACTATGCCTAAATATCATCGATATTAAATAGAATAATTATAAAGCATACGACCGCACTGAAACTAAAATGAGACGAGTACATGAAGTCCATTCATTCAAGCACAAGAATTTGTCTATACTAGTGACCCGTGGGAATTTCGATTGATTTACACATATTTTAACAAATTATACACCTGCACCTTTCGCAGGAACCACTCTGTTCATTAAACCAGATTATTGGTAATATATAGACAGACACAGTGGAGTACTTTGTTTTATAATATGTATGTATACATAGATTATAGATACGTCCTATGTCCTATGTCCTATAGGAAAAAAATCCTGAAATTCCCATGGAAAAAGATTAAAACTAACTAGTTTGTACGGGTAGTGGTATTATGTTAGATTAAACCAACATATCAACATTAGGTAGAATGTTCTAATTCTAATGAGTGAAGAATCTCTGGAACTGTGAATGCATGAGACGAGTTGTGAAAGTAAATTAAACAAAACATATGTAAATGAATAAAAGCCACTCAGTTCTCTCTGCCTAGAGCAAATATTGAAATAGCTCTGGCGTGAAGTTTGATAAAGTATATTTAGTCTGTCTCATGAATATCTCTTTATTTTGTCTCGGTAACTTCCTTATACGGAACTACTGATTTTTGATAAAAATTGTTATAAAATTGATTCACTATAATTAATCACAGTTTTGATTTTTGTGCGGAATTCTGTCACTTGTAATTTTTAATGTATACCACGAATTAAACATAAAATATTACGTTTGAAATATTATATTGCCATAAATAATTAGGTAATAAGATGAACTATTATCGGCTGTTTATTCATGTGTGGCCATTTTCTGTGCCTTTATTTTTATCGCGCCTAAATGTGACAATTATAGTTATATTTGATATTATTTTAAAAAAAATATTTGATGATACTGAGAATATTTTTAAATACTCAAATATATCTATGTACATTCCAAAAGTCAATAAAGAATATAGTCAATTATTCATAAGATAAATATTACTGACAAATGTATTTGCGTATATAGCTATATTAATATTTTTTGAATGTATATGCTTTATTGTGAAATACAACAGAGTATTTTCATTATTCTTATATAAGTAGGTAACTTTTTAATATTTTTTATCGATTAGAAAGCTAGCTATGTTACTTTCAATGTCATTGGAACGATTAAGCAATAAAGAGTATTTTTATATATACTCAGTGTTGCAACATATAATTATGTTGTCATTATTATATGTATAATATGTTGCCATATGCTATTTTATTAGTAATACGTATATACTAACGATAAATGCAAAATACAGTCATTCTATTTCTTTCATAATGTATTTCTAGAAATTCTTAAATAGAAAATTACATTCTAATTGCTGTATATGCAAGTATAGTTAGTTATTACGGTAATGATATAATCATTACCGTAATAACTATATCCTCTATTACTAATAATTATTAAAATACATTTAATTGGTCGTTAATTTTATTATATGCAAATCCTGTTTGGAAGGGATTCCATTTATGAATAAAATTAATCAATAATTAAAATAACATGAATGAAGTTATTTGTGGTCATAATTAAATAACTTTATAATTCTCTCTATTAATACCAAAAATATATTAGAATAATTTAGATTACAAATATAATTTGTATAATTTAATAATGTACTGACAAGCAGTTCCTATACTATACAAAGGAAGAAGATGGCAGGTCGCTCATAAACGACGTGGTGGCCAGATCAGTTGCTAAATGTGAAATTTTTATTATTGATGAACTTTATACCTACAACAGTAACATTAAACATATTGTAAGCAAAAGAAATACTGTTTACATCACTCATTCTAATAGTTTAATAATGAATAGGTAACTATTTTAATTATATACTATTATATATTATATATATACCAGACTGCACTATGTGAATTGTCCTCAGATTATTATTACATATATAAGATTAAAAAATATTAATCATTAATATAAAAAAATAATACAGATCAGTGGAATAAGAGAACATACTGCGCCGAGACCAAATAATGGAATAAAGGCAAGGTAATGATGATGATGATGATGATTAATAAATAAATACCTTAGTAGTACAAGGTGGATTTTGTTGAAAGTGGGTTGCGTTGTAAGCTGTATTTCAGTTGAAATGAGAGATAAGAAGTCAGTACTGAAAATCGTGTAATTTAACTAAATAACAGGAGAAGCGGTATGACATCTTGTCCTCTGGAACGGTAACGCAGCGGTACTACGGCGTAACATGATAATGTTATTACCATAGTTGTGTTCATGTACACTGGCGTCATTTTGTTTGCCATTCTATTGTTTTTTAAATAAATCTATATCTCGTGTCCAATAAGAAGATAATATCCAATATCGATATTTAAAATGTTTTCATAGATATAAAACTTTCATAGTGCATTTTATTTTCAAATGTAATTTACCATATAGCTCTTTTAATATGTATGTTTATAAGTAATTTGCAAAGATATTGTGTATTTTCATTTGTAAAACTCTATTCTTCGACCTGCCTGCTTAGTTTTTATTCATGTTGGTTTATGTATGTAATTTTAATGAATTAATACTAGTGTTAGTTTTTATAAGTGGTCAATTTACAATTGTCTAACTACGATTGACACAACTGCTAAGATATTGTGCCATAATATATTGAATGTTATAAGTCAAATGTTTTTATGCAAATTATAAAATATTGTAACAATCAATGAAGCCTTTTCATTGCCAATACGATTGCACCCATCAGATTATGACATCCATTCAATTACTGATTTGAAATAACTTCAAAAATTGCGGTGTTCTGTCTAGAATCTATTATGGTGAAGAAATTTGTAAGAAATTGTATATTTCTAAAAAAGTATATAACAAGACGACTAATGAAAGAAGTAATAGTGATTTGGTCTGCAAAGTTGGTGTAATTATAAGGATCGACGATACAACCACTTTTGTTCTGGCTTAAGACCCAATGATGGATTCACTGTCGTCTAAAAATTACTGTGTGAATAACCCTTGCGAAAAGCTGAGGCTTGCTGTCGAACGCTGCTATCGGTGTCACAGTCATGAATCTCTTAAATGTCAGGATACGGTGGAGAAGTTTATTGAATGTTATCGTGTATATGCTAGAAAACGTCTCTAATTAATAAGCGCGATCATACTACAATAATGTGATTACGTTTATAAAACAAAATACTTATGTCAGGGATTTAATAAAATCATTCAAACTGTTAAAATGTTTATTATTCGTCAAATGTCACAATTTAAGAAAATTTGTTTCTTACTTATAAAAAATTAAATTCGATTATACAAGTTACAAATTACAATATTGTTATATTTTTTTGTCTGCCAATAACTGTGTTATGAGTTCTATTATTGTTCTCGTAGGCCGACCCGTCATTCCGCGGCTCAAGTATGGGAAATCGCGTCCTTTGCTATATGCAACGTTGTAAGTATCGAAATGGACCCATTTGCTGTCACAAATAAACTGCTTTAGGAAGGCGGCGCAAGTTGGCGAGTCACCATACTCGTGTCGGCCTGTATTTGCAACGTCTGCAGTTTGGCAGTCCAATACACGGTCTTCGTAGAACTTCCAAAGTGGCATTCTCCAGATCCTATCCCCTGTCTGGCTGCTCGCTGATTCAGTGTAACAGAATAACTCCTCTGAGTTAGTATAACAAGCACATGCGGCCCCATCCAAGGTATGCACTAACTCTTTTGACATAGTACCAATGTCGACAATAAATTTTGGCCAGTAGTTTCTTGCGTACACTAAACTGTCAGCTATGAGAAGTCTGCCCTCTCTCGATGGAAGTCTTACGTGTATTGTTTTATCATTGGCGCTGTAAACCACGTCACCAAATTTTGGACTGTTTCCGTTGGGCATTAACTCGCATAATGGCAGTATGCCTCTTATGTTGACAGGTAATTTTAATCTCGCCGCAGCTCTTGTGGTAGCTAAAACACAAGCCGCTCCAGCCATGTCACCTTTCATGTATCTTAATTCTTCCGGTGGCTTTAAATCTAAGCTTCCGCTATCAAATGTAACCCCTTTACCTATAAGTATTATCGGTCTAGTACATTCATCGGCTCCAAAATAACTGATTTCTACATACAAGGGAGGTTGTACTGACGATTTCCCTATAGCTACAAATCCACCCATTTCGTGACTTATTGCCCAACCTTGTGTTTTCACTTCTACGTTTATATCAAGTTCACATAAGAGATCTACAGCGATTTTCGCAAAAGAGGTTGGATTCAATATATTCGCGGGCATTTCTTGCAGATATCTGGCTAAATTTTGGGCTTCCGCTTTCCTTTTTCCAATTTTCCAACCCAAAAAATCGCAGTCATCGTAAAGTTGAAGGGTAGATAATGGAATTTTTCTTTGTTGTGTAGAATTTCTATATTCCTGAAATTGCCAAATTGCAAGTGCTGCACCCTCTGCTGCTGCTTCTGCATTTCCGAAGGACTCCACGTGAATGCTTTTAGGATTGAGCGGGCGTAGAGCTTTAGCTCCTACGCCTGCAGCTACTCGTATAGCTTCTTTATTTTCATCCAATTGCTCCGTTGGATTAAATGATAAACATTCGGAACCAAGGCCTGTTACGGCAACGTATGCAAATTCAGGATCTAAATCATAAAATATTCTATGTTCACCTAATTTTGGTGTAGGAGTCAGTTTTAACACTTCCCATAGTTTTCCACCTACTTTTTGGTTGTATTTCTCAGCGCTAGCAGTAAGAATCGCTGCTTCGCCTTTCACATTTTCATTATAATATATACCCAGAATGAGTCCTTTGTCTCGATGAATACATGCCTTGGGATCTATAACTGTACGTGGTGGATTCACAGGCACCCAATCACATTGTGGAATCCGGAATTGAGATATCAGGCGCGTACATTTTTGATACAGATAACGTGCACCGATCCGAAGATCTAACATAATAAATTTTGTAAAAAACAGATTTTCAAAAATAATAGACTTAAAAATATGACTGCATAACCAACTAGTTTTAGATGTTTTCACTTTTTATTAGAACAAATTTGCAACTCATTTAGACAACATGAGTAGTTTATATTACATAATTAAGTAAATCACAATATCACACAACATACATGTTCACAGTACAATCAAATTATCGCACAATATGTCTTTTGGAAAAGGTCAGGAAGTTTTTTTCTTGATCCAACTTGGAGTGTGGCGCTTAACCCACTCTGGTATATTTGATAAAAGTGTTTCTTGCAACTGCCGATAGATAATGAGTATCAGGAAAGGGATTGCCAGTCTCTCATCTTTAAAGAAATAAACCCAGAAAGCTAAAAGCAGTAGGCACATATCTACCATGTAATCGATTGCAGATCTTACAGTTACTTTAGCCTTTTCCTCTAGCTCTTGATAATCTATAGGTATTACAATAGTTGCTCGTTCAGTTTTTTTCAAAACTATTTGTTGGGTACATTTTCTGTTTTGTGTTTCCTCGGAATTATTTTGTTTATCTATAGAATTACGCGTTGTTAGTTTTTCTTTTTTTATTAATTTTGGTTTTTCCATATTAGGTACCTGTTTCGGTTTAGGTTTTGTAATGGAATTGGCAGTTTTATTTTTATTTACCGGCGTTTTGATATCATTCGTTTTATTGGCTATTGTCTTTTTTGGTTTAACTGTTTTCCTTTCTTTGGTTCTTGTTTCATCTACATATTGTTGTTTTTCTGCAACATTCTTCAAGTCTTCCGTGTTTAGGTAAAGAGGTGTCACAGGTTTCTTTTGACCACCATATTCTTTTACAATATTAGTATAATAATCTATTACGGTTCTACCTTCCTCGCTAATTTTATCTTGAACTTTCTCTATTTTGTTAATCTTCTTGTTTGTGTCGTTAGGTAAATTATCTTGTGGTAATTTTTGAGGTTCCTTTTTAGAAAGTAATTTCGGGAATTGGAAAGGTTTCTGAACTGGCATTTTAGTAATTCTTTTGAATATCTTCATTTTGTCATCTTTCTTTTGTTTATCTTCTTTGATGTTTATTTCTCCTAGTTTTGGTTTTTCGTTTGAGTTTTGTGATGTTAAATTGGGCACAGGCTTAGTTTCTGGTATGTCTAAGTCCCTTCGTTTCAATATCGGTTTGGGTACAAAATTAGGATCGGGCAGAGGTAGAGGTTTTAGTATTTCTCTTTCTGACTCTTCTTCTTCTTCTTCCATTAGATCATCATGAGAAGAAGGTCGAGATACTTTATTTCTCGGATTGTATGTGTCTTCTTCATTTGAGTACTGGCTTCTTCTATCTAAATCTCCATCTAAGCTACCATCATCTGAATAATCTCCATCTGTTGACACAGTACTCGCTGTGTAATCTTCATCGAATGATATATTTTGATGCCATCTGTTTTCGGACGTTTCCGAATCTTGAGAAGCTTGTCGCGAGTTATATTCGTATTCTCGATCTTCAACAGAATCTGATTTGATAATTATATTTGGCATTACTAGTTTTGCTTGAATCGGTTCTGATGGCGATGTGAATGTTTCATTATCGTTGTTTATTATATCGCGGCTATTGTCGTACGGAATGTCTGCATTGTGGTCAGTTTTAGGTTTATCCTCTTTAGTTTGTTTTGTTTGTTCTTCTTTCATAGCCACGGCTTTATAAAATCGTGCCATAGCTCTTTCATGTAGGAGTTCTGTTGAGCTGACAGCATTGCGGAGGGCCTTGAAAGGCATAATGCAACGCGAACTAAGCTCAGGTGCTGACAGAGAAATGGGTGGCGGAGATAGAGCATCCTCCAAGTCCAATTGGAAAGACTTTCTCTTTTCTGAAAATTGAAAGATAACTTATATAGGAAGTTTATTAATCACATATATAGATAAACATTACTATTACATATTCTGCATGTAATAGTAATGTTTTATCTATATATAGGCAAATAATTTAATAGGCTAAAGATATTTATAGAAATTGTCTATTTCTATTCTATTGGGTTTATCTATACTAATATTAAATATAATTTTAATAAGGAGGTACATTCTAAGTTGCTGTGTTTCAGGCAGCCACTGATCAAATTTTGAATATTCTTTTGATGTTGGATAGCCCATTTACCGGGGAATCTTACATAACATCACGCTGCAACCAATAGTAGCGAAGATGTAATGAAAATGTTGTGAAAACGGGGAAAACGTGAAACAGACGAAGTTAAGCGGGTCAGCTAGTCAAAATCATTTTTTTTTAATCTTATCGATATATTTAATACTACCAGAAAGCTCTGCGTTTATTATATAAACGATACAGTTCGCATGGTTGTTTATAAAAAGTGATATGGATATATGTACGTGTATTCGCATAAGCTGCAACGTAGTTAACAATACAGTTTTGTTAGTTTTGTTAGCCGGTGTTCTAATCAAGCGAGCACGGCGTGCGTCCGGGAGTATTTATAGGCCAAAAATATGCGCACAGCCGTTCTAACGATATTCACAACGAATTGCCTTTTACTCGATAATTTTCAGACGTTTCACTTAATCTTACAATGTTTTATTATATTTATATACATAGCAAAACCTTTGTAGGTATCCATTTTTAAAGCAATTACGCGGCCGATGGCATATGAAATTTGGCTTAGTTAAAGTTAACATGGAAAATGAGTAAATTACTAATATGTACTTTTTTATAATAATGATATAGAATATATTATTTTAATAAAAGATATATTACTCATCTATGAGATCGATATATACACACATAAAATATATATATTAATCATTGACCACAGAAAATTAATGATGCTTAACAAAAGGAATTTTTGTACTCACATATGTATAAATGGCTAGGTTTACTTACTAGATGTATTAACGTTACATCTAAATAGGTTGTAATTTATATAACATTTTGTTTTTACTAAAATAGTTAGCACGAAATAAGCTGATCTAAATCTGTTAACTAATGATTTCGTTCGGTTCTAACAAATAATATTTAATTCATAATTGAGGAGACAAATGTTTTTACTCAATAATTTCTACTTGTATTAGTATTACAAATAAGTAAAACAAATTCATATTTCATATATTTATCAAAATACTGTTTGAATTCACGTATAGTACTGGTCTACACATAGAAAAAACATTAACTACTAACTACAGCGTCTTATGAAAATGACGTAACTCGCTTAGCATTATTAATTATTACTCGCTTTGATTCTATGTTATTTATATAGTTTTGTAGGAAAATCATAATAAATAATAGTAGGTATATAGTTCCTTACCGGTTTTGTCATCCGATTTGCTGTCCGGGTAGAGGACGAGCATGAACTCGCTGCTTCCGGTAGGATCTTTGTCTTTAGCTGGGGAGGTACGCATCATTCGCGCCGGTGGTGCTGCTTCAGGAGCTGTGGTCTGTGCTCGCTTGCGGCGAGGAGCCGGCGAAACTCGTGGCTCCTCTCCTTCCTCTCGTGTCAGCACTTCGTTTATAATACGAGACTCCACTGCTAAGAATTCCATGTCCACAGCTCTTCCTGGTATTTTCACTGGTGCCGACTCTACACTCGGCGCACTCATGCCATATGGGCTTTCGGCTTTAACACGAAATCGGTATTCGCTCCCTTCTATCAAATCAAACAGGGTCACATTTGTCTTTCGACTTGTGGTAGCTTTTAGCCATACGTTCCAACCGCTGCGATAATATTCGACAACATAGTTGCCGATGCGACAACCTCCATCGTCCTCCGGTGGCTCCCAATCTAATGTAACTGATTTGTCAACTTGACGCGTGACAGAAACACGCCTCGGCGGGTCTGGCGGTGCAGTTATTGTTACCAAAAACGCTGCTATATCCTCACCTATATTGTTTCTTGCATGTATTTGGTATTCCCCTCGATCGCTCCTTCTTGCTGAATGAATTTTTAGCACAGAGAATTTGGGAGAATTTGAAATTTCCACTCGTTCGTCGACGACTATGGGTTGACCGTCGTGTCTCCATTCAATAGTAGGAGTAGGTTTACCCACGATTGTCGTTTTTAAATATACAGTTTCGTTTATTTCGTATAACAAACCATCTTCGTATTGTCGTGGATAACGCAATTTTGGTGCCGCTTCTAGAGCGAGGCGCGCTTTTGTGACTGCATGTCCTACTCGGTTGGTTGCAGTGCATTTTATTTCACCTTCATCACTTGCGAGAGTTTGGTGAAACACGAGTACACTGTTTGACTCTGTGGTCGTGATCGCCGTGCGTCTGCTACTGAATATTTCATAGTCATCTTTAAACCAAGCGATGGTGGGTGTTGGCGCACCAGTGAAAGTAACACGGAACTCCGTTTTGTCATTCTCAAGTGCGGTAATATCATTCAGATGCTCAAGAAAAATGGGTGCTTCTTGGGCGCCTCGTTCGAAGCTGACGGTGAGGACGTCAGATAATTCGCTGTATTCGGAGCGACCGACACCATTCAGAGCTGCAACACGGAACTGATAGCGATGCGGAGGCTCGAGGCCACTGAGAACCAACTCAGGGCGAACTACGACAGGTGGCGCAGTGCGAATCCAGTCAGCTGAGCCAAGCCTATTGCATTCTACTTGATAACCCTGTAAAGGGGCACCCCCATCGTGGGCTGCCGGCGTCCATTTCAGCGTGATCGCATTCGGTTCATCATCAGTTAATATCGGAATAATATCCGGTTTTCCTGGTGCTGCCGGCCGCCCTGGAATAACATAATTTTAAAGTTGTAATAAAGGTAGGACTTGTAATTTATTTCAGACGACTGAAAATCGACAGATGACTGTTGATATATAAAACATTAAGTATGAATCGAGGATAACTAGCCGAGTGAAGTAATTTGGCATAAAACTCTTAACAAAATTAGATGCGTGATAATCGTTACATGAACGCCGACGGTCTTACGATTTGTTTTGTTGTGCCACGCTTTAGGAATCGCAGCGGGCAGTCTTTTTAAAAATAGAAATGTAGACAGGGGCCTCAGTGTGCGTACGACAGGTGTGGTAGGAGTGAAACGACGGTTCGGTTTCGTAGTCGAGTGTAAAGATGGTTACCTGCGGATTTCCAGTGCACGTTCTTCCTGGGCTTTAGAGAGGCGTGTGAGGCTGAATGTTGGTTGCCCATGGCGGCGGCGGCGCGCGCCGACACACTGATCGCAGGGAGCTCTCACCCGCGCCCCCGCGCCCCCGCGCCCAGCGCCGCCCGCGCTTGGAATAACTTCGCGCAGCCGCCGCCCGCCCGGATGCGATCTTGATGTTTGATCGATACGTTTCATTAATGATTACCGGTAGGTTACGACCTTTGGCGCAGCTATCGATCTATGCTCATCATAAATTTGAACAACAAGCACAAATGCCAAACAGTAATAGGTTTTTACTGAAGTAATTAATTTATCGTGTTATATGTTAGTGAACCAAATAAGAGAATAGTTCCATACGTTTATTAATGTATCATGTGTGTAATATTGAAATAGAGACTATCACTGTAATGTGTATATATTTATTGCTTTTTATTTGTACCAGTAAACGCCATCTGTTACTTATTCCAAAAATCACGTCAATGTAAAACAGTTGTATGCTAATTGTGTGTACGTGTCTCTCAAAATCATTGCCAAAAAATCTTACACGTTTCTGTAAGATGTCAGTGTGCAATGTTATTTAGACGTCTGCAAACTAGATGGTGCTAGTTGTCTGTGTATTTCATCATTATTGTGAAAGTTTAAAGTTTCGTAACTTTATTGCGTTCATCCCAATCCTGTCTGTTTACACTGCTACCCGTCAACGTCTACCGTTAACAACTACTAGTTTAACAACATACATAAAATCTAAATGTCGCAACTAGAGAAGGATTAGCTTACCGACTACCACTTTTACCAAGTGATTTTCTATTTAGTTTTATTCAAAACTTTATTCCCTCAGACGACTTACAACATTCTGGGTATGAAAAGGAGATCCATTCTTATGTTTCATCATTTATCCATACTATATCATATTGTAAATACAAAAAACATTGTTACCTAATTATTATTGAACTCCAGAGCGGATACTTATGAAAGTTATAAGAATAGATATAGAAGGTACTTTTTTGAATTGATGACAATGGAATGGTACTCCCACCTGGGCTTACGGTTTAAGCTGGTGGGACACCAGTGAGGGCTGAAAAGACGGGCATGAGGTCAGCTGTTAATTAAAATTGGCAAATTCCCTATGAATTTATCACAAGGATTTCTAGGGGACAACACCACGTGTAGGTAAACCTGATATTGTACATTGCTATCAATAGGGTTGTCCTCATATAGCAAATTGGAGGTCCACATTACTAATAATACCCTTCTCCCAAATGTATTACGCTTCGCGCTATCGGCTATCTATTGCATTTCGACATGGGGTTTGGTAATTATTCATTGTAAATAGAAAAACAACTGTCTCGTAGAAATATTTTGTGACAGAGCAGAGCTTTTGCGTCAACATTAACTAGGTTTGATACCGGTGTGTTGTTTGTTGCGCGGAGCGCGTTTTTCTTATAAACTCGACTTTGACCAATCAGAATATTTTTAAGTGGTAAACAATGGAGAAGAAAATTTGTTCTCGATCAGTCAAACCGTTTCGGAGGAGTATCGTTAAAAAGAGTGCAATTTTGATCTCTAAAATAGCTCCTCTCTTCACACTTCGCTCAACAATAGAGAGTCCATGACCTAATATATAATATAATACCCACTTGTTTTTAAAATTTTAAATAATATCATATGATACCGGCGGCTTCGTCTACATTTTTACATAAAAAATAACATGTCTGACCTCGTGTTACAATTTTTCGTCACCTCAAACTTCTATTAGATCAGTTGCCGGGAAAAGTTAACGAACAGATAAATACAGATAGAGAAACCGATTTTGTACTTATAATATTAGAATGAATACTCATTTATCTATTTACGTACATGCAATTGTTAACTATTGCGTGATGCATCATTAATTAGAAATGGTGGAAAGAAAGTCATATATATAATATATAATACACATCGTCGATTCATATATCTAAGTTATTTAAAGTAACCTAAAACGGTACGTCAGAGGCCACAGCCAAAATAAACTTACCATTTAAAAAAAAATACAGTTATTTATTTATTGAGGAATTTTCTTCCAGTCAACCAGTGGGCAAATAAAAATTCAAGTTGACGGTGCATTATATAATTTTTATAGATAAATGTAAAAAAATAATAATTTTAAATGTAATTAAACATATATACATACATATTAACAAATATAAACAACCATTCTTATATACAGTCCATACAGTACAGTACAGTCCATAGTTATCCGTCATTCTAACAAGAAAAAAACAATAAACGGTTCGAACGGCGAGTTTAATTTTAGAATTATTTGTAATACTTCTTAATGTGCATTATAGAGATTTTAACTCAATATTCGCCTTGTTATTCAATGTGAGTTAAAACAATAAGAGTGTGACTGATCGGTGTCGGTATGTGGAAGTTATGCGAGAAAAACTATTATTGGGTACTTTATCGATGCAAAGGAACCCAAAAAGCAATTACTGTTAGAATTTTTGAATGATTGTTTGTTCTTTTGTCGCTATTTTCAGAGCCGGCTTAAACATATGGGGTTTTCACATATTTCAATATATTAGAAACAAACACTTCCTACATTTTAAGCTAAAGCTATTAGCTTAAAATGTAGGAAGTGTTTGTTTTATTCTAATCGGTTTACAAACAACATACATGCATGTGGTCTCGAAACTTATTTTTAATAAAGTGTTTCGATTGCTGTAAAATCGAATAGAGGCCATCTATTTTCCACGACTTAACTCGCATACCGGCTTGTAATTCGCTGACAAGATTTATTATACACACTATGCTGACATATTCGATTTCTGAGTATTTTATACTAGACTACCGACTTGCCTCAGCTTTGCACAGGCATTCCTATTATTATTTTTAATTATAGACCCGAAAGGAAGACTTTCCTTAGATCGCAAGATATCTGTTAAGTGCTTTATGAGGCTCTCGAAACAGCAGGGCATTTAGTAATACCTAATATTTTTTTTTTATCGATTATGATGAAATCTTGTACCAGTGTAAAATTATAATATGAAAACAAAATTGAACAGCGATAATATCTAAATATTTTTTATATTATTCCTTCCAACCCTTTCTTTCTTAAAAATTGAAATAGAATAGAATAGAATAACTAAACGAATAGAACTACCTTTTTCATTGTTATTATAAGTATATAGGTACCATATACATAGTATAAAACAAAGTCGCTGTCGCTGTCTGTCCCCATGTATGCTTAAATCTTTAAAACTACGGATTTTAAAGCAGTTTTTTTAATAGATAGAATGATTCAAGAGGAACGTTTATATATATAATACATGTATACCCGTGCGAAGCCGGGGCGAGTAGCTAGTATTATATAAAATAAACTGTGCAATGTATTACTTATGATATAAGGACACAATGTCTTTAAACTGCAATATAACATTAAAAAGTATTCCATCCCTAAATAGTAGTTTTATTATTTTGTATTTTGTATAAGTAGTGCCATCCCTAAATGATAGTTTTATTATTTTGTGTCTATGCTATTGTCATGTCTAGCGTTGCCAGGCGTCCGGATAAAGCCGGACACAGTTAGGCTTTTTGATTGCGTGTCCGGCTAAAATAAACGGTGTCTGGCTTGTCCGGCTTTTGCTAGGCTATTTTATTTATTTTTATTGTTTAACTTAAAAAGCAGACGTTTTGTTTTGTTTAGATTGTTTTCTGAATGGTTTGGCATAATAGCAGGGAAATAAGACTTATTTGTGCAAATGCTTTTTATTAGAATTTCAGAAGGATTTAAAAATGTTGAACTGTTCAGTTAGCCAATTCTGATGAATTCATTAGGAACCACGAAGTTTTCTAATTTTAATTTGATATCTACAATGTTAGCAGCGTAACCCGCTGCTTATTACCCATTATCTTAACAATGTGCTCTTTCACACACATGTATGGTTGATGTATAGGAAAATATCACATGTGTTTATACCAAAAAGATGTCTGACATACAAATCGGTAACAACAACTTTTTGCTGGATCTATTTTGGTACAAACACGATGTATTACAACGGCAAAAGTAAACAATATAATTAATCTAGCACCTAATCTCAGAAACGTGAACAAAAACACATTTTTATGATCTAGATTTAGTCCAGATTACATTGCATAAAACTGAGATGTAAAAATCTCGTAAAATAGTCATGGATTAATGGTTACAGAATCGACTTATGTCTAAAAGGTTGTTATTACAAATCTGCCAACTATAACAATTAGGTATTTATGTGTAAATTCATATTTCTGATTGACTCTCTAGTGATGACACTATTAACAAACCACGCTATGTAATTAGACTGCGCCGTGGCGGTTGGATCACCCCCTGCAACGTTTGATTCGAAATTCGAATTAACAAGTGCATGGGCATGTCAAGTGCTCACATCCCGCGCCCCTGACTTATAGTATGTATTAAAGAAAAACTCATTAACAAAACAGTAAATAATGTTTAAAATAATATTAAATTACAACAGATAGTGTCAGATTGTGTCACCCAAATATATCAAAGCTATGACACATGGCAGCGCAATCAGTATACAAAGACGACAGGCGTGTGCTACTTTGAATTAATGATTATTTTTAGAATTACTGGGTCACTTATCGAATCTGCTGATTTACTTGCATTTTCAAGAAACTTCATAAACGAGCGACTCAGGTCGAAAGTATTCATAGTTCAGTGCACTAGTTTCTAGTTGATTTATTCACTCCCCTATTCCATTCAAATTTTAGTACGACTGATCTCCTTTGTGGAATGATATTTGTGAAATACTTAGTTAAATCTTTTTAACATAATTCGTTTTACTAAATTTTATAAAAGGTTACACTTGCATCTGTAATTACTATATTTAAGAGCTTCGCGTTATTTTTGTTTCGAATGGTTGAACAGGTAGAGTTTATCTTACTGGATTGGTCTAGTCTCAGTCTATTCTCTATCCTAGATTTATTTTTCTAGCAAGTAAAAGTAAAATATCTGTAATAGTATATAGGATGTAATGTAAACAGAAAATCGGTTTTGGCGTTTATCCATAACACCAATGACTTCAATATTTTACAGTCAAAACATCAACAAATAGAAAGATCTCCACCATGCAGTAATTATTCATTATCAAAGAAATATTTATATAGTAGGCGTAAACATTTCTACAAAAACCTCTCCAATATTTACCTACTTTTGTTTCCCATTTCAATACTCCGAAGTATTATTGGAAAACTGTTTTCATTCCATTGAATTTAATATTATCCGATTATCTCGAATTCTCGATGCATCTACATGTTTATGCATTCTAGATTATTATTTAGCTCAAAAAAGATTTATTGCAAGTATATTTTTCTTCATTGTTTCCTAAATTGTTGATTTATGTTTCACTGTTCGTTGCAAATGAATTGATGGGTTCGTCTACCTCATGTAAAGTTATCCATCATTTCACATATGCACTAGTATCTCCCCCCTCCCCTTCCTCTATTATCGCCGGAGTGCTCATAACTTTGTTTTATCTCTGCTATAATTGTCTATACTAGTAGTCACCCAGAAGTGGAAATTCGACCATAATTAATGTAACTTTCAGTAAGACTATAGACGAATAATATTAAAGAAAAACAATATTAATCTATTCTCAGCTAGACCACAGACTTTAATAATCAACAAAATAGTATAATATGCCTATGTGTGTTAAATGCATGTGTATATATTCTATCTATATATAAATTATAAGTGTGCGATATTACTCTCTTTCGGCTGTGTATTTTTTTTATGTACAAAGTTTCACATGACATATTAATAGATTACAAAATGGAGCCATGTTTGACATTTCAGCTTCGTAAATGTTTTCACTATATCGTGATAGAGTCAGCCGGGACAAAGTATTTTATTAGTATAAGAGCTTAATTTGATGAAATTGTTCGACAAGTACGTTGATATGACAGCTTTATTTAATTCCATTAGTGTGACAATGACCTCCGAATCGCACAGCAGCTGCGACTCTATCCAAGGTTCGTTTATGTATACCTACCTAAGTCCGTATGGCGTGTTAGTATTATTAACATTGTACAAAAAAGATGGACGATGTAAAATAAAAAACATATATAATATATCTTTAGATTTTGACAGTTAATAACCGCCATTTTTATACATATACTGTCATAGTGATAGTTATGTATATATACATATATCTACCGCTCATTCGGAAAGCTGTCGCATCACAAGAAGAACGAGCAAGAAACTGGCGTGTTGCCCTTTTAAATATTTTTTTGTTACTTTAAGTTGAAGTGTGTGAATAGAAACTACATAGAGTATACTAGTCGTAGTGATTAGAGCAAACCAGTCCCTATAAGCAGCACCCGTTCACGAGTATGACGGATGATGATCTTTTCTTAGTATGGTATTCGAACTACGCAGATCTTGGACTACTTAGGAGTAGTCCAAATTCTGCTTAGTTCGAATGTAGATGTCACTATGTGAATTGTCCTGAGCTATTTATATATTAAAAAAGTAATCATAATAAGAGAATGCATGGTTAAAATATCAGCATTTTCCAGCCGTCGTTGGTCCGATTCCAATGTTTTAAACAGAATTTTATGATGCGTATGCGGCAAAGTATTTATTGCGCTCTTGATAAACATATCTGTCCTTGCATTGAAAAGCAACATGTATGAATGTTCACTACAATGTAATGAAGTTGATTGTTTAGTAAAATTGGTATAAAACAGTGTTACTATGTATTCGCAGTAAACCATAGTGCTCCAGCCCTTAAACCCTAGTGAAATAGCCTATGTACAACAATATGAACTTACACTAATGTTATATGTTCAGGAATTTGAAGATTAATGAGAGATTTTCTCTAGTTTCTATGCTTAAATTACCAACAGTTTTTCTATATCGTAACAGCAATAACACAATAGATGCAAATTGACCATCAGAAGCAAGACCGTGTGTTAACTACCACCACGACGTGAATATAATTGAAATGAAATAAATATGGCCGTGTGATATATGTGACACTTTTCTAGTTTTTTTTAAGGGACTATAATGGAATGATGTACACTCCTGCACTAATAGACGCGGAGCTGGGGGCTCTAGTGGAAAAAAGTGTCATGAGCATGAAGTCATGTCAGTAAGATTTATCAAATAGTCTATGTATTTATCACGGTGGTTTTCAGGGGGGACCGCGTGGAGGCCAACCTGACCACCAATGCAATGTACCGTACATTAGTTGCAATTGAGTCGCTAATTCGCTTTCTGATAACACCCCTCATAGTATCTAGTTATTAACTCGAAATCTATTATTGTAAAAATCTATTTGCATATAAAGTACGCACATATATACCTATATAAATTGAAACAATCATGAGTGGGCTATTGAGAAAATCAAATAAAACAATCAAACAATATATTAATTGAGAACTGTATTCGAAAACTGTATTCGCATATTTATTTAATATCAATTTCGATACAAAGGGAATAGAATAAAATAAAATAAAAAATATAAAAATTCTCTCTATTTTTATTTGTCTAGCACAAATTGTCCATTGTCAATTTTTGAATGACGAATATTCGAATATGTATGAATATATGCATTGTTACGCCAGCGAAATTACAAAACCGCTATGTAGGTATCAACATCTATTATTATATTTTATTATTGTTACCCGATGGTAAGTGGTAATAGTTACGCATGTATATCTATAACAGCACCACGGTCATGATCATATCATGTAAGGACCGTGATTCCCTTCATACATTGTTATTCCGGAAAACTACGACATCTCGATATTTTGACCCTTCATCGAAACACAATTTACACAGCAAACTAATTGCCTGCAGAAATAGGTGAGACAGAGGTACCCAAGCAAACGAATTTGTATAAAGTCAACCAATATCCCATGTGACTGGACGAGTAAGCATATCGCAGGTGCTACAAACGTTCTTAAGTTGGAGTAGCTGCTTATCATCAAATTCAAATTCAACATATTTTAATTCATATATATCCATTACAGATACTTATGAAAAATCTAATTAATCGACTGTCTATTAAGGTGATAGTCTAATAATTACACCATTAATTAGGGTATCCCTTAACGTAATAGCTAATATGTGTAGGAACACACCTTCAGTCTAACCTTATATGACAAAGACAATAATAACAAAAATGTGGCAGGCCATGCTTCATGATGATAGATCGTGTACCGGATACTTGAAAGCTAATGTACGAGTATACTAACTAATACATAAAACTGAACTGTGTGTTTTGTCATACGTATCTATAGAACTATCGGTCGGATTTGAAAAATTTGCCAAATGCATAAAGCATTTGATGGACGAATTCCTGACAAATATGATATTAAACATCGCCAACAATGCTTAGGAGCTACATAAGTAAAAAGGAAAACTGATAAAAAAAAAGTAATGGTGTCGCGCGTAACGGTGGATGCGATGCCATGAGACTCTGACGAGACGAAAGGTAGTCGTCATTCTTTTTAAACTAAACTACGGGTGAAACCGCATTGCATAGCTATCATATCACATTTGTATGTATAACCACAAGTAAAATACGTACTATAACTAATTAATGACCGATATAAAATTTATCGGGTAATCATCCTGTTTCGAATTTCTCGTATATTATAGATTTAATATTTATTTGTAGTTACATCATTTTTATTTTTTTATCATAAAAGTAAAACATGCAATAAACCTATTTTAAATATTCAACTATCTTGCTCTTTTCTTCCTTATTACTTTTTTCTTATGAAGGACTATAACATAACCTTCAATAATCAAAATAATTAACTATTTTCTAAATATTATTTGATAATACATCCAACTGCCCTAGTAATATGTGCTGACTTGGTACCAGTGGATGATGTTAGAATGAGTGTGAAATCAGGTTTAATAGCTCGTGGCATACTTATTGCTCCCATAACCAGTCTGTAAGAATATCCTACGAAACAAAAAATAATCCAAATTAGTTTGATAAATGACGATAATTCCTAAAATTGTAACAAAAATAAAAAAGAAGCGAGTTGAGAACGAAATTTTTTTAAGTCGATTGAAAATATGTGTTTATGCTTGAAACACGCGTGCTGTCTAAGCTGTAAGATCACAGTCGACCTAAATCGCTCTGGAGCGACGCCAGCGCACAAATACCGACACCACCACTCCCCAAGGTGACATTGCACTAGAGTTGCCAACTTTTTTATCAGCTTAATAAGGACAAACGACCAAGACCCTTAGTTACGCAGATCGAAATCTCGCAAATGCGAGAATTCTCTTTTTCCCGAGACAAATAAACTTTCCGTCATATTTTGATGCATTGTGTTTAGGTAATATTTTACTCACTTTTTTACTCGAGACAAATAGTATTCAGATCGTTTTGTATTCTATTTAATTGTACTTAGAAAAAATTATACTTAGCACTTCTCACGTTGTCGCTCTCGTCGTTTTTGTCAGTTCCATATTATTTTTGTAAATATTTCTTAAAATCGGGGCACTATATGTCTCGGAGAGACATTGACATTCTAGCTCTAGGTAACGAATATGAGAGCATTGTGGAATAGTGTAGTAGTAACCTGACTTACGGCAAAAGGTTATGAGGTGTCAAATGGACTCTCCGTTGAAGTGAGGATACCCCGATAAAAAACTAATTAATAAGCGTCCGTGCTAGGTTTGTCCTCTGCTATGTTCAATTCAAATATACCGAGCGAAATGTGGACATGTCAAGTGTTGCGTTCGCCATAATGTGAACAATGGCCTAGATGAAGCATTCAGATGCATTGTCAGCCTCTGAATACTTCATCTGGGATAATAACCGTGCCGCTATATTATTACCATAATATTGGACGTCCCGTGAAATACGGGACGCTTGGGAACACTACATTGCACACACTTAAAACAATGTCACGATGCTGACACCACTTTCAACTCAAATGGTATGTTAATAAGAAATATTATTGCATGCGTCTCACTGATAATCGACAAAATTGACTTGATTACACAAGTTGTCGAAGTTATAATCCTTTGAACTTCTTTAAGTTGTGCAACAGAACTTGTAGTTTACTAGTTGTGCCCGCGGCTTTGTTTGCTTGGTATCCGCAACTGCAACTTAACACTGCTACTAATTTTCTGAACCGATTGGAATTAAACAAACACTTTCGGTATACTTGCTAGTATACATTAGTTAAAACTGTACTCAAAGTGTTATATCATTTATATGATCAACATTCATAATAGCACTGTTGCAGACGTACTAGTGATATAGTTTTGTATTTCATATTTACATTGTATTTACTATTAAGAATATATATATGTACTGAGATCATTTAGTGTCTATTAAAGACATCAATAAACACAAAGACATAAATAAAAAACTCTTTTCCTTCCTAGATCACAAAAGTGTTTCGTGTACAATTTTTTTTTAATAATATTTTATATACGTATATAAAGTATATGATTATTGTAATTTAATACGACTTCCAATTATTGGTATTATGTTGTTTGCTACTTGGAATGTCGGATGCTTGCCGAGATATTATTAGACAGATGTTTTCCAGTAGGTACCGTTTTCGAAATTGTATACGCTTCGACACAGAATTAATTCTTAACTTTATTTATTTGAAGGAATTATTAGTAATGGATACATATCTCTATTAGTACCATGACAGGTCGACCTACATACGGTCTCTCCTGGATACTATCGTTGTTAATTCATGGTTATTTCATGAGTTGTCTATAATGGGCTAACATATCTCAATTCATGATCATCTTATCATCCTTCACTGTTGCCAAGCTAGAGCAGGGAGTGCATCACGTCATACTTATCCATTAAAAGAGGCTTTATATATTTACTAAAGGTAACATTTAAAACTGATATAGGGGGTAAGGGGGTTGTTAGGAATGGGGATAATAATGACATTGCTAGCAATCTAATACATCAGGTTAAATGCAACCTGGAAACCATCATGACAAAATTCATATAAATTTACCAAGATGGGCTTACCTCCTATCTTATCATTTTCTACCGGTGCCACGCCAGCGTAAACCATTAGTGCAAGCGGGTGCACCATTCCATTATCATTCATAATAAGAAAAAAAACTGATATAATATTTCAAAGCGGTGCAGTGCTTCCGGAGTGTACTTTTCTCATTACAAATTCTCTTCTCTTTTTATAGTATTAGTTTAAGTATTCTATTATACTTGCTTGACATTAAGTCAGCTTCCCTATAAGTGAAAGAATTTTTAAAGTCGGTTACTATGTTTTCAATTTATCCATTATAAACAAATAAACATATCAAAATAAAATCTTATATCAGTATAGATAATTTCGTAACACTCATTCATCTATACATATCAATATTTTATTTCATACATCTTTCAGTATTTTATATTTAGTTCAATCTATTACATTATCTTTTATGTGGGTTACCTACCCACTACACGGCAAATGGAGTACCGTCCTAATTCTAAATTTATAATTAGAATATTATTTATCTATGGATAGATATAAATGATATATGTTTTCACAGCGAGCAAGCATTGTTCTAAACGGAAATTAAATTATTCTAAGGCAAAATATATTTGTACCTTTGTAGCGTTTTCGGATTTTATTTTCAAACTAGCTATTCCCGCGATTCCGTCCGCGTGGAATTTAACTTTATTTTCTAAAATAAAAGCAGCCTAATTTACTCCTTATTTCATCAGCTGCCAATAAGAGTTCCATTAAAATCGGTCCAGCCATATCAGAGATTAGCCGGAACAAACAGACACAAAAATTGTAAAAAATGTTATTTTGGTGTATGTACCGTATTTATATTCATATGCATGTAGTAAAAAGGTTATTTCAATATTACAAACAGACACTATCACTGATTACGTAAAAAGAAAATTCCTAATTTAAAAATAGAACGCCAAATAATTAACTCTATTCTGAAAACCATAACTAATCAAAAGTTTTTGTTGATATAACTGAGAATGTAATCACTACGTTTTTGCTGATGCATTGATATATACCTATATATAACAATATTAATGTATTTTATCAAGATTATAATTTTCAGTGTATTTGGTGTATTTCATATTCATTTAATATGATTGATTTTAGCTCAATGCACGATGTATTGGAAACAACATTATCAAATGAATATAATCCCAGAGATTTTGATATACGTACATGCTTAATGAAATATAGCGATGTCGAGAGTGTATCATTCACTGTATTTATTGAATAATATTTCCCATTTGGGATTACAGGTTATGTGATATATAATTTACGAATATGCAAATATAATAACTTTATAAAAGAATTATATACAGTATCTAGTGCTCAATATGCTGGAACTTATTTACAACAGACACAAAGATTTCAAACTCTATGGTTGAATGGAACTATCGGTCTGGGATTTATAAACCAACCTTATTCCCGGGACTTACAAGACCGCGCCAGTCTTTGTGATAGGGTAGATGCAGTAGTAAATCCAACCTTATGGAACATGTGGTAAAAGTGTATAGGTTTTGTTCAGTATTCGCTGAACTTATTTTATTTCTAATATTTTCCCAGTTAGGTGCACTGGGAAAATATTAGAAACTAGGATTGCCAGTAGATCTAAAAGTTATATTAATATATATACTATATATAAATTTTCAAGCTTAACGTCTTTCTTTTCGCTTTTTTGTTTTTTTTACTATGGATAAAAAAGGAGACAGAAAAATCAAACAGGAAGATGGAAAAACATGGAAAAAAGCACTCGATTTGTTTTGACAATTAAGAAAATATATTTACTTACATTTAAAATTATTTATATACAATTCAAAATAATTCCACATCTCCTATTGGATAAGTACAAAATGCCAAGTTCTCAAATTTGTAGATTCATTGGCATTAAAATGGTGACTTAAAAGTTTATCGAAAACATCGGTAATTATAATACCTGAAAGAGTAATACTTAAATATTTAAATATTTAGAAATTATAAGTGATTAACATTTTCATTCAGATTTATATACCGTCTAACCATCGTATGTTGTTCGTTAATGGTCTTACACACCAAGGAATACAGTTCAAAATTTACAAACCATGAGTGGAATTGGCGAATACCATTTAGTTCCAGTGTTTTATTA
Organism: Achroia grisella; assembly: GCF_030625045.1. Taxonomy (NCBI): domain Eukaryota; kingdom Metazoa; phylum Arthropoda; class Insecta; order Lepidoptera; family Pyralidae; genus Achroia; species Achroia grisella. The sequence goes on along the minus strand of NW_026712977.1, from coordinate 2,266,929 downwards.
GGCACTTAGACATGGAACATTAGACGTTGAAAATTATTGTACGGCCATTTCTGTACCTCCTATTTTTAGTGCATTACTGTGAGAAGAGAGTGCTTTAAAGAATAATGTAAATATCACTCATGAAGTCATGACTGAAATGTTGTGATTAGTGAACTACTGTGGTGATTATAAATTCCATCTGTGTTACGCTAAAAAATGTTGATATAATGTTAAATGTGTTACGAAATTATTTATATATTAAAAAGTTGAATGGTTTTGCTCTTTTGTCTATGACATAGGATTACTTTCAAATCATATTAACATTGTCAAGAAATTAAATATAAAAAGCCACATATTTAAAACTTTCTAATCATTTTGAGGTCGATAATCGAGGATGATTCTAATTTTTCCATATTTGTTTATTTTTAACGGAGAGTACTTGACATATGGATTAATATTAGTCTGGTACGCGTACTTGACTGATATTAAATTCATACATATGCATAGAGAACAATATTATGAATGAGCGAGTAAAATAGGCTATCCACCCAGACATCGCCGCGCAATGTATCCAGTCTAAAATAAAATATTAGAAATGTAAATATATTTCCTTTTCAATATACTACGTAAATACAAATTCAATACGTAACAGATATTCACATACCGATATAGTGTTGAATCGCTTATATTTCTCCGAGTACGTTCGAATCCCATGTAGTCGGGGCTGGTCTAGTTCAATAGTTCGTGACTCAGTTCGCCCAATTTTGTTCACAGATCTCTTGCAAACTTGTAGTACTTACTAGTACGTTCTTTTAGTTTGTTCGCTTCCGACTGGTTTCGAAGAAAAGCAGTAGAGTGACAAACCTCTCGGATAAGTATTTTATATAAAAAATATTCTCGTTTTCTTTTAGTCCGTAGACATGGTCTGATTTTTGTATACCCGTATCACACAAATACAAAACTCTGTTCTTTTAGCTTTCAAATATCTGTTTTCTTTTTTTTAGCAAGACCTATTAACTTTAAACGAACTAAAGAGCGAAATACCTGAGAACGTCGCATGCGTCTTTAGATGCGCTCCGCCGAACTATTTTATTCGTGAACAGCACAAGACTAGTCGGGGTTACACAGAGTAAAACAAATACAGAGTGCGAGCCTTTCAGTCAGCAGTCATACAGGAAAGTTGTAACTAATGCATAGAAACACGATAACTAAGTACAATACGGTCGATGTTGCAATACTCCGTTTCTCTGGGGAAGTTAATGTCTGCAGTATTATTCTCGTTGTTCATATTTCTATTTGAGTAATATAATTTTCCAGATTGAACTGCTACTGAGCTTACGCTGCGTATAATAATATATTTAAGCTGGCTCGCTTATTAAAATAATGGGAAGATATATTTCCAATGTAAAAGTTTCTATTATGTTTTGCATAAAAACGTTTGTTGTTTTGTTGCATTTTATAATAGATTGTGCAATAAATTTTTGTGTGCTCAAGAAGAAAAAAGAAGAGTCCAAGATAGTATATTTTGGACTATTCTTTGTTTACGTTACATTTACGTTAACACATACATATTAGCAATCATAAGACAAATAGTCCAATTTTTATAAGAATTTGATTAGTTCTCTGGATTGGCAAAGCTTTGGAGTGGTATCACATGATAACGTGATGTCCGTAGTGTTGTTTATTTATATAGTCGATGGTTACATATTTATGTTCTGTTCTCTTCTTTGTATGGTCTGTCCTTGAACCTATAATATTTTATACAATAGATGATGCTTATTAAACCAAATGTAGGCGAAACCACGGACTGGACTAGTTTATAACGTAACCTCAACTACGCACCATGACAAATTGGCTTTATTATTTGAAAACAATGATTATTTACTAGTCTTTTATATCTGTTAACACTTGTTCTAATACTGTACATGTATTATATTATGAACACTGTATTTTTACAATACTGATAGGGTTGCCAGCTATGCCTATTTAATTATTATTTATTAGTTTCATTGGAATTATAATTAAATAGTATGATATTGGATATTACTAACTATCCAATTCTAATCCAAATTCAATCTTATCTAATGAAATCAATAGAAAGTTAATAAACTAATAGACTGTTTTCAGCCTAGCACTCTTTTTCACTGCTAGTAGTTTTGCCGGTTCGAATTTTAATGATATTATTATATCCAATAACACTATTTATATCATCATTGCCTTGTCTTTATACCATTATTTGGGGTCAACGTAGTATGTCATTCTCTTCCACTGCTCTCTCTCGGTCGTCATATCTAAACATACTCTTCTTTTATTCATATCATCTTTCACACAATCCATCCATCTTTTCTTAGGGCGTCCCCTCCCTTTACATCCATTCACATTCATATTATACACTTTCCATAAGACATGGTCCTCATTCCTCCGCATAACATGCCCATACACACTATTTATATAATATTTAAAATTTCAATTATTTATAACAAACACTAATTGATATTAAATTATAAATTATACCTACTTTAATTAAGTATAATTTAAAATACCTATTTACTTAAAATAAGTAGTAAAAAAATATATAATACTCATCATAAATACATATACAGTTATAAAGATGTGAATAAAAATATTTGCGCAATTTATCCAAGAAAGCAGATATGTACTTGTATTTAGAGGAAGAGGTTTAAAAATTTAAATATTTCCGATATTTTATATTAAGTTTTGGTATAAATTACACATAGTGTCAGTATAAAAGAATATGCAAATAATTTTGACAATGTGTTTTTAAACCAAAATATCATAACCTTTTTATGTAGAGCAATATAATAAAAATCCCACATATTATCAATTAAAGCGATACATTTGTCAATTAAGTAGCTAGTAGAAGTCAATTAACTCTTTCGTTGAGAATACTCTTTGATCGTTATAATCGGTAATTGGATTTATTACATATTAATTAAACTGATTAAAGTTCAGCGTCAAATATATTTCCGTATACCGTAAAATTTAATATTCGTTCTTGTAAAAGACCTATTGACCTATTGTTCCTCAAATATTTAGCAAGTGTGGCAACCATATAATACTGTGTAACCCATACATTGCGGATAATCTTAGAAATACTACGCAAACATCTGGTACAATACTGGACAAATATTCAATGGTAATGCTACAATTTTTTTGTGGTGACAAATCATTAAAGTAAATTTAGAGGACCACCTTACAACAACGCAAAATAGTTTGAACAAATGCCAAGGAAACGGGCAATTTTCCAACGCTAGTGTGATTTTAATCTGGGGTGAAAATCTCTTATTGCAGGAAATTGAAGCAGCCGAGTTGCTGAGATATCGAATCACAGCTAACGGCAATGTAGCTCCGATTCAGTGCCCGTATTGTTACTAATGGCCTGGGGATTGTATTGTCAGAAATACATATTGCTAGTTAGGTATTAGGTATCTCTATTTATTTATTTATTTAGACATTATTGGTAACTAGCTAACATCTCCGATTTCGACTGCGTGTATTGATAAAAACATAGTCTACGTCCGTGTCCGTACATGTAGTAACATTTTCATCAAAGAGAATCTATCTTCTTGTAAAGTTTTAGTGAAGTAATCTTCCATTTAATCATGAAACCAGACAGATAATTTAAAATAATTTACCATAATCCTTTAGGCCATTTCTAATTAGCCATTATTGGCCAACATATTTTTATTTCTGAATTTGAGTCAGTTATCACTCTACTATAAGTTTCACTTGTGTACAGTATTATCACAATCAATCACATAAGAATCTAATTTTAAACAAGGAATAAAAATACACAACAAGTCAGTTGGTTCTCTCAAATCACAGCTAGACATCTGCAGAAAATCTGTACATGAAGACGTCTGCTTACCTCTATCTCGCCTAAATTTGTTGCCAATAGCTTACTTTGCATGCTGTATACCAGTTTGAAGTATGAAATTACAAGCATAACAAGCCCTCGGAAATAGTAACGCATTACAGGATCACGTCACAAGTTTTGTGATGTCCTTGGTGATGTCGTTCTATATTGGCGAGGCAATGATTCGCTTTCTGGTGGTCGCGATTTAGTGTTTCAATTAATAAAAGGTACCTATTCGATTCTTATGAGTTTGTACTATTTGGTAGTTTGTGTAAACTTTAAACGAAATCTATGTGGTCAACATTTCTGTAAACGAGCTCTGACATGTTTCTAAATCAATATTTTTGGCTGAGAAAAAACTAATTATGTTAAGTATATTTGAATAAAGATTTGTATATATGTATTCTCTTATTCAAAATACGCAGTTGGATAATTAAATACATTTATACCTAAACCTAATGAATGCTTCATTAAGAGTTTCATTACGTAACTCGGGTCAGACCACTAGCTGTATTTCATCGTAATTTAACGATTTTAACTGTAATTTTCATGGCTGGATATATCCGATATTTTGAATTCGGGCACGAATTGTACGTGCCAACTAGAAACGTAGCACATTGATTTGTGCCTCTCTCTGCGGTGAAATCATGGACATAATGAGTGAAATGTAATGCCACAACGCTTTCTATATATACTCTGCAGATTCTTACTGCCGCTCAGACGCCACATTCTTTACTTATTATGTGTTTAAAATTAACAAAAATAAACCTGTGTTTAATTTTGTTAATTTTACATACTGTTATTTTACTGCAGAAATATACACAACCTTAGGGGGGATAGCGGATTTTAGTAATAGGGGATAGTGATCATAATCATGAAGATCACACATATTGGACCATTGAGGTCAATTCATGGTGACGTCGCCGTATCTTACCTGACTTATTACCACTGATGCCATATTCTATTATCTATACATATAAATACAATTTGAGTGTCTGTTTGTAATATTGAAATTACCGTTTTTTACTACATGCAGCAAAGTAAAATTTTTTTCAATTTTTGTCTGTCTGTCTGTTTGTTCCGGCTAATCTCTGGACTGATTTTGTCGGGACTTTTTATGACAGATAGCTGATGTAATAACAGGTAGTTTAAGCTACTTTTATTTTAAAAAATTCTTATATTTTAGAATAATAACGTTAAATTCCGCGCGTACGAATTCGCGTGTACAGCTAGTTATTTTTAAAAAGAAAATACAAATATTCCATGCATATTATGTGCGAAAATGTATTTTGTTTTAATACTCGTAGTACAATCTGTTTATTTTGGGGTTATGTGAATTGTTCCGGGTTATTAATATTATTCACAATGCCTTATATAATTTATATCATGTACAAGTTTATCTCAGCCTGGAAGGATATTTCCAATCGCCCGTCATCCAACTAAGTGATGTCTGTCTCGTGTCCTAAATGCGTATCAATTATTTAATTGGCTTGATGGAATTGTCCAATCTTCTCTAATTGATAGTAGCGGCCACAAACTGATCTTGATATTAGTATCAAAGGTGAGGATAATGGTCCGTAAACCAATACAGGTATTGTACTGTGTACCTATCTATTTATTGTATATGCATATACAATTGTCATGAGTGCATATGCCGTTTACCATTAGATGGGCCGTATGCTTATTTGCCACCTACGTAAGTGATTTACGTAGGTCAACGTTCGACTTAATTCTTATATACCATATAGTGTCAATTCAAACGTATTAAATATACCATATACTAGAGTCAAAATAAACGTATACTCAGAAGTTTTGTGTCATGCAGTTATCCAAACTAACTAGCAGAATTCATATCATGAAATTATTCAAACTTTCAAGTGGCGTTTAATGAAATAATTAGAGAACTTACAGACCTCGTTCAACGGAATTCTTCAGACTAACTTAAAGATATCGTTTCATGAAATTATTCAAATGAAATTATGGAATTCTTTTCTTGGAGTTCTATAAGTTGTCTATTTTGTAGAATATTCAGTCCATCTATTCCATTACAGGTGGATATTAAAGAAACGAGATTTAGTCGGACAAACGTATTGATCCACGATTCATATAAAGAAATCAAAAATTTTGTTATATTCAATGACCTCACCGAGACCAACATTGGCAAGCAATATTTAGCACTTTCTAAGAAATTGTATCTTTTATTTGTCGAGTTACTTTATTATGAGCCCGCAATGACAACAAACTTGTTCCTCCAAGACCGTTATACATTTGCGTGACCGCAAGCAAGGTGGTGAGTGCAAGGTTAATAAACATCCCGTTCCAGTGTACAAACAAAAAAAGTGTAGAACTGCGTTTTATAACATTCAAAATAATTTGAATAACAACACTGCGCCGGCGACTTACTACCACAACCTTGGCGCAAGCTTTGATGCTCTCGACGCCGCAATCTCTAAAAAAATTGCCGTTTCATAGCTTTCACAAGGAATGATGAAATGATATATATCTTCTTATTTTATATGCTTATACAGTATGTCTGAGAATCGGCTACTATCTATTTTTCATACCCTCTAAGTGATAAGGATTGTCCACCCCTAATATTATTTTTTTATTTTTGGGCAAAATTTTTTATTATGTGTCATTGAAAATACATACAATCCTAAATTTTCACCCATATATCACCAACCCCTATTTTTTTTATAGCGTTATTAATTTATATGTCATATTTAACTATTATTAAATCAGTGATGAATATTTAATTTTAATTACTTAAGTGTACATATATACATTTTGTGAACGAAGGACTGTATATATATGGGGCTGGTAGATATAATTATGCAAACACGGGTTTTAGGAAGCAATAATATAATATTATGTACAAAAGTATAATAATTAGCAGCACAAGAATGACAATGTCATATATATTTTTCTATATAAAATAATAGACAAAATACATAAATAATAAATAAAGAGGTGCGTCGTGCACACATTTCTTAAACTTAAAATCACGTGCATAATCAAGTAATGCTATACATGTTTGACTTGTAATGATACATGTATTTAATTATGCATATCGACAGTTAATACTAATTATAGCAAAATATCTGTCTGTCAGTGTAAAAATGCCGTAGCTCAGTGTAATATTTTTCTAGGAATCAAACAGAATTCAGTAACATGCTTTATGTGATATTTATGGCGTATATTCGTTTATTTATTATTGTTACTGTTCACTGATTATTCTTTATTTTGTATTATGTGTGCTAAACATTCAAATAAACTAATTTTTTAAATGCATATCATGTATAATCCCATCATAGATTTGTACAAGGATTTGAATTTGTTTTCCAAGTTTGAGAATATTTATCTAGTATGTATCAGTCTCATCTATTTTAAACGCCAATTTGTAATCTGTGTTTCAGTTGTGGAATAAAATTAAGTATTGAAATTACAGGTTACGAGGCATGATATATGTCCCATCAGCTTGTTTGCCATTTCAAATAAATTAAAAGGAACAGATAACTATACAAACAATGAGAGGAAATCTATAACAATAAAGTAAACAGAAATCTTTGAATATAATAAGCAGATAAATTCAATAGTAAACACTAAAAACTTTCTAATTTATCAACGCGAACGCAAATTATAAAGGCAGTGCTGGAATAACAACGTACAGATTTAAAACATGATTCTTATTTATTCAGTCGATGCAAAAAATATCGTGAATACAACGAAAAGAGGTCGAGACTGAAATACTTTGTCTGGTCGTGCACAGATCAACTAAATTAAGTTACGGGAGGATTTAAGACAGAAACAGACTTGTATTGTGTTATCTAACGGCTTCGGTAGTCTAGGGAATTCGATTTATGTCTATGATTGTTAGCTATTTTTAATCTTTCGTGATTAGTATGATTTATAATGTTACCGAGTTTTACCATAAATAATTTTATGGTAAATAAAGGTTTTTAACTCTTTCGACATGTCGACTTTCGACATTTGCACTAGCCTGAACACGGCTAGAGAGACCTATTTACCATAAAAATATTCGTATTAAGACCCGGTTAATATTATAAATCATGTATACTAATCACGAAGGATTAGAAATAGCTATATGAAGAACAATATAAAATAACGATTCTTAGCAACAATATATTCGTAAAAAAATATGTATCTAAAAAACTGAATTTAAACATTTCTATCACTTGATATAGTACCCTGTTGTACTAGTACTCAGAGTTCAAGTATCAGAAATGTATAAATTTCGTACAGTTATTTTCGCTTAGTATTACGTAAATAAATAAATATAATATAATTATAGTTGTACACATCGTTGCACACAACACAGTGTAATAATGTGTTTCTAACTAAACGAATCAATACCATATTATAGTATGTTCCTGCTTTTAAACTTAATACAGGGCCGGATTAATTATGTCGAGATCTCTTGACAAAACAATTCTCGAGCCTTCCACCCTGTTTAAAAAAGCTTTGATAAAGCTTCGCTCAATACAATACTATGTCCATAGAGTATTGTAGAATATTTTGTAGAAATGAAATATATAATAGAATTTGTTTCAGGTATCATTAGCTCTTTTCATGTTGATGAAGACATAGAAGTAAAAGTTAAACATTTTGTTTATCCTAAAATATATACCTTACTCCTTTGTAGTACTAATTATATTTCTCGATATTAGATAACTCTGTTCTGCATGTATAAAGTATTTAATGAACTGAGAACTGACAATTTATCGAAAATTAAATAACTATTTAATTCTCTATGAGTCATTTACATATTGTTTTGAGCGGTGGGCCCTAGACGATGCGAGCTCCTAATCAGTTACCTACTCCGTGTAATGGTTAATCCGGCCCTGACGTGTTATAAAGAATCTTTGTAGTTTCCTTAACTATTTCTTGAGAAAAGCACCTCTATAACGATATTGCCTCTTACATGCTAAGACTTTATGTGCTATAACTTTATTATCTTGCCTTTAACGCTCTCCCATGCAGTCTAGACGTTAATAAGTTCTACTAAATAACATTCTCACTGCAAGGCACGAGCCTCTTCCCATGAGAGGACGTTATTATCATCTTATTACCAAGCTCTCTGAGCAAATTGGCACATGACTTCACTACTAGTCTTCCAGAGCGTGAAGATTGGTGCTACTTTTTTCTTATGTAATTCGAATTGCAAATTAGCTGACAATACGTGGTGACCATCCCTTATACCTATATATGTTATGGTATGATGTCTGTGATAGTTGCAATTTCGGAGGACCAAAAATGAGATTACATTATCAAGTTATGTTAGGGACTTCGGAACTGTATTTAGTATCACTCAAAGATATCGAGGACCAAGAGTGGGCTTGTTTATCATGTTTAGTACCGTCAGATCTGTATTTAATGTGATGTCACTCAAATATATCGCCAGAGGAGTCTTTTATTGTGTAAGTAATATCACTACCATTAAAAACTCGTATAATTAAATATTTCTATTGATTTTTTTATATTACAACAGCAGCAATAATGTCATAGAGCTTGCCTGGTGGTAAGCAATGTCCATAGTTTATAAATACTTATTAAGTAATTACTATGATAAACATAATGACGTTCTTTAGTGGCTATATTAAGGTAAGTCCTTATCTACTTGAAGAAGTCTATTACCTTCAGTGAAACGATTATGAGTTATTGTAATGATATACTTTATAGGCATATATTAAAAACAAAATTAAATCGTTCTATTATATACTTACACAGGGAAATATAGATTGACATTTATCCATCCATCTTTTTTATACAGTCGTTAACATAATTGGGTCGAATTCATAAAGCTCTTCTAATTTTGGAGCGTAAAATCAAATTGCTCTTGTCCAAGAAGCGTCTGAGTTATAAACACGCGTATTTGACACTTTTATGACAAGAAGTTATTGCTTCTGACGCATACATATAACGCAATACATAAATAAGATGTGCCATTGAATTGTTCTTAGTTTATACTCATGAATACACTCCACTGTGCAAATTGTTTTGGCAATCTCTATGAACCTAAATTACGTTTTAGCACAAACAAGTATGATTAAAAAAAACTGTCTCTTTATATGCTATGTTTTCATTGGAGGGTGATGTGTAGCGGTAAAATTATATAATAATAATATATAGTAGTAATAATTATATAAGTAATAATAATTATATACGGTTCTAGCCCGTCCCAGAAAATGATAATATATAAAAAAGGGGTTGATAGATGGGGAAAAATTTAGGGTGGTATGTATTTTTTATAAAAAATTGTCAAAAAAATAAAAAATAATGTTAGGGATGGAAAAATCGGTCTAACCGTTTCGGAGGAGTATGGTAATTTTATATATAAGATAAAAGTATATGTAAGAAGTAGCTACTTAGTCCTCTGGAATTTTACCACATGTTTGGTACTGTAAAGGACAAGGTAATAACAAATCATGTATAAGTACTCGTAATACATATTATACATAGAATATTCAGCGATAAATATATACTGATAAAACAATGTTTATGTAAAAGTATAGAGGTACTCAATACGATTGTTTGACGTCGGATTATTAAGTCTTTCACATTGACAACTTTATATTAAAATACTGTGTACACACTCTCGACACGTACTCGTAATCCAAGAACATGTTTCGAGGAGATTATCTCTACTCTGTGCGACAGTTTGACCCTAAAAATAAGAAGTTTTAATTAGACACAATAGATATTTTATATTTAATTATTAATGTAATTAATAAACGTATTATGTTGTATGCATTAATATATGTGTAGGTATTTGTAATAAATATTAAAAATTTCATGTTACCAAACTCATTATATTGGCGTAAAAAGTGCATAAAATACATACATAAGATCTAAAGATTCTTCTCTACATTTGATTTGGAAAAATATTTATAATATATTTCTACATCAAATTTATAATGCATAATAATTATTAGCAATGACAATTAATGATTGGCAATGCTTTTACTCTTTTGTCCTTGTATACAATAATGTTATTGAAATTTAATGTACATGAGCGAACTTATAATTATATTTAGTTAGTGTAAACAGAACATAATATTACAACGAGCTATTTCAAAAAGAAAAAGCAAGAAAGTTTACAAACTTCACAAAACTGTTTGGAGATTAGTACAAAATAGGTATTTTTCTCTTTAGAAGCAGAGGCTAATATATATTAATCTCATATGTGGACATATCGATTAAATATATTACTAGTTACCGTAAGGCAAAGTTTCAACACCGTACAGCCTAGTCTTCTATAAAATTTCTGATTATATTATTTCGGGTATACATTCATTGATATTATTACCAAACAATATACTACCAATAGACTACCAAAGGATATACTGGAAATAACCTTAAATAAATTCAAAACCACGTATGACTAAGCAAACCCTATTACTCACTAAATGATTACTAGAATGACAAGCGTACCGACATGGCAATAGTTTTTCATGCACGCGATTTTCATTTAATGTTAATGTAACCTATAGAAGTTAACAATGTAAATAAAATGCCTTAAAAAATAGAAATTTAATTGAGTTTCTTACCAGTTCTTCTCAATTTAACTGAACTGGAAAAAAATTATGATACAAAAAAATTACGTTCACACGAATATATTACCTACATTTCATGTTTCTTTATTTTATAATTGGACTATTTTATAATTATTCGACAGCTGCTGTGATGAAGCCATTTGAAAGTACATTTAATTAGCAGAACAATAACTAAATTCAAACATGTTATCCACGTTACCGATGTACTTGAAATGGACGTCGCGTGTAGCGTCTAATTCCTCGGCAATTTAAGTAATAAACGAAACAACTGGAACAGAATTAGACCGTTAACAGTAATCTGATATTGATTCCACATCTGATCGAAATTATCGTCAGATTGGTAGTAATGAGCGAACATGCAATTAACGCCAGCCGCGGAACCGTAGTGATAGTCTTTTTATTAATCATTTCCTTGCTTATTATTTGTAAACCTATATTATAAATGTGAAAGCGAGGTTTAATTTCGTATGAAATTTGGTCTATAGGTGGATTGATAATATAGATTTGAATTTTTATTTCATCCGGGTTATGGCTGATATATAATTTGAACTAATTCTTTTTCGAATTGATAATCTTTAATATTATTTGTGCGAAAGTTTGTGAGTACGGATGGATGTTTATAACTCTTTCAAGTAGAAACAACTGAACGGATTTTATTGAAACTTTACAGTAATATAGATTATACATTAGAATAACACATAAGCTATAATTTAAAAAGATATATAATGATAAGTGTGATGTAGACAAAGTCGTGCGGGTCACCTAATATTATATAAATAGATACCGTGGGCATCACAAAATATGCATGTGATGTCCTTCTTGTATATAGACAAATATTATAACTTTTCTGGACTTTGTAAAAAAAATGTAATAGCAAACAAGCAAGTGTTTGCTATTACATTTTTTTTACAATAATAATCCATGATTACTCACAAGTTACACAATTTCATCTAGTTGCAAACTAAGCAAAGAGTGTATTGGTACAAAATAACGGATAGAAATACTTCAATTCTTACTTCTTTTAAATAGGAACAACAGTCATACTCATGAATATAAATGTTGGTACATATTGTTTGAAAACCCAACCTGTAACCAAGGAAAGCGCTGTGCTCATCCGCTGAACCAAAAAGGCTGTGAAAATTGTATATATTCAAAATTCAAAATTAATATATCTTTATTCATGTAGGTCTATTACAGACTCTTATTATATATCAAATCTACTGATGTTCGATATGGGATGAACTGACAAGAAACTCAGCTCTTATTCTTTGCAAATAAATATTCTACATGTTTACAATAGTACAGATTCATTTTTTAATTCAAATTTGGATAGATTTAGAGGATAGAGTGACCACCAGCATATGCTACTGTAAAAGCAAAAAGTCTAATCAGTTTAACCTAAACAGAAACATAAAATAGACTATATAAAACATAAAATAGACTTTCCACTGACATCGACTGTATACATAAATATAAAACTGCAATGATCATTGTATGTGTGAATGCGTTGTTTGGCAGCTTGTGTTTGTGGGTGGCTTATATTCTGGGAGAAAAATAGAAAAACATACCCCGCCTACGAGCGCTGCCACCTGTGACTAAACTCCTGTATTCAATGACTAACCCTTTTACGCAATCGGCCTTCTATCGGGAGAACTTCTTTGTACAGCCAATTCTCTTCGTTCACATTTTTCTATATGAATCAGATATCTGTATATTTTATGCCTTTATGATATTATCAAAGAGTTGTCATAAATATAATATATATATAGTAGGAACTATTCTTTGAATGCTATTGAATGAAAATAAACAAGTCTGAGGTAGAGTTTGTACAAAGTTGTCTGCCTTTGGCTGGCTTTGCTTTGCTTTACTAAGTTGTTCGGCTGTTTCGGTTGAAAGGAAAGGCAGTGATATTAGAGTTACATTTTAGAATACACAGACATGACTCCTTGTAATATACATATATATCTTTACTTATTTCTGCACTTTATTGATCTAATATTTTAATGTTCATGATTTTTCTTAATACAAACATCCAAACATGTTTGTATTAAGAATGACATAAACATGTAAAGATTTATAACTTCTACGCCAAAGAGAATCAGCCAAATATTATGACCATTATATATTAGGAAAACATATTATCTATTCAATATAATGTACCTATGTATATACGTTAGGAAGAACTATCTAATTAGATAATTTGTGTTATTTACAACGAGTTAAATCTATAGTATAGATAAAATGTGACAATGTAATTAGTAAACTGTAATATAGCTATCTATTAAAACAGATACGGTGCCAAATTCGTTAATCATTTCTATGAGTGAATCGTTAATACTATTTAAAGATGTAATGCATTGTATATTGACACAGACATTACGGAATTATTCTATATTTTCTTTTTTTTTTCTCTTTTAATTTTTTTTGTGATTTTTGTACATAAAATATAACGATGATGGATTGTTATTAAACAATTATTATTTCTTATATTTTAATGAACACCTAGATAGCTCATAGGCTAAATAATACCGCAAAAAGCGGCGGATGTACAGCTAGTAATAAGTAAATTTCGTACCGTATTTTTTTTATTTAATTTTAATGCAGACGTACAAAAAGTAACAGTACATTTGGTATTTTCTAATTTCGGAATTATGAATTATAGATATAGGTATAGTTTTACAATGCTCAAATGTAGAATTTAGGTGCTCTTTGCTGTACTGTACCTGGGTTTAAAACTGCAAAAATTGAAACTACTTTGGAACTTTACGGTAACTTCTACAGAATAGAATCTGAACACTCCACTATATGTATGTATGTATGGAACATTGCGTTTGTTTAAGAATAAAAGTAGTGGACTACTTTTAGAATAGAATATAATATTATATAATAAACTTAGTACTCACTTTTGAATAGTGATATTTTTTTATTAATTCCGATTCTTTAATGTTTTAGGGCAGTTCTTTTAATGTCTTAGGGAGGCCATTATATTCTGTCAGTTTGACCATCATAGAGAGTTCACGGTAGCCTTAAAATTAAATAATCTATTTGCGTTTTTCAGTTGATTTATATTTGAACAGACATAATGCAGTATGGTATGCGGCGCGTTTTTTTGTTTTACGAGTACAATCAAATTTGACAATTTTATCTAATTAAAATACCTATATACCGTTTTCTTTTGACGTTTCCTTATAGTCGGGAACTGATACTTCTGAGTTTAAAAGGTCATAAGTCACTAAATACTATACCTCTCTTTCTTTTATGTAAATGGTATGAAAAAAAATATAAAAACTCCATGTTATTTGTGCGCTCAGGCTGGTAGAATCCTCCTATATCTATAGAAACTTTGACTATGTGAATCCAGATGTAATGGCTGTCATTAAGAGAATCTTCTTCCATTAAATTGTGTTTAATACTATTGTGTGCAGATAGTGTAACCCTCCCACCTTTGGTGTCCTGGCCATCAGTATAATAACGGCTTCATTATCTGAATTTGTCCATGTTTCAAATAGAATGTGTATGTATAATATTCTGAAAATTTTGGATTTGAATTTTCCAGGTTTCACAATACTGCGATTTTAAATAAATGTTGTTTAACATTACATACTTAAGATTTTGTGTGAATAAAAATAGCAAGATTGACAAAAGTAAATAAATATAGCAGTTACTTGTGTAAAAAAATAAATCAGTTCTCTCTACGTACCCCGTAAGAGATCTGGTATGACGGTAATTGATGATTTTAAATCGCAACGCAAATAGGTATAAAAAAGGCAGTATACATATCATATTCATGAGCATAATATTAGTTGTTATCGAGTTATGCCACAAATAAATCACCTGTTGATCGTTATGGTTACCGCAACAGTACTTAAGAGTATTACACAACTAAAACAAAAACATACCACTGTAATATGATGCGAACGTGATTCAGAAGTGGTTTTAATATAGCTTCTTATTAATATACGCCTCACCTAGTAACGACCGAGCTCATAATTTCGGCTACCTGTGCATCTCATCCCACTCGACAATCCGAAATAGCGCGCATCGCGAAAAACATCTCCAGTTTCTCGTACAATTGTGATTCAATGACCAATTTTTACCACCAATTTTTAGTACCAACAAAAAGAGGTAGAGCTTGTATACAGCCATCACCATCAATTTCTCATAAAGATGACATTTTTTTTACACTATATTAGGACAATATCTCTATAAAACTCAGAGAGACTGTACAAAGTTGTATAGGTCTATACCTCTGTTTTACCTATTTCCCCTACCAAGCAGCTTGATTCCTAAGCTGTTTTAGGTTAAAGGACAAATTGGAAAATCAAATTTGAAATTACGGCCGCATGAATCCTTATTTCTTAGATATGACAACGCAAGAGGCATTTCATAATATCCATTCCAATATACATGATTACAGTTATATACCTTTCAATAAGTAACATTTCCTTTACAATGAAATCTTTTGGTTGTTTATAGGATATTAATAATTAAGTTCTATATTAATAAACATGCGGCAATGGATATGAAATTTATCTGACATAGGCATTGCTATGCTTACTAGGTCACAACACAGTATTGTAGAAATAGAAAAGTGTTTAAAAAAAATAAACATTTTTTATTTTTCATCTACTCCCTTGTTACTGGATTTGCTTGGAGTTTTTCAACCGTTTGATGGTCCTGGCATCCGCACCGTGAATCCATGGAATGCCAAGTTCGTGTCTCTCTCTCTGTCAGTTTATATGACAATGTAAAACTAAACATAGCACTAATCTCATCGTTGAAAATTGTAACTAAGGCACTGGGCGACGGCCAAGTGATAAACTATTAGTCACTGCTGAATATTGAGTGATAGTCAATTTTTTATACCATTTGGCATCACAAACAAGTTGACGGAACATCTGGTGGAAAGTGGGCTATAATAGTCATGAAGTGCACAATAACTATGTATTGTTGATTTGTTGCTGCCACAGAAAAAAATGATGTTACGCGTACATACAAGTTCTCAACATCATACCTAAAAGAAAATATATTTTGCTTTTGGATTGTACCTTTAATCATCATCTTTGACGGCCTCGGTGGTCTAGCGGTAAAGCGGTGAATTGTCCAGGGTTATTAATTTATTATTTATTCTATGAAATATTATGTTACCTAAATGAATAAAAATATCCTTCAAATGGGAACAGAGCAAGCAAACTCCTTACTATACATACATACATTACTAGTATCTATGATGACATATAAAATTTCATTTAGATCGTTATATATACTACTAGCGATCCGTCCCGCTTCGCACGGATGCATTACAAATCTTTGATTTTTTCGGCTTTTTTTGTACTATATATAATATGACACGTACTACTGGTGAAGATTATTAATTGGGTATTTCAATCTGATCAGTAACATGTAAAATTATACCATTAATCGTCCTAAAATAAATCAATAAAATATAAATAAAATGTATCTTGAGTCATTCTATCTATTGCTGAAAATTGCATTAAAATCCGTTGCACAATTTTTAAGATATAAGCGAACAGATAGCGGCGGCTTTGTTATACATTATGTAAAGATTTTAGGTATATCAGTAATATATTTGGAGCATATATCGCACACCTATGTAGTAAAAAATACTAGATTTAGTAAAAGTAAAGTACAAATTTTGAATAATCCACTCAAAAGTATTAGGTTTAATCTAAAAATATATATTTCGTGTTAAATCAGTAGGTACCTACTAAATATGCGATAAGTAAAACCCGGATAGCGATTATTAATGCACTATCCTATAGAAAGCAACATAACGAACATGTTGTTAATTTGTACTCAATTCCACCCTACCCAATAAGTAGTGTAATGCTAATAAACAAAGTTATAATTTTCTACACATGTCACGCTAGCTTTTACAGTTAGCGTTTATTCCATCATCATCTAAATAAATACAAATACGCCACTGACTGCATGTTTCATGAAATATTTCTCTGACTAAAACGTAATAATAGCGACTAATTGATGACTGAGAGTGAACGCATCGCGAGTTCGCGGCGTGGGACTGATCATGTATGTATGTTGCAGACATAAATGCAATTCACGCGCACATTTCTGGAAGCCATACATATGGCAGTCCGTTAGCGATGTCAACGGGGAGCCAGTAATATCCTACCCCGTTCCTTGCATCTCGTATCTCATGCATCATTCCCCACCACCAGTCCGCTGGCTCATGCATTTCGCCCGAAAATAACTCGCAATATGCGTCAGCGCATGACTGATCTCAACATTAGTTGTAAGAATAATTTTGTCACTTACACAGACATGGTCAGATGAATCAATTGCAGCAAAATTAATTTTGTAAGTACTTAGTGACGCCATGTTATTTACAATGATGATTTCAATTAGTTTATCTCTGGCAATCTTTGAATAATATTCCGTTAAGTTTATTAATGTCACAAGGTACTGTCTTTATTTACTTTAGTCTTTTACAATACAGAACACGTTTAACCATTTCTTTTCACAAAGAGCAAGCCTAATTGTTTTTAACCATAGAGTATACAATAATAAATCAATGTTACCATTGAATAGATATAACGAATACTTTATTCAATGGTAACATTGATTATTATTGTATACTCTATGGTTATCTCTATTGTTATACTCTATGCCATCAAGCAGTTTGCTTTGTAAGCGTGTTGAAGAGCTATACTTATAATATGAAGTTACAGAACGAAGGACATATTAGGCCTTATATGCCGCAAAGCAAAGACATGAAGATACTACAATAGTCATAAATTGATTTGAGGTATCTATGGTATACCCCGTATAAACGGTGGATGCAAGTATCCAAATTGTTTACTATTATATTCATGTACAAAAAAAAAACTAAGCAAAGTTACTCTTACTGAACGTACAGGCTGCGTGTATATATTATCAGGCGTATAATGATTCCATGAAATATAAAAATATATTTATTATATAATATAAAACACGATGATTGAAAAACTGTTATTGAGTAAGTTCACATGGCGAGTATGTTGAATAAAGCATTTGTGCGAGAAATGAAAAGTTTGAAATAAAGACTCGATTTTAGCCGTTAACTTGTTACTAAGAAACTAATATCTTTTCTGAGAGAGAGACCCGCGTTGCAGTGAGATATTAACGAGTTTGTTATGGGTGGTTAGAGTGTTTGGAGTTCCGAAGAATGTTACGGAGCCAAGATGTCTCTATTCTAAAGGGTAAATTTGAACTGGTGGATGACAACAAATATTTTCTATCAATGTATTTTCTGGAACGAAGACGACATTCAGTTTATTATAAGGTGTAATGTTCTTAAATGAAATGCATAAACATCTTCATCATCAAACATTAATTACCAATGTATTTTCTGGTACGATGACGATATTAACTATATACTGTAAGGCGTAATCTTGTTGAAAAGAATGCGCAAGCGGCTTCTGTATCCTGTGCATGCACGCGAAATTTGCGGGTTGCGGGAGAGGGGCATCGGGGCGCGAATAGCGGCTGGTGCGCGAGAGTGGGGCGCGTGGAGGAGGGCACGCGGGAGTGCGCTCGTCTCGAAATAACCGCGTATTTCGGTCGAGCCGCCCCCCCGCCGCCGACAAGCAGCGCCGGCGCAGCGCACGCCGCTCTACCATCGCACTATCCGCTAACTATTCGCAATCGACCGACGTCTTGGTTGTTGGACTTGGGTTATAATGACTTAACTTCTGCTAAATGAACCCGTGGACTAGTATAAGTTTTTCGCAGTGGCGTATTTATTTAGAATCGGGCGAGCGCCTAAGCGACGTTTATCGTAAGATAAGGACTAGTAACGTCGAGTGAGAGTTTTTTTGTGCGTTGTGCTGCGGTGGCGGCGTGATGGAGAAGCAGTCGAGGTGGTCGGAGCAACGCTCGGAGCAGCGCTCCGAGCAGCGGGTGCAGCAGCACTCCGAGAGGCACGAGCAGATCGTGCAGCAGCAGGAACGCGTGCAGCGCACCGAGCACCACTACACGCGCCAGATGCTCACACAACAACAAGGTACCCTCTTTTTTACCTGACACCACCACACAATACTTACAGTACACATCAATAACAAACCTGGAATGTATGCTAAGCGAGTGGTGTGGAAAAATCATCATTATTCATGTGTCGAAATTCATCCAAATGTAGCTGGCGAAGCGGACCGAGCGACGATCGGCCAGCGAGTGTCTTTGGTTTCCTGGTGCGTAACTTTATTTGTGCATAGCGCTTTTCCACCGCGAGCGAGATAGTGAGGCTATTCTGGTGCGTGCGTGGGCGCTGGGCGCCGGGGCGCGAGCGGGCGGCCGCCTCGCCCGCCGTCGCCGCTCCTGCCGCCACCTCCACAGGAATGCGCACCGCCACAACTCATACTTTTCACACTTGTTTTTCTTACTACTTCGAGGGATGATCTCACTGTCTCCGCTCTACGTGCATTAAATTTCATGATTGCGAATTTCACCTACATAAACATCAGTACGAGTGAACTCGCTGCTTTCAAAAAGAGCACGAGGCTGCGAGTCAATGTTTTTTTTATGGAATATTTAAATCTTAAATGGCGAGGTTGTCGGCAACCACCGAGCGAGTTCACTCGCAGTACCCTCATTCAGATTGCAACGCGAACTCACGTATTAAGAACTTGTTTACTTATAAGGTACAAAGATGAATCCTAATATGGAAGCAGTACAAATATGTGTCCATTCAAGGATTAATTTTTATTATGATAGCTATAAAATCAAGAAAGTAGGTTGACTGATTGTAGATAATAAAATCACATATACAGAAAAATATATTCATATACTTATCTACACATTTACTTATTTTTTATATTCTTAGATACTCACACTGTCTTTATTTTTACTATTGAACTTAACACTTGATTGACTTCTACAAAGATTGATATTATGTTTATGTCGACTATATGTATATATACAAACACAATACCTACTTACGTAATACAATACACACTACCTCACGATATAGGTATTAATTTCTCTCTCATTAGAGATTGTCGCATGTTTCAACCATCGATCGGCGGCATAATAGAAGCACGGTCATCGCAACACAGGAGAAAATGTGATGGAATGTAACATCAGATACATGACAGACTCGTAATTACCACACGGGACTTGCGATCAGCTCAATCACTAATTTCTAGAAAATGTCGAGCGTTAATTTGTGTATTTCTTCGATCGTTCGGTCCGCGCATTCGGTATGCAGTCCATTGCGATCTTGATCGTGAATTCTAAGTAACTCTTTCACTGCATTCCGTTAGAGATCCGATTATGATTGCTGAGATTAACAATACGTAATTTATTCTTGCATTCGTTTTAGATATCAGTAGTCGTGCGAGGTCTTTGAACTTTGCACTTTGAACGCTGGACCATTGTCCAGACACTGGTATTACCACTGGTATTTAATATTACCACACCAGGGCTTCTGTTTGTATCGTAAACCTGTCATAAATATTACAAACTTATTAAAATTTCTTTTATGCTTATATATAAATAAATAATATACAGTATAGCGTAAATTGCACTTCGTAATAGTGTTATTATTTATTCTAAATATATTAACATATTATTAAATTATCGTTAGAGAAGTTTGTTTCAAGGTGACATTACATATGTATATACACAGATAATATAACATTTTTCAAATTATATTTATTAAAAAATTATGTGATTAGAAGTGTATAGTTTAATATGTACAATGTACAAATATTCTATCGACTAAAATGTACTTGTACAGTTAAAAATATGATATTAATAGTCAATATCGTCGACATAAGTGAATTATGAAAGCAGTTGTATAAACGAACGTTTTGCTGTTGTGCTAAATGAACCAACAGTCACGCAAACAATATCATTTCACGATGTTGCGTGACTCATATTATTAATATGTATGTGTATTAAACATTAGTGAAATGAAATTAATACTTGTTGTATAATATCGAGATAGGCGCCGGTAGATAGTTCTTTGAGCACCGAAGATAGGTTTTACTACTTTATCTAAATAAGAACGATATCGCGGGAAGAAGAGCCATATTTATCCTCGTACATACATGAAATCTTAGACATATAAATTTAAAAATACAAGTTCCTTTGTACAGTAATAAACAAAATGTATACTAGAATAATGAACTGAAAAATAAGAACTACTAAATTTAAATAAAACTTTTCTTACTAAAATCTAATTTTCATATCAAATTTCAACACCCAATAGATACAATAGACGTGTAAACTTACTTTCTAATTTACAATATTAGTAAATAGTCACTACAATTGTTGAAACAGTATAAATTTCTTCATTTAATTGTTTATAAAAAATACACCAAGCGGTTAGATGAACGTAGGACAATAAGAAACGTACAAAACTCTCACTTTTTCATATTAGCATGATAACGAATCATTAACGTGTATACTTTACATATCTATAGTAATATTATAAAGGCATAAATTTGTAGGAGGTAATCTCTATATCTACAGAAAATAAATTTTGTGTTAGATAGTCCATTTATAGGAAGAAACATAATATTACACTACAACAAATAGAAGGGAACTGAAATGAGAATGTTCAGGTGGATGTGTGGTGTGACAAGAATGGATAAGATAAAGAATGAATACATTAGAGGAAGTATGAAAGTGGCACCGGTGTCAGAGAGGTTGAAGAGTAATCGTCTATCATGGTATGGACATGTAATGCGTAGGAACGAGGATAATATTTTAAGAAAGATGTTACAAATGAATGTGGATGGTTATAAGGGCAGAGGAAGGCCAAAAAAGAGATGGATGGACTGTGTGAAAGATGATATGGTAAGAAAGGAAGTAAATAACGCGATGACTGCGAACAGGGATGAATGGAAGCGAAAAACATATTACGCCGACCCCAAATAAATGGGATAAGGAAGAAGCAGATGATGAACAAATAGAAGCGAAGTTGCAAGGAAAAATATTGGAAAAACGGAGACATAGATCAAGTTGTCAGCGTATTGTGTTGCGGGACAGCTAGTAATATTATAAATACAAAAGTGTATTTGTCGGTTTTTTTATTGTTGACTTATAATTTCTAAATAGCTAAACCGACTTTTATGTATATATTAGCTGTACCCGCGGATTCACCCGCATGGAATTTATGGCCTATATGTTACTCTTATGTATAAGTTATATTACTATAAAGTTTCATCAAAATCCGTTCAGTAGTTTTCGCACTCACAAACTTTCGCGTTTATAACTAATATTAATAAGAATAAGATTACAGAGACAGATATATGTTGAAATTTATTTAAAAAAACGGTGAAAGATACAAGTTATATGTCATATATTTGTATATTTCAATAGAAACGCATGTTATATCATATATGAAGGGACTAACGTACTAGAAATAGACCAAACTCCTTAAATCAATATAGAAATGAAAAAAACAAATCAGCTTATTATAACCATTACCTAACGATTTGTTAAACATGCATATCTCGTAATCATTACACGAACATTGCATTTGTAACGTGTGTTGTTTTTGCATCCGATCGGTTAATTATCAGTTTTCTATTTCTATATACGACTGAGAACCTCGGAATAATGGCGTCGTTATATGAAAAACAACAGCGAAATGGCACCGGGACCGATTTCACTCTTTCTTCACGATTGACGCTCAATAGCAGCCTCTGTGGTCTAGCGGTTTAACATACCGCTTTACCTTAGATGGTCGAGAGTTCGATTCTTTACACTTTGTATTCATGAGTATGACTGTTTGTATTGGTCTGATAATTTTATAGATGCCTATAGCCAAACGTTAGTAGCCCATTCTTTTTATGATCTTTAAAGTATGTTAAACATTATTAAATATATACATTGTATGTAATTGGTTGTCTTTCAAATATATTTTATTGCAATATATACATATGAAGCCAAAACTTTTATATACCGCGTTTTACGAAAATGACATAGGAAAGTTTATATACACATATTTTTACACTGTTTTTATAAATAAAATAATATTTAATAAAAACGATACACACTCTACCATCTTTTTGACACACGCTTATTTTTATATAAAACATGTTTAGTTTTACACAATAAATAATAGTTTATTTACTAACGAGTAGTTAGCAAATAGGTGTTCATTCACTTCACCAATTCAAACTTATATTTATATATTATGCTCGAATTTAAACCACTGGGGTACCACTAATACAAATACAAAATCACATATCTAATAATAAATATAATAGTAATTATTTAGGAAACCTATACACAAAATAGATATAATTCATGTTATTGATATAAATGATAAATATTTAATAAACTACTGGCTAGTAGTTGATTAAATATATGTATTACATTACATTAATTAAATTCGATCTTTTGAGTACTTGAAACAATCTGACAACGTTCTATTAAAATGTGAATCTGTCGGGTTTTTTTAACAAGACGATAACTAAATGTTCTATGAATACAACGTATCACTTACGTTGTATTCATACTACATTTTGTTAATGAAAGACACAATGAAATTGTGTTATACGTCACGGCAACAGAATAGCTAGATGGTCATCTCGGTTCCATAGCCGCCCGGTTCCGTCTGGCGGGTAGATGGAACGAGAATCGCTCATTAAAACATAACACGTTAACTGTAGACCGTCTCGGTGGCTGCCCTCGACTTATCTGCACTAGGTATAGCCACCTAATCTTACAACTTGATTACTGTTTTATGGTTAGCTACGAAAAACAGATAAATGCTGGTAATTGTGTTTGTCGTTTGTATAAATCTTGTAGGTACACCATGAAATAGAAATCTTAAGTATAGTCTCTCAACGAAAGTGCAAGTCAAAACGTTCAAATTCGGATGTGCTCACTCGTCCGGACAAAATGGAATTATTCAGCAAACAAACCGTCTTCATAAGAGCTGATTCATTGTTAAGGGGCTTATTACACTATCATATATAAGCAGCGAACTCCTTTTATATTGTTTTGAAAATTTTAAATTATATTTTGTTGACTTAATCTTTTTTGTAATAATCAATTTATTTATTTAATTTCGGAATACCAAGGCTATTATAAACATACTGATAAACATAATAAAATCAGAATGGCTACTTACAAGTTTTCACGGATAGAAACGTAATATAGAATAAATTATAGTATTAACACGAGAGGACATATGTTCTCTCGTGTTAATACTATAATTTTGTGAGTTTTGTGATATATTGTTTGTTGATATATATCAACAAACAATTATATATCACAAAACCCTCGATACCTCTGACTCATTTGGTACATCATTTATTTGTATCAATGTTATTTGCTTCCTCAATGAATATAGTCTGGACGTGTGATGCAACAGTTAAATTCTTCTATATGTTTATAACCAGAGCAGGTTTATTATACTGTAATATATATAGGATCATATGATGTACATACATTAAGACGTACAAAGCTATAATATATATAAATAAATTATTCCTATGTCATACAAAATATATAAAACTGTATCGTTATAATTGTAAGAGTCAATGTGCAATGCGATATTTTGCAGCGCGATTTTATCCGCGCTATATTTCTTCGTATTTTTTTATGGATAAGTGTTACTACTGTAACGCGATTTTCTCCGTAGTGCGTATGTATATTCATATATCATTATCCATACATGTTGCATATGGATTACGCACAAAAAAAATTAACCACGCAACTAAAATTGGCAATTGTGAATAACGTTATAAATTGATATAAATATAATATATTTTATAATGTAACAAACCCCTAATATACATAGAGACTACTAACAACATTGAAAAAATCAAACAACAGACAAAACACTTAAGTTTTAAATGCTTCTGTCTGTCTCTTTGTTGCCTTTTCGACTAAACGGTGTATTAAATTTAACGGTTAAAACATTATCACGAAAAAGATGTCTATCTAGAAACTAAAAAAAGCAGACGAAATCGCGGGTTATAGCTAGGATACTTGTATTATGATAATATAAGCCTCTTAAATTTAGAGAAAATATACAGTAGTATTGACACTCAGATCAATACAGCAAATTCATTGACCAAAGCCACAATTGGTAATTTTTTTAGTAAATGCATGTTGCCTTGTCACGACTCTTGTAATTGGAAAGTGTTCATTTCAAAAACATAGCTTTCCCGTTTCGTTGTTCACAAACGTAATGTTAAGACAGTGGAGACAGTTGTAGTTTACTTTTACCGTTGTTATCTCAAAATTTTTAATCGGGCCGAACAGTTAAAAATGCACGACCACTTTCGCCCGTATCCATAGCGCTTAATCAAGAGACGGCGCGGCGGTTCTTTTTGTTTCATTTCAACTGACACAATGTGTTACCGGCCCACAGTCATACGTCATATTACGTATAAAAGTACAGTGTTTCCTAAACATTATTAAACTCCGGCCCGGTTATTTTCGCATCGTCACTACAAGGTTTTCTAACCCTCCTAGTACATATAGGGAAAATAAAAAACATATTTCAGTCTCTATATAACAGATAGTAAAAACACAGATAATATAATATTACATAGTAATAATAATTTTATCTTACTTGACCAACGCAACTTTATCTGCGTCACATTTTCTCCTTTTTGCATCATTTTTTATTGCAGCTCCACTACTATATGTAGCGTGATGTTATATGTATAAACTTCCTTTGGCCATTCAGCTGTATAATAATTTTCAAAATCGAATCAGTACCAGTGATTACTCCGAACTAACAAATTCACAAACTTTACCTCTTTATAATATTAGTGAGAAGTATGAAACTGCTTATTTCGAAAGCCAAGGCTAAATGTACATATAACATTGTGCATATTTATTCGTGTGTAAAATTATTATTATAACTATGAAATAATACCGGAAAGAATGTTAATTTTATACTTAAATCTTGTTCGACTTCACCGACATTTTGTATTAACGGTTTTTTGCCGGATTGCGACCCATGGTATGGGAAACGCTGTCGTAGTATAATTAGTAAGAGGGTATTGAACACCAGCTGAGAAACGTTTAACGCCGCATAATTGCTAATGAGCACCAACTCACAAACATGATAAATGTATAGAATATTTTTTTGTTATTAATTTATTTATGCATTTGAAATATTTAAGATAGAAAGATAAATCTTCTGATGACGTCATATTAATTTATCCAGATCTTCGGGAGATCATACAAAATCCATTATAATTAATAAAGAAACACCTACATACAACACTGTGTATAATAGATTCATAATACATATAAACAGCATTTCACTACTCTTTCTCTGAATGGTGTAGTTAATCGTTGACAAGTGGTGAATGCAGATTTGACATGTTTACCTTTCGTTGAGAGCATTTGAACTCACTGTGGCAGGGAACGAGATTACCTCCAATCGTGTATTCGGATTTTTTTTATTCGAATTATTCGAATGCTGCAGGCCGTTATTGGTTTAGTGTAGGCTTAGCTTTACCGGACGTAAATGGTGGCGAATGCAGATAGCGCTCCAAATTCATTGAGAGACTTATAGAGGGGTTGAACTCCCAACTTCCGCCTGGCAGTAGAGGACTTTATTCTGAGGGATTTATCGGAGAATTAGCTGAACATTTATATTGACATGCAAATTTTTTAGTGACGGCCAGTTTCGATCTAACGACTTTTACTGTCACTACCTAGGTCCCGGAATTGTAACAAAACGCTATAGAATCGTATTATTCATTAGAAAAAGTAAACGATCCGATCCGCTTATAATTGAAGACTTCACGACAATGTAATTTTTTTATTCCTTTACAACTCCGCCATTGTCTTTCTAACGATTGTAATTATGAATCAAATTAACAAGTCAGACATACCTGTAACAGGTACATATAGGTAGTCATATCACTTACGGATTACCTACTAAAAAACTTTGTGATTATTAAATATTGTGTTTTTTTCATTAAAAAAAAGTGTTTCTATCTTCGTGGTACAATCTATTTTTAACGGCCTTGGTGGACCAGCGGTTTAGCACACAGCCTTACTTCCCATGGTTCAATTCTTCGCATGGTACAAATGTTTCTATTCATGAGTATGATGGTATCAGTCTTGGTGCTTTTTTGTTATATTATGTATGTGTTTATAAAAAAATGTTTCTATGTATTTATATCAGTTTTTTAGTACCCATAATCCAAGCTCTGCTTAGATTAGGACTAGATGGCGCCCTGCGCCTTATCCAGGGCTATTAATATTTTAAATATGACAGTGTGTCTGTTTGATTGTGGTATTATATGTATCTTGATATTGATATAACTGACTTTTACACGTCGATATTTATTTTTTGCCAATAGTGTAGATTGTAACACGAAAATAAATATAGTATTTTATTTATCTCAAAAAGTAGACGAAGTTGCGGGATGGAGTTGTATTCTGTATAACCAGACGATAACCAAAACTTGTCAATACAGGTTGACAATACTATCTAGATGCTCTTACGGATACCTAAATGCACAAGCCCATCAATTCGATGAGAATGCGTTCATTCATTAATAGACAAAGCCCCTATGACCACTGTCAGTCAGCTCCGCATTCAGATAAGCATTATGGTATTGCACAAATGTACAAAGCTGTATTTGCAGATGAATTGCTTCATTACATAGCATAAAACAAAGTCGCTGTCGCTGTCTGTCCGATCCTATGTATGGTTAAATCTTTAAAACTACGCAACGGAGTTTGAATCCGTTTTTTAATAGATAGAGTGATTCAAGAGGAAGGTTTATATATATAATACATGTACACCCGTGTGACGCCGGGGCGACTAGCTAGTTAATAATAAAGCAAAGTGCTGCATTGTCCTGATCCACTTTGTATTATACTAAGAATCGATTACTATACTCTCTATAAGATAAGACTGATAATCTTCATCTGATTGTCTGTGCGTTTGTGCAACATTAATGTTATTAAACACTAGCTGTACACGCGCCTACGACCGCGTGGAATTTAACATGAACTTTTTAACAAAATAAAAGTAGCCTAAATTACTCATTATTACATCATCTGTGATACCTGCCAAAAAAAATCCCGTCAAAATCGGTCCAGCCATTTCACAGATTAGCCGGAACAAACAGACAGACAGACAAAAATTGTAAAAAATGTTATTTTGTTGTATGTACCGTATATTCATATGCATGTAGTAAAAAACGGTTATTTTAATATTACAAAAAGACACTCCAATTTTAATTAACATATATGTATAGCATATATGGTAAATAAAATTAAATAATTATAATGCAATAAAATTAAATAAATATAATAAAATTAAATATGGTAAATAAAATTAAATTTAAAAAGACAGTCCAATTTAATTTACCATATATGCTACACATATATGGTAAATAAAATTGGAGTGTCTGTATTGGAATGTATAGATTTACTTTTTCCGGTACAAAAATCGACGTTGCTGACCAATCCACTTCAGCAACGATGGCACCACAAGAGCGTAAATAATTTCTATTGCAAGCTTTTAATTGATTTCGTTCGAATAATATCTTTTCAATTTTCAACAAAAAAAAAACTGTAATCCATATTTCAAGCTTACTTAGTCGTCGTCGATCGCTTCGTATTCGTAATGAATTAAGAAATATTCTGAATCAAAATCATATCAATATAATAGAATAAAATATAATATCAATAAAATAATATATTATATAATATAGAATAAAATTCATTTATTCTGATGTTTTAGCCGCTTAAGAACGTATAATTTTTTTGTAGTACTTAAATTAGTATGATTGTTTGTATTTGTCTGGCTGTTTTCCATGTATATTATATATGTATTTAAAATAATGTAACTAAATATCTATATCGCAACCATAACACAAGCTTTGCTTATCTTGCGACTAGGTGGCGCTGTGTGAGCTATCGTGATTTATTATTATTACAATCCGGTCGTTCAAACGTAAACAGGTAACAAACAGACAGAGAGACATTTTGACATTACTATTAGTATGGATTAATATTTATGTACACATACTACGTACAGGTAGTGAGAGAATGTATAGGACATTAAGGCTTTCTCCGTAAAGTAACGGAGATCGCGTATGCATACCTACCTACCGCGTCTCCTGCCATTATACATAACCCCCTATTACCTCAGTTCGGTTGACCGAGATACATTCGCTCCTACATTGTAATTAGCAATCGTTGAAGTTTCTAAACTCCCAATTTTAAAATTTCATTCAAACCAATAGCGGATCTGAAATATTACATAACACCATATACTGCTACAAACAACTTTGCACTTTAAATTTAGAGGTAAAAAGGCGTTATAGCATGTAGTTCTTGAATTTTATTGGAAGGTGTATCAAAAGTCGAACGTAATATTGAGTTTGCAAGTCTAACTGTACTCGTAGATCCATTTTAAAATACATTAAAAGTTCGACAGTGTACGTTACTTCTCGATGCATGGAAAATCTCTCGAAGTACTTTCAGGATATTATATTTGGAATTTGTATATTTTTATTTTATTCTACTGCGTATATTTTTTCCTACTGACATAATATAGTCCTTACTCTTATTAGTTTGTTTATTTATATTATTATGATAAGCGTTTACAATTCAAATTCTTAATATATATGATAACATAAAATTTAAATTTCTAGTACATCTATTTTAACCATTTTATGGATCGTAATACATAATCCCTTGATTTGTTTAAAGCTAGTGTTAGAGTAATTCTTTGATATAATAATGATCAATAACTACAATTAAAGTTTAGTATGAATTTGTTAATGTCAAACTCTAAGTAAATTACTCAACTAGGTATTACACGCGATTTCGTTGGCTGTTTATTATTATAAGTATGACCGTCTTGGTTACAATTCTGTTTTCATATAAATTTTCTTTAAATTACATTCAGCTCTGTAGTCGTGATAAAATATGGATTTATTGAGATATCTGTATATTATTTATTTACAGATACAAATTCAGTACACGATAAATTACAATACACACGGCACTAATTGTAATGTGCATATTAATTTATATCACTGATCTTGGTGTTGTAGCGCACACAGCACAGCATACTGCTTCACATTCCAATAGTCGCGGGTTCGATCACAGCACGATACAAACAGTTGTATACATGTTTTATTATCTCATCATGGTTATGGCGAGAAGATATATATGTTACATATAAATAACAAAAATTCTTTTGTCACATGTTAGTTACCATACTCCTCCGTAACGGCTTAACCGATATTTGTAAAATTTCATATGCCTATTCTAGTCGGCTACTATCTAATGTTCATACCCCTAAGTGACAAGGGTTGTCTACTCCCAACATTGTTATATATTTTTTGTCAATTTTTTTAATGTAGCGTCATAAAATGAATGCAACCCTATTGTTTAATAACGATATTAGTACTTAAAATTATATGGAAGCACGACGTTTGCCGGGACATCTAGTTTATATAGAAAGTTAACATTGTCGGTCTTTAGTCATTTAAAATTTAAAATATACTTCTATTTTGACCGAGACTTTAAAAAGTTCTGTGGGTCCTCAGTGTCACCTATTTAAACCGACAACCAACTTGCTTTGTACTTACAAAGCAGCTGCTTGTTTGATGTCTGTAGTTGCTTTTCATGTATTTTGTCGACGGTCACAAGTTAGGTGGACCATCAGCTAGTTTGCCATTTTGAAGTACATGAAATTATCTAAATATCTAATTTTGCACCAGTTGAAAATAGTTTAATACCCGCTGTTCTAAAACTATGTGCCACGTATGTTTACGCCAAATATGTGATGTAATCGAAGTTTGCAGTATGCTAAATAGCTAATACCTGAACATTGCAAAATACTTCGATGTTCAGTCATGAAGTATTTCAACAATGCAGTCATGCATGTGTAGTTTAACTACCGACCTGCCCCGGCTTTGAACGGGTGCAATCATTGTCCGCATCTATAATATTCGTGACATTAAAATGCAGACCATGTTATTTGCTAACAATGTGGCTTTGTGCAGATAAAACAAAATAAAAAATTGGTTCAGTTGACTTTATTCATCACAAAGTTGGTTATAAAGTAAATTTCTACGTCACTTTTTTTATTTAGTTTATTCTGTAAGAACATAGTCATTTTCCATTAGTTAAATTTAGGATCTATTAGTACTTTCTTACTAATATTATAAGACAAATGGACAGGTTGTTCTTTTACGACTACTAAACGACTGCACGTATTATATTTCGCATAGATAAATTTTATCGGATTGATATAGGCTAACAACTTTTATCTCAAAAAATAATCTGCAAGGAGTTGAAATAGGGGATGAAAGTTATTATACAAACGGTATAGTTACCATATCAAAGCAATAAAGGTCTAATACAAGTCTGCCTTAGCTGAATATTTAATCAAACTCACTCCAAAACACTGGACGGAATTCTATAAGACTAAAATATTATCTATGGAACCCAATTTGTCCCTAAGTTGCTATATCTATAGAATATATATATATATATATATATATATTAATTAAGCATAAATATGTATAATTAAGCAACACATATAATTAAATTTAAATAAAGTAATGGATCAGTTTAATAACATTATATTGTATAAAATTAACTTTCATAATTATTGTGTGTGCAAATTTTCAATTACAACTATTAATCATTAATTCTACAGTATATACATCAATAATGATTAATACTAGTATAGTAATATGTTGACAATCAAAATTGCGAATTTATGTATAGTAAACATATACGTATAATCCTGTTTCTTTCTTATTTATACATAATAATGTGTGTGTATAGTTAATGGAACGACTTTCCAACAGATGAGTTGACAGTTTGCAGTTTTAAATATAAGACTCAATGTCGAAAACACGTCTGTTTTGTATGTCATCAAGTATTTTTTACCCGTTCGGTATATTGGCAAAAAAATGTGCACAATTCTAGCTATCGTAATTGTTCGTACAGAATAGCTCACTAAAATTTCATCGGAATTGGATAAATGGTTTAGGAACGGTTGGGCGCAAACATTCGAGTATTCATTTTAATTTACTAGTATGTTAAACCACAATTCTGAACTATGTGCAACGAAATTAACGTAAAGTTTGAAAACAACGGCACCGATTTCTGAAATTCTTTCACTGTTTGATAGGTATATTTATTTATTTTGACGTAGTCTATATATTATGTTAATATTTACAAAATTTACAATTTTGTGAGCACACGAGCGGAGACAGCGGGTCAGTAGTTTACTGATTAAGATCGAAATTGAGACATTAGTTTTGGAATATGTTCTAAAATGAATATTTTGATAATATTGTCTTATAAGAACGATTGTCTTGTACCCTAATTGAGATGCCAATCAGCGTGCTTTGCAAGCTTGTTCCCGTTGGATTAGTAGCAGTAGATAGTAGATAGGATTGCAGTGAAATTATAGGATAAGTGGCATGACATTTTAGTTTAGTAGGAATGGAAAAGCATGAGCCGTATCAAAATAACTTTATAACCGTAGTGCTGTCCCGGCTACCACTTACCATCAAGTGGGCTATCAATTTGTTTGCCAATCCAATTAATACAAAATAAAATGAGATAATAAAAAGTACTTTGTTAGTACTCAATTTAAAATAAAAAGTTCAGTATTAATCTCTTTCGACGCATTTATAATGTAATTACACTGTAGTAATAATATATATTCAACAAAATTGAGTAAAAATAATTACAGTAAATCGACAATGAGATCGAAATAATTGCTCGTAGCTGGTGCATTGATGTACACAAAGTTAATGTTACCATCCGTTACGATAATCTCCGGACTTTCCCACATTTGAAAACTTTCTTTTTCGAACACCTGAAAATGAAAGTCGACTAATTTTCGACTGACTTTCAGTTTTCTGTATTTTCGATACGATATTCAAAAACTTAAAGAAAATAGTATGGTTCACCAACTGCGTGCCTTTGGCTTGTACCCGATTCTTGTGTATAAATAAATTAATTCGAAGTCTGTATTTGTCTAATAACTATTTGTATTAATATATATTTTAAATACTAGCTACCCGCCCTGACTTCGCACGGGTGACATGTATTATAGATATAATAATTATTTACACATTACATCTCTATCTATTGAAAAAAACTGCATTAAAATATACGCGAAAAGACAGCGGAAACGACTTTATTTTATACTATGCAAAGATGTGTATATATCGTTATAAAACATTTTAGACACTGAAACCAATAATAAGAATAAAGTACGTGCTTAATATATATATTTAGATTCCGTTAGTAAAAATTCAATAAAACCTATTATTACTCTGTGAATTATTATTTGGGAGACGACTTTGTATGGCTTTTGTTCAGACAAGGGAATCTATATTTTAAATATATTAGACATATACACTTCACAATAAGAAGTTTAGCTGAACTAGCTTGTAACTTGTAACTGGTGATTAAACTTGTAACATAACATAACAAGGCTGTAAGGCCCATGTGAATAAATTTGACTTTGACCATTATATAAATTCCCCAGAAATTGTAGATCGTATGTCTCGCCTAGATAATAATAGATGGCAACACTAATATTAAACAACAGTTACAATTTCTTTAGCAGCAGTCAACTATCCGAACGGCCAATTATCGGCGATACTCACTTCGATGGCTGCATCTGATAACATGAGAAATATGCAATTTAAATAAATATAAAACCGGCAAAGTGTGAATCGACATCTTATACCGAGAGTTCCTAATAATATAAATATATTTAATACATGCTATAGGTACATGTAGGAAATACACGTTAAGGTTTTTTAAACATGGTTAGTTTACCCTCGGTTTGATGTGTCTTGATGTGATTTGTTGTATTTCATGAGTAAAGAGCTGAAGCATTCTAAATTAACTTTGACATAATGACATATGGCATCACTAATGCAGATATAGGTTATATTAAAAAAAACATGGTCGTCGGTTTTGTTGCTTGTATGGCGATAAAAAATATATAAATATAAAAAATGGAGCGCGTAATTGAATAAGACCGAATGAAGTATTTTTTGGTTGATTACTAATTTTCACGTAATATTTAAAAATATATAAGGCACTAATCTTTATTTAATATCTATTCTTTAAAAAAAAATATTATGCGAAGTAAATACTATAAGAACAGTTTCTGATTGTACAAATCTTTCGTGTGATATCCTACATAAGCTCCATGTAGAAAGAAATAGAAGGTAATTTTTAAAATTTCATTTACATTACCAACAATATGACGCCATATATGTATATTGCTAACAATATCTAAAACTAGTTTTTATAAATTCCAAACCAATAGCATCACCATGCGTTAGTGTAAAGGACGAATAAAGTTTTACAATAAATGTTATTCATTTGCATTTTTACTACCCAACCCTAAAAAGGTTAATTCACATAAAAAAATCAACTGTAATTCGTACGCCACTGTTTTCTCTTAACGTAAAAACATATAATGCAATTTTGTATACAATTTTATAAACGAGTTAATTTTTAATTTATTGCGAATTATGTGCGAGCACTTTTACATTTTAATAAGAAACGTTTGTACACACATATTTTAAACTTTTTATTCCAATTATATATATTTTTTAAATACAATATTAACTTTGAAATTATTTCGTTTGTCTTTTTTCAATGTTAATTAAAACTCATTGAGACTGTTCTCTCAGAATTTAATAGCGTAAATAAATGGTCGATTGCTTTTTCTCATGTTTCATTATTTTTTATAAACACAGTCTTCTGGAACGGTAAACATTATCCACCAAAGTGTACGTACAAAACGTATATCTTTTGCTATTATAAAATAATGAATCTTATGATATAGTGTTTAGGATATATTTTCCAGAACATTATTTTTAGTCTACGATATTATTGTATACATAAAAACTGAAGGTGTTATTTATTATTATCGAGAAGTAGTAGGCACATGCATTATTGCATCTCTATTCAAAGGGAACTCGTAAGAACATTCTCTATACAAGTAACATGTTATTTCTCAGATAAAACGTATGACGGATTCTGTATGCCTTTATGCTACGTTTGCCACTTTCTATAAGCTGTCAACTTGTTTGCCATTTTATTGTATGCATTGCATTTGATGGTAAACATGTGAAATGGCTGACATTTATTATTCAGTTCCATTTCTTATTTATAAATAAAGTTTTCTGTGCCGATTTCAGTCGCCGAACAGTTTTAAAGATGATTTCCGGAAGTAGGGTTAGATTAGTAAGTGAAATTAACATTTACCATTTTAAACTACGAGTATTACATGATAACGTGATGTCCTTAGTGATGTTCATCACTATATAGTATAAAACAAAGTGCGTCCTTAAATATATGCTTAAATCTTTAAAACTACGCAACGGATTTTGAAACGGTTTTTTTAATAGATAGAGTGATTCAAGACCAAGGTTTATGTACATACATAACATATACATATAATACATGTACACCCGTGCGAAGCCGGGGCGAGTAGCTAGTGTATTATATATAGGCGACAGTTACTTCTGAATGTTCCATTTTCGATTATAGTTGTGCGATTTTTTATTGTATAATATTATAAAAAAAAACCCGTTTCTTTACCGAGGTCGTGACACTTAGATATTGTGAAGTTAATTTCACAGCTGTACTGTAATATTATTGAAGCTAAAGTAAGTTGTGGTCAAACACGACATCACAGCGGTACAGCGGCACATACATATATGAATACTGAGGGCCATTGACCATATGGCAATAGCAGGTCAGGCTTCATTAGGGTTCCCGCCCGTACCGTATATGAAATCTTACTTATATTAGGTATTTGTACTGTATAATATAGAACGAAATATATTCTATTATTATAGACACATCAAAGTCTTATTGTTTTTGTATAGCGTGAAGTAAAAAGTTCAGAACCATATTAAGAACTTTGATCTGTTATTTGATAGATGTCATAATAATAATAAAATAAACAATAAAAAACAAATGTCTACTAATTTTACGCAATATTTCTCAAAAGTACTATTTATATAAATATTTTTAAAACTTATTAGAAACAATAGTTGCATTTATATTAAAATAAAGGTGGCAACCCTACGCTCAATCGAAGCTTGTATACATTACTTACGTACAGGTTACATGCATTGCTCAAATACACATATAATTTCAATAATAATTATTTGAAATCACATACGATACGCTCGTAACTAATAGCACAGAGTATTAAACAATATAAATGAAACTATCTGTAACATATGACTATCTGTAACTGCTAGGATAAATAATAGCCCATATTATTACTACCTACTCGTAATACATTCTATGTTTTATTAAACTAAATATATTTTATATATATCGCTATCTTCATATCATTAAAATTATAATCTCTTCAGCCACTGTGTCGTGACAAGCTGACAACTCTTTGCTTAGAGACTCCTTTTACACACACGATTGAACTGTTTATAAAAATAATTTGAAAAAGTTGAGGAATATTTCTTGATATTCTCAATCATTTTTATATAAATTAGGTATCAATGGAACGTGGTCATGTGAACATGTGAACAATGTGAACATGGTCATCTGCCTCTACTGGTTATTTGTAATAATTAACGTTAGTTACAAATCAGTGATATGACTAACTGCATATATCACTATATTACACATACGACGTATAAATTGTGGACACAGATAGTATACAATTTAATTTGTATAAGCTTCTATCGCCTCATTGATAATGCAAATTAAGCTGAGTATAATAGACAGTAGTTTAACTGTATCGTAATAGTATTTTAAAATGGAAATACCCGATCCGACAAACTCCATACAGCCTAAAAATCAATATATGTATGTTAAAATTAATTATCTTAAATAAGATGTTAACAATTGTATTTTAAAAATATCGTAATCAAAATTTATAGATATAAACAATAAAACGTTAGTGTCAAAAATATATTTTTTTTATTTATTTATATTATATAAATAAAAATAAATACATTTTTTTTTTTATTGTAATAAAGATAAATACATACACGATACATACATATACGATCACATAAATAATGTGCTTAGCCAGTTTAATATATTTTTGTGTAGACATTAATTTTAATTTTTCATCGTTTTATTTCAGGTTACTAAATATTTATTAAATGAACTTCTTCTTGTATGTACTCGTATCCACATGCTGACAATTCATATAAAATAAAATCATATAGGAAATGTGAATATATACTTTTATTTTTTTCGGTCATGACTTTATCCGATATACCACCTTCAGCCTTCTTAATGAAGATACATTGGTATGCTGTGCATTTTCATTAAGTGAACTGGTGGACCTGGTGCTATTCTTGTAGTTTATTTAAATGATGAATATTCCTATTGTTTATTCAGTAGGGTAACGTACCAACACACGGGCCGGGGACTGGTGGCATTTTGTCTACTCTGCCACCTCTTTGTTAAACCACTGTCCATAGTAATTGACATACCTGAAAATAGCGTGGCTTAGTGGATAACGGATTTGGATCACATAGTGCGGAATTAGAAGTATTTCATAACACATGCGGATTATTTGGTCGGCCGCCAACCTCGGGCTACCTGACCGCAGTGTAGAGCAGACTCCTATAATAATATAACTATACCACGTAATGCGTCTACGCAACATTCAGCGTCTTTTTATACTATGGGCAAGCAAACTATTATAATATTGATCGTTATGTTCGTCAGTTCTCTCATAACTACTTATCTTGATATAACTTGTCAAATGAGTTATCGTTGGAAGAGTCTTGAGCGTCTGAGACATTAATTTTCATACTAGAGACGTCCGCTAGAGAACATAATGTTAAAAATAAAAAAGTAACATATTTTAGTATTACTTTTTAAAGTCATTTTATATTCGAAGCTTCCATTAATATTACCTATTAAGGCTGTTTCGAATAATTCACAAAGGGATTAATTTCGTTTATGATATCAGTTCAGCGTGTGACATATTTATTTAAGTTAAATAAATACGGCATATCAAAGGCTGAATTGTTAAAATAGCTCGTTCTACGAAATAATACTGTAAAAGGCTCGTGCTTTTATTTGTTATACCACTGTTGACTGTACCACATACAGAGAGATTCGTGGAATCTGTGATCCAAGCGGACATATTGCATTTCACTCGCTTAAATTTTGCATGACTGCTGGAAAATGGGATTGAAATTCTTTTCTATAAATAGTATGAAGCGCAATCATTGTTGTCGTATGTCTACTTCTCTATTTGTTTTCTGTCAACGTTCCCACAGATTTTAGTACGATTTTTAACGTACTATTTAGAATTTCTTCCGGAAGGTGTAATACATTCATATGGTTTTATTTCTTCCGTTCATTCGCTGTACACCGCGAAACCGAGTCGGATAGCTAAATTTCCACAAACATATATGCATTTTTTTTTCTTTAGGCAGGTAAACCATGTCGTACGTGTACAGTCAAACGAGTCCTTTAATTCTTTTTGTTCGAATTTGTTTTCCTCATGTTATAGTCACATTGCATTCCACTGTATACCAACTTTCAACTTCGTAATTAAAAACAGTTTCCTGCACAGCGACATTTATGAATAAAACTGAATTTCATGCAGATGCATCTATTTTACGAGTCGTAACTTCATCGTGTAGTTGGGACGTGAAACGTGAAACTAGTATCATGAAAGTTTTGATGCTTATGGGACCATGTTCCGTGAAATCTATTGTAGATTTCAGAACTAGTTTTGTAATATTATGAAACAAATTTCATACATGATACATGAAAGTGATACGAGTCAAACTTTATACTGCTATGACGATGTAGCTTTTTGTTTTTTGTATTTTATATACATTATTATTATTATTGCACTTAAATACATTTTTAGGTATATTATTAGAAATAATGTTAACAAAGGAGACCTTATCTCTAAATCTCTTCTAGATCTCTTACAGTCGAATACGAAATTTTGATTGGATTGATTGATTCAAGTTATGCAAAAAAATACTTTGCCAAATAAAAATATATTGGTAATTACCTATTGTTATTTTTGAATTTGTTAGTAATGGCATTGTAACAAGGTACTAAAATGGTCATGTAGTGGTCAAAGTTTCGAATTAGTCATACAATAAAGCTTAGTCCAGTATTATTCCTAAAATGGGAGAATTTCATGATTTGGAATAGCTTTTGCAAATGAATGAATAGAGATCATTAGCCGATACAGCTATGAGATGAACTATAACAACTACATTACAGAATCGCATAGTTAAATATGGGAAGGTCACACATAGAATAGTCTCATTATTCAACACTAGCGCCAAGTAGCGCGTTATTTAACAATTTATTGGGATTTTGTTTACATGATACATCACTGCTGAAGTAAAAACACCGTGTTATCTTGTTTTATAATTAAATAATTTATATTTCAAATAATATTTACGTAATATGGATTTTTTTATTAGCTAGATTTGTGTCCTAATGATAAAGGAAAACGTGATATTTAAATTATAAACGTTATTCGTTGTAATAATTATTTATGTTATGAAAAACCACATAGATCCAAATGATCCACTATTTCTAGAAGTAATTTCCATCATCGATAAAAATACAAAAAGAAGGTCGATTACTTTGGAATTCGTTTATTCTACTACATATTCAATCACTATCATACAAACTATGATATAATAATAATAACTTACATTCACGACAGTTATATAAGTTATACAGATATATAATATATATAGCGTTTATGTTCCATATGTCCAATATTAGATATATTTTAAAAGATTTTTCAAATAGTAATACATTGTGTAATGTATGTGTATAAGTTGTTTTCCCAATTTAAATATTGAATAATTATTATTTTACAATTTAATTTGTTTTAATTGTAATTGACCTTGACCTAGAAATAAATAACATTGATAGAGATATTATTAAAAAAACTTCTTAATTCACTTAAGTTATGGACTGTCCATTGTAAAAAATATAGCGCATTTTTTTTAATATTAATTAATTTAGAAATTACTTAAGAATTTTAATAATTATTACTTTCTGTTGTATTTAAGAATTAGTCTTAACAATAAAAGCTTTTCTGTATTACCAGATAAAAGGAAGTATTGCAAAAAATATTTTATTTATTTTTGTAATTCATTTTGTCTAAAGAATCAGTGAGATTAACCAGCACAATTCGATAACAAATTCTAAGTTAGAATCTAGTAAATAGGAACTACATGGAACGGCGTATCGTATAATCAGTTATCCGACACCAAAATATTTTTTCGATTTCGAATTTGCTCTGCTTCGAACAGCATGGGGTTTTTCAAGGCCCCACTCCCGACCCTTATGAACCCTTAATATACCCTATATTAACGTTGGTTAAGGGTCGTGACACTCCTGGTATTTCAGGCCATATGCTAGATTAACCCATGGCCATCAGATGGGCCGTATGCTTGTTTGCCATCGTCGTAGTATAAAAAAAAAGCTTGTAACAAAATCCCGAACGTTGGCCGAAAATAGACGCTGCGAGTGTGC
Source organism: Achroia grisella (assembly GCF_030625045.1). Classification (NCBI taxonomy): domain Eukaryota; kingdom Metazoa; phylum Arthropoda; class Insecta; order Lepidoptera; family Pyralidae; genus Achroia; species Achroia grisella. The sequence goes on along the minus strand of NW_026712977.1, from coordinate 2,226,006 downwards.
GCTGAGTCACTACGCTTAACGTTGGAGTCTCGCACTGTACGAGTGAAATTCGATACAAGCAATACAATATTATTCTTTTACTTGTTTTCTACCGTTTTATTTGATAAAATATCTCCTTTGCTGAATACTATCTGATGTAATAGGTTTTTTACTGATATTTTTTGAATACATTAATCTATACATGCTACAAATTTATTTCGACACTGTTCTCGAGATGAGAATAATTCTTGTTGTGTAAAACACAGTTTTTTATAATTACGTAGAAATATATACGGTCATTACTGTTATCCGGGATAGGGTAATGTGAGCAATGATGACAAGTCACACAAGGTTTTTTACTGTTGACCAGATTCGAATTGATGACCGTTCGATCCAAGTTTGACTAGTTGGTAGTTACTGACTGGTATGCCACAACACTCTCTGTAACTGCAAATTCGCGCGGTGCCTCGTCCGAGCGAATTCGTTATTCGTATTATTTTTGAAATTTTAAATTACTTCCCAATAACATACAGCCTATGACATACGATTATAATGTAACTACAGCAAGATGAAAAAAAATAAACAGTTAAGTATTTTACGAGATCATTTTCGAGTTCAGGATTACATTCAGGATTTTTAACTTAACTCGTAAAGACGTGTATAATTTTAATTTACATTATTTGAATTTTACCAAATACTTTATATATATTTGAGTCTGAATGGATGAGATGGCAACGATTTATTCATATTTATTCTCTAACTACCTGACCCAACAGACATTGTCCTGTCTTAGCTATGAATATTCAATTCTAAATTCACGTTCAACAAATGCTCGTCCTATCCGAAGCACGAAGTTAAAATAGTCGTTGAGTTTTATGAAATTTTCCACTTTACTGCATAATTTTCTTATTTTTCCTCCGCTCCGAAGTATTATGTAGTACCTGAAAAGAGAAATTATATGTAGTTTTTTATCAATTTGTTTTTTATGTTGATCATTCAGTAGTTATTGTAAATTATATAGTATTACCTTCATTTATTAAATATTTTTATAAAGTTATTATTCCTTATTAAATATTTAATATTAGTCTATTGAAAGTATAACATACTATCAATATTATTATGCTTAGAATTACTAGTAGGTGCATTCCATGTACATAGAGATTACTTCAAACATACAAACTGACAATCTTTACTTCTTCATAATATTAGTTTAAGATTTTATATAATAGAACATATATATATGTATTAGTAGATACATATATGTATGTACTCGTACTACCGGATTATTTGGTGTTCGTAAATTATATTTTAAGTAAATAATTATGTTAACATTCATTTATTGTATTATTACCAATGTTTGGAGTAATATTGTAATTTCATTTGCGAATTGCGAATTAAATTTGATTACTGACCACAATAATTCATATTGGAAATTACCTTTAGCGAGAAACTTTTTTATATGCTAGACCGAAATACAACACCATTCTTTTTAAAAATGTACTAAATTAATGATGATTATAAATATGGCTAAGATATAGGTAAGACATACGGGTATAGGTAAATATAGTATACAAACATCGCGTATCTAACTTATCAATATGAAACTTTAAATGTAATACTTCCATAAAGTCATCTGTAGAGAAAATGCGACCAATTATTGAGAACTCCACAAGAAGTAAAATATCTCGTAGACCCAAAGAAACAAGTCAATTAATTAAAGTGAGATATTTATCAAGATTTTTCTTTGTTTCAGTGGAGAGCACTGGCGATCGTCTGCCCATCACCGTAGGCAAACCAGGTGATCCCTCACCGCCAATATTCGAGCAAATCTTCAAAAATGCAAGATTTGCGCAAGGTGGTAATGCGAAGTTCGAAGGAAAATTAAGAGGGAATCCAACGCCTGTAGTGTCGTGGACCAGAAAGAAAGCACCACTAGTTGAATGCAATAAGTATAGTATGAGCTACAATGAACAAACTGGTGATGTGTCGTTACTAATTAAACAAATTGGGCCAGGTGATGAGGGCGAGTACACATGTACAGCTCGCAATCAGTACGGTGAAGCAATTTGTTCGGTGTATATACAGCCTGAGGGAGTCCCTGTACCTGCTCAACAGTCCTCTCAACAACAGAGCTACCGACATGTTAGCGAAAGTGTCGAACATAAATCATATGGCACTCAAGGGTACTCCACGGAACAGTCACGGCAAACACAGAAAATTGCCTACACGAATGGTTCCGATTACTCTTCTACCGAGGACTTCAAGGTCGATACTTTCGAGTACAGACTTCTAAGAGAGGTATCCTTCAGAGAAACAATCACTAAGAGATACATTGGGGAAACTGACATTCAAATCAGCACCGAAGTTGATAAGTCCTTGGGCCCTGTAGCCCCACCTAAAATATCACAGAAACCAAGAAATTCAAAACTTCAAGAGGGAGCTGACGCACAATTTCAGGTACAGCTATCAGGTAATCCCAGGCCTCGAGTAACGTGGTTCAAGAATGGACAAAGGATAGTGAATTCGAACAAACACGAAATTGTAACGACACATAACCAAACGACACTTAGGGTAAGAAACACACAAAAGTCTGATATTGGTCACTACACCTTATTAGCTGAAAATCCCAATGGATGTATTGTAACGTCAGCATATCTCGCAGTAGAATCTCCTCAAGAAACATATTTCCAAGATCAGAAATCACAATATATTGTAGACTCACAACAAACAGGATATGAAGAAAGAGTAGAAGTAACCGAAAAAGCTCTCGCTCCGCAATTTGTAAGAGTTTGCCAAGATCGCGATGTAACGGAGGGCAAAATGACGCGATTCGATTGCCGCGTCACTGGCAGACCTTACCCAGAAGTCACGTGGTTCATTAACGATAGACAAATTCGAGACGATTATAATCATAAGATATTAGTAAACGAATCCGGTAATCATGCACTTATGATTACAAACGTCGATCTCAGTGATAGTGGTGTGGTAACGTGTGTAGCGCGAAATAAGAGTGGGGAAATATCTTTCCAATGTAGACTGAACGTAATTGAAAGGGAACAAGTAGTTGCTCCTAAATTTGTTGAGCGTTTCAGTACTTTGAGTGTCCGTGAGGGCGAACCTGTTGTTTTGAATGCACGCGCAGTTGGCACACCCATACCACGAATCACATGGCAGAAGGACGGCGTACAAGTTATACCCAATCCAGAGTTACGAATTAATACCGATGGTGGGGCCTCGACGTTGGACATTCCGCGAGCCAAGGCGTCGGATGCGGCATGGTACCAGTGCACCGCTCAGAACGTCGCAGGTTCCACCGCTACTCGGGCAAGGCTCTATGTCGAAGTACCAAAAGAGCCTCCGCCTGAGCAAAAGCGTCTGCACTTACCCCGGCCTACAAAGATCATTGAACCAGAGTGAGTAATTATATTAAATATATTATATGTATATTTTTAAGTATATACATTGTATATACTTAAATAAATGTTATTTGGTAATTCTAATTCGAATATATGTATGTATTAATAATATGTTGGCCAATATGAAACAAATTTTGATATGTAGATGTTTGCATGCTTGAAATTTTATTACAATTTGATATAGGTACATAGGAATATATAGATTAATACATAAGAAAATACATGAATTTACGCTAGTAATATTTTGTTATACAGTTAGTGTATATATTTATAATGTATGCTTTTAGACCTGCTCCTGGACCAGAAATCATATATTTGAGGCACGTGGAAAGAGCAAGACCTTATATTCCTCCAGGAGAGGAAGATCGAGTTTATCCTCCCCCACAGTTTATCGTGCCACTCAAAAGTGTATCGCAGATAGAAGGTGGCAAAATTCACTTTGAAACGAGGATAGAACCGGTTGGCGATCCAACGATGAAGATAGAGTGGTTGAAAAATGGACAAAGTATTGAAGCTAGTAAGTATTTAAATTGTATAAACTTCTATTGATAGAGAACCCGCGACTTCAAACTCATGTTCAAAGAAAGAAAAGTTCATAACATTATAAATGAAACGTATTATAATACATTAGTGAAAATCATACCGAAATCTGTTAAGTAGATTTTGATATTAGCGCGTGCAAACCAAACCGAACGTCAAACTTATTTTAACACATTACAATTTTCTGTTCCAGGTTCTAGGTTTACATCAATATTCCGATTTGGTTATATTTCTCTAGATATGCTCAGTCTCAATATTCAAGATAGTGGAGAATATACATGTCGTGCGATCAGCTCTACAGGAGTAGCTGAAACGAAAGCTGTTCTACAGGTTACACCAAGAGCTACTATTGAAAGAACAAGTCAACATCCACAAAGTTTACAATATATTCAACAGTTAGAAGATTATTCTAAGTATCAACACCAAGAATCTATCGAAGAACAATCGTTGCAGAGGCCGCAATTTATAAGGCCATTACAAGATCTCGGTGAGCTACAGGAAGGAAGAAATGCACACTTTGAAGCGCAACTTACCCCCGTTAGCGATCCTACAATGAGAGTAGAGTGGTACAAAGATGGAAGACCAATTACAGCCAGCTCGCGAATCACGTCAATCTTCAACTTCGGTTACGTCTCCCTTAACATCATGCACCTACGGGCTGAAGATGCAGGTTCGTACACAGTGCGGGCTGTTAATAAATTGGGTGAAGCCATTAGTACCGCTAGTATTAGAGTAGCAGCTAGAAGTACAGTTACTGCTGATCTTGGTATACCGGAACAGCGCCGATACATCGAGAAGACTGAGCAATTAGAAGCTTACCAACAGCAACAACACCAAAAATATTATCAGGAAGTCCCTGAGAGCACTCAGAGACCTGAATTTAAGACTCCTATTAGGGATCAAGTAAATATTAAGGAAGGTGGTTTCGCGCACTTTGAGGCTCGACTAGAGCCTGTGGGCGATTCAACCTTAAGAGTAGAATGGTTAAAGGATGGACGTCCTGTCGAAGCAAGTTCAAGAATTACTACATTCTTTAATTTTGGTTATGTGGCATTAACTATAAAATCAGTGACCGTACATGATGCTGGTCATTACACGTGCAGAGCCTATAATGCACTTGGTCAAGCAACAACTGATGCTAATCTGACAATAATAACAAAGAAAGATATAATTGCGGAGTCTCAACATCCAGGTGGACTGGAAAAAATACAACATCTCGAAGATTCTAGCAGGTATTTGAGAAGAACTGAAGAAGAAACAAGGGTTACACAAAAACCCAGATTTTTGGGGCCATTAAAAGGCACAAATAAAATTGTAGAAGGTCAGAGTGCACACTTTGAAGCAAGGGTTGAGCCACAAAGTGACTTGACCATGAGTGTGGAGTGGTACTTTAATGGAAAACAAATTAAGACTGCAAATCGTATTCAGACATATCATGACTTTGGTTATGTCGCGTTAGATATAACTAACGTACGCGCTGAAGATTCTGGCGTATACACTGTTGTAGCTCGTAATGCGGCAGGAGAAGCCCAACTTAGTGCATCCATGACAGTTGAGAGTAAGTAAAACACCGTATTTTTTTATACGTTAATTTTGTTAATGGACTATTTATATATTTTATAATGAAATTTCTATTTTCAGCCCGATCGAGTATTGATACGTCTAGTATTCACCGAGGTTTATACGAAAAAACCCGACAAATAGAAGAATCAAAATTTGTGGAACCAATGTATCAAATTGAAGAAATCTCAAAATCTAAACCAGTTTTCGTACAGCCCTTATCAGATCCAGCGCCAATATCCGAGGGGAAGAACATTCATCTTGAATGCCGGTTAGAACCAATGGGTGATCCTACAATGAGAGTAGAATGGTTCCACAACGGTAGAGCTATAACAGTAGGCTCCAGATTTAGGACATACTATGACTTCGGATTTGTAGCTTTAGATATAATTCATGCAACATCAGTTGACACAGGAGAGTACACTGTTAGAGCAGTAAATCATTTAGGATCAGCTCATACATCTGCAATGGTACGTGTTATTGAGAGGTCAGATATTTTAACTGAAACACAGAATGAACAAGCTGTTGAACAAATACAAATGCTGGAAGATGCTGCTAGAAGAAGCAGACAGGTACAGGAAGATATAACAGTAATGCAAGCACCTCAGTTTTCTAGGGCATTACATAACATTGAAACAATTGAAGGTACTAATGTGCATTTGGAATGCAGATTACAACCTGTCGGAGACCCTACGATGAGAGTCGAATGGTTCTGTAATGGAAGACCAATCAAAACAGGTCACAGGTTTAGACCTGCCTATGAATTCGATTACGTAGCTCTTGACTTATTAAGCGTTTATCCAGAAGATTCTGGAGTTTACACATGCCAAGCTACAAATCAACTAGGCGAAGCAGTGACATCTTGTGCATTGCGTGTTATTGCTAAGAAGGACTTAATATTCGAATCACAACATCCTTCTGGACTCGAGAAAATTCAATATTTAGAAGATGCTTCGAGGTATAAAAAATCTGAAGTGATTGATGAGTCTATAAATATAAAACCGCATTTTGTAACCAAGCCTAAATCGATAGAAAACGTAATAGAAGGGAATCATGTTCATTTTGAATGTAAGCTGGAGCCAGTAACCGATTCAAATCTCAAAGTAGAATGGTTCAAGAACGGCCAACCTGTTACTATTGGCCATAGGTTCAGACCTATTCATGATTTTGGATATGTGGCACTGGATATAATCGATTTGATTGCAGAAGACTCAGGTGTTTACACTTGTAGAGCTGTAAATCTTGTAGGCACCGATGAGGTAAGTTGCAGATTAACTTGCCGCGGAACGGCTGATATTATTAGAGGCACACAAAATGAGGCTGGTTTGGAACAAATTCATGTTTTAGAAGATAGGTCACGTTATCAAAGAAGTGATTATGTTGATGAAATCACTTCGCAAGCTCCTATATTTACGACATCCTTAAAAAATATTGAAATAAAAGAAGGACAGCGCGCACATTTTGAATGTAGACTTATTCCAGTATCGGATCCAACAATGAAAGTTGAGTGGTATCACAACAATAAGCCACTCAAGAGTGGTTCAAGGTTTACTGAAACAAATAATTTCGGTTTTGTGGCGCTTGATATTATGTCCTGCTTACCTGAAGATTCCGGAACGTATACTTGCAGAGCTATAAATGCTCTCGGCGAAGCAGTTACTTCAGGAATTGCAGTTGTGCATTCCAAAAAGTCAATTTATTTGGAATCTCAGCATGAAGGAGCTCTAACAAGATTAAATCAACTTGAAGATACCTCAAGATATCAAAGATATAGCGCACAGGATGAGATTATTACTCAAGCACCAGTATTCACGATGCCTATGAAAGATATAAGAGTAGCAGAAAATCAAGCCGCACACTTTGAGGCAAGACTTATTCCTGTGGGTGACCCAAAACTCCGCGTAGAATGGTTGCGTAATGGTGTACCAATTGAAGCATGTAAGTATATTTTATTAATACCGTGTTAAAGAACTTTTATTAAGTGATGTAGATTATTATTTACGTTATTATTCTATTATTTTAGCAAATCGATTAACAACGATGCATGACTTTGGATATGTCGCTCTTAATATGAAATACGTAAATCCTGAAGATTCTGGAACATATACATGCCGCGCAATAAATGAACTAGGAGAAGCTGTGACTTCATCGACGTTATTCGTACAATGTAAGTAGAATATTGAATAATTAAAATAGGTAGATTTCATTCACTACTTTGTTAAATGCAAAATATAGCCGTATCTATTTAATTCGCTAATTAAAAAAAACAAAGAGGCAAACATAGTTATTAAATAAAATATATTTAGAATGTAACTTTAATTATTATGGTATTAATTCAATAAAGTATAATAATTACATGATTTTTCATATGTAGCCAAAGCATCGCTGCAACTTGAATCACAACATGAAACTGCGTTAGAGAAAATTCAACAGCTCGAGGATACATCGCGTTATCAACGCAGAGAAGATGTAGAGGTTCAAGTTAATCAAGCACCTAGATTTATCACTCAATTAAACGGACCTTCAAGACTAGTAGAAGGACAGAGTGCTCATTATGAATGTCGCATTGAACCATACCCAGATCCCAATATGCGCGTGGAATGGTATTTCAATGGAAAGGTTTTACAGAGCGGTCATCGATATCGTACTGCTTTTGACTTTGGGTTCGCAGCACTTGATGTTCTCACTGTTTACGGAGAAGATTCTGGAGAATACACATGCAAAGTTATAAATAATTTAGGACAAGCTACATCATCTATCAAGTTGAATGTACAATGTGAGTAAATATGGTTATAAATAGTCCAAAGAATTTAGAGTTGAAATCACAAACAAAGATTATACTACTATTTCTTCTTGCTTTATGATACACATATTATTCTCTAATTAAATATATTATATTTACAGCCAAGGAATCCATAATAAGGGAAACACAACATGAAAGTGCATTAGAAAAGATTCAGTATTTAGAAGATGATAGCAGATATAGAAAGGTTGTTCGCGATGAAAGCTTTGTTGCTGAAAAGCCACAATTTGGAAGGCCACTTAAGAATGCTCAAGTCGCTGAAGGCAAGCCAGTACATCTTGAAGCAACATTGACTCCAGTAAATGATCCTACCATGCGAGTTGAATGGTATTGCAATGGACGACCAATACAACAAGGTCACCGCTTTAAAACTACTTATGATTTCGGATATGTAGCACTAGATATTCTCTATGCATATGCTGAAGATACAGGTACTTACATGTGTAAAGCAACAAATGCCGTTGGAGAAGCTGTCACTACAAGCTCTGTAAAAGTGGATGGTAAGAATTAAGCTATAAAATATAAACCATTATATTTCATTTATTAAATTAGTTCGTGTTAATTTAATTATTACAATTGTTTTTAGCTAAATCTGGCCTTTACCTTGACACACTTGATGAACAAAGGCTGAGAAAGATTCAAGAACTAGAAAGGTATGAAAGACCTAAAGCAGTTGAAGAAGAACAGCCTGGACAAAGACCCGTATTCTTAACAGCATTAACAAGTCTTGAGAATTTGAAAGAAGGTGACCGCGCCCACTTCGAATGTAGAGTTGAACCGATTAATGATCCTGATTTAAAGATTGAATGGTTCCTCAATGGACAAAAGATAAAAACTGGCCATAGATATAGAACTACACATGACTTTGGCTATGTAGCCCTGGATATTCTATACTCTTATGCTGAAGACTCTGGCACGTACATGTGTAAAGCAACTAATAAGCTTGGTGAAGCCGTTAATACATGCACGTTGAAGGTTGCAGGTATGTAAAATTTATTAGAAATACAACTGTATTGCAATAAAAATGAATGGGATTTTTATATTATCTAAAACAGTGTCATATCACTAAAATAATATAAAATATATAGTTTGCTATTCTATAAATGATAGTAATCAATTTATCTTATAGTGTTTTGATTTTATGTAATAATTAAAATTAAAAAGCCTTAGCCTTATTACATTGTAGTCATTTTAGCCAATTTGCTTACTTATTTTAGTAGTTAACTTAGTTTTTGTGAGCTTATTTAAAAATTGTTGCTGAGCAATAATTTTTAACGAACTGTTAAACATCTTTGCTGTATATTACACAACTAGTATGATATCATCGCAAACAGAAGGTGACTCAAGAACTCACCATCAACTTTTACTTCCTTCTTTTCCCAAATGACTTCTCGTACACACTCTCGTGAAAGTCCTGGCCCTTGAATAATAAATAAAATAATTATTATAATAACATAATATAATTTTTCGTGTAACATGTATGTTTAGTTAATTAAAATATATATTTTCAGGGCACAGGAGTATTATTCTAGATACTCAACATCCGAATGGATTAGAAAAGATTAGACAATTGGAAGCACAAGGCCATCACACTAGATTAGAAGTGGAAGAGCCTAAGATTAGCCCGCCTAGGTTCGTTACCGAACTAAGGGGAACAACGCACGTATTTGAAGGCAAAACTGCTCACTTTGAATGCCAAGTTGAACCTGTACATGACCCCAATTTACGTATTGAATTCTATCATAATGGAAAAGCCCTGCAATCTGCCTCAAGGTTCCATATCACTTTTGATTTTGGTTATGTGTCATTAGATATTCAGCATTGTGTTCCTGAAGATGCTGGTGAATATTCTGTTAAGGCCATCAATGCTCTCGGTCAGAGTACCTCATCGATATCTTTGACAGTAACCGCAAAAGGCAGTATTATATCGGAATCTCAACGTCCAGAAGGTCTGGAAAAGATTCGAGAATTAGAATCAGTGGAACCATTCAAACGTCCTGAGATACCGGAACCAGTTACTAGGCAGAGACCAGTATTTACACAACCTCTCCAAAATATCGACAATATACAAGAAGGACAAACGGCACACTTTGACTGCCGACTTATTCCTGTTGGAGATCCTACACTTAAAGTAGAATGGTTTAGAAACGAAAAACTTATTGAAGACAGTTCCCGAATTACAAAGACACATGACTTTGGATATGTTTCCATGACTATCACGCATGTACGTGACGAAGATGAAGGTGTCTATATGTGCAGAGCATCAAATTTACTCGGAGAGGCAGTTACAACTGCTGCTATGAGAATAAAAAGTAAGTTATTGTCATTTAACAAAGTTAACATCTGTTATTTAATAATTTAAATGTTTACTAATTTTGAACTTAAACCTACAGCAAAGGCAGCTATCCAGTTGGATACGCAACATCCCGAAGGAATGAAGAAGATTCAACGATTGGAGGAGCCGCAGCCTAAACGAAGCGAGGAACCAGATCGGGAGTTTGAAAAACCAATTTTCACACAAGTTCTTACTGGACCTTCGGAACTTTGGGAAGGACAACATGCACATTATGAAGCTCGCGTTGTTCCTGTTGGTGATCCAAGCTTACGATTTGAATGGTATATTAATGGCGTAGAACTTAAAATGGGTAAGTACACTTATTTTAGTAAATCAGTTTTAAAAATCATATATAAATAATGTTAATAAAGCCTATAATATAAAAAAACAAATTTAACTTTCAGGATCACGATTCCGTACAACGCATGACTTTGGATTTGTAACATTAGATATAAACTCAGTAGTTGCTCAAGATGCTGGACTATACATGTGTAAAGCTATTAATAGAGCTGGTAGTACAGTGTCCTCGACAGCACTAAAGGTCAAGACAAAATCTACTATAGTAGATCAAGCAATGAGGCCTGAATCTTGGGAACAGATTCAGTTAAAAGAAGCAGCAATGAATAAAGTCCCCGAGATGTTTATTGATAGTGGAGTTCAACAGGCGCCTATCTTTACCACTCACTTAAAGAGTTACGATAAACTCGTCGAAGGACAGCATGTATACCTTGAAGCACAAGTAGAACCGCGTACAGATCCTAATTTAAGAATAGAATGGTTTAAAAATGGCATATCTTTAACTACAGGAGCAAGACTGAAGAGTACCTTTGACTTTGGACTTGTCACATTATCAATCAATGGTTTGAGAATAGATGATTCTGGTATTTATACATGCAAAGCTACTAATCTTCAGGGAGAAGCAGTCTCTACAGCTTCTATTAAAATTGAAGATCGTCACTGGCTACTTGGCGAATCACTTCATCCCGAATCGCTAGACAGAATTGGAGCTTTAGAACAGCCTAAACCAACGAAACCTGAAGCGCCTGAACCGGTTTACGAAACACCTGTATTTATTTCTCACTTGAACAACATATTATGTAAAGAAGGCGATAATATTCACTTCGAATGCAATGTGGAGCCTTCTAGAGATCCAACACTTAGGATTGAATGGTTCTTTAATAACAAAGCACTATCCTCAGGTACGAGATACAAGAGTACTCATGATTTTAGTTATGTATCATTAGATATTACTCACACATATGAAGAAGATTCTGGTATCTATACATGTAAAGCGACGAATAGTAAGGGATCAGCTACAACATCCGGTTCGCTTAGGTGTACTGGAGATAAAAATATTTATTTTGATACCCAACATCCTCAAGGAAAAGCTGGATTGGAAGCCGTTGAACAAGCTGAAGAAGCTAGATTAGCAAAGGGTAGGAGACCGTCTGTGCCTGATGCTGAATACGCGAAACCAGAATGGGTAGTTCCAATAGCAGCTGAAAATCAACTACTAGAAGGCCAAGCTCTACATTTGGAAGGTCAAGTTGAACCCAAAAATGATCCTAATCTGAAAATTGAATGGTATTTTAATGGCAAAGTGCTTGAACAAGGGTCAAGATTCAAACTTACTAGTGATTTTGGTTTTGTAACTTTAGATTTAATCGATGTTTACGAGAGAGATAGTGGAATATACACATGCAAGGCTTACAATAAAAGAGGCGAAGCTTTCACTTCTTCGACCATTTATTGTATAAGCAAAGAGAACTTGATTGAGAGGACACAACATCCTAAAGGTACGGAAGGCTTGGAGAGGATACAAAATCTCGAAGAGTCACTTCGTAGAGAACCTGGCCAAAAACCTGACGATGATACGGGTAGGCCACCAGAATTCACTAGCGTTTTCAAAGATATTGTGGATATAAGTGAGGGTCAAATAGCTCATTATGAAGCTTCATTAATACCAACTGGTGACCAGAGTATGGTAATTGAATGGTTCTATAATGGAAAAACTATTGAAGCTAGTCACCGCATTCGTACCGTTTATGCATTTGGTATGGTTGTTCTTGAAATACTGGGAACTAAGACCACCGATTCTGGAGTATATTCTTGCCGAGCTACTAATAGATGGGGTCAAGCAGAAATAAGTGTCAAATTAGAATGTGTTGATAAGAGTAAAGGACAAAAACCCAGATTTACTACCCACATTCAAAACATCGACGGACTAAAAGATGGTCAGTCTGCACACTTTGAATGTACCGTTGTACCTGTGGATGATCCTGATATGAAAATTGAATGGTATCATAATGGTCAACATTTGAGACATTCGACAAGAATAAAGACCGTTTCAGATTTCGGTTTTGTAGTTCTTGATATTGCGTATACTCAAAATCATGATTCTGGTGAATACGTTTGTCGTGCATACAATAAATACGGAGAAGATTTTACTAAAGCTACTATTGGTTGTTACGGACGCAGTGGAGTTTACTTAGATAGTTTACAACCTGATTCCTTAGCTAAAATTAGGGAGTTAGAAAGTCTGCAAGGTCAACAACAACAAGCACCTGCGGCAGCATCTGCAGAACCTCCAAAGTTCCTTACTCAAATACAAGATGTCACGAAACTTGTAGAAGGTCAAAGTGCTCACTTTGAGGCCCGTCTAGTACCAGTAGATGACCCTGATCTTAAAGTAGAATGGTTCTACAATGGTAAGAAATTACCTCATGGCCACCGATACAGAACTTTCCACGATTTTGGTATCGTTATCTTAGATATACTTTATTGTTATGAAGAGAATTCCGGCACATATGAGTGCATTGCCACTAATAAATTAGGCCGCGATTCCACGAAGGCTACTCTCAAATGCACATCGAAAGAGAATTTGATCTTGGACTCGCAACTCCCGCGGGTAAGTAAAATATTTCCTAAACCACCTAATAATATACATATTAAATATAAAAACACAAAGGCAAAAATAAATAAGTATTATTGTTGTAGGGCATGGAAGGTGGATTGGAGAAATTACAAACTTTAGAAGACTCAATGGTTCGGAGGAAGGATACCACAGTAGAGGAAGAGAGAGGCAGGGCTCCCGTCTTCACCGTTCCATTGTCAAATATTGATAATCTTAGAGAAGGTGAAAATGCACATTTTGAAGCGCGACTGACACCAACTGATGATCCGAACTTGAAAGTAAGTAATAAAACTTTTTGTTCTCGCCATTTATGTGCAACTTAGTAAGTTGGAATAAAAATGTTTTATTTTAGAATTCCATTTCACTGTGAAGTAAAGAAAACTATGCTAATAATATATGTGAATAATAGCAGACTAACAACTCGTTTTATATGGATAGAGTTAGGACTTTTTTAATGGACATATTAATTTATATGAATTTTGTTTGAATGACATATTGAATGTATATATAATACTACTTACCTTCTCAAATTTTAATTAGGTAAATAATAAGTAAAACATTAATTTGTTCAGGTGGAATGGTATTGGAACGGAAAATCACTTAAAGCTGGGTCGAGATTTAGAACATTCTGTGACTTTGGATTCGTAATTCTTGAAATATCTCCTACGTACCCTGAAGATTCTGGAGAGTACTTATGCAGAGCGTATAACAATTACGGAGAAGCTGTAACTACAGCTACAATGAAGGTTCAAGGAAAACGCAATATTATCTTAGAATCTCAGTTACCCAAAGGTATGGAGGGTACTATTGATAAAATCGCAGCTCTTGAGGGATATACTGGGACTGTGGACTCTTTAACACCAGAAGCGGAGACTGGAAATCCACCAGAATTTATTACAACTCCGTCTGATCTTATCTTATCAGAAAATTCATCCGCTCACTTTGAATGTCGCTTAATTCCTGTAAATGATTCAAGTATGAGAGTGGAGTGGTATCATAATGGAAAACCACTTTTAACTGGATCCAGAGTAAAGACCATTAACGATTTCGGATTCGTTATATTAGAAATTGGAGGAGTTTATCAGCGTGATGCTGGATTATACACTTGCAAAGCCACGAACCGCCATGGTGAGGCTACTGTCTCCTGCAAACTTCAAGTTAAGGGTAGGCAAGGAATTATTTTAGAACCCCAATTACCATCTCACTTCAAATCTGGTACGGAAAGTATTCAAAAATTAGAGGAGACCTTACACAAGAGAGAGGAAATCGCAGTTGAAGATGAAAAGCCTAATCCACCGAGGTTTACTGTGGAAATTAAAGATAATATTGATATACCTGAAGGTGGACCGATACATTTCGATTGCCGTGTAGAACCAATAGGAGATCCAACGATGAGAATAGATTGGTTCTTCAATGGAAGACCTTTTGCTACCGGATCTCGCGTCCATATGCTAAATGATTTTGGTTTTATTGCTTTGGACATAGATTACATATATGCTCGTGATGCAGGCGAGTATACCTGTAGGGCTACCAACAAATGGGGTTCAGCAACAACTACTGCTAAGATCACTTGCAGCTCGAAACGTGATATCGTTTTAGAATCACAATTACCACAGGGCATGAGCGGTGAGAAAATTAAGGAACTAGAGAAAGGACGAGTGAGTTCCGCTCCTAAGGAGGAGCCAGTAGTTAGTACTCCTCCTAAATTTATTACACAGATACAGTCACACACTGTTGAAGAATCAGAAGGCGTGCGTTTCGAATGCCGTGTTGAACCCAAAGAAGATCCAAAACTGCGTATAGAGTGGTATCGCAATGGCAAACTTTTGCCTTCTGGACATAGATACCGAACGGTCTATGATATGGGCTTTGTTTCCCTTGATATTCTGTATGTTTATGCGGAAGACTCTGGCGAATACGTTTGCCGAGCCGTTAATGATTTTGGTGAGGACTTTACTAAAGGAACAGTATCCTGCAAACGTGAGTACTTACTTAAAAAGCATTATTAGTGGGTTAGAATAAAGTAATTATGTATATTTTTAATATATATATATATTTTTACAGAATTACCAGACATTATTCTACAAAACCAAGTACCCAGAGGTATGAAGAGATCCGAAGCACTAACTCAAATGGAAGCTACAATAAAGAAATATACATCGGAAATATACTTAACTGAAGATGATCTATACGATGTTGATAAGAAACAACCACCGCGGTTCGTCACACAGATTCAGAGTCAGACAACTTTGGTAGAAATGGAATCTACGAAGTTCGAATGTCAGTTGGCTCCAGTGGGAGATCCTAATATGAAAGTAGAGTGGTTCTTCAATGGCAAGCCGTTGTTGCACAGTGAGTACTTCTGAATTGATATTTTAAAAATTCATAGAAATACGTGTCAGCATTATTAATACAACCGTATATCATTTCATCGATGCTTGAGGCATCGATGAAAATTTACATCCATTCCATCCAAATGCATTGTGCTTAAATAAATAACTAAGAGATCTAGGATAAATGTAGACCATAAATTCTACTGTCACTAAAATTGTACATATATTTTCAGAGAATCGTTTCACACCCATTTACGACTTCGGTTATGTGGCCATGAACTTTGGCTGGGTTTATCCGGAGGATAGCGGCGAATACGTCTGCCGTGCGACCAACCTTTACGGAATGGACGAAACCAGAGCTGTTATAAAAACAGCTGGTAAACCGGGCATCGTATATGATTCGCAGTTACCTAAACACATGAAGAGTATTGAAAAGATTAGGGAGATGGAGGCATCATGGCAAGTGTAAGTACAGAAGTTATTATATATTTTTTAATTACGTTATTAATAGAGTGAACTTTATTGTAGTTTCCCTAAGATTATACTCATAAATTCACTATACATAACTCAGTAATATTAATTTGCATATGCAAAGTAAAATATTATCAGCTTCTATAATACATAGATATAGTAAAAGTATAAGACAATAGTTTTGTGTAAGTCTATGCTTAATAAATTGTTTAAATTGTAGAATGAATATATACACTGTTTATATGCAAAATACTCAATCGATAGGCTACATTTAACACGATAAAAATAAAATGGAGGTCAGATTCCGGCTCTGTTAATAGGTCGTATAAATAATATATAGTGTCGAGTTGAGGTTACAATCGGAATTTATCAAGTTAATATACTCAGAGTATTCTCCGTAACGTAATTGTATATAAAAATAGTTCCAATATAATAACAGAGTTGGAGTGTTCTGTGACATCTAAATTTTTTTTAAATCTACATTTTTTTAGTTAATACTATAACCAAAATTGTAACAGTAATATACATGTATTATTACTATTACAGTTTCACTGAACAGCAAAACACGTATACGTTATTCTCAGACAAAAAAGCAAAGTAACTACCTATTATAATAAGATTTTCTGCTACTACTTACATTTCAATTACATGTATTTAGGGACCATTTTTATATGTATTTGCATGTTATTTTTGTATTCAAATATAGAGCACCAGAACAAGCAGTGGATGAGACAAAGGCCCGATCAGCGCCAGTGTTCGTGAGTCGACCTGAGCCCGTAACCGTAGAAGAGGGCGAATGGGCTCGATTCTGCTGCCGTGTCACTGGTCATCCTAAACCACGCGTAATGTGGCTCATTAACGGAAATACCATAGTTAATGTAAGTTTTAAAATTTTCAAATTAGCGATGTTAGTTACATCCTATTAGGTCATCGCAAAATCATTATTACTTAGTATAAAATAAAGACGCTGTCGCTGTTTGTCCGTCCCTGCGTATGCTTAAATCTTTAAAACTACGCAACGGATTTTGACGCGGTTTTTTAATAGATAGAGTGATTCTAGAGGAAGGTTTATATATATATAATACATGTACACCCGGGCGAAGCCGGGGCGAGTAGTTAGTATTATTATATAAACTAACTATAACGAATAACCTATTATGAAATATATATTGTTATTACCAGACCTGACAATACTATGTATGCATACACATTATATCTATAATTTTGTTTGAATAACTGGAATGGCAATGAACAGTGGACCCACCTGGTGGTAAGTGGCAACTGTTACCGCCGCATAAAGAACGCACCGGGCGTGTCTCGTGTTACCATTCCGGAAGACTAAGATGTCTCCGTATACCTTGTAATATTACTGCCATATCTCACCTTCAAATCGAAGCACAGTTTACACAATAGCTATATTGTAAAGTCTACCTGTACGTAAATGAACGTTCTGTTTAACCTCACTGTTATCCTACCAATAACAAAATATATGTATAATTATAAAATATGTTGACTGTTTTTGTAGGGTTCTAGGTATAAACTTATATATGATGGAATGTATCACTTTGATATACCAAAGACCAGACAGTATGATACTGGCAAAATAGAAGTAATCGCCAGGAGTTCGGTAGGTGAGGCATTAGCCACCACCGAACTAAAAGTCATTCCTAGACACGACGACTATAGAGGAGTATTGAAAAATGCCCCAAGACGTAAGTATTCTGAATTTATCAGAAAACACACAATTGAAAATAACATATCACATAATTATAATGCTTATTATGCGCTATGACGACATGCACAGTTTGGATTAATGAAAATCTAATACATTCACTGGGTGATTTTACCAAATTTTATACTTTCACATAGTATAGCTTTTCAATACTCAGCTGCTTTAACACACATCACCGACTCACTCACACACCGACAGACCGCTAAAGCACAAATAAAACCCTTGCTTCCTTATGCCCTTCCTCTTTATCTAAATAAGAAGTGTGCCAGCTATATCACCTGCTTCTACCGGCTTTACTTCGGAATCTTAAAGAGGTATGTCATGAAATTATAATCAAAATGTTTTAATAATCAATGTATTAACCTATTATATTGATCCCGTGCAGCTTGGTATGATGAGATCTCTCAGTATCAACGCTCTGAAACCGAGCTGGAAAAAACATTCGAGGAAAGGCAAACCATGCAACGCCAGGGCGTTATCGACCATAGGCCTGAGTTGAAAGCTAAAGTAGTAAAAGAACCCGAAACTGAATGGCAACAAACTGTCAAGAAGAAGAAGAGTGAGGAATATTATAACAAACTTCAAGAGTTAGAAAACGAACAAGTCATCAAGGAGAGTAGATTAAGGGAATCAACTCACCAATATGCTATTCCTGGTGAGAAAATCGCTAGCAGTTCTCTAGCTAAAGGCATGGCCCAAAAATATGAAAGTAGTATGTAAGTATTATTTGTTTCTTTTAGGTATATTCGCATAATAAAAAGTAGATAAAGTATTGTGTCTGATATTATTATATTATTTTACAGCGAACAAAACGAGGAAGTAGTTGAACAACAAGTACAAAAGAAAGTTGCTCAGAAGCCAAGAATACCCGATCCATCTGAGTCTACTGTTCATGGCAAAGAAGTTCATGTTGCAAAACAAAAACAAGTTCAAAAAGAGGTAGTAGGTGATACAGAAATTACCCGCAAAATTACTTCCACTGAAACAACTGAAGTCGAGCATAAAGCTCAAACACATGAAAGAGTAGTAGAGGGTCCTGTGAAGCCTAGCAAACCACCCATATTTACTAAAAAGATGCAACCTTGTCGTGCTTTTGAACATGAACAAGCACGATTCGAAGTTGAATTCGATGGAGACCCATTACCAACTATCAAATGGTACAGAGAAAACTTCCCTATAAAGAATTCTAAAGATTTCCAAATTCATACTTTTAGCACGAAATCAGTTCTTATTATCCGACAAGTATTTATTGAGGACTCAGCCGTATTTGCCGCAGTTGCAGAAAACCGAGGGGGTACTGCTAAATGCAGTGCTAATTTAGTCGTAGAAGAACGTAGAAGACAAGGCAGAGGTGGCGTTGTACCTCCCAGTTTTACTTTAACGGCTCAAAATGTTAATGTAACAGCTGGCCAATTAGTTAGGTTTGACACAAAGGTAACAGGAACTAAACCTATTGATGTTTATTGGTTAAAGAATGGAAAGAAAGTACAACCTGACATAAGAAACAAGATTCTGGAAGAAGATGGAACTTATACACTTCTTATTCTTGAAGCCTATCCACAGGATTCTGGTAAATACGAATGTGTAGCTATCAACAGCGCTGGTGAAGCGCGATGTGACGCGGAATGTTCTGTCAATGCTCCTGCAACAAAAGATAAACCGAAACCTCAAACAAAGGCTGCAGCCAACGCTCCTCCGGAAATTATCGAACCATTGAAAGACAAAGTTGTAACTGAGGGGCAGGCCATAGAATTCAGCTGTAAAATTGTTGGCAAACCTACACCTACTGTGCAATGGTACAAAGGTGATAAACTAATTAAACCATCAAAATACTTCCAAATGTCGAGAACTGCCGATGAGTATACTCTGCGTATATTGGAAGCTTTCCCCGAGGACGAGGGTGACTATAAATGTGTTGCTTATAATTCTGGGGGCCGTGTGACGGTCGCTGCAAAACTGAGGGTATCTCAGCCAGATCAGGCGGATAACTTACCAACTCTCACGCCACTTCGTGATGTTGTGGTGTATGAAGGGCAACCGGCTCAGTTCAAAACTCATATAACCAGCAAAACCAAACCTACTATACAGTGGCTGCGTGAAGGTGCTCTTATTCCTGAGACACCTGACTTCCAAGTAAGTTCCCCTTAATCTGTTAATTCCTATAATTATTCTATAAACGTTATATTTAATAAAAATTTTATAATTTTAAAAAAGTATCTAAAAAAATTATAAGAATATATAAATACTAGCTTTTTACGTTTGACTTTGCTGTGGAGAAACAACTAGTTGACCAGAATAAAGGTAGCCTATCTTTCCGTTCTTTATTACGAATGTTATAATGATTGGTGGATGTCATAGCGATCAGTAACAGACATACATATGTAGTTACATGTACATTTATCAACAAGGATATTTATTTTATTAACAATTTTGTATCAATTAAGGCGATAGATGAAAAATAATGTTTAACTACAGAGTCTCTCTATATGTTAATTTCAGATGATTCACGAAGGCAACAACGCCGTGCTGCTGATCGGCAATACGTACGAGGAGGACACGGGAACATTCACATGCCGTGCTACTACCGTCGCCGGCCAAGTCGAGACTTCGGCAAAACTAACCGTCAAAAGTAAGACATAGACACAGGCAGCGAGCTCGCGTCGCGCACTTTTAATCCATTAATGTAGTGTTTCTTTGTTTCATCTCTATACCACTATGAGATCGGGTGAAAACTACTATTCAAATTCGAAAGTTGACAAGCGAATTCAATTTTGTCCTAGATCAGTTAATGCAATCGTAGCGGTTACCGCAATAACGACTTCCGCCCGCTTCTTAGATACACCCTGTGATCGCAGTCATGATGTTATGGCACATAGACGATCCGTGTATATCCGTACCACATCTAATCATGAACGACTCGCCCCATTGGCCACGTTAGAATTAGGGTTTCTTATTCGCGCGAACATTCGACAACGCTGCGACACTCTAACATGCAAGTGAAATCAATTGTAAACTTAACTCAGTAGAATAATTTGGGCGAATTTCCGCATCTAACAATGCTGTACATTAAGCTTTTTGTGTAAATAGTCCTAGTCATACAACGAGACAGGCGTCACCTATGGATCAGCGAGCGACGGACCAGGAGCTACCCTTAATATGGATACACGTAACATGTGATTAACACGAACACGAGACATTCAATGACTGTTTTGGTTTGCTTTTACCGCTACGATGTTTACTAAATGATATATTTATAATGTCGATCACACTGTGAATAGAAACACATTGCGTAATCGAGACGCGTCTTTTGGCGAATCGTCAGATGTATTTTTCACCCAATACTCTTTAAAATTAATTTTAAGCCTGCGCTTAAAGTTAATAACTTATTTGGCCTTATTAACCTTAAGAATTGAAAAGTCACTATGCTTTTTGTGTTGAGATCTGACCTGTGAAACTTATGCAAATGATCTCACCTATTAAAATTTAATGAGCGAAGTTTATCAGGTGGTCACTGAGTCTGAGACTTGCGTTAGCTTCTGTGGTCCGTAAAGATGTCTGTCGCCGCTTGTAAATATGTTCGAGAGGACCACACAAGCCCGCTATGAGTTCGGAAAGGGACCTTGCTTTAGCTTTATCCTTAAGCATGATTATTGTTTGTATTGTCCAATTTCGAGTTTTGATTTTTCAATATAGACCCAATACTCCTAACAAAACTGCACGTAGGTTGCAGTTTCCTACGTCGCCATCTATATTCATCTAACAGCTACGACTAACTTTGTGTCATACCGTCCGCGGACTTGATGCGTTCATAAGTCTGGGTTTCGTGGGTGCCCCGGGCTCTGGGTGGGTGGGTCGTTCTCGCAAAGTTAATCGTGGTTGTACTACGTACCGCGCGGTGTCTCTCATTCCGCTGTCAACTCTTCTGTGACAAAGAAACATAATTTACAATGTAGTGCAGACTTCGCGACGTAGCATTGCGACGCAACGCGACGCATGTCTACGCGACGTCCACTACACATAAAGTACGCACGCACTACTTGCCTTGCCAGTTTCTATGTTTTGACAAACACTGCCGATGTTGATGACCTAATGTTTTCTGCAAGTACAAATCCGAATGAGATTTTATAGTTTAACGATACAGTGATCTTTAACTTAGTTTGTTTTAAGTGCACGATATTGTTAAATTAAATTGTGTTGTATGTTTCACCTAATTGTATTAAGTTATTAGTCGTGGCAATATTTTATCACTACATATTTTCAGTGCCTATCCATATTTAATTAATAATATATTTATAAAACGATTTTTTGTATGTTACCTTTATGTGAAAACTGTTTAATAAACGCTATAAATTATTGAAATATTCGAATTATTCAATACACAAGGGGATGTATTACAAATATTACCTTACTAGCGCTGAAGCATAGCGAAAAAGCGATGTTTACTGGGACTCCGTTTAGGTACATTCATCTACATACATACCTACCCAGCATACATTAAACACAACGCACTGACTGCGTGACTGCCATCCATCAACACGACGTTAGGTCCACAATCGATTCCAAACCAAAAGTTAAATATACATAAAGTTGAAGATGCGAACATAAGATTGATATAGAATTATTCATTGGACAAATCCACTTAATACACCTGTCTATGTGTTTAGGGTTCTTTGATGGATGGCTATGTCACTGTGGATGCTTGAAATCATCTACTGGCACCTTTCTCTCTAAACTTCTTTCTCTTCATGCCATATAGAATTTGTGATTTAATTATCACATTTTTTGCTACTGTTGTCACTAAATAGTTGATTAGCTTTAATCTAATATTGTTTTTTATTAAACCAGTGAATGGATGTTAACTAATTTGCTGCCATAATTTTAAATGAATGAATATAAAATAGTAATAAGTAAACTATAATTATGTTATGCATAAATTAATATAATGAGATAAATAATTTATAATATAAAGAAATGAATATTCTAAATTACAACGAATTAAGATATGTGAATCCTACCATGGTGTAATTGGAACAAAATGCCCTCTTTTCTATATTAAGTAAAGTGCTATACCTTAAAAATTATAATCAAATGTTTCAAGTATACTTTAGCATTCTATATATTGTTTACTTACGTGATAAAAATATTTAGGTTTCCATTTTCAATCACATTATAGATTTAATCATATTATATAATATTATTTTATAAGTGTATAGTGCTTTACTTAGAGTGACAATACTTAAGGACTTCTTATCCACTTTACAGTTACACAAATTCTTTAATTTTAAACAATTATTGCGGTAGGTAAGTACTGAAAGTATTTCTGATGTGTCAATGCAGTATAGTTATTTTTCTTTATGAATCTTGAACACTAAAACAATACCCTAATAAATTGTCCTGAGAAAAAAGAGAAACAATTATTAAACAAAACAATCATAGCACTTAAAGATGATTTAGAGTCAGTTTCTAATTATTATTTATTTCATTAAGAATGTAACAAAGTATTTACTAAAATAGTTCCAAGTTGTCTGCTCTATAAATTATATATTATCCAGAATTTAATAAAAAGCATTTTTACTAATGGAATTGAGAGAAAAAGTCGTAGAAACAATAAAATTTTGAAATTATATGAAGTCGAAAGTTTCAACCCATTTAGTAAGAGTTGGACCTAGTGTGAGATAAGTTTAAAGCACAGATTTAATTACGACGACGAGAACGCCGTGTGACTGGTAATAGCACTTAAAAAGCGCTTCACACTTGCATATTACAATATGCAAGCATGAAACGCTCAGTAACACGGAAAAGTGCACTTAAAGTAAAGTGACGTTGTAAAAGTTGACAAACTGTCATATACATCATAACATATGTATTTCGTGATGTTTATGATGCTATATATGATTATGTTATACGTCATACAATCACTGATGGACTGTGCTAATTTTCTAGCAGCTGCAAACTATAGATTGTTTGTTATTAAAAAAATTGTCTATGATGTTGATAGGGATTAATACTTTATTATATAAATAGTAATAGTATTTTGTATTATAAATCATAAAATAAATTTCTCATTATAAAAAATAAACTATGTGTAATGTAAATTTTAATTGACGGACTTTTAAATTGTTTTGTTTAGGTTTACTATCTAAATCTTTGCAGCTACAAAATTATAAATATAAGACAGTTTCAATAGTTACAGTTGGTGCCAGGAGGTACAAAGAAGTAACTTTTGTGTCATTTCCAATATAATTATTATATAGTTTATAAAGCAGACATTACAAAAATAACTTCCTGTTATTAGTTCCTTGACACTGACTTTCATTTCATCCAAACAGATTATGTGACCGATTATAGCAAACACATCTTTTGCTTACGCTATGACATTAAATTTCCAAATGCCAGTATTTAGTTAGAGATATGCCAGTATTAAAAATAAATAACTGATTATAGTAGAATGAAATACCACCAAATAAACACCAAGACTTATAGGTTATTGGGAAAACTATTATTGAATTACACATATTTTTTATAATGTAGGTATATAAAATTAAATTATTTCAAAATAGGTATATTAGGTACATATAAAAAATATATTTTTGCAACTATCTCGTCGCCTGGAGGAAAAGCGTCGCTACAAATCAATCTGATTTTCACAATATTGACGTAAGTATTACATTGGAAAGGGTGAGTACTTAAATATTATAATTAATAAATTATAGGTAAAGATGACAAGGGTATCTATTATACTACAGGATGATGTAGTGTTAGTACTACTAATAAAGTGATTAGGAGACGGTTGTCATTCAAGTGGGCCTGTTTACGTTTAATTTGTATAATGTAATAAATAAATGAGTGAGGTATTACGAGAGGAATGAATTAAACAAAAATGCACACAGTTACTAATTTTTTTATACAGTAACTCATAATTTATAGGTTAGATACGATTTGTTAAGACTTCATGGAAATTTTGCCTCGAGGATTTAATATTAATATATAATAAATGCGAAAGTGACTCTGTCTGTTTGTAACCCTTCACGTTTACTTTGTGATAGATAGATAATTTGTATATTACTACTACTATTATTATATTAGACCTTTGTAAGCGGATTGAACAAGGCAAATGACATAGATAGTCATTATGCAGTCTGTGGTAATTTTCGTACAAATTTTAATAAGAGGCTCCGGCTCTTCATGTCTTGTTTGTATTTTTATAATGATTTCTTTGTTTTCGCCGTTTCTTAACGGATATGAATGATTCTCTATACACAGATACATTCTATAATTTAGAATCTCTGTTGGTCCAGTACTAATTATATTTGGATATATGAAGTCTGATTTTAAACCAGTTTTATTTAGTTCGCCGAGTTTTAAGTCCTGAAGAGCCCTATGTAGTAATTGACTTTTCACCCTCTTACTGTTGAGCAAAAGGTACATATCTTTGGTTCCAACAACAATACAATTGTATTAGTCTAATTGTAAATACAAAATGGACGCCGCCAGAAAAGTTCATGCGTATCAAAGAAAAGTCTTGACTAGTAAAACACAGCATATAATTTAAAAAATAAAAATCCAAGATGGCCGTCGCCATTAAATGGACGATTGCATTTTTTAAACCCACAATATAAATCACACGCTTTATATTCTACTGTATTAACTCAAAATAGAATTTATATTTTGGAAAATCAACTTTAATTAAAGTACATATTTAATTTTTGTGGTAGGTAATGAGGTATAAACCTGAAAAGCTGAAAAGAAAGTTTCATATCTAATACGGTGTTCGAGACCAAATGGAGAATCTTAGTTTAGTTTACTTACAGAGTATTTTTAATGTAGTACCTAAATTAAAATATTCTGAAAGAATGAATCACGAAATAATCTAAATAGAATGAGTAATATTAAATATATTAATCAGTAATTTAGTAAGACATTAAAATTAAAAATAAAATATTTGAATCAATATGAACTCTATTGTATTACAAAAAAAGAGCAAAATTTTTTGATATATGAAGGAAATAATAATGTTCCATATAATATCCCGTAAAATAGGTAACAGGTACCAATTATCCAGTCCATATACACTGCTGGTCTACTGAAAAACTAATGAATGAATAAATGAAATAATATTGAATTACACCATTACGCAGCTTTTGTACTCTTGAATTATATTCGTACTCGCTATCTATTAATTCCACATTTCGCATTAAATAAAGGAAGTAAATGGCATTGTTATAGATATATTCAGTGTTGTTCAGTGTACTGAATTGATTCTGTGTTGGAATGTAGCTCCTGACTCTCTCAGACT
Organism: Achroia grisella; assembly: GCF_030625045.1. NCBI lineage: Eukaryota > Metazoa > Arthropoda > Insecta > Lepidoptera > Pyralidae > Achroia > Achroia grisella. The sequence goes on along the minus strand of NW_026712977.1, from coordinate 2,199,627 downwards.
AAAATGAAATTGTGGGCCGTAGCACAACCCGAATGATATTTAAATGATAGTTCCGACTTCGCACGACGATGACGACGAAGCAAAATGTATGTAAAAGTAAAGTAATTATTAATTTACTTTTACATACATTTTGTTCGTTTTTTATAACCTGATTTAGATAATTACTTTAGTTTTATGTTTGTTTATTAATCATTAATAATTTACATATTCAAGGACATAAGTTTATAAACTCTCTGTAACAATAAAACATCTTTAAGTAATTATAAGTAGATATCACTTGTATTAACAAGATACTTGCAAGTACCTAAAGAACGGTAACCTTCAGATATTAAACTGAAAAGAACAAATTACTCTTTGATCTTAGCTAAAAAGGGCGAGAACTATAATAATAATAGTTATAATATTAAAACGGGTTGGTAATTTGATTATTAACACAAAATAAAGATGCGGTATATCATCCAGGATTACTTACGGTCTGTAGTATGGTATGGTCTATATATTTATATAGAGAATTATATATATATTAAATTAATTTTTAAAAATTAATAATTATTAAGACTATAAGTCCCCCTCCGTTCGACTCACCGTCCAATTCAAACGGGGATCGAAATTACGACGGCCTGATCCAAGGTTCGAAACCTTAGTGATGCCCTCAGTCTGAAGTCGTATCCGTCAGGAGTTAGCCTTCAGTCGTTCCATAAGTCCCTCCGGGGGTTTTGATCCCATCTGCTCTCGCTCCCTATCATCCGGTAAAGCTTTTGTAAAGGCCAGCTGTGGCCAACAGTATTAGAGTAGTCCGAAATAAAAAAGAACTACAAGTAACATGTTTCTTCAATAAACATTCAGATGTTATCATCAGATGATGAACGATGATGATGAAGTCCTAATAAAAGAACAAACAACGTGTTTGTCTAACGATTTCAGTTTTCTTTTTATGTAATTCTAAATGGACTCAAGAGTAAAGGGAAGGTCTCGTATTGATCTGAGCGGTTATCCGTTAATAATAGACATTGAACTCGCCCTTCGATTTAATTTTAGTCTGATCAATGCCTCACATTAATAGCGAATGTGGTGTGATGTGTACCTGATATTTATCTATTTTAATCAAATGAAATACATTCTCCAACAAAACAAACTTTCGGCGGAACAAATGGAATTTCAGTCAATGGGATTGGAAAATTAAAGTTAAATAGTACATATTTAATAATTATTAGATACAGAATTCGTACCTGCGGTAAAATACAGTCTATATTTTCGATTCGATGCAGTAAACAATTTTGGCGTGAAGCGTCTACTAATATAAAGACGGGTAGATAAAAATTCTACAAGCTGTTGTTTTGGCTTCCATTGCTTTAATAAATAAAGACCTCACCTATTTTTTTTAAATAGGTAACTACTGTACAAACAGCAACGTGGTATAATTTTATTTATGTATAGATAATGAGAAATTAAATGGGACTATGAAATTATATACTAATATTATAAAAGCCCAAAAATTCTCTGTTATTTTCACCACAAAACTGTTAAACGGAACTCAATAAAATTATTATAATTGCACATGCATATTCAATAGATTTCTAAAACATATAATAAATTAACAAGACACACATGGACTCTGTTTCTATGACCGAAATTGCTACACTCTTTGTGTAGCAATTTCGTAGACTCATTCCATATTTACAATAGCCAAAAGCGTCCAAACGACTGTCACTTTGTTAGGACTAAATGAAATTTAATTTTCTGAAACTAAGTCTGCTGTAGTGTCTATTTAGCTCTTAAAAATTATTACGTCTGCTAAAAATTATTTTACAGTATAACAAGCATTTGCGGTCAGTACTTTTATAAGCCTTTTTTTAAATAAATTAAATTTACCTTCTTGTTTTCATCATTATTTAGCGAGCTCTTGAATATTATTTGCATCTCCATTATGTGTCTTTATAAAAATCTTCTTATTTATTTCGTGAACCACACTTCTAAAATCAATTGAAAATAATCACTGTAATAATATTGAGACTTCCAACAAAAGAGCATATTTCACCCTGCAATTCCAACGACTTACCTGTAATTCCCCTGGTGTTGCAGGTGCTATTGTGCGGCGGTAATCAGTTACTATAACTTTATATTTTACAGCAGAGACTAGAACGTGTTCCTCTCAGTCATTGAAAGATTGACTGTAATAAATCCTTCTTATGGGATATCCTTTGTACAAATTATATTCATTAGTTCATTGTATCCTTTTATACAAAGTTTTATTAAACAATAAGGTATTAAAAACATAGAAGTTTTTGCTCCCATTCCTGTAACAAATAAAACTTATTTTAGATAACAATTACAAGTTGTTTCTATACCCCATAAAACTGAATTGAACTAAATATGTATTGTCTACGTATTAATCCTAAGTAAGTAATGGAAAGGTGTAAGATACATTTAATATAAAAAGAAATCAATTATAATTGTTAACTAGCTTCTACTCGTGACATCGAATTTCTGAACGTTATTGGTCTGAACGTTACTGGGAAATAAAAAAAATACTGATATATAAGTAATATCTTATGGTAATAAATGTATATGTAGTTGGTAGGGATAGTAATAAAAAATTATGACTTGCACAAGGTAGCCACTATATAAAATAGTAAAAGCATAGAAGTTCCAAGATTTGCCATGCACCCATGTGTAGCCAGAGCTGGTCGTTAGTGTATTATGAAATAATAGTTAGTAGTATGTTGGCCGTGATTTGTTTGCTTGTATATTAGACTGATACTGGTATCTCATCTAATTCAGCCCTGTAACGTGATTTGTAAGCTGTGTTTTAATTGAAGGCTGCGATTCGACAGTGAAGTTACATGATAAGAGGAATAGCATCTTATTATTATGGAATGGCAATGCATGAGTGTTATTAAGATTGTCATAATAATGTAATGTACAGTTAAAACTATCACATGGGCCATCAGATTGCTTGCCATTCTGTTCAAATTATATAGTTCTTCAATGTGGATACAATCATACATTATGTCCTTTATTAAGATCCGTTTATCGTTTAGTGGTGTATAGGTAATAAATAGTTATATACACTTTCGTATTCATAGTACAAGTTTGGTAGTCAGTATATTTAAGGATATTAGTAATAAGTTAATAAAAATTAAATTAAAATTAAACAGATTATAAACTTGTACAAGAATTATCTCAATTCACTATCCTTGTTTTGTTCTCTGATCACTATTAATCATTTGAAAATTTTATGAGTTGCGTTGTAGAGCAGTATGGGGTAAAGCTTTCCAGTACATTTTTGCTTATTTATTGCCAAAAATCTTAAGTATCTAAATTATTTTATATAGACTTAATTTTTAAAATGATAAACGAAGGAGCAGGTGTCACTTCATAATTTGATGTTTTTTTATTCTGTTATCAAAAATATAAAACATATGTAATGTCAACTTACTGAAGATATTGTTACCACTTAAATATTTATCCAATTATAAATTGCTGTACAATACAGTGGTCGCGGGTTGGATTCCTTAAACGATATAGACATGAGAATTAATATATTTTATATTATATATTTTACAGGAGAAATATATATAAGTATTTTATGGAAGTTAAAATGGCAAGAACTCCACCGACAAAAGCGCGGCTCTTAAATTATGAATGAATGGAATATTTCTATCAGTTGTTTAGTACCTATATACAACTACACCATAAAACAAGCTTTACTTAACTCGGGACTAAATGGCACTGTATAAATTGTCCAAAATTTATTATACTACTAGCAGACCCGGCCAGTAGTTAGCTGTGGCTAACTACTGGCTAACTAAAATAATATTGCGACTATAAATTGAGATGTAAGCTATCCTATCTTTCAAGTTGGATGAAATCGCATACAATGTGCAAATCAAATTTGCAATCGATTCAGTAGTTTAGGAGTCCATCGCGAACAACAACGTGACACGTAATTTTTATATATAAAGAGTATCACTCCTAGAGATGGAGGTGAATTAGTTCCCTAACACGTTGGACTCCTATCCTATATACGATACTTAAAAACAGAAAGTTTATCTTTAAATGTAGTATTAATGTTGTGAATACAGCTGTTTTTTAGAATTCATCCTAATTTTAAAATTATGTATAAATTTTCTGAAAATCTCATTAAATTAGATTCATACATCACAGTAGGAGCCGTCTGTTGTAAATTTATGTTTTACAGATCTAATCGTCTATGTTCTACGTTTTTTTTATCTACGAGAATTCGTCTTCTTCAAGAATTGAGAATCCCTGTTACGTCCCCGTCACGGTAAATCCCGTGGTATTTAAAACAATAATAAATAATAATACTTTATAATTTGTTAAAATGAAGCAAACACCAAGCTTTAATTGAAAATTACATTAGTGACAAAATGGGCGCTTTCTCGCATTAGCGCTCACAAATGTAGAGGCAAACTGACATACAGACAAAAATGCTAATAGATAACATCATTGTTTTGGGTTCAATCAGTTTGATAAAGTTTTTCTCAGACATATATAGGTACATATACGACTAATTTCCACATAAAGATAGGCATGAGTCCCATTTTTATTACATATATATATATATATTCCCTTAGATATATTTACCTTCAGGTAACCTATGTCAGTCCTTATACTACAATGTATTTCACAAAAATTTTCATTACTATCTCTTTAGTCGTTTCGCCATGAAAAGGTAACAAACAGGCAGACAAAAATTCGCATTTATATTACCAAATACGCGACCACCTGATCGCGCGATCATAGCTATTTATCAAATGATTTTTGGCAACAGCGCTGTAATTAATTCATTAATGTGACATTATATAAACAAATGGTCACCGAGTGGTCGCAATTCAACCATAATTAGTTTATATTAATTATGGTTGAATTCAAAGTCTCAATTTGACCACAGACTTTAATAATAAACAAAAGAGTATAATATGCGTGTGTGTATAAGATACATGGTAGTGTGTGTAATGTTTATTGATTTAATATATTTTTTATTAATAGTTATGCATGCATTCGACACGCATTCTCTCTATAAATTATGAGTTTGCAAAATTACATACTCCTCAATTCACGTAATATTCGTAAAAAGGAGAACAACGTTTTTGCTTATATATATATATATAAGCAAAAACTTTGTACATTCTGTGACAGTACATCTTTGTACATCACAGTCTGTGATACCTTATTAGCAGCGTTTAGGTAGGTATTACATACATATTGGAACTGGGTGAAAAGTTCACTTTACAAACAAGTTGTATAAAATGGCAAAGATGGTAATTGTTCCTAAAATTTATCAAATAAAACCGTAACGAATATCGTAACTAAAGCAACTGCCTACCTAGAATGTTTGGTAAATCATATAAATCTTTAGATACCATAATATTCAAAATAAGAAATTTACTAACAGCCCATAAGTGTGGTACAAGTTTGATATAAATGGAAAAAATTGTAATGGCCCGTGAGCCAACAGCAGGCCACGTTAACCAGTGACTGATCTTGAAGAATTCTGTAGACTCGATGGCAATTAGAACCGGACGGAAATTTCTTTACAAGTCTGCGAGGGTGCCGTTTTTGATTTTACCCTCGAGAACGCAGCTGACGTCTAGGATTCATAATACAACTATCTTAACCATCTTAGAAGTTTGCGACCGGGAGAAACTAATTGATGAAATTAGCCTCTGGCTCGGCGGCTATAATAGGTCAGTGCGCTTATAAATCCTATTGATTAGCCACCATCAATATAGTTTGTAATATTATGATATTATAATTTGTTGAATAAGCGAGAAATCGAACCCGCGAGCATCATCAGTAAATCGGTCTTCTATTCTACTAGACCACCTAGGCCGTCAATTAAACATTTAATCAATCTAATATTTGGCAACTTTCATATATTTATAGATACTTACTATTGGTAATGTTGAAAATGCGTGTACGTCTGTCTGTGACCTTTTGTAGAGAAAAGAGATAAATGAATCGTAATGAAATTTGACATAAAGAGTATCACGAGATCGATAATCTATGTCTTATCAGCTTTAAACCTGATCATCTAAGAGCTGAAAGTGAGCTGAAATTTACATAAATAAAAAATCCAACTCAGAGCTGATGAGCATAATTTAAAACAATGCCAAGATTCATAAGGTGAAACAAAATCAATAAATGATTAATATGTATGTAGTATAACTGTATTTATAAAAAGAAAAATAATCAGTTTATGTATAACTGTTAATATTTTTAGTTGTCATTCAATTTACAATCATTACGTTCAAAAGTATATATCAAAATATTCTACTAGCGAGCAAATAGTAGTTATTATTTCTTATGCATTATATTTTTATATGAATAGACCAGGGAAAATTTTGTAAGACAAGTTGCCTTACAAAATATTTCTTGTTCAATAAGGTGCTTATTTACTTTAAATTTGCTTGACAGCTTTATTATAAAACTATATAAAAACTAATTATAATTAGAAGTTTCGCTGGGTGCCATGACCCAATTATGAATCTATAAGCAGTTATGATACAAGCCAGAAAGCATATAGCACAATATTTATTTGTGTATTGTTTATTAAAAGTTATTAAAGACAGAATTAAACTGCTTGTTATTTTTATCTAAGGATAAGGAGGGTACTTTGCTAAATCCAATCATTTACATAATTTAGTATCTGACTTGCGAATATTTAATCTTAATTTACTTTAACAGACATATTCTTATTTATTGCAGGATCCAGAAAATTCAGTTCTCAAAAGAACCTTCAAGAAAAAACAGAAGTTGATATTTACAGTTCGAAAGAAAATAACATATCATCCAGCAGTACGTCATACCAAACTACAGAAGATATAAATATTTTAAAAGTACAAAACCTACAAGAAGTGGAATCAAGTAAACGGACCACAACAGTACCGTGGCGTAGAAGAAGTCAAACAGATACAGTAGACGTGACAACAGAAGACAAATTGGAGGTTAAACATTGGAGGAAACCCCGTCAAGATCAAAAAACTATTCAACAAACCGTTAGTTCAGAGGAATCCAATATTTTGTCTATACAGAGTCAAGAGACTATTGAATCTGATAAAATTAGCGAAGAAATTAGCCATCAAGAAATTTCTGAAGTAAAACACTGGAGAAAACCAAAACTAGATAAAAAAGTAATTACTGATGACAGCAGTATATTAAAATTACAAACAAATGAAGTTTCAGATGAAAAAACTACTAAAGAAATACTGGAAACTAAATCTTGGAGAAAACCACGCAGTGAAAAACCATCTTTCTTAGAGAAGAAAGTAGATACAGAAGATTCAGAAATGATTGATATAATTAAATCTGAGTCGATAGATGAGCAAAAAAGTCTTGAAGTTAAACATTGGAGAAAACCTAGACAGGAAGATAAACCTAAATCAATTGAAACACAACTGCTAACAGAAGACACATCTATATTAGACGTAAATAGGTCTGAAGTATTAGATGAATCGACAAAGAATTTAGAAATAAAACATTGGCGAAAGCCTAGACAACCAGAAAAGTCTGAAGCTGTAGACATTACTGAATCAAAGAATGAGGTTATAGATGAACAAGTACCATCTGTTCACTGGAGGAAACCATCTGTTGAGGAGAGAAAACCGCAAACTACTATATTAGAAGAAAGGAAAGAAACCACTCCATGGAATCAAGAAAATATCAAACTACGACCAACAAAAGTAGAAAAAATACCAATTGTAAAAGAAAAATTAGAAGATGTCACTCTGAAACAAGTAAGGAAAAGTTCCATTCAAAAGTTAGAAACTATAGAGGTTATTGAAGAATCATTAACACGTGAAGAAGATACAGTAATTTTAAAAATTACTGAAGATACTGACGTTTCTTATGAACCACAGAAACCAGAACAACAAAAGTTTAGGCAGCAACAAAAACCTATTCAAGACAGTCAACCAGAAGAGCTGAAATGGTTATCTGGTAAGAGACATATAAAAGAAGAAGATCTAAAGGATGAAGTTAATCTAAAACCGATTACGAAACCTAAAGTAGAAAAATTGCAAGAACAAATACCAGAAGAATTACAGCTCAAACCAGTATTAAAACAAAAATCCGTGGAAGAGATACAATCCGAAGAAGTTAGCTGGCGAACTGGTAAAAGGCGACCAAAAGAAGAGGAACTAAAAGAAGAAGTTGTACTTAAACCTATTCCTAAACAGAAAGCATCAATAACAGAAGAAAAACTTGAAGAAATTGTATTAAAACCCGTGAAGAAACAAAAAGTTGTAGACGAAACTCAACCAGATGAAGTAAAATGGCCAACTGGAAAACGACGTCCAAAAGAAGAAGAACCAAAGGAGGAAGTCATACTCAAACCCATTCCAAAACCGAAAGCATCTGAAGAACAAAAACCTGTAGAAGAAACTCAACCTGAACAAGTAAGTTGGAGAACAGGTAAAAGACGACCAAAAGAAGAGGAGCCGAAGGAAGAAGTTATCTTAAAGCCTATTTCCAAACCTAAAGCTCCCGAAGATGAAAAAGTAGAGGAAGTTCAGTTCAAACCAGTAGTAAAAGAAAAAACTACAGAAGAGGTAAAGTCTGAAGAAGTAAGTTGGCGAACCGGTAAAAGGCAACCGAAAGAAGAGGAACCAAAAGAAGAAGTAGTACTCAAACCTATTCCTAAACAAAAAGCACAAGCAAAAACAGAAGAAAAACTCGAGGAAGTTAATTTGAAACCAATAAAGAAACAGAAACCTGTAGAAGAAATACAACCTGAAGAAGTTAAATGGCCAACAGGCAAAAGGCGGCCAAAAGAAGAAGAACCAAAGGATGAAATTATTCTAAAACCCATTCCTAAACCAAAAGCACCTGAAGTACAAAAACCAGAAGAAGTACAATTCCAAACAGATATAAAACAAAAGCCCCTAGAAGAGACTCAGTCCAAAGAAGTAAGTTGGAGAACTGGCAAAAGACGACCAAAAGAAGAAGAGCCGAAGGAAGAAGTTGTACTAAAACCTATTCCGAAGTCTAAAGCTTCTGAAGAAGAAAAACCAGACGAAGTGCAATTAAAACCTGTGAAAAAACAAAAACCTGTGGAAGAGGTTCAATATGAAGAAGTCAAATGGCCAACAGGTAAAAGGCGACTAAAGGAAGAGGAACTGAAGGAAGAAGTTATACTAAAACCTATTCCGAAACCTAAGGCGCCTGAAGAAGAAAAACCAGAAGAAGTTCAACTGAAACCAGTGAAGAAACAAAAACCTGTAGAAGAGATTCAACCTGAAGAAGTTAAATGGCCAACAGGTAAAAGGCGACCAAAGGAAGATGAACCGAAGGAAGAAGTTGTACTAAAACCTATTCCGAAGCCCAAAGCTCCTGAAAAAGAAAAACCGGAAGAAGTTCAACTAAAACCAGTGAAGAAACAAAAACCTGTAGAAGAGGTTCAACCTGAAGAAGTTAAATGGCCAACAGGCAAAAGACGGCCACAGGAAGAGGAACCGAAGGAAGAAGTTGTACTAAAACCTATTCCGAAGCCTAAAGCTCCTGAAGAAGAAAAACCGGAAGAAGTACAACTGAAACCTGTGACGAAACAAAAACCTGTAGAAGAGGTTCAACCTGAAGAAGTTAAATGGCCAACAGGTAAAAGGCGACCAAAGGAAAAGGAACCGAAGGAAGAAGTTGTACTAAAACCTATTCCGAAAACTAAGGCGCCTGAAGAAGAAAAACCAGAAGAAGTGCAACTAAAACCTGTAAAGAAACAAAAACCTGTGGAAGAGGTTCAACCTGAAGAAGTTAAATGGCCGACAGGTAAAAGGCGAACAAAGGAAGAGGAACCGAAGGAAGAAGTTACACTAAAACCTATTCCGAAACCTAAAGCTCCTGAAGAAGAAAAACTAGAAGAAGTGCAACTAAAACCTGTGAAGAAACAGAAACCTGTGGAAGAGGTTCAACCTGAAGAAGTTAAATGGCCAACAGGTAAAAGGCGACCAAAGGAAGATGAACCGAAGGAAGAAGTTATACTAAAACCAATTCCGAAGCCCAAAGCTCCTGAAGAGGAAAAACCAGAAGAAGTGCAACTAAAACCTATAAAGAAACAAAAACCTGTGGAAGACATTCAACCTGAAGAAGTTAAATGGCCAACAGGTAAAAGACGACCAAAGGAAGAGGAACCGAAGGAAGAAGTTGTACTAAAACCTATTCCGAAGCCTAAAGCTCCTGAAGAAGAAAAACCAGAAGAAGTTCAACTGAAACCTGTGAAGAAACAAAAACCTGTAGAGGAGGTTCAACCTGAAGAAGTTAAATGGCCAACAGGTAAAAGGCGACCAAAGGAAGAGGAACCGAAGGAAGAAGTTGTACTAAAACCTATTCCGAAGCCTAAAGCTCCTGAAGAAGAAAAACCAGAAGAAGTTCAACTGAAACCTGTGAAGAAACAAAAACCTGTAGAAGAGGTTCAACCTGAAGAAGTTAAATGGCCAACAGGTAAAAGGCGACCAAAGGAAGAGGAACCGAAGGAAGAAGTTGTACTAAAACCTATTCCGAAACCTAAGGCGCCTGAAGAAGAAAAACCGGAAGAAGTACAACTGAAACCTGTGAAGAAACAAAAACCTGTAGAAGAGGTTCAACCTGAAGAAGTTAAATGGCCAACAGGTAAAAGGCGACCAAAGGAAGAGGAACCGAAGGAAGAAGTTGTACTAAAACCTATTCCGAAACCTAAGCCGCCTGAAGAAGAAAAACCAGAAGAAGTGCAACTAAAACCTGTGAAGAAACAAAAACCTGTGGAAGAGGTTCAACCTGAAGAAGTTAAATGGCCGACAGGTAAAAGGCGACCAAAGGAAGAGGAACCGAAGGAAGAAATTACACTAAAACCTATTCCGAAACCTAAAGCTCCTGAAGAAGAAAAACTAGAAGAAGTGCACCTAAAACCTGTGAAGAAACAGAAACCTGTGGAAGAGGTTCAACCTGAAGAAATTAAATGGCCAACAGGTAAAAGGCGACCAAAGGAAGAGGAACCGAAGGAAGAAGTTGTACTAAAACCTGTTCCGAAACCTAAGGCGCCTGAAGAAGAAAAACCGGAAGAAGTACAACTGAAACCTGTGAAGAAACAAAAACCTGTAGAAGAGGTTCAACCTGAAGAAGTTAAATGGCCAACAGGCAAAAGACGACCAAAGGAAGAGGAGCCGAAGGAAGAAGTTGTACTAAAACCTATTCCGAAGCCTAAAGCTCCTGAAGAAGAAAAACCAGAAGAAGTTCAACTAAAACCAGTGAAGAAACAAAAACCTGTAGAAGAGGTTCAACCTGAAGATGTTAAATGGCCAACAGGTAAAAGGCGACCAAAGGAAGAGGAACCAAAGGAAGAAGTTGTACTAAAACCTATTCCGAAATCTAAAGCGGCTGTAGAAGAAAAACCAGAAGAAGTGCAACTAAAACCTCTGAAGAAACAGAAACCTGTAGAAGAGGTTCAACCTGAAGAAGTTAAATGGCCAACAGGTAAAAGGCGACCAAAGGAAGAGGAACCGAAGGAAGAAGTTATACTAAAACCTATTCCGAAGCCTAAAGAGCCTGAAGAAGAAAAACCTGAAGAAATTGTCACAGAGCCTATAATGGCTAAAGTAGAAAAAGTAGAGAAGACTAAGAAAAAGACTAAAAAACAAAAATCTTCAGAAGAAGAAATAGTGATTGAAGAGATTTCTATTGATCAGCCAGATAAAATAGAACCAACGGTTGAGGAAACAGAAGAAATTACGACAATAGTTACGAAACACAAGAAAGAAGTTAAGAAAATGAAAAAGGGACATGACAAAGGTAAGTTTCTTTTTATTTGGTCAATTTCCTTTTGAAGATGTAATTAATCTTACAATAAATGTCCCGCATAAAATGCAAACAGATGCATGGCTGAATAGAGGACACAACATCTTTTTGACATATAAACTACAATCACATAGGTACTTATATTTTTTTATTTATTTAATTATATTACGTAAAATAGAGTGTGAGTATTAGATTATTTTATGTTTTTTTGTACTTATAATTATCAAAGTTATAATTATGCAAAACAAACCTATGAAATGTAAATATATATTTTATTTGTTCTTCAAAGCTAGTTAGTTTTTATTTATGTTTAATTGGGTTATATAATTATAAATATACACGGCAGTCAAATGTAAACCATGGCTCTTGCACTACATACTAATGTGTAACATTTCACATATATATTTGTTTATAATTACTGCGTATGCCTTTTAGAGTAGGTTACATTGTACAAGAAATTCCGCAATCACTTTTCATATAAAATTAGAATTAAAATTATATATTTCTAACATACAATGAAATATTAATTCGAGGAAGAATATATACACATTAACTAATAAATGTTTTACAGAAGTGGGACCAATCATTATTAAACCGATAATGGCAAAAACTGTAAAAGAAAACAGTGATTTTGAGATTGTGGTTACATTTGATGCAGAAGGTGATAATAAAATTAAATGGTATCGTAATAATCAACTTCTTGACACAAATGATAATTGTTGCATAGTAACTGAAAATGGTGCATCGCGCTTGAGAATAACTAATGCAGATAAGAAACAAGTTGGAAAGTATGAAGTGGTCGTTGAAAGAAATAACATGATTGCTAAATCTGCAAGTTCTATTAAATTACTTAAAGATTCAGATGAAAGTCAAATAACGCCACCTGTTTTTATAAGACCGCTTCGTCCCAAAGAAGTTTATGTAGGCGATATAGTATTGTTAGAAACAGAGGTCGTTTCTAATCCAAGTGCTTCATTTCAATGGTTTATTGATACAAAAGAAGTTACTTCGTATGTTAAGGAAAATAAAATCAATAATATATATGTTACAACAAAAGATAACATATCATGCCTTTGCATTGAAGATATAAGCAAAGAATTAGTAGGAATTATTACTTGTAGAGCCGAAAATTTTGCGGGATCTGTTTCAAGTTCAGCTTCACTTTTACTAGCAAAGCATGAAAAGGAACAAAATGGGGAAGCGCCAACCGTTGTAAAATCTTTAAGTTCTATTACGGTAATGGATGGAGAACCGATAACACTGACATGTGAAATTATAGGAGAGCCTTGGCCAAAAATTGATTGGTATCGTAATGAGGAGTCTATTCAAAAAGCGAGAGACATAACAATTGCAAGACAAGAATCAGGTTTATGCGAATTGTATATCAGAGAAGCCTTTCCAGAAATGACAGGGAAATATACGTGCGTAGCTACAAATGAATACGGCAGTTGTAACAGCGAATGTATAGTAAATGTTGAAGGTAGCGAGTAGTTCCAGTTTCATGATTGCATGTATTGCATGTATCTACGGAATACATAGAGAATCTTTATTTTGCACTCAATTTTATCAAAACAATTTTTAACTCATATTACACATATGCTCCATACACTTGCCATGCATCTGTAGAGGTACTTAAAGTTTTATATTAATAAGGACGACCTTCGTTATCAATTAATAGAAGCTTTGAAGTTGTTGTGTTTTTAGGTATCATAAGATTGTTAAAAATACTTGGTGTAACTTCTATAGCAAAAGAACGTTGTGTCAGTCATATTGTTCATCCACCGCTGCTTATAAAAACACGATTTGAACATGATTTGAAGCACTTTTGACTGAACTTACAATGTCGCATTAGGAAAGAAATCATAAAATGATTGTTATGGTATCAAATATAATAAACTTCGGTTTAGAAACAATGCTTGCATTAGAGCTTTTTGAATGTTAACTGCGTTACTTATAGCATTATGAGTGCATAATTCCTTGAAAATAGATCCATATTACTCTATATCCAAATAGAATAGAATTGTATACAGTATTAAATTAAAAACATGGAAGAAAAGTCAAGGAAATGTGCATTTTATTTTAAAAGGGTTATATAAGTATTTATTTACCAATTATTTTAATGAATTATTTTATGTTTCTAGCATATGAATACGTGGCGAGCGCTTCAGAAGAAGATATATTAAGCGATGACGTAAGTACTATTTTTCTCTTCTTTTAGCTAAATATTAATTTTTGTACGGATGGAGTAATAGAATTCAAATTATAGTTATGATAATAGTTAATTTATCTATGGGCAAAGTTCGGGTTATAGCAAGTAAATTAAATGAAAAAAACTTACATTTCTTTACAGAAAACTAGTGACATAGAAGAGTTTGCACCACGCATTGTAAAGGCATTGCCAACTGTAGTAACTACTACCGAAGGACAATTAACGAGGTTTGTTTTTATTATATATTACTTTTGAGTTCCAGTATTAGTTTATGAAATGTATAATTTTCGTGGAACACTATTCCGTTTCCATCAAATCATCACGATATGGTATCCAAATTATTACTTTGTAATAAAATACAGAAACACATAAAAAAATTTAAATGTAATATTGATTAAATTATATTATTCTTATATTTGCTTCTATTAAGAAGTGTATATACATATATATATATATATACATAATAATTAAAGTGTAGCATCTTAGAATTAACCCATATTTTAAATTATAGTGTATTATATTATAAATATTTAATAAATTGGATTAATAATAATAGGAATTATATTATTTGACTTTAGATTGGAAGCCAAAGCTATAGGTGTTCCGAAACCTCAAATAAGATGGATGAAACAAGGTGTTGAAATTATACAGTCTCAAGAATATCAGATAGAGGAGATGGAAGATGGAACATCTATTTTGATTATCCCTGAAGTGTACCAAGACGATACGGGAGAAATAATATTTGAAGCATTTAATCCATTGGGAGTAACAGCTACAATCGCTGCTTTGTCTGTAGAAAGTGAGTTTGTGTTAGTTGTGTACATACAACTAGAAATTATTGAAACGAATACGTTTATACAATTTTATTACGAATTCAGTCTATGAAATGATGCATCACTAAATTTGAATTATTACCGATTACCGATGTAGCTTCTAAAAAAAATTTTCTACGGAGGAACAGTTTCACTTATTTCAGCGATCTTTAGATTGAAAAGCGAGGAAGGGAGTCAATTAATATTGTGAAGTCCGTAGTCCTGTTCATGTATATGGGCGATGATTACTGCCTAGGTACCATCAGTATTTGCCATTCAAATGACACACAATGTGTCATGCTTTAAAATTGTATATGCGTTTTCTATACATATAAAACTTTATATACGTAATATTTCGTACTGATCTTTAATTACCTATTTTATGTGTTATGATTTCAGTTTATCTGCCTCCTGTGCCTGGAATATTCATCGTATTATATTATACATGTGTAGAATTAAAACCCTAATCCTATCCTGAAAAGTGATAATGTTTAACTTATAGAGAACGCCCCCAATATGAATTCACAAAACACGTTTTACCACTACAGCAGTTTATATACAAAATAATTTATCATTTTTTTATTTTCATTTACATCCGTTCTACACATCACAATTCGTATATGATGCAAAATATACGCAAATATGGATTTATTACTTACACTAATTATTTCATACGACATAAAGTATTTTGTTTTCATAAATCTTGAGTTTTATAGACATTAAGTGTAAAATACGGAACACAGTTTAATTGAAAAAGTTATAGCAGTTGTAAAATAAAGGGTATTTTTAAAAATTATGATGAATTCAATTAGTAAAATATTTGTAATGTTTAAAGGTATCATTGGTACAAAGGAATACAGAAAGCCTGAATGGGTTACTCATATGGAAGAATTGCAGGCTGCTCTAAAAGGTAACAATTTAATTACATCCATTGTATTATTAATTCACAATGAATTGAGATAGATACAGGTAAATATTTTTCTCAAAGATTTTTTAAAATAAGTTATTTGGATGAAGTCATTTAAAAATTATTATTTGTTATATATAAGTCTCATATAATAATCGCGTAAAATCTGCTCAAAACCAGTAGGTAAGGTTGCATTGTGTTATTACAGAAATATAGAATTGTGTTCTAATTAGTTTATCACATCCTCTTATGATATTATTGAACTATTTCTAGCGTCACATGCACCAAATTTCTGCCCGAATCAGCCAGTGGGTTACAATATAAATAATGCAAAGAGACGGACGGACGATGTTATATTTACAACATAAGTTAAACAACTAATTGCAAAAAAATGTTGTATTGTATATTTATGTACTTGCAGGTTTTATAAGCCAATTGACACGATATTATAGTTATTGCAATTCATGATGCGCAATGACATATGTGTGACGTTTCATGGTGACAACAACAATAAATAAAGCATCTAGACAATGCCATCTCTTATTTCATTAATAAATATACGATTAAAGTTGTAGGTGCCATATTTCCCAAAATTACGCCCTCTTGATTTGAAAGTATAATTTAGTTCCCAAATTGATATAACATCTTAATTACAAACAATTATAATTCACAGCAACGCAATCTGTCCCAACATTTGTAAAGGATATAATGGGTGAACGAGTTCATGTAGAGGAAGCTGTGGTATTTGAAGCTGTCTATAGCGGCAACCCAACTCCAGGTATTGATTTTGTCTCTATATTTGACGTATCAGAACTTGATAAGAATTGAATTATTGCGAAAATTGTTTAAGTATATTGTTTTCTGATTATACATGCTTAGATATTTAAATATCAATAAGTCAGTAAATTTGTTCATAGAAACATAATTGGAGTCATTAGCAATTTGTAACGTTTACCTTAATTACTGTCTAATGCAGGGGTGCGTTAATGTCGTCTGTCCGCTAACTGCTGGCGCAACACTAGCGCCTATATTTATAACCTCAGTGTGAGTGGCAGCGCACGAGTTTTGCCGTCGCATTCACTGCATATGACATGGTCAATACATAGTGTACCAACCATATGATTTTATGCACTTAAGTTGTAAATTGTTCCAAATAAAGACTTCACAAACTAAGGTAGTGGATATGTTACTACCTACACGAAGTCACTTCACTCACATGTAAAAGTAATAACTGGTATAAAGTGTTATGTTCTAATAATATGAGTCTATATATTTATTTACAGAAATATTGTGGTATAAGGATGATAAAGTTATAAGAACTGATGAGCGGTATATAGTTGAAAATATAGATAATCGTACTACATGCACTGTAAGAAAAGCTTCGAAGGAGTTAGAAGGAACTTACACATGTAAAGCCGTTAGTGAAATTGGTATGGCATTAACTAAAGCTAAACTACAAGTATTTGATGAAGGAGAAAAAATAAAGAAAGTAAAAGAAGTCAAAGAGAAAATAAAGTTAGAAAAAGTAAAGAAAACAGAAAAGGAGGTAGTTAAAAAAGAAAAAGCTAAACAAATAACAGAAGATGTAGAATCTGCTACGGTAACGGAAGAAGTACAATCAATTGTTGAACCAGTACCAATTAAAAAGATTGATAAAGAGAAAGCTAAAGTTATAGTAAGTGAAGCGGAGCATGTGGAAACCACGGATATTGCATCTTATAAGAAGGTGGATAAAAAAGAAACATCAAGACCAAAACCAGAAAAGGGAGAACCTGTTGTAACACCACACGACTACTTAGTATCCTCGCAACAACCGAAAGAAGAAACTGTTGAACTCTTTGAAGAAACTCCACATGAAAAACAAAAGGGCATAATAAAAATGGTTGAAAAAGATACGAGAGCAGTAGCAGAAATAAACGAGTTGTTAGAAGTTATTAATGCAAAAGAATTTGGTCCCGGAGAATCCCCACTTCGGGAATTGGCAAAAATTGGATATATGTTGCGAAGTGGTTTAACAACTGAGGAAATCGAAAGTCTATATGATTCACAATATTTCCCATCTTTGCGTGTACCACAATCACAATCGGCTTTAGTTCAATTAGTAGAGCGTCAAGGACACGGCGCACTTATTACCGAAGTACTTACTGAGGAAACCGCTCAAGATGAAGACATTATTGCTGCAAAGGTTGGATTCCGTGCGTTTTTGAAAATGGTAGAGATGAAACATACTTCTGTTGAAGAAGTTATTGCTCACTTCTACCCAGAAGACTTTAAACCACGTTCCTGGGAACAGAGAGAAGCATTTCAGGTATATAAATAAAATTAATTAAATCTATTACATAATGTTCATGTAAAAAGAGTAAATAAATCAATGTTTGTTCATACGATTTCAAAATATTATCTAAAAAAACTGATGCGTTCAAATTCAAACCGGAAAATAGTTTGAAAAGCGGATAGCTTGCCGAAAGAAATATTTTAAAATGGAGGTACCTAGAAAGATATCTTAGACGTAAGGTTTTAATCTACTCAGTACATTTAAAAGAGATGTGATTAGATATGAAATATTTATATTACGTTTCAAAAACAATTGTTTTCCTTTTCTATAGACTATCGTGGAATCTTCAGCTGAACATTTAGCAGAGACACATGTTACGGAAGTTATAAAAGGTAATGGAATTATTACTAATTAGGTACAATTATTAAATTAATATAGCATTGTTTGTTGTATTTACCATAAAATAGTACCATGACAAAACTAAACCATATAAAAACCTTGCTACTATTCTTAAAATACGGCTCTAAGAAAATTCATTGAGTAATGCTTATGCAATACAACTGTATCTTATATATAAAATTCTCGTGTCACAGTTTTCGTTCCCATACTCCTCCGAAACGGCTTGACCGATTCTCATGAATTTTTGTGAGCGTATTGAGTAGGTCTAAGAATTGGCCAATATCTATTTTTCATTCCCCTAAATATTAGGGGTAGTCCACCCCTACATTTGTTTTTTTTATTTTTTAGACTAAATTTTTAGTTTCTATTTTTTTATGATACAACATACAAAAATACATGTAATCCTAAATTTTCACCCTTCTAGCATCAACCCCTATATTTTTATAGCGTTATTAATTTATATGGCAAAACAACGTTTGCCGGGACAGCTAGTAATATTATATAACTCATTTCGCATATTTTTACGTAACAATATTTCATATTAATAAAATATAACTTTACTTATATCAAAAACAGCTGTCATATTTATATAGTATATATAAGGTGATATATGTGTATACAATCTAAATATAATATTTGTCATTATTTTAATTATATTAAAATTTAGTGACATAAGATATCAACGTAATTAATTTGTTAGTTTTATCTACTGTTATCCTTTTTATTTATGTTTATTGAGGTATCTAATTTAATTCTATTATAGTCCTTTTTTGGTAGAATAAAATGTGATTTTATTATATTTACAATTATTATGCTTATTACACAGATACATCAACAGTGATACAAGAGCGCGAAACTAAAGGTGAGTGTAAAACTTTATTGGATACAGGTCGTCCTTCTATTCGATATTATCATAAATCATGTTTAATAATGTATAATTTAGTTAACATGATTTATTAATGTTATTATACGTATAATTTTTACTATTTTGCTACTGCTTTAACTCATGCTTTGATAACAGGCTTTATGATACATTATATGCTTTGGCTCCTGATACGCATTTAGCATTCTGTTCGAAAAGAGAAGTAATGCTACTAACATTCAGTAATTCATTACTATAAGTTGTCGTTAATTTTAATCAATTAGTTGCATAAAGTACATATTAGTTGCATAAAATACATATGCTATATTATAGTAACATATACGATATTTGATCATCAATATAATTAAAAGGGGTGGGGGGGTGAGAGCAAAGAAGCATACTTTACGTGTTATTTAATTAAAAATTATATATTTTTGTGAAAATAAACCAGCTACATATATTTCCACTTTAACCTTTTGACTTTAGCAGTCAACTTAAATCCGCTGCGTTTACATATGCAGCTAGAATTTGAACTATATTATTGAATAGTTCTCTAATCCACTTGGAAAAAGAAAGCTATTTGCCCATTAAACTATATTATACTATGACCGTATGCATGTATACATATTTGGTGCAGATGTTAAATATAACAGTCAATGTAGAAACATTAGGAAGGTACTTCTTCAAATACAATATGGTCATGGTATAATATAGTGAAATGCACTGCAAAATCAAATGAGAAAAGATTATAAAGAGAAAACTCGTTATTTCAAGTCATTCATGGTTAACTGTGCTTCAAGAGTGTGGGCTGTTTTAACACTTAGTGATGCAAGTATAATAACGCATTGCAAGTAAGTATTAATTTCGACTATAATATACTTTTAATTAAATTAACACTATGTAAACACTAGCAAAATAAATGACAGTACACTTTAGCCATATAACAAATAATAATCGCTTTTTAATACACGTGCCGACTGTGTTCGCTTATTGTAATGTTAATATTTTACCTATTACTATTGTGTTCCTTCATTACACACTTTACTGTGATTTCACAGATGTGAAAGAAAAAGATAAGACCAAACGCAAAAAACATTCGAAGCAGAAAAATGAATCGGAGATAAATGAAATTGAAGAAGAAATCGTGATGGAGAAGACTGCGAAATTGAAAACACTTCACCCTAAAGAAAAAATGGAAGTTTACGACGAGGATGAAACTAGATCACTTGATAATGAAAACATACCTTACATCTCTACAATAGCCACAGATATTCACGAAAATAAAATAGAAGTTATTTCTGCTAGCGAAGTAACACATATTGTGTCCGGTAAAATTGAGGATGTAACTGCAAACCTTAAAGTTGACACTAATTATCCGCTTATTAGTGATATACAACAGACTCAAGAAAAAGAAACCCCATTACTTGTAAAAGAAAATACTAAGATACTTATTAAGCCATCGCTATCAGAAATAGAGCCTTTGCAGATAACAGAAATAGAAGTAAGTGGATCTGTGGATGAATACCATACAAGCAAATCAAAACTTGAGAATAAGGCTAACAAAGGTATAATATCTGTAGAAAGTCTCGTAACATCAGAAATACTAACGAATATTGCTGTTGGTGACTTAAAAAGAGAAGAAAAACATTTAGAGACTGCAAAAACAGGTATGATTTTAAAAGATGCGCTTAATATATCAGAGCATATAACTTCTGTAAATGAGGAACCCTTAGAAGATACACATGTTAAAAAATCAAGTGCATCAATATCTTTTACTCCCTTGTTAGGACTAACCGTTTCAGAAGTAACAGATGAAATTAAAGAAAGCGAAGTAGATTTAACTGGAAAAGAAAAAGAAGTAACATCAAAACTAAACTTTAATTTATTAGAATCCATTGAAGTAGGAGAAGTCTTTGTAGAAGATAAATCTGGGAAGTATTATCCAGAATTGATTGTACCCACGGAAACTGCCCGAAAAGATGTACTAGTTTCTAATCAAATAGTAACAGAAGTGCACGACGTCCAGGAAAAAGAAGGTTCATTGTCAGCTTTAAAATTACCACCAACTCAAGAAGCAAATGTAGATATTACATCTAAAGATAGTATAGTAATATCTATTAAAGAATTTCATGAAAAAGAAGAAGAACTTCCAGTTGCAGAATTGCCTACTGAGCTTACTGTTGGAAAAGATCTCTTGTTACATACTAGTTTAAGCAATTCTATAACAACTTCTCACATTAAGGAAACTGAATTTATTCCTGAATCATTTTCTAGCAAAAAAGCTTCCATTGGAGTGAATGAACTTCAACACACTTTCAACTTAGAAACAAACACGCATGATTCAGAAACAATATTTGAAGAAGGGAAATTTGCCCCTACTTTACAAGCTGAAATATCTATATCTTTATTAGACAAGCATATTACTGAAGAAGTTCAAGTAAATGAGACAGAAAAAGACCTTGTTGTTAAAGATGACAAAACTTCTGCTGTAGCTGATGTAGACATAAAAGCTATCGAAACTATAATAACTGCTGAAACATTACATTTGACTTCAACGGGCGATCTTAAAACTGTGGATAAAGTAACAGATGAATCGGCTACAGAAACTGTTATTACAGCTAGTGCCAAAATTATAACCTCACCAATGGTACATGACCAAGAAATATCAGAGGAGTACTCAACTAGAAAACCAGAAAATATAACTGCATCATTAATTCCCAATATCCCATTAACAGTTTCAGAAATCGAGTCGTCGGAATCTGAAAATAAGCTTAGTTTGAATAAAATACCTGATTTAACAACTGCAAAACCGTCGCCAACACATCATCTTAAAACTCCCGTATCACAAGAAGTTACTACTGCTGATCAAATAGATTTTATGAATTTGCCACAAAATATAACAGAAGTAGCATCAAAGCAACAAGACCTACATAAAGAAATAACAATTCTCCAAACAAACGTAGAAGAGCAGCTACTAAAATTAGAGGATAAGCAAACATCTGAGGGTAAAGCTATTTCTACATTTATTGGTCGAGAAAGTTTGAACGTAACTGAAATAATATCCAGCATGACTGAGGAAAGCTTTGAAGGAGATAAACCAAAGCTTAGTACTTTTGCAAAAGTTGATATTGATACGGATCACAAAGTTGCTCTGGTTTCTGAAGTAAACACGCGGGATGCTCTAAATAAATTAGATATTTTAAAACCAAACATGGAAGAAGCTAACATAACATCCAACACCATGACTTCAGTTCAAATAACTGAAAATAAGATATTGGATAGCCAAGCCAATTTAGCCAATGATTTTAAACCAGATAAAAAGACTATAAAAGCTGAAATTATTCCAACGGAGGAAACCTTGAATGTTACCGAAATTATACAACATGAAAAGGAATCTGATTATGACAATAAAATATCCCCAGAAAGTTTTCAGGCTACAACCGATATTATTGGGCGTCCAGTAGCAATTTTATCTGAATT
This sequence comes from Achroia grisella, assembly GCF_030625045.1. Taxonomy (NCBI): domain Eukaryota; kingdom Metazoa; phylum Arthropoda; class Insecta; order Lepidoptera; family Pyralidae; genus Achroia; species Achroia grisella. The sequence continues at coordinate 2,176,896 of NW_026712977.1, read as the reverse complement.
AATAGTAGATTCCAGTGTTGGTGTTACAGAAAACGAAGATTTTATTAATAAATCTAAAACAGCAACTATTGAAAATGTGGCTCACAAAGAATTAATAGTAAGTACTACAGAATTTAATGAAAAGGAATCTACTTTAGAGTCTACAACAAAACCAAATACTGCGGCGGCATCATTTAGTGTAGATTCCGCTCAAGCTATAATTGTAGAAGAAAACAAACCTGAAATTTCAGCTGGAACATTTAAAACGGGAAGTGATATTTTATTAGTTAAAGCAAAGGAAGCTACTTTAACTAAAGAAGCCATTACTCAAGAAGAAACAATCGTGCACGCATCAGAAGGTATACTCGCAACAAAAGAAGATGTTAATGAAACAAAACCAACTGTCTCATTAACAACATTACAAGCCCCACAATACGACGAAAAAATAACAATAGAAAGTGAAAATATATTTATGGTCCCGCTAGCACCAGACCAACAAAAAGCAGATTTTACAATATTGGCTCGGCATGGCTTGCAGACAACAGAGACTATATCACAATCGGAAAACCTAGAAAATGCCAATGAACTTGAAATGCGATATAAAACAGCTTCCCAAAAAATAGATGAAATCTATGGGAAAACTGCTCATACTGAGGAAATTATTACCAGTCAAACAACATCTGATTTTAGTAACGAGAAAATGGTTGAACAGAAATCTAATATTACTTCTATTACGTCACATACTTTCGAACAAACTGAAGTTGTGACTGCAGAGAAAGAAATTATTATTCCTGAACGAACTCAGATAAAATCAAATGTTGTACCAGATTTTACTGAAACAGAAGCAATTATTACAAGTTGTGTAGAAACTATAGACAAAGAAAAAGAATTTGATGGTAAATTTTCTGTACCTACCCAGGATGCTTCTGTGCAATTTGTCCCACTCAACAGCACTATCGATACTGAAATTTTGACTACTGGTAGTGTAACTGATTATACGGAAAAATCTTTAAAACCATCGCAAGCAACATTAACACGTGACGATTTGCAAAAACATATACAGAATATTGAAGTGTTACATGGTGAAAAAGAATCTGATTTCTCAGAATTTAAGAAAGAAGTATATTCAGCTACCCAGAAACTTGTAGAAACATCTGCAAAACAAATTACTGAAGTTCAAGCAATAGAAAATGAAAAGGAATTAAGTGACACATTTGAAATACTAAGCACAAACGCACACCCGTCATTTAAAGAACAGCAATCATTATTAAATACAGAAGTTATATTGACTCACGAAAGTGAAGATTTACATGTTTCTGGAAAAAACTTAATCAATGCACTTACAACTCATGGAATACAAGAAGCCATTCAAAAATCAGAACCATTTATTGGAGAGGTTGAAGATACTTTTAGAAGAGAAAAACCACAAGAAAAAACTTCAAAGGGTAATGTAGAAGAACAAAAGTCACTTGATATAACAGAGATAGTAATTACTGAATCTGAATTACCACTAGAAAATAGCTTAGTACTGAAAAAAGAGACATTAAAGTCACAAGTCGAAAACAAGCATTACATTGATATTTCAGAAATTATGACAAATGAAAAGGAAGAGGTATTCCAACCTTTAGACAAATTTCCAGAAGGTAAGTCAATTCAACCAACGCCGAACATAACACTACATTCTAGTATTGGTGTAAAGGAAACCATTCCAAGTGAAGAAGAAAGCACATTATATTCTACTATTGACGTCAAATCTCAACAAGCTGGTTTTCTGATTGAATCACAACAACACATTACAATAACTGACACAGTGGCAAGAGAAAAAGAAGACTTATTGAAATCCGAAATTATGCCAATTACTACGAAACAGAACATTGACATAAAAACTGCTCATCATGTAACTACTACTGAAACTATATTAATAGAAGATGGGGCTGATTTAGTTAATAATAAACTCATTAAGGATGAAATAGCACAAAAATCTGATATTCTAACAGAAGCCATTAACAATGAACAACAACAAATAATTGAAAGTGTTAACTTATTCACTACAACATTTAAACCAGAAACTTCACTTGCTAATCAAGATATCGTTGACTTTAAGCCTGTTGAACAAACAGAAATAATTACAGAGGAAACTCCTGAGACATTTACTAAATTCTCACCCAAAGATGAAAAGGCATTACAAACACATACAACTGTTAAAGAAATCGTTAATACCCAACCACATGTGATAGAAAGTACTACAACATTGACAACTACCTTCGAGCCTGAAACTTTACTTGCTAGTCAAGATATCGTTGATTTTAAGCCCGTAGAACAAACAGAAATTACTACAGAGGAAACCCCTGAACTGTTCACAAAATTCTCACCTAAAGATGAAAAAGCATTGCAAACGCATACAACCGTTAAAGAAATTGTTAATACCCAACCACATGTGATAGAAAGTACTACAACGTTGACAACAACATTTGAGCCTGAAACCTTACTCGCTAATCAAGATATTGTTGACTTTAAGCCCGTAGAACAAACAGAAATTACTACAGAGGAAATACCTGAACTATTTACAAAATTCTCACCCAAAGATGAAAAGGCTTTGCAAACACATACTACCGTTAAAGAAATAGTTAACATTCAACCACAAGTCATAGAAAGCACTACAAATTTAACGACTACTTATGAACCCGAAAAATCACTAGCTAATCGAGATTTTATTGATTTTAAACCTTTTGAACAAACAGAAATTATTACAGAGGAAATTCCAGAATTATTCACTAAATTCTCACCCAAAGATGAAAAGGCTGTAAAAACACATACAACTGTTAAAGAAATAATTAGTACTCAACCACAAGTAATAGAGAGTACTGAAAAGTTAACAACTACTTATGAGACAGAAACATCTCTAGCTAGTCAAGATATAGTTGACTTTAAACCCGTAGAACGAACAGAAATCACTACAGAAGAAATACCTGAACTTTTCACGAAATTCTTACCCAAAGATGAAAAAGCATTGGAAACACACACAACTGTTAAAGAAATAATTAACACCCAACCACAAGTCATAGAAAGTACTACAAAATTAACAACTACTTATGAACCTGAAAAATCACTAGCTAATCAAGATATCGTAGATTTTAAGCCAGTCGAACAAACAGAAATTATTACAGAGGAAACTCCTGAATTATTTACAAAATTCTCGCCCAAAGATGAAGTAGCATTACAAACACACACAACTGTTAAAGAAGTAGTGAATATCCAACCTCAAATAATAGAGAGTACTACAAAATTGTTTACTACTTATGATACTGAAACATCACTAGCTACCCAAGATATCATAGATTTCAAACCTTTCGAACAAACAGAAATTATTACAGAGGAAAATCCTGAACTATTCACAAAATTCTTACCTAAAGATGAAAAGGCTGTAAAAACACATACAACTGTTAAAGAAATAATTAGTACTCAACCACAAGTAATAGAGAGTACTGAAAAGTTAACAACTAGTTATGAGACAGAAACATCACTAGCTAGTCAAGATATAGTTGACTTTAAACCCGTAGAACAAACAGAAATCATTACAGAAGAAATACCCGAACTTTTCACGAAATTCTTACCCAAAGATGAAAAAGCATTGGAAACACACACAACTGTTAAAGAAATAATTAACACCCAACCACAAGTCATAGAAAGTACTGCAAATTTAACTACTACTTATGAACCTGACACAAGTAAGATAAATTATGAATTAGAATTACATAAAAGTTATATTACCATAGAAAATAATGTACAAGAAATACCTGAAGCAATGGTAAGTCATGAAGGCCAACGTAAAACTGCTGATAAACAAATTATAGAAATTAAACCTTTAGAACAAACCGAAGTCATAACAGAGGAAAAGCTAGCCAGTTTCTTGGAAAATATACCTGAACGAAAAGAAAAAGCTGAAGAAAGTCATATAATATTACAAGAAATATCTAGTGAAAGACCAGAAGTGCTCGAAAATATTATAGATATGCCAGAATTGTTGAAAACTGATACAAACATGGCGTCTTTAGATCTTGAAACACATAAAAGTTATATAGTTACAGAAAACATAACGAACGAGGAATCAAAGGACATCGCAACAGAAGGTAATAAATTGAGACAAGTCACACAACATGTTCTAGATAATAAGCCACTAGAACAAACTGAAATTATAACCGAAGAAAACACTTCACATATTAATGCACTTTCATTTAAAGAGTCCACTGTTCTACCAAAACCTATTGAAATTCTTCCTATTAGTCAAACTGATGTAATTGTACATGAAAGTGAAATTGAATCTTCATTTGATAAAGGCGGCACTTTGGAACAAGCACTATCAACATTTAGTACTACTGAAGGTTATACAGTATATGAAGTAACACATGAAGATACACAGGACAGTCTAGTACCACATGAGAGCAAACTAGTAACTGCGGATAAATCTGTTACTCCATTAACACATGTACAATGCACAGAAAATATATTACAAACTCATGTTGATGAATTGCAAACACAAGAGACACAAACTAAGACCTCAACTATAACACCTACTAGTATAATACCTTTAGTAGTCACAGACAATATTATACTCCAAAACGAAAATGAGTTACATATAAAAGAACCCAAGGAACAGAAACTGAGACAAGGCGTGAACGTAACAAATGAACTCGAAGTAACATCCGAGTTTGTTGATGAACAAATATCACCTTACTCTGAAACTCAACCTACATTTATGACAAGCAAGGTCACTACCACTGACGAGCGACAGTCCGAAGTATTGATTTCAGAACAAGATGTAAGAATAAGTGGTAAGTTGCAAATGTCACACAATATTCAAAAATATATAATTATTTTCAAAAGAACATACACCAAAACGTACACAACTATAATACTAAGCACGATTTACTCTGCAACGAAAATACGCGATAATATATGCGACATGTCGCGCATTTCTTTCATCTGATTCTTTACATTTATGTCATCTGAACAGAATGTAAATTATTTACGACTTTTTAGATTTTCGTATGATCGAATTTAACGGGTTCGACTCCCGCTTTGGTAGTAAGGTAATGAGTAATATATACCATAACCACTAAATTATTATACAATTGCTGTTTCCCAAATAGCAACTGTATAGTAATTTGACAATTCAATATAAACTATTGTTTTGTCATATAGTAAATCTCAATCAACAATTAAAATCATAATTATATTTTTTTATTACACTATACTATATTGGAACGAATGTATTACAATCACAACCAATTTTTTTATTTTATTTTTTCTTTTGTTAATTAAAGGATTCCATTAACAAAACTTAACAAATAATACTAGATACCAAAAACGAAATGTTTTTGAAAAAAGTCATCACTAGATATGATAACATTGTCATAAAAATTTGAAACCCGTTACAAATACGTAATTTTACTGAAAGTTTTTCTAGCTTGACTAAATTATTTTCTTTTTATAAAAAGACCGCCCGCGAGTCCGTCCGTGTGGAATAGTGGATGGCATTTTAAATTATTTTAGAAATAGGACAATTACATGTAACTTAATAAAATTTCATATTTCCATACAAATATTTTATACTCTATTTTATTTCACTCCCTTAAGGGTTAATATTTTACAAACTTTGTATGTCATATTTTTTTTATATTTAATAAACGGCCTAAAAAAGCTTCTAGGTTTAAAAATGACGATAACTGATGATGAATGATACTTCCATACAACTTTTCATCTCTCATTTTAACTCCTTACAACACTTTTTCTCATTAAAATCTACGCGTTTCTCAGGGTCTAGACTATCTGTGTACCGAATTTTATTTTAATTGATGTTGTAGTTTTGACATGAAAGAGCAACAGATAGACAGACATCAGTTACCTTTGCATTTATATTAAGTAAGGATAATTATTTGTACAAGTCTGATATAAATGTTAGATTTTACGAATATTATAATATTTCAAAATGTTATTTTAACGATTAGAATAACCGCATAATGGTTAGAATACCGTAATAATAATAAGTTAAAATAATGTATTGAAATAATATTGGTTCGACGCCTACTATAGTCCAAAATAAATATAATAATTAAAAGAAACAGCTCCTTCGGGTTAGCATTCAGTGTAGCATCATGTCTAAAACAGAATACTAATGTAATACAATTAAGATAATAATAAAATATTAAGATCGCATCAGATTTAAAACAGTAGATACATAAAATACTGATGCATTCATCAGTAAAATTAAAATTTTCAATTCTCTTATAAATAACTAATTCATTGAATTAGTTATTTATAAGAGAATTGAAAATTTTAAAATTATTTTATTCTATTAAAATTATCTACCCAAAACAAGTCGCAAATTTAATTAAAACTATTATTATCACCTACCGTCATTGTCGTTAAACAATATTTGGACTATTAATAAATTTTTATTGTTATTTTGTATTTAATACTAATCTCATTTGAAATCAAATAAAAAAAAAACACTCACTTTGTTATATTATAACGTTCAAAAAATCTAGTGATGATATTTTACAAAAACAAGCAACAAATTACATAATATTCGGGTTCAGAAGCCTAAGTTTATGAACACACATGCGATAGAAAATAACGAGCCACATAATCATTACTCTGTGATAGAATTTCAATATAAACTCTAAAACATAAAATACTTTTTCAGAAAAATCAAAAATTTCTCCAAAATCATCTGACACTGAAGAAACTGAAGAGATAGTGACTAAATTTGTACAAGCTCCAGGAAATGGAGAACCAATACAAATTAAAACAAAGCGTACCATTATAAGAAAAACCAAAAAGAAAGGAAACAAAGATATTGTTGAAGGAGATATAGTCATAGAGGAAAGAATCGATGACGATGATAAAAAACAATCAGAACAAAAAATTAGTCATGAAGTAAATATTGAGGAATACGAAGGAGATGAGACTATAATAGAAGACTCCGAAAAAAGTACAATTGAATTACCTGAAGAACCTATACATATTTCCAAATTACCAACTCAGGTTGAAATAGAGGAAATTGTAGAAGAAGTTCTTCCTAAAATTACTGAATTACCCGCTGATGAATCGCATGCAGTAAGGATAGTAGAACTTCCCGAAGAAACAGTTGTCGAAGAATACAAGACGCCAGAAGGAATAAAGAAAAAGAAAATTACTAAACGTGTAATCAAAAAGAAGGTAGGTTCCAAAGTAGAAACAACGGAAATAGCTACTGAAGAAGAAGATAATAAAGAGCCAATTATTTCAGTAAGTAAAATAGAAGAAGTAGTCGATGATGAGACATTCGATGAATTTTCAACAACCTACAAACCTGAAGAAGCTCAAGTAATTGAGGAATCTCCTGAACAAGTTGAAGTTATCAGAGTTCGTACAGAAACTGGTAAAACTAAGGATATAAAAACATCGAAAAGAATTATTAGAAAGAAAAAAGGTGATGCGAATGAAATCACAGAAATTACAACTATTCAGGAAGATGACGAAGCTCCTATTACTACAGTAAAAATAAAAGAATTATTACCAGAAACAATAGAAAGTACAGATACAGAGGAAGTAATAGAATTACCTGAGGAAATAGTAGTCGAAGAAATGAAAAAGTCTGATGGAAGCACAAAACAAAAGAAAACCACAAAGCGCATAATTAAAAAGAAAAGGGGACCAAAGATTGAAACTACGGAGATTACAACTGAGCAGGAAGATGACAAGCAACCAGTAATTTATGTACATAAGACTGAAGAAGTATCAGATGATTCGGCTATCGACTTTGTACTCAAATATAAACCAGAAAAGGCACAAATCATTGAAGAACAACCAGAATCAATTGAAATAACACAAGTAAAGACGGAAAGCGGTGATGTGAAAAAAATAAAAACTTCTAAAAGAATAATAAGTAAGAAGAAAGGCGGGAAAGAAGAAGTTACAGAAATAACAACAGTGGAAAAAGACGATCAAGCACCGATATCTATCGTCACAGTTTCTGAAAAATCATTGGATCAACCTTTAGAAGTTGAAGAGATTAAAGAAGTTAATAAAAAACATAAAAAGATTATTAAACGAGTTAAGAAAGACAAAGAACAAAATTTGAAAACAGCAGAAATAATAACTCTCTCAGATAATGATGAGACAGTAACAGAATTTATTGTAAAGCGAATATATAATACAGCTGTTTTTATAGACGATATTCCAGAAAAAAATGAACTTAGTGAGCTTCCAAATGAAAAAATAATTGAAGAAGAGGATTTACCTGAAAGTAAAACAAAGACAATAAAAATTAAAAAACGTGTGGTAAAAAAGAAAACAACTGCAGATATCTCAGAAGATGATGATAAACAACCAAAAGTTTCTACAATTGACAGTGAAATTGAAGATGAAGTCGTAACAGAATCAAAAATATCAGAATTAGAAGAAATTCAACCGATAAAAGTGATTGAGTTACCTGAACAAGTTGAAATTAAGGAAACCACAACACCTGAAGGTAAAATAAAACAAAAGAAAATTACTAAACGTATCCTTAAGAAGAAAATAGGACCAAAAACGGAAACAACAGAAATTATAACTGAACAAATTGGTGACAGTCAACCTATCGTTTCAGTTCAAAAGACGGAAGAATATACAGATACTGCAGTAGAAGAATTTGAGAATATATATGAACCTGAAAAAGCATCGGTAGTAGAAGAAATACCTGAGGCAGTAAAAGTAACGCAAATCAAGACTGAAACTGGTGACATAAAAACTGTAAAGACAACAAAACGAGTAATAAAAACGAAGAAAGGTCCAAAAAAAGAAATAACAGAGATAGTTACTATAGAAAAAGAAGGCGAAACCCCAATAACCACAGTCAATGTTATCGATGAGAAGCTTCCCGAAGAGAAAGAGGATAAATCCATTGAAATTATTGAACTTCCCGAAGAAACAGCAGTAATAGAAACTAAAATGCCAGATGGTATACCCAAACAGAAAAAAGTTACAAAACGTGTAATTAAAAAGAAAGTAGGATCTAAAGTAGAAACTACAGAAATTGTTACAGAACAACAAGAAAACGAGGCACCAATTATTTCAGTTAGTAAAACAGAGGAACTAATAGATGAAGAAACTACTCCGTTTACTGTATTAAAAAAGACAGACACGGCGAAACCTATAGAAGAAATTCCAGAAACAGTCCAAGTTACTCAAGTGCGTACAGAAGAAGGAGACATTAAATCTGTTAAGACAACTAAGAGAGTAATCAAAAAGAAAAAGGGGACTAAGGAAGAAACCACTGAAATAACAACTATTGAAAAAGACGATGAATCTCCAATTACAACTGTAATCGTGACAGAAAAAGATGACTTACCAAAAGAAGAAATAATACCAATAGAAACAATTGAATTACCAGAAGAGACATATGTTGAAGAAACTAAAACTCCAGATGGGTTAACTAAACAGAAGAAAATAACAAAACGAATTATTAAGAAGAAAACTGGTCCTAAAATAGAAACAACTCAAATTATCTCTGAACAAGACGATGATACTAAGGAGCCCATCATTTCTGTACATAAGACTGAAGAGATATTAGATGTAGTTACCACACCTCTGAATAGCAATCTACACGATTTTGACAAGGCTAAAATAGTAGAAGAAATTCCTGAAGAAGTAAATGTCGCGGAGGTTCCTACTGAAACAGGTGAAACTAAATCCGTTAAAACTATAAAACGAGTTATTAAGAAGAAAAAGGGTCCTAAAGAAGAAGTTACTACAATAACCACTGTAGAAAAGCAGGGTGAAACTCCTATTACTACTGTCACAGTAAGTGACAAAGACTATGGTGTTCCAGAAGTAACTACACCGCTAGAAATAATTGAACTTCCAGAAGAGCAAACTATAGAAGAATTTTCAACTCCAGAAGGTAAAACTAAGATTAAAAAGATTTCAAAACGCACGATAAAGAAAAAAGTCGGTCCCAAAGTAGAAACAACTCAAATTGTCACAGAAGAAGTAGATGGAAAAGTAGAGCCGATAATATCTGTTCACAAAACAGAAGAAGTTCTCGAAGATATGACAATACCATTTGAGCAGATAATAGATGAACCTCACAAAGCTCATACTATTGAAGAAGTACCTGAGGAAATTAAAATTACACAAATACGGACTGAAACTGGCGAAAAGAAAGCGATTAAAACAACAAAGCGGGTAATTAAGAAGAAAAAGGGACCAAAAGAAGAAGTCACTGAAATTACTTCTGTGGAAGTGGAAGGAGAATTACCTATTACTACAGTTACCGTGACTGAAAAAGATGATGTTAATGTACAGGAAATAGTACCAATAGAAACTGTCGAACTGCCGGAAGAAATATTTATCGAAGAAACTGTTACACCAGAGGGTATTCCTAAAACAAAGAAAATAGTAAAACGTACCATTAAAAAGAAAATTGGCCCTAAAGTAGAAACAACAGAAATTATAACTGAACAAGGTGAAACCAAAGAACCTATTGTATCTGTCCACAAAACAGAAGAAATTTCAGAAGATATTGCCTTTCCTTTTAATGAAGTACTGCAAAAATCTGACACTGCTAATGTTGTTCAGGAAATTCCAGAGGAAGTTAAAGTTACACAAATTCGTACTGATACCGGTGAAACCAAAGCAATAAAAACAACAAAACGAGTTATTAAGAAGAAAAAAGGCCCCAAAAAAGAAGAAATCACGGAGATTACTACAGTTGAAGCTGAAGGAGATACACCTATTACAACAGTAACTGTAACGGAAGAAGAAACGCCAGAAGAGAAGCCATATGATATAATTGAAGTCCCAGAGGAAATCATTACAGAAGAATCAAAATCTCCAGAAGGTAAGTCAATCAAGAAAAAAATTATTAAGCGTGTTATTAAAAAGAAAACAGAGCCTAAAACTGAAACAGAACAAACAACTATCGGAGAAGACAATAAAAAACAAATTTTAACACACACAACAGAAGACATTATTGACGACACCATTACACCACTTGTTACTTTACATGAAACAATAAAAGCTAAAATTATTGAAGAAATTCCCGAAAAATATGAAACATCCGTAACACTTTCACAACTTGATAATATTAAACCAGATAAAACAATTGAAATAATAGAACTACCTGAAGAAACAACTATAGAAGAGGCAGCGACACCTGAAGGTTTGGTAACAAAAAAGAAAATTACTAAACGTGTTATCAAGAAAAAGAGAGGACCTAAATTAGAAACTACAGAAATAGTTAGTGAACAAATAGATGATAAAGAACCTATAGTATCTGTACATACTACAGAAGACCTCGTAGAGGATACTATTTCATCTTTTACAGATATAACACAAAGACCCGAAAATGCTAATATTATTGAGGAGATTCCTGAGAAAGTGGAAGTAACACAGATACGAACAGAATCAGGAGACATAAAATCTGTTAAGAAAACTAAACGTGTTATAACGAAAAAAGATGGGCCTAAAAAAGAAGTGACTGAAATCACAACCATAGAAAAAGATGGCGAATCACCTATAACAACGGTAAGTGTTATCGCTGAATCGCCAGAAGCGGAAGAAATTATTGAAGCGGTGGAATTACCAGAAGAAACTACTATAGAAGTTCTTGAAACTCCAGAAGGTAAACCAAAATATAAAAAAGTTACAAAAAGAATTATAAAAAAGAAAAAAGGTCCTAAACTTGAAACTACAGAAATCACTACAGAAGAAGAAGACAATAAACAGCCTGTGGTCTCAATCCATACTATCGAGGAACTTGTGGATGATATTAGTTTACCATTTACACCGGAAATAGATACTCCTGATACTGTTATGGTCATTGAAGAATTACCTGAGAAGGTAGAAATTACTCAAGTGCGAACAAAAACTGGTGAAATTAAGTCAATAAAGACTACAAAAAGAGTCATTAAAAAGAAAAAAGGCCCAAGCAAAGAAGTTACAGAAATCACAAAAATAGAAACGGATGGCGAAACTCCCATTAGTACGATTACGGTTACTGAGGAAAAAGATTCAGAGTTAGATGAAGTTGTAGAAGACTCAAGTTCAATCACTGAAGAGAAACCAGTTGAAGCCTTACAACCTCAAGATGGTAAGCCTATTAAAAATCAAGTTGTTAAACGTAAAAAAAGGGTAGGGTCTAAAACTGAACAAATCGTGACAGTTGAGCAACAAGTCGATAAACCATATACCATATCAGTACACACTACCGAAGAAATCAAAGACGATACCACTACACCACTCGAACATACATTACGCTCACAAGACACAGCTAAACTACTAGATGAACCTTTAGAAAAAATAAATATTACTCAAATACATACAAAATTAAGTGAAGATAAGCCCATTACTGATACAGAGCGCGTTATTAAGAAGATTAAAAAATCCAAGAAAAAAACTGTTGAAATTGATGACATTTTTGAAGAAAACATTCCAAAAGAAGAAAATAGGATCGAGTCACCTGAATTTACTGTAGAAGAAATAGAAACTCCATATGGTAAGCTTAAAATTAAATATTATATTCACGATCTTCATTCGTCATTTCAAATCCTCATTAATTACATCGAGATCAAAAGTCGAGATAGATAAGGACATCTGTGATTTTTTTACTTATAATTGAAAATGAAAGTCGATATTCAAAGAAATAAACGTTGAAGATTTAATGATATAGTCAATAAAAGTTGAACATATATGGAATTTCAAGTTTATTTATTTGTTTCAACAATTTCTTGATTTTCGTAAATATCTATTCTTTATTTGACAAATATTTACATATGTATTCATGAGGTATGCTACAATACTTTTACAATTTACTCGAAATAGGCAATAGAATACTATTTATTTCAAATTTCTTTATGATTTAAAAAAAAAATAATACAAAAAGTTTTAAGTTCATAAACGGCTAAAATGTCTTACATGAATAAATGATTTTTGATTTGATATTAAGAATAAACAACAACAATCATCACAATCTATACTCATATATAGCAAAGGCATTACTTGTCTACATCAAATCTATATATATATAATTTATTTGGGAAGACTTGAAGCAGACGTAGAGAAAACTTACTTAGGGCTGATGTATTCTGAACATTTATATATCATACTATCACACTAATTCGCTGATTTTTATGCAATATAACTTCACTTCTTAGTACACGATATATTTTAAGAAAATAATTTCTGATTATTGAACATGAACAGACATAGTAAACTAAGTAAGTGTAGCGCTTACTACTTGTGCCATAACGTCGAAAGTTTCGACTACAGGAAAAATCATCAACCATCATCATACTCATACCGATCACATAAATGTTCCACGATAATTATAGTTTATATACAGATGTTACCCATTTATTTATATATAGGAATAGTCTTAATACAAAAGATGTGGAATGTAAATGTAAAAACAAGAGCTTAAAGGGTCATATGTGTAATATAAATATAACAATTACAATCACAATAACCCATGTCAGTCATTGTTATACAATTTATCTTCATATTAAAATTCGCTGAGATTTTTTTAAATCGATTAACTGTGATAAGTTAACAAATACATAGGCATACTACATATATGTTATTAGAGTGATTATTGTTGTGGATGACGTAAGATATAATATAGTCGAATCATAGACTAAATACTAGTTCAGTCGCCGGCTATCGTCATCGCTAATTATATTTAACTGTAATAGATATTGTAACATTCACAATTTGCTCCAATATTTTGTATTAAAGGTTCCTCATGAAAAACATAAAATTAATATTGATAATATCGACATAAAAAAGAAAGAAATACATGCTCATTACTTACTCTATGATAATATATTTCATACAAACACTAAAACAGAGAATACTTTTTCAGAAATATCAAAAGGTACACCGGTTTCACCAAAATCATCTGACACTGAAGAAACTGAAGAGATAGTGACTAAATTTATACAAGCTCCCGGAAATGGAGAACCAATACAAATTAAAACAAAGCGCACAATTTTAAGGAAGACCAAAAAGAAAGGAAACAGAGACATTGCTGAAGGTGATATTGTAATAGAGGAAACTCTAGACGACGATAATAAAAAACAACCTCAACAAAAAATACCTCATGAAGTAAATATCGAAGAATATGATGGGGATGAGGCTGTCATTGAAGATTCTGATAAAAGTACCATTGAAATGCCTGAGGAAATTTTGCCTATACCAAAACTACCGACCCAAGTTCAAATAGAAGAAATGGCAGAAGAAATTATTCCCAAAATCACTGAATCACCAGATAAAGAAGTACCAGTGGTTAATATTATAGAATTGCCGGAAGAAACGATCGTTGAAGAATTTAAGACGCCAGACGGTATAAAGAAAAAGAAAATCACTAAACGTGTAATCAAAAAGAAGGTAGGTCCTAAAGTAGAAACAACAGAAATAGCTACGGAAGAAGAAGAAAATAAGGAGCCGACTATTTCAGTGAGTAAAATGGAGGAAGTGATCGATGATGAGACATTCCATGAATTTACCATGAGGTATAAGCCAGAAGTAGCCCAAATTATCGAAGAAATTCCAGAACAAATTGAGGTCACTCGAGTTCGTACAGAAAGTGGCAAAACTAAGGACATAAAAACTTCAAAAAGAATTATTAGAAAGAAGAAAGGTGATTCTAATGAAATCACAGAAATTACCACTATTCAAGAAGATGATGATGCACCGGTCACAACTGTAACAATAAAAGAATTATTGCCAGAAATAATAGAAGTTACAGATACGGAGGAAGTCATAGAATTGCCTGAAGAAATTGTAGTAGAAGAAAAGAAAGACATAGATGGTAGTACAAAACAAAAGAAAATCACAAAACGCATAATTAAAAAGAAAAAAGGACCAAAGATTGAAACAACAGAGATAACAACAGAGCAGGAAGATGAAAAACAACCAGTAATTTATGTACATAAGTCTGAAGAAATATCTGATGACTCTACAGTAGACTTTATAAACAAACACAAACCTGAAAAAGCACAAGTCATAGAAGAGCAGCCAGAACAAGTTGAAGTAACGCAAGTCAAAACAGAGACCGGTGATGTAAAAAAAGTTAAGACTACTAAAAGAAAAATAAGTAAGATTAAAGATGGCAAAGAGGAAATTACAGAAATAACGACGGTAGAAAAGGATGATCAGGCACCTGTATCTATAGTAATCGTAACTGAAAAACCATTGGATGAGACTATAGTACCTGAAGATATAGATGACGTAATACCAAAACATAAAACAGTTGTCAGAAAAAAGAAATCTAAACCAAAAGTAGCCGAAGTTTTAACAGCAACTGATGATATAGATACAGTGGAAGAAATAGTTCCAGAACATAAACCAGTTACTGTGGACATCAAAGTTGTCCCAAATGTGCTTGAAGAGATAACTACTGAAGAAACAAAATCATCAGAAGGTAAGTCTAGAAAATCAAAAGTAATAAAACGCATAACAGAAATGAATGTACAATCGACAGCAGAACCCACATCAAACCAAGATGACACGACACAACCAAAATCTTCACAACTAGACGAGAAAACAGATGACACATCTTCAATAATAATTCACAGAACTACTAATGTACATACAGACATAACAGAACCATCACAAACAGAAGAAAGTAGGCCAACAGAGACATTCGAATTACCCGAACAAACAATACTTCAAATGACAGAAACACCAGATGGTAAGGTAAAACAAAAGAAAATCACTAAACGCATCATAAAAAAGAAAGTAGGACCCAAAATAGAAACAACAGAAATTACAACTGAAGCAGAGGATGACAAGCAACCTGTAATATTAGTACACAAAACAGAGGAATATACAGACGAAATCTCCCAAAACCTGAAGGACACACAACAACTACAAAAAGCATTTGTAATAGAAGAAGTTCCAGAAACGGTTAATATAACACAAATAAAGACTGAAGTGGGTGACGTTAAAAAAGTAAAAACTACAAAACGAGTAATAAAATCTAAAAATGGACCAGAAAATACTATAACTGAAATTGTTACTATAGAAGAAGAAGGTCAAAGTCCTATAACAACCGTAAATGTCAGAGAAGAAACAGACATTAAGGAAAGTAATAAAAAACCAACAGAAATTATTGAATTACCCGAAGAAATAAAAGTTACAGAAACAGATACGTCAGAGGGAAAAGTCAAGAATAAAATAACAAAACGTGTAATCAAAAAGAAATTAGGAGACAAAGTGGAAAAAACAGTAATTGTTACAGAACAACATGGACATGAGGAACCGATTATTTCTATCAGTAAAACAGAAGAATTAGTAGACGAAGACGCATTGCCCTTTTCTATATTACAAACAGAAGAAACTGCAAAACCTATAGAAGAAATCCCAGAGACAATTCAAATTACGCAGGTGCGTACAGAAAAAGGTGATCTTAAATCTATAAAGACCACAAGGAGAACATTTAAAAAGAAAAAGGGACCTAAGGATGAAATTACCGAGATTACAACTATCGAAAGAGAGGACGAGGCCCCAATTATGACGCTCAGTGTGACAGAAAGAGATAATGATACTATACCAAAAGAGGATACGTTGACTGCCGAAATAATTGAATTACCGCAAGTAACTTATATTGAAGAGACTAAAAGTCCAGAAGGTGAAACAAAACAAAAAAAGGTAACCAAGCGCACCATCAAAAAGAGAGAAGGTTCGAAAGTAGAAACAACACAAATTATATCGGAGCAAGACGATGAAAGAAAAGGACCTACTATTTCAGTGCATAAAACGGAGGAAATATTGGAAGATATTACCGCGCCACTATTTGTCATTGAACATAACACTGATAAAGCAGTCATATTAGAAGAAATGCCAGAAGAAGTCAAGATTACACAGGTCAGTACGGAAGCAGGCGAATCCAAATCAATCAAGACGACTAAACGTGTTATTAAGAAAAAGAAAGGTCCAAAGGAAGAAATTACAACTATAACTACTGTGGAAAAAGATGACGAATTGCCTGTTACTACTGTTATAGTCACCAATAAAGAAAATACCCATCCAGAGGTAACCGCACCAGTAGAGATCATAGAGCTACCTGAAGAAACAATTATTGAAGAAATACAAACCCCAGAAGGTCCTAATAAAGTAAAAAAAGTTGTCAAACGTACAATAAAAAAGAAAATAGGTCCCAAAATAGAAACAACACAAATCGTTTCAGAACAAGAAGACGAATCACGAGAACCGATTATATCTATCCACAAAACTGAAGAATTATTAGAAGACACAGTTACACCTCTCAATGAAATATTAACTGTTCCTCACAAAGCTTGCATTGCGGAAGAAATCCCCAAGGACATAGAAGTTACACAAGTAAATACAGAATTTGGTAAAACTGAACCAGCTAAAAAATTAAAGCGAATAACAAAAAAGACAAAAGAACCTAAGGATGATATTTCCGAAATCACAGATCTTATTGAAAAGGAAGATCAAAAGCGGGCGGAAATAATAGAATTACCAGAGGTAACATTCGTAGAAAAATATGATACTCCGGAAGGAGTTATTAAACACAAGACAGTAACTAAACGTACCATTAAAAAGAAATTAGGTCCTAAAATAGAAACGACACAAATTATTACAGAACAAAATGACGATAATGAACAACCTGTCGTTTCTATAAACAAAACGGAAGAGATAGTTGATGACGGCACTGCACCACTAGAACACCTATTGGCCGAAGTCGAGGAAGCCATAATTGTAGAAGAAGTACCAGAGGATGTAAAAGTTACAAAAATAAGAACAGAGGATGGTGAAACACGGACGATCAAAACCACAAAACGTATTTTCAAGAAAAAAGATGGACCCAAAAAAGAAACTACTGAAATAATTACTATTGAAGCAGAAGGACAAACGCCTATTACTACTGTTTCCGTTACAGAGAGGGATGACGACACAATTCCAATACAGACTTATGAGTTACCAGAAGAAACTATCATCGAAGAATACAAAACTCCAGAAGGAGGTACAAAACAAAAGAAGATTACTAAACGCATAGTTAAAAAGAAGGTAGGTCCTAAAGTAGAGACAACAGAAATTGTCACAGAACAAGACGAAGGAGCTATAGAACCAACTGTTTCAGTGCATACAATTGAAGAAATTATAGATGATGTTACTACTCCTATAGCACAAGAATTAAGTAACCTAGAGGAAGCTAAAATTGTGGAGGAAATGCCAGAGGAGATAAAAGTTGAGCAAGTCCAAACAGAAACAGGAGATATTAAGTCTGTGAAGACAATTAAACGTGTGATTAGAAAAAAGAAAGGACCAAAAGAAGTAGTAACAGAAATTATAAGTACTGATGTCGAAGGACAGCAGCCTACTACTACAGTAAATATAATTGAACAAGATAACGCTCCACAAGATAACATAACACTGATTGAACTACCGGAAGAGACTTTTGTTGAAGAATTTAAAACTCCAGAAGGTGTAGTTCAAGAAAAAAGAACCGTGAAACGAGTAATCAAAAAGAAAATAGGGCCTAAAATTGAAACAACACAAATTATTACGGAACATGAAGGTGGAAGTGAGGAACCCATTATATCTGTACACCAAACAGAAGATATTTTAGAGGATGCTACTACTCCGCTCGATCAAATAGTTAAAAATATGGAGACGGCCAAAGTTATTGAAGAGATACCAGAAGATGTAAAGATTACACAAGTACGAACGCAAACGGGTGAAATAAAATCTGTGAAGACTACAAAACGCATTATAAAGAAAAAGGTCGGTCCAAAAGAAGAGATTACGGAAATTAGTATTATAGAAACTGATGGTGAAAAACCTATCACTACAGTGAATGTATTGGAAGAGGAAGAAATAAAGTCAAAAGAGGCAATAGAACTACCCGAAAATATTATTGAAGAATATGAATCTCCAAAAGACAAAACTAATCAGAAAAAGTTAACTAAACGAACTAATAAGAAGAAGGAGGAACCTAAAATTGAAGCTACCCAAAGCTTCCCTGATCTACAAGATGACATCAAAGTGCCCACTATGTCCGTACATACAACAGAAGAACTAATAGATGACGTATCCGAACCATTTAATGAACTAATGGATAAAACAGAAAAAGCAAGAACAGTAGACGAAGCACCAGAAAATGTTACAGTAACGCAAGTGGAAACGGATACTGGAGAAATAAAACCAGTGAAATCTGTAAAACGGGTTATAAAGAAGAAAGGTCCAAAAGAAGAAATTACAGAGGTGTCAACAATTGAACAAGTAGATGAATTACCAATAACTACTGTAGATGTATCTGAGAAAAATGATACTCAGACAGAAGAAACGTTGTCCACAAAATCAGTCGAGCTACCTGAAGAAACTATTGTTGAAGAATATGTATCTCCAGAAGGTGATATTAAACAAAAGAAAATTACTAAGCGAACAATTAAAAAGAAAGTTGGTCCCAAAATTGAAACGACACAAATTATTACTGAAGAAGATAATGAGAGTACACACCCTATCATTTCGATCCATAAGACGGAAGAAATTGTAGACGATATTAGTGAACCGTTTAAAGCGCTATTAAAAGAATCTGATGTAGCTGAAATTGTTGAAGAAATACCTGAAGATGTAAAAATTACACAAGTGCGGACAGAATCCGGTGAACCGAAATCAATTAAGACTACTAAACGTGTCATTAAGAAGAAGAAAGGACCTAAAGAAGAGGTTACAGAAATCGTCACTGTTGAACGAGAAGGAGAATCACCTATAAGTACAGTGAATATTACCGAAACAGAAATCTCAGAAGAAGAATCACCTGCAGAGATTGCGGAGCTACCCGAACAAGATATTCCAAAAATTTTGAAAGGTAAGTTAGCAAAGAAGAAAAGTCCTAAAACTATTTTAAAACAAACACCTAAAGACAAAAAGGTACAAGTAATTGATAAAGAACACATAAATACAGTTACACACAATACAGAGGACATTTTTGATGACACTACATTGCCACTTGCCACTCCACAAGTACCTGTGAAAGCACATATTATCGAAGAAACTCCTGACAGACTACATGTATCCATAGTACAAACATATAACCGTGACACTTTACCTACTAGAACTTTTAAAAATATAATTGAGGAGACAGAAGGGAATTATTATGATTCTAATGTTCAAAATGTACCAGAGAAAGAAGCAATTCAACCTACGAAAGTAAGTGAATACCAAGAAGTAATAACTAGTGAAGAACCTAAACCCCTCAATAATAAGATAAAAGTAAAGATTGACAATAAAAAAACTAAAAGTCCGAAGAAAGACGTAACGCAACTAAGCAGTGAACAGGATATAAATAAACAACCTTCACTTTCTGAACAGAAGACAGAAGTGATATTAGAAGATACGACTTTACCGCTTGCAGATACTGCACAATTACCAGAGAGCGTAGTTATAGTGGAAGAAAGTCCTGGTAAAATAAAAATAATGCAAGTTAATATAGAATTATCTGAGTCAACAGATGATATATCAAAACCGAAAAAAGTTAATAAACCCATGAAAAAAGAAAACATTGAACCTAAAATTGAAACCTCTATCACAGAAGTGCAGGATGAAAAACCTCTATTGTCTTTACATGCCACAGATACTATTGTAGATGATATTAACATAGTATTTACAGAAGATTCATATAATGTTCACAAAGCTGAGATAATCGAGGATATTCTTGAAACCGTAGGAATTACACAAGTACAAATGGAAAATGATCAAATGAAACCAGAAGAAATTATTAGCAGTAATAAACAGAAGAAACAGCGTAGAACTAAATTATCACAAATAGAATACCAAAATCCAGTTGCTGCTGTAACGGTTACCGAAAAAGAAATACCAAGTGAAGCAGACTCTTTAGGATTATTAGAGGACTCTACAGAAGATTTACAATCTCCGGAGGGTAAGATAAAATATAAATCAGTTAAACATATTAATAAAAATAAAATACTTCCTAAGTCAAATGAATTGCTGGGTAACCTAGAAGACAATCAACAGTATAACATTATAGCATATACAGAAGAAGAAAATTTACATGACACTTTAATACACCTAGAACACAATTTCCCTATACCTCAAAGAGCTAAAATTGTACACGAATCAATAGGAACTCTTCACATTCAAACTAAAGACTCTGTACTGATATCAGATCAGAAAATTATGGACGCCACTGAAACAGATTCACTTATAGAAGAAACACATAGTAAATCACAGAGACGCCCTAAAAATAAAGTAGGACTAAACACAGAAAAAACACAGTTGTCTCTAGCCAATGAGAATGAAACACAATTTAATACATCTGTTCACTTTATAGAAGAATACGATTATGACACCACCACACCTATAGAAAACACTTCATGCTCACCAGTCAAAGTACACATCACTGAAGAGCCATCACTCAAAATACACGCAACACAAGTTCAGATAACATTTAATCAAATAAAAACAACAAAAGATTTAGAAAGTAATGTACCTAAAAATTCGAACAATGAAAATCACACAGCGAAAGTTTCAGATAACAACGTTCACATTAAGCCAACTAAGTCCGGAATAGAAGAATCACAGGAAACATTACCAGATAAAACTACATTGCCAATAAGTGAATTACAAGAGAGCAAACTCACTGAGGAAAAAAATAAGAAACGAGTAATCAAAAAGGTAATAAAACCTATAATAGAACCCTCAGATATTTTTACAGAACAACAAGATATTGAGGAACCGATTATTTCTGTTGGTAAAACAGAAGAATTAGTAGACGAAGACGCAGTACCCTTCACTATATTACAAACAGAAGACACTGCAAAACCTATAGAGGAAATCCCAGAGACAATTCAAGTTACGCAGGTGTCTACAGAAAAAGATGACGTTAAGTCCACTAAGACTACAAGGAAAACATTTAAAAAGAAAAAGGGACCTAAGGATGAAATTACCGAGATTACAACTATCGAAAGAGAGAACGAGGCCCCAATTATGACACTCAATGTGACAGAAAAAGATAATGATACTATACCAAAAGAGGACACGATGACTGCCGAAATAATTGAATTACCGCAAGTAACTTATATTGAAGAGACTAAAAGTCCAGAAGGTGAAACAAAACGAAAAAAGGTAACCAAGCGCACCATCAAAAAGAGAGAAGGTTCGAAAGTAGAAACAACTCAAATTATATCGGAGCAAGACGATGAAAGAAAAGAACCTACTATTTCAGTGCATAAAACGGAGGAAATATTGGAAGATATTACCGCGCCACTATTTGTCATTGAACATAACACTGATAAAGCAGTCATATTAGAAGAAATGCCAGAAGAAGTCAAGATCACACAGGTCAGTACGGAAGCAGGCGAATCCAAATCAATCAAGACGACTAAACGTGTTATTAAGAAAAAGAAAGGTCCAAAGGAAGAAATTACAACTATAACTACTATGGAAAAAGATGACGAATTGCCTGTTACTACTGTTGTAGTCACCAATAAAGAAAATACCCATCCAGAGGTAAACGCACCAGTAGAGATCATAGAGCTACCTGAAGAAACAATTATTGAAGAAATACAAACCCCAGAAGGTCCTAATAAAGTAAAAAAAGTTGTCAAACGTACAATAAAAAAGAAAATAGGTCCCAAAATAGAAACAACACAAATCGTTTCAGAACAAGAAGACGAATCACGAGAACCGATTATATCTATCCACAAAACTGAAGAATTATTAGAAGACACAGTTACACCTCTCGATGAA
Source organism: Achroia grisella (assembly GCF_030625045.1). NCBI lineage: Eukaryota > Metazoa > Arthropoda > Insecta > Lepidoptera > Pyralidae > Achroia > Achroia grisella. The sequence continues at coordinate 2,154,156 of NW_026712977.1, read as the reverse complement.
ATATTAACTGTTCCTCACAAAGCTTGCATTGCGGAAGAAATCCCCAAGGACATAGAAGTTACACAAGTAAATACAGAATTTGGTAAAAATGAACCAGCTAAAAAATTAAAGCGAATAACAAAAAAGACAAAAGAACCTAAGGATGATATTTCCGAAATCACAGATCTTATTGAAAAGGAAGATCAAAAGCCGGCGGAAATAATAGAATTACCAGAGGTAACATTCGTAGAAAAATATGATACTCCGGAAGGAGTTATTAAACACAAGACAGTAACTAAACGTACCATTAAAAAGAAATTAGGTCCTAAAATAGAAACGACACAAATTATTACAGAACAAAATGACGATAATGAACAACCTGTCGTTTCTATAAACAAAACGGAAGAGATAGTTGATGACGGCACTGCACCACTAGAACACCTATTGGCCGAAGTCGAGGAAGCCATAATTGTAGAAGAAGTACCAGAGGATGTAAAAGTTACAAAAATAAGAACAGAGGACGGTGAAACACGGACGATCAAAACCACAAAACGTATTTTCAAGAAAAAAGATGGACCCAAAAAAGAAACTACTGAAATAATTACTATTGAAGCAGAAGGACAAACGCCTATTACTACTGTTTCCGTTACAGAGAGGGATGACGACACAATTCCAATACAGACTTATGAGTTACCAGAAGAAACTATCATCGAAGAATACAAAACTCCAGAAGGAGGTACAAAACAAAAGAAGATTACTAAACGCATAGTTAAAAAGAAGGTAGGTCCTAAAGTAGAGACAACAGAAATTGTCACAGAACAAGACGAAGGAGCTATAGAACCAACTGTTTCAGTGCATACAATTGAAGAAATTATAGATGATGTTACTACTCCTATAGCACAAGAATTAAGTAACCTAGAGGAAGCTAAAATTGTGGAGGAAATGCCAGAGGAGATAAAAGTTGAGCAAGTCCGAACAGAAACAGGAGATATTAAGTCTGTGAAGACAATTAAACGTGTGATTAGAAAAAAGAAAGGACCAAAAGAAGTAGTAACAGAAATTATAAGTACTGATGTCGAAGGACAGCAGCCTACTACTACAGTAAATATAATTGAACAAGATAACGCTCCACAAGATAATATAACACTGATTGAACTACCGGAAGAGACTTTTGTTGAAGAATTTAAAACTCCAGAAGGTGTAGTTCAAGAAAAAAGAACCGTGAAACGAGTAATCAAAAAGAAAATAGGGCCTAAAATTGAAACAACACAAATTATTACGGAACATGAAGGTGGAAGTGAGGAACCCATTATATCTGTACACCAAACAGAAGATATTTTAGAGGATGCTACTACTCCGCTCGATCAAATAGTTAAAAATATGGAGACGGCCAAAGTTATTGAAGAGATACCAGAAGATGTAAAGATTATACAAGTACGAACGCAAACGGGTGAAATAAAATCTGTGAAGACTACAAAACGCATTATAAAGAAAAAGGTCGGTCCAAAAGAAGAGATTACGGAAATTAGTATTATAGAAACTGATGGTGAAAAACCTATCACTACAGTGAATGTATTGGAAGAGGAAGAAATAAAGCCAAAAGAGGCAATAGAACTACCCGAAAATATTATTGAAGAATATGAATCTCCAAAAGACAAAACTAATCAGAAAAAGTTAACTAAACGAACTAATAAGAAGAAGGAGGAACCTAAAATTGGAGCTACACAAAGCTTCCCTGATCTACAAGATGACATCAAAGTGCCCACTATGTCCGTACATACAACAGAAGAACTAATAGATGACGTATCCGAACCATTTAATGAACTAATGGATAAAACAGAAAAAGCAAGAACAGTAGACGAAGCACCAGAAAATGTTACAGTAACGCAAGTGGAAACGGATACTGTAGAAATAAAACCAGTGAAATCTGTAAAACGGGTTATAAAGAAGAAAGGTCCAAAAGAAGAAATTACAGAGGTGTCAACAATTGAACAAGTAGATGAATTACCAATAACTACTGTAGATGTATCTGAGAAAAATTATACTCAGACAGAAGAAACGTTGTCCACAAAATCAGTCGAGCTACCTGAAGAAACTATTGTTGAAGAATATGTATCTCCAGAAGGTGATATTAAACAAAAGAAAATTACTAAGCGAACAATTAAAAAGAAAGTTGGTCCCAAAATTGAAACGACACAAATTATCACTGAAGAAGATAATGAGAGCCCACACCCTATCATTTCGATCCATAAGACGGAAGAAATTGTAGACGATATTAGTGAACCGTTTAAAGCGCTATTAAAAGAATCTGATGTAGCTGAAATTGTTGAAGAAATACCTGAAGATGTAAAAATTACACAAGTGCGGACAGAATCCGGTGAACCGAAATCAATTAAGACTACTAAACGTGTCATTAAGAAGAAGAAAGGACCTAAAGAAGAGGTTACAGAAATCGTCACTGTTGAACGAGAAGGAGAATCACCTATAAGTACAGTGAATATTACCGAAACAGAAATCTCAGAAGAAGAATCACCTGTAGATATTGCGGTGCTACCTGAACAAGATATTCCAAAAATTTTGAAAGGTAAGTTAACAAGAAAGTTACTCAACTTGTTCGGGTACAAACATTTAAGAAGAGAAGGAATATAAACTTGATGACGATCAGAAAGTACACAAAGATTTTGCTGTCTCATTCACAACATATAACATTTTCTCTGCACTACTTTTTCACTTATCATCACTTTAAAACAAGTTTTTGTAATTGTAATACACCAGATTAGTTTAAAGTAGTCTTAGTTTAAATTGAACTGAACATAAAAATTGCTTTCGATATGTAACTTAATTTATTATATTATTTAATAATGTTAAACGCTCAAGGGATTTTTTTTAAATATTTTCTCATAATAATCACATCAAACGACTTATTAGAAAATCAAGTGTTTGAAAGCAATAATTAATTTAATTAGTGAACCTGTAACTTACAAACAACATGTATATATATACTTAGAATACATACGCGTCAAAAACTTCAGAGTAATATTACTACAGATGTATATATATACATATGTACTACGCATAGTGTATATTTTAGTCGCCACTTTGAAAAAGATTTCTAGCAACGATTAAAGGAACTAAACTGTTAAAAAACACACAGCTTTCACAGTACAGTTACTTCTCATAACACAATATTAACACAAACACATTATTATTGTACTACACTAGCTCTTCGGTTTAGTATAGAATTTATTCATCAAATTATCTTTCTCTTAAATTTGTATGTTTACATTTTATTACCTAATTGCTGTGATATTATTCTATTTCCACGTTAAAGAAACACATATAAAGTTACAGAATTGTGAACATACAACGATTATAAGAATAAAACATGTTCCACAATAAGTACAATAATAGGAATATATAAGTTTGTACAATAATAATATATACGTATTATTTCATCATTGCAACAACTTATTACTATAACTTAAGCTGTGAACTGAAAGAATTGTTGCAGTGAATTCTATCCAAGCATTAACGCAATTGAATAAAAACATGTTATATAATAACTACATATTTTTTTAATAACACAAAAATATATCGATAAGTAAGAAAACAGTACGTTCAAAACTAGAGCAACACGTGAAACAAACTATCATTCAAAGAAGATTAAGGAATGAAAAATCATTAAGTAAATAAATAAAGAGAATTCATTTGAAATCCTATAAATTATAAGATTTTTTTTTGTCTCTGTGATCACAAGGGTAGTCTATGACATAAAACTAAAGTTAAGTCATTTGAGGTTTGTTCGCCAGAAACGAACTGAAATTCCATGGATATGGATATATATTGAGTTATAAGGAAATGTTGTAAAACGTGAAGCACAGCTAATGTAACATTAAATAATATAATAATAAGTCATACTATTGGGTAAGGTTAAAGGAGAAACGTTACTGCAACAAAACGTATCGATATACTTACAGGAAAAAATAATTCACGAGGCTACTCTTGCGAGAATTATAAAAACAAGCAGGAAGTATATTTCGCAGTCACAAAGTAGGTTTATAGCCTCATGAAACTTATACTATATGTATACATATTTCATAGGAAAAAAAATAAGAACATTGTGAATTGAAGCGTTTTTAAAATCTTTTCTATTTAATATAGATAATAATACTATACTAAACTGATGTTTATATGTAGGTAATGGATAGAAAGGTATAACGGTAAATATAACATTATGTACTCATACATCATACTATATAAATACATAAAATAATATAAATATTAAATTTTATTTTTCATAAACTATGTACTTATAAAGTTATAACACAACAGCTCATATCGCCTAGGAAGAAATCACATCAATAGCTTCTAAATCTGAATATATGTATGTCTAACTACACCACTCTTCAATTAATTATAATCTTTCATTATTTTTACCTACAGTATTTGGATAGGACGTTAGTATTGAATTAAAGTAACTAATTATAACCGATGAGGCTAAACTTTTCAAGACATTCCCGACACCCCAGAAGCGAAAAATAGAGATAGTAAATTAATATCTGCAGAAATTACAAACATATAGTATGTTTATAGTCTCTACAGATAGTAATCTTTATATCGCTTCTTTAATATGTGCGTATTTATAAAATAAGGGAAATTATAGTAAGTACATAATAAGTAATATATATACGAAGCTCAGCTCTATTCAGATAAATTTTAAAAAAATAACATGGAAAAAAATTTTCTATTACAAATGCTAATATAAAGACAATATCAACAACCAAAAGATAAATAAATTACAGAAAATTGATCATAGAAATAATTAGTTCTATAGACAATGTTACAATACATACAACTACTTTTCACTACTTTCACTACAGAAGACAAAACAGTTTCTGATGATAATATTTCCAATTAGAAGTTGGATATTAAATACTATTCTACATAAGAATACGTATTTCGACAATGGAAATACTAATCACTATTATTAATGTTAAGTTACCATAGAAAATGGTAGAAACAGAGATAATATTTAAAAAAATAATTTTACCTGAATTTATTTTCGGAACCACCACTGACGCTGTGAAACCCAGATGGTACATGTATGGAAAACTGAAAAACAAAACAAAACCCAAATTAGAAACAACATACACCATAACAGAAGGGGGAGATATATTTGTTGAACGATCCTATAACATAGAAATGGAACCTATAAAATATATATAATGTTTCCAATTTGATGATAACAACATATAAATCTATCAATTACAGATCATTCCAATACTGATGAGTGAAATAAATAAATACACAAAGCTGTTCATAAAGCAAAGATAATAGTCATACTGTAATTATAACACGATGAAGACGGTGATGATGATGATAACGGTGTAAAATTTACAATTATATTAAAATATATATAGATTATATATATATATATAGATTCGTATAACATTTTGTCACTTACAAAATGTTTATACAATACATATTTCAAAATTTTAGAATTTTATGTGGAAACTGTCCACGAAAATATGTTAAAGTATTCAAAACTAATACATATATATAAGATTATAAAAGATTTATCAAAAGACTTTTACAGATTTCGCGTTTGTCTATAATATACTTGAATTTATGGCGTATAAAATGTACTGTGTTTTATTAGTGAACAGCGTTAATGTAAGGTCCAAAACTCTACAATTTCATTCGATAGTAGATTATCTATAAAATTGAAATTGAAACTATATATTTTTACATTGCTTTTTGCGATTGTTATTGTTTCATAAATACTATAATATTTCTAATTTTGTCTAAAAAACATTTCATTTATTGTATTCTTAACGTGTTTCTTAATGTAATATTTATTAAATGAAAAATGGTGCAGCTAAAATGTATATGTAGTTAATATATAGTTTAACGGACAATTTGTTTTTATTGCGTCTGTAAATTAATTTTATCCATTAGTTATATAAATAGTTTGTAATTAAAGGACAGCCACATAAGTCAAATTTATGTATGTAAGTTACGTTCTTTAATTTTATTCACAAGGATTAAACACGGTAAGCCGAAAAATCTACAACTTTTCACAACTTTCCACACATATGTTTTTTGCCTCAAGTTTTTTTCTATGACTATGCAATTCATACTGATCATGACAACAACTTAACTGTCCTCAAAGTATTTATTAAGTAACACATGTTTATAACCGTGTATATTTGATATCCACGTTTAACATTATAAACACACCTGCAGTCTATACAATCAATCTTTACATCTATCTGTCTTTTTATTTAATATTTATTATGGTATATTATAATCTTCATTGAAATTACAGATCATGTAGATTTACCTACAGATACAGAGTTACCAAAGTTACCATCTGAAATAAAACCTGAAGAGAAGAAGCCAAAGAAGCTGAAGAAAAAACTGAAAGAAAAAGAAGAAGTTCAACCACAAACTGAAGAAGAGCATATTATTGAAAGCCCAGAAGATATTAAATCTGAGGAAATAGAAGCAGCTCCAGTAAATGACGTCACAGAAAAGAAAGAACCAAAGAAGCTGAAACTAACACCAATGAAAATTGAAAAAATGAAAATAAGTGAACCTCAACATGCTGAAAATATAGAAGGTCCTCAGTTTGCAAAATTAAAATTGAAAAAACCTACTCAAAAACCAAAACAAGAACAATCAACTGTTACGCTGCCAAAGTTCCAACTAAAAAGTCGTATAAAATATATTAATGATTGGCCACCACAAGATACGAAGCCCATAATTTCATTTTTAGGTAGCATAAGACAAAACGGAGAATTATCCAGAAACATAAAAGAAGCTGCGAAAATTAAAAAGAAACCTATTAAAATATCGATGCCCGATTTCGAAAAAGCCGAACTTGAAAAACCAGAGCTATTTGAATACACATCAGATAAAGGAGAAATCAGTTCCGAAGAACCCAAATTAGCTTCTACAGAAGATGATAGCAAACCGATTTTGGAAGAAAAATATACTACAAATGAACCTGAAATACCTTTGGAACCTGAAGTGATTGATACTCCTTCTAAAACTAAAACACCTACTGTTATTGAAGAATTACCTATAAAGAAGGAATCGGAGCTAAAACCTAAGGAAGATGTACCTGAAGAAATAGAAAAACCTGATTTAAAAGATAATATACCGGAAGAAAGCGTAGCGAAACCCAAGGAAATTAAGAAAAAAGTAGTTAAGAAAACACCAGAATTAACAGATAAAGTAGTAGACGAATCAGATGTTAGAGAAGAACCTATTACTTCAGAATCTACTGAATCTGAACCTAAATTGGAAGATAAACTTGAAGACACAGAAAAGAAACCTAAAAAAGGAAAAAAGAAGGAGAAACCTGTACTAAAAGAGGTGGAGGATGTTGTTACGGAAGAAACGACAGAAATTACTGTTAATAAACCTGACCAAGAAATTATCGAACAAGAACCAATAACTAAAAAGCCAGAAGAGGAAAATAAAATTATTGAAGAGAAACCAAAACTGGTAAAGAAAATGAAGAAAAAAGCTACTCCAAAAGACACGGTTCCAGAAATTGAGAAAGAATTATCTCCAGAAAAACAAGAGAAAATTGAACTCATAGAAGAGCCTGAAGAGCCTACAATACCAAAGCAAGATATTGAATCCGAACCTGTTGTGGTTGAAGAGAAGCCTAAAAAGATTAAAAAGAAAATTGTTAAACCTGAATTAGATAAACCAGAAGAACCTACTGAAGATGTTTCCCCTGAGAGTCCTAAGGAAGTTGTACCCGTACAAGAGAAAAAACCGAAGGTAAAACTTACTCCAATGAAAATAGAAAGAAAAGTACTTGAAGTAAGTAAGCCACAGCATGCTGAAAATATTGAAGGCCCTCAGTTCACAAAACTCAAATTAAAGAAAACTGTGTCTAAACCTAAACAGGATAGTTCTGTTGTTACTATACCAAAATTCCAATTAAAGAGTCGTATAAGATATATAAATGACTGGCCACCACAAATTATAGAACCAATTATAAGCTTTTTAGGGAGTGTAAAACAAAATGGCATATTATCAAGAAACGTGAAAGAAGCAGCAAAAATAAAGAAAAAAGTGTATAAGGAACCAGAATTGCCTGAAATAGAAAAGACAGAATTAGAAAAACCATTGTTTGGATATGAGGATATTGTAGAAAGTAAAAAACTAGAAGAAACTGAATTGCCAAAAGAAGATATTGAAGAGAGGGACGATGAACCTGAGCAATTTACTATAAAACCAAGGCGCCCAAGTGTCAAAAAATCTGAAGAATTAGTCGATGAAATAACCATAAAAAAGAAGTTAAAACCGCTCCGTAAGTCATCTGTGACGTTACCTGAAATAACAGAACCAGAGAACGTTACATTTAGACCAAAAAGCACTAAAACAAAAGAGGATGTTGAACAAGAATTTAATATTCAGTTAGATTCCTATGCAGAAGAAGAAATTTCAATGTCAAGTAAAGTCAAATTGAAGCCTCAGAAACAACCTACCTTTAATGAAGAAGCAAATGAAACCTCTATTAAATTTTATGAAGAAAATGAGGGTCCGGATGTAGTTGAAATTATTGAAAGTGATGTAGAGGAGGAAGATGATACGTCAAACGTAATGTTATCATTAAAGAAACCAAAAAAAGTAAAGAAAGTTGCATCAGAAGATATAACGTCTAATGTAACTATATCTAAACCGAAGTCTGCCGAACCTGTATCAGAAATCACACAAGACATAAGTCTTAAATTAGAGAAAAAGCCTAAATATGTAATTGATGACCAAGAAGAAGTAACATTTGACGTGAAATCACAAACAGATCAATATACACAAGAAGAACTGTCACTTTCCAGTAAAATCAAACTGAAGCCAAAAAAGAAGGTAACTGTATCAGAAGCTGCTGATGAAACATCTATACAATTGACGCAAGAAATCGAAGATGATAGTCAAGCAGAAGAGATAATTTTAAGTGAAGCTGAGTCCGATGATAATGTGGAATTCCGCATTAAACGTAAACCTAAAAAGCCCGCTTATGAGGTCAGTGAAGTAGAAGAACTTAGTATAGAATTAAAACCCAAAAAGATAAATGACGACACGTATGAAGAAGAACAACTGACTATATCAGCTAAACGAAAGCCCAGGAAACCATCCCAAATTCAAGGTATTGATTACAATTTGATAATAGTGATTTGATAATATTTGGTAATCTGAAACATGTAACTGCATTGCACTAATACCTTTGAAAGCGCTTCGTTATATGTATTATAAAAGGCATTGCTAATGTGGCCGAACTAAATTTGTATTCGCTTTATTAACTTTGGAAATAATACACAAAGCTATTAATGTAATTTAAAAAAATTGAACAGAAAACTAATAAAATAAAAATAAATAATTATTAATTAAGAAAAAACTACTTAACCAAAATTTGTGAAATTTATAAGGATATTACATTTTAAATATACAAATAGTTTGTCGAACGGTTTCTTAAATTACCTTTCTTTTCCACCTTTAGTATCGCTTTTATTATTTATAACTTTATAAAAGCTAAGAAAACATAACCCCAATAGCCGAACAATACGGCCCTAGAGCTCTTTACCGGTGTTGTTATCTTTATTATATTTTGTTTCTGATATATTTTAGGTTAATTTAAATATTTCTAAAAAAAATATTTAGGTAGTATTCGTTTCTTAAAAGAAATAAAATTAAATAAAAAATACTTACTTTTATAAACTGTACTTTTGTGAATCTATTATTCTTTACTTGTGTAGTATGAATAATTATTAAATATTATGAATTACTATTCTATTCTATTCTATTCTAATTAGTATTGTCTTATTGTCAATTTAAGTTACTAAAATATATAATACATAATATGTATACATAATGTTCGCTACAGCCTTTGAGCAGTCGTATATTTTATATTATGTTGTATACATAAACTAACTACATTCCAAACTTAGGATTGAAATTATTATTTATACCGAAATTATGTCTCTGCATTTAATTATAATAGAAGTTCTATTAGAATTGTGTATTATATGCTCTAGAAAATTATTTGGAAAAATATTTAACTCACCTTCGTATAGTCCAATGGTTTTCTTATTTTATCCTTAACTTTAACGTTTTCCTTGATCGTTGACCGCCGAATTTTCATATTGCCTCTAAAAGCTATCTCTTGGGTGTGGATATCTTTTATAAAGAGAAAATATATGTTGAATGACAAGCAGTAATACGTTTCTTATTTTATCATTAATCAGCAAATTGTAAACTGAAAGGATAATAAATAAAATATCAATAAATAATAAATATTTCGTAATAGAGATATATAATAAATATATATCTCTAATACGAATTACAATGCATTCATTGATAATCCTAAAAATATTAATTAAAGTAAAAGAGATCGGATAAATTCTATATAATAATACTTCCCATGGTTAAGGGTTCGTTTCTCGTACGGTACAAATATTTGTATTCATGAGTTTGACTGTTTGTATCGATCTGGGTGCTTTCTATGTATAAACCGTATTTGGAAACAATATATTATATCGTTTGTGTCAGTTATCTAGTACCTACCCATATCTAAATCAAGCTCTAGCTAGCTTGAGACTAGCTGCAGCTGTGTGAATTGTCCTGAGATATTATTGTTATATTATATAAAAGGATTTTTTACTTAATATTATTTATGAGTGAGTCTGACTAGGACCTTTGATACTGCGCCGAAATATCAACTCAAAGGAACTGTTATCATGGTCATATATTATGTATACAATTGTTAACAACCATTAAAATAAGTTTATATTTTTTATGAAATGAATGTAAGAAATGGACAGCCATATTATACAAGAATATTTTTATTAGATATTTACTAATATTATATTAATACTGTTTAAGGCTACTGATTGATTTATTAACGCTATTTAATTTAAATTCTTAATATATTTGCAAGCAGTTTCGCTTCAATAATTCAAAGCATGAGTTGGGCAAGCAATATCGTCATTTGTAAGTACAATATAATTGTTATTTATCTGCTTAATGTTATTTAATTTAATAGCTTTTAATAACATAGTTCAACGTGAGGTAAGTAGAAGTAACAATATATTGTTTTTAAAAATTGCTTTCATTATTCTGATCTGCCGTATTTATGCAAGAAATTAATCGTAATAATATATTTTACAGAAGCTGATGCGTCCATGAGCATATCCAGAGAACAAGAATTCCCAGGTACTTTATGATATTTTCACTTCGATTCCTTACAAAATATTTAGCATATAATTTCCATTCAACTTTGAAGGAATATAAACAGTAGCTTCCCGACTGTCAAATCTGCTAATATTAAATTACTTTTGCGTCTATGTTTCTAAATAATATATTGCGTAACGTGATAAATCTTTAAAATTTTCGCATTCAATCTGATAGTACTGAACATCTTATAGTCATTCTGTTATAGCTTCAACAAAATATCATTAAAATACAGAGAGAGCTGGTAGAGAGCATTATATATTCATAGAAAAGAAAGGAACTGATTCATAGAACATAAAATATTACTCTCATATTCAATGTGATAAACAATTTTCAAATATCTTTCTAAACTATTGCAATCCGTTAGTTCCTTTCTAGTGAAATATTCGTGAAAACAACTCATTTATCCACAGTGTTATCATCCTGCAGTATAGTAAAAACACTTTGATTTATTATAGAAAAAACTTACTTTTAAAAAATAAGGGTATTTCTGAAGTGTTGACATTTTTGCGGTATATGGTAAACATGCACCTATTTGAATGCAGAAGGTATACTGTATTGTCCGTGAAGCTCAGACTTTTTTAAATTTCATTTTGATACTTTGTATACATATTTTATACATTTAATTTTCGATTATTTAATATAATGTTAGGTACACTATACTAAATAATCGAAAATTATATGTATAATACTAGGTAAGTTATTTTTTCTAATAATGTAATAAAAAATATATAGAGTTCTCTACATATACGACATTACAAATTACAGAAACCCCACTGGACGTACGAAGTGGAGACACGGTATTTGCTGTGTATTCTTATGTAGCGGAAACTGACGAGGCTATAAACCTCGTTGAAGGAGAGCGCCTTTATATACTAGGTAAGATATTAAAAACTCTACAATAAAATTTCCTTTGTGAATCCATGCTCGAATTTCAGCTACTTATTCTAAAATGCATAATATAATTTTCACTTCCTTCTGAATTGCAATATCATTTCCGTACAAAGTAATTTCATATAAAAATGCTTGAATAGATATATTTGTATATTTACTTTGTATTGTACTTTTTTCATACGCCTGTAATACATCTAATTGTACATGGTCTTGTCATTAGGTCACCTTAGGCCGAATAGTTGTGAGTTCAATTCTGATGGACACTGAAATACTTGTCACTTGAAACTCATGAAATGCAATTGAATCGATTACGGTTGGAACAACGCACATAATGACAAATTACTTGGCGTTAGTCGGTGGTCTCGGCAGCTTAATAGCAATTTAAAATCAAATTTACTCTGCCGTGCACTTTTGCGTCATGAATCATCCATGAGGATGTACTTTAATTATAGCTTACAGTAAAAAGAGTACAAAATGTTATTTGTTTATTTCAGAGACTACAAATCAAGACTGGTGGTTTGTTAGAAAACATCTTACCGAAGAGAAAGGGTGGGTTCCGGCACAATACCTAATGGACGAAGCCAATTACACTTTGTACCTACAAAAGAAGCTAAACGAGAAAATCGATAAGCTTCCAGTATTCGAAAGTAAGTTTGTTAAGTAATTTATTGAAAATGTATGGACCACAACTTTTATCCTACAATTGTCAATTATATAAAAAATATTAAGCACTTAGAATCTAATACATTTTTACTTTTTATATTTAGAACCAGCATCAGAAGAAAGGGCCGTGGCGCCAATATTTGTAGAAAAATTACGTCCTAAACATACACCAGACGGATCAACAGTACAATTTGAATGCCAAGTTGAGGGCTATCCAAGGCCACAAATTACTTGGTTCCGACAGACAGCCATTATTAAACCTTCGCAGGATTTCCATATTTATTATGATGATGATAATGTAGCTACACTCATAATACGTGAAGTATTTCCTGAAGACGCTGGTACATTTACATGTGTAGCCAAAAATGCTGCTGGTTTTGCGTCTAGTACTACGGAACTTATAGTAGAAGCTCCTCTTTCCGACCATGGTTCAGAAATGACTATTTTATCTAGGAAGAGTCTTTCTCGTGAATCTTCATTAGCTGATATCTTAGAAGGCATTCCACCTACATTCTCTAAAAGACCTAAAGCCCAGTATGTTGATGAAGGTTCTCAAATATTTTTGGAATGCAGATTAGTAGCCATTCCAGAACCAGACATTGCTTGGTTCTTTAAAGGCGAAGAAATATTCCCAGATGAAAATATATCGGTAGCTACAGAATCGGATATGCATATGTATTGTAGCGTACTCAAAATATCAAACGTAAAAAAATTCCAAGAAGGTACTTATACGGTACTGGCCGTTAACAGAGAAGGTGAAGCTAGTTTACCAATAGTTTTAAAGATCAAAACTGGACAAAAGGAAAAACCGCAAGTTATTGAACCTTTAAAAAGCCTTACCATCAGGGAGGGCGAGAGTGTTGTTCTTACTACTCAAGTTGTCGGAAATCCACCACCAACAGTATCTTGGTATAAAAATAATAAACCAGTTAAAACATTGACTACAAAATCAGATGGTGAAACACATACTATTACTATTATTAAGCCAAGAAAAGGTAAAGATGATGGTGTATATACCCTCAAGGCTGTAAATTCAGAAGGATCTACTGAAACTAGCGCTGTCATTACTATAGAAGGTAGGTTTTATTTTTATAAGTAATACCCTACTAATGATGTAAAATTTTAATACTCAAAGGAATTAATATCTCTGAGTAACATAGTAGAAATAGTAGTACAAATATTTATTGTGTAAAGGTATTTATAGCCTTACTTTATAAAATATATTTTTATTTATTTAGTCCTACTTATAAAATTTTACAGACTTATATTTTCATGTTTTTGACTGTACTAAATTTATTTTCAACAAAATATACATTCCTCCTCCTCTAGATTAACTCTCTCCAAATGTAAAAATATACTAATTCATTTAAACTTTCCACATTTTTGTCTAATACACATTAATAAGTTATTTTTACTTGTAAAGTTTATTTATTTAATCAATAAATTTATTGTTTAATATTTAGAACCAACAGAAGAAAATGCTGAACCACCACTGTTTATAAACAGATTCCAAGAAATTACTGTAAAAGAAAAAGGTACTATAAAATTAGTCGCTAAAGTAACTGGAAATCCAGTACCTATAATAACATGGTACAGAAATAATGAAATTATTTCACCTTCCGAAACTGTGACGCAAACATACGATGGCGAAAATATTGAACTAATAATCACAAATGTAGATTCTGAAATTGACTCTGGTGATTATAAATGTGTAGCATCAAACACTGCTGGTAAAGCTTCCCACGGAGCTCGTGTAACTATTGACGTAGACAAAGTAACATTTGTTAAAAACCTAAGAAACTCTTACGAAACTGAAGAGGGAAAAACTGTTATACTTGAATGCCAAACATCACATACCGTATCTACAAAATGGTACCATAATGATAAGGAACTTAGTGGTATGGACCATAGAGAAATAATACAAGAAGGACGTACTCACAAATTACGTATTAAGAAAACAAAATTGACCGATATTGGTTCCATTAAATGTGTGGTAAAAGATCAAGAAACTAAGACTAAGCTAACTGTACATGAAACAATTCCAGAATTTGTGCGTAAGTTACAAGACTTTGAAGTTAAAGAAAGAGATATTGCTATTTTGGAAGTCGAGGTAAATTCCGAAACCGCTGATGTATTCTGGGAGAAAGACGGAGAAAGGATCAAGCCAAAGAAAAACAAATATGAAGTTGAGAAACGTGGTAATGTTCGTAAATTGTTTATTAGAAATACTTCAGTACACGATGAAGGTGAATACACTTGTATATTGCGAGATGACTCTTGTACTGCAGAAGTAACCGTTGTTGAACTACCGCCTGAGATAATATCACGACTTCAAGATCAATATGTCAGTAAAGGTAACAAAGCCACGTTTGAAATAGAACTTACAAAGGGTGATGCGCTTGTACAGTGGTTTAAGGATGGATCAGAAATTCAATTCTCAAATCATATGCAGCTAACAATAGACGGAAAGAAACAAAAATTGAAAATATATGAATGTGAAATAACAGACGCAGGAGAATATGCCTGCGAAGTCGGAAGTGACAGGTGTACAGCAAAACTTATTGTCGAAGAACCGTCGGTTGATTTTACTTTGCGACTTCCAGAAGTTATTTTGGTACCAGCAAACACTGATGCTTACTTAACAGTTGAAATCCCCGATGAGACTTTGGATGTTACTTGGTATAAAAAGAAATCGCTAATTAAAGATACGGAAAAGTTTACGCTCATATCAGATATTACAAAACGTACACTTATAATTCGAAAATGTACTGAAGAGGATCAAACTGAATACTCGTGTGTATTATTGGATGCTAAATGTTCAACAAAGTTGAAAGTAGAAGGTAAGCTTATTTAAATACTATATATATTTTTGTATTATTTTTAACAATTGACGCAGTCCCAAGCAAATCAGAGACTGTGTTATCGACAACACAGGGCTACACAACTGAAATAAATACTTAGATATATATTTTTGAAAATGCCTAAATAATATATACATACATATATTTCTAACGAACATCTACTAATGTATAATAATATTATTTCAGTTTTAGAATCTGCTCCAAGAATTATATCTAGCGACAGTGAGTATAGAGTTAAGCGAGGTACTGATGTGACATTACACGTTCAGTATGATGCCATTCCTCAGCCCAATGACGAGTGGGTGGTTAATTCTAAGATTATTAAAAAATCGAAACACACAAAACCGTCAATTGATTCTAGATCAGCTTATTTGACAATTAAGAAAGTAGAAAATACAGACGCAGGTATTTACAAACTAAGGCTTGAAAATAACTGCGGAGAAGCAGAAGTAGATATAAATGTTATTATTTTAGGTAAGTTAATAATAAAAATTCCAATATTATCAATTAATCTTTGTATTTTCTATACTAAATAATTCAAATCTATTAATTTAAGATATATTATTAAAAAATATTTCCATAATGGGATTATTATTAAAATAATATTTCTATAATTAATGTTTTATTAAAATTGTAAATTAATAAATTAAATTTGGTACAAAAATTAAAGCACTACATTATACGCTTAATTTAAATTTATTACAGATATTCCATCACCCCCTGGAAAACCTAACATTCTAGAAACCGATGATACCTCAGTAAACATTTGTTGGGATGTGCCTGAAAATAAAGGTTTCTCAGAAATTGATTGCTACATTGTAGAATATCAAGAAATAAATACAACAGAGTAAGTACAGTTAAAGATAATTACATAACAAAGTACTTATCGTACTAACAAAGTACGATAATATGTATTTAATAATATTACTGTAATTTAAAAACCAGCTGAGCTCGCGTAACCGTATAAATATTACATTCTCAATTATTTATTTTAAAGAAATTGAAAATGTAAACCATACCAAGTTTTAAGCCGTTCCTGAGATTAGTGCGCACAAACAAACAGACAAGATTGTAAACATTCATTGTTTTTTTTTCATGTTCATAGATAATTTAAGTTACATTTTCGTTGTATGTAATTAAAATATAACTGAAATTTACAAACTTTGATATATAATGAAGTAAAAACTGTGGTATAATATAATATGCCTACGAATATAGTCGTCAATGTGGTAATAAAAAATAATAACAATTAAAGAACAGAGCGGTTTAACCATCGTTCTATTCCAGCGTGCATCTTTATGTGTATTACTTACTATTCACTCTTTTATTCAATTATATAATATAGTAAAAATTCCATACTCATTTAACAAGTATACTCGTTAATAATATAATACAACAACTGGTACAAAATTATTTACTTGTTATATATTTTCCAGATGGCTTTCTATTGAAAATATCAGAAAAACTCAATATAGTATTGAAAACCTAAAAACTAAGTCATCATACAGATTTAGAGTATTCGCCATAAATGAAGTTGGTGTGAGTGAATCTTCGGAAGTTACAGAGTTTGTTCGAGTTGAAAAGATTACTAAATCTCAACCACCCACAGTTGAAAAACCATTGAAAGATTTAGTCGGAGAACCTGACGAAGACGTAGAACTAATATGTATATTTGGTGGCATTCCTCAACCTAAAGTTACTTGGGTTAAAGACGGTAAGAAATTAAAAACTGCAAAAGCCACATATGAAAATAGAGTAGCAACTCTTGTAGTTACAACAACTACGACATCAGAGGGAGAATATAAATGTATTGCTACAAATGAATTTGGTGAGGCTGAGACTAGTTGCAACCTGGAAGTTCAACAAAAACCAATTATTAATGTATCGGAAAATGAAATTAATCAGAAATGCAGAGTTGGTGAGGAATGGTCTGTTACAGCATACATTAAAGGTATACCTACCCCTGAAGTCTCATGGTACAGGAATGGTTCCAAAATTGAGAGATCATCGGAATTAGAAATAATAACCACTGAAGATTCCAGCACAATCAAAATATCAAACTTAGAAAGGAACCATACTAGTAAATATACAATTGAAGCTTATAATAAAGCAGGTTCTACTTCAGTAGAACTCTCACTAAGAGTATATGGTAAGTTGATTATTTCCTTACTTACGTATTTATGTACATACTTTATATGAACAACTAAAACTTTTATTAATTACACATTATTTCAAAACGTCATTTATTTTATAGATAAACCAAGCCGCCCTGAAGGTCCAGTGATTATGCGAGAAATTAGCCGAGAATCTGTGACAATAGAATGGAAACCACCCCTTGATGATGGTGGTTTAGAATTAACTAAATACGCTATAGAGAAACACGAACCTGACACAAATCAATGGATCAAGGTTGCTGACGTTGATAGAGATGTGGAAACATATTGTATACAACGATTAAATGACCATTATGAATACTTGTTCCGGGTTATGGCACAAAATCCAATTGGTTTCTCTGAAGCCTTACAAAGTGAACCTATTGTTATAAAGACTGCTTTAGGTATATACAATTATTTTACACATTATTTAATTAAAATGATATGAGGGAATTTTCCTGCTATCTTTTCGTATGCTTTACATATTTCCACTTTATGCGGTCAAACCAAAGAAAAATATAATCACTATATTGTTATATCTAGAGTGACGCCTCAGTTTTCCTAAAGGAAAAATGTACGAGCTCTATTAAATTATATGCATTACTCCTTAACTTTCAGATGTTCCATCACCACCTCTGGGTCCTCTTGGCATATACGGCGTCAACAGCGACTCATTAACCATCACGTGGTATCCTTCAGAAAAGAATGGTGGCTCACCAATTTTAGATTACAGTGTTGAAATAAAACAAGAAGGCAAGAAGTGGACACATATAGCAACGGTTACCGAAACTAAAGCCCGGATACAGAAATTGATAGCCAACGCTACGTATCAATTCAGAATATGTGCTAGAAACGAAATTGGCACAAGTCAGCCGTATACCTCTGATGAAAAAATAACTATAGGAAAAACACTATGTAAGTAATATAAAATATTTCATGCGTACAATTACTGTTTAAGCATAATAATTTTATATAAACTAGGTGTAGTGTGTATATTTGCAACCCTATCTCGACTTATTATTAAAATTCTTTTTTAAAATTCTTCTATAAAAATGTTTACTATCCACGAGATCTCCAGGGCTAACTGCCGCCGATATACATAAACAGCAACACAGAAATCATATTATTGCGTGACACCCGTGGTACCACGCATTCGATGTCATGCCTCCACACCCTCTCATTTTGATGCCTTGTCCAACCTTTCAACTGAATTTTACAAAGCAAGTTGCTTGGTGGGAAAACCTGAGAAGACGTCTTAGTCCAAAATGTACCTCGATAATATAATAACTTTCGTAATTTGTATTTTAGTACTGATTGTTATACTGGTATTTCTATTATTGTAGCACCGCCTTCTCAGCCCCTCAACTTTGTCATAAAAGAAATTACATCGAGATCTGTGACTCTACAATGGGCTGCGCCTGAAAGCGATGGTGGAAGTGTTATTACAAGTAAGACAATTTTTTCTACTATTTCTCTTATAATTGTAATAAAAAATGATAAGTATTCGAATTTTTAAGTTATATTAAGAAATTAAGAAACATATACAACGACGTATTCTGTTTTACCTATTCCATCTACTTTCGGTTTTATTAAATTTAAGGATTTATTTTGCCTGTACATCTTATTCAGTTGTAAAATTAATCTCACTACAAGCATTTATAATAATACTCAACTATGCCTAATAAAGAATTTAATTACTTAAATTCTTGTAATTGGAGCAAGATCAATACACTATTATTTAAGAAAAAAACAGAAATATATATATAAATATCTTAATTTACAATAAAATAAAGTCTAAAATAAAAGTCCGTCTAGCACAACCGGTTGATGTACTCAAGTTTTTTTTTTGTGAATGGCGATGTTTTCACCTATAACATAGTTAATAAGTAAGGAACATTTTTCTGAAGGCTGGACTAATCTGTATTATTTGTTTTTAGATTATATAATTGAATACAAGAATGTAAAAGGTAAAAAATGGACCAAAATTATTACAGTAAGCGGTTCTGTATATGAACATTGTATTGAAAACATAAAGGAGAAAGATGAATTAGTGTTCAGAATATCTGCAGAAAATGCAATCGGTGTGAGTTTACCGACAGAGTCCCAGAGTGTGAAATTGGAGAAGCATGCAAGTAAGTTATATCACCACGTAATAATTTTTGTCTTTATTTACTACTATTGATATACTACTACGGACAATATTATATTATAGATTTTTTAATTTCAATAACTATAAGTTACGTAGGGTCTGGTCGTACATTTATATATATAAATTTTTCGAAGACACATTCATAAAAATTATTATCTTTGTAGATTCTTTGTAGTATTTGTTATTGCAAAATTCTTTAAAATTAAATAGTAGTACCGACTATGTAGTTTTTATAATACATCTATTTATTAAAATTTTAAACAATACATACATTTAAATTTATATCAACGTGTTTCAAGAATAGAAGATACTGGAAAATATTGTAAAGATAAATAACTACAATTTACTACTTACAGCGGTACCATCCCCGCCTACGGCCCCGTTAGAGATCAGAACTGTGGGCAACAATATAGGGATGACGTCGTGGGGTACTCCAGAATGGGACGGTGGAGCGCCACTGCTGGGCTACAATATTGCCATTCGTGACGTCACTAAAACCATGTGGATGGAAGTCGGAAAAGTTGACGCGCATACACTCAAATTCAACATTCGTGATCTAAATGAGAATCACACCTATATGATCAGAATATTTGCACGCAATGAGATCGGTCTCAGTGAGCCTCTCGAGTCCGACGAACCATTCAAAGTGATTCCTGGAGAAGGTGAGTGTTTAAAACTATACTACACATGTATCTTACCAGAAATAAATTATAAAAATCGTTTGCGCGGGTAGCTCTCCTTACCTATTTTAGACGCCAAGCAGCTAGCGTATTTTGAAAGCTGTTTTTCCCCGAGGTTTTTTCACGAGACTACAGCATGGGGTTTTTTAAGAATACCCATTCTTAAAGAACCCCATGTTACCACATATTATGATTTCTTAAGGGTCGGCAAAGCGCACGTGACACCCCTGGTGCTTCAGGTGTCCATAGGCTACGGTAGCCATTTACCATCAGATGGACCGTATGATTGCCACCATAGTAGTATAAAAAAAAAAGCTGTATTTCCGTTGTTCGTTGCAATTAGGCAGTCAAATTACAAGAAAAGAAGCATGACAACTTACACTTTTGAAAAGGCAACGAAATAGCGATATCATTAGCATCACTTGATAACGTGATGTCCGTAGTGCTGTTCATGTGTCGCCTATCCACATGAACAGCAACACGGAAATGAAGTCGTTATGTATCTCTCTTAGTATCTCTTACAAATTACCACTTTGGAGGACTAAAGTATCATACCTGTACCCTGTAATTTCGGTGTCAAACGTCGCCACTCAAATTTGAATATAAAGCAAATTCCTGAGCGGTAAAAAGAGTAAGGTAGAAGTATTTACCTAAATGACTTTACTTGGTATAAAGGTGTATTAATGCGACATGTAATTTATATTTATTCTAGATTCTCACGCGGACGAGGAGCCTGGTGAACATACGGAGATGACAGAACCTACGTCATTCAGTACACAGACTACGACATCGTGGCTCCGTGAACATAATATGGATGCCGACATCCGTTCGTATGCGCGCGGCTCCCTGCTGCGACGTGATGAATACTTCTTCAGGATATGGCACTACGCCAAACAACTGTTCAAGTAATGCGACAGACGTACGCACAAACATTTTACCTGTGATATTTAACGACAAAATTTTTGTTATAGTTGGCGGATAGCATATTAGGCATTACAGACAGTGCGTCCAAACTCGAAACTCAGTTATTTTCTAATTTTGTAATACGATTTTTTATGTCGCAATTTAGTATTTCATATATTTATTGTAGTTAAGGATTAAATTATTTTATTTATTTAATTTATTGAACAATAAACTCTGATGGTGGAGTTTGTATCTCATTCAATAGTTAGCGGGAGACGTATTAAATATAGGTGCATAAATATTTATTCGATAAATTGAATGAGGTACGAATAATATCATCAAAGTTTATAAGTAATTGAGAAACTTAACAATATACATGAATAGCAACTATTTTGATTTTTTTTTCTAACCTGATATATATTAAGATAAGGTACCTCTATAAGACCAATATAAAACAGTAATCCCAATATTATTGAATGTAAGTTATTTCTTTAATTGTATATTTTGTCATATGTTGATTGAATCTGATCATCACCACAATTCTATTGATATTTAAAAAATTGTGTCCTTCTCATCGACGAAAAGACTATCTTCCATCTCGAATTTCATGATCATTAGTTAAGGTGTGACAATAACAAACAAATAAATATACTCTCAAAATAAAACCTAATAAAAGTCAGAGATAAATAAAACCCACATTACTTAAGTACTTATTTATTTAATTAAATATTAAAGACCTGATTTATCAGTGACAATAAAATGAATATGTACTACTTAACTCGTATATTAGATAATTCATTGTTATGAGATAAATTACACTTATATTGTAGCTCGAAACGGCTTAAGAATAAAATTGAAAATGACAATTGTTATTAAAACAATTGTTTTCACACTATTTTGGCACTATTACATAAATTAGAACCAACAAACATCCTTATAATCAGTGTAAATCTAAACTGAATTATAGTAGATAATTTCTTACTGGCGATTTCGGCGACCTGAAAAATAAAACAAAGATTTTAAATATAATTGGAATCTTATTCATATAAATTTATAACAGATACTTATAATGAGTAAAATCTACGGATAGTTTGGAATATAATAAGGGCCGAAATATATTGACAAGAAACTCTACTCTATTTTAAAACGAGGAATATATTTAAAAAATTAGAGTAAATGCAGTGAGCAACAGCATACTATTCGTGTCAAAAGAGAACAATTTCTTTAGCAAGCTATGAAAGTAACAGGCGTACGCGCATTTTTCAGTAGCGTCTGATAAGTCCACCACCGAACAAGATTCATAAGACCTTTTAAAAATAATCCGAATTAGCCAGTTCCACACAAAAAACACATTCTTATAAATTTTGAAGATTTGGAAATTTTGAATTTAGCATATTTAGACGGAACAGTCTTTTTCTTTAGCTGACTGTACAATGCGAACAAAACAGAAATGAGGTGAACTTAATTTGACTTGATTGCCTTCCAGCGCTACTTAGGTGTATAATTTTGCAATTATAAGAATTCTTGCATGCACTTTTCTAATGATGGACAGGTAGACAATTTGAGATCTTTAACATTCCTGCATTCCAATTTTGATCGCTTTACAACACAATGGTAAAGTTTTTTTTTTCTAAATCAGAATGGTGATTCCGTCTGAAGTAGGAATGTACGACGGCAGGGCTTTAGCGAAAGATGAAAAGATGAGAAGGGTGAAATCGGGTTACTTATACATTTAATTTATTCTAAAGGTCGGTTTAGTACTAATAGCATTCTCTACCTACCAACTCGTATAGCTATCAGTTGTCTATACCTACAAGTACACTACAAGCTCTAGTTGGGTTGCTGCTGCTATAGGAAGTGATTGTGGATTGTCCAGGGTTATTTATTTATTATTTAATTACCCGATTACCAATGATGACCTTTACCCAACTTCTCATACTGACCCTTGTCTTTAGTAGACTTTACTTGTTTGTTCTTGTTACATTTCTTAGTTATACGCCTGCTTTGATCACAGGTGGGGTCACTATTAGCCTTCAGCATGTCAGTCCTAGACATCTCGCCGTTAGGGCTGCACTCGCTCCAGGACGACTTCTCGTAACGACAAGCTTAAAACACAAATGCAATATTTGTATGTGTGTTGGGGCAAAATCTTGCAAGTAGATTTATTTCCCCAAACTGTAAAGTTTTGTAGGAAAATAATGTTTATAATTATAAATCTAAGATGGCGGATCACCAAAGATGGCGGAATTCTTTTATGAACTTTCATTATATAAGTCAAGTATCAAATAAAAGGTTTGGCTAAAGATGTACGAATTATAACTTGACGATATTCTAAACACGAGTATAAGCCAAGCAATGTAAGAGCTTATTAATATATAAAATACATATTATATTTTTAACTATTACACTCATATAGTAATAGTACACAATGTACACTGCTCCATTTCTTACCCAGGATGTCATAAAAGGTAACCACCGGAACAAAACGTAGAATATAACTCAAACCAACATATATATTACGCAGTTCCATATTCTAAGTACATACAACTATGACGGATGGCTTCTAAGATAGATATAAATAAACAATGTCTAATTTATCTTTTGTTATAGGCAATTATGATAATTATTTCTGTATAATCAATAACCATCTATCAAAATTAATACTCTATTAATGAGATCATGTACCTAATAGTTACGACTTTATAATTTAAATTGATATATATGTGGGATCAGTGGCAGAAAATAATATAATTTCTAAATAAAATAGAAATAAATTTCACGTAAGGATAATTTAAATATCTACGATATATATATATATACATATATTCATCAACTGTTATCTCAATTTTAAAATACTCATCATTAATATTTAAATCACTGTAAGTCACTTTATGCTAAATCCAAATCTCTAACTCATACTGTTACCTTTTTTGCACTTCTTTTGTATAGTCTTAGTGCGCTCGCAATTGTCCGGATCACCTTTCTTCAGAGTCAACATCCTAGAGCGGATGTTAGTTTTGGAATCACATTCTGACCAAGCACCCCTCACATAGCGGCAAGCTTCTGGTTAACAAAACAGTAAGTGGTAACCGTTATATAGATATGTGAACTGCAGCACCGACATCATGTCGTCATATGCCGCCGGTACTCATGCGCTGAATTTTAGGGGACTAAAATGTCATGTCTCAATACCCTATAAATTCTCTGCCGCGTCTCCGAATGACTCACCTTACAACCGAAACACACTTTTAATTCAACTTGGCAGCTGAAATAGGTGTGACAAAGGTACGACTTTGTACATAGTACCCTCTAACTATAAATAGTTACCATTGTAATTAGTAAAACTTACATTGATTCAAATCTAATCTAATAAAAACAACTTGTTGCGGTATCTCAAAAAGCAATCTACTTTAATTTCAACAACCTAAGAAAAAGTATCTGTTAAAAAAAATTACATATTCATAAAATAATTCATATATAATGTATTGTACCGACTCCAAATACATTCTACTCTTAGTTCCGCGCCTTAAGAAATAGTATCTATTTAAAAAAGAGAACGTCATATTCATAAAATAATTCATACAGAATATGTATTTCTGAAGTTCAGTTAATAATGTTTTAATATTATACAATAATAATTTGTCTATGACCACTGTAATATTGTAGAGAATAGTTAAAAAAATGTAGAGTCTATATTTCGTGTTAGTGCAACACGATGGATGCGTTCGTTTCGGTATCCCGAAATACATACCTCTATTTTTAGCACCCCTCTCAGTCCGTACAAGAACTTCGTGGTCGCCTTCTTCCGACACTTCGCCGTCGGCGGACACGAGTGCCAAAGACAGCAGAATCAGCCCAGCAGCGAACCACCACCAGTGTTTGTTCTGCATATAACAATTATGGTAAAGTCTTTGTTATACAAAAAACTTATTTCATTTATTATAAGTATTAATGTAATTAAGAATAATATTTATTGTTATATTTTTGTGAGAAGGTATATAGATATATGTTTTTTATACTAATATCAAAGCAAATTAAAATATAACAAATTACTAATAGAATAGGATAAGACTAGTAATAGAGGTAGAGAAAAAAGGAAGAGAAATTAAAGAGGAATATGACTGTAATAGAAGTGGAATAGAGGAGTAATAGAAGAGATATAGAACAAGAATAAAGTAGCAATAGAACTGTATTTGAAAATGAATAGGACAAGAAACAAAACCAACCCGTTTTAATCAAATGTTATACAAATTTAAATATTATGTTGAATGAATACAAACTATGAAATAGGTCGTTATAAAAGTGGATGTTATTATCAGCAATATGAACAATGTTGCTGAAACAATAGCGTCCTTTCGAGTTTTCCTCCGAGCGTTACAGACGTCTAAAGAAATGAGAAAACTACTTAGAATTCACTTTAATTAAATGCTGTAAATCCTTGGTCCATACAAATAAGTCTCTAAGCGTGTTTCTTATGCACCGGTAGGTAAGTAGTAATAACTCGTCTTTAAGAAGTAAAGTTATTAAAATACTAATAATAATGTACTTATAATATATTAAATATAATAAAGTCCCAAGGACGTTTTTGTATTATATTAATTATAAAAACTCCTACTTAACAGAGAAATAAAAATATTTTTTTATTTTTAGTATAATTTTCTGTGCGTGCATGTTTGAAATGACTCTAATGATTTGAACGCGATCTTCATTGATGTATTGAAGCAAGTGTTTTGTTTATTTCCTTCCAGTTGTTCAATAAAATAAAAAGTTTAAGTGAGGTTTCTTTGAATACTGAGTACTTAATGGCCTGCTCAGATAGTTTGTAATATTATAATTGTTACTGATATAATTACTAGTTATATATAAACATAATTACTATTTTATGAAGACAATATTAATATTATATATAATATAATAGTGAAAAGAGAACCCAGGCAAAGCCCGAGTAAAAAGCTAGCCTGTATTAGTAAAAATAAATGTTGCCTTGGATGTTTAAAAAACATATCATCGTCTTATCTTCAATGTACTTATTTGTTTACATGTACAGTTTATTTTTAATTAAATGACCTTCTAAAGATTTTATTTTTTTACTCCACAATATCAGCCCATATCATATGTAATTGAACTTATTATGTATATAGATGAGTAATTAATATTACAAACTATCCTTTGCTTAAGACTTTGTTTTTCTTTTTATGGAGTAGGTGTTTTGAACTACATACTAATTGAATGACAGTAGTTTTGAAGGAACAGACAGAAGTGTTTAATATACCTTCTCGGGAACTAGGCTAACTTAGAGCCAAAGATTTTTCTAAACCTATTTGTACTCTAAGAGATTAGCGCGCTCAGACGAACAAATTATTCACTTTTATTATATTTGTATAAATATAATATAGAGTGTAATTTGTTGTAGTTAATAAACCACTGCAAATATAGAGAAGTCTATAAATAACGGCGATGTTTAATAAACAGAGAAATAATTATGCTCTGCGAAAAATAGCATGGCAAAATATTTCGCTACAGCATCAAACGCGAAATTATTCTCGTATTGCAATTTCATTCGCAAAGAGCTTTTATTAAACGAAATGAAAATACGTTTCAATTTGTGTTTACACAAATTGCAGTTTAGTTCATTCCAAAATGTAATTAATATTGAAATGCAGAACTTTTAAGTACTTAAATGGAATATAATTATTTAGTAATAACTTCTCTACAATTTGATTCGATCATATTTTAATTAAAAATTTATACGCGAATAAACAGTAAAACGCAAATAGAATCAATTACTTGTTTCGTTGATTTAATACATATGAGTAAATTTGCTTACTCATATGAATATTAATTGGAACTATAGATAATAAATTATATACGAATATAAAATGATGTTGATTTTAAGTACCTATATTTTTTTATAAATTGTTACTTTTAGAGGGTACTCACAAAACCGACAACAATTTTTTTTTACAATTTTTTTTATATCACGATTGCACAAGTGTGCAAGTAAGTACACGGCCCATCTGATGGTAAACGCTTACCACAACCTATGAACGCTTGAGATATCTACATAGAGCATTACGTACGCGTTGCCGACCTTTCAGAAACCTAATAGCGGGTCTATAGTAGATAGAGATAGATAAAATCTTGAAAAATACTGTGACAACCTTATTAATAAACTAGTCATCATTTTGCCATGTCTTTAAACGAAATTTTAAATCAGTCTATTTTTAATTGTCCATTTTAGTCAATTTTAAGTGTTTAGAAAATGGATTCGTAAAATAAAACAAATAAATGTGTCATAAGTATGACATATATTATTGAATTAAAGGAATATAAATAAACAATAATGATTTATCGAAGACACTGAGCAGTCAATGACTCTGTTATGATTAACTCGCCGAGTAACCATTTCTAATTATAACCCACAAGTCATTTCACTTGTGACCAGTGACACCGTATTATTCTTGCCATGTTTGTTGTTTTACAAACATACAGAGCAGAGTTATTATCAGCTAAATCTCTGCTCAAACTACAATTGACCCTATGTACAATATTAATTTTGGACTGACGGTAGATATGAATTATCATAACTATCTCATCAATGAAGATATTTTCATTCTATTTTACATTTTTCCGAGCATAACAGATTAGATAATTTTTTTGTAATTAGTAGTAGTAAAAAAATGTCATTTTATAATCTTTGAAGACGCAAATTTATATATCGGTAATTACTTAAAATATATTGTAAAAACCTTTGTCAAAAATATTGTTTACAATAAAAATGTATATATTAAATATACAGTAATATTTTAAATGTTTAATATTAATATATATGTAACTCATTATTATTTTTTATAGGCTATAATATTTTATTTAATATTTAAGATTTATCCAATATGTTTTCGTATATACCATACATTATTTTTGTATATAGAAACATTTATTTACTAATGTCTGAAAAATATTTGTATCAAAATTCATTGTACTTTATATTATAGTAAATTGTAATTCAGTATATAGAAACGTAGATTGACTCGTAATCTGAAAAGTACACATAAATATATCAAAATTTTCAAGTGGTTTAAACATTATCAAATTCGTCTCAAATTATTCCTAAAAGCTACACGAGAAATATCTCCGATTATTCAAGATTATAAAATAAAGAACACCTTTATTATAAATATTTGATAATGTAATCACCACTTTAAGAATATTATAATACGTTTCAAAATATTTATTTTTAAATACTTATTTTAGCTTCAAATTAAAAGTAAAAACTAATCATTTGATATATTTTAAAGAAATACAAGTGTATTTTATAATAGTAATAATAAGAAAATATGATTGTAAAAGCAAAATGAAATTGTTATTTTGATTAAGTTATAATTGTATACATTTAGAAACGTATTATAATACACGGCACAGAATATTAGACACCAAATATAAAGGGATAAAAAAATGGTATAATATAATTCCAAGCAAACAACTACATATATTTTCGCGAGTACGAAAAACGCGCACACAGAAACAAAACTTGAGTCACAATCCCGTGAATGTGGCCAAGTACTGCGCATCGAGTTATTTACGTATTATGTAACTTAATTCAAAACCTATCACCATCTGAAAGGCAAAGAAATAAACGTAGAAGAAGATAATAATCACTTAAATGTTTACTAACGTGTTATTTACCTACGCAGAAATCTGTTTATTTACAATAAACATGTTTAAATTAATCTTCGCATTCTTATGATAAAACGCATTAACTAATATATATATATATATCTGAATCACAATCTGAAATTACAAGTCATTTAACAATCACAAGATTATTTTTTTATTAATTTTCACAAAACAAAACTAAGTAAATTATCCGTTTGAAAACTTTGAAGTAAATCGTAGCAAATTAATATTTTGAATTTAATTTACAAATCGTATTCCTAAAATTCCTACGCCACTGTTATTTATTGAAATTAAAAATATAAACATTTCGCGGGATAGTTGAAACTTACCTCCATTTCGAACGTTCGCAGTGAAACTCTGGGATACGATACAGGAGCGTCCGCGTCGCCGTCGGTTCAACGAGTGGTGTGCGAGTGCCTCAGTGGTGGGCTGGAGATTGGGAGAGGCAGGACGCTCGCCTATTGATCTGCCTGCACTCGCTCCTGTACGCATATCGCCCCAATCCCCCTCCCCAGCCATCCCACACCCCGATCTCTCTATCTGCGGCTAGGCAAGATTTATTGCTTTTTCCGCGATTGACCGGATTTCCTTCTAAACGTAGCGATGTCAGATTTCTTACATAATGTACTGCCAATTAGCTTGCAACTTATGCCGCCAAATGTTTTGTTTATTATTTATAATTCATTTTATTTATTTATACTTACAGATTAATCATACGAAATTGTCTTAACTGAAACTGTACTAATGGATTAAAATAAATGAAAAAATAAATATTGACAAAAATGGTCAAAGTATTTTTTTAATAATAAACGATTTTGAGTTCTAAATCATAAATAGCTTTAATTGTCTCCTATAGTTATTTTTAAATGTTCGTGTTTAATATACATTATTAACAAATAATTTTATGGCAAATAAAAGTATAAAGAAGTAAATTACATCTGTCGACGTTTCGGCTAGATTGCAATTCGTTTTAAGACCCGGTTAATAATATTAATAATTGTCTATTATATACACTAACAGTATCGCGATCATCACATTGTCATGAGACGCTCGTGATGCAACTCATGAGTTGCTATTCTGAAGGCATACATATTCTGTAATTTCATGTGTTTCATAAAAAAATTATTTAATTATAATAATTGTGAAATGTTCTCGCCAGCAGTAACGGCATACCCTGGCGGGCACCAGTGTAAACATGATGGGGTGAGGATGAGGTTAGTCAGTTCACTTAGCACACGGTGACGAATTCACAAATAATTAGCCATGATGGTTTTCAAGGGGGGTAGCGTGGAGGTCGAGCTAACAAGGTACAGTGCTAGCAAAGGCGCAATTGCTCCCCATTATCAACAATCACCTCCACCCCCCACAAATGGGTTAGCCATCATTAGAGCTGCGAAAGTAACGATAAAAAGAATACCTGTGCTTACATATGATACTGCAGTAACGAGTGATTTGGTTTAGTGTTACTGTTAGTTTAATGTTTAATGTATATCGTTACCTTACATGATACTTTTTATACAGTATACAGAGCAAAGTTTTATTAGGCGCACTTCTTTTTATCTGCAATTCGTATGTTCTTGCTTTATAAGGCCCTAAATATTTGGTCCTGTTTTTAGACCACAATTATATGGAGTTAATTTCTCAATATGGCAATTTATTGACGTGTTTAAATGGCAAATAAATCCTAATTGAGGTTTCAGTGTAACTTTGATTTTAGTAACTAAAATAACTAAGTATTCCATGTAACAAGGTTACTCAGATTAATTGCATTTATTATGTAAGAATAGTACCTGATCAACTAGTTACTAAGTAACTAGTAAAAATAATACCACTTACCACAATGTACTTCGGTACAGGTGCCGTACATTACTTTGTACTCGGTACATACAATTTTCAACAGCTCTAGCCATTATAGATCGAATCCCAGTGTAGTGTAATTAAACGCTTCAACTAGCCAATATTGGCATCATATTATTAATTAACTTAGTATCGCTTTGTGATCGAAAATCAACCAATTAATATGTACATTGTAAGCACCTGACTTTCTCGACACACCGCTGACTAAATCAACAACACAAAGCAATTAATCGGTTCAGTATATCCGAAACTGAGAATATGTAATTTACACAAATAGGGTTAATTAATTAAATTAGTTCGCTTACTATCCACGTCTTAACTTCTACCTCTTCCTTTTTTATATAATAATAATAATAGTTTCACTGTTATTTATATTTTTCACGGAAGCTTTGTAGTTACAATAAAAAACTTTGACCTACATTAGACACAATTCTCAGGATATCAGTATTTACAAGAATGTATCTGAGTATTTCTATAAATACCCTGTAGTTACTTAAAATGTTGTCTTATTATTATTTTTTTCAGTCAGTTAATAATATTAAAATAATTGTAAAGTATATTTCACCAACACTTACTCATAACAGAGATTTTCTGCAATTCGATTTTACGAAAATATTGTTTGTTTAGTGTTAGCGAGCATTTTGTGTAGGTACCTATAATTAAGGCGCAGTTGGTGTTTACAGTCTACGGAGCGTTACAACACATTTTAATTGAATTCAGATTATTGCGTGTTTTCAGTACTGAATAAATTAAAAACTTGGACGAAATGAACAAATGGGCAGTTCCGTTGTTAATAGGTAGGTAGTACCGAAATACTGGAATACTGTAAGTAATATGTGTATTCTTAACTTAATTAGGCACACTTTGTCCAAAGTTGTTTGCGCTGTCTGCGCATCAGCTTGCTTTGTGAGCCATGTTTCGGTTAACAAGTGAGTTATGACAGTAAAATTCCAGGGTTTAGATGCACGGTACCTTATTCGTCCGCATGTAGTACAAGAGCGGTAACGAATACCAGAAGTGTTATATGATGTAGTGTGTCTATAGCATTTTCTCACTTACCATCAAGTTGATTGTTAGTTTATTTCTCTTATCAACTGATAAGGGTTTGTATAAAATAAATCATCATAGAGCCTTGCAAGAAAATATATTAAAGTTTCACCAATTTCATTCTACTTTGGATAATTTTCCTAAAAAAATATCAATCACTAGTTATTATTTCACTTGTCACTATATTTTTATCTTATATCAGACACTTCACTATCTATCACTTATAGCTGACATAATTTTTATTACAAATTATAATAAAGTTTACTTTCTCTATCCACCCTATATCTATAGATGGTTTGGTTGCGATTGATTAGCGATAAGACCGACTTTTGTATCACTTAATGTATATTTACTATTGTAATTATTTTCTGTATTTAGTTCAATAAAGAATATATATACCTATAAAAAAAATATACTACAATCTTGTCATCATTCTGACTAAGCCAAAATATATAAAATTGTTATAAATGAAAACCCACTTTACTAACTCACATTAATATAATATTATTGTGCTATCTCTTCAACTATATTGTTCATCTATTAACAAACGTAAATTGTTAATTATACCTATACTTACTTACGAATCGGTGAGTTAAGATAATTTAAGTTCAGTGACGTTGTCTGTGCTAAATTGGTGCCAATTCCGATGTGCAAATTAAATTAATCTGCCAGAACATACTGTCGGGTCGGGTTATCTTTACGTAACCTTTTAAACGAATAAAAGATTGAGACTTATGCACTCAAGTAGCGTTTTGCGCACTTTTGTTTGTTATTCACATTTGTGAAAGTTAAATTAACAATACAATGTATCTAAGTGCCTACTTCTTATTTATCTTCAGACAGTGTTGTTTATAAAATATGTACAAGCTGAAAGTAAGTAATTCCTAAAGTTTAGTACAATCAGTACAATTATACTTTCTTTAAATTTAGTACAAAGATACGGGAGTACGTAATCAAATTCGTATGGAGAATACAAAATTTAGATGTCCACTTTGTTTCTTTTGAACTGAACTACGAAGTTCAGTCATGAATACTCCACGTGAGTTTTGGCTTAGTATACACTACGACTAACCCGGTGTACTATACATACATACATATATCTACCGAAACGATAAAATAGATTGGTTTTATTGACACTTTTTTTTAATTGAGCATGTTGCATTGACAATAATCGACTTGAAAAAAATTTTCTCATTTATATACAAATTATTTATGAGGTCCCTGATTTTTTATTTAAGTATAGATAATACCTATGTTTTAGTAGTCAGTATTAAAAAATATTTAACTAAATCGATTCCTTTATATAACACTATTTCACTCTAAAGATACAAACTATAACAAATTCAAAGGCAGTCCGTTTCAACAGAAGCCAAATCCGTTTATGTAAAGCAAAATGCCTTTACCACTCAACTATGAAACTCCCTAAACTCCCTGAACGCTCAATGTAACATTTTTTTTTTATCAGGTATCTACTGCATAACAAGCTATGGGAGGGAACCATTCAAACCACGAGATGGTTCGCTACCATTTCTTGTAAGTATTAACAGAATAAGGTATGAATTTATGTAACTACTAATATATAGAACATATTTAGTGTATAGTACATATGAATGAATGACGCATATTTATAAGAGACAAACTTACATGTATACATTATGTTATAGTTACATATAAAACTTATATATTTATTCATTTTATATAATTATTTCAATACGAATATATATTTCAATAGATATAGTAAAAAAACACAATAAGTTGATTGACTTGATTAGAATTTGATTGATTTGATAACTGCGTAGTTATCCTCGTTAGATACATTCGTTCTATAGGAAAAACGGCAGAAAACATGAAACGGATATTTCCTTATATTATATATCGATGTATAATATGTCGTTAAGTCGTGTAAAATTCTGGACACAAAAATACTTACATCCAGTGCCATAAACAAGTAAAATACAATAATTTGCGCTAATATATATATTTTTTAATTCCACATTAATAAATTACTGTAATACATTATGACAAGGAATGAGAAAAGTATAAATAGATTATTAAGCAAATATTACAACTAATAGACTATTAGTTGTAGTAATGATTATCTATATTTGCAGATCACTTAAAAATATGTTGTTATCGGCTTGGATATTTATGTAATAATCATTAGGATATGAAGGTATATCTTCATGATCATATCCTAATGATCATAACAAGGATCATAATATATAAGGAATAAATTTAAAACAAGTAGTTCTTTCGTAGTGGTTTTCCATTCACTACATAGCTCTAATCCAGTTGTTGCTTGTTACCAATTTGAACCTAGTACTTACTGTACAACGCAATAAGTCTATAACAGTAGGTACTCCTGTTGCCTTCTTCATACCTACGTCCATGACAATGTATTCTAACAAGCTGTCGTTAGTACAACAGCCGTAGAATCACGAGAAATACTTCGAATTGATTAATATAGAAATAACAGGATTGAACCACTTGTGTTGTAGTCGAGGACCAATTCCGTTAACAGGTATTGTAAGCCGCCTTGGCGGGGACCTTGACCACAACGAGACGGCTATTATCAGTTTATCACTCAATCACTACGGGAGTGTGTTTTCCTGGATATTATTATGTAAACGGATTTATCCTCAATACTATACTTACATTTAATATATGTCACTTATTTTGTTTTAAAGAACAAATTACGATAATTTACGTCTGCCTCGCAATTACAGTATTATAATATTTGCAAACGAAATGATTGTAACCTGTAGATATATGTGTAGACCAAATGATCGAGAACCGATGGTAAGTAAAACATTTTGAGTAGCACAGTAGTACAGGTAAACGTAGATAAAGCGACAACCTAATATGTATTAAGTGGAACGTGGACGGCTGTAGATAATTTAGGATATCGCTTGACAGTCAATATAAAACTGTATTTTATACAATATAAGATAAATGTTAAACTAAAATGGTACGTATTGGTGCATCATGGCGTCAATTGTAAATTAATAATAGCTCTTAGCCAGACGAGTCCGGAAATTCTACAGAGACAATAAATAATAAATAAATAGCCGCTAGGTATCTCTTGCGCTTCAATTCTGTCACAAGAGTAGAGTGGTGTTAGATCCATACCAGGGTTGTCAACTTAAAAACTTTTTACGTCGTATGAAGACGTTAAAAGCTTAGTTAAGTGGCTCCTACTTGTTAATATAGTTAATCGGGTCTTAACACGATGAATTCTATGGTAAATAATAGTATTTTACCATTTCGACTTTTCCTACGCCTATGCTGTAGGTACACATGATCACTTTTAGTGAACATGAAATGTATTAACTTAATAATTATATAATGTTAATGTGTACTTCAATGTGAAAAGGAAATGGCTTCACTTTGATGTTTGTTCTCATTATAGTTAGGATTCTTACTTGTTACGTTGTCACTAAAATAGGTACCGAAAGATGGTCGCAATTTTATTGTTAAGTTTTCATACAAAATGTTCCGTCATACCTCGTTCTCTTGATCAAAAATTTCATACCTGTGCCGTATTCTCATAAGATTGGCACCCCTGATCCATACAGACTACGGTATATACGGAAACAGTGCCAATCCAAACTGTAATCTTTGAGAACAACTAACTCGAAGTCCTGCAGATGTTAGGTTGTGAGAAAAATACAGAGACTTAATTTTTTTTCTAGAACGAAATATTTCGATGGTTTCTTTGAGAAGGTAATGAATCTATAACATATGTTCTATAATTTATTATAATTCTTATAATCTTGTCTTTCATATAAGCATGACAATAACAAAGATTGTTACTTACCTTAGTGAGCCCTTAACTTTCAGTTATATACAAAATGTACTTTAAAATTTGTTTATAGATATTCGCTGGCGTAGCATCACTACAGGCTTCATTCTTTATATACATTATTCATTTCCTCTATCTATTAGATTCATTCTCATAGTATCTTCATAGTCAGGTGTTAGTTAGTCAAGTTATTTAGCTCAGGAATAAATTATACATCGCTAATAAGATGACCAGTAGATCTCATCAATATTTTTTTAAATATGTGATCTTTATATAGATACATTATTTTTATTTTTACAATCTTGTGTGCTTGTTTTCGTTAACTGTTTATTTAAATATACAATTTATTATATGTATGTATGTATTTCTCATCGTAATGAATAATATTATTGATAAATTTTTATTAACTGCGTATTTTATTAATAATGTAACCTATTCAAAGCGATTAAAAAGTTACAATCCCTTCCTTAACGTTATTAGATTTTTTTTATAACTCAACTTTTGTATTTTAGGTGTATTTTCCCTCTCGATACAGAGGATTATGCGTGGGCACACTTGTATCACGGACTGCTGTCCTGACTGCGGCAGTCTGCGTGACAAACCCGAGCACAGTTACTCTGGATACTAGACCCATCAATGTGGTCACAGCAGCTACGTACCGCCACCCACGGAGAGGAATCAGAGTGCAGGTTACAAAAATCCTTATACCAAAACGTAAGCATTCATTTATCATGATATTTGATACACATTTACATTTTTAATTTACTGTAGTTCTATATTAGGCTCGCAGGCCTGTATTGTATTAAATAACTATTATATAGAATGATAATTAAAATGTCAGTTCAGCTTATTATATAAAGCGATTTTCGTCGTCGTCGTTTATATGAACAGCAACACGGCATTATATAGTCTTGTGACATTATACCCCTATTAGTTTGCTTTCCTGAAGACCAGGTATGATGCCACCGTTTACTGCTACATGAAAGTTTTTAAACCGAAACATAGTTCACAAATCAAGCTGCTTAGCGGCGAAAATGAGAGAGATAGAACATACATGTTGCAAGCAATGTTATAAATCTTTTTTAATTTTCTATGTTTTGTTTATAATAAATGTGTTTTATATAGTGATTCCTCAGTGAAATATTTGCGACTACACGGTGCAATATTCTGCTCTCTCGTCCTTTAAAATTTATAGAGTCTAGAATAGTAGACGTGCAGACAATTTTGTATAAGTCTGGTTCAATAAAAGAAAAAGCATATATGAAAGAAATAAAAATGTTTCTACGAGTATCTCTGGATCGTTACTAGTCTGTAGTCTGTATTGTATTGATTTGTTTTATTTATAAGTAGCTTAACCCAGCCTTGTTCCGCTGTGGCTAGAGTTTGTGACAGCTTTTGATGATTCTTTATTTAACTTTATACTATTTACGGTATTGTATATCAATTGTAGAAAAACACACACATATACGTATATAAGGTTATCTCATTAAGTGAATCAACCTTTAAAGTTATCAAAAATAAACACGCAGGTCGATTTTTTTATAATTAAATTAATTGGTTAGATATTAATAATATAAAGCCCATTTACAGTAAACTTGAGTAGCGGTGTAATAAACAGTTACCCAAAATTTAAGTAATTTATAAATGGTAAACCACATTGTACCAGAGGTACTACATCAAAGTAATGCTAATAAATGTTTGTAAATTTGACATACTACTACTATATTTATAATTTACAGATAAATACATATAATACGGCCTCGGTAGTTTAGCTGTTAAATCCTTTAACCTTTACTTTTTACCAATGGTCGCAGCTTTGATTCCAAGCACGGTGCAAACATTTGTATTTATGAGTATTATTATTTTTATCGGTTTCGTATTTTCTATGTATTAAAAATATTGAAGTATTTGTATCAGTTGTCTAGTATCCTGAGAGTTGTATCATATCAACATTTAAAGAGCATGATGAAAATGCAAAGTTTCTTGCAACTTTGCATTTTCATCATGCTCCACCCACAAGTACGTATCTCTTAAATTATGAATGAATAAAGTAAGTCTAGTACCCATAACAATGTTCTGCTTAGATTGGGGCTAGATGATGTTATGTGAATGGTCCACACAAGCACAAATCACACGTAAATATTCGACGAAACTTAATATTCGTAATTAATTCCTTTTTAGTTACCAACGTAACTGGAAACAGAGGCTATCTAATGCAGAAATCAGTTGCGATCTTATTATTGAAACACAAAGTGCCTGATGTGTTAGCTGAAATTCCTCTCCGGCCTTTGGACATTGATTACAAGGGAGAGGTAGTACCAACTCTTCAAGAGGAATGCATTATGCCCGGATGGCATTTCTTTTACAGAGGGGTAATACGGTTGTGCTCTTTACTCGTACATAAAATTGTATTATAACTGTACTGAAAGACAGAGATAAAATTTTGGTCGGGCAATAAAATGGAATGGTATTGACTAATCTGTACTCGTTACTCTTTTTAATTCTTATAGCTAAAAGATATTTTATGAAGAGGAATGACTGACGATATCGATCTATCACGGCCATATGGCAAAAAAATATTTCCTGTAATATTATTTTATTTTAAAACTCTGTACAGTGATACTTATTACAATAATATTTTTTATTTTTATCGGAAAAATTGGTTACATAAATATATTATTATATAGTAAAAGTATATATTGCAAAATACTCTGCTGATTTTATCAAAAGGACTTAATGTACACTTTTTGGAAAGATGGTAGAATACTTTTGCAAGTGGGGGTTTCTTTGCTTTAGTTGGCTTTCACGAAAATTCGCAACTGCAGTCTTAAAAAAGAAACTTTTCTCTTTGACTCTTAATATACTATAGAAAGTTTTTACAGTTTCACGAGCAGAAACCAGTGCTTATAGCGCTTCATACCGCATTTTTTCCTAACAACCCGATTAATTAAAACTCTTTCCCGATGGATAGTGAAGACACAAAAATAAAACAATATTCTGAAATAGTACTCCTATTATAACTAACACAAAAACGCAGTGTTTTAGTATTAGTTATAATATAGTACTAGAACTAGAAGTAAAACTTTAAGTTCTACATAAATATACCACTAAAAACGAACAACATAATACAAGAAAACAATTTTATTTTAAAATTTCAATATACCTTTATACTATAATATCAAAAACAAATTCTCAACGGTAATTCACTATATTATAATACAAGTGTTACTCCATTACGTTAATTAATTTAAATAATTAACATTTTCATAAAGAGCACTACATTTACATATCAATTCAGGATTATTAAAGTTCGTTCAATGGTTTCGGATAATTGTCAGATAATGTCAAACAATATTTCAATATAAGCGCTCTATTTGTGTGTGAACAATTATGTTCAGATTAATAGAATCTAATTTAATAACTTCATTGTTTCCTCGATTTGTTACTAATGTGAAAACGTCAAAAACAATTGAGCGTACAACCGTAGTATATAAACTTGCAGTTCCCAAATATCGTTTACACAAAGTGAATAGGTCTATTATGGAAATAGATATTTGCTAAAATGTATTTCCATGATATAAATTGAATAAATTCAAATAAGTTCAGGCATTTTGGTTATAATATTATGTTATCTGTGGTTATATTAAAAATATATGTTATTTAAAGTCTTAAGAAATATTATATTACTTAATTTAAAGAATAATTAAAAATTTACTACTAATTTAGTACGTTTCTTAGCAGTTCTTCTCAACTAAAGTAGCTAGTTTATTTAACGTCTTAACATAATCAGTGTATCATAAAAAAAAAGGCAGAGGGACATTACATTCAGGAAAAAGGTCGGTAGTTAAACGGTCGTTAAATGATATATTGATATATCAGATACTCCCACGCAGTCCTTAGCTTTATGGGCCCCTTCTGAAATATGTATCAAGGGAAAAGTAATGAAGTAATTGAGATGCGTTACACGAAACAATTTATATATTGGATTTAAAATTGAACCTAATATTGTGTTATAGTAATAGGAAAAATACAAATAATTTTTTAGTAAATTCTTATATTTATTTTACATCCACTATTGTCCATAATATGGGTTCAGATCTACTTGTTTTAGGACACCAGAACAATCTGTCCTGGCTTGAGGGGTCGGTACATTTCTACAGAATTATAACTATAAAAATTATAGGATGCAGTCTCTATTATGTTTGGTTATGTATATTGTATTTATTAATAGATTTATCAAAAGTAATAAAATTTTAAGAATGGTCAGTTAAAAGTAAAAATTTGCGTAAATTAAATCCGCTTTACAAGAATAGATCATAATTATTAAATCCGGAAAATGTCACAGAGCAATTAACACTACGTTTTATAAAAGTTGGCACAGCCCTTGTGCGACTGAAACCAAAATTGAATCTATGTAACGACCTGTAATTGTTCTAAAAAAGAAGAGCTTGCACGGAAAACCACACCATTTTGTTAGAAGTAGCGGACTTGCACATTTAAAATGAATATGTGCAGACAAATGATATTATGCAATTGTTTTATTACAATTACAATATAGCATATGTAAAAATATGTATCTATTAATACATTTTTTTCTTTGTTTTTATTTAAATATAATGGCAAAGGCAAGTATAGAATATAATTTTATTGACTCGTTTTGACAAAATAATGACATAAAAAAAACAGGAAATAATTTACACATATTAAAAAACAGAGTCAATTAGAACCACAACTCACCAGAATGCTCGAAGAAGAAGACTAATTTTATGATTTCCTGTAATTTTATTGTCGAATGGCTCTCTACAACCAAATACAGCTTAAAACGCAAACTGATTGGTAGTCAAAATATTTAAGACTGATTTACTGACGCATACGATTTTTTACAGTCTACCTCAAAATACCTCAGGTAAAATTTTATTATATATGAGACAACCCTGATAAATAAGATATATTACGTAATAAAGGTATGCACTGTGGTGTATTTACCGTAGCAAATAAACCCCTTTGACGGAATACGGTAAACGTTGCATTTTCCGATGGCTCCTTTGATATTATATACAGGTATCTTACCTGTGCAAGTAAACTTATGTAATCTCTGCTTTGACAGAGTTACTGAGTGTACCTTTGTGTACTGCATACACGGTATATTTTGAGTCCTTGCATCAGAAATTCATGCAACCTCCTTGTATTTACATTGCACATCGAATACAGATAGTTTTAGATACGGTATTATTTTTATTTAATAGATGATAATGAAATTTTGCACCCCGCTATGCACTAGTTGAAGGTAATTAACATAAGGCCAGGTAATAAAATGCACCAAGAATTAACTAGGTAGGTTACCAGTTATTCTTTATTACCACAACTGAGACCAAAGACCAAATTTATCCGATTCCAAAAACTTTCAGTCAATCTATTGTATATTTTTTAATTTCTATTGAGGGAAACACCAATATAAAAGCTTTATCCCAGAGCCCCTTCGCTAACACGTTGGATTCAAATAAACAGTAAATATAAATGTTGGGTTGCCACGTCGGCAACCTATAACAAAGCCTTACGCCTTGATACTGATTCTACATTTAACAGTAATAAAGACATTAACAAAAGGATAACATACAAAAAATAACAATAGAAAACGTTATAAAAATAAATAATAAGAAACAACAATAACATATGAACTATTCCATGCCATTTACTCGCGATGTAGTTTAAAATGCTTTTAAACAAATGACATGCAACTGGTAGGTAGTCATAAACAGCTAGCCTTTGTGGTGTGTTCATTAATACAAAAGCAATTAGCGAAGCATATGCATTCGTCGGGGAGGCAACAAAAACATTTTAACAGTTAGCTCGAATTCCATGAATAATGTTGTCGCACATGGAAACGGCTTATAAAAAAAATAACATCTGGTGAATATGTTATAGTTTTTATACACATTTGTTTCTTAGGTTTGTCTACTGATTTCATTGTACCGCCCGTCAGTTTATTTGTCATTCCAATTATATAAAAAATGAAGAGTTTAAACAGAGCTTGATTGTTAAGTAGTTAATAATACTGAAATATCCTACATATGATATAAGTAGAGATATAGTTAATCCT
Source organism: Achroia grisella (assembly GCF_030625045.1). Taxonomy (NCBI): domain Eukaryota; kingdom Metazoa; phylum Arthropoda; class Insecta; order Lepidoptera; family Pyralidae; genus Achroia; species Achroia grisella. The sequence goes on along the minus strand of NW_026712977.1, from coordinate 2,112,144 downwards.
AATATATTTATATTTATACATCCTGTCTAATGAACTACTTTTCTGTTTCAGGATAAAATTTATCCGATCCATAGATTTTTGCTACAGAGAAATGTGCGAGCGCAGTTTTTAAATATAGTCAAAAAGAATGTATGGTGCGAAGCATTATCTATCAAGTTTCAGAATGCGCTCAGTAACATTGGTTTCTTCGGCTTCCTCGACAAGGGAGGGAGCATTTGCGTTAGAGATGTAAGAAAATTCTTATTAAAACTTCCTTGAGTCTCTCTGTCCTGATTATAATTATGATGTTGTAATGAAAGTAACTCTTGAGTTGAAGTATCAGGAAACATTATCTCTTGGTAGGAATAATGATCAACCATTTTTCTTCATTTCAAAAAACTATATGCCATGCCAAATTTTGACAACTGAACCGATAACAAGTAAAACAAAAATAACAATCTCACTTACATATTTTCCACCAAAAACTATAACAGAAATTGACTGCAGAATAGTTAAAATCTCGTTAGTTTTGATGAAGGTATAGGATAATTTAAACATATGCATATTTATTACCCAATATAAACATACCCTGCATATTCCTTGAACTCGAATATATGACAATATTTGGAATAGTAAGAAAAATTACTTCTTATAAACCGTCTTCAAAAAACGGTAATTAATTCGGCTGTATTTTATACCATGTCTAAAAGTAATATTTTTACAGCCCGACAGGATAGCTCAGCCATGTCATGTGAGTACTTTTATATACGTACTTAGATTAGAATAACTTTTTTTACATAAACATTAAAAAACAGAATAATATAGAGGGTGGACCCACTGCCCCTATGAGTTATAGACGATTTTGTCTGGATTATTACTTCAAAATTTTATTATAAGCAGCAATTGTAATAGTTTATAATTTTAGACATAAAGATTAGATATTTTTATTCTTGTAAATTACAATATCAAAGTATGCTACTTTGAGTAAAATTTGTAGAAAAATGAGACCTACACTGGATGGTGTTTTCCTGTGATACATATCACAGGAAACAAGTCCTCGTCTCTCGTCTCGGTAGCATATTTTACCTCTTCATATAAAATATAATAAGACAGCATTCTTTGTGATTTGTATGACCTCCACTGTTGTAGATAGCCTATTACAGATAACTGTATCTATTATAAAAGCTGTAAACATAAATATTGCAGTGGGGCGAGGGGAGGCAGCTTGTTAGTGGTGGAGTCTATTGACTTAAGTCAATAGACGCCATAACTAACAAGCTTAAATAATATAGTAGTAACGTACCTCGAGAGATCGACCTCGAAGCGATACTTAATTAAAGTTAATACTTCGAGAATGCATCAAGATATGATTTCACTGACATTATTTAGTCCTTCTGTGGGTCTCGAAAATATTATTGACACAGGCATTATAAATAACTAGACATTAAAAAAATCCAAATTCTGTTTTATATTCAATAATCTTTATAACACTATTATTACTAAATTCTATCAAGTTGTTAAGCCTCGTTTTAAGCGTAAAAATGTCTGTAACAAGAGCCTCAAATCTTCTATAGCTAATATAGTAAATTTTCAAAAATATATATAATATATTCTATTATTATATTCATATACTTCAATTTTAAATGCATATATTATAGTTAGAAGTAGATATAATTGAGAATATGCGCGACTTGAAATGAGAAAGTCTTGTCAAATTTTGGGTCGTCAAGTCACATTTTCTTCTTAAATATGAAATCTTTTCTTATATTATTCTAGTATAATTGAACAGTTGTTCGTAAGGTCGTAATCTATAGATATGAGCAGCACACATACATGACAGAATACGCTGATACAGGTATGCTGTACTCCACGTAAGTAGCCGTTCCCGTGGACAGAGGTGATATGCTTATGAATTCCTAACGATGCCTCTCACATACCTAACTTATTTCTAGTCATTTATTAATCCTACCCGTCCCCCATCCTCGGACCACCTTCTCCCTATCCAGCTTTAACCCCCGATGCCCCGAGCGTAAACAGTAGCGCATCCGGGCTGTCATGTGGAGGTACAAAATCTCCCGTTAACCCCTCGAAAAAAGAATAGAACAACTTTCTAAGCGCACTGCTTGACAGTAAAAATACGTGCAACAAATGTATCGATGCATACAGCTTTGTACAAACTTTTCCTTTGATAAATACTTTGGTCCTGTTTTAAAAAAAAGTAGAAATAAAACTTTATAAAAAGTAAAACCTCGACAAACTCAATTTAATTTATTTGAGCCCACTGTTATTCGTGTTAATAATAAAAAGTCCAATATATTTCAATAGTTGAAATAGAGTTTTAGAATATGAGAGTACGTGTGCATAAAATCAAATAAAAATAGCGCCCCATATATTTAGATGTGAAATGTTAGTAAATAAATTCGTTGTTCTTTTTAAATTATGTTTACATTTACATTTCTTAGCTCTTCGGGACATTTTAGGCATAAAATGTACCGAAGAAATCGATACATTAATTAAATTAAACTTAAACCTAAATACCGAATGTAAATGTGAATCCACACTAATATACAAAAGTACGTCTGTTATTATATCTGTTTGTCGAGAAAAGGTAACCTTTTTACGACCATACTGCTGTACGGGTCTTAATTTAATTTGATGAAGGTACCCATTTTACCTGAACCCGCAAAATTATTGTAAAAAGTAAGTTGCACACCTTTGTGTGTCCTGATTTAAAAAAACAAAGTGAGAAACAAAATAACAATAGAATGTTTAAGAGCATGCAAGAATATTAGACTTGCAGCGCGCAGTCACGTGCGACCTTCAAAGTAAAGTGTAGAACACGGCACAGCGTCCGAAAGTCACGCATCAATCATCATTTATTTGATTGATTTAGTACTCACCGAGGTCAAGGACCGCGTAACAAGGGTGACTAAGCAGCTCAAACAAAAAAAATAACCTCTCGGACATATACAATCTCATCTCGGAAGCATCATACAAAAATAATCTCAAAAGCCGTTTATGTCTACTAGTTAGAAAATAAATTCAAACGAACTTTCTGTGTGCATAGGTGTTCTATGAAAAAATATTTTACGGAACAACATACCAACTTTCTAGTCTTTTATTATTTTTGACGTACAAACTGTTCGTTAAAATAAAGTTTACACGTTTCAAATACTAGGTTCCACTTTATAAAAACGGGCTTCAACGAACTTTGTTTTTATTGCAACGTTGCTCAAATACAGGTGTGTCAAATTTTTTAGTTTATTTAACTTACCGCTTTTGAAAAATGCATAGTCCATTTTCACTTTTGACATTTCGAGAGCTATTTTCTCATGGTTACTCTGAGAGCCTCCATCGTAGGCCACCCTCCCCCTTTACTGCCTCGCCACCCTCAAACTTTTTTATATGATACATTTTTAATTAGGTCCGTAGTACCTAAAGGTACGTTTTTATTGTGCTTACTTCGGTTTATATTTTGTATTTAGAATTTATCTTCCTTATTCCAATTATTTGTTTGTTTAGTTATCTTGTTATGTCTTTTTTATTTTAATATTAAACATAGATACTGAAGTTTTTATATATATTAATTTTACTCGATACAAATACAGGTAGGGTGACATCAAAACTACAGCCCCTCAAGACCTTTTCGGTGTTGATGTCGTTAGCTAATGGGTCTCAAAATGTAATAACAAAAATACTTATACCATTCATAGTTTAGAAGATATTTCAAATATAAAAAAAAATATCGAAGTAGATTTTGTAAAAAAATGACTGCCTGGGTGAGAGACCCAAAGATATATCTCTACCTGTTTCAGCGAGGAAGTAGCAAGATTTTTTATCTGTATTTTGGTTAAAGGCAGGGAAATTACATTACATAAGAGGCAGAACATCTTAGTCAAATCAGATCGAATCAAAATAACTTTATTCATGTAGGTTATTTATCGTATGTGTTTGAAACACATACGATAAATCAAATCTATCGTCAGTTTTGAATGTAGTTCTAGACTAGAAGAATGACGTTTTCCGTTTTTAAGTTCTATTCTAACTGTTGAAGCTTAGTGTTACCTGCTTACGTAGGTATTTATTATATTCCACGTAGTTTTTATTTCACGCAATCTTTTGAATAACTTTGGTTTTTTTCACATACTCGTCCATAATATAATCGCGTAAATAACATACTAAGCTAATACATATTATGCCTACTTTTACGAATGCCAAATGTAGACCGTATAGGGTTGTGGATATTTTTTTTATTGTGACATTATGTAAATTTTTTTTTTCAATAAGCAAATATATGTCGATTAATATTGGCATATTTATGACAAAGGGCAGGCTTTCATTTAGTCTAATCCTAAAATTATCGATTGATTGAATTGAATTCTTATTGTTTTGATTACATGCAAATAATAAACTATGACCACATAGATAAGACGGTAATAGCTTTTATAATAGCCTTATTTAAAATATAAAATTTTTAAAAAATAATTAATATATATTGCCAATACACAATGTTATTCTACGTGTAATTCTGGTTATTTCATGGAAAACATAATCAAGATTAAAACTTTACAAATATTACTAAATTAATATTAATAGTAAGTAATTTATTATCAACAGGAATATATAAATGGATTTTTTACTTATGAACGCTGACGTACATCTTCCATACTAGTCTTAAACTTTTCAGTCAGTTTGAAGATAAACACATATATTATTATATATTTCCTCTAGTTATGCACATGATATTTCAATAATGCATTCTATTTAAAGTGCTACTATATTGTGCTTACTTTATACAATAAAGTAATTGAACCCCTCTAATTAAATTTGGCATTTATATGTACGAAGTAGTGCAATAATAGAAACGTAATATCGTTCAAACATAATGTTTAAATGAATTATGGTCAATGGTTTAATTTAATTTCGACCACTGAGCGACCACTAGTACGTAACGTTCAATACTTTAAACAACAATTGAAATAAGCATCTTTAAGCATTTACTTAGCCTACAAAATAGCAAAATAGTTCATAACTAGTAGCACTAGATGGCATCAATGGCAATATACACGGCGGTATAGAAATTTACGGACATAGAATTTTAACAGACTGTAATAGTCTGTTTAACATTGGATAAAAAAATATTTTAATTCTGGTTTCATTTAAAAAGTTAACTTTCCGTTTTACTAAACATTTCTGTGATGAGAAACACTCGAATGATTTTGCGTAGTCTTGCTTATAGATTTACTAAAATATTAAATTATCTGCACCACCATAATCTACGTAGATAAGTATGAAAATACGAGTGTCCAGAAACATATTTTGCTTACTTGAAATTATACATATCTAGTATCTAATAGCTGATTGCTTGGCCGGGCCAACGTTGTTGTTCATATACATTATTTCTGCAATGGGGCCCCTCTCATCACCTAGGGATATAAAATAGCCTACATTTTAAACCGCGGGGATGCATACTATACGGGAAAATTCGTACGAAGAGTCGGATCTGACGAAGAGATTATGAGATTTTTTAATTTTGAGACGACGATATCTTCATCATTGTTCGAAATTGTGATCTACAGAAAGTTAATTGAAATTAACAACTATAGCCGTGGTATCAAGTAGTTTGTAGAGACAATCAATTTGTCTATATATGAGATTTTTTAATTTTACGTGAACTAAATTTTATATTTTTCCCATTGATTGTTGTTCATTTTGTGGATTGTCAGACTCGATTATTGTTATTCCGTAAAAATTGTAATTTTTATAAATACAACAATACCTATATCACAGATAATATAATTACCTATATTAAATTGACGGCCTCTATGGTCTAGTGGTTTAGCATACTGCCTTTATTGCGTTGTCATAGATTCGATATTCATATTTATTATTAGTGTCATTCGTGTGTGTTTTCTACGTAATTAATGAATTTATAGTATTTTGTTATATGATCTACAAGCTTTCAGTGCGAAAACGTGACCAACACTATTAGAAGCGTTACATCCTATGCTATTAATATTCAATTTCCGACTGTTATTGAATATTCTACACCAATATTGCGTCACGTGTTTTGCCTCTGGAGGAGGTATCATCAGGAAATTAATAGAGCTTACACTTGCCGGCTGCTCGGAGTTTAGACTCAACTAGTAAACGTCCAAACAACCACTTGTACAAAATAACATCTAACTCAATAAAATATTTTCAACACTGCCTACATATTTTCATCTAAAAAAAATTAAATCAATCCTTTACTTTTTTGTTTTTGTTTTTCATGTTGCTTGGTAGTGTTGGTACACAGTCACGTCAGTTAATAATTAACTCGATATTAGAAATCGGTCGTAATTTGAACATACTTAATTTAAATTATAAGTTTAAACCTTATTAAGTTTCTACTTTAGATTACTGATACACAACTTTACTGTATATATGTATATCTAAGTCTATAGGTTATATATAAGTCTATAGGTGAATAATATTAAACTATTCTCATTTTGACTACAGACTAACAATAAAGAAAAGAGTAAATACATGGTAGAGGGTAATATTTTTTTCTAATGGTTTAAAGTATTTTTTAAGCATAATTAAAAAGAAATATTAGTATACTGCACTCCTTCCTCTATATGAACTAAATATACACTGAATTTCATACTCCTCTGTCGGATTATTAGCGAAAAGCAAAGATATATTCGGTGTTAATTTTGTTAAACTTGTGAAATTGATTTAATCAGGGAATGTATGGAGCACCGCTGATATGTCGCGGTAGAGCAGTGGCTATGTTGATGGCCCCCGACGCACAATGGAGCAACTGTACTGGATATAGCAATATAGTGCATTTGTTTTCCAGTCGATACTTGAAGAACTTCATGACCTGCGTGAGCAGGTAAGTGCTTCTACAATACATATAGTTTGTTACGACAAAATCTCCATATTTTGCCAAAATCTAGAGGTAACGCATATGGATAAACGTATTATCTCCTCTGGAATGTTTACAATTTATCCAGAGGAGATAAAAACCATTGCTCCTAAGAATATTCCTCAATTCTTGTCCCTGACGACCCTGATAATAGATATACAGGTCCAAGCACAGACAATAGCCCAAACAACCCTTTAAAAAAATTGGTACGACTTTTAATTTTATTATATACTATTATTATTGTTCTATTACGCCTAATTACCACCCTCGTTGGCAGCATTGACCCCAGCGCCTACTCACAGTCTCATCTCACTCATCCTATTTGATGTGACAGCGAGAGCATTAGTAGTTGCGTGGGTAGTGGGTACCTCTATCTCATCTATATCTACCGCGAAGTAGCCTGCTTTTATTAGGTACTGGCGGAACAGGGAGAGGTAGTTCTTTCGGAATACCGTCTGTATTTTTTTAAACATTCAGGAACCCAATAAGATGTTCAATAAAATTACCTATCTTTAATTGTGTCTACACAACACAATTAAAGATAGGTAATTTTATCGTAATGACAACGGGCAATTAGCATTATGATAAAATTCGCTTCGGACATCTCACAATACTAATTGCAGCGTTAATACGTCTATCGGCCTGTAGTCTTCCTTCATGGTGGTGAACATTATATTGATAGAGACTCAGAGCACAAACGCATTCGTTTCATATACACTAATTACTTATATTAAGATGATCCCGTTTGTATCTAGGGATATAGCAGTATAATAATAATATTTCAGAACATTATACAGCACCATCTAGTACCAAACTAAGCAGAAGTTGTGTTATAGGTACTAGACAACCGATATAAACACATGGATACAGGTTTTTTAAATACATACGTACATAACACAGAGCGATACAAACAATCATGCTTATTAATACAATTGTTTATACAGCGCATGGATTCGAACCTGCAACTGTAAAAACATTATTCGTAATTAACAAAATAAAACTAACCGGTCCCTATTTGAGAAATATTTTTCAATGCGGTCTTCAACGTGTTAAAAGCCTAATTAAAGGTTATACTCGTAGCATAAATATATAAGTAAATGTCCGCGTCTCGTAATGGCCATCGCTCGCGTAATGCATTCAAATTTTTCGATCGTTTTAGGCCCGCCGTTGACCCACATTCTTACATCTCTGTCATAAAAAATAGCAACGCCTAATTGTGATTACGGATATCACGTGATGACATGATGTACTATTCCCTATACCTCTTACTTATATTGTCTCTTTTATAAATGTACGAGAACAAACGGAAGAAATATACAATCGATTTTAATTATCTTGAGGCTGCACAATACGTTATTTACCACCCCATTCTAGCAACACGACATGGGCCTGTCAACAAAGGAACATTCTATTAGCAACGTCGAATGGAAAAATGCAAAATGCATGGTACTGACATTGCTATAATTGAAGTTTATACAAAGAGAGAATAATCACTGCCCACGTATTATACCGGGCTATTTGAAAGCTTATGTGAACCGCCCTTCTTTGCTTTTCCGTTTGACTTGTGTTTTATAAAAGTAAAAGATTAAAAGAAGAAAGGCATAGCCCGTTATCTTATCTACAGGCACGGGGGAGGCTACAAACAGTCATCACACGCATGGAAATGTCAACACATCAAAATTAATATAACATAACTGATTTGTGTAATATATATTTTTTTAAATTATATAAACAATAATTTGGTCACTTTTAAAAAATAGTACTAATGTTATAAATGCGATAGTGTCTCTGTTTTATCTATGGTATATATCTGTTTGTTGCCTTTTTATATTAAAACGTTAGAAAGTATTAAGTGATTGCTAATATACTATTTATAAATTAATTATGTTAACTATCTTCGTCTCATTTTTTGTTTTAAAACATATTCTATATAATTGTTTGTATTACAATCTAACTTCAGATAAGATTCTATATACGTATGTTAAGTAAGTAAATAAAATTAATTAAGATGTTCAACAATTTCATTACCACAAAGTTACAAACAGACAGCTTTTTGTTAGTATGGATTTATATCCGTGGAAACTACACTTTTAATTGAGTTGTCGGAACCAGGAAATGCAGTAATTATATTAAACTTTGTAGCTGCGATACTGTCGATGAAATCTGCAAATTGTTTTTATAATTTGCTCTGGTTCGATAATATTACTCTGTCAGTGCAATAGACATGTTAAGCTCAGGGGCTTTTATGAAATGAATCCTATTATGAAACGTCCACTACGGGTTTAAACCCCCTGATATGAGGGAGGGGATTACTACTAATGAAGTTCCCATTACTGACTGTCCCCAGATTAATTCAGTGACTATTTGTTATGGAAAACATATTTTCAGAATATTCGCTTATATATGTTTTTTACGTAAGTGGCAAACGGGCTGACAGCCTATCTGATGGTAAGTAGGTACATGAACAGCACTACAGGACGTCACGTTATAAGACGCTCGTGAGATTACTCATGTGTTACTTTCCAGAGGACTTCGACTTCATTGTCGCTCTTATCCTGTTTTCAATGCCTTATTTCAATCTTCAACCGAAATATATGTATAACCATATGTAAGCTGCTTAGTGCCTATAATAGGTGTTAAAGAGATAGATATTCATGAAGATGACTTTTGTAAAGTCTGCTGTTGATGTGAAATGCTGCACTAGCTTAGTCTTTTTTTTTTGTGGATAATAAAAAAATGAAGAATACCTGTTTTATGCAGAAACCTGTGTTGTGAGAATTTTTTTCTCTACAACTTTTATTTAAAGCATTATTCGTATTTCTTGTCATTATCGAGTTATTTTGAAAACTGGCGTTTTCCAACCCTTTTTTTATTTTTTCATCCCTTTCCGGTCAACTTAAATCAAAATTTCTTTCTGAATATTATTTTCACGTATTTGCAGACTTTATTTTTATATATTGCGCCAAAACTAGCCAATCATGGTTTAAATTAAAATTTTATTAGACTATGTGCTATATTACAGTAGTAGGTACTATATTGTCTGGTTCACCACTGCAAGACGTATGTGGTATACACAGTGGGTTTTGAACTTGTCTATTTGGTCCTTACATGTTAATACTGTACCCTATACTATAGTATATATAGTACTTACTACTTTACAGTTCTTTAACATTATATCATAATCAATATATAAATCTATGTAGAAAAATATTCGTCATTGTAAGGAATAAAAGATTTTTTTTTTTTTCATTTATTTAATAAAGATTTAATTGTACAGTTGTTTTTATACATTGACTGTAGAACAGTTTGTTGGCAAGATATCGCTGTTTTTTTTTTAAATTCTTTTCTACCCATAAACATCTATCCACATAAATACACGTTTTTATAGATAATTACATACAATTACAATTTTTGTTTTAAGTTTATCTAAAAATGCTCTTTAAAAATGTATTATTATTTCGTTCAAATTTTGTTACCCATTAGGTACATATCTTTACTCCTACATACTATGTACAAAATATTTGTATCCATTAGGCAAAAGATCGTTTTTTGATTCTCCATAAGTGTTTCCGATGACTTTGAAGTAGGTATCTTTTCACATCCTCAATTTTCATATGCTGAAGCTGTAAAGATCAGCTACAGCCAACAGCATTTGTATATTGTTGGCAGGTTGTTCTCAGACGAGGCAAGAATCGATTGGGTTACAATGAAGAAATCCATATACGATGACCTCGGGCCTGACCATTACGACTATGTACCGGCGGTGTATGGGAAATTACTCGATAGCGACTCTAGTAGTACGTCTGACGAGTTATAAGAAGCAGTGGCCAATGTCTCACCACGTAGAATAAACCATACCTCTTTAGTCAACATACATAGCACTAGTAGAAAAGTTCACGGGGAGGGCGGGGTAAATAAGGGGGAATAGACAAAGCATGACATTGTATAACAAGGTGTGAGAAATTACAAAATTCGTGTAAAAATATAGACCCCAATTTTGGGATATTGTTTCAATTTTAGTATGTAGGTATCTATTAGTAGTCGAATTTTTAACATTGGACATGTGTGGGGATTACTGGAATTGATGTCGTTATTTATGAATGACTTCCAAACACAAGACAAGACAAACTAACCTGTCAACCTGTCGAATTCATTCATTCATTCATTCATGAGATCAGCGACATGTAACTTCCTGGTTTTACTGAAGCGTGCAATAGGCACTTGTTATCAATAGATTTGTTCGATTTACCTAAGCTGTTTTATTATTTAAAAAAAAAAGAATAAAAATAATGTATTCCTAAATTAGTATTTATAAACTTCTTTTAATAGATAGATTAAGGTACAGGCAATGTTTTTAGTGGTATGTATATTCCTCTTTCTACTAATTACATTCTACTTCAGCTCATCGACAATACATATCCTATGAACTTATGGTTAATATAGAATTATTATAACCTATTATATAATCTTATTATGTAGTTACGAATGTAATTTGTATAATCTAATATTGTTGTAACTGGCTAATCAAGATATTCTAAATTAGTATTTAAGCTTCTAATTATAGTTGTACAATTTTTTCTTTACTTTTTAAGATACTTCAATAAATCTTCATTCTCCGAATATTTCGTTCCTTTTTATTACCTACAAAAAAATAAGACCACCAAATTGAGAATATTGTAATGTGGGCCATCAACGTGCAGGTCATTTGAGTTACATTAAAAAAAATACGTGAAAAATACAATTTATGTCGTACCTTCGACAAAGATCGTTTATAGCGATTTATTTTATTATATTTTGAACATGTTCTCTCCTCATTTAGTACTAATAATATAAATACGAAAATTTCGTTATTCCATTATGCTTACAAGCATAAACGGGGACCGATGTTACCACGGCCTGAGCCGAGGTTCGCACCTCTAGTGGTGCCCTCAGACTAAAGTCGTATCCGTCAGGCGGGAGTTGGCCTTCAGCCGCTTCATAAGTCCTTCCGCAGGTTTGGAGTGCCATCTGCACTCGCCCCCTAACGTCCGGTGAAGCTGTTCGGCCAGCTGCGGCCAACAGCATTAGAGTAGTCCGAAAAAAAAACATAGCATAATGGAACAACAGACATACAAATTTTCGATTCGAACAGATTCACAAGATATAGTTAATAATTAGTAAAAAATGGTGTTGGGAATAATAAAAAAAAGTGTAATCCATAAACTTTAATTAAAAACAACATTACATACAGCCGGATTAGGCCACGTTTGTCTACAGTGTAAAATTATAAGACGTGTGGCTTGTAGCACAAGCGTTCTCACAGCCCAACTAAATATACAAAAATATTAAATACATCGCTACATAGCCTAATCGTCTTTGGTGTAACCATTACGGGGTTTACAGCATCTATATAGCATAAATGTATAGATAAACCAGGATATAGATTTATATAGATACCGCAATTAACACAACAGAAAATATAAAATGGATTTTGTAATCCGGTAATCAGGGTATCATAGACTTAAAGAAATGCGAATGAAATTGGTGGAAGGGATTTTTACCACGGAATACAGTTAATTACGAGTGGAAAATAAGACGTGATCCAAAAAGACTATTCGGTAGCTTGTTTGATACGGTATCTATTTAAATCTAGTATCCTGGTATTTGTGGCCTTACAGATCATTGAGACAATGCAGCTGATTTTAATAAACAACTTAATATAAAAACATACATGGAACAGACTTATTAAAATAAAAATATATAAAATTATTTGTACGCTTAAGCGCTCCTAGTGTCTAAAAACTAAATCAGTTTAGTTTTAGTTTTTAGACAAACCCAAAGGATTAATTATATCACAAGAAAAGTTGAGGTTTTATTGATGTTTTTTTTAAAATAAATTAAGCTAATTGCTACAGCTAATCTTTACAGCTTTAGCGGGCGACATGAGAGCGAGTGAAGACGGCACTCCAAATCCGCAAGAGGACTGGAGCCGCTGAAGGCCTACTACTGCCTGATGGATACGACTTTAGTCCGAGCCCCAGACTAAAGTTATATCATTTATCTAATCACAATCGTATTTCTCAGCTCAGGCCATCTTCACTTCCATCGCCGTTTGAATAACATATAATAACATTAATAAGTCAGTTCCAACTTTCAAACATAGAATAATTCAACTAACACTCTCACCAAAATTATTAAGTCAGCCGCCGACTGTGTTGTGTCATTGTATATATATTTATCTAATTGGAATAGCAAATAGCTAACAGTATCACGTACATCACGTTATCATGGTACATCCATGGTACCGCTCATATACTGCCATTTCGGATGAATAGGCATCCTGTAATTTCACTAGCATAACTCACTCTACAAACTGAAACAAGTTACTAAGCTTAACTTAAATAGGTGAGACAGATGTGATGACGCAGACTACAGAAAGTCTACCCCGGTACAATCAATATTCCTTAATATACAAGTACAACTTTTCATTTAAATTTAATAAATAATAGGTGCCTTTACACGACTGCCGCGTGAAAGAGCGTACGTGTTTAGGCAGCTAATGATAAAGTTATAAAGACTAACCTTTAATACGATATTTCTAGTGGCCTCTCCCTACTTCACCCAGGTTGAGCAACATTTATATCAACAGAATCATAACATGAACCAAATACCTCTCATAGTAACAATACACAAAATAAACCTATACACCGAATACAGAAATTATAATATAATACGATATAACTAGTGGCCTGTCCCGACTTTCACCCGGTTTGAGCAAAATTTATTTCCACATAATGATAACATTAAAAAAACAAGCATATCATAGTAACAGTACACAAAATTAATTTACTTAAGTAAATATAAACATACTGGCTGATAGAATATTAAACATTACGTTCAACTTAAAAATGTACCTTTATAATAATGAAAGAATACTCCGGAGCTTACCCTCTAGGTACAAATTAAATTGAAACTATCTTTTTATAACATTAGTATAATTTGCTATACCAGTCTGTCTTTACATACACACTGCAGCACACAGTAGGCGGCGACTGTTAAATTAGTTAAACTATCTGTAGACAAATCAATAAGTGACCTTATTAAAATTTTTCACTGTAACATATTTTTGGTAAGTATACGCAAATTATCTATTACAATTAAAATAAATACATTGATTCTGCACAATTGAAAAGCTAAAAATTAGACTACCAACGGCTAGAAGCTAGATTATAACATCGTACACAGTGTGATACCACATTCATTTGTTTTACATTAAAGACATCAATTGTAGTACATTCATAAAAATATTCAAGCGAAGAAACACAACACAAGTGGTAACTGTAGGATTAATATGTTGCCGACAATTACATATATATGTAATCAATTGAAATTAAGGACGACAGCGTATGTATACAATACTGTTAAGAGGCATTTCACCATCCTAGATGCCTTCCTGAACGCGTCGCCGAAAGACTGTACTGAAACGAGTCATTCGACATGTTCTTATTTAATTATATTTACTATAAAGAGCGTACACGGATTCAATACAGTAAATAAAATTGGATTAAGCCAAGTCGGTCAGAAAGCGCCTTAGGTATGGCTACCAACGAAGACAACTTTATAGTAGTTTTAGATCATTGTTAATACCATATGACCAAAGAGGCCTGATTAAGAACAGTTTTAAGTTAAGTAAAAATAACAAATTGCAATTGTATATGCCCCATTTGACAGTTTCAGTTGCGAATGGTATAACGTTTCTAATATATGCAACTCACATGGTACATACACAGACATAATCAAACCCCTATACCATTATACAGAAGCGTCATGTGTATACATTACACAGTTACCTAATTGGAACATTAAAGCAATAATAGACATATATTGTTACAGGGTCAGTTTATGTTAATATTTTAAATTTGAGTAATACTACCCACAAAAAACGACTTATAAGCGTCTAATCATTAGCCGGGTTGGTTATTATTAGATCAAAAACTGTTAGAAATTTACTACAAAGTTAAGTTTTTAAAACCCGGATTGCAACAATGTGAATTTAAGAAACCGGTCAGTCTACTATGGAAAGTAATTTCGATTGATAGTAATTTGAATATGACCTTTGGCACGTACTAAGAGTCAGTGCTAAAGGTCATTTTCAAATGAATAAGTACATGAAACACAAGCCGATATTTTAATAAATTAAATCTGTTAAAGGTTCGCTTCATTACGCTTGTATGTAACAGTACTCAAGGGGTTTGTTTGAAAACTTTATTGAGATCAAACTTAAACACACAGAAATTCATATTAGCGAAACTGCTGAGATGTATCATTAAATAGCCGATAAGCAATTACAAGCATACAAGAAAATGATTATTACCTTTACTAAATATAATTACAGAATTGTAGAAAATAGATAACTTCGAAGATTATTTATTTTAGAAAAATAGAGATGTTTTACTTTCACATATCGATGGCTTAGTTCATAATTGTGACAATCATATAATTTTATATTTATCTTACAGCTATTTAAATAAGCTTTACGCCAAATACACCAGAGCTAACTAAGCTAGACAACTGTAACCCTGGCATTTTGGTAACCGAGAGACGCTTTTTAGCATTTGGATGCGAACAAACTGTAAAGATTTTATCATATTTGACACCAATTTTTTTTTATATTACTTAATTACTGTTTATGAGAACTGAACTATCGATATTTAAAACACTGTAGAAGTATGATTGAAATGCACGGTAAACAGTACTATCTACATTTAATACAAGTTGAATTCAAGTATATATGGAAGAAAACGAATAGTTAGTAGGAATAGTTGTAGGGTAATTTAATATTTTTTTTAATTTCACTATATTAAATTTTGATACTACTTATACTAGTTCCACGAAGGACTTCTTTTACATTCATATAATTAAACGTCAATTTTAAATGTCTACATAATATTGTTGTTGTTTGGAAATGACTTGTATTGAAACAGTTTGAAACCCAGAGGAAATGTAATATAGACAGACTATTAGATCCTCTAACAATGATGCTAAAGATAAATTGAATGTATTTGATTTTGAAATAATTTTTACATACATAAACGTTACATCACTTAAATCTAACATTGATCGTGTTCAAATTATAACGAATAGTATTAATATAAGTACTAGAAGCCCCACCAGAATGCCTATAGCCAGCCATTGACGACGATCTGAAATAAAACGAATAAAAATTATATCTAACAATTTTATTAGACATCACACTTACAAAATTATCTACATAAGTTTAAGTTTTTTCAATATATTTTAATATAGAGTTATAAGATCTTAGTTTACAGAAAGGCAATCACAATATATTTTAGGATTTTGATGTACCTATTTCCCTCAGGTCGCCCATTAGTCTGCCAAATATGCTAGTTAGTACAAAATATTAACTAAATCCTTTACTACAATTTTTTTTTTCTTGCCTGCACTATTTACACACTACCATGGTAAGAAGAGCTTGTGTTATGGGTACTGACAACTGATATAAATACTCAGAATGTTTTTTTGTAAATACATATACTTAATATACATAGAAAATACACAGACCAAATTCAAACAAACCTACATATGAATAGAAATGTTTTTGCCGTGCGAGGAATCGAACCCGCGACCATTGTCAGTAAAGCGGTGTGCGAAAACGCTATTCCACTGAGACCTTTTTACAAATAAATTAGGTCACAATTTCAGTCATTTATGTCCATGCTCGTGATATAATCTATCCATAATTCATTTCATTCAAATCTGTTCAGTCGTTTAGTCATGAAAAGGTGAGAAGCGGGACACATTTATCGTATTTATATCGGAATGAATCGTGTCTTGATTGCTTGTGGCAGTTCATTCAATGACGTAGCGGTGTAACACCGCCCTCCGATGATCACGGGTTCGATTCTTAGCAAGAAACAGGATTATATTCATGAGTATTCTCTAGTACGTGTCTGTCTGTCCGTACGTTTACTACCTCTTCACAAATAAACACATTTTTATAAACTTTATTAAAAAACAAGCCAGGGAATGGATTTGATATTAGGATATCCTGTATTACAGCATACCGTCCACATACTGGGCCCATGGATCACCATATAATAAAGTATTATATAACACAAAGTATGATTGTTTGTAATGATATGGATGTTTTCGATGTATGTATTCAGAAAATATATATTGCAGCATTTACATCATTTGTGTAGTACCCAATACAAGCTCTGCTTAGTTTGGGATTGTATGGCGCTGTGTGAATTGTTCTAAAATACAAACTAAATTACAAACCATTGTTCATATGCAGCACTTTAGCGACCTTCTTTATAGTGGAGTCTAATTTAGAATCAGCATTTTCAAGTTCAGTATTCAAGTCATCTAGCATTCTGAAAAATATAATACTTATAAGCTAATGTTGAAACACTAGATTTATATCGATCAGCGTCAATAAACGAGGTTATTCATTACTGGTCTATTAAAGAGTGGCCTATTATCCTATTTATTATTATTCCTAAAATTATTGGTGGTGGTAATATGAAAATTCGTACCAGTAATGTAAAAAAGAGTATTGTCGTTAGTTTGTCACAGTAATATGCTGACGCTACTATATGATCCTCGTTCCTGAAGAATCGTACCGCATTTTTCTTTTGGTGGGTATAAATCTCAATTTTTCTGCTTTTGAAAGATAACTCGTTAAAAATTGCAAAAGAGCACATAAATTATACGCCTTAAATTTTATTATTATTGAAACTATTGGTACCTAATCAATAGTTAGATGACAATGTAATAAAATTTTCAACAATAGTTACAATAATAGGCGATTTTGTTCCCATTTTATTGATTTTCACAGTGTGACCTACTAATTTGCAACCCCGACTTATACCTAAAAGATCAGCACCAAAGAAACTTTTGTGATGACGTAGACAACTGACATTGCCCATGTTTCTGCAATCGTACATAACACCTGAGTTAAAAGAATTGTCATACATACGCTGACGAAATTTTGGTAAGTCTGTTTGTAATATTGAAATAACCGTTTTATACTACATGCATATGTATAAATACGGTACATACACCAAATTAACATTTTTTACTATTTTTTTTATTGTTTGTTTGTTCCGTCTAATCTCTGAAATGACTAAACCGATTTTGACGGGATTTTTATTGGCAGATATCTGATGTTATAAGGAGTAACTTAGGCTACTTTTATTTTAGAAAAATAAAGTTAAATTCCACGCGGACGAAATCGCGGGTACAGCTTGACAATAAAATAGAGAAACTTACACAGCCTGTTCGTCAAGTTCGATGCCAATCTGCTTGGATACAGTCTTCAATGAACCGACAGAGTCGCTTATAACTTGCAACTGATCATTTTGACTGCTCAGCATCTTTTCCTGCATAGACAAGATATCGTTGTCGTAGGCATCGAATCTATTTGGGCTATCGGTTTGGTTTGCAAGCTTCGAGTACTTAGAATACTTGGGGGTAGCGGTCCAGTAGTTGCCAAAGTGCATGGGGCTCTCTTCCCCAAGGAGAGGCTCCCGTGCAGTGCCGTCGTTATCGCGATTTCTGTTGAGGCTCATTTTACCTTTCATAACCTGAAAATTATTACATTTATCAATTAATCAATTATAATTTACATCAGACTATATATATATATATATATGCATATATGATTTTTTCCTGTTCGGAGAAATTTAGGTGTCATACGTTACGGTATGTAGACAAACTACAATCAATATAACGTACGTCAATATCTATCATTAGGTACATAACTTGTTGGCTTATCATTAATTTTAATGGTCATTAGCTGTTATTATGTAACTTTGAGTATAACATTTTTTTAAATCTAAAAACACAATAAAAGTTTCACCCTAATGTACACTATAGCGCAATATATCTTACTACTGCATTTCACACATATATTAGTGCTGATTATTGAACTAGGTACTGCATTTTACATATATACCAATAGTGTTAAATTAAGTAGGGTAATTATGATTTAAAGAATAGGGTAAACTATTAGACTTTTTTTAGTATTGTCAAAAAATTTCGGTCTAACTGTACCATTAAGAACCCATTACGTGACGTCACATATTTTTCCATTGTACACTAATAAGCCAAGTGTAAACTCTTCAACAATACAGTTTTAAAGCTTATGTTTATATAAATAAGTTTGATTTTTGCATTGTGACGTCACGAAACTTAGGACACCTACCACCTCGTATCACATAATATCACACTTTGTGGACGTCCTCCCTCACTCGACGTGTTACGTAATTTATGCATGGCTCTTCACTTCCATTGGCACTCTGCCAGAGTATACTGTTGGCGTTTGCTCCATACTATTATCATTCATAATAATGAAATTTTTGAGCAAAAATGCTATTTATACAATTTAATAACGGCTTATCCAAAAATCTAAAATCTTTGATGTTTCCGAATTTCGATTCCGAATTTTGTCGTCGAAATCTCAGTCAGACAAGTCGAATACACACCTTCACTTCTTGTTTTGTAGCCTCAATGAAACTTCTACGATCGCAAATTTCCTTGTTGTCTATCTTGAATTTAGAAGAATTCTTCTCAACAATACGTAAGACAATATTAAGAAAATTATATATAACGTGTATGAGGTATACAATACTTATAGTAAATGAAATGGAAAAATTAAATAATTGTATTACATGTAAGACGTGGCAGACCACGTCTTACATGTAACAATTATTTAATTTTTTATTTGACAGATTTGGTCAGAGACCAAGCTCAAGATAAAGGGGAGAGCGGGTGGTGTTTGCCCATACGGAAATCATAAATGAGACTATAGAAAAATTTAAAGGCGATTATCCAAAGAAGGCATTTGCATTTTATTATTATAATTTACTTCAAAAATAATTCAACCAGGGATTTGGGATTTTGTTTTGCAAGTAGTAATAAAATATTTATAATGTATTGGTAATGTTCCCTTCTTGTCGAACTTATTTACTTGACCGTTGGAAATATACGAAAAATAATCATAATTTTAATACGCGAACCGAAATCTTTGAACCTTACGAAAATTACGCGGATGGACTGGCAGCATGGTACATTTAAAGTATTCTATGAACAAAAATTGTAGAAAGTCAATAATGTATAAAAAGTACATTAAGTTTCAAAAAGAAACATTTCAGAGACGCTTAAATATTATTATACGTGTATAAGTTTGTTATTTTATATAGAAGCTTTAGTACTCGACCTACATACTAGATGGCGCTGTGTTAAAAGTAAACGTCGATATGGTTTCGTTGTATTACTGTGTATATATGTACGCCATTTTGTAAAAATAAACCCCTTTTTAAGTTCAACAATCCAACATCGCTGGTTGTTTTATTTATTAACACCAGAGGACGCTGTAGTAGTCCAGAGTTTAGTGTTGGGTTGTACAATACGTATATTTAACCTTTGACAATAAAACCATAATACATTCAGATGCAAAACTTATTAACTTCATTTGGCTACAGGTAAATACATACACACAATACCGTGCAAACATAATTATAATAATAAATAAACAATGATCGAAGTTCGACTATTGGGCGATCACTAGTAAATAAAATCAAGTTTATCTTCTCAATTACAATCGAAATTCTTGTACCTTATTATAACAAGTGGAATTCACGAAATTTGTACGTAATATGTGTATATTTGTAGACGCCAGCTAACTATATTAAACAAATAATTAACGAGAATATAAAACAAAGAAGCTCGCGTTGTTTGTTCGCTTAGGTCTTTTAAACTACGTAACCGATTTTAATGCAGTTTTAAGTAATAGATAGAACGATTTAAGAGGAATAGAGAAATTTACTATGTGTATATTTGGAGACGTCAACTAACTTTAGATACTACAAAACAAAGTCGCTCGCGTTGTCTATTCGCTTAGATCTTTTAAACTACGTAACCGATTTTAATGCAGTTTTAAGTAATAGATAGAACGATTTAAGAGGAATAGACGAATTTACTATGTGTATATTTGGAGACGCCAGCTAACTTTAGATACTACAAAACAAAGTCGCTCGCGTTGTCTGTTCGTTTAGATCTTTTAAACTACGTAACGGATTTTAATGCAGTTGTAAGTAATAGATAGAACGATTTAAGAGGAATAGAGGAATTTACTATGGATATTTTTGGAGACGCCAGCTAACTTCAGATACTATAAAAGAAAGTAGCTCGCGTTATCTATTCGCTTAGATCTTTTAAACTACGCAAAGGATTTTAATGCAGTTTTAAGCAACAGATAGAGCGATTTAAGAGGAATACAATTTTATACATGTATATTTTGAAACGCCAGCTAACTTTAGTTAATATAAAAAAGGTACCTCGCGTTGTTTGTTCGCTTAAATCTTTTAAACTACGCAACGGATTGTAATGCAGTTTTAAGTAATGGATAGAGCGATTAAAAAGAAATAGAGCAATTCAATATGTGTATAATTGGAGAATTTTAGTTAAAATAAAACGCTCGCGTTGTTTGTTCGCTTAGATCTTTTAAACTACGCAACGGATTTTAATGCAGTTTTAAGTAATAGACAGTGCTATTTAAGAGGGACGTTTATATTTACAATATATCTACAACCGTGCGAATCGCTCGCCTCGGAGCTAGTTGATGATAAATCAAACGCCAGCATTAATTAAACCATTATACGCGCGCATATATACATTTACAGGTCTAGGTCTATTAAAACTATTTATAAAATTAATTATCTTATACCTTTTATGTATGGGGCGTATTTTATAAAAAAATATTTGATAATTTCATCTTGACGCCTCCAATCATTTCTAAGAGAAAGCCTAACACACAAATAGACAAACGCTATACCTACAAGCGATTATTGCTTTATCACTATTTTGTACATATACAGATAAATTTCGCGAATAGACAATTAGTACGAACAAGACGTGAATTTCAGAACGCAATTCAGAAGCTAAGGAGACTAGTGACGCTACGAAATTGACCTAAGCTACGTGTTTCTAGTAATTATGAGAAAAATAATAATTGATAAGTTATTTGGCCTAATGTGAAATACCTAAAGCAAACTTAATTAAAATCATTAAACTTATTCCAGTACATCGGGCAGAATTTGTTTTTTAACTTACCATCCAATTTACTCTAAAGCCATGTATGGCTTAGATACTATATATAAATTAGCAATACATGGATGTACAGATTTAAGTATTACCAATTCATACATAAAATACGCATTAGCAAAATTATAGTAAATTCACCCAATGTACAGGAGAAAGTTTTTATAAAATATATATAAATAAAAATAAAAAAAGAATACGAATTCTTATTCTTTTTTATATACATAGATACTTATAGAAATTTTGTTATATTATATACATTTATAATTTAAATTCCAATAACCAAATACATCAATAATAAAATAAAATATACCTACTACATTCAGCTTAAGTTAAACATTAAATAAAATAATATGGTCTCATTAAAGTAATTATATTTAATACTTAAGTCCAGATGACAAACTAATATTATTACTAACTGTAAATACTAATTTACCCTTCGCTGAATATTCGGTGATATTCGCTATTTGCGAAGTATTTGCTATAGGTAAAGTCAAGCGCATCCCCGCAAGCAAAAAAAAGAATCGAGTTTGTATTTTAAAGGAGTTAATAATAAATAAATTATTTCTAGGTATAGTACTTCAGTTATTAGTTATTAATCAGGTAGAAACTGCAGTTATTTTAAAGATATTAGTATTAAGGTTTATACTTTTTAACTTTTTGACTTAACTTATAATTTTATAATATATATGCCGCATATTAATAATTAAGTATAAACACGTATAAGTATAAGAAGTAATTAATAATACTAGTGTTCGCCCATTAGTTGAAATTCAACCGTAATTAATTATGGTTATATTTAATATTCAGTAAGAATATAGACAAATATATAATATTAAAGACAAAAATATTAATCTATTCTAAATTTCACAACAAACTTTAATAATAAACAAAATAGTGAATACATGGAAGTTCATTTAATGTTATTTTATTGAATTAATGTATCTTATATACATTACTTTAGGAGCACTACCTATATAAACTATATATAGTACGTCCATCCACGCAATATTTATTTGTAAAAATGGGGTAAAAAATATTTGTTTTTGTTATTAATATAATGTATGCATATTATTTAACTACTCTTTAACATCCTAGAAGTTTTACACGCCGCTTTTCATGCGATGGTAGCGTGTTCGATTCCTCGCGATATGCAAACATTTGTATTCATGAGTACGATTGTATTAGTCTGGGTGTTTTCTATCTATATTATTATATTGCCAAAGTAGCGAAAAGGAGTTGTGTACCGCCGCTCCCTTGGAAGATTGCCATAGTGATTGTGGTGACCACAAATTGATAGTTTGTCTTTTATTATTTTTTATAGGTATTACTTTTTAAGGTACATGTAATATTGGCCAATATTGATATATAAATATTATTAAGTGGAAATAAATTAATAAAAAAAATATTTATGAAAATAAAATGTCTAGGAAACATGTAAAACACCAAGTAACAAAAACAATGTAAAATGATCAGGGTTAACTATTTAAAATTAAAATAATATAAATAGCAATTACCTATATGTACATATTTTACTTTAATTAAAATCTCTACAATCTATAAAGATTACTATCTTATACGAAATAACATCATCATGCCGTGATTGACTAATTTAAAGAAGTGACAGTTACTTTGTGTTGGGAATAACTTTATTAAGTTACGTCTTATATAGCTGTTTCAAAAACAAACAAAAAATGGTATGAAAGATTGCATTATGTTTTTTTATTTTTGAAACAGCTCAAATTGTAAAAAATGTAATAAATAATATCTTATACGAAATAACATCATCATGCCTTGATTGACTAATTTGAAGAAGTGACAGTTACTTTGTGTTGGGAATAACTTTATTAAGTTACGTCTTATATAGCTGTTTCAAAAACAAACAAAAAATGGTATGAAAGATTGCATTATGTTTTTTTATTTTTGAAACAGCTCAAATTGTAAAAAATGTAATAAATAATATCTTATACGAAATAACATCATCATGCCTTGATTGACTAATTTGAAGAAATGACAGTTACTAAGTGTTGGGAATAACTTTATTCAGTTACGTCTTAGTCTATTTCAAAAACAAACAAAAATTTTTGGAATAGCTCAAATTGTAAAAAATGTAATAAATAATAATAAGTATAATACCTATCGGCAACACCATGACTTAAGTATAACTGGTATAACATATCCTCATGAACGGTTGAGTTATGAGGAGTATAAATATCCATAAATTATTAAAGCGAAAGTTTGTATGAGTGTAAAAATTTTTAGGTGGATTCCGTATAGTGTGGGTAAATAATAATTAAGTGCTACCTATTTATTATTTTGCATCAAAATAAAAAAATCTTAAATATAAAACACAAGACCTAAAATTAAAGTGAGAAACTACACCAATAGTCTTGAGCCAGTTCTTTATAGTTCGATATTGGAGAACAACAGCAAATTAGAAGTGTGTCTTCTAAGTGAAACTGAATAAATTAAAAAAAAATTTTTTGAGAAAGATGTTTCACTTATTTCGCATTTCGAAGTTCGAACTTTTACGGTTCGCCTGTTGCTGGCCGATTATTCCTCCTATGACTGATTTTTGTTACTCAAATAACTATATATTTACGTATCTCAACTTTACTATTCCGCAATTTGTCGCAACAAAATTCTTAAAATAATTCTACACAAAATTAAAAAAAAACATTAAAAATGTTTTTCATCAAATTTCTCTTAAATAGTCCTAAAAGAAGTCCGCGACAGCATATCTGTAGCCATAACGGGCCATATATTAATGTGAAAGTTAAATATATTTCATTTGAATATATTTATCTTGTAACATTGTAATAGACTGTACTAAAGATATTCATACAGTCTATACTAACTACATTTATCGGTATAAATTAAAAATATAATAAACCTTTGTCCTTCCCATAAATAGTTGCGTTGATGAGAAATGGCGCACACTGGGTCGGAAATTTAAAATGCATTGCAATTACGCATGCAACTGCGCCGCTAATCAATAACTTCCATCATGGCCATTCGACTGTTATGTAATAATTTTTTTTTCTTAAATCTAACATTTTCACTGTAAAATCATACTTTCTACTTTTCTTTTATAGAAAAAAGAAATAGAACATTAATTTCTCAATTTCTTCAAGGACATAGTCGATCCCGTTTTGGAATGACCTAATTTGTAATCTATGCCTTCTTTGTTCTTTGTTACCACGCCACAATCGGGTGCATAAAATTGCACACTGAGATGATAAATGCATCAAAAATGCATATTAACTTAAAAGCTATTAGAATAAAATATAATGTTCTTTGTTAAATTTGGAACCCAGTTAGCACCATTCAGATTGCAGGCAATCTCCATTTTGCGAGTTGTCGCGTGATTTTACCAAAGCGTGAAAACTATAATTGATGCAAAAAGTTATCACTAATAAGCAGTTAAAGGCGCGGGCAAGCTCGAGGCACACTTTCCCCGGGCCAATCAAACGGGGATCGATATTACCAATATTCAGACCAAGGTTCGAAACCCTTGTAGTTCCCTCAGACAAAAGAGGTATCCGCTAAACAGGAAGCTGTATATACCAGCAACCAAGATTACAATAAATAGAAAAAAAAATTACTTACCTAGACCATAAAATTGTCGTAGTGATCATGGTATTGATATGGATATCTCAATCGTCTCAAACAAAATACAGTCCATATTACTGTTACCCATATTATTAATATAAGCATTTTAACGTTATTTACGCGAAAGAATTTATAAAATAATATAATTATTTCGAAGAGACGCAATAAATTTAATAACGCGTCCTTGTAATATCGATGCAGGCGCCCATATAATTCAGTCTGCTAGATGGCGACAGCCGTGCACCTAGTCAATATGTATGCCATATAAATTACAAGTACTATATGCAATTGCAATCAATACAGCAAAATATGCACCCCCCTGCTTGTGCAAACTGCGCAACGTGTCTACCTACGCCGGACCATAGATATATCTATAAAGTTATTATAAGTAGAGTTATGGCTATGACTACACACGTGCGTAACTGTCTTTAGATTTAATCATTAAAAATATTAGAAAAGATAGTTTTAAGAACTGTTTAGATAATAAAGTGTCTAAATAAATAAAGTACCAAAAATATATAGGTATATCATTTAATTTAGAATTCATTTCTTTTTAAATTGACAGTATTCGAAAAAGTGTTTATATCATAAAGTAGACAAA
The DNA here is from genome assembly GCF_030625045.1 of Achroia grisella. Lineage (NCBI taxonomy): Eukaryota > Metazoa > Arthropoda > Insecta > Lepidoptera > Pyralidae > Achroia > Achroia grisella. The sequence continues at coordinate 2,085,934 of NW_026712977.1, read as the reverse complement.
AATATAAAGTACTAATAAATTATATTAATTGATTTAGGATGTCTTTTTTAAAAAGACATTTCCAAAAACTATTTGAATAATAAAGTAGTTAAGTAAATAAAGTACAAAAAAAGTGTTCATTGATTTAGAATTAACATTTTTTAATACTTTTAAAATATGTTGAATAATAAAGTAGACAAATAACAAAGTTCAAAAGAAAATTTATATCATATGAATCACCTATTAAGTAATATTTTTTCCGCAGGGCAAACAAAGTCATCCGATATAATCAATTAAGGATTGAAGGACATTGTACACAAATTAATAAACAAAAACACACAAATGAACACAGAATGCAGGAAGCCTGACATGAAAATTAAAAAATTTAAAAGGATATTAATAGTATCTTCCAAGTCCTCTAAATCCCATTCGATACTACGAAGTGCATTTCTTAACTCGGTGGAAGTCCATTCCACTTCAGGACTGTTTGGAATAGTAGGCGCCTTGGAGATCTCTTGCCACCGCAGGTACAGGCCACGAGTTTTGTTCAACGCTTTGAACACCTCACTAAATAAATAAAATCTGGGTTAATCCTCCTTCGCTTGATGTGTATGCTACAAGTGGGTCATTATGTATTTAGACACAGAATGAGGATCTACTAAAGTTAGAGGTTAGAGGAATTATATATCCATGTTATTGACAATTCTCAATTGTAAAAGATTAAGTTTAAAGGGTTTGAAATTATCTATGTACCATTTAAGATTTTTAGTTACGAGATAAGCTGTACGGTTGTCAATGGCAACTGTTGTGTGTACTTAGCTACAAAATTGTAGATTTCAAGGTCACAATTGAAGATTATTAATGATATTGTTATTTAATTTTGGGTTCATACAAAAAATAGCACGAATTTCCCCGTGTAGCTGGAAAATAACCTCCTGCAAGATATGCCTTTAGTATCAATTCTATTATAGTTTAGAAAGATGTATTAGATATATTTTATCTCTGATTTACAAAGATCATTATACACCTTACTTTACTTGTTATACACATTATATTACACATCACAGCCCAAAGTTATCGGCCCAAATTCATGAAATCCTACCCCATAACCTTCCAACCAATTCCTCCCTTAATTTAAAATTAAGTGTCTAGGTATATTATGTATGCTGTCCACAATAGTAATGAAAACCCTATTAATAATTGTTTGTTGTTCTTAGAAGCTGTGCTGTCGTTCATTATAAGAAGATATGCAAACAAGTGTCCGTTTGTTACCTTTTCACACTTTCAGGACTAAACAACTAAGTAGATTTTTATGAAATTTGACACCTAGATAAATTTTATAATAAGGGAGGAAATAAGCTATATTTTATCTGAAAAAAATCTGGAAGAGGTAAAGTATTATATTAATAAGATGAATTTTCATCCCCCGGGACCTAGGTGGTCACATGCAGAGTAGTTATAGAAGAATTTTCCACATATATTTAAGAATTAACTAAATATTTTTTGTCTAGAGAGCACATGTATACACAGAATTTGACAGCTCTAGTGTTTTAAGTGTCCATAGAGTAGTACCATTTGAGTAGAGTAAACATTTAGCATTGGATGAGCCATGGCCTGTTTATGCGTCATTTATGTATAATATATATATTTATAAGACCAATTAAATTTTAAGTACATGTTGTATATATAGTTTTTTAGTATATTTGTGTGGTATAAATAAACTAAAACTTTTTTTAAGGGATGTTTAATAACAACCACTAATGAAGCACTAGAAAATGATGATAAGATGGATATGAAAATCTCACAATAGTTTCCAATAGTTGCTACATAGAAATCAACTCAACTTCGTACATTGTTAGCAATCCCCTTACTTCGAAATGTAACTCCTGGTATTAGAATACACTGCAATATTATTTATTACTAAAACACTGTAATATTTGGACAACTTTATAATACAAGGGATAATGGAAAACAATACAAGGTATTCTTCTTCTCCATGTTTTTTATTTTGTTTTCATATATATTATTATTTACTAGCGATTACCCACGACTGTATATTCTTATTTTAGATAAAAGATAGCCAAGGCCATCCTTCTTATCAAGGTCTATTTTATATTTCAGAGACAAACTTGACATCCCTTCCTGCAGTTATATTATTTTTTTAATTCTACTACCATTTACTGACAGTATTATGACTTTCTATATTAGTGATTGACTGCAACTAAATGAGTCGCAATTTAGTTGATGAAAAGTCAACACAAAGCTACCAAGCTCTATCTCAACTCTCTCCAATATGATGCCTCTTTAAGGCAAAACTCATGTCAAATATGACTGTAGACTCCATAATTACTCCCATAGTTGGAATTAGATCACACAGAGACCCCACATTGAACTTTTGTGTTCTCACACATGCTAATGGTAATGGAATTAACCAAAATAATATAAATTGATTAAATAGTGAAAGGAATTTACTCAATATAATTTTACCTAAATATAATTAAACCTTATTTAATAAAATTATTTTCAAATTACCTATATTGATAGGTTTTGGGCTATTGTCAGATGCCTAAGTATGTAGCACTGTGACCTACATATTTTGACCTAAATAATTTGAATTGAAATTACCTATGTTGCCACCTTTTTGAAATTCATAAATACTATTTAGGCACTATCAGACATATCTACTAATTACCAATTTTTATAGGTAGATTACTCAGAAATAATGTGTGGTTATTTATATAAAATAATATTAATAAAGTTAAGTATCAATAAAGGTAGTGTTGTTGTATCAAAATAGATTTCTTTTAAATGACATTCATTTTACTAAAACAACTGATTAACTGACTAAATGCCTATTCTTATAAAATAAATAGCCTTCATATTGTTTCTTAGTACCTAAACAATACAACAATTTAATATATTTAGGTGTTTGAAAGAAAAAAATGCTGGTTTGTAGTTTAATATCCAATAAATATGAATAGATTCCACACATAGAAACCACTAAAATATATTTCCGTTTATTGTTTATTTCAAGGTCAGAACTAGAAACACTAATGTACATAGAATATTAATAAAATATTGTGCAAATTTATTGCAAAATTTAAAAATAGTCACTTAACAGTTTGATATTTAAACTGGTCAATATTGTCTCTGAAATTAAAACACAGAATTTAGATCTGTTTATCTACATGTAAATTTAAGAAAATCTTATCACATTATATTTATTATTATTGATTTCTCAATATTTTGGCAATGTTGCAACCCCCACAATTATGGGTTAACTTCAGAGTGGATAGATGATAAAGAAACAAAATTGTGAACAGACATTTTTGTATACTTGCACTTGTCTTAATTTGTTACTATGGGAACTCACTTGATACTAATATAGTTGTTGTTTAGTAATGAAGATAATAAACAGAAAGGCAAACATTTTCATATTTATAATAACAATAGTATGTATGTTTACAAAAATGTCCATCAGCTGTATAATATTTGTAAACTATTCAGAGTTTGTTATCTATTCTACAATTGAAACACTGCATAATTTGTTACTAATATTTAATTCATGATACAATCCAATTAAAAGATTACCTATTTTTATATTCACAGCCTACAAAATAGTAAAATAACCAAAGTATTTACCATATGTATGTTGATAACAACAACTCACCAAATAAAGCTTCCAGACTATATACAATGCAGAAATGAAAACTACTTACTCTTTGACGACGTAAAACGGATCTTCTAAAGTCATGTCAAACAAGAATAACAATGTTTTAGCACAAGCTGACTCATGTGACGACGGTTTTAACTGACGCGGATATACTCGTAAACGGATAAAATACACAGGAGTCTCCAGACAAACCCTGGCCTATCCCACAAAATATCGACATGATTACCTACCCTGTATATAGGCAGTTCGATGAGCAAGATTCTCCGTCCTTTGCTAACTCACTGGAAATACAGGCTGCACGAGATGCGTAATACGCGCAATCGCACAACGTTTACTGCCACTCTAAACGACTCGATGCAACAGCGACGAGTTTTCACACCCTAAGCACTCACCCCCTATCTACTCCATACACCCCCACATTTCTTTTCAAGGTTTCAATTTCTCGTAAACGTAAACAGAAATGTCAAGAAACTTTTTTCGGATCAGCTTTGTCCGTTTCAGGGACTCATCCCATACAGCTATTGTCCTCGGTTGTATTGTCACATTATATTTCTTTCAGGTAATTGTCTTCACAAATCATATATTTCATATTAAATTTTCAAACATTGGCCTAAACATTAGATATAGGAGGGATACTCTGTAAATTTGAGCAGTTACTTTTAAAACGTTTTTAGTAGTAATATTTTTTTACGCTTGCAATCTTTTAAACTTTAGTTATCTGTGGTAGCATCGTGTTCAAGTAGTATATTCTTTGATCTATATGCTTGTTTACTTTTACTAACAGCTGTTGTACATTTACTGTTTACTATGATACTGCCGAATGTTATATTTTGATTGTTCACTATTGCTAAAAAATAGAATTATTTTATTTTATTTCCACAATTGCAGCTGTTTTTACAGGTCTTAACCTAATACAATATGTAGTACAATAATATATAAAGTTTTCGATGTCCAGATGAACTCTCATTTAGGACAATATCGATAAAATTTAAAATAATATTACGGAAAACTTCATTTGTTGGAGACGGATCGCTCTCATCAACAGAAAAACCTTGTAGGTTGGATTTACCGATTTTACTGTATTTGTACTAGTTCCAAGAAAGAATGGAGTATTGTTAATTTAATTGTGTTAGTGTTGACAAATGTTTGTTGTAAACATAACAGTTACAGAAAAGGAATAAGGTCCAAAGCATTTGGCTTCCAAATGTGACTTTTTTTTTACCGGTTTACGCTGGAGGACCAGTGAAGGATGATAGGATGAGCATGAGGTCAGGTCAGTTAACCCATTGTGACAAATTCACTGGGGATTTATCAAGATGGTTTCTAGGGCGATCCGCATGGAGGTCAACCTAACATGGCAGAGGGGAAAGGTGATTAGTAATGTGGACTGATGATCTCATTGCTAGCAATGTACCATCTTAGTTTGCCTCCACATAGTTCCCCCTGAAAATCATCATGATCAATTCTTGGTGAATTTGTCATGATGGGCTATCCCAACCTCATGCTCATCTTATTATCTTTGGGTACATCATTCCATTATCACCCATAAAAAACCTAACATTCTACTTTGCTAGCAATGGGGTCGGCAGTTCATATTATTAATAATCACTTTATCCCCTTCATATATAACTACTTACAGTGGTAACATGACTCTCGTTTATTAAAACAAGGTTACATTCATCTAGTGCTTCTAAAATGTCTCTACCTCTGGGTTTAATCAAATCACAACCCCAAATAGTGTGATGTGCATTAAAATCACCAGTTTTAGGAGTGTTATTTACAAAGTTAACAAATTTATATTTTGGATGATTTGAAGGATTGAGAGGGTTGACGGTAGATGAAGGAGGCCTTTACCTGAAGGGGCCACAAAACAAAGAAAAAAACACAGAAAGTAAAAATAAACCAATCATCATCATCAATAAACCAATAATATATAATTATCATATCTTAGAAATTTATGTGTTATGTGTAAGTTTAATGCTATAATAAATAAATCCATTTTTAATTTATGATGTAGCCGAAGCCAAGTTTAACATATAAGTGCAATATGAATGTTATTACTCTGAAGAAAATGTGTGAGTAAATTTCTATTACTCAGCAGAATTCAGCTTCCACTGAACTATTTTTATATTAATTAAGCTGAATTCTAACTACCAAAGTTTTTATTACTGAAATTTTATTTAAGTAATGTAATCAATTTTACTATGGACTCTACTAAGAGCCCAAGAGGAGGACAAATCATTATGATGTTTATTCTTTTTATATTTGTTTAGAACCATGTGAAGATTGTTGAAATTTGTTTTTGTTTACAATATATTTTTTTATTTAATTGGATGTTCAGTGGAACTACTGACATGATAACCATAGCAATGGAGGCATTTGGCATTTTCTACTGGTATATCAAATATTTTAAAGATGTGATTCCATTTCATATGGAGCATGTCTCCACATTTTTACAGTATTTCGCTAAATGACCATACCTCAAACAATGGAAGCACTGCTTCGCAGAGGCAATATATGGTGCGATATAGAAATTATTCAAAGTCCACATAGTCTGGTGGAACTAAGGCTGCAAAAGTAATTGCTATGGTCTGAGTTGGATGTAGAAGGAAGTTACTATGACATTTAACATATTTTTTATAGCTTGATCTCATGATATATATCTCCATATTAGATAGGTTTAGTGGGACATACCTAAAGACTTCTATTACTTTAGTAGACCTGGCACCAGCCAGATATATACCAATAGTATACAAATACTTGCTTTAAATTGATATTCTTTCAGCAAAAAACTTATTCAGCAGGCCTTTCACCGCAGTCTGTTTATCACCAGACCTAGAAGTCATTCTTTGGGAAGCAAATCTCCAGAATGTTCACACACCGTGGAAGAACCACCAAGAGAATCGCCAAGCCCTCGAAGCCCACCTTCATGGCAAAGAGTACCAGGTACTAGAAATCTGAAACGGAAAAAAATCAGTGATTCCCCAGAGAGCTTAGCCACCAGCAACATGTTCAGCCAATTACCAATCGACTTAACAGAAGAACCCATTACAATTGAGAAACCCGCAAAAACAAAACCTAGCAAGCCTCCTCCGATAATACTGTATGGTATAGAAGATGTCAATAAATTAACTGAACTCGTGGAATCTGTTGCTAATAAAAATGCATTCACATATCGGATTTCAAACAGAAACCAACTAAGAATTAACACCCTGGATATGGAAGCTTACAAAAAAATCATCAGTAAATTTCGTGAAAATGGTCTAATTGGTCATACATTTAACAAAAAGGAAGAACGGCTCTGTCGTATTGTCATTCGGAATCTTCATCACACAACACCCAAAAGTGAGATAAAGGAAGAAATTGAAAAAACTGGAAACAGTGTTGTTGGGGAAATCATTAACTCCAGATATGGTCCAGAGAAGAAACCTACGTCAACATTCTTTGTGAATCTCTTGCCTAGTGTAAACAACAAAGCCGCTAAAGAAATCAAGTATATCTACCACCAGTCTGTAATCATTGAGGATCCCAGGAAGAAAAGTTCAATTGTACAGTGTCAACGATGCCAGCAATATGGGCACACAAAGAATTACTGCATGAGACCTTACCGTTGTGTAAAATGTGCACAGGCGCATAAAACCTCAGACTGTCCAAAACGCGATAGAAACACACCAGCCGAATGTGCGCTGTGCCAAGGGTCCCATCCCGCAAACTACAAAGGTTGTGAGGTGTACAAGGAAATACTTGCCAGAAAAACTAACAAGTACGGTCACAGAAGAGCTGTTAGAAGTCTCGCGATCCAAGATCAAAATTCTTGTAAAAATACTGCCCAACAATCTTCATCTACGCAGAAAGAAAATGAACCACTCTCCTACGCCCAAGCTACTAGAAACGTATCAGATAAACAGAAACCGATTTCAGCGACCAAAGAAAATAGCACACCTAATGTAAACAAAAACCTAACTGTACTAGAAACTTTACTCACCAAACAAAACGAGAAATTCGACTTAATCTTACAACAAATGGGTACTCTAATGAGTCTCATGACCACACTCATAACCAAACTACAAGGGTAACAGGCCTTGGACTAAGATTAGCGACTTGGAACATAAACGGACTTTCACCAAATAAAGATGAGCTCGAGATACTAATGGCCGAGCCCAAACTAGATGCTGTCCTAATATCTGAAGCACACTGCACAGACAAAACTAACGTCAAAATCAAAGGTTTCCAGATATATACTACAAACCACCCAGATGGTACGGGACATGCAGGATCAGCTATAATTATTCGGAATACTATAAAGCATGATCTACTACCTGAATATAAGACTGAACAGATCCAGGCTACTACAGTCGCAATACAGGACAGATGTGGATACCTTAATGTCTCTGCTGTATACTGTCCACCAAAACATCGTATGGACACCGACTTGTTCTCTCGCTTCTTCTCAAGTCTAGGAAATCGTTTTATAGCAGGAGGTGATTGGAACTCTAAACATGTTCATTGGGGCTCCAGACTAATAACGACTAGAGGGAGATAATTAAAGCTGTGTATGGACAAAAATAAGCTAAGCTCAATTTTACCACTAGAACCAACCTACTGGCCTGTTGATCACAATCGGATCCCGGACATACTCGACTTTTTCATAACAAAAGGACTCTCCAAAGAATACATGAAAGTTGAGTCGTGTATTGATGGATCATCTGACCATACTCCGGTCTTACTAACCATCAGCTCAACTATAATTGAATTTGAGACACCTGCAAGATTGTACAATCAATGTACTGATTGGTCCTCCTTCAGAGAATACATAGAAGAACACCTCAATGTAAATGTTAGACTCAAAGAAGCGGAGGAAATTGAATCAGCAGTAATACAATTTACCAATCTCATCCAAGTTGCTGCATGGAAATGTACACCTTCTACCGAACGTAGGTATCAACCTACTAATGTGCAATTGGATATAAAGATCATGATTCAAGAGAAACGCAGACTACGAAGAAATTGGCAGCTGAGCCGTCATCCACAAGATAAGGCCATCCTTAACAAAGCCATCGTTGAATTAAAGGAAGCCATAAAGAATGTCAATGATCTTACACTGCAAGCAAAGTTGGAGTCTCTAACTGCCACTAAAGCTACAAACTATTCGCTCTGGAAGGCCACCCGATGCTGCGACAGACCTAACGTACCAAAATTCCCAATAAAAAAGGACGTAGACTGGGCCAGAACAAGCCAAGATAAAGCGGATTTATTTGCAGACCATCTAACAAGCGTCTTTAAACCAAATGAAACATCAGACAACACTTCAGAAGAATACGTTGACGCAATCCTGAAACAAGACCTTCAATTGGACTTGCCCCCTAGATCTATATCGCCCGCGGAGGTCATAAAAACCATCAGCCGGCTAGACAGTAAAAAGGCACCAGGATACGACCTCATAACTAAAGAAGTGCTATCAGAACTACCGAGAAAAGCTATTGTTTTTATTACTACCATCTTTAACTCTATGCTGCGAATAGGGTATTTCCCAAGCGCGTGGAAGGTCTCGGAGGTAATCATGATTTATAAGGCCGGAAAACCAGTAACTGACAAAACATCATACCGACCTATCAGCCTGTTACCTACACTATCCAAGATACTGGAGAAAATGTTACTACGGAGAATTATGCCAAGCCTCTTAGAAGGCAAAGTGATACCAGACCACCAATTTGGCTTCAGAGAGCGGCATGGCACAGTAGAACAAGCCCACAGAGTATGCGACGCCATAAGAACATCTCTGGAACAAAGAGAATACTGTTCGTCAGCGTTCTTAGATATCCAGCAGGCGTTTGACAAGGTCTGGCACAAAGGCCTGCTATGTAAGATCAAGCAGAGTATTTCCCACTCATACTTCTCATTATTAAAATCTTACCTAGAAGATCGAATATTTTATGTGAAAGAAGGTGACGCCACTTCTAATTTTAAAGAACTCAATGCTGGGGTACCACAAGGATCTGTTCTTGGGCCAATGCTCTATACTTTGTACACTGCTGATCTACCACTTACTCCTGGGACAATCACGGCTACATTTGCAGACGATACCGCCATACTGGCAAGTAATAAAGATCCCAGACTGGCATCGGAGAACCTCCAGAAAGGCCTCAATAAGTTGAATGAATGGCTCCAAAAATGGAAAATAATGGTTAGCGCTGCAAAGTCTGTCCAGGTGACATTCACTCTCAAAAAAGAAGACTGCCCACCTGTTAAGTTAGGCCAATCTACTCTACCTCACAGTGACCATGTAAGATACCTTGGCTTCCACATTGATCGTAGACTAACCTGGAGATATCACATCAATCGCAAAAAGCAAGAGCTACAGCTAAAGTACAATAGTCTATATTGGATGCTAGAAAGGAACTCTAGACTGTCCATGGACAACAAACTCCTCATTTATAAAGTTATTTTGAAACCTGTTTGGACGTATGGTCTGCAACTATGGGGCAGCGCAAGTGATACCAACATAAATATTCTCCAGCGCCAACAAAACAAAATCTTAAGAACCATTGCACAAATACCATGGTACATAACCAACACTGAAGTCCATGATCACCTTCAAATAAGAACAGTGAAGGAGGAAATTCGGAATTTGGCAGCCAAATATAAAGAACGGTTGATTCATCACCCCAACAAACTTGCTCGACAACTCACCATAGTACAGCATGTGAGACGACTAAAACGCCATCATATCCTGGAGCTAGAAGATCGGCAGTAGCTCTGGGATGCAGATGAGTAAGGTTTCCAATGGGAAGCCGCTCTACATGATAGCATCACAGAACATATTCGCTTATAGTCCTGGGACTGATCGCAAATGTACTCGGAGAAAAAAAAAAAAAAAATTGATATTCTTTAAAAACAGTTAAATTATTTAAGAAAGCATTTGGAAGCCAGGTTTTTCAATATAAACTCATAATTTATACTCATTTAAGCTTAAACTTGACTCCTTTATAATATCTTTTTAAACAAAATGATAGAGATAGTAGTCTTTAGAGCCCAACACAGATTTGGGATCGGTAGATGAAGACAACAAATTTTGCTGCGCCGGAGACCTCTGGGTAACTTCGGTGATATTCCGTGAAAAAATAAGTATTATACAATTCTTTCAGATCCGATTCCACTTCTTCTAATTCGAATGTGATGTCAGATTCTTCACTATCTAGATCGTCTGGAGATGCAAGCTTTTTTATTTTACTTTTTACTCTTACCCGTGGTTAGGGCTATAAATTTTATTTTGGCAACAATATATACAAGAGCAATTATTACACCAAGGAAAATAAAAATTTAAATAGCGCGCTGTCTTTCAAGCATTTCCGCGCATTTTTCCATGAACGACACTGACACTGACCATAGTTTGAGTCAACATTGACAGAAAAATATTCAGAATTGACAATCACAGGTTCCAGGTGGTTTTTTTTTGTCGTGTGTTGAAGTAGGTAGATAAAGTGTCCTTCAAAAGTAGTTTATTTAAGAATTTTTTAATTTAATTTGTTTTGGTTTGCCAATTTATTTAATTTTAAAAGAACCGCACTTTGAAATACGACATGTGCTGTCAGTCAATTTGCCACAAAACGGTGTTATAAAAATTTTTCCGATAACATGTGATTTAAGTTTTTCTAATAAATATATTAATTTACTGCGATTTTATTAACTGATTAATTCTTACTCATACATTAAAGAATGCACATTTAGTTTATTAACACAAATAAGACCATTTTACTTGCTTATAAAAGTCTAAAGTCAATCTCTGTCGCAAATGGGAATCCAAATCTTTAAGGGTCTTAGACGTTTCTGAGCGGGGCGCCCGGGCGGTAGGAAACGTAAACTTAATAAAATAACCATTCCATAGAGTTTTCTCTATAAGATTTTCTTAGCTAGTTACTTGTATTAAAATGACTGACATTTGACTGACAGTTGTCAGTGATGGTTAATTTCTCTGTGCTGCAAATACTAGCAGTTATCTGTATTGTGATTGTGAAATGTATCATTCGCCATTTATTTTAGTTTCATCACAATTTATCCAGACTTGCTTTGAACAACAAGTAAATTGAATATACCTGATTTGTGCTCGTAGATTCGAATTGTTTTTTTAACAAAATGAATTCGCTTTTGAATCCCGAAGCACCTGAATTTTATCCCCATTTGACATCAGTCACACAGGTGCGTGATTTGCGTTTTAGAGACGGAGTGAGTATAATCACAACAATAAGCATGTGTTCGCGTGGATAACATATTCTGTTTTTATTATTATTGAATTAAAGTATTTATTGTTACTGTTTATAATAACAGAATATTATTTTACTGGTAATATTGCATAAATAGGGCGGTTTATATTATATTGGGATTTCTATTGATGAACAATGAAATAAGCACATGATTACGTAGGTACCCGCGGAGCAGGCAATATGAAGAACTTCTAGAAATCTAGATCATTGTCCTGCTTTCATATGCTGAGAGACAGAGAAAAATTTGTTAAAGGCACGTACAACACGCACAGAGCGTGGTGCACGTGCTTTTAATTGGAATTCGGTTAAAAATTATTGTTTAATAATGAAACATTATTTGATTAACAATTTTTTGTTGTAATACAATTGTATTTTATCTAAGTCATAACTGTTTTATATTTGTTTTTGCTACTACATAAAAATATTTAAATTATCTATTTATCTTTCATAGCTAACACCCCACCAAAACATCACTGAAGTGGAGTAATATGTATCTATGTTGTTGTACTTTGTTGACTAATAGGAAGCTTCTTTAGAGCTTTGAGAACAAACACAGTCATCCTGCTTGTTAAAATATTGATAAATTGTTAAAAAATCTCATTCATAATTAATAATCAGTGATTCCATTCTCTTTGTCACTCCACTCAATTTTAATAACACAAAAATATTTGACAACGGATTGACATGGAAATGAGAAAACACATTCAATAACAGAATGATTGATTCCAAATTCAAATGTAAATTTAATTGTAACAGTCCAGACTATGTTTACAGTCATACATATAAAATATAAAAGACCACTACAATATTATTCCATAGCTTCAAAATTTTGTAAAACCATAATGATGTAAATAATCCATCCCTAACTTAAAAAAGTTACATATTTATATATCTAATATAATTTATTTATCAAGTTCTGCAGTACTGCCTTTGTTAAATACGGACTATGTTACTCTCTTATAATATACTTATGTAAAATCCTGAAAGGCAATTAAAAATTATTGGTTAAACAAATATAATTTCATGTATATTAACTTGACCTCATTCTATAAAACTTGTCTAAACAAAATGTATTCTTGATAATAATTTGGCATTAACATAGATTCAGACTTTTCATATGTATTATAAATATATAATATGGACTGTATCAATCGATCTATTATATTGTATGTTAATATCAAATTATGTAGAATATGTCATGGTCTTACAAAACACTGTCCTGTCTATAGACCTTGGAAGGTATGGAATATAATCTGGTTGATACAAATAACTGTAGCATGATTTTTTCTAGTGTTTTGTATTAAAACAAATTAAGATATGTAATAGTATTCAATGCAATATTGCCAGTAAAGAATGCCTGAGTGGGAACTGGGATTTTAGTTACAATAATAATTAATTCTTATAACTAATATGCATTTATTAATTTGTATGTAATATATTATATACAGCAACTCTTTGGTTTCGGCTTTGCACGGGCCTAATATATTTAATCTGCTCAACACATTTAGTAAGGCTGGTATTTTAGCATGTGTGAAAGTAATGCACTAATATTCTAAGATTTTAAAAAGAACAGTTTTATAATTTATTTTTGTCTTCTGATAGACTCCCTAACATGCTGTAAAAAGGAAACTTTATCTCCATGAAATTTCCATTTTGATTTAGCTATTTGTTTTTATAAGGATTTCTAAACTGTGTTAATATGTCAGGTAGTCAGTAAGGTGCTTCTTTTATTGAAACTAAGATATTTATCATATCTATTAAAGTTATCCTAGAAATCAAATCATGTAAAGGACACTTTTGTTCAAAATATATAACTATTCATTTGTATAAAGATTAATTACATGTTTATAAAATCACATTCACAAATAATGCATTAATTTAGAAGAAATTTGCTGATCATAAAAATGTTTATAGTGTATAAAAGATAGATATTGGCACCGACATTTTAATTCAGTATAACTGATATTTTGCATAATTTTAACATTTTTCATTGATACTCTGACTATCCTATTGACTGTAGCGTGATGTTATATATCCTTTAACGCTCGTGGATAATATACTTTTCTAACAGTGAAAGAATTCTTAACATCAGATCAGCAGAACCGGAGATTACCCCAAACATACAAAGTTAACCTAATTAATATATTAGTACAGATTATTAATTAAAATTAATATGTAATAACTTTTATTCATTAATATGTAAAGTAATTAACTTTGCATTGATTTTACTTATGTAATTCAGATTGTCTACTTATTTATTGCTTAAAAGAGTAACTTCAAAGTTCCCATATAATCCCATATAATTATTCCATATTGTGCATAGTGACCTACAGTGAATATATTGACTTACCACCTACTGGCACTTAAAGTCCTAATATTAAATACATAATATGATTCAATTAGTCCTAGTGATTAGAGCAGACTAGTCTCTACAAAAGCAGCACTCGTTGATGAGTATGACGGAGGAGCCAGCCATCACTACGCTCAACCATATTTCTGGGAGTCCAATGACCCAGCCTATGACATTGATTGCTTTACCCCACAACTGTAAAAAAACTGTATCATTAACAAAATGTATTATTTCATCATTAAGCAATAAGTGCATATTTATTACATTAGAAACTGTCAATTTAATACACTTTGCTTTGTTGGAATTTAATAGTACATTATTACATGTAAATAAATTTAATATAGCAAAGAGAGCAGAATATGTGACTTTGAATTTACATCATCTAATTGATTCAATTTTAAAAACTAACAAAGTTGCATCCGCAAACAATATATCTGTAATTTTTTTATACCATATAGGAAGGTCATTTATGTAAATTAAAAAGAGTAGGCCTAAGTTTGATCCTCCATCTTATCATCTTTTCCTTCAGATTTTACACCATCAATATCTACAGTTTGGACCCTATGCTCTAGATAAGTTTACATTAAATTTAGATCATTATTTCTAATATCATAATGTTTGACCCTGTACAAAAGTATTTTGTGATCCACGCAATCAAATGCCTTTGATAGGTCAGAAAAACCCTGAGTATATCATGGTACTTCTCCCATGATTAGAATATGTGTAATAAGCGTATGACTGTGAAGCAGTCTGTTATATCTGAAGTACTTTAACATTGGACAAATATACTTAATCTTTTCAAATACCTTAGCTTGGAACTAGCAAAATAGGAATAGGTCTGTAGTTGCCTAGCTCAAATTTAAATAGTGAACTTCATTTGCTAAATTTATATAGTTGTGGAAGAACGTCATTATTTTATCTAGCTACTATTTCACATTTATAGAAAATAGTGGCTAGATAACGAGCAACAATATCTATGAATGAACTAACTACTTCAACCGAGATATCCCAGAGGATATCTCGGTTGAAGTAGTTACAGAAGTAGTTACTTCATTTTTTAAATTAAATATTTGAATACATGTGAAAATTTATAAGTTATAGACCACGAGCCTTTAGTAATGTTTTGACTATTGTGCTACATTTAAGGTTACTGTTGTTGACACAAATTTCCTTAACTAGACTTCAGCACAGTTGAAACTGAATTATTATTCGATAAATTTGTAAGATGACATATGAAATGCGTAGTCAACGACTAATAACGGTCAGCATCATCCATTACTAAAACGTGCACCGTGATTTGTTTTTGTGAGATAATATACTTTGCATTTATATCATGAGTATTCTAAACTCTTGATTTTTAAACTTGGTTAATTTGTATTAATGCCATATAACTTTTTGCTTTCCACTAACATATTATTGCACTTATTAATATAATTATACAATTATAAATTATTTAAACTATTTTTTTTTCACTAATTCAACATTTTTGCAACGCTTATTTAATATATTCTAAGCCTAACTTATTAACTTTTAAAAATTAATTTCTATTTAAATCTTGCCGCTTTTTCTCAATTGAATCTGTATAGTGAACTGGATGGTAGGGAAAAATTATAATATAAAAAAAAATTACGTTCGTAAGCGTCTAAAATGTCCTATGAATTTATTTCTAAAAAATATATAATGACTCAACTCCAAATGTTATTGTTATGTTTGCCTAATTACGGTGAAGTGTCAATAGTTAGGTTAATCACAAGAGGATGGCTGCATGGAACTGCAGTAAAAGGAGACACAACAATAATAAGCTCCTCATCTAACTTACTAATAGCGTTATATTGCGGAAATTCCAATCTTGTGTCTAGATGATTAATTTTGAGATATGCCTGTTTTAACACGAACTCAACTCAGTGATACGCATCAAGCCTTGTTAATGTCACTAAATTGCTGAAAGCTACTTAATAGTTCTTGAAGATGAAGTGGAGGTGAACAGGGCATACGATTAGGGAAATCATACCTATATGGACGAAAACAGTACTGTGTTACCCAAGAGGATACATAAGAAGTATAGTCAGACATATTAAAATGTGGGAAGATGATATTAGGAAGACAGCAGGTTTGACTAAAAGAGCAAATTAATGTAAAAACTTGGAGGAACTTGACTATGTCACATCGTGATCATCTGAAGATGAAAATCAATCAACTATAAACTAAAAGGAACACAGTTACTGCAGAATATAATAAATATATATTTGGAACGATTGTAAACTTAAAAGATAAGAGTTATCTAAGCTATTATTATTACTATTAATATTATTATTTATTTAAGTATGCATTTCTTAGTGTTTTTTTTAATTTTCAGGATGGATACTCATCTATGAACAAAACAATCAGAACGTCAAATAAACTGCCAACAGGTGCCTCTCATAATATGTTCAAAACATATACAAATTTTAACATTGTTAAGGGCCAGTTAAGTGTAAATGTTGTTGCACAATCCAATAAAATAGTTACCAGCGAGCTGCCTTCTGTGAAGCTGAAATAGTAAGTAGAACTTAATCTAATTATCTATTAGAAATAATAACAAACAGGTTGTGAGTTCAAATAGATTGACACCAAATAAAAAACTTTGTATGTAAAATTATACTTGGGATCGATTCTCCAGTGTAGTAAACATAGACGAAAAACTCACTTTATTTTATTGAGACGGCAGTAGGCTCACGGAAATCTATCACAATATTGGGAATGCACAATTCCTCAGCTTACCCCATCTGTTATAAAAGTCATAATGGTATATTTTATATATGTATGAAAATGGTATACATACTATCAGTGCCCGCGGTTTCACGCGCGTGAAATTTATAGCCTGTATGTTATTCTGATGTATAGTTATATTTTTGTAACGTTTCATCAAAATCCGATGTAGTTTTTCTGTGAAAGAGTAACAAACATCCATCCATACTCACAAACTTTCGCGTTTATAATATTAATAATAATAAGGTGAGCTGTGGTGGTTTACAACATAAACACCAAATCAATGGTGGTGAGTCCAAATCAAATGCGAATAATTTATTTGTACGTTAGTTGTATGCGTTCAGATTGAGATTCGCGCCTCAATCTATATTATAATATTTAATTCACAATCTACGTCTTACGACATATGTATTATGTATCAGTCCAAATTACAGTTTACATTATATGTATTTGTATTTAAAAATATGTTTTCTTCAAATACATTGTCTCTCTTGAAACACTCTTCACGTCAAATTTCATTAAAAAATGAAGAATTGAATAAAAATCCTTTTCAGCGTTGATAGTAGTTATGTTAAAATGGTTTTTATTAATTAACTACCTATTGTTGTATGCTTTTATATGTATAGTCTTATTTTTGTAGTTATGACAATAATTAAAAACGTACATATTTGCACTAATATAATAGTTATAAATGCAAATTTGTTTATTAAACAATTTATGAAATCTGTCACAAGCTTCGCGAAATTTATCAATGTCTGAATAGGCTTTATTTACTTCAAGCCATTATCATCTCTATGTACAACAGTTCAGCTAAATTAAGATTTCAGCTGATTCCCAGTCAACAAATGTCTTAATTTAACTATAAAACTTAATTTGATTTAAATAGCTTGTAGACTTATCATAGTCAGCGGTGGCCAATTAACGGCAGACAGACTGTCTGCTTTTATGAATTAATAAGCTACAGGATTCAATTTGTAGACCAATCTAAGGTCAAAATCTAGAAATTGATATCAAATACAAATCAGATCGAGAGCACAAAATTGATGCCAATTAATTTGACCTTGTAAAATACACCACTACTATGTGCAAACGAGATCGCGAATAATTTAGTGTTGTCTAGTACAAGAAATTGATTATGTCTTTCACTCATTTATTTTTATTTTATTATTTAGAATAAATTATATAAATTTTAGAATATTGTAAAAACTTTGAAACTATTACTTTTAGGGTTGCCACAATTTAAAATTTTGACTTTTTTCTGAATTAACTATTTTTTATAGCGATATTTCAGTATTTCAGTATATTTTGCTCTTTTAATACCAGAACTACAATGAGTTTACAATTATACTGTATATTGTTTTATTTTTTTTTATTTTTTTTTATACAATTTATGTTTTTTTCTATTGGCTGTGCTGTATATATAATTGAACGTATACTATTTATATAATTAGTCTAATAGAACATACGCGAAATCTATTTCTTTGAGATTGATTGGCCCTTCTGTCACGTTGCCGTGAAGACCGTGCAACTTGATTTGTAAATGCAAGTGCCTGATAGTTGATATATACATGAGAATGGCTGTTGTACTCTATAATTAAATTTCTGTTATCGTGCAATTAATTTCATCGCATAAAACGACATGCTTACTTAGCTTCGCGAAAGCTTCTGACAGTATCAGCGATTTTATAGATATAAAATATAGATTAAAAATAATCAAACTATAAAAATAAGACTATCAAATTTATTCGTAAGTTACTTATTTGAATGTAGTTTCTTAATGTATAAGATGCTACAAAATCATCTGCATTTCCTCGTACAGGACAACGGCAATCCATAAATTAGGTCTACGTAATAAATCACGAAATCTAGGAAGCTTCTCAACCTCCTGGGAGAGCTTTTAGATTTGGTGATGTTGTGATATCTTAGATTTTAATTTGGGGGTTAAAAATTACTAAACTTTGGTGTAACGTAATTTCTGGATAGCCTTATACTAGGTAACATGATATTAATTTTCTCGTATTTTTATAACAGCGATGATATTCAAGACAATACGGACAAAATTATTGATGTGAATGACTCTACGTTAGACAGAGTTAATATAAACTTAGACACAAAAAGTGGTGTTAATGCACCAAGTGACAATTTCATAAAATCCATGGGGAAAGTGTCATCGTGGAATAATAAGCCTGTAATTGCGAAGATACAGGTTAGTGCTATTTTTTTTAATAATATAACAGAAATTAACATTAGATAATTCGTCAACTCGACTGTTACCATGTTGATCAGACGGTTAGGAAGTATACTACAGTACTTTCAGGACTGCCTCGGCATTCTGGTGGTTTAGCACACTGCTTTATTTACAATGGTAGCGAGTTGGATTCCTCGGTAAATAGTTATTTTCTCGTATATGATTATTTATTTTATACATACATATCTGTATGTATGTATGTATGTATATCTGAATAGTTAGATATGTATATCAAAGTATTTATATCAGTTGTCTAGTATATCTCTTCGTAGCTTGGGACTGGGTGGCATTGTGTGAATTGTTCATTTAATTTTCTAGAAGTTTTCACTTGTATTAATGTATAATGTTCAATTATTGCCTCTCATAACTATATAGACTAGTTTTTGCAAGCTACTCCGATCACGTTATATTACTTTTGATAACTACTTTTTAACAATACCTCTCGAAGCGACTAAATGTTTAAAGTCGTCATATAGTCTAAGTGCAATATTATAAAAATATTAAATGCTTAATGCTAAAATAAATTCTTCGACAGTCATGCGAAAACATATTGACTCACCCATATTGAAACATGACATTAGTACAATTTATAAAAATAAGACTATAGGCAAGATAAATAACGTTGTGAACATATTTAATGACTACTTCATTGACATTTCGAATAATATTTATAGTAAAAGTAATTGGAAAACAGCAAATTAAAAATATCAAATGTATGTAATACCTAGGCTTGCCATAAATATTGTTACAAGGAAAAATAATTATTTTTATTATTGCATATAACATTTATTACTGCAAACACACAGTTTAAAAATATATGAAGCTTATTCTAAATGATCTCCGTTGGCTGCAATACGGTCCTTTAAATATTGAGCCCAGTTATCAATAGAAGCACGTAGTCTTTCTATGGAAAAATTCTTCACGGCCAAACTTATCGATTGCTTTAGAGACTCCGAATTATTATGGCGATTAGAACAAGCTATACTCTATAAAACTGAACATAAATCAGAATCCAGTGGATTAAGATTGGGACTAGACGATGGCTGGTCTTCAGCTTTGATGGAGCGCGGAACGTTTTAATATCACAAAAATATTTGATAAATGATTGGCGTGAAAATGAGAAAACAATGAAAATTGAAATGTAATATTTTGTTTATTTTTAATTCTAATATAGTTAAGGTTAGACTACGTATTTCTGGCTCCTGTATTTAAAAAAGAAGAACGCAAAATCTTTGGAGCCCCTAAGTCGTACCAACTCTACAGAATATGATCACATAAAGACGAAAATGATAATTATGTTCACATCATCTGACTATTCCTTTAACTTGTATGATTAACTTATTCATGGTAAAAAAATCCAAGTTTGTAAAAAAATACAGAAAGTTATGGCTACAATTTTATTGTAAAGAATAATATCGTCAAACTTATGCAATTTAGTTTTCAGAGAGGAAATCTACATGGCTTGCATTTTACCACTTAATAATAGATGTCTGTGAGAATACCAATAATAGAATTCCGACAGTAGCACTATTCCTTGATAAAACCTTTCGATAGTATAGAATATGAAGCATTATTTAAAAATTAGACACCTTAGGTATCAGGTGAATTCTATTGGATTGGTTTGGAGGCTTCAGCTTCACCTTCAAGACAGAAGAAAGCTATGTACTGAATTAATGAATATGCAAAAAAAAATGCATGACAATCAATATGTTATCAGTTTAAATTTAATAAAAATGGAGTACCACAAGGAAGTATTCTGAGTCCATTACTTTTCCTCCTGTATATAAACTACTTGACAGATTATATTTACCAAAAGTGTATTCTGTTTGCAGGTGACTGTACATTACTATGTAAGTGTATAAATAAAGCAAAGTTTAAAATGGCATTAATGGTATATTGGATAGAGTTATAATATGGTTAAAGAATAATAACTTGGAAATTAATCTACATAAAACTAAGTGCATTCATTCAAAACATACTCAAGTCCATATTGACTTAAATGTAATGCACGTTGGAACAAGAAAGATTTACTGATTCTACTATTTTCTTAGGAATTACGCTAGATGAGAACTTGAACTGGAACATCTCCACAAAATTGTTGATTGTATTTGCATTATTCAAACTCCGCCAAGTAGTCACTTTACGCAGTTTGCGTTCAGTGCATTTCATAAGTCTTTTTTCATTGGTACCCTCTGGATTGCTTTGAGGCAACTCATGTGACTTAGATAGAGCTTTTAAATCTAAAAATGTATTAGAACACTGCAATGTTGGATGTAGAGAATCATTTAAGACCTTTGCTATTCTTCCGTTGCTTTGCATGTATGTACTCGATATTTGCACGTTTGTCTTTTCATCATCTTTTGAAACATCTTTACTACAATTTCTTTAAGGTCTGATTATATTAACTGGTCATTGGACAAGTATTTTTATGATATTAGATTAGAGAATGTATAGTTGATGATTGTCGACATTTGTATATTGTTTAAATGTTATTGTTAATATATAATTATTATTGTCAATAAGAAATAATTATTTTAATTTGACATATAGATATTATTTTTTAATTGTAACTTATTAATAATTGTATGCCCATACGTTGGTACAATTATACAGTTGCCAATAATATTATTGACCTGGATTTTATCTAATTCTTTTACCATTATCTAACCATTGTCTAACTGTTTTCTTCAAGTAAAATTCATTTCATTTCATTTCATAAAAATGCTATAAATCCTTGCGTTCATGACTTTCGTTTTCATTACATCAGTTACGACACATAATAGTTTTAATAAAAGAAGAACCTCCTATACCTACTAGGCCCGTGTGAAGCTTGGGCGGGTCGCTAGTCTATTATAAATATAACTACTAACTAAATTGCTTCACATATAACTCAAATATTCAACTTGAGCAATGCTCAAAATAATACTGTGAAAATATCTTGATCCACTGATCAAAATTTCATCTGAATAAATCTGTTTAAGTCTTTGATAATGAGAATATAACGACATTTAGGCCTATTTCAATTTAAGCAGTACTTAGTAAGTTTTCTGAAAAGACATTTACAGCGACTCGTATTTACGAAAGGACGATCTCTCACTTATGCCGACATAACTTAATACAAGTTCCATTTTTCAAATAGCTATTAATACGAAGGGTAAACATGTAAAATGTACTCAATAATAAGTCACTCCAGTTTCTACAATACAGGCCTGCGAGCCCAGTGTAGAACTACAGTAAATTAAAAATGTAAATGCGTATCAAGAATAAATATTATTATTATTATTATTAATTATCAGTGTCTGGGAAGATTCACAGGATGCCATTGGATGCCGTCGACCATAGACTTTATTACTCAGACTAGAACAATTTGGAAAGTCCTCAAAACTCATTGGATCATGTCCGAGCGTTAGAACTCAAATAATGGACATTAAATGTTTCCCATATTGACATAGTTATCAATATTTAATATTTCGTTATGATAGAGTAACTGGTTAAAAAATTATAAATGACATTGTAATTTAAATACTGTGTTGTAATGTGTTAATACTGTGATTAATATAACCTATGCTCTAAATACTATAAATGACGTAGTGGAGTAACTTGAGACAATTAACAATCACGCTCGCTATAAAGTTCAAATTTGTGGCGGCGTGGTGTGCCGGCTCTATGTGCCTCCCTCGAAAATGCTTCATGGTTGGCTCATCCATCATACTCGTAACCGTGTGCCGCTTGTAGGGACTAGTTTGTTCGGGTTATGGCCACTGATTGGATTCTCTTCTTTTAACAGAATTGCAGTGGCATATGGTTTTTACTTCTCACTCTATTCTCCGTAACATTAATTAAAAATCAATATGTATTTTTTGTAAACATGTATACGCCAAAATTAAAAGATTAAGTTAAGAGCCAATAGGCACTCCGAACTGACGGTAGAATTGACATATTATAAGAATCTGTATTGACCTACATGAACAAAGATATTTCGATTTATTTATGCTGAGTGATTTATTTATACAATTACAACACTTATTTTATCAAGATCGGATAAATGGTTTAGAAGCGGATCGAGATATAACATACAATTTTTTTTATGTTTTAGTTAGAAATGTACCGATGTTACATATTTGAAACCGCCAGAAGTAGCCATCAGAATTTAAATTATAGTATACAGTCTGTTCTTTTTATTTATTTACAAACTACAATGTATATGTAATTTTTATTATATCTGGTCTATATAAGATTATGTTTTTAAACAATACGGCTTATAATGCTACGGTGCTCACCCATGTCATTGTAAACTTGTATTTAATATTTCTTTTCCATAAACATCTAAATTTTCAAAAGGAACTCTATACGGATGATCGATTTAGTGGATGATGTTGAACGAAATGCGTTCATGGAATATTTTTTGTTACATGTTCTATATTTGTGTAATTATTTTCAGATGGGTTCCACTACCTTTATTGGAGCTAAGAATATACCTCGACCACAGTTGACATTCAAAGACACTATTGATAACTCCGAGAGCTTGTGGGTACCAAAAATATCGGACAAGCCAAATAACATCAAACCCCTTGCTTTGAATATTCTTTACAATGAAGACGGCGAGGTCGTTGGGTGAGTGTTAAGTGTGTTTGTATATTGTAATTCACTTCACATGTCATTATTATCTCCGCGAAGGACAAAACTGTGTGTACAATTTAATGTTGTCCTACAATGGGACTCGATCGTCCGGTCCTCAATTAAAAGGATTTGCCATTATTTGGACTGTCAACTATCAAGAGTATTCATGGGATGAATTTGTTTATCGGATTAAAAAATGCGACAAAAGGTACAAGCACGCATGGCGCATTTGTGTTCATTTTGCTACTTTATTCCGACACTTTACTACTGGAGGGTGCACCTTTGTACTCTATTTTCAGGGATAATTCAAAGCTTCTGTGTCAAGGCTAAGTATAGATTGTTATTATAGATTGACTACGCATGGTGCTTCTACTTCGTATCGAGTATAACCATTTATTTTCTAAGAACATCATAAGAATCATCCAGTATTTAAAGTAATATAATATGTGTAGGCACGTACGTAGATAGGTATTAAAATGTATGTATAATCGTTTAATTTATAATTACGACTCCAACAGTAATCTGTATTTTGAGGAATAAGAAAGACGTCGATGTTTGTGTCTCGTCTAAGGTCCTTGGGCAGTTTTCGAATTAAATGGTACAGTATGCGTTACTTTGTAACATCGCGGCAGATGCGCAGTATACGGTGCGCTAGGCAGGAAACACTTATTGTGTTGTATACCGCCATTAAAGAATCAGTGCACTGCTTCGAAACCAATATGATACTGTACCAATAAGGAAATGACCTTTAGAATGTTACTGTCTGGGATGCGTCAGGTTTGTCATTCGTGTTGGATGTACTTACAATCAATAGGATAACAAACAAGGATAAAACGTTAAAACCAAGTTTAAAACTCAATCTGTATGTACGAGCGCTGTTAGGGAATCATCGTTACGGCACCTCGCTGTCTGGATTAGTCGGCCAATATTTTATAGAAACGGGTAGATTAATATAATTATACGCACTCTCAAATATTTATTTTAAAATTATGTAATACATCCTCTGAATATGCAGGTCATAGTAAGCAATAAGTAACTACAATAGTGAAAAAAATTATACATATAAAAATGAATTCCTTCTTAGTCACGCAACTTCAGAACGACTTAATCGATTTTATTAATATATTTTTTATTGTTTTCTAATACTTCGTAGAGGGATCTTATGGAACGCAACGTTTAGAATATTGCGCAGTAAATTAGCAGTTTTAATTTCGCGTGTTTGACAATACAGCGTTTTTGTATTTACGTATTGACACTGCTAGCGTTGCGTATTAACAGCTAATTATTTACAACTTGGTGCTTCGTTTGCAATACCTAATATACTTCATATCGCAATATACATATGTATATATAAGTATGTATGTACATACTACACTAATCAGACTTGTCGTACAAATACTGTGGTATTCCTGTGTACCGTCGAGAATCTCTTCCATTGAGGTGGGCAGAGACAATGCAACGCCAAATGTTCTGATTCATATATATCTCTATTGATTCCTTTACATTCATGAGTCTATTCATACAAGCTCGCCGGTTAGGGGTGCTTTATGTTTGACCCTTTTGTAATTAAGTCGGCGTATGTCCGTCTAGGGCATCCCCTACCAGTATTTCCACTCACTCCAGCTCAAATGAATAAATGCTCACAACTTTCAAAATAATAACAAAGCAGTACAATGCAGGCTTAGTAATAAAGGATATTGAAGCCAGATAGACTAGTCATGAAAATGAACCCTCTTTCACTAATAAGTGCAATGAATATTGAAAGTACATTTTAAACGTTTATACTGAATTGATCACTTGACCTCGCTACTTGTATTCATACAAAATACTTTCTTTTCATTATTTTGCTTCTTTGAAAAAGTTCTCCTGTCTCTTTAATACTATTACTGGATTTCGAATTGGTATACCCTTTGTAACTAGCTACCCCAGGGCGACGGCCGAAACCGACAGCGCCTCTCGCTTGTCATTTTATTTTATTTTACTTAGACGGCTGCAGAGCTGTAGCCGGCTTCGCCCTCTGTAGGGAGTAAATGAACGACACGGGGGTGGTTCACCCCCACAGCCTGTACAAAGGCTCGAGGCTCCTACCCTTAAGTGCTCTCACTGAAGCTTCACGATATAGCAAAATATATATATGCAGGTATTCCATGAATACTCTAAAAACGATTGTTTTTTCGAAAATAGGGATGTTAATAACCTTTATACTACAATAGATACGAATATAAACTTGCAGACCCTAAACGATTGGTTTGGAAACGACCTTGTCTGGCGTTTGTTTAGACAATTGATTTTCGGTACCTTAATCATGTCAGACAGACTATTACAACGCTAATACGATATATATTTTTTATTTTAGATTATAACTGATTGAAATTAATAATAATAATATTAAAAAGTGTATCAGCTCTTGTTTTTCACAACTGAAATAGGTATCTGATAGAGAGAAAGAATTTGACTTGATAGGTCGACGATCCCGATTGACTTGGGTTTACGTAACAATCATCCTTACTAATATTATAAAAGCTAAAGTAAGTTTGTCTGACCTGTCTAACCGATTTAAATGAAATTTGGTACATATACCCTGATAGTCTATAGCCCGAGGAAGCATATAAGGTACTTTTTAATGTAAAAAAAGGATTGTAAGGTGTTAAAAGGGGTGATGCAAGGTTGTATATAATTATCGTTCGTCATTTTTAAAGCTAGAAGCTTAAAACTTATTTTTTAGGCTGTTGATTAAATATAAATAAATATGGAATTCTAAGTTTGTAAAATTCTTACCCTTAAGAGGGTAAAATAGAGATTGAGATTGAGAAAGTAATTTTAACTAAATAAAGAAAAAAATAATTAATAAGCTAAAAGTTATCATCAATTAAAGAAAAAAGTTTCATCATTCTAACTTAAAAAATGACAAATTTTCATTCGAGAATTTGAATGAAAATTTGTCATTTTTTAAGTTAGAATGATGAAACTTTTTTCTTTGGATTTTTTTGGGTTAGCTTATTAATTATTTTTTCTTTATTTAGTTAAAATTACTTTTCCACTTAGTCACAGTCGCGGGCACAGCTAGTATTCTATTGATATTGTAAATTGACATTACTTACAACATATTAACAGAATATGTTTACAATGTCATAGTGACAGTAATTCTAAATTGAGATAGCGTATCGATGTAATTGATGATAATAATAATTTGCATATTATTCACGAACATCAATAGGCTGATTAGAAGAGTTGAATGACATTGAATGTATGTATATAAATATTACGATTTCACACACATTTTCTATGTCACATACGCAGTGCCTGCTGTAGATCAAATTACGTAAGTCGGCATAAACACGAATTTGTTACAAACAGAATTTAATACATCTATTATGTCCTAATAATTATTATTAAGATATAGTAACGATATTTGGTTACGAAATAATAATGACGAGCGTGCTTGGCAGTAGGTGTTCATGCAAGGGATTTTCATTTAATGTTAGACATAGACACCTATATAAATATACATTGTAAATATACTGGCTTTAAAAAAAAGTAATTCAATTGTGTTACTTGCCAGTTCTTCTCAATTGGATCTATATACTGAGCTGGACTGTAACGGTGTAATTGTATACCAACTGTATTCGTATCAAATTTGATTAACATGCGTACATTTAGGCTAGAATAAGACTAACAGACACGCTTTAACTTTCATGTTTTGTATAGTATATATATGTTAGATTAGTGTCTTATCTTAGTAATATTACAATCGCGAAAGAATGTGGATGTTTGTTACTCTTTAACGCAAAAACTACTCCACGGATTTTGATGTAAATTTACAGTTATATAGCTGATATATCAGATCGGAATAACATATAGGCTATAAATATCATGCGGGTGAAACCGCGGGCACAGCTAGTATGAAATGAATAATTTTATCAAATGAGCCAAGTTGCAATGAAAGCGTAGTGTGATTCTATTGAGACCTGACCGGATTTAAACCAGACAAACCAACGCTCGCCGTGCAGCTATGGTTCACTTATTTAATTTCGCACATATTAATTTCTTTATCAATTCAATTGTCAACAGATATGAACATCCTTATAAAGTGGAGTTGGATTTGTATCACCCTCCCTCTGAGTTTATTGACCCTGATCCGGACACTAATTCGTTTCCTCCTTCATTGGAAGAAACGAACCTTACATATATTGACACAGAGTCCCAAATAGATGAGCTTGTCAAACACCTGGACACGGTAAAGGAGCTGGCGGTTGATGTTGAGCATCACTCTTACAGAACATACCAGGGTAAGTAAATATATCATTGAATACATTATATTGCAGAATACCCCAAGAGGTTCGTTCAGTATAGAACGTTTATCGACGTATGTACGTTGTAGAAAGTTATATATGTGGGACACAATATATAGAGCTTCTGTTATGGTTACTAGACAACTGATATAAATATAGGGATACAATTTTTTGTCATTAAATAACATATTATACATATAAAACACCAAGATTGATACAGACAATCGTACTTATGAATACAAATGTTTGGACCGTGCGAGGAATCGAACCCGCTACCATCGGATATTAAAGCGGTATGCTAAACCACTAGACCACCAAGACTGTCCGATTATTTATATAGTATCCAGGGATATTGTGAATATTATCTGTTAATTTCGGATGGTTTCAATTATACGCGTACTAGATTTGTAAATTAGCGAGATGTCGCCTAATTGGGCAGGATTGCCGCGCAGCTGGGGTTCCGCCTCGGGCGAGTAAAAACAAGTCTTATACTATAGCCGTAGCTAATACAGAAAACTTATTTGAAAGTATTCTTATTCTTTTAGAATAGTTTAGATTCAGCCATTACAGATAGTTTTATATCTTACTAGCTTCTCGCCCCGGCTTCGCGCGGGTGTACATGTATTATATATATAAATCTTCCTTGTGAATCACTCTATCTATTAAAGAAAACAGCTTCAAAATCCGTTGCGTAGTTTTAAGATTTAAGCATACAAAGTGACAGACAGCTACTTTATTTTATACTAGCTGTTCCCGCGACTTCGTCCGCGTGGAATATAACTTTATTTTTATAAAATAAATGTAGCCTATGTTACTCGTTATTACATCAGCTGCCTGCCAAAAAAGTGCCGTTAAAATCGGTCCAGCCATTTCAGAGAGCCGAAACAAACAGACCGACGGACATACAGACAAAAATTGTAAAAGGTATTACAAACAGACACTCCAATTTTATTTATATGTATAGATTATGACTTTATATATGACTATCTTATATATAATAAATTAATGCCGTCTTAAAACATTATAACATTGAGTACATTTATAACGAGTTATACAGACAACTGTGGTGATAACTGACGATCTATTCTCATTCATTATTTCATACATTTTTATTACGAATATCCATTTGCAACTGTTACTGTCATATGTCACTTACCTCGCTCGTGAACAAAATAATGTATTGTTAAATCTGTCTAACATTTTTTAATAACGAAACAAGTCATATTTTCAAGCATATTCTTTTATAAGTTTTTGTCTTTATAATCAAATGCCTCAATTGTAAAACTACGCAAAGTTTCTTTTTAGAAGCTTGTAAGTTTATATTAGTGCTATCCTCATTGGGATGTCATAACTCTTATAAAACATAGTGTTTCTTTTTAAATGTCTATTAATTTAATTTAATTTCTTTATATATGTCTATTACCCCTTCGATCGATTCCCCGTCCAATTCAAACGGGGATCGATATTACGGCCTGAGCCGAGGTTCGAACTCCTAGTGGTGCGCTCAGACTAAAGTAGTATCCGTCAGGCGGGAGTTGGCCTTCAACCACTCCACAAGTCCTTCCGCGGGTTTGGAGTCCATCTACACTCGCCCCCTATCGTCCGGTGAAGCTGTAAAGGCCAGCTACGGCCAACAGCATTAGAGTAGTCCGAAAAAAAAATGTATTATTACATATCTTAATAACGTTCCTTCGTCTCAAATCCTTCAATATTTATCACATAGTAACATTAAAAATATTGTTTTCAGGTATAACTTGCCTAATTCAAATAACAACGAACGAAGGTGGCGATTTTTTAATCGACGCGTTGGCATTACGCGAACATATACACAAGCTGAATTTGGTTTTCACGAATCCGAAAAAGTTAAAAGTGAGTATTGTTATAATACTCATAACAAGTGGTTATCCAGTGGCCAAATTTGACCATTATTAACATTACAAATGCATAGTAGTTTTTTTTTATGGACGTTAATGGAATGATGTGCTTGCCTGCGCTAACGGTTTACGCTGGCGGGGCACCAGTGGAGGATGATGAGCTGTAAATGAGGTCAGGCCAGTTAGTTCATCGTGACAAATTCATCAGGAATTTATCATGATGGTTTCCAGGGGGAACCGAGTGAAGGTCAACCTGATATTGTACATTGCTAGTAATGGGGTCATGAGTCCACATTACTAACAATCCACTTTCCCACCAATGCATAGTAGTGTCTACAGTGATTTTTATAAATTTAATGTATTTAAAAAATATTATTTTCTACCTTCTTACATGTAATCTATGACTGTGTCAAATTACAAAATAGGAGGATTTTTGGGTATTTAGATGATTTTTGTAAAAAAAGTGTAAAGAGTAATGAGTGCTTTTAGTTTTTTATTAATTATAAATATAAACATATCATCTAAAACAAAGGCAAAGATAATCATGTTGACAAATTTATAAAGGTATTTATTGATATTAGGATTTGTACAATTATTGAGATAAACAAAATTTCATGACTTGTATGTAACAAGTCATGACTTGTGTTTATTAAGTTCATTGTACTTTGTAGACAGTATTCGGAACTCCTAAGCAGCTCGGCCGATTTTGATTTTTTCTCTTGCGTTTTTGATGAGTGGGCCCCGTATACTTGTACCTCCTATTACCTATAAATAAGGTATTTGATACGTGATAGAATTTAAGTGTTGTTTTTTTATATTATGATAATTTAACTACAGTGTATACGCCATTAGATAATTACTTGTTTAAATATATAGAATAATAAGCATTTTCCGCGACTACAACTATTTCTTTAGATAAGGGTCTATGTTATTTCTACAGATGCAAGCAATATTCACCTCTGATTTTATTAAGATCGATTCCGCCATTTAACTGTGTTAGAAAATGTGACAAACATCTCTATGTTTATTACCTTTTTTAATACAATTTAATATTACATTATAAATATGGGACACAGTTTAATATTACATTATATAAATATATATATTTATAAACGTACTTCAAAATGTAGAACTATTGGATCCCTCGAATCTTGGATCCTTATTTATTCTTTTTTGTGTCTATGTACCTCGAGTTTAGTCTTTTTTTTCTATTTTAAGGTCTTCCACGGTGCTGAAAGCGACGTGATTTGGCTACAAAGGGATTTTGGTGTTTACCTCGTTGGGTTGTTTGATACGCACCAAGCTGCCAGAGCACTGCAGTTCTCCGGACTGGCTTTGAAGAATTTACTTTTGCACTATTGCAATGTAAACACTGATAAAAAGTTAGAATTTTTTTTATTTAATTCGAAAACTAGGTAGACGTACCAAATCGTATTTGTATTATCTGTTACAGCAGATAAACAGTTTGCAAATTCTATTTCATGAATAAAATATCTATATCCGATGAAGACTTCTCAACAATAAATTTGAGTAGATCTAAATTAATAATACAATATTTATTTTAAATATTCAACAGTATCCAGATTAAAAATTAGTAGTGACTCCCCCGAGTTTCGCTTATAATTTGTGGGATTTATATGTATTGACATTTTATTTATGCTTGTAATTGTAGAATAATGTTTCGTTAAAACATGTTTGATTGGAGGGGACGGTGGATGTAAATAATTATTTATAGTCACACAACTCAATCTACCAGCTTTTATATTATCTTTCTTTATGTCACTGTGCCCCCTGCTACTAAGAACTTCTATGATGCGATATCAGTAAAAAAAACAAAAAAAATGTTTGTTATATATGATTTATTTTCTATAATTTTAGATACCAGCTGGCAGACTGGCGTATTCGGCCATTACCAGAAGAGCTCATACATTACGCTCGACTGGACACGCACTATCTGCTTTATATATGGAGACAGATGAAGCAAGAATTATTGGAGGCGTCTGCTGGACATCCAAAACTGTTGCTCTCCGTATTCGAAAATAGCAGACACATTTGTAACAACGTAAGTCTATAAGACATTAATATCAATCAACCATACATTGAGAATACGGTTACAGATAATAAGAATGAGTAAAAAAATTGTATAAGCCACACTTATAATTATCCGGTTTTGTGTAATGAGTCTTATTCTGAATAATTGGCAGGGCACCAGTGGATGACAATTGCATGAGCATGAGATCAGGTCAGTTACTTTTCATGATAAATTACCTGGGAATTAATGACAGCCCTTGATAGATTTTATATAAAAACATTCTCGTTTTAGAGACAACTAACGCCATCTGTCTCATAGTATAGTAGTTTAAACTATTAGTACAATTATCTGGGCCGTACAACAGTAAATGAGACACCAGTCTTGCTATTGCTACCAATGTGTTTTATTTTCAGGTTATGTGCCCAGAACACTTTCACGCTAGTAATAGAGCCACTATTCCCCGTTACTAACAACCCTTTCAGCCAATATTAGTATGCTACAATCTTCTTTTGTGATAGAGATGTTAATTCATTCATACATAATTTCTGAGCTGCGCTCTTGTCGATGGAGCTCCCGCCACCTTCCACGATCTTCTATCAGCCTATTTAGCTGTTGCTACTACACGACTCCAACTTTTTCTTCAACTTGTTTGATGTAGCTGTGTCTTGGTCTTCCTCTTCCTCTCTTTCCATCTATTTTTCCTTTGATAATGTTATTAGTTAGTTCGTCGTGTCGTATCAAGTGCCCTAACATTTTTCCCCGTATTTTTTGAGAATATCAATAATATCTATGATCTGGTTCTTAACCCTTTCAAGCACTTCTTCATTCCTTATTTTATGTGTACAACATAAATATGATTTTATTGCAGACATACAACAAGACAGTCTTACATGAGGACAGTCATGTGCCTCTGTATTTGAGTTCCAAGAAAAATTTCAATTCACAACAGATGGCCGCTTTGAAGATGATTTACAAGTGGCGTGATGCACAAGCGAGGTTACACGATGAAAGTACTACGTAAGTCGATCTCTTCATTTTAATGTTTTGCTGATGATATGCGATATCTAAAACATCTAGAAACGGTGATTATCCAAATTTTAATACTAACAGTTAATTTTTTTAAATTTTTGTTCATAATCAGGTTATTTCACTAAATATTCGAAGGAATCCTGTCCTAGATAATGAATGGTTTGACTATTAATACAACAGTTAAATCATTTTACAATTTTTTTTTAAATTATGTAATTTCAAGATCTTATAATTTTTATTGAAAAAGAGAAGAGAATACTAATATTTCTTTAAATATCCATAAAAACACATTAAAAATAAAACAACACGCAAACGCAACATTAAACACAACCATAAATGTCATATATTATAATATTTCGACTTTGATTATTTATTAAATAATTTAATTCAATTAAAGTATACAATATTTTATCGCAACCCTGACATACATGTTTATGTTCTTAATCTTATTTTAACACGAATAATTTTATAGTGAATAAAGTATTAACTTTCGACGATTCGACTAGGTTACACTAGCCATGGTGCGAGCTGACTGTTAAGACCTAATTATAGCAACATAAATAATGTATATAAAAACACAAAAGTCTAAGTATCACCTAATATACATAATTGGTTACAGATATCTCCTACCGAACCACATGTTGCTATTACTCGCGGAGACCTTGCCGAGAGAGATGCAGGGCGTCAACGCTTGCTGCCATCCAATGCCACCCTTCGTGAAACAACACTTAAACACCATACACAAAATGGTGTTATCGGTATGAATTTTTTATCTATGCTTCCACATAATATCATCATAATCATTTTAGCCCGGAAGACATCCACTACTGAACAAAGATCTCCACGATGATCGGTCCTGCGCTGCTCGCATCCAAAGTCTTCCAGCGATCTTGACCAGATCGTCTGTCTACCTTAACGGACGACTTCCCACGCTGCGTCTTCCGGTCCGCGGTCACCACTCGAGGACTTTACTGCCCCATCGTCCATCTGTCCTACGAGCAATGTGCCCTAGCCATTGCCAGTTCAGTTTCGCAATTTTTCAAGCTATGTCGGTCACTCTGGTTCTTCTGCGGATCTCCTCATTTCTGATACGATCACGCAGATAAACTACGAGCATAGGAGTCTCCATTGCCCTCAGAGGGACTCTAAGTTTATTCATGAGGCCCATAGTTTACCACCACGTCTCTGTCGTAAGTCAACACTGGCAGCACAATGGTCATAAACCTTCGTCTTGAGACACTGCGGTAATTTGGACGAAAAGATATGTCGGAGCTTCCCGAACGCTGCCCACACAATGTACCATCACCTTAATCCCAGATATTGTAAACATTACATGATTCTAGTAGAGGCGGATTTTATCTACAATGATTTTTATACTAGTTTTATTTTCTTCCCTTCCGCCCCTGTTTCGGTTATAAATTTGACAGTTTTAGTGCATATCAACATAATAGAATAGAATAGAAAATCATTTATTCAAATAAACTTACATTGAAGCACTTTTGAATAGTCATAACATTTTTTTTTAATCTACCGCTCATTCGGAATGCTGTCTCATCACAAGAAGAACAAGCAAGAAACTTGTGTGTTGCTCTTTTAAATAATTTATTCTTACTTACAATTTAAGTTTAAGTGTGTGAATACAAACCACCGATTAGCACTAATTCAATGAAATAATAAAATAGAAAAAACATTCAATATACAACTAAGAAAATAAGTCATATAATATGACACCTTATATCTCTGGAATGCTGTACTGGTCAAACGATCAAGACTTTTTCAAATAGCTTTATCTATTTGGTCTATTCATGCGGACCTATTAGACTCTTATGCAACTTTAGTCGTATCATGGGTGTCACAGGATAACGTGACACCATATGATCCTGTGATATCCCTGACCACATTCCTTAGCTGTTCATGTTTATTTGGTTACCATATTGTTATAATATTATAATGTTACCTTTCATCGTGTGGCTACGTACTTAATTTTAAAAAATCCTAATTAATTTATGAATTGTCCCACCAGTGCCGCCAGTTGCCTGTGGAGCCCCAACTTTATCATATGCCGGCCAGCATTAGAAACATGGTGAATACCATGCATCACCCAATCTTGTACAACGTCCACGATCTCACGTACTTTCCAGATATGAGGTATGTACAATTGTGACACACTGTAATGTAAATAAAACCGTGTATGAAGTATAAATAAATTATATATATATATAATGTTTTAGATTTATTCAAATTCAAAAATCATTTATTCATGTAAGATATTTTATGAAAGTATGATGAGAACCTGTGTTTTATCTGAAATATTTTTTCATATTTCATACCATTATCGAATTATTTTGAAAAAAAAAAGACGTTTTCAACCCTTTTTATTAAACATAATAATTTCCCATTAACTTAAATAAAATATTCTTTCACAATATTATTATTTACATATTTTCAGACTTAATGTTATATATTGCGCCAAAACTGGTCACATCATGGTTTAATTTAAAATTTTACTAGATTAATAAAATCAAAAGCAACGAAAGCATATTCAGGAAGCCAGATTAAATATTCAAAATCGGGGTTCATTTACAATGGAAATTTTAATTATTATAAATCTTATCTGCTTTTGAAATAATTAAATTCCCTCAATTTTATATTACGGTTTGAAAATAACATTTGATGGCTACATATATTGAATTCTTAGACTCCAAATTATATTATAATATTCGAATATCTACCAATCATTAAGGCAATGTATAAATTAGTATTTAATTTTTAGTCTAAAGCTAGAATATCTAGTTTATCACTGTTATGGTTCTTCTTGTACACAAAAACATGTAAAGGTTTATAGGAAATAATATATATAATGTATTTGTTTTTTATTCGACGATAGTGGTAATTAAGCCCAGCTAAATAGCTAGCTAGTGAAATTATTACCGTTTCTATTATGCTTGTGTGGGATGAGTACCCACTCATCCCACACAATAATGATCATCAATATCACATTAATAACCCTATTGATGTTATTAGGGCAGTTGCAACACGGCCCAAGTCATTAATTTTACGTTAGTTTATGAATATATATATTGACAGAAAGCATTATATTTATTTTACAGTGAAGACCTACCAATGTCCGTGGATGGTGCTGCACTATTGGCAGCAGACTATACAGGACTTTGTAAGCCCACTATACAGGCTTTCGAAGAAATTACTGAAGAGGCTTTTGAAGAAATTCCTGACAAGAAAGTTGGCATTGTAAGTATTAGATTTCATTAATTAAATTAAATTAAATAATTAAATTTAATTG
Organism: Achroia grisella; assembly: GCF_030625045.1. Classification (NCBI taxonomy): domain Eukaryota; kingdom Metazoa; phylum Arthropoda; class Insecta; order Lepidoptera; family Pyralidae; genus Achroia; species Achroia grisella. Next base: position 2,049,527 of record NW_026712977.1, on the reverse strand, counting down.
TCCAAAGTAATTTATTTTTGGACAATGACCCAGCGCCATCTAGTCCCACGGTAAGCAGAGGTTCTGTTATGGGTATTAGACAACTGCTAATAAATACATACATACTTGTTTCTTGTAAATACATACATAATATACATAGCAAAATCATAATATACATAGCCATCAGACTCATGAAAACAAGTAATAGAGGAATCGAACCCGCGACCATCGGAAGTAAAGCGGTGTGCTAAATCGCACTAGACTACCAAGGAAATTTATTAATAGTACTAGAAACATAAAGACGTCTCCAATGGTACCACTGCCATACATTTTTCAAACGTCAAACACGCTTTGTCAGGTGTTTCGGCTGAATGGTGAGATATAGCAGTGAAACTACAGGGTACAGAGGTATAAAATGTTTGTCCTCCAAAATGACACCGCATAAGATGTACAGGGAGAACCCCTCTGATCGGTCCCTCGTCCTATTCAAACGGGGATCGAAATTACGACGGCCTGAGCCGAGGTTCGAACCCCCTAGTAATGTAGTCAGAGTCAGACTAAAGTCGTATCCGTCAGGCGGGAGTTGGCGTTTACCCACTCCATAAGTCCTTCTGCGGGTTTGGAGTGCCATCTGCACTCGCCCCCTATTGTCCAGTGAAGCTGTAAAGGCCAGCTGCGGCAAAAAGGATTAGTGTAGTCCGAAAAAAAAATAGCACCGCATTAAAAATTAATATGTTAAGTGAGTGTGAAGTAGTCGTAGTTGCGCGGGTCAGCTAGTATGTAATAATATAAATAGAATAGAAAAATGAATTACAGTACGATTGAATACTTACTACGAAACCGCGAACTAAACCTAGTCTTACTAACGTATAAAATATATGTACTTCTTTACAGGTATCGGGCTTGAACGTTGACGCAAAGTTATTTATTCCACCATACGACCGTTATAAGAAATACCGAACGTTAGCTCAGGTAAATATTTTTAATATTGGCTATTCATTGTTGTCTAGGTTACGAGTCAATAAACCATACCAGTGTTTATTTTTATGTATTATCTACATTAGAATTTATATATAACAATTTCGCTTATAACGACTAATCGGTTTTAGCGACGGTAATTTTAATCATGTTAGATTTTATAGTAAGATACCAGAATATATGAGTATATAATAATAGTCCGAATGCAAATGTATTGTAATTTATTAGAATGAATAAATATATTTATAACGGACGATGATGGAATGATTTTCTTTAAAGGAATAATAAAAATAATAATTTTCCCAAATGTTATCTCAGAAGAGGTAATAAGAGCCAGTGTATTTTGTATACAGTCACCACATAGCCAGTGCACTTCTGGATTAATATTTGATTGATGTAAATGTATATTAAATTGCTACAAAGTTTTTATATCCCTACATAACACGTAGAAATACTTACTTGCGCTTCAAACCAATAATTTGTATAAATATACTTTAGAAAACAAATATTTAATATAGTTTAAGATATTTTATATTGTACTGTAATGTCCTGTGAGAGCCTGGAGATCTGTAGTACAGGTTTTAACTAGTTCCGACTTCACCCTCTCACAAAAATAACTAATATTTTAGTTATTTTAAAGTGCAATTAGAAATTATAAGCATCATTGTGAGTGAATAAAGATTATTATTAGTATATTCCTATATGATCTTTAGTATTCTCACTTTGGTTAATCACTATCAATAATGTGAGAATTAAAATGGATAAATATGCTTACAGGTGGAGGAAATAAAAGAATACAAAATTAAGGAAGCAAAAATTACGGCAATATTGAAAGAAAACGAACAGATGAAAACAGAAGTGCTTGCTCAGTTGCAGCAAGCAAAAGCGAAAATCGAACAAGAAACAAATAATGACGCGGCTGAAGTTCCCGAAACGATTGTTATCGAAGACGACGTTCAAGAAACGAAGAGCCAGCGCAAGCGGAAAATGTCAGCCGATAAAACGGAACGAAAGGGGCAAGCTGGCCGTGTAGATCTCAAGAAAGAATCTGAAGAAAACAAGAAGGCAGAAGGCAAGAATAATCAAGCACCAAATGTAAATTACAAGAACGTAAATTACAGGAAATTTTATACCGACAACGACACAAGGAAAGTGAATCCTAAAATAAAATTTAGAACGGAAAAGTAAACTTTTTTACATTGATACATTTATATAATAAGCGAAACTATACGTATTATAAATAATCCGTTTATATCTCTTTTTTGCTGTTGTTTTATTTCTTTGTATGGCTAACTATATGAGGGTCAAAGACTCGATCTTTTATTTATAAGTCGTCATTTCGTTATAAGTATATTTTCGTAAGAAATGTACACATACTGTTTGTGAAGCCGGTCCATTAGAATATTGTGGGTTTTCAAGATATTAAGTATATTAAGTTTATCCACAATGTACATATTAAAAATATGTGCATTGTTGCCAAATTATTTCTATGTACGTGTTCGAAAGAATAAATGTAACGGGCACTTATTATTTAGTTGATTATTCAAATTGACTGGTTATTTTTAGAACAGGGTATCAAATCGGGTTTCTTTTGAATGTAGTTTTAAATTTAGGAAATATTAGTTCTTTTTGATAGATTCTGGCTGCGTGTTTTGGTGACATTTAACAGTTTTCTTGGGTAAACTGTAATGATACACTGTCAGGATATAACTGATATCTCCTAAACATATATTACTTACAAAAGAACCCCGATTTATAAAGTTAGGTAAACATATTTTTATTTAACATTTGTTTTTCACTAGACTCTCTGATTAGACATTCTAAGTGATCATTAAATCTCGTTGACTCCTAGATAGTTACTGACATAACTATATCGTAAAGATATATAACATTATCTACTATGTATAAGTGTGTATGTCAATCATAATCGAAACCATTTGTGTTAAAAATTTTATTTTGAAAGATGTAAGTTAGTACAACTTTATCTTTCCTGATATTATTGTACCTTCTATGTGTACCTGCCTAATAATGGCTTACATGATTTGTTTTTTTTAATTACCACTTTTGTAGCTTACTTATGTTTTAAGGCATTGTTTATTTTGTAAAGCTTTGCTTGCCATATCACGGCTCAACACTAAATTGTGCTAACAATGTAACCAATGTGTGCTTAAAATAAACCATTCATTTATTCCTTTATTCATTCATTTTCATATAATCATTCGGTCAACAATGGAGGATGGCTAATGGGAAACAAGGTGCATTAATAGTTTATTAGTTCACATTACTAACGATCCCTTAACTAAAACCCATGTTACCTTAGTATTCCAGTTTCCAAAGAATTTTACTAAATAATTTATTGGTGATTAATATTCATTTGTTGCACAGGATTTTAACAATGAAATATAGTAGAAATGATAGCCTCTGTAAAGTAGATAGAAAGGATAAAATGGAAAATACGAATTAAAGAAACAGTCTAATTAAAATGGTATATTACTTATGTAATTATACTACGGAGTAGCAATACCGAATCGAATCAATATAAGTATTCCGTAGGATCAGAATTTTCCTACAAGCACTTGATCTGTCAAAATTATTTGACGTGTAATATATTTAACAATATTTGTATAGTTACGCTCAGGTTCAAAATGCTGTTTTTATCATAACGTAACGGCTACTATTGCAAAATACATAACATGTATGTAACAAGTATTGTTCTTACAGCATACTGTATTTTATATGACAGATCGCTTGCTGCATTGTAGCCTTGTATGTGTTTATAATCGTAGGTTGTTATTATTAACGAAGTAATTTACTCTGAAATATCTTCCGACATGTCTTCTCTTATTTTTATCTTGTTTTTCACGACTCTACGGTTAGTATAACCGGAATCATTCCTTTCCTTTATAACTCCTTTGCCTTCTATGGCTTTGGCTCTTGATCTGTTGTGTATTTTCTTTCTAGACTCCTCTTCCTTTTTGCCTCTATGTACCCTGGGGTGGCTTTCTGTTACTGCTGCAACCTTATTTTCCTCCTCATTCTGTATTTCACGTTTTAGCGCACTTTTAAACGTTTGGCCTCGACTTGGCTCATGTAGAGAAAATGTTATTCTATCATGATGGATCTAAAGCAAAATACAATCTTTAAAGTACATTTGAACATATATAAATTACTTTTCTACGTAAATAATGAAATTACTTTTGACTATTGCTTAGGAAATTGAATAAGTTTTGTATCTATTGGTATATGAGGATTAAGACAATATGCCTCCGTAACCACTAATTGAAATAACACACTACCATATCCATTACTCAAACCGAAATCACAAACATAGCTTAACCACAAAGATTTGGGAAACTGACTCCATCCAAAATCTATTTTATATTTTTTAGTCAATGCAAACATACAAAGCTTCGTACAACACAAATATAAGTTTTTTTTTAATATAACATAAACATTGGTATGGCAGAGTAACGGTCTCCATGAAGGTAAGTGGCTGCCGTCGCCTCTATATAGGAATAACATACGACATAACGCTATCATTAGACCGTGGTACACTAATATTCTATTGATGTATTACTATTTCGGAGTATTAAGATCTCATGCTTCTGTATCCTTTAATTTTACTATCATATCTCTTTCAATCCGAAACACAGGTTTGCAACCTTGCTTGGCGGCTGAAGTAGCCGAAACAGTGGTCGTCGGTATTATGGTGTTGAAATGGTGCATTCTACAAATATAATTGACGGCCTCGGTAGTCTAGCGGTTTAGCATACCGCCTTACTTCCGACGGGTGCCGGGTTCGATTCCCCGCACGGCACAGACAATTGTATTCATGAGTATGATAGTTTGTATCGGTCTGGGTGTTTATTATGTATATTATGTATTTACGGAAAAAAAATATCTATGTATTTGTATCAGTTATCTAGTTCCCATAATACAAGCTTTTGTTAGCTTAACTTGGGTCTAGATGACGCTGTGTGAATTGACGGGGAAAATCCCTGTACTTTACCCTGTATTCAATGGTGATATAGCACTCCTCTTCGTCCTCGCATATTAATGAATTTACATCCGCTGGTTTGGGGACATTGGCTGGTCGACGACTCACTCTGAAGAATCGCCACAGAGAACGGATGCGTGGCCCACAGGAACGTATCATTTCGCTGACCTAAAGAATTATTTATTTATTACTAAGAAACTATCGGATCCAACCAGGGACTTAATAAATTTGCGTATTTGAATAGTTTTGTCTATTATATATAATTGTATCCAAATTGGTCCAGCAGTTTAGAGGGAGTATGTCACAAACAAGTGCTAAACAATGCTGAATAATTATATTATATATTAAGATAGAAACCAAAAGAATTGACCGTTCTTGAAAAAGATAGGTTGGTAAGAGAAAATATGGAATTATATACCTTAAAAAATATTCAACCGATTTAAACCATTATTTACCTATTATTACCATTTCTTTTAAGTAGTATAATGGTAGATGTATATTCGTACTACATTTGTTTTATAATTTATATATATTATATAGTGTGTCGTATATTAACCTTCATTTGTGCGCCTCCGTCGCATACACCGTGGGAGTGGGGTCCGACTCCAAAGCTGTTAATACATGCTCGATCATCCGGCATTAAAGAGTCTATTTGAAATGCACATGTGGGGATATTGTCAATTCGTTCCTGTAGAAAAAAATAACATTGTATTTTTACTAATATTATAAAAAGGTAGTTTGAATGTACGTGGTACTCCCGTACTACTGATATAAGGCTATATAATACCACGCTGTACGAACAGGAGCAGAACTGAAATAAAGAATGTTGCTAATACAGGGAGAATGTGATGTAAAGAATGTAAGTATCATAATATAGTTGAGGGAATGCGGTAAGGGTGGTCCCATAACTCAATTTACAGGTGGAAACACACTTAAAATTTACTTTGTCTGGACTCAGATAATATTAATACGAAAGTTCTATTCTATTATTCTATTTCATTGAATTCCATTGGTCTACTGCCAATGAAATCTATCAAGTTCATGTATTTGTTTTTTAATGAGACCATGTGTTAATCGGTTAAGACAATGGCAGAAATAATGTGTATGCCAACTTTCCCACTCTAAAAACAATTTGTTTAGAAGTATATAAACAAATTGTTTTGAGAGTGGGAAAGTTCCGCAAATAGCTACGCACGAATTTAACTAGTATAGTCTTACCCATCCAATATCATCGCATCTTTTAGGCTCATCATAACAAATGTAATAATGTGTCGCCTTTGATCCATCTGTCCTCTTTTCAGTGGACCAAGTGTACCAATTCCCTGCAAACTTGAACATACTGTTTATATGTTTCTGCTTATATATTAATGGAAATATCAACTCATTAGGGTGCTGCTGTCGTGGCTTTTCAGTCGCCGGTGTTTCCTCTTCGTACTCAATTTTCTTTTCGACGTGTTTTTTGGACTTTTTCAAGAATGGCAATACTGTTACGTGCTGTTGTTCTGAATGTTTCTTATGTGGCCAAAACTCGGTGCGGGATATTTCCTCGTCTTCTAGCTTCGAGTCGTCCTGTTCCGAGTGCATAACAACTTTGACCTTAACTGCTACTACATACATTTGTACCACGGAGGCAGCTAACACGAGTTGCCAGAAAGAGCCCATTTTGATGTGTGCTCGTTGAGAACTCCTAGTTCAACGGGTCTTTGCCGTTGAGGATGTTGTGGTAAATAAAGAACTGATAAGCTCATAGTTTGTAAACATTCGGAAAGGCTGAAGAAAACAAAAGAACTACACACGCAGTGTTTCCTGCGTTAGATTGGTAGATTTGAAAGCGTTTATTTCTGTTATTTTTTTGGGGAAAGGGTAATAATAAAACAAACATCATTTGGATTATTGCTTTTATTCGGGTACAAAGATGTAGAGTACAAAATAAAAATACTGCATTTGGTATCAACCTTTTCCACAAAACTTTGAATTATGAAAATTAAGCATTCCGACAAATACAAGTTTTACATCTATTAAAAATAAAATTAAAGCATTAAAGTTTTTATTTCTAGATTAATTATTATTTCTTTATCTATATAGAAATTGTATAATCGTATAGTAAAAATCAAAAAGCAAGTGAAGTTTGGACCATTGTTAGGAATTTTAAGTTTTCCATAGTGCTCGTTATAATACATCAGCAATAAGAATTCGTATTTACAAGATACATATAAATTTCGTTCTAACATGATATTTCGTCATAGCATTAGGGGTAAGAATAGCATCACTAAGGCAGAGAGGGTGTTATTGTACATTATTATTAGTGTCTAACATTATCACTAACGATACAGTAGCTTGGGCAGTTGGCATCGTCGAATTGTCACAAGACGACCCCTGACCCGCTTCACCTATACACTATCAGCTAGACAATAATAATTAACGAAGGAAATAAGGCCAGATTTATGAAAGTAAATGCATACTTATCATTAGAATGGTCGCTACTTACTTAGGAAATAATTAGACCTCTATTTATTCGATTAACCTAATAAACATTGGTACTTGTCTGCATATGATAGTCACTACTATAGCGTGAACTACAGCAATGTACGCTTTTGTATTATACGGTAGCTGTTTAGCGAAATTAAATGAATACATCCTTGAGTTCGCAAAATCATAAAGGATCTTAAAATTAGGGCTGCTATTTTATATTTGTTTCTAATTTGAGATTTTAGAAAAATTAAGCAAAATATAATACGACACATTACTTGTGTTAACAAAAAAAAGGAATCTATAGTGTTTAATTCTTTTATTTATTTTTTAAGGATAGTTATACCATAACGCTACCAATTGAAGCTGAGCTGCCATGAGAAATGTTGATATAAAACGAAATATACAAATAAACTCGGTGTTAGTATATTTATTGTGGGTAAAATATGAAAGAGATTACACAAGGAATTACATCTATTAATGAACAAATGTATTTTACCAGATTGTTGAAATTATAACTCAAATTTAGTTTCTTTAATTTTCCTTTATAACTAATACATTAATATGAATAAATTATATGTAAATTATGCATAATGTCGCACCGATATTATAGGCCGTATCAATTATCTGGCTACTGCATAACACATAAGCATTAAATATGAATACGTTGACAATTATTCGTGGCTATCACGCGCGTGTATTCGTGCCTTTGGGGAGTTAATTGCAGGTTATTATTATGTAAAATAGGTGGGGTCTAGTGAATAATATCAATAACTGATGTAGACACGGGTTAACAGGGGTAATTTTATATCAATGAAACGTCTAATAATTTCCAAGTAATTGAATTTCAGTTTATAGATTTATGGAAAATCAATACATTGTACCTTCTCTAACTTATTTTATAATGTTTTTTATAAGACTTTTTCTTTAATCCTGCATACTATAATAACTATACTAGATACACCCATTGACCACAGTGTAGTTAAGATAGTAAGGATCGGGTCAAATATGGGTAAAAGAAATCAAAGACAAGAAAGTTTGCTGATATTTCATGTTAATTTTAGCGAAGTGCACGTGGACTCAAAATACAGTGGTCCAACAATTTAGTAAAATCTAGATATATTGTAAATATAAAATATGTAGCCCGAATAGATCTGATCAGTGTTCCAAAGTATGCCTAAAATGCCTAAAGATGTTTCAAAATATTTATAATGCAGCCGGACTGATGTTCACGCTATAATAATACTTATTTTTTATAAGTACTACATTGCAAACTAAACGCTCTTAATACTAAGTGCTTACTTAATTAGACTCTTGAATTTAAGCCGTAAGTTTCGGTCCACGATAGGAAACATAAGAACTAGTGATACACTACAAGCTTACTATCAGAATGTCGAAGGATCGCACTACAATGGGATATTTATAATTTAAACTTTATACATATATAAAAACGCCTTATTAGAAATTTCAAAGTCCTTTAGATTTCTACCACATTCGTATGAATATTTTATGGCTTTTAGATATGGCAAGAAATTTAATTCTACCTAAGATTAATAACGGCCTACTACTTTTATATGAAGATAATCTATTTTGCCGTTAGTGTCTCTATTGGGCCAAGTGGTGAGACCAGACCAATATAAGCTACCGTTCACCGAACAAAGAGATAATGTGATCCTCCGGCTTTCTAAGAGTACGTGCAGATATGCACGTTGGTCATAATTATACTTATTATATAAATAAACGATTAACATGGCCGTGAGAGTTGCCGAAAAGTTTTATATAACAAAATAAATAATTTCTTCGGTAAAATTATAGAAGATCCCTTTAAAAATTAAAATATATCTCTAGTATAAATTTATAGGAGATTATCAACTCGTTGTGTTCAAATCTTTATAAATATAAATATGTATAAAGCATAAGGAAATTTGTAATGCTTGAAGTAACAAGTACATATACCGTAAAATTATGTACACACATATAATTTAGTTGCCCATGAGGATATATTGTCAAAGTTTAAGATTAAAAATATACACACACACATGTATATTTAGAAAATAAATTTGAATTTAAATCTGATTATACGTAAACACATCACAATATCGCTTAAATAACATTGTACGTTAAAGTACCACCGCATTTATACGTTAATACAATTTTCGATTGGTGATTTTAGATTAGAACCAAATTTTATTTGGAAAAAAGTATATTGATAATTAATAAAAAAAAATACTGTTGATTACTTGAACAACTTTACATTTTTTTGATTTATTAGATTTTGATATCACTTTAAATGTGGTAGTACCGTACAATGGGAAAATAGAATATAAAAAGGCTTCCTAAGATAAGGATAGCCCGCAGTTAATGAAGGACTCCATTCAAATTAAATCACCAATCATATACGTCATCACATTCGCAAGCAGCATGATGACTGGAGCCTTATAAAGTACAAAGTTATGCCAACACATAATATGCCATTTAATAAACAAATATAACATAATACAACTGCCGATTACAAAATGCAAATAAAATCTAATGGCTCTTGATTTGAGCGCTGTACTTTTGCTCACTAGCTTCACTTCATACAAAATCTCGTTCACGCATCTTAACTCAGGCGCTCATTGCACGTGCACTATCTAACTCAGCACGCACATCGACACGCGTCGACTATATTACACGCCTATACGCAACACTACACGCAAAGAGACACGTATCAAAGTTCATTTTTTAGTGGGAGATGAATATATATACTCCGAGATATAATTTAACATCACTCACATTAGACGCTGACAAGAGCAGTGAGGGATTATCTCGGAATATGCATATTTTATATCTCGCAGTGAAAACTGACTTCGACCGCGTTCCGTGATATATTGTCAGAATAACTATTTCCACTAACTTCGACACAGCAAACTACGGAAAATAGACAACTGGTATCTATAACTCTTTATATATATATATATATATAGGTATATCTAATAAAATTTATTCAATCCAGACGCTACTATCTCTAATGACTATATTCTGTTTTATTTATATTTAGCATATTTAGTAACCAATTTTACAATAGCTGAATTAGTTTATAAGAAAAATCATAAATATTTCCATATATTTTTCATTGTCTCGTTATAAATTCGACAAAAAGACATACCAACATTATTTCCAAAATATTTTAAATATGAAAGAACAGTTTTTTATATTAATGCTAATATACTCCAGTATGAAATGGTCTATATGAAAATAAATGTCTATATAGTTCATGACTTCACCTAAACGTACACCGGGCCGCTGCCTTCATCGCGTCGGTTCCATACATACAAACAAGTTGCATTCCTTCTAATTCTACTTCAACAATCGTTAACGCTTCACAGTGGATCTAAATAAACATTTCGTGCCATTCATTCCATACAATCCTAAGTCTTTGCAAACGCTTTACAAAATGTTCATTTGGACCGGTTGTTACGCAGACATATTCGTATTGAATTGCTTTGAGAATACAAGAGATTAATATAATTATTTGATATTGTGCTTTATGAAAGGCGAACTAATTATAATCTCTTACACAATATCTGCCATTTTAGAATATAAATTGAAAAATTTTGTGACGTATTTTAGATATGAACATATTGGGTAAATATTAGTACTAATATATTGATTCAGTATTAACGGCTAAAACATGACGAATATACATTTTTTCGCGACGTACATGATGGTGCAAATCACAAATATAGATTTCAAATCAATATATTTCTACGTTTATGGTAATATTGACAAATTTTACTTGTTATATATTATAGATATTGTATATAATTCTCTGTATGCATAAGAATACGAGGAAATTTTGCTTACTCGAGACTCGAGTGCGTTAACGATTATAAACTGATGTTATATAGGGCTCTTGTAAAAACCGCGTCCTACATTGTACACTACTCCGCTACTACTACTGCAATATAGCCAACAAAACATTAATCATGCAAAACGCTAAATTAATAACGTTAGGCTTCGTCCACAAATAGTCGCCTCCACGACGGATGCGAGTGGACATGCCGTTATATAAGACCTATACATTAATAATTCGCTCTATCAAATGAAAAATGCTGATTGACAAAAATTCAATACTCAATTACCGTCATTCTAGTGCAATTTTTACAGAGTTCCTACGCCCACGACATGACAAAAACATCATACAAATACATACGGATGAAGTTCTAAAGCGTTTCATCCAATCCAATCATATCACAATGATTCTACACATACCACATGTTTCGTCAGTCAGGGATCTCACAATTATAAACACGTTGAAGGCGCGGTGGGTGTACTAGAAATACTCTCTATACTCAGCCTCAAGGTGTGAAGGAAGAACTGGTTGTATATGTCTATTCATCGTAGCTCACTTGTTAAAGTACAATACTTACAACTAAGATCTTATAAATCTAGGCATCGTAGCATGACGTCCTATTAAGACGAATTTTGACACAAAAATAATGTAAGTACAAAATATCTTCACTGTACAATGTTTAGATAACCTAAAATTAATCTTGACAATTCAGATGTGGTAAAATAAAGCTTATACCAATGGATTAAGGTTTAGTTTGATATAAAAAGATGCGAATGACACGTGAAAATATGACAATGATGCGATCACAAAATAATCCATTACAGATATCAGTCTTATACATTATTCAGAGTACATAGCCATTCCGATACAATCAGTCATATTTTTATGTTAATATATAGTTTACAATTAAAATGAAAATCAGTATAACAGTGAAGGTAGAATATCACGCTACGACAAACGAGACTTATTATACAACAATACACAGTTTCGTACGCACCGATCAAATATTACAAATAACGTCGCCATATTGGCTTCAAACGCGAAAGAATACACCTATTATAGTAAGTACTGTTATTATCTAATCGAATTTGAAAATCATTGTCTTACGACCTTGCTGGTCTAGCGTTTTTAACATTCCTACTTCAAATGTTTGCAGGTTCACTCCCTGCACAACACAAACATTTGTAATTTATGAGCGTGTATTTACAGAAAATGTATACAAGTTTTTTATAGCAGTATCATGATCTTAGTTTGGGTTCTGGACGCATAGCAGAAGCTCTGCATAGTTTGGGACTAGACTGTGGTGCCCGGGGTTATTTATATGAATCGAAATATTAGTAATATTCTACGCTATGTCTATAAATATGATTTCATGGTGAATTCTGCCATCTACTGATAGCACATATATAAAAGACATTACAAAAGTTTAAAGTTGTACAAGACATTTCATTACAAACTAGCTGACACGTACGGAACTGCGATTGTGCATGACACAAAGACGTCGGAGCAAATGTTGAGTCTGTAACTAGGTAGAAAGCTGAACAACTCCAAATTTTTAGTTTGATGTTACCATTTCACTAGTTCACTTCCAATATCTTCGTTAATTTCTCGCGACTAATTAAACGAAGATAATTTCCATATCTCATTACTTTATCGATAATAAAAATTATCCACTGGTACTTAATTACGATAGAAAAACGAAGAAACAACACTTACACTCAGCTCTTGAAACTACAAAATTAGAGTTGTTCTCTACCAACTCCTATGACTCCTTCACATACTAAGCTATCCCAATTACGTTACGTGTAATAATTGTATTAAGTTAAAGAAAATTGAACTTTATTACGTAATAGAATAAATATGACATTTGTTAATGCATAGATAAGACAAGGCTACGTGGCATCGTATCCTTGAAGCGTAGTAAAATGTATCAAGAACTTATTTATCAATTTTACATTAATTTTAAATTTTAAAACGGATTTATTATAAAATTTAAAATTAATGTAAAATTTATTGAAAGTAATTTGTAATGTAATTTTCTGTCTTTGAGAGACAAGAGACTGCAATGAATTACGTTTTCTCTTCTATAAACTTAATTAATAAATTAATGAACCACAATTATTACACGTAATTTAATTCAATAATACAGGTCATCTATTAGCAACAGATTTACTTTCTTTGAATGTATTAAGTTATCGTTTTCAAATACATGTATACCACCAATTGCATACATGTATAAACAAAGTAAAAAAACTGGCTTAAAAAAAGTATCTATACTAAACTGCAGGGGGTAGGGAAAAAATATTCGGATAAAAAATCAAATCAAAAATTGTTTAAGAATGTTAATTATTCTTAAACAATTTTTGATTTGATTTGAAAATGCATAAAAATAACCTCGTCTATTGTATATATATAATTTGGAATAAAGTCCATTGAGGTAATATTGATAAATCAATAGATTCCTGCATAATCAATATCTATATCAGCAGAAAGTAAATCGATGACTAATAGTAATGATTGTAATGACGATATGGAAGTCTTATTGATGATACTCTCATGGTGGTAGTATTATATTTAATATTAGAAACATCAAATTTATTTGTACACTTTTAGAAACAAGCGAAATTCAACATTTATATATAATTAAAAGAAATAGTCATCCATTCCCATAAAATATTCATAGCTCATTGATAAAACACCATACCACTTCCTATAATGATCCATAAATATTGAATATCAGTAATTTCTAAAAATGTATAAATAAATTACATGTTGCTAATTTGTGACTGTAGTAAACATACACAATAAAAAAAATGAAGTTTTGAAAATTACAAATATATTTTTATTATAATTAAGTTCTGTTAGTGAGGCATTTTTAAACTTCGAATATCTAAGCTGTAACTATGCAATTAAAATATATGATATGATTAAAAAACGCTCTTAAATTGTAGGATACTTTCCACCATAAGATTACGCATCAATGATAAATCACAGAGTATATATATACGTATATACATCTGGATTTTATACAAAACTACCATATTCCTTAAAACCTAGTGACCTGTTCACACTCAGATACATCCCGCGTGCAGACGCACCCTCAACTTTTGCTCCGAGCCGTTGGTTAGTAGCTCGAGAACATGTTCGAGCAAGGCGTATGCCAGGATCACGTGGTCGCATAATTAAGACTCTTCCTTTGCAGGAAAAGGTTGATTTCAGCGAACGTAGGCCTTTCAAGTTCGTCGCGCCGCCAACATTCACACATCAGCTCGTAGAGATCTCGCGGGCAGCCCGCCGCGCGTTCTATACACTCGAATATACCGTCATTGGCTTGCAGGTGAGACAGGTTCTCTAGCACCTAAACAAAAGGAATAATCTCATATTAATATTTTTATGTCATAACTTGGAAGTGATATATACCTAAATTAATTTCTTCATTCATATTCATGTTATATTTTGAAAGTTTGCAAAAAATGCGATTGAATCCATGTTGTTGGTAAATACTAAATAAAAATGTAATATTGTTGAATTTATATCTTCATGGGACATGAAGCCACATTTTCAACAGTTTTTATAGTGACGAAAAAATTATAATTAAATACGGCGCGTTAAGAAGGACGAAAATTATTGTAATGACGTAAAATGGATATATCCACATTCAGCTAAGAATAATTGAATACGGCGTGCTAAGAGGGCAGATCTACAATCTATATAATCGCGTCTCAAGTAAATTTAATGTTTTATTATAAATGCTATCGGAAGAAAACTTTAATTCCTGCAAAAAGTTTTTCAAATTGGCTAGGTTAGATCTTATAACTCACGGTCATGTCTTTTATTTGGTACATTTTGGCATTCCATTATCACTGTCTCCAAATATAATAATAATATAATGTGAGGGAACATTAAATCTACCAACTATATGTTGTAAATTCTAGAATAATAATAATAAATTCTGTTTTCTTATATGTTTCTATATATAAGAAAATCAGTCAGTAGACAAGTGTTGGATTGTATGACTCACCTCATTTTCAGTCATATGCTCGTAGGGACGTCGCCGGCACATAGTGAATATCTCGTGTAAGGTGACAGCGAATGCCCAAACATCACTCTTGGTGGTGTACTTCCCCCTCAGCACTGATTCCCAGGCGGCCCACCGCAGCGGCAGCGGAATACGCCCGTCCACTTTGTAGTAATCACACGCGTATGTTTCGTTATCCGTACCAAAATCACTGATCTTCACTTGATAGTTTTTGCCGACGAGACAGTTTCTGGAAAAGAAAGATATGGTTCAAGAGATTTATCGTGCCCAGGGGCGGACTAAGCCGTAGACAACCGAGAGATGCTTATGGCTAAAGTACAAACGCAAATTTGTTTCTTGACTGAAGAATAATAAAATGTTGCCGAGGGCCTGCTTTAGAATTAGTCCGTCACTAACGTGTCAAGACTGAATGAAAATATTAAGTAAAATTGTATATAAGGGGAAAGGGATGGTTAGTAATGTGTACTAATAAAGATCCAATTGCTAGCAATGGTACCACTTCAATAACCTTCGTTCGATAAATACCTGGTTAATTTTTCAAGATGGGCTAATTGATCTGACTTCATGTTCATCTTAACTTATATTTAAGAAAAAAAAAGTATATACCTGGCAGCTAAATCTCTGTGTACAAAATTGAGCGACTCGAGATATTGCATCCCTCCTGCGATCTGCGTGGCTATGTGTAACAAAGTGGGGGTCGATTGGGGTGCAGCGGCACGAAGGAATGCGCATAGATCCCCTAATTCCAGATATTCCAGCACCACCGCCAATGGTGGTGACCTACACGCACCCAACACCCTAGCCAGGTGTGGAGAAGACAACGCTGCTAGTATGCGGACATCCCGTTCAAATTCCTCCCTGTAAAAGAACATACCTTTAATATACGGTTAATATGGGATATGACTTACTGGTCACCAATATTGGTCAACAATTGGTGACACAATAAATCATGGTACCATATAGCAAGCTATAATATTCATATTTTTCTTAATTAAGAAAGCTTTTATACACGTTATTTAAAACATTAATATTAAAAACAAATATATAAGAGAGCGCTACGTACAATAAAAAATCAAACTAAACTATTTTCATAACAAATTACTTTTGCTGTACATAGCACTCTCTTTCTATGTTCTAGGAAGTAAACACAAAAAGCAGCAATATAGAAAAAAAAACTATATACCTAACGAAGTATCAGAACATAAAGTTTGAATTTATATTGCATATTGAATATACAGAAAACTTAAATGACTACGAATTATAAAATAAACATGATAATTATTGTGCTGACTTTAAATGGAATTAGGCTAAGAAAATAATTATTAAAAATGAGGATATACATTATATATGGCAACTTAAAGAATCGATTTACTAGATGAAAACAATGAGTGTGAGGTTGACAACAGTAATCATCTAAAATGATATGTCATACATGATATACCTCTCCTTAACGGTGGCATCGTGACACAAGAATTTCACGGCCACCAGGCGCTTCTCAGATGTGATGGTACCGCTATACTCTGGTACACCGTCCGCTTCGGCCACGTAAACCTAATCAAATCAAATCCGTGTAGGACTATTAGAGATACATATGGTAAGTCAAATCCACCGTTAATTCAAATGTAGTTTCATCCAAAAGTGGCCAGAAATTTGGCTGTAAATCTTGATAATAAGGTTAAACTCATGGTATAAAGTTACCACTAATATTATGGGATTCCTGTGACGACATTTATATTAAAAAAATTATAAATATGATTCCATTAAAAAGTAGGTTGAATATAACTTAAAAACTAAGGAAGATGTCGTTTAACATACATAAAAAGGTCAAAATCAAAATCATATAGTTAATTTTATGACAACATTTTCACCCTGCCGTCCAGTATGCTGGCTACTTCAATTGAGAAGAACTGGTAAGAAACTCAACTGATTATATATTTTGTATGAAATCAATAAACTGCTTCTTTATAAAGTCTGTCATAAATGGAAAACGCTGGTTGCCTTAAACAAAGGCAATCATGTACTCACAGTGCCAAAAGCACCTTCAGCCAATTTGGAGATCATTCGAAGTCGGTGACGTGGAAATTCGATGACGTTGGTAGTTTCCAAACGGCGTTGTAGGTCTATCAATACCTCCTGCTGACTGGGCGACTGCAAACACATAGCATATACATGTTATAGCTTTTGTTTATAATACTCTAACAAGGTTTCATGTACTAAAACAAAACAGCTAAGAAGCACAATTTTCCGTTCCATTTTGAAAAATTGTTGTTTCTTATCTCTTATGTACCAAGATTATAGATTTTAAAATAAATATTCATAATTATTGTAAATAAAAAACTGCAGATACCGTAATTGAAACCTTAATTACAAACTATAGTTTTATTTATGCACCTCCATCAAAATACAAATCAAAATATGCACCTATTTTCGAAATTAAGGGACACAAGAAACACGATATCACAAGTCTTTGGTATCGAAAATGTATGGTCCATAACCAATATATATATATATATATATATATATATATATATATATAAGATATAGTTGTCTTGATGTTACCAATATCGCGATATTGAGTCGGTAGCATTAAAGCAATGTAATGAAACCTAAAATATATCGTAGTTAATTATTTGTTCGGTAGAAACTTGTTTGACAATAATTGCAACATATTTCAGCTAACTTTTGAAGCTTGTTTTAATTAATTTGCAAATGTACAAACATGGTGTGTTTAATTAATACAATTATTTATACTTAATATAAATTTCTAGTAGAACAGGATACGTAATAGCGTGGTTAAATGTTTTCCATCTGACCATATTTGTATGCGACAAGATATCAATCTGAATGGAATTTGATAATTCTCCCACAGATTTTGTAACTAAGTAATTATGCGAGATTATTTTTAGTCCAAATAATCTCTAAGGAATCTATAATTGAATAAACTTGATGATATAATGTTTCTTTGTGAATGTAGAAAAGAAAATAATACAACGATTAAAAGAAACTGTTATAGCGTCCTCTATTAAAGTAGCATTTAAAGCTGATATTTACCGAAGATTTTCTGTGATAATATTTGTTAAAACACAAATAAATATACATTTTTATATACACTGAGCTAGACAAGTTACAATAGTAGCATTTTTTATTTGAAAGGAATCTGGCAATATTTCATATTCCACCGTCTGCGCAATTTTCCTATAACGGAGTATAGTTTTTGCTTCTTGAGTAAAAACAATAAAAATTATGGTATTTTTTTAAAATATAGAACAAGGTGCGTAGGGAATCAAATGCGTGGTATTCCTTGTCGATGGTCCCAACGTACCCTAGTACTGTGCTTGGATCTTATTGAGCCGGCTGCTGACCGCCGCGCCTCGAGTTCTGCCATCTTGTCCATGTGTTCACTCATAAGTTCCGTTGCTCTATCCGACAAACTATCCGTGAGACGCCGTTTCGTTAACAGTGGCGCCGAGCTCAGTTCCGGCACTGCGTAGTCGTAGTTTGAACTATCTGCTGAGACAGTAGATACAAATAAATATATATATTACACATTATAATTGGTGATCTAATGGATTACTATCCTAATTTAGATACCACTTAGGTAGTGACCGCGTGTCAATTTTAATTTGCGACTAACTGTCGTGATTTGAAATTTAAATTAATAATTGATTCGAAAGATGGAGGTAACTTCACGCCCTGCCATTTTGTTTTCAAATATCGGTTAAACATTGACATGACTAATTATTTTACCACGATATCGAGAGTTTATAATATCACTATCTGCTCTATCTCTGTCTGAAATTACGGGTTTTCGGATATCCATATTAATATTATAAACGCTAAAGTGTCTGTCGGTTTGTTTGTTAACTGTCACGACTAAATAACTACGATATTCAATAAAAGTGAACCTGAAGATAGTTCGTAACAAGATAAAAGTCGTAGACTATATTTCATAAAAAAATGCACATATAATATGTGAACATAACTTAAAAGACGTAACGCAAGTTTCTTGGTCATTCTTCTTGTGATGAGTCTGCGTTCCGAATAAGTGGTAGAATTAAAAAAAAAACATGAGTATTTAAAAGTGCTTATTTATTAGTGCTTAGTTATTTCTATCTGTACTATTTCTGCTTGTAAAAGTTTTATACCTAACAAAGTCTATACGATATTGGAAGCGAGAACTGAAGTGGTATACTAATTAGAGAGCGTCGTCTACACTGCACAAGACTGTAACTAAGTTATCAAAAACACCAACTTGTAACGCATCTGTGAGACTCCACGAGTTTTAGTACACTCCACGAGTTTTCGTACACTTCGCGAGTTTTCCTACACTCCACGCCGAAACAAAACACATGTTAAAGCAGCACCGCGCAAATAGTTAGAAGCGACGAAACCTAACCTGGGTGCATATACATGCAAAAGTTTTCGTTCAACAAACATGTTCTAACTAACATAAGGGAATGCCAACCAAATTGCCACTTTCATACATATACCACTAGCTAATTCCGCGATTTCACATGTCGTTTAGGTCTAAGAAATTGGGTAATATCTAATAAGGTGTAAAATTAATAATTAAGTAATTTGTGCTTTTATATTACTATTCCTTCATCTTTCCGTTTTTTGGATTACGAAAAAAATATTTTTTTTTTAACCAAATCATAAATTACAATGCCATATCTGCAGATATGGCATTGTAATTTATGATTGGGTTCTCAGTGATGAGGTTGTTATTACTATTTCCGGTGAATTCGGCACGATAGGTTATTTGTTCTGGTTTTATATTAATCTTTTCATTAGTTAAAAAACAATCTATCACTTAAAAAAATATTAATAATACTATACATTACGTAATCTATTAACTAATTACATACCTGAGAGCGCAGTGTTGGAATCCTTTACAAAGTCTTTCATCTCGAGCAGAACAGTGCTGTAACTGAAATACGGGGCGCATTTAAGAGCTTGATACGGCTCTTGATATTCATCCGACTTAACATCTAAACCGCAATCTATGATCATTTTATTATCTGGTAACATTGAAGTGCCGCATCCACTGTAATTTTCGCAGGTACGCTTTTGGGATACTGTAGTCTTGGCCAATGGGGATGCGAAGCATTTTCTGTGTCTGTGTCTATGAACTATCAGGAACACAGCGACAGCTAACAGTATTACTAAGGCGGTCAGAACTCCAACCACTATAGCCATGTACAAGGGGTCCTCTTGGTGGGCGGTGGATATTGGTACTTCCTTGGTAGCGGGTATCTTGGCTTTGTCCTTCCCACCCTGTGGTTTTAAACTTTCTGGCGTATAATTTCCTTGAGCAACATCTGAAAATGAGTGTTTAATTTAAAAACGCAATGAAAAAGTGCACACCTTTCCAGTCTTTTAAACTTTAAGAATTAATAATAAATTAACTTAAAACTACGAAATTTATACAACTTTAAAATGGACGCCACGCCTAATTTCCTGAGATAAGCTAGTATAATAAAATAAAATAAGTAGTTAAGTAAATAAATTGCTAACCCGACAAATGTACTCTTCCATAATCGTTATTATTCAAAATAAAACATATTGACTTGTCACTTAAAAGTACGAAAACTATATAACTTCAAATTGGACGCCACGCCTTATTTCCTGAGATAAGCTAGTATAATATAATAAAATAAGTAGTTAAATAAATAAATTGCCTAACCCGACAAATGTCCTCTTCCATAATCGTTATTATTCAAAATAAAACATTAAAACATATTGACTTGTCACTTAAAAATACGAAAATTATACAACTTCAAATTGGACGCCACGCCTTATTTCCTGAGATAAGCTAGTATAATATAATAAAATAAGTAGTTAAATAAATAAATTGCCTAACCCGACAAATGTTCTCTTGCATAATCGCTATTATTGAAAATAAAACATTAAAACATATTGACTTGTCACTTAAAAGTACGAAAACTAAACAACTTCAAAATGGACGCCACGCCTTAATTTCCTGAGATAAGCTAGTATAATATAAAAAATAAGTAGTTCTGTAAATAAATTGCCTAACCCGACACATGGCCTCTTGCATAATCGTTATTATTCAAAATAAAACATTAAAACAAATTGACTTGTCATTTAAAAGTACGGAAACTATACAACATCAAAATGGACGCCACGCCTTAATTTTCCTGAGATAATTCGTGTAATGTTTAAATACATAAGAATGAACTCACCGGAATCAAAGACGATCTCACTAATAAGTATCCACCTGGCTGAGAAATGCAGTTCTATTCGGACCCATTTTCCAATTCTGTGGTGTAATTTTATGCTCACATTACGGGAGTTCTCAAAAATGCTGTCCTGCACGTAAGTGTATCGGATGGGTTCGTTTTGAAAATGGCGGCCGCCGATCGAGAACGATATTATCGCTTCGGAAAATACCTGAAAATAATTGATATATTACACACAAATCATTGTATCGCAGATAGATTTATTTAATGAATAACTATACGCTATTTTTTGTCAAATAAATCAGAAATAAAAAAATCATAAAAGTGCCGTGTTTGCACGTAAAATAACGTTAAATATAAAAAAAATGGTCACGTTGCTAAAAAAATGGTACATGTATATTAAACGATGTCAAAAAAAAACAGTTTTACCATTTTCCTGTTCGTTTGTGCACGCTATTCTCAGATTTTGGATGCATTTTTATTTATTTATTTCCATAACTAATTGTGATTTTTTTATTCCAATCATTTCACAAACAAAATATAAGTATTTATTTAACAAAATATTAAGAAACTAAAAGGAGTGCACAGTATATTTAAACAAATTAAAATCACAATCTGCCAACAAGAAATCAAAAACAACTACGCAGTTTGAATTTTGTCTGAACACTAAAGTTCCACCCTTCATGATTTGTATAGCATTGCATACGTAGGTATCTAGGTACGTAGGTCTCCCTACTCCGTGCAATATGCATATAACTAACTATAAAGAGGCTTTTGTTACCGTACGAGAGGGGTGACTATGGATTAAACAAGGAACAGTATTACATTTTTGTTTAATACAAATAAATACTATTGAAGAGGATTTAAAAAAAACTGTTATATACGAATGTAGATGTTTTTTTTTAAATTAATGAAAATGGAAAACACCCGTCTGCACTAGCAAGGGGCTAGTGGAGGATAAGATGAGCATGAAGTTAGGTCAGTGGGTAATCTCATCTTGACAATATCAGCAGGAATTTATATTGATGGTTTCCAGGGGCAAGACCGAAAAAGAGATGCATGGACTGTCGAGTCGATTGCGAACAGAAATAAATGGAGAAAAACTTATTACGTAGATCCATGAATGGGACAAACAAGAAGCTGATGATATAAAAATATTACTTATCTTTACATAAACAAAGACGCCGCCGCTGACTGTTCGCTTATATCTTTTAAATTGCGCAACGGATTTTAAAGCAATTTCAGCAATAGTTAGAGTAATTTATAAGGACGGTTACATATAATATTATACAATACATGCGTGTATGTAAAGTGTAGTATTCTATATTGTATAGAACAAGACGAGAAATTCAAATATTTGTAATACATCTGTGCAAAGCCAGAACAGGTCGCTAGTAAAATAATAAAATAGCTTTCCGTTACTAAAAGTACATAAACACAAATATTGAAAGAGTACAATATCAATCGAATTACGAGAACGTATTTGCATGTTTTCTCGCACGGTAAACTCATCCGGTATAATATTCTCATTAATCGGCAAGCGATCTAGTATGTTTTCAGATTAAAACAATATTGTATGATTAAATACCTATAAATTCTTCCCATAATTATTCAATTTCGCAACGAATACGAGTAGATCTGAAACTGAATGCCGGAATGAAAACGATATTGGAAACCCCATAGTTATGTTAATTAAGTACATTAATTTATGAATATAAATCTCTTCAATGCCGTGATAAAACACAGTAAAATTTATAATAACTACTTATAATAGTAATAATATAAACATATCCTAGGACTATTCACACAGCAGTATCTATTCCCAAGCTAAGCAGCTTGTATTATGCGTTGTACGAGACAACTGACATATTATATATAGATGGATAAATTTTTTTTCATAAATACATACATATACATATAATATACATAGAAAACACCCAGGCGGATACAAACAATCATACTTATAAACACGTTTGTACCGTGTGAGGAATCGACCCCGCAACCATCGGTAGTAAAGCAGTGTGCTAAACTGCTAGATCAAGTAAGTAGTTGTTATAATGGTAGTAAATATACATATATGTATGTATGTGTATTATTCTAGAACACAAACATCAGTAAAGCATGATCTTAAGTACTTTTAATATACAAATGAGCATGCCTCTGATTTTATCTGTCCAGAATGTACTGTATGGATCCTGAAACTAGATATTATAATTGTGATTTTAGTTCCTTACCTCTTAGCGTATTCTTTATTTTTCATAATATTTCTTGTTTTCCATAAATCTAACAAACTAGAAACAACTATAAACTCATTTTATGTATGTTGTAAAAGAATACTATGGTTTGGTATGATTATCCAAAGTCCATATTAATGTTATAAATTTGAAAGTTATCTCTTCGTGACTTAACGGCTGATCGGATTTTAATGAAATTTGATATGACGACAGACGGTATTACGAATATGAAAATCTGGAAAGTAGTGAAATATGGGTGCTGACGAAATCGCGGCTCATAACTAGTACTAAATAAATGGCGGCCTAGCTGGTGTAATTGCGTATGAAAGTGAGATTTTTTAAGTCCAATTACTGCATCGCAGATTACGATCGACCTGTTTATTCCTTCAGTGTAGATTAAATTTCATTCGTCAATGAAATGTATATTTGCTAATCTAGTTTATTTACAACAGAATGTCGACGTTCCGCTCGTTTAATTAATGACGAGTTATATCATTAATCTGAACGTAGCTTATTTAAGCTGAGATTACACTTGTGTCTGACGTAGATAGACTTTGAATTATTTATTGTATTTAGACAAAACAGGTATATATCTATTGTCATATTATAAAGAGGAAAAATTTGTACTACTGAAACTAATAAAGTTAAAGTTAACTAATTGCACCGATTTAATACCGAGATACTTTTTTTATACACCTATTACAATTATTCGACTTCAATAATGATCACAGCTATAGTTTTACATAATCAGATAGGCGATATACGAGAAGAAAATTAGGATTCCTACTAAAAAAACTTTGAGAATATAATATCTATGTATGTCTATGGATGAAAAGGCAAAACATTATACGAAAAATATAACTAGTATTTCGAAAATAGAGCCGCGACTTGCTGCTAATTCATTAATGTCTTAATATATGAGAAATAATATCTTATTAATGAATATTTTAATAGCAAAAAATTAATTATCTTTATCTAAAGATAATAAATAAATTATAGTAAAAAAACCCGGAACGTAACCCACATGAAGACGCAAACCTTAGTTCCGATGCGTTTTTTGTACTTGCATGCTTATATATAAACTTCCTCATTTGTTATACAAGTTCCCACGACATATAAGAAATTACTGACGGAAGGCATATGTAAGAGGAACAAGTAATGTGGAATAGCAATCTTTTCACTGCAACCTTAGAAATGTTTGATAGAAATAAGTTTATTGTGTTGGGAGCCTTTTAAATTTTTAATTTAATACTCGTATGAGTAGTGGCGTTTATATGACGGTAATCCGTCTTACTGATACAATATTGTAGTGATTTCAGAACATTGTGCTTAATACTTCTTTTCAATTTATGGTATCGTTAAGATCAAATCATATGAGGCAGCGGATTGAAAAGATATCCAGTTATTGGAAATAAACTTATTTCTAATTAGTTTTTAAAGAAAGATTATATATTTATTCTACCAACGAGAACACCCTCGGGGCGAGGGAGTAGGGAGGTTAAAGAGCGACTTCTGCAAAAGGTAAGGCTTTTGGACAGTTATTAAAATTTGTTATGATTTCAAAGTAGTTGTTGAATAAACCTGCCGTTTAAATAAATAGTTGTTATTACTTACCTACAACTTATTTGAATGTAGATAATTTCTATTACATTTTTAAAGCTTCCCATATCATTTTATAATACAAATGTCAATTCAGGACACTTAGAAATAAAACAATATTTAATATTTCTACTGCTTATAAAGTTAGACAAAATATATGAAAATAAGAGCAGAAAAGAAAACTCTAGTAAGAGAAAACAGCGTACTTTGCAAAATGGGCTAATCACATTCAACATGAATCACAAACAAGTAGTGGTTACTTATATTCGATTCTTAAACAGAGAAATATACAAGTCAAATTCCAATATGTGGAGCGTTAGACTTTTAAATCTGCTATTTTCTTGAGTAAAAACTGTCAATGCAGCGCCTTGTGTTTTCGCTGAAAGCCTCTGTTGACCTACATACAGACTCGGTGATGCATAAATTCAAGTTTTCGAGATATTTAAATCAAAGAGTGCACGATAACTTTTGAATGTAAATGTATCAAAACGCGACTACTTGGAAATTTGAATAAAACAAACACAAAATTTTAAGTGAAATTCACTACTACACATTTATGAAAACCATTCCTGAATCGAGTCCAGTAAAATAAAATAAACATGATGTGACCAGTTTGGCGAAATATATAAAAATATGTGAATATTCAGAAAGAATTTTAAAAGCTTCAAGCTTTAAATAACTTTTTTTCTTTAAAGGCCTTTTTTCGAAATAACTTGACATCAGTAAAAAACATGAAATTAAAAGTTGTAGAGAATGCAAATCTGCACAAAACATGTCCAGGACAAAGTTCTCAAACAATCGTTTTTCTCATATATCGTCCACGTGCAGAGAGCGATCATACATTTTAATTGTTGGTACAGATTAAGTTAAATATTTGTTGTAAACAGTACAGTTAAATGCAGAGTAAATATTTTTCCATTCCGTATTGTTTCCAATTAACTATTATCAAAGAGTAAGTAATCTGCCTCTGTGTGCATGACAGACTGTATACTGTATCTGACGATAACATACTTTGTATATATATACATAGTCGTTAATAGTCTTTTACTATTATTTATTAATAGTTATTTAGATATTTTTACTCCAATTCTGAAGAAGGGTTATAAATTAATGTTTACAAATTTCTGCATTCTATTATTTCTAGATTTGATGCAATACCTAAAGTACAAGCTCTGCTTAGTTTGGGACTAATTGGCGCTGTGAATTGTTCTCAGTTTCGATTATTCAACCTTAATGGCTCAGAAATAATACTATTTTTGCATAAAAATCTTATGAAAATCCATTCAGAAGTTTTTGAGATTACCGCAAACATACATACACGCGACGGCAGATCTTTGTTTCATAGTATGTATACATACTTCATGCATAGATAAACGATTAACTTGCATCTCCGCTCCATAAAACAAAATACATATAAACGAAAAAACAAATGAATGAGCAATAAACCGTAATCTGTATATGCGCCGCGGCAACACAAAATTCTCAAAGCTAAGTTTCACCCTTAAAAGAGCAAAACACTGCCTCAAATTCTTCATACAAATGAGAACAAAAAGACATGTTTCGCGGTCCCTTGTCTCGAATCGCGGTCTCGTATCTCGGAATTGTATAGAAGCGACAGGTTTTTTACTTTCTTAAGTGTATTTAAATTTACCAACGACATTTTTATTATTAGGTAGTAACGGACAATTTGAAAAAATGTCGTTACATATGAGAACATTATATTACTGTTATTAATTTTTTATTATACGTAAAGATAATTTATTAATGTGAACCATTTTTACCACTAAATACAGTGTGTATCAAAATAAATTTTCAAGTTTTCATACTAAAACCATGACGTGACTGAAATTTATATGAAGGTTTAAAATAAATATTCATTAATAACGCAGTAAAACTCACACGGCGCCATCTAGTTAAGCAGGGATTTTTATAAATCTAAACAACTGATAGAAATGTTGAAATACATACATAACTACACAGAATGCACTTATGCACCAATACTGACAATCACACTCATGAGTTATTATATTACAAACAAGTGTTGCAATAGTGCGAGGAATCGAACCCGCGACCATAAGAAAATGCGACAGTAAGGCGGTGTACTAAACCGATAGACCACCAAGGCCCTCATTGTGAATTATCCATCCATTAAACTACAAACTACAAACTACATCAAAAATTAAACAATTTTACATGAAGTTTGTAGTATAATGTATCAGCTTTACAAATGGGCTTGTAACGACAGCTGTTGTGAGGGTTTCGTCCTTATATACTTCATACAATGAAACAAATAATCACAGGTTTATTTATCGTAATGTGCATTGCATTGCATTTACCGTGCAATCAGTACGAATTTACTGTTCCACAAAGTGCGAGCAATCACTGGTATTAACATAATTTGTCAGTGGATTTGATAACGGTTTCCATATTTCGCTTCAGTCACGATAGTTTCTGTAGGGTTGTATGTTTTGCAGCGTAATAAGACTGGATATGATTAAACATAAAGAGAAATAGATTGCACACACACACATATATATACATATATAGATCAAAGGCATTACGAGTTTATCGAGATTTCAGCACTGTACATGTTAGGTACAGTGATTTTAGAATAAAAAGTATATATAACGCATCACATAAAATTAGTCTTTTTTGCTAACTAACGTGCAACTGTGATGAAACCAGATTAAATTATATTTACTGTTGTATGGCCACTGAATATCTCCATCAAATATTGAATAATCAGTTCAGTAAAAAAATATTTACTTTTAATTAAGTACTGTGACTCAAAATACTTGGTCATTAGGCATCCAGTTCACCTCGAGTTAGAGTATTAAAACAAAATATAAATGCAATATCTAACATCAACTCACAAAATATATATGTTGATGACCAGAAGTTAAATGCAGGCAATATGTGTAACCACAGACTACCTCATTAGCGACCACGGTCCTCTAGTCTGCGGTCCTCTCTTCCCGTGTTATTAATTACATATTGATTTAGAATGTCACATACTGTAATTGGCATTATATTGTTCTAGCAACACCCTAGCGATCGGTCCCTAATACTGTAGGTATGTTAAATTTTTAATTACATTTTACGTTAATGTAAAAATGAAATGAATATAAAGTTTGAGTAATTTTTAGGTTATTACATGTCGAACAAAATTTCGAATATTTTTATCATATTATATATTTTAACAGTCATCGAAACTATTTAAATATATAAACATATACACACGTACAAACATTTCTGTTAATGAATATGATTGTTTGTATTGGTTTGGGTGTTTTCTCTATATATATATATATGTATTATGTATTTAGTTATATGTATATTCTTTATTACACTTTAAAATACAGTAATAAACTTAATTCTATACAAAGTGAGCAAAAGAGCAGAGAGAATATTCGTATATCAGATCAGAATCTGGTACCCATAATACAAGCTGTACTTAGTTTGGAACTAAATGGAGCTGTGTAAATTGAACTGATTTATTACATTAGCTTAAACAAAAACTTACCTGTACATCTCTCATGAACTTGTTATTACAAAAAATGTGAACAGCGCTGAACTCCCGCACTTTGTCGAATTCGAATGTGATGACTGGGGGTGTTGGCCTCGAATCATTCCTCCATCCGACCCAGGCGGAGTTCTTGGCGGCTTCCCGGATCTCGTCGCCCCCGAACTGACCATCCACAAGTTGCCCCATCCCGCCCCTTAAGTCATCCCCCCATTGACCATCGTATATCATATCTGTCAACTCCATACCGTTGCTCCTCTTGTCGCCTTTAGGCATTGAATATGAGACGACGCCGACTGTGAACAATATATATTGATGAGCAAATGTAAATCCTAGACTCAGAACATATAAAGGCGTAACCCTTATTTTTATTGGTAAGAATATCCTTATCTGTCAGAATAGCAGATGCTTCGTGTACAATTGCAATGTAGGCAAGCTTATTGTGTTACTGTGCTTGTAATACGTGATTTCTACAGGGAAATTTATTTTCAGTGAAAAATTTATGATTGTGAACACAGTCAATTTATAACTTATCTTGAGACGGGTTCACATGGATACAGATATTATAAACTACCTAAAACAGCGAGGTACTAACTGATTTTCACACTTTGAATTTATTTTAAAAGAACGTTTTTTATGGTACTTATGTATACAGATAGCCAAACAAAAACATATTGCGAGCAAACTGTGACGACAGCATAATGCCAGTGTTAACAGTTGTAATGTACTAAACTATAAGGGCCCATCTACATATAAATTACGCCTGGGGGGGGGGGGGAAGAAGATTGTTATTAATATGGACTTATTTTATAACCTGGTCAAGACAGGTTGACCTGCTCATGCTCCTCCATTACCCCTGGAAACCAACCTGATAAATTCCTGGTGATTTTATCACAAAATTATTTTAGAGCTTGACTGGGCTGACCTCATGCTTATCTAATCATCCTCTTGGTGGTGTATCCTAGCGTAAACCGTCTGGGTGCATTATTGCCTTATAAAAAAAAAAGAATTACCACTAATTTCGTGATTTCGACCCATCCATCGTTGTCATAGACAGCCTCGGTGGTCTAATGGTTTACCATACCGCTTTACTATCCGATGGTCGCGGGTTAGATTCCTCGCAGGATACAAACATTCGTATTCATGAGTATGATTGTTTGTATCGGTCTGGGTGTTTTCTATATATAATAAGTATTTATTTCCAAAAAGAAAATGTATCCATGTATTTATATCAATTTTCTAGTTCCCATAACACAAGCTCTGCTTAGCTTGGGACTAGATGGCGCTGTGTGAATTGTCCTGAGATATTATTATTATAATAGTTAGTTACATTTATGACAGTCCTCCTTCGCCTTTGTGACGTCACACATTTTGAAATCTGAACTTAAAAATTCTAATTTTGTATTCAATGCGTAGATTTTGAAATATGATGGGAATTTAGGACCCCTCCGACCTTCTCAGTGTCTGTGGACCCTCGCCCCTTAAAAGTATGACGTAATCTGAGAACCCCTAACCAGTATATGTGATACTTCAGGCTGGACTGCCGGTAGCGTCACGTTGGCCGCCTAAATAGCACGTGACGTCTCTCATTAGATAACAACCACGAGTGTCACGTTGGTATATCGTTGCCGTTACGCCCAGCTCGTATTGTACGAAGCCTTAACCTTTCTCGCGTGACATAGAAATTCTTTAAATGTTTTTCGGAAATCTTACAAGTAAAGTAAGAGGTTCGGCAATAGAATAATTATTAATAGATGGTAAAAAAGGATAAATATTTTGTTGCTCGAACGACTCATTTTGAATATTTCTTTTTGTATATTAGGTACCTACTATAGTTTTGTTTATATTCTTTTAACTGTTGCTTTCTATTTAATTTTACTATTCCGCATTTTATTCGAAAGATTGTTAGAAATATGCAATTAAGAAAGTATATATTATTTATAGATATTCCTAATTGCGTCCTTCTATCACTACTATGTATGGCTGCATAGCTAAAGTTATATTAAAAAAATGTATAAAAATAAATGTCGGCAATTGTCTGTCTGTCTGTCTGAAACCGCATTCGCTTGTCTATGCAACAAACGTCCCATATAACCACATAGTGAATAATAAAATCACTATTACTAATAAATTTAACTTATATAAGACGTAAGTCAAATGCATAGAGTTTTATTTATATTCAGTGCACATTATTACGCAGCGCACCTGTAGCTACTGTTTTCTTTCACAGTGCGACATGTTTTGCTTCTGTGTGGAAACAAAAGTTGCTTACATAAACTTTCGAGATCCAATACGAGGACCATATGGTTTCTTTGTTGAAGCGTAATTACTAAAGATTTTTAAACAATACATTGCGAAACTTTTTCCTTGTTCTCTTAACAGCACGGGAAGTAATATGAAATCATTTTGTTATTAAACTTTCTCTCGGTTTGCTTTATGAGTTCAGTTGGGAAATAATCAATCAATTTACAGCGTATACGTCCATTATCGACAACCAACTTTACTCGTACAGTTCCACACGACACAGTTTCCTGAGAAGTATCTATCAGCACGAAATATAATTAAGAAGTTACCCAATGAACCATATTTAATATTTTACTACTATAAATTCGTGCTATATCTTAATATTATAAACGCGAAAGTTTGTGAGTACGGATAGATGTTTGTGACTCTTTCACGCAAAAACTATTGAATGGATATTGATGAAAGTTTACTGTAATATATATTATACACCAGAATAACATATAGACTTTAAATGCGGGTGAAACCGAGTGCAAAGCTATTATGTTGTATATTTGTTTGTATTAGAATAAAATCTGAAAAATGTAAAGTGGTACAATATTTGTTTGTAAAAGCAACAGGCACGTTTCTTGAACATTCTGCTGAATCTAAATTCCGATTGAGTGGTAGAATAAAAAAAATGAATATTCAAAAGTGCTTACATTAAGTGTATTTGAATAAGGATTATTTCTATTTTTTTCGCGAGAATTCCTCCACGTAACGTTGATTGATTGGGATTCTTTAAAAAAAAAATTGGTAAAAATAACCAATACCATTTCCATTTCAAATGCTACGTACATGCCAAATTTTAAAATCATCGGTTTACTCTTAATGGACTGAAAGCATAATAAACAAACAAACTCACTTAGGCATATTGATATCAGTTATAATAGAATATCATGACACGAATAGATGCAAAAATAAGCGTGCTACAATTCTATTTAAAAAATTGGCTTATTTGTTTAATCGTATAGTGGTACTATTTATTATAAACGTATGTAATACCAATTAGTAACATTTGTTCGACACATGTTCCATGTAGAATTTCTATTTTGATTTAGTATTGCGTAAATACAAGTACAATATTACTCGGCACGTCATTAGGCTCGGTTCCATGTTAATATTATATTTTAGTAATATACATGTTATAATATTATTTGAGCCTTAATTAATACTAGTGGATGCCCAGTGGTCGAATTTCAGTAATAATTATTTCATAATTAAAATTTAATAATTGAGGGTCCATTGCAACGGCTAAGTGCATATACTCATGTGTTGGTGTGTAGTCAACGCAGGATAGTATGTGTAATGTTTTTTTATTATCTATTCATTAAGTATAACATTATTATAAAGAGAACTAGGTTTCCTTAGTGACGACGACGTTATGGTCATGGGTTTTAATACTCAACAGACATTTGTATTAATATCTATCTGCTTTGGTATGACTATTATTATTGTAAATTGTTTTACAATACTCAATGTGTTAGCTCTATTAAATTTAAGACTATATAGCGCTGTCTGATTTGTCCAATTTACCTATAATATGTAGTTGAAAATAAAACAGGTCTTTTTATAACAAATTTGAGATTAACTTATGAACTTCTTTTGTCTGAATTATAATAATATTTTAAATTTTAATCAGTTTACAATTGATTATTGAATTCATCGTTAGAATTCGTTTCATTTTTTAAACAGAGTTTGTTAAAAGTTGTCTGTGCTGGTATCCTTATCTATGTATTACAGCCGCTAAGCAGCTTGCTTTATAAGCTGTGTTGAATAAAGTAGTAATTGTATAGGATAAGAGGCATAAGATTTTAGTCCTCGGAAATAGCAACGCAGTGGTAGTAATCACGGGTGTCAAATGATAACGTGATGTCCGTTGTGCCGTTCATACCACCTCATTTGCCATTTCTATATGTCGATTAGAGATTAAAAAATACTAATCTCGAGCACCATTCTTTGTAAGTCACTGTTTAGAGTATATAAGTTTTTTTAATAAGCAAATGTTTCGTTAATGAAACTTTTAATTACATCAAAATTATTTCCAATATATCCTTGGGAACTTATTGAAAATTTTAATGAAAAACAAACGTACTATTATACAAGCGAAACACAAAAGATGTATTTACTTTTTCGGAATGATACTTTGGGCACAGGGAACTTTCATTTATATTTAGTAAGCGTTTAGTAAGTTTGTTAATAACGTTCCGTGTAATTTTGATTAAAATTAAATAAATAAAGTTTTATATAATGCTGACATTTATTATAATTATCTCACTAACTCTTAACATATGTATGCGTAGTAATTTTTTATATGAATTCAGTACTAACATCAGTCCGTGACATTATTCAAATAATTCAAAATCATTTATTAATGTAGGACATTTAACCACTTGGACTGCCTCGGTAGGTGCAGTATAGAATACCGTCTTACTTCAGATGGTAGCGGTATCGATTACTCGCACGGTGCAAATATATGTATTCATGAATATGATTGTGTTGTATTAGTATCGGTGTTTTCTATGTATATTATAAATGTATTTACAAACAAAATGTATTTAATACGTCTAGTACCCATAACACGACGTCGATTTAACTTGAGACTAGATGAGATAAACGGATATAAATTTATATGTTTTAAATGTTATAATTTTTAATTATGCAAAAATTTTTTTAATTTTAAGCCTAAAATATTTTGCGCATCAAAATTTAGTAGTATTTATTCAACTAACAAACGACTTACATTTGCATTTATTATAATATTATATTAAGTGACAAATGTCATAGTAATTTGTTGATTCATTTGTGTGTTTGTAAATATATATTTTGGTATGTTTACTCTTATATAAGTCTTTGTATCTCTAGTTAGGTTTACTACGACGCAATAATCCCTCAGGCTGCTTGGGGCTCAATGAGATTACTCAATCTCGCTAGACCCCAAGCAGTCTATGAAGCTACAAGTGGGTGTTACGAAATACGTACTGTCGTATTAAAATATAAGATTTAAGCGAACTATCTGAGTACTGTGGACTTAGTGGTTTAGTACTCCCAGACTTTGGCATAAAGAACCTAAGTACGAATATGATAGATATAAACTTTTTGTAATTTATATTTCTGAGGTATTAACTAGTGAGATGTGTGCAAATGAAATATTGTCCCGGCGTTTTATGTTATCTTTTCACGAATAAATAAATGGGTAACGGTTGTTAATGAAATTTGACATTTAGAGAGTATATCACGACTACTGAATAGTCGTATACAACATTTTTTATATTATTTATTGATTAAATTAAAAATTAATATTTTATATTATATTGAAACATCGAATGGGAATCCGTTTAATATTTCAGACAGTTAACTATTCTAAGTTGACTGCCAATGTGGTGCATTAATAAAATCGATACATAAACGCCGACCATTCACATACAACCATCTAATTAAAAACTAGGACGTTCATACCCATGAGAACTAACAAAGGCTGTTGAATGAATATTTAAATACATGCATTTCTTCCATTTCCTATAATTATACTTACCCACCTATGGAGATCAATTAAAAATGGACGCGCACATGGACATATGTACATATAAAATTATGTGTAGTGAGCGTGGATCGATCCCTCAATTATAAGCAGTATGTTAAACCCCTGCACCGTACTTAGTTAATACAGACTTGCCAAATCAAATTGCAACAATAGACTGTTAGATACGTAAATTGGATTTTATAGTAATATTTATTATGATGTATATTTTAAAAAATGTATTATATATTAATAACACTACCACTAATTGTATGTACCACATTTATGGCAATTACAATCGGCACATATGTGCTGCATGTATTCACTCTTTTCTAATATTGCCTAAAAGACATTGCGTTAGGGATAAAACCGCCTTCTGTAGATTCTTCCTTTAATTTATTGTTATATTTTTCAATGTAACTGCTTCTAATGTTAGTGTTATAAAGGATTATAAATAAATAAACGGTTAGCACACCGCTTTTCCGGTGGTCGCGGTTTCGATTCTCGCACGCTACAAACATTTCTATTTATTTCAGTTGTCTCGTACCCATAACACTGCTTGCTAAGATAGCGCTATGTGAATGTTCAGGTATATTATTATTGTTATATACATTTAAATTGTTTTTGATATATGTATAAGTAAGTAATCTTACCACTCCAATAGCACCCGTACAGTTCGACCCTCATGCAGACAGTGCGCAGGTGTGAACTATGCGGGATGAATCGGATCTTGGAGGCCCATATTGGAGGCTCCAGGTGGTTTTTCTTCTCTAAATACGTGTTAGTGTTGCCAGGGAGTATCTGAAAAGGAATTGAACTGTTATTTCTTTTATTTTTTATACTACGTAGGTGGCAAACAATCATAGGGCCCATCTTATGGTAACCTATACGCCTGAAACACCAAGTGTGTCACGTTCGCATTGCCAGTCATTTTTATTGTATCTATACCCGTGTCAGTTACTGAGATAGACTTTGTTTATATTAATTTATTCGTTTTTATTTAAACAAATATTGTTGAACCCCTCTTCTTCCTAGTGTTGTGTAACAACATATTAGAATCACTAAATGCTCATCATATAAATGTCGCTGGCTGACCACTGGTTTGTAGTTGATTGCATAGAGGATGGTTTAGGTCATATCCATAAAGTACCATTTCACGACGTTGTCATGTGCTAGTTATGATCTATATATGTAGACAAACGTTTGCTGTATATTCTTTCAGCCACCAAGCGGCTTGTTTTGTTAGCTGTATTTCGGTCGAAGCGTAAGATGTAATCCAATCGAAGGCCTAACATCTTAGTCCTCTGAAACGGCAACGCATGAAGAGTACCCCGGGCGTACCATGATGACGTGATATTCGTGATGAATAGCAATTTAAATATAAGTAACGCTCGCCATTTGTCATTAGGTGGGCCGTCAGCTTCTTTCCCATTCCAAATGCATAAAAGAAGTTTGAAACATATTTTTTATATAAAACAATATGTCGCAAACAGAG
The DNA here is from genome assembly GCF_030625045.1 of Achroia grisella. Taxonomy (NCBI): domain Eukaryota; kingdom Metazoa; phylum Arthropoda; class Insecta; order Lepidoptera; family Pyralidae; genus Achroia; species Achroia grisella. The sequence continues at coordinate 2,013,376 of NW_026712977.1, read as the reverse complement.
TTATATGAGGTACCAACATTTAAGTTAGTACGATTTATTTGCGCCTAAGATGTAGCAGATTGTCTTGATATTATTATCTACACGTGATTTAACAAGAAATGGTGAAGACAAATTGCAGACTGCAATTGAAAACTAACAAACGTACCTCTTGACCGTCGGCTGACCTGTAGCGCACCCACTTGGCTAGCTTTGGCCGCCAGTACTCGAGGACGTAAGCCTCCGCGTACTCCTGGCCCTGTCCGTTACCAAAGCGCCCTTGACTGCCTGTGGCGGTGATGACGTGGATATTATGGAGGTCGATCTCAAGCCATTCTGACGATTCCGTAGTGATTTGAGGCTTAGGACACCAAGCACCCCCTTTTAGCTCTTGATTCAATCTGTTGAATTTGTACATCATGTAAAGACAAAGACGTAGTTAAAGACATTAAGAGTTAATACGAAATATTGTCATTTCGTGAGTTAAGATTCCATTTTAGATGCATTCGTACCATAATACGTTTAATTTCGCATACCCAGCCGAGTGTATTAAGCATCGCTCGCTCTAGACGTACGTTAACTAATACAGTTTCATAAATGGATTATAGGAAATGAAACGTTTTTGAATCATGTAAATCGTATATTTGAATATCACCGAGTACATTAATAAGCCATAAGACCATTTAAAGAACATCATAAACCTCATACTTTCTCCATTCAGACCAATCAGAGTTAATAATGGAGGTCTGTTATTAACGCATTCACTTATCATGTGTCATGTTGTGCAGTAATCGGCCTGGCCAATCAGACAAGATGTCCTGTTAGGCTTATTGACGCCACTGGAGCAACGATATCAATACCACTGCATACGATCGTATCAATTGATGTAATATGGAACTGTATTGTACAACATTTAAGCTCGGGGTATACATACATATAACACATAGTTAATTATACAAGTTAATCGCTTTCAGTATTAACGCAAACCCTGTTTTCTAAGATTCATCTAGTCAATCTGTCATTATATTTCTCGACACAAAACAAGTATTATAAATACAAATAAGTAATGAAGCGCAACTTATTATGAGAACTATTCCATTAAAGACAATTTTTTTCTTATTATTTTAAAATGTAAGCTCAATGTAAATTCATTTTATTTAAGACTAACTGTAACTCATGACGAATAAATACCCATAGTGCAGTTACTTGTTGAAAATGTAGATTTCGATAAGTGAAATAATTGATAAAATCGGTCCCGTAGTTTTTGAGTTCATCCAATATAAATATAATACGTAATATTTGCATAGTTTATTCCCTTATGTGGCAGTAAGAAATAGGGAAATAGAGAATTGTCAATAAAGCAAACAAAGATAGTTTATCCTGAAAATATCCGTAGACGAGAACATTCGTAGAATAAACATAGATACATAGAATAAACATACGATGCAATTTCAAAATAAATACACTGCGAATTGAATGCAAAACTAGTACGTGTGTTCACAAAAATCTCTCGTCTAGATTTACATTCGCAATTTCCACACCTCCTGTCATCTCTTTTACTTCATTTCCGATACTCGTAAAAGACGGGTGTGTTCCATTCTTTTGTTTCTACGTAACTGTTTATCTATGGCTAACGAAAATAACACCATATGTGTATCGGTTCGGTAACAAATATTTACATATTTTAAGTACTTTTATATTACAAGTTACTCTACCTCCTTTCTTTACAATAGGATCGAGAACCAAGTTCTATCCATATGTAGAACTTTTGTCATAGTACTCTCTAAATCGGGAGACAACTTTTACCTCAAAACTAGATTCAAGACCTATAGGGCATTGATCATGTAATACATTTTTCATCATTACTATATTAAGAAACGTTATTTTATTTTCATTGAAATTAATAGATCTCCGAATATGCGCGAATCCTTTCATAAGTATAAACCATTTGGTGGTTCCATTTGCAAACTATACTACTCCGTTTCTATATGTATAATATATATATCTACAAAACTGTCAATATCAATTTGTTTGAAATGAGTATTGATGGACACGTAGCATAATTTTAAAATGTTGAAGTTTTTTATACAGCTTATTCGAATTATACAATGGAGCTTTTTGATTTATTATTATTGTTTCTATGTAGAAATCATTAGTCTATTAAATCTAGTAATTTTAATCCAAAGACATACGTAAAAAAACTAAAGCGAATTTCCATTTGAACATTTCTATTAGCGAAATCGCTCAAAATGTAGCCTGTAGTCTGCCTAGTGACGTCCCACTACAATAGCCTGTAATTGGGACTGTTCGATTGAACATCCACTAATAATATAGTTTTACATAAAAGCGGCCAAGTGCTTTTTGATCCAGACCAAAATTGGTTCGGCCGCGGCGGCTACACATCTCCCATGTGTGCTAGCTGTAATGTGTGAAAACCTAAACAAACAATCGATAGAAACTAATGTATAACATATATTACCGTCCATTCTGTGGTCCCACGTTTCCGTCGTTGAACGAAGAGCTGGCACTTAGGTCCTTGTCTGGGATCAGACCACTTTCCATGCCGAGCGGGGCGATGCATTGCGCTGCAAATATAGACATGTCATTACATCTTGTTGTACTGCCGGATTTATATAAAGTTAAAATGTCTTAAATAAATATTATCTTAAAGTACACATATTCAATTCGATGCACGTCTGTAGAGTAACTATATTGTTTTAAATATTTATAGTAATCAATATTTAAAACCATTCTTTGTGTTCACATGAAATCTTCTTTATCAGTTTTTGAGATAAAAATGTATACGTTACAATAATTTGATCTTTCCTTCTGGATGTTTATTGGATTTAGTTTGTGTAACTATGTAAAAAGATATAGAATATATAAAAAAAGACCTTTAGTGTCTTTTGAGTAAGTAATATACGCAATATAAAAACGGAACAAAAGACAATCACACAAGAATACATTTTTTTTCTATATTAAACCCTATCGCGTTACTATTTAAAAATCTATAACTTTTGATAAAAAAAACGGAATTGTTTAAATGATAATAGTCTATATAAAAAATATTTTTTTATTATAAACGCTATATAATGGGATGGGATCATTAAGTAGGTATTTAAGAAATATAACAAAGAAATATTTTATAGACGGGATTTTTTATGAAACGAAGTATTTTTTGTTATTGTTATTATAAGTGTTTTAGGAAGGTGAAGTGAATTCTTTCGAACAGGGCAATTAATTTGAATACCTATTGGAAGAAAACGCCTGAATTGAAATAAACGACGAATAAGGAAAATAAATATTTTTCATAAGGAACATAATCTTTATTCAAATAAATTTAATTTCAAGCACTCTTGAAAGCTTATTTTCCGCGATAAAAACAGTTTCAGACAAGAAGAACAAACAACTTGCTCAGAAACTCGACTTGCTCTTTTCAAACAAAACTTGTACAATTTTACATGTTTATAATTTTGTGTAGATACAAATTACCAAACGGCATAAAATCATAAAAATTAAGATATTAAATAAACAATTAGAGATTGGAAAATAATATTCATATAAGTGTTGCAAAATAGGAACAAAAAACAGTTTGTAATTCATTCGTTCACAGCCCCTTCATCTGTTTGCCCATATATTTATTTAGTAGAGAAATACATTTCGATGTTAAATCCGTTATATTCGAATAAACTCAATACAGAATATGCTACATGTAAAGTTAAATAAACAGATAAATGCACCTATTCACAGTGCATCTCAATTATATATTTGGTTCTGATTACATGCAGCGTCTAATGATCACAAACGGGGTATATACGCTTTTATACATGTACTAATTTCCTGGAGCTTTGTATGCGGGAACTCAACATTTCCATCCCCGTGAGAATTTAAGGAATTTAATGCACACATATTAGTTAAAGGTGCAATAAGCTTAAAATTTTGTATAGTGCATTTTAATTAAAAGCATCAATATAATGAATTCCCCTCGATGTAATAATACTAGTGCATCTGTGTATACACTCGTTTTTATCCCTAGGATATCGTTAAACCCGTCTAGGGGAACAAAGCACGTCACTCGAAATAAAAAGTACTAAGCCGAGGTACCCTACGGCTCGGTCAGCTTGGTAGGTATAGTCTAATATCCCCTGTTATGGATTGGGACCCCTGTCCTGGAGTGGTACGCTAATGGGTTGGTATGATTATTATTAATATATTAATAGAACCCTCTTTGTGTTTCGCAGTTTAGTATAGGATTACAACTGCATAAAAGACTTTACAAATTTCTATCATTTTGATCATCAACGATTGATTTGTTATTTACACGCTTACATAAATCTATTTATTAACCCTTTATACGCAGCTACATATTACTTTTTTGCTGGTAAACCACAAAATATTGAATGTTAAAAACCCTAAAACTAAAATACACATTTAAATCCCAGTTCTGAGATTAATAAAACAAATTTTATTATTTAAATTAAACACCGTCATTTGAATTAAAGGGCTGTTAACTAAATACGTTCTTTAACGAATAACAGACCACAAATGATACTCAATGCATGCAAACTGAAATGCGTTTAATTCGATAAGTTATTATTTGTACATATTATAGTTTTTATAATTATAATGTATTTATAAATACTGATGTTTTATTTTAAATTTATATTTATGTATGTTTTCTTTAACAATTCATCCAACCCATCCAAACCACCCAAATATTCACATAGGATTTCATAATGTAGGTATATTACAAATTCTCCGTCCACATCCACAGCCATAATCCAGAAATAAAAGAAAATGTAAGTACTTTGTTTCAATTCCAAATGGATTAATAAAGTTATATCAAAGATGGGATTACTTAGACATGCCATTTTACTATTTGAATCATACAACGTGTATCGTTAATAAAATCCATAATAACCAGATTATGTTATTTCTATTTGGTGACTGAATATTGTTATAATATAAACCAAAGAATAAAGTCAAAGACACAACAAATTAATTTGAAATGATTATTTCAATTTATGGTAATATCTGTTAACGATTGCCTTAAGAAAAAAACATCCAATTGATGGAAGCCTTAGACTAATAGCAGACAGTTGAAAAAGAATTTAATTAACATTTCACAAGTAATAAAAAAGCCTAAGATTATTTATTTCTTACATTTTATATTAGATGCAAAACTTGAGCTGGTTTTTTATAAAGTTTAATAAAGACGATCTTAGATTATAAGCGTATTATTATTATTGCAAAAGAATTTTCAGGCCGCTTTGGTTAAATTCTTTCTTTCAGTTTACTACTATATTACATACTTTAGATTATTAAATACGCATTCGTAATTTTTATTCTTAACTAGCTGTGCCTTCGGTGTCACCCGCGTGTAATTTATAGCCTATATGTTATTCCGATGTGTAAGCTATATTACTGTAAAGTTTCATCAAAACCCATTCAGTAGTTTTTGCATGAAAGAGTAATAAACATCAATCCATACTCGCGAACTTTCACGTTTATAATAATAATAATAATAATATGTCAAAATATAATAGCCAATTCACGAGAGAATATATTCACCTTAATTTTAAGCTTTTACAGTCCTTACTTATTACCCGTATTTATATAGATTAAAGTCGAAATACACAAGTTGTTCTAAACAAGTATTACCCATTTTCCCACAAAACGTGCATTATGCACGGTGTCTAAAATTTTCACACGTTTTCGTGACAAAGAGTCACGCTGCATGTTAGCGGTTTGTCTGCGACGAACACGAAAAGTTGGGGAACGGAAAAGTGTATTTAATTTATTTCATTGTTACATGCTCCCGTTTTCATTTTTCTATAACGTTTTATCGACAACTTTCTATCGGACTCGTGCGACATTTAATTCATTTCGGTATTAGATATAAAATAGAATAGAAAATTCTTTATCTAAATAAACTTTTAAATGAACGTATTTGAATATAAGATTTTTTTTAATATAATAAAAACAATAAAATAATTAACATCTAACATTACAACAATTACATGCGTTTTAAACTCGTGTTAGCTTATATAATAACAATATAATTCATTGAATTTTATTTAATTTCGTGTCATTTCATAGAAACTGGAGCGGTATATTCTTGTATCCTTTTTAGAAAATGCCGGCAATTTGAAAAATGTGAATTCCATTTATTGAGGAACTAGCCGTTAGCGGGTAATGACATCGTCCGTGTGGAATTAAACTTATTTTTGTTAAAATAAATAAAAGTAAATAATAAACAAATCAGTCCAGCCGTTTCAGAAATTAACAAGAGCAAATAGACAGACAGTCAATTTTTTTAGCTATTTTATTGCTGCAAATACCGATATATTTCAGAGGCACTTCGATTTTATTTAATTACATAAATATTTTATGTGTTTTCATGACGCCACATACATACTTAGCTTCTAAAAAAACGTATAACGGTGCCTTATACAATTATAGATCTCTGTGAATAGTCAAATGATAGCTAAAACTTATAATTAAGTCTGTACGTAGGTAGGTATGGCGGTTGGTCAGAAACAATGTCCACCTTCCGTTTACTGTTTCCGGCGTGTGTTCTTGTGTCGGTGTGATATTGTGTACCTACATAATGTGTATACATTACAAATTCTAACAGTTAGCAGCTTTTAATAGTCCATTATGATCTATATTTTGTATTAATATTAAATAATTACAAAAAAAATAATGCGTTATATGTCATATATTCAGCACTTTTTATTTAACTACCAAACTATATGTGTTTGGAAATTTACGATACAAAAATACGTTATAAGTTACTCTTATAAAAAGAATCCGTCCATCATAGTATACATCTTAACATAGAACCAGAACTATGACCCTACTAATGATTATGTATTACAAAATTAGAAGTTATTAGGTACATTAACTCATTCTCTATGTGTCATTTCTCTCTATGATACTTTTGACTTTTTAACGGCTCATCCAATCATTATAAAATTGGGACACATGTAGTATTTGTGATAGAGATAGATATCAGTCAAACTCAAGCAGACTATGCTAGCAAGCGAAGACTATGTTAGGGAAATTTTTAAAAATACATTATCAGTTTAGTTTTTTATATAACTAATACTGACATAACACTGATGGCTAACCTGATGGAAAATGTCAACTATATTTTACATATTTAACAGCACTAAGGACATAGTCTTTATGTGGCGCCTATGGTACCTCTCATAGGTCTACATACCTCATGGAAGTATAACATCAAACCTAGGTACTCTACAACTATACTACTTTAGAAGAACTAATTTAGAAGCTATTTGGAAGCACAAATCGGCAAAAACGAGCAAATGACTATTCAAAAAAGCAACGGTGATAAAAACCTTTAACTATATATAATAACAAGATTAAATACAGATAACAACTTGAAGTTATTCACACGTAAAAGCTAACCTAATATGCGACAAATAGGAGTCAACGTAATTAATCTCTTACTTTTAAGTTGACTGTAGTCAATATGATTTTGTGCGCCACAGGGGGTTGGGTGTAGGTGAGCTAATTACTTGAGCATCAAAGGATGTTCACTGCACACCCTAAAGCGAAATTAGGAAACGTGTTTACTAAACGTATTCAACGTGATCTATTATAACATATAGACATATACATATATAATTCTGATATGACCACTATAACAGCAATAATTTGTTAATTGACTTCTTCACAAGAAGTGGTAAATACAATTAATATTATAATACTTTCATTTTTTGTAGAATAGAATAGACAATTTTTATTTAAATATGTAGAGATCAATGTTTTTCTACTCCATTATATGATCAACATAAATAAACTTTTTTTAATAACATACGAGCGAAATGTTTTAATCGTCGGGCCATGCATTTTTTGTAGAATAGAATAGAAAATTCTTATTCAAATATGTAGAGACCGATACTTTTCTACTCCACTCTATAGTTAATATAATTAAACATTATTTTTACAATGTTTGTAGCGTTATCTGTTTTTTTATTAACGATAAGTAACAAAATCTATATTAAGACTACCGTAAACTTTTCAACTTTCACTCACGAAGTAACTTATATGCTCAACTAGTCTTGTCAAACTTTATACTATATATTCGGAGAGTTGCTATATATGTATACGTGTACAATAGTATAATCGAATCATCCACTCAATGGACATTGTACAATGTAACTCATGGCATCGCTCATGCGTTCACATACTTGTGAACTAAGCAATCGTGCCTCTTGTATAGATAATGTGTATTCCACCTACTTGAGAATAATTATAATGCCTATATTATAAACTACGAAAGTTTCTAACCGTGTTCAATAGTTACACACCGTTAGTTAAGAGTAAGCTGCAGTGCTTATATACCCATTCGGATTTAGTGAATACAAAAATATATGGGTGTCTTCATTAGAGCGATAGAAGTCAAATCAGTTCATATCATAGAATTATTAGTCTTCAAGTCTGTTAGCCAAAAAATACTGCATGAAATTGAATGCAGTGTTCACCAATGTATCGTAAGAGGTTTTAAATTTTACTGTAGGAAAAGTTCTTATTACGTACGACGAACGGCCAAATCTAGAAGCTAGAAAGTAAATAAAAATAGCTACCAAGTTAGCTAAATACAAAGATATCCGCTATACGATCGTATTTTGTGGGACACGACCGGCACACTGACCATCAATCATTGCATTCAAGTGCGATACATCTCCTCCTCTTACTCCACAAAAATTTAATTTTAAACCATTTCACAATCACATAGCTCATAGAATCAAAACGGGAACATAAGGCGTGAAATATCACACAATTAACACAGCAGATATCGCAGAGCAAACACGGTTGTCTATAATAAAATAGACAAATATGTGCATCCATAAGCTTATATCCACTGGTATAAAGTTCAAAATTGTGTGATACGGTACAAGGAGGAGCCGCACCGCTAGTACCACACATGCATTTGAAGTTTCGAACATTCTTTACAACTTTTTGTCACATAACACATTTTGATAACAGTTTTAGCATGATGCTATTAAAATCTCTCTTGTTTCCCAAGTACTATTTGAATATTAATATGTCAACACATTTTGAAAATGGCGGAGTCAGGCTTTTCTTATACAATGAGCGCGAACTTTCATAATATTAAAAGTTAATGAGGAAAGTTGCCTCAAATTCCATAATCAAAAGCCTTAAATTGAATTCGCATAAGGCATCGCCAGCAACGATAGCTATTGACTAATCAATAGCTTTTATAATTTAAATTCATTGGACGCGACACTCGTAGACATTTATGGCACCGAAGACACATAGATCTTAATCAAAACTCGTATAGCCAACGAATAATATTAATGTCACTGTTGCATACTAAAACTTGCATACTGCACGGACTTTATGACATAATATGATAGGCATCATAGACATAATAAAATTGTAAACCAACCGTGACCATAAGTGTATTAAATATTGTTTCCAAAAAAACAAATTGTACACATTGTAGGTACTCAGGTTATCTGATAGTTTCATTTCGATGGATTGACAAACAATAAAGTTAAGTTGATTGAAAAAATACACACTACAATATTGTAGCAACAGCACATACGAAGTTGGAGGTATAACTAGTGTGTCATAAAGTACGATAACATTAGTGGACAGAGTCCTAACAACACAAATATTTGTTGCTTATCAGGACCAATAAAGGTACACATATGCAACAGTAGGTATATATAACGCAGTACATTATACGTACTAGAAGACGAAAAAGGGTTATATAGAATATCAGTTTTCAGAGTTAAACATGTAATTAAATTATTAATTAGCAGTAAGGTGGCAGATGTCACTGAAAATGCTGGTAATTTATAAAGTTGCTGTCAAACAGAATTGCGCAGCAGCGCATTTAATAGCGACTGATTTTTTTTGTAATAAACAAAAACAAAAGTGTATACATTTTAACACCAAACCATTCTAAACAACTCAGTCGCAACGCAGAAACAAAATTATTTCTAGGGACCAATTCATTAAACTTTTAAAAACAAAACTTTTATTTACGCCAGCCGGCCCGCCACGGTTTTGTCAAATTCGAAATTTTACCACAGTAAAAGCTTTGTAAAATGGGCACCACCGAATAAAAATCCATTGTGGTCGTCCCCTCTGCCAAACAAAAGACAAACACTTATAGGTCAAATGCAAATAGAATTCGCTTGTTGCGTGTCTAGTTGTTTAAGCAGCGCGGCCTCTTGTTGCTCAGCGCTTGAGAACAAATTGCAAACGTCATAAAGCCAGTTTTGAATATTAATAAACAAGAATAAATGATCCCGGTTTAAGCAAAACCATTTACTTAAAGCAGCGGTTCGCAAAGTGCGCGTGATTTTGACGTCCGGCAAATTGAACAGTGGTTTTTTAGGTGTACCCTTTCGGCAACATTCGAGGGCCGGTTGATTTTTAATAACGCTATATGTTCATACATATAGATTTGGATTAGTACGCCGGACCGGAATTAGAATGGGGAAAGTTTCAGAAGCGCTGAGCTTGTGCGTGCTTATGCTCTTGCGTGACATGTAGTCGTCTAATGAATAATAAACAGCGCGCACTGGCGACTCGCTACTCATTCATATCCATCCACGAAAGGCAATATTCTTTTTTACATAAAACGATTGAATGCCAGCTTAAACTGCCTACAATATTGACTTGGTATTGTATAATTTTCGGAAGCATTCGGCTGGTACACGTCTATTCTCTTGTACTTGGATACGTGCATACAGTCATACCCTATACACGCTAACTTACAATGTCACAGGTTTTTCTTTTACGACAAAAACCACTTTGCGTGATGTCGTCGGGTCTATTATTTTAATTACTTTCATTGCACGAGGGGGGGTCGTTACATTTTGCTTTTTTTCACAGGTACGAGTAGCTTTGACGACGAATGTGTACCGGCTATATTTCTGACAGCGATAACGGTCTATCCGATATAATACGTACACGGTAATGACTTTTCAAACTGTACACACAAGCGTATAATAATATAAAGAGCATAGAACACAATAATTACAGGCGATAGACGGTAGATCGATAGGAACGGGCCACCAACTGACTAAATAATGAAAAACGCCTTCGATCATGCTTTAGGCAATTTAGACAGAGAAGCGTGTTCGAGGCAACTTTTTTAACTTTTATTCGTCGAAATCGATAGCAGACGTATAATAAACCGCCCTCGGCGTTACACACAAACCCGTTCGATGTTTCAGTTTTCGAATGATTCTTATTTGTAATATACAGACAGAGAGGAACGTATGTCACATAAAATTTGACTTTATCCCGAAAAAAGAACCGTGTAGAGTACGCCAAAAACTTCAATAATGTTTTGCCTACTTGTACCATAAACCGTAAAGTTCACATAATAAAGTTATTTACGTCGGTCGGTCCAATTAGCCTGACATTTGATGTCTGTAGCGTTACATTAGCTCGGCAGTATGCGCACATTATGTATTCTGTGTATACGTTCACCAATGAATGGCATTTAGATTTTTTCATTTTCAATTTAAATAGCTGTGCATAAATGCTATATTGTAAAGGATTGAATATTGGACATTTTTAAAACAATATTTTAAGTATCTTATAGTTCTTTAGGTCTGTTTTGGTTAGTACAACTGATTCGTTTTGTAGTACTATATAATGTAAAAGTTATAATATCGTAACTATTACAATAATGTACTGTTTCGTAGTTTGTATAATAAAAACCTCTTATATTGTAAAATAAAGTATTCATTTCATTAAATAAATATAACAGTGAGTTCCTTCCATTTTTCTAAGCTAAAATTGTATTGTGAATGGATAAAATAAAAAAAAAATCATTAAGTGCTTAAAATTCAATTTATTTCAATAAATATTATTTCTGTTTCTATTTTAGTATAAGTCATTAGAAGGACAGCGCCAATTCTATTATTTCTTGGCAATCATTAATTTAAGTTGATCATGCGTATATATTGACTGATTGGACCGTTTCTCAATATTCTATAAACGTTAACACTGACTCTCGACATGGCGTGAACCCGTTAACCCCTCGATATATGGGTGCTGTCAATTGAAAAGGTGAGATCTGTCAATAATTTGAAGGGTCAATGTATGTCAGTAATGTTTTCGTTGAGAGTCATGTGTGAGGTTGAAAACTATCGATAATGCAGTACCAGCTCTATGATCGGTACATTCCCTGTACGGGACAAACAATTACCATTGCAAATATACATAGTTCGCCGAGTAATGCCTTAATACGTACACGTTTTGTATGAAACTGCCGTACGGCGTCGTCGGAGGGGCCAAGATGCATCGCGGCTTCCGTTTCCATTCTTTAAAACCACGGGGCATGACGTGATTCGCCATTGTCGCTGACACTGCTCTCTACGTGTACAGCTTATGAAAACGTTTCTCTGCTAACATTGTATCAATTTACAATGAACTTTCTGAATATAACTAATAAGCTTACGCCGTCTGGTATTTCGAATAGTATTTTAAACATTCGCAGTGAACATCGCTCGCAGGCAATTTCCTTTGAAAATTGAAGAATGGAACTCCACGTTCTGAAAATGCGCGGTGAATTTCCACGATACTAGGTACATAAAATTATTAATGTTACGATGATATGCTTAACCGCAAACAAAAGCACAATGCATGCACTTGTTTACTGAACTGGAGAGCATACTTATACAAATAGAATTTAAGGTATATTGATTTTAATATCAATGGACAAACCTAATTAGTTAACCAAATATTAACAATTAAAATTGTTTGCCCCTCCGTCAAATGATTTACTTAATTATACTTAATCATCATTTCAGTGCCGAAGGCATTGTTTGACAGGTATAATTTACAAATGAAATTTATATTTGGGTATTTGAATAATTAATTAGTATACTAGAACGTAACATATTGTAATAGTTGTTTCTAGTGTTGCTGTTGGCCGAATACTTTATAAATATAATATTCTAAGCCCAGGTAATAAGGGACATTATTAAAAATGATGATTACATTTAGCGGTTGTCATCTTCAAAATTTATGGGAAATTTAAAATTATACAAAGGTATAATTTTAAATATAATTTTATATAGGGTTCCAGCTCTTTAGATCTTAGATTAGATTTCTTGCAGTCGAGATAGCAACCTACAACACCACAAAGCAGAAAGCTCTATTTACGATGAGAAAATAAAAAATATTTTTAATTAAATTTTCAGGTACACTGGCTGTATGAAGAGCGGCTACTGTAAGCTGTTACTGACGCGTTAGAAATAAAAAGGTACACAATAGCGAGTTAACACACAAGTTTCAGCTAGAACCTCAATTGAAATATTACAGGGAGTGAGACTGCTCGGAGAATTTATAATTCTTCGTATAACTTCAACGTAGTCTCGCGACCCAGGGCTGCGCAACTCTCAGAAGTTTCTAATTAAATATTAAAGGCGCCCATGCACAGACATCGACGGAGTTGCCATTCACAACTTTTCGATTGGCTTGGTGCTTTATGTACAACATGAAGTGGACTTCGAACTAACCCGTACCAGTGACGATTGAGTGGAAACCGCATGTTCGACGTGAACAGTGAGCTCTGAACTGGAAATGACTAATCAAATTACAATTGCAATCTCTAGCAAATCAGTCAAAGCTGCCAACTATGTGTATACAAAGCAAGGACTAATATTGGAAACGGATAATCAATATAAACTATGAATTTATATTATCATAACAATTCTAAACTATTATTGTACATATATAATATTTTAGAATGGAAGCCTCGCATTTTTATGAAACAAAATATTGTAAAAGCAGAACTGAGAATATTCCTAACATTTCACTACTATAATCCCCAGTTGGAGCGGATTCGACGTCTACATAGTTCTTTTGACTGTTGACTTGACGTGCCTCTAGTACGCTTATTCTTGAAAGCTACTTGGTAGCGAGCAAGTCTCAAGCCGGCTCCCGGATTAATTTGATTTGAAGTTCATCGTATTCCGTCATCGGAGAGTTAGTCGGAAATTCAAATTGTCACACAAACTTTAGGTGTCGGAGAGATTCGAACTCACTACTTTTGAGGTCTACAACTTGGTGTCCGTTCTCTATAAGATTATTAAAGGCTTCGTGTCGATTGAAATTGATTAGGAGTTAGAACCGAGTGTTTGATATAAATAATATTTGTCTCAAGACTGACGACGAGTACTATATTATTTGTGCACGATATCTATTAGTTGCTATGTAAGTCATTATTTGTAGTTAGACGACAAATTTTATATTTACTTTGTAATTTGAGAATCCCCTTAACTCACCGTCTGTGCATAACTTTCCAGGAAATTTAAAAACTAATAAAAGTCAACGACACCAAAAGGATGTCTAGATATAATCCAAAGACGCCGTTAATGCACCTTCATCCCTTTGTCGTCCCAAGTGTAATATAAGACCTACGTGGATTTATTATGAGTTTGAGCGTCCTCAGTACAAAACAGTCTTCGGAACCGTTAAGTACGATATTTATTTATTTTCATAATATTACAAGTCCATTGCATAAAATCAGAATCATATTGTAAGTGATGTACATACTTACACAAATATGTATATAATTTAGAAGTATATATAATAGGAATGGTACACAATTCAGACAAATAAAGTAGCGATATTTTTTACTTCCATCTGAGGTATGTGGACCCACGACAACTAGCACGTCCAGCTGGTTTCACGGCCTACGATGCTAAAAAACTATAACTATAATTATAGTCAGATATACAGTAGTAGTGCTAACGGTGCTTCTTACATCTTAAGCCGATTGAACACATGACTTGATTAAACACCACACAGTAAAAGAAAGTGACCGTTATTATGCCACAAAGGCAGCCCTTTGTCTGCGGATGATTACGACGATATATACTATTCTGCAGTTAAACAAATAATTATGTTACGATAAATTTATAAAAAATATACGTCTAATACGAAAACACTTTATTACACGCGATACATTGTGCAATAGCTAAATACATTTCAATATATGAACATTTTATTGAGTTATTGTAGACAAACCAAATTTTGTATCTTTCACAGTTAGCGATTAAATATTATATAGCGATTAATTCATTATTTCCTCATTTGCTCAGAAGCCTAATACCATAATAACATTATAAATGGGAAAATGTGTCTGTCTGTTTATGAAATTAGATGTGCAAATAGACTCGATCACAAGAACGGATATAGGCTATCTTTTGTTCAGCGAATATCGAAAATAATGAAGACCACGATATCATAGAGAAATAAAACTTTTTCATTACTCTAATTCTACATTACATTATTGTGGAACATTTCAGCTACTTACGCGTCAGTCGTCATATTTACGTTACTCTTAACTTTATCGTCGAATAGAAAATGTATAATGCCTTACATTGCAACGGTTGCTGAACAATATGTCAACTACACAAAGACTGCTTTATAATTCTGATCTAATGAAACTAGTAAGCTCTTAGTGATACATTATTTATACGAACTGCACGACGAAACTTGCAGTGTTCAGGCGTTGTACCTAATACATATATCATTTATTCATATCACTGAGAAACATTGACGTCAGCATAATGTTTTTGTATGTCGCCGAAATGATATAATGCATCCAAACACCTACTAGGGAAAACAGACTAGCGTCGTAAATACCAACACATATTTTCGCAAAAAGCTTTTGGTACTTGGTTGGTTGAGAGTGCAAGACGAAATCATAACAAACAAGAATGCTCCGTATTCCCTACTCGCCGAAGTTCTAATCCTGTAGCTATTTAAGACAATAATTAGATGTGTTAATTACGTATTTAAAGCTGCAAACACTGGGACGTTATCCATAACATTTCCCTTATTATGCCTCTAAGCTATTCTATAATGTAATGCGTTAATTAATATTTTAGACTGTGGAATGTCAAACTTTGTTATGTTATGTGAGCCATGAAGTCCTGTTCAGTCGGTGGTATGTCATTTAGTTTAATAAAGGGCACCTTACCTCATTTTAAGCATGTTGTGTATTGAAAATGAATTAAATTTGTGACGAAATTAGTATGAGATGACCGGGAGTAAAGTCTATTGATAGTAAAAATTATAACGTCGTATACGATAGGTTTGATATGATAAGAATTATGTTTAATGCTAATTTGGTTTCTATTTTATTATTTTTATTCAAACAAGAAAGAAAAAATATTTAATCAGTGCTTTTCAACAGGTAACACCAAAACCAAAATTGTTATATATTCGAATATTGTTTCTTTTCATTTCAGTTGCAATAAGTGCATGCATATATTTCAAATAAATGCCCTATGAACATTATACAAAGCATTTATTAATGGTAATAATGTCCGTTCTTACACAAAGTGTGTGTTAAAAGTTCGAGGGCACTAAGGATGTAGCCTGAGTCCCATGCTGTTTAATAACGTCATTGACTACAGAACTAAAGATATCAAAAAACCAGTACTATAGGCATTATTATATGCAAATGAATGTTTTTATTAAGGAATACCTGCCGAAAATTCAAGATCGCGATTTCTAAAGAGCAGCTCTAGAAAACAGGGGATACTTGTGAACCGACAAAAAACTGAATACATGCATTGCAATTTTTCTGGAACTAGTATCCACACTTGAAGAAATCCCTGAAATAAAGTCTTTGAATTCAAGTATCTCGGATCAAGGAGCTAACATAAAAGCAAATATTGAAAGGGACATAGAGAACTGGAATAAAACTGGATGGAGAACACTTTCTGGGGTTGCTCTATGAACCTGAATGATGGGAAGCAAAATGCTTCCCATTATACAATTAATGAACAGAAAACATGTAACTGAGTAGAAAATGCAGCCTAGCCGGATCGATATAACCGTTGAAGAATTTCTCGCCAACCTTGATAAAGTCCGCAATAACTATATCTCAGGGATATTAAAAGTACGAACACGAAATACAACAAAAATTAGGAAACGTCGTTTGAGTTGCTAAGGATACATAATGCGCCAGAATAAAGACGAATGTAACCAGACCAGTGATTGCCTAAGGCAAGCTGAACCAATGTGGGCTAGAATCCAGCAGGATCATTTTGACAATGGGCTTGATGACCATTTTGTGATGGCACAAAACCGCCGGGTGGCATAAAAGTATCAGGAAAGCTGATATATAGGATATAAGGAATTAGCCAGGAGAATAATATTGATATAAACATAATATTCTAGAAAAATCGGTTCAATATTTACTCGATAAGAAACTGAAGTGATAACTTGTATAATTAATATATCTGTTTGTTAATATAATTGCACATCGAGTCAAGGCGACAAAATGGATGTCTAAGATTACAACCGACAAACAGAGATGAGTCATCACAATCCACAACCCATATAAAGGTTCGCAATCCCAAGTCTGGAATTAGAAGGATTGCGAGGTTAATCGCCACCCAAAGCGCTGAGGCGTTAAAGAAATGGTGCTACCAACGAAAGCGACAAGCATTCCATGGAGGGAATATAAAATCTAAATTAAGCGTCGAATGTCGGTCAATACCACTTAAGCACCAGTCGGCTTGTATAACAATATGCGATTGATCCAGCCGGGCGACGACCGCGTGTCTTTACTGCTCAATTAGCGTACAGCGCATTCTATAATGAACGCTTAAGACTAACTGAGAGAAATCTCTACAATAAGAGGAAAGATTCCGATAGATTCAGATTTTAAATCCCTTTGAGAGGTTATGTAGTTGTTTGTTAAGGTCTCACGTGAGTGGGTAGCTCGTTAAGAGCGGATTGAATTTTTTTCGTGTTTTCGGGTAAAAACATGAAAATATGAAGAAATAAATACCAATCCGATTATAACAAGGTACTTATAACAGGCTACTTATCTCTTTATGAAATGTTTTCTTATCATTATTTTTTTAATTGGATAAACAACCTGTATTACTAATAAGAAACGCGTGTACGATTCTTCGTATCTACCATTATTATTATATTATTCAATAATTATTATTATATTATATTATATGAATAAGAAGCATAATCGATGTAGTCGTTAAATAGTAATTTGAGATATTTTCCTTCGTCGGTTGGTCCAGGAATCTAACGTAGGTATTCCTAAGTATGACACTAGAGAAAAACGTCGAAGCGCTTAATCTATAAGACCGCTCTATTGGTTTTAAAGTTATGTCATTTTATTTTCCGTATTCAGCTTACTAAACCCTTTCATTTGATACCCAAATCATGGAAGTGCATAAAACAACTAGTAGGCCATTTTAAGTGGCCCGCCATTTTGGATTTGAAATGACGTCACTTAGATAACTGTTCATTTTCATCCTACCTAAACATGTATGCAAAATTTCACCTCAATCCAATAGGGATAACTGCTTTAAAATTCAATTGCAAGATTTGACCCGAACAAACACTACTGTGATGAATAAAACCTTGCAATAATAAATCAGTACAAAACGCGAATGACATAAACTAACATACATAAAAAAATCTATTTATAGACCACGGCTTGTCCATTATGTCCATACTACTTATCTACGATCCGTGCTAGGCATTCGGAATAACAATAGTTTATAACTATATCGTATATATTTACAAATTAGAAAATTTTAAGCGCAGCTTATCACCATACATTTCTCAAAACCGTATCCAAATTAGTTTGGCCGATTCTCAAAATACCGCGAACAAATGCAAAGAAAAACCGACAACAATTTTAAAAATAATACTTTCATATTCTATTACGATAATAATAGTATTTTTAAAGGTATTTGAAACAACTTAGTTGAATGTATAGACATCGATATGTTAAATTTTTATTATATGTATAGAATGAATACTCGAATAATTAACTTAGTATAGCAACGTAACGGCAAAGCGGCAAAGGTGGCTACCTATATAAATCGATATCACAGAACTGCCCAGTTCCGCCACCGGCCACAGCATCTGTACTCTGTAGTGAAATTTGGCCCGTAATGCGGGCCGTAATTAAACTAGCGAAGGCCGTTGAGTAATTTAGGCCGTCAGGGGATAGTGCTTGAAGTCTATATTATTAAACTAGGTAGCCCGTTCCGACTTCGTATGGGTATCTAATATGCTATACATGCACCATTAGAAATGTTTGCTGATATGAAGCTGGAGCGGCATCTAGTTATTAAGAAATATATTACGATACATATAAATTTAACTTGACTTAAATAAAAATACTGAAATTGTAGCTAAGAGCCATATAGCCAGCTTTCAAACAATAAAAACTACATCGCATCCGTTTATTAGTTTAGGGGCACATATATACAAATACATATACACTTCAAACTTATAATAATATAATTTTATACGTCGGGTTAAACAAAGAAAAAGTAAAACTCATTAATTTGTGTTTAATAACTTCCATCGTTTCTTTTATACATTTTTTTTATATTGTAGATGATTTTGTAATACTACATTGAAATTTAGATTAAATCTTTCATCACACTAAGAGTAAAAATTCTAATTTCTAAAAACGTGAACTTATTTCTTAGTTTTTATTGTAAAGTTCGAATACAATTATAGTTCTTTATTCTTATTAACAACATAATACACTAGATTGTTCCCAACAAACTGTTGCTCATCTACTTTGCACTTCGAATTTTACAATCCTAAAATCCCGTGTTCAAAAATAAATTCAATTACTTAGCTCATTAGAACATGAATAAATAAGTACCAATTATCGAACGTATGTAAGCCCATCACTTGACTTGGCTTTACCTATTTTCCTAATTCTTTTTTGTTGTTCGTTAAAAAGAAAACATACTGAAATTTTTCAACTGAATTAATACATTGACGTTAATTGCCATTTTATTTCATTATTTTGTTCTACATTTTCTCTATTAGTAGGTACTCTACATTCATGATACGGCAGAACAGAAATCTAGATACTGATAAAAATTTCAAGCGTAATATTTTATTTTCAATAGCTTTCATTTCTTATTTTACTCTACAAAGATAAATCCTACAAAAATCCTTTCACTATTTCCACTCCTGGCCTTTCAGACAGTGCCTTAATGGGTATACCCGTGTGTCAGTCGGAAGAAGCTTTTACATACAGAATTGGAATAAATATAGCAATGTCGAGATATTTCCAGCAATAATATCAATTGGAAGACTAGTAAAGTTTCCTTTTTCATTCACTTTGTAGTCATCTTCGATCTATATATATTCTTAAGCCAGTTCCTTTACAGGGTTGGCAACTATAATATATAGATAAAATAACTAAGTAGAATCAGAATCTTTTCAACATTAGGTATATAGAGAATCATAGTAAAAATACTTATGGAATAAACGCCAAATTAACACAAGTTTTGTAACCGACATAAATAAATATATTGATATATACATAGATAAATAATGTATGTATTTATATTTAAAAGTATATACGTCAAATAGATGAATGTCCTAAAACATATAGTTAAACATCCCGTATCTGTGACATTCACGGTTTCTCTAACAGTCTTGATACCACCATTGTTATCTAATTTCAAAGTAATATAAACACCTAAATCACATATACATATATATTCATATCTATTCTGAAAAATAATATTATTGTACGGATATATTATGCTAATGATCGCAAACCACTAGACAGGATTATAATTAGTCGCATGTAATTATGTCCGTGCGACTATACGAACAAAGTCGATATTAAATAAATTATTACCTGAAACTTCAGTACTGAACAATTAAATTGTAATTGCGTAATTAAGTACTGTATCATTAGCGTCGTGGCCTGCTGTCGCCGATCCTACTATACAGACAATTATGCATTCTATGTAGATGAAAAGACTGTTATTTTCGCAGTCATTATTTGATGCCGATGTCAGACAAACTGCACTTATGATTTCAAACGAGTGATGGCGCGTGTTTCTTGTTGGTATATAGTAGAGATATCAAAGTATAGAAACTAGATCGTAAAAATAGAATAGAAACAATTTACATTTTCATAAAACTATGAATAAGTACTCTTTAACTGTCTAGATTTTTCAATTGTCAACAAAATAGTTACAATTTAGATGAGACAAAGAATGCACGTTTGCCACCATAGTAATATAAAAAAAGAGATAAAGAAACATGATGTTTTTTTCTACATAAAATAAAACAGAAGATAAAGATTGTGGCTACAAAATCTATTATAAGCCAACATATAAAACTATCTAACGACTAAGAAGGTTATTTTAGCTATTTAATTATTTCATCCCGTTCATTGAACTTATTTATAAATTAAAATAATATGAGGAAACACTAAAAAACTGATATCGAATTAACATAAGTAAAGTGCGCCAGAAGACGCTGAGGCATGTGCACTTTAAACACCCTGATGAACAGCTCCAGATAAAGCCGCCAAAGACGAAATATAGTATGGTGATTAAAATCGCGTTTCATTGTACCACACCTACTATCGATTTAAATTACACCAATTTTTATGGGATATCCTACTTCTTAATAGATATCTATTTCACTGATTATTTATTCGTCTTTGAAGTTTATAACTTCGCAGGTATTCGTTGTGATCTGTCAATTACCACGTATCCTCTGAAGATATGAAATATTAACAAGCCCGTACAGTTCTGTGTACTAAACCAATCAGTTATCAAGTTATCGACGCAGATTAGATTATATTACATAGAGACAAAGCCTGCATCATACGCTATCTGGCATAGACAGATCGTGCCTAAATAGAAGGCTTGACATGACTATGGGCGAAATTGCAATGATCGCCCCGGGCTTCGCATGAGTACAGGGATTGTAGGAATCTCATTTATTAAAATAAGGTATAGGCCACAATGTTCTGTTAATTATCTAACTTCCTATTTATAAATACATAAATCTATTTAATATAAATTATTGAAAGTATGTATGATATATTTTTTTTATAATCGGTTGGGTTTTCCAATTTATCTGCTATAAATAAAACAAATCTTCCAAAAGAAGACTGACTGATGAACAAACACAACTGCTTCATTCGTTTCTAGAGCATTCACCATAAAATTTCCTTGTATACCGCAAGAGAGCATCAAGTAAAAGTTTCAGTAACTTTCCCGAAAATACTCTCCACAGTTAGTTACGGAGTAAGAATACACGAGTCTTCTGTCTCTTTCACAACCAACAAGTTACTAGAATCGTCAGGAAAATGAAAAGAGAAGAAAACAATAACTTGAAGAAATTACATTTAGAAATATGTGTACATAGTACTACGTAAATGTATCGTTTTCTGTACATAAATAAATAAATGAACATTTTTATATTTGACTAAAGGTTGCATTCCGCTCAATGCAGTATGTTATACGTGTGCTACCAAATTTCCTAGATATCCCGCCCCATTGATCCCCTGTTCCACCCATAACGATGCTCTGAGACTAAAGTATATAACTTTAGTTGGTCACCAAAATTCGTTTTTAAACCGCTCCATAAGTCCTTTCGCCGTATTGTCGTGTGCTTTGTACTGGCGCCCATTTCCGTAAAACCATAAAGGGCTGCTATAGAAAGATTTCAATTATTTAAAAAAGCATGTTGCAAGTGACAACAGACATTTTGCGGATTTAGTATAAAAATTACGTAGTGAATCTTCAATTCAGAGATCATATAATAATTCTGATTAAAATTAAATATAATAATAATAATAATTCTAATTTTAATTGATTATTATATAGTTTCGCCAACTACAGAGAACCTTACTAAATTATCTATGTTTCAGTAAAATGTATGCTTGTCACCCACATAATGCTATAACGCGAGCATAATTGTACTTACATATGTCAAGAGCATCCACGAGCGAGGCGCCTAGCAGCAGCAACACCACACACCGTAACATCTCGCCTCGCTCACTTCACCATCTTATACCGACACTTCAAATCTGAAACAATAAAATAAACATAGTTGTTTACTATTTATTTAAAGCTATGTTACCTTTTGTTTACTTATTATGTGAGACAAAATTAACCATGTCCATTTTGGTGATACAAACCATCTTAACGTTTCTCATTAAAAGCCGTTCTGCCGTTTAGTGGTGACACGGTTACAAACTCACGAATATACACACTTTTGTATTAATAATATTTGTAAGGCTTTGTAACAAAGTCCGTTTATCACGAACCGTAGCCGTCGTCGTACGGAACGTCTAGACTCATCCACATTCTGAGTAATAGTGTGTATGTGCAGTTGCACCGCGTAACTACGGTACCTAGTAAGCGATCTGAACGTCTGTCTGTTTTTGAATCCAATTTGAATCTCAATATCAATCCACTTCTGCTTTGCGTCGTATGAAACGCAATCAACAATAAACCGATTACAATTTCCTTTGTACACTGAATGACCATGCAACATGTAACGAACATGTCACTAATGTCAAATTCAGGAATGGTTTGTAGTTTGACTAGACAATGACTAAAGCAATGTTTGCACATCAGAATAATAATTGCTTCAGTTATTACATGCCACAGGCATGGTCGTATGCCATTTCGTATATGTCATACGGCTCCCTTCAGTTGTACAGCCTGATGAACTTTGCCCTGAAGCTTGTGATCGCTTTGTCAAAACGTATCGTTTGTTTGTGTACCTACCTAGGTATAGGACCACGGATAACAATTTCAGATGAGTATATGTATTCTGTTTCATACTTTTAAGGGCGTCCTTTTTCAGCGGGTTATAAATTTTTAAACTTCCTTATTGTTAGCCGAGCCCGCAATCTCGTACCCGTGAAACATTTTTTATTTGTTTGGAATAAAGTATACTACATATTTCGAGTGAAGCCTATCATAATATATTTGTAAAAAAAATGTGTCTGAATTGGTTCTGAGATAAGCGCGCACATAGGCAAACAGTAAAAAAATTCGAACAACCATTGTTTTAGATCATTATACATATTGTCCTTAATAACAGTTTTTTTTTTATATATGTAGGTTTTTATTATATTGTTTTTGGTGTACAGACAGCGATAAGTTACATTATGATTATATGCATAGACTAGTTGTACCCGCGACTTCATTCGCGTGGAATTTAATTTAATTTTTCTAAATTAAAAGTAGCCTCAGTTCTCCTTATTACATCAGCTACCAGAATATAAAAGTCCCGTCAAAGTCGATTCAGCCATTTTAGAGATTAGCCGGAACAAACAGACAGACAGACGAAAATTGTAAAAAAATATTTTAGTGTACAAATATACCGCATTTATATTCATATGCATGTAGTAAAAAACGGTTATTTCCATATTAGAAACAGACACTCCAATTATATTTTTATGTATAGATTATTATTAGGTTTTACAATAAAAAATAATTTGGGTGTACGATTCAAGAAAGGTGCAAAACCGTCACATTCCAATATCGATCGATCGGAAGAATTCAGATTCCAGAGTAGATAATATAAGATTGGTTGCGACGACACCGTGGCAGAGCAAATAAAGGGACTAAACATATTATCTCTGGCTATATTCCATTTCAGAACAATTCTAAAAAAACTCTAAAGCACATGTAAGTTGATTTTTCATTAAAAACTAGGGCATTATTGATATTTCTAAACACTAATTACAATCGTCTGGGTAAATAAAAATACCGCAACATGCACGAGATCTCACCCCAAAGGGGTGCATGGGCAATTTGGCGACCGTAATGTTTCCCTGGGGTGGGGTGGGGTACACGTGCACCCCCGTTTGAGCCAATAGCGGGATGGAAAGTGGACCAAAGCTATTTGAAGTACATGATAACTTATTAGAAAACGTAAGAAACAAGTACAAACCAACAACATAACTAATATTGTAATCGCGAATTGAGTTTGTTTGTTACAGTTTTAAGCCCTAACTATTTAAGCACATATCATGAAATTTGGCAAATACGTATAATTTGAGTGGGCTACTTTTTGTCTCAGTTAATTAGGGTTAAGCGGACGGAAAGATATAGGATAATTGAACTAAATTAAATGTTATAGAATGGCAAAAGAATCATATAAATTCTTACCAGAATTATACATAGGTACACGAAGGATAGAAACATTGTTTATTCTGTGGAGTTTTTTTTAAGTTGTCGTCCTCATCTTCGGAATACTTAATATGGGGAATAATATAAGTTCATAATTTTTAGAGTCTGAATACACTGGTATGACACAAATAATAAATGTTAGAGAAAACTAAAGGAGTGCCTATTAATATAGGTGCTCCTTCATAAATGTAAATCTCATTCAATTCGGTCAAAACATTACTGAGACTATCATTACATAGTATAAAACAAAGTCGCTGTCGCTGTCTGTCTCTATATATGCATCTTTAAATTTAAGATTTTGAAGTTAAGGTTTTTTTTTATAGGTAGTTTGATTTAAGAGGAAGGTTTATATATATATATATATACATATATATATATATAATACATGTACACCCGTGCGAAGCCGCGGCGAGTAGCTATCCAATGATAAATGACAACATAGGCACAGATAAAAACTGTAGATATTTAAAGCTAGATAATGTGTATAATATGATATTAATTTGAAGTATAAAATCGTGTTTGTAGCGTCACAAATACGTTGCGTGACTGGTACGTTGTCATCTAAACCATACGCATGCCACCCTGTAACCACAGAGACACATTTGTACATATATTCCTGTGATGTAACACTATAACATAATGAGACGCTTTTATCTTACGTATGAGTTATGCCACTCAACCTTTTAAACATATTGCTACAATTTATTACAATACTAGTGATCCGGACGGTTTCTCTCGGGAGCTATAACCACTTTCTGAGTTTTAAATTCATAAACATAATACTCATATATTACCTATTGCATTCTGAAATATTTATTTTAAATCTATGTGGGTTCCAGAATTTACTTTCCTCATAACAAAATCCGCTCATGATAATTATTAAAATATTAGTATTAATTTAAGTATATCAAAATAAACCCATAAATAAAATTACTTCGAATGAATAAATTAAAATATTAGTAAAATTAAAATAAAACCACAAATAAAATTTATTACATCTTACTATCTTATTATACTTCAAATGAATTCATTGAATTTCAATTAATTATAGTATAAAGAGCAGATTTTATTTTATAAATGCTTGTTCATAATGGATACACTCAAAAAAGACAATTTATTTTAAAACTCGTCACCAATTAAAAGTTACAAGGTTTAGCAAATAACATAGGCTGTTAACATATTCCATCCTGGCAGCAGAGCTGTGTACAGTTAATTATAACGTATCAGTGCAATTTCCTCCACAATGAAGTTGAATTTGGTGCACTGTGTAGAGAAATTGGATACATAAAATTCAGCCGGCCTAGAGCTCACTTCATCAAGCCTACATGCACATCAATGGTTTGATGGCTGCGGAATACATTCTAGGTTTACATTTGTTCCTGTATATTCACTTGACTGAATATGAGCAATATACAGTGATATAGTGATAATATCGCGTATTCACTTACTTACATAGATCACTATGTATTTTATTTGGGATGGGACCAATTAGCGCGGTATAATCTGTACAGCAACAATAAATAAATTAATATATTTTCTTGAGTTTCAAGTTATCTGAGACGAACTTCTTAAACATTTCATGGATTCACAGGACGTGTATATGGGTCCATTATGTGGCAGAGATGGAAATTTCGTGCAATTCCTGGGCCTTGCGAGTACTTGCGACCCGGGTTTAGATTTAAGGGGCCCCTGTGCCGACGTACGTCAACACTCATCTTAACCGTTCTTGTTTCTCTCTCTGCCTAGCCAGATCTGGTAGTAGCCTTAGATACCCGGTCTAGTATTGAACTTACTACAGTTCTAGCTAGGCCAAGATCTTTTAGAAAGAAAGAAAATAATGAAAGAAAATTGTTTATTTGGTACACTGAAAATAATTTTTAAATTTTAATATTAATCTTGTCGGTTTATAATTAATTTTACAGTACCAAATAGGTCTCCGCTCAGCATAGATCGAAGATAGATAGAAGATCGTATAGAGATTTTTATGAATATAATATATATTTATTCTTCTTCTGAATGAATGAATAATGATAAATGAATAAATAAAGATAGGAATAAATGGCTCAATGAATAAATGAATGAACATATGATAAAATGACTAAATGCCTAAATGGTTAAATGAATAAATGAATGAAAATATGAACAACTGACTAAATGCATAAATGATTAAATGAATAATTGAGTGAATAAATTTATAAATGAATAAATGATTGAATAATAAAATAATTAAATGAATGAATGTATACAAAATATTGATATTTTCACAAAGCGGATTTTATACGGTGTTTGTTTATTACTTTTTCACAACAAGGCGTATGAAAGGACAATAAATAAGAACGGGCCGAGTATATCTTCTAGAATAGAATTTATATATTAAAAAAAAAACAACACAAGTTATGGGCAATTACTTTAGGTATAAATCAAATCTTCTACACTCAAATTAAAAAAGGAGACGAATTCCTAAATAGCACCTGAACCTATCTATCTAACTTTAACAACAATGGAAGCTGTGGAATTAATACTACTACTAGTCTGCTCAATCCAAAAATTTGTGAAATTTTAGCTGAGTTTTAGAATAACAAACCAAATGACAGCATACATACATGTAGTTTCAACATACTAATGAATAATGGAGACAATGCATTTGATAACACATTTGTCGCAACAATTCTGCTTAACTGACCTTAATGTCTGAAATGATAATAGTTGGTTTAACTGCAGAGACAACTGGACGGAACATAAAGCAAGCACTATTTAGTAAATCATCTCTCGTATCATAAAATAATACAGACGTTGCACTTTGCAATTTGCATACGAGTATACCTAGCAGTTTGTACTATTTACATGAAAAAAAAAAACAAAGGCAATTTTATTAATAGACATAAAATTTTTTAAATGTCGTAAAATTATGATGGCTTAGGTTGTTTAGCGGTTATGCACGTCTTACTACTTCCCATGATTGCTGGTTGTACCTTGTACGCTACAAACATTTGTATGATTGTATTTGTATGATTGTATTTGTATGATTGTTTTCTATGTATTATTATTTATTTACAAAAAAATGTAATCGTAAGACAAGCTCTACTTAACTTGGAACTAGGTGGCGCTGTGTGAATTGTCCTTGTACATGCGATATTGCGATAAATGCGATATTGTATGTCTGTAACCTTTTCATGACAATGATATTTAACATAAAGTTAGATTGCATCACGAGATCGGATATACTTATCTCAAATCTTTTGCTTTATATTTTGTCCAGTATATGTAGTTAGCAGTAAAACAAACGAAGTCGCTAATAGCTCATAATTTTTGTTTGCGAACCGATTATACTAAATCATGTTGCTTTCATTTCAATCCATTTAATACATAACTAAATAGATAATAAAAGGTATGTACTAAGAATAATCACGAATTTTCTTTTGTTTCATCTGGCTGTACATTTTTTATTAAAAATAATGCGTACACGTTGTATATATGTGTATTATCAAAGTAAAATAAAAAGTTGTTTAAAAGTTTTGGTCAGTTTGTTTATACGTTTGTCCATAGTAACGCCAAAAACGGCTTATATAATTAAAATGCCATTTCCGCTGTTTGGTAAAACATTTATTATCTGCAGATTCTGCCAAACTGAAGAGGTAACGCCACTACACATCCTATGTGATTGTAGCCCACTCATGCCTAAACGAAATATCTCAATTAGAAAGTTTACACTCTTTCCCGAGGAGATAAAAACCATTACTCCTAAAAATCTCCTTCAATTCTCGTCCCTGACGGATCTAGGTAGCGAACTCTGAAAAAAGGGTGAGCACAAAAGATCTATGTAGGTCGCAGTGCTACAGGTGCTACAAACACCTGACAATAGCCCAAAAAACCTAATAAAAAAATTGAAAAAAAATGTTTATTAGTAAATTGATTGAAATAAAAAATTATTAGTAAAGTGATGATAATAATAGAACTATTATCTTCACATGCGTTTTTATGATTGAGGTTAGATAAAATGATAAAATTTCTATTACATGTTTTTTTACTTCGACTACACAATTGTAACATATACAAAGTGTTGTTCTTTTTATACACTAGCTAACCCGGCAAACGTTATTTTGCTATATAAATTAATTATGTATCGACCACCAAAAGTAGCAAATTATTAAAGTAATGACATCGGCTATTAAAAATAGAGGTTGATGGTAGAAGGCTGAAAATTTTGGGTTATATGTAATGAAATAAGGCATTAAAAATGCCGATTCATAAAAACTTTGTTCTAAAATTAAAAATGTGGAAGACCACACTTATCATTTAGTTTTTTTTTTGGAAGAATAATGTCCTGTTTTCTGAACGACTGAAAATTTTGTATTGTCTTAGTTAACTGTACATTTTGTACGGATAGTACAAAATTTCATAAGAGTCGATCCAGCCGTTTCAGAGACCATTTAGTTACATTGTCACAGTAGAATTTTGTATATTCGAAGAAAAAGATTTAGAGACAGAATAATCAAAAGAAATACTTATAGAAAATCATATATCTAACATACATATTTTACAATTAATAATAGAATACATACAGTTGATATTATAAAGATGGTTGTATTCATATTTGTGATACTAGAAATATGCTTAACAAATTTTAATTGCAAAACGATGTTCAATGCGAGACAATAAACGGAACAAGATGTCCCAAAGAAGGCGTGAATAGTAGAATTTAGTAAACCGAGACGTATCTATATACTGTACAAGACTCTCCAGAATATCCAGTCTTATTACGCTTTTTAGTTAGCGAACGATCAAATTCCCAAGAGCGCGCCCAAAATTTTGAACTACGTTATGAAGAAAGATATAGAGCAGTTGTAAATCACAACACATATTTGCGTGTAAGAACACTCACAGGACAAGAGGTTGGACTGCCTTTCTCTAACTCGAGCCGGGAGTGAACCAATAAGTTCCCAAGAAAGCTACGAACTAAATTAAGCGCAGCGAGGAGCGAATTATTATTCGCAAGTGTACTGAACATATTGGATTTGTCCAGTAGCTAATGACCGTTAAAGCACTTGCAGTTGGACCATTCACCTGTATGTATGATTTAAGTGGAGACGTTTTTAGGTTCGCGAAATAATCGCGAAAAAATACAAATCATCATCGTCATCATCATCATTAGCCTACTGCAGTCCACTGCTGAACCTATATAATAATAAATATAGTAGGTCTCTTCCAAGGCACACCACTGAGCACGATTTTCAGTCCCTGTTATCCAGTTGAAACCCGTAATCCTACGTATGTTGTCACTACATGTATGTAGGTTCCGAGCGTCCTAAGCTCCGGTTGCCAATTCGCGGTTTATACTATTCTAGAATTGGAATTTGAAATAAAAATATTATATATTTCTTTTTCTTTTTCCTTTTCAATATATTCACCTGCTAACCTAATATATTTTTAAAAAACTGTATTTTTGTCTGAAACCTATGTTGAAACTGCAACTATCGCTTCTTCAACGAAAAATTTCTTGCCACGAAGTTCTATATCAAGTTTGTACCTAAACTATAATAATCGCTGGGACACAGATAATGACTGAAGGGTAGGTGATCCAAAATTAAAAAAATCACTTTCTGCAGGGCACCTACTTCAATACAGCTATTGTGTAAAAGCGTGTTGCCATGCATATGCAGAAGAAGGAGACTTCTTCAATTTTCCTCTTACAATTTCTCTAATGCCTACTTTAAGATTAAAGCAGTTATACACGTTAGTCTTTTTAATCCATGTACAGGATAACTTCCGAGTTCCAAAATAATGCGGCCAAGATTTTCCTAGCCCATGTGAAAACATTTTTTGTACCATGATGTGTCTCTTTGTGCTACTGCATAGTCTTGATTACTCGTGAGAACACTTCACGCGCTAATGTTTTTGAAGCGGCATAAGTATTTACAGCATGTATCTTGCACTGCAAAGGAGATCATAAAGAATTTTAAGAATTGATAATCCGCTACTCCAAATATCTGCGAATTGTATGTTCTTTAGCCAGGCATTGTCCAATTACTTCAACTACAAATCTACTATTTTTTCAACTTTTTGAATCATTTCCCTAGTGGCCACGTCATTAGACGTTCTGGCCGTGATTATCTTTAATCGAGTTTCTGCGTTTCTTAAAATTTATACACACCCAATGTACGACACCTAGTTAAAAAAAATAGACTTCTAGTAAATTTTATCTGGGTTTTACTGGCGTTTGTTTCTTGGTTTGTCTATGTCACAGGACAGAAAAAAGTAGTAATTTCTTTTGGGTCAATTTGTTAGCAAAGTTATTATCGAATTAGTTTATATTTGTGCTTTGACAAAAAATTACGGAAATCTTACTCGAAAATTAAATTATTTTGAAGACTTATTAAAGATAGAGTATTTTACACGAAATATACTCATAAACCTGTCGTTTAGGAGTATATTTCGTGTAAAATACTAACCCATAATCACAATAATTTTGTATTATACATTTAATAAAATGTACAAAAACAATAAAAATATAATATATAGGTCGATATCTATATAGAAAAATAACATAAAATATTCCTAACAACAGACAGTAAAAATAACCTATCACTATCAATACTAGAATGAATAATTAAGCCGAAAATAATGGGATAAATTATTCACAACGAAAAATATTATGTGTTGCACTTCGACAATGCAGCTGCGTTTCATATTTTTAGTATCAAAATGCCAATTTAAATTATCCATATCCGTGGAGCACTTATAATAACGACGTCCGGATAATGTAAATTGTTTTTCTATAGATATTTTTTTTCTGCAACATATAAACCAACAGCTAACCTGGGGTAGAGATTTAACATCGTCGCTAACAAGAGTTGTTTTAAAATTTACAATTTGCTATTTTCTTTGAAATATTTGAGTCACAGTTACAAGTTTAGATGTACATATTTGCAACTGCAAACATACAATCACATATCTGTAATTTTCAATCTATTTCAAATAAGAATTGTTAGCAACATAAACTTGTGATAGATAATTCAACCCATGGTTATAATATACGTACGTATACATTACAAAGATATATTTGAATAGAGACAGTAACTTTCAACTAATACAGCGAATGAAATGCAAAATATATTCACATAAATAAGAGGTATGCAAGTTCTTTGTCAATTATACCTAGGTAACTACGCGACTACATGATCTCAACGAAATATAGGGGCTCCGCTTTCGAGATACGAGTGTTAACCACTCCAAGCTCAAAACAAAAGGGGTTGTTGTAGATAACAATAGAATGAGTGTATGAAATCAAGGTCTGGACTGAGAAGTCAAGGTTTATTTTAGTATATTGTAGAGACTATGTGCTGAATCGACAGGTACACGTGTTATCATGTATGTGAGCGTTATACAAAGCTCATAAAATTAAATGTCCCTCTGTAGCTATACTGATACCGCCGATGTGCTGTTTTCGCTATTAGGACGAAACTAAACGGAGGAGGATCTTTTCACAGGTACCAAGCGGCGTCGCATTATTGTAAAATGGTGTTGTATATTGAAATTGGAAAATTGATTGTCAGCAATATATGTCTACGTTGTTCAGTTAACAATCTTAAAAGGAAGTTTGAGAAACTTTTCGTCGTTTCAAGCGTATCATTGGTGGGGAAATTAAAAACGATCTTCAACGTTCTATAGATTACTCCTTATTTCCCTGCCAATTTCTGCTTCTAAAGTCTACTTCAACCTCTTTGGTTTGAACTTGGTGTAGGTCTTCTCCATACAATCCCAATGAAGTGTCCTTTGCCATAACCACTGAATCTTGGCAATAGACTTGAGGTCATTGCTCCATCTAGTACACAGTTTCGCAAACATTGTGCCGCAGCACACTGGTGTATCGTGGTCATTAGTTAGAGTGCCGCGGAAACGGAAAACGAAGTGGAGCCTTATCATCATTTGCTCTAAATTTTGATCGCTCAGTTAAAAAGGCACAAATTTCTCAATAAACATTTTAAGTAAACGTTGGGTTTTTCTTTGATGTGCCATTAAAACTTCTTGATTTGATAGGTGTACCTTAAGTACAAAAAGTTTGCGGAACAGTTACGTGTTATTACTTTTTTAATTTACTTACGTTTGCGGCTATATCAGTTATTTTAATTTAGTTACTCAGAAAATGATTTCATAATGGTGATCGTTAATACTTTTAGAAATATCCTTTGATCCTATTAATTAAGGAACTGTTATGTTGCTATTTTTTATAGTACCTGAGATGTAGTGGATGAAACAGTCAGAGACCGTTTGCACAAAAAATATTTTGTAGATCCCCGAAGGCGCTTGGTAGTCCCCGACCGTTACGCCTGACCCTCACGTCACGTTACGGAACCCTAACTGGGGTGGATTACAGGAGCGGATGGACGGAACAACGCTTACGCTCCCACTCCGCCGCCTGCTTTTGCGATAGCTGCAATATTGCTGCTTCTGAGAAGCAGCTATATCGCAGCTAGTTCTTTACTGTGTGTAGTGTAATTTCACTATCCTCAGCAACGTTATGTAGCGTTTTACAATATGCTAATATGAAAGCTGAGGTTTTCTTTTCATAGAATTCCATACAAGACTTTTTTTGAGGTTTGTGATTACTACATGCAGCCTCATTTCTACAGTTCATTCCGTTTAGGTCCAATAGGAACTGCTACAAAGTTCCTACATACATATTACCTAACCTTCCACCTTTTTTCTTTCCAATATGGTGGTTTTAGATTGAGGAGATTGTAAATTTAGTAGAATAGTTAGTCGTAGTAAAGGCTGTTGTCATTGGAGTCAAAGCAATTGGAGATATTGCAGTTTTAATACAATAAATGAGTGGCTACTTTCATTGTTTTAGCTACCATATTACCACACATATTTAATGTGCAGTGGAAGGTATCATTTTTATAACCGAAGAGGAACTAATGATTATTATTCAAGCTGTTGATTTACCAATCCTCAACAAAGAATAAACAACAGGTTTTGTCGCAGTAATAGGAATTTATTATGTGTTTTTAGGGAACTGAGTATTAGATTACTGCTAGGTCATATTATTCTACATGGTAAACTCAATATTCCCAAAAGGGTACCCTCTATTCCTTCATATACATGATGGAGAACAATTTTAAATACTCATTCTGCTCATAAATACCGTTACTAGTTTTTTCATACTTCATCCTCTTCTCTGCATATTATGAGGAATTCATACTCTGGGTGGGCGTGTTTTTTTTATTTTATCAGTTATTCAGTTCTTTCTTTTACTTCCTTAATTATACTGTGTACTGTTTGTGCTTAAAAATACTGTGTATACACTTAATATATTCTATTGTCAGTCTCTGTGGTCTAGCAGATTAACACCACTTTATTTTTTATGGTGGCACATTAGATTTCTCATATGGTACAAATATACATTCATGAGTATAATTGTCTCTTGGGACTAGATGGGACCGTGTGGATTGGTCAGAGTTATTATTATTATAAAAAAAACAAGTTTATAATAATATTCACTTTCGGTGTAGAATAAAAATAATAAATCAATAAAAATATTTTTCTGTCAATATTACTTTCAGACCATAGAAATGAAATAAAATATATATTTTTAATTCAATGGCAATAATAATGTCTGACTAAAAATAAACATATTACAACTACTTGACTAGGCTACATTTAGCTACTGAATTCCATATATTATTATTATGAATTTTGGTTATTTAATAAATTATATTTTAAAACATTTAGTCCATAAATTTTCATTTTAAATTTACTTCACATGCATATAAACTGAAAGTACTAAGTATATTCCAAAATAACATCTTACTGTGTTAAAAATTAATATATTAAAGTTTTTAGTAAGAAGCAAACAAAAATGTTTCATTTTTGTACCTCAAATATCATGAAAGTGAAATGAATGTAAGAGGCATCCGTTCAAAATTACTACGCTACGGTGTATTATTAGTAAACAAATGTCTCAGTTTTCGATTTGCCTCCAATATTTTAATATTACGACAAAAACAAAGTTCGAAACAATTAACGAAAATATAAATAGACTAATGTATCACTCAAGTAAAAGAAAAAGAATGCTGTCTCGAGATCAAGAAACGTACACTTGACTCCCGTTAGGCCTTAAATTATTTATATTACCGAAAACTGATGAACAAAGCGCTTTCATGAAAACATAACAAAAACAATAACAACTGAAAGTGAATACTGTTCTCGCATGCATATACAACCAAGTAACGCACCTTCAAGTGCCAGTGCCAGGTACATAGGTGGAACCCGGTGACATGGGGAGAGAATTAACATAACTTTGTCCTTACACAGTTCAAATCACAAGCCATAATTCAGTAAGTTAACACTAAAGGTCTCTTCACGTTAACTTCAGTTCGGATATCACCATTCTATATTCATATTTAGTTATAATATTACGAATATACGTTCACGGAACAAAATAAAATAATATATCACCTACAATTAATCGACCATAGCATAAAGCCCTGTGAAGTGCGTTTCCGAAGCCGACGACAATGATACTGTCTATGGTTTGATGTTGAGTCTCGAAGAGGACTTGTGTGGAATGAATTATAACGAATGAACGAATGAGTGAAGTTTTATTGTCTCTACGAATACAATTTTGAACCTTCACCATAGACCTTTTGTTTTATTTTCAACGGCAACACTTAACAGGGTATTACTGAAGTGTATTATGTTACTGGAAGACTGCGTATTTCATATCGCCTAATCTGAAGAAAGTAGAAACCTAATGTTATAAATTATTAACTATAGTTTCATCGTGATAGTACCTCAATATTAAGAATATATGTATTAAATTGTCTCTATATAAGAGATTCCTAAAAAACTTTTATATAAGAAACAAGTTTTGTTTTTGCTTACTGTTCGGAATTGGTCGCTACTTGTAATTTATTGACTGTAGACTTATTCTATCTTATATTTTCAAGTCAAAAGCTGATAATTGTTATCTAAGCATACATTCATTCTTCGATCAATAATTATGACTGAACAGCTTGTATCCATGATTATGATTAATCAAAAATAAAAAAAAACTATTTTTTTCTGGTCACACAGCTTCCGGTTTCTGTTCTGTCTTCAATACTTGCTCGTTGTCTAATAGTCGAACATTTTAATAGTGAAAAATATGGCTAATATAGCAGCGCAACGTATTAGAAGAGAAATCAAGGAGGTAATGAAAAATGAAGAGGTAAGTACACTATTCTCCCATTGAATCTTAGTATGTAAACCGTGCCTTGATAACTGGACACTTACTTGCATATTTTGTATTTTTCTATGGAACATCGATCAATGTAGTACAAAGTACGATATATTATGGTCCTCATTTTAATCCAAATGTTCATAATATTCATGTGGATATTGAGCCATTCTTCAAGCCAGTTACTAAAACTACAGTGATTCAGCAGGTTTTGAAATGTCACTTTATCTTTTCTCCTTAAAAATATTGTTTCTACTAATGCGAGAATCTATCTAAACCAATACAGCCATATATAAATAAAAAATCCAAATATATGTTAAATTTTGGATTGTATGTAATTTTTGTACTTATGTACCATATTTTTAACAGTAGTAACGATCGATAGTGGAAAGTGTATTTGCAATATATTTAATATATAGTTACGTACTTTATTACCCACTAATGTTGTGTGTTAAAATATGTATCTATTTATTTAATTAGTCTTTTTTTTTCTGACTGAAATCACAGGTCATAAATAGTAATCAAAATGGATGCCAGGTGCTAGGTACCTTTGTTACCTAGATTATAATATAATTAATTATTTTATAATTTATAAATCCTATGTATATAACATGTAATTTATTATTGCCTTGCCTTTATCTTCTTCATTTGAAGCACTTTTAAGTCACAGTTTGAAAAAATATATGAGCTGTAAATAAGATTACTGAAAACAATAGTCCCTATTATATACTTACTGAAATGCGTATTTCTTGACATATAGACTACTTTTTAAGAAAGCACCCATTTTAGTACTTAGTATATCTTTCTCCTGAGATTATTCAACAGTAACACAACACAATATTATTACCACTATATATTATATTATATATATTGTTTTATTAACATATATTACAAAACAATATAAACATAACTATCACAATCTGTTCACATTCATGTCCATAGGTAATAAAAAAAATCTTACTGTTAATGTAAATGGAAAAGTTCCTGAATATGGATGGATAGATGGATGGTAACAAACATAACTCTTTCACACAAAAACCACTAAATGAATTTTAATGAAACTATACAGTAATATAGCATATCAGATTAATAAATAGGCTATAAATTTCTTGCAGTTGAAACTGCGGGTACTGCTTATATTATGCGGACAATACTTTAACACAGGGAATCAATAGATATCCAGACGAACAAATACAATCAGCATCATTACTAAGAATAAACAAACACTTCCAAAGTTCAATAATTTCTACAGCAAAAGCACTTCGATTTACCTAAATGCTAATCTAATAAGTAGTATGCCAACTAATTTTAAAACAGAAATAAGAAGAACAATAATGTTTAGTCACATTATTATATTTCCTGTTACAAAAAACTTGATAAAATATAATAAATTAAAACCAAATTTCCAAAATATATTTATTTTTTAGCTAAAACATTAAAAATCATAACAATTCCAAATACTAAACTGGATGGTGGTGAAAAAAATGTAATACAAAAAAAATTACAATCACAAGCGGCTAAAAAGTCCTTCCTAACATGAATAAATAATTTTTTAATATTAAATTTTTCCTTTTTTTAAGTCAGTTGAAATCAGTAGAAATTGTTTACTTCTTAGATTTTAAGTGGCCTTTTTTATGGATGATTATGGAATGGTGCAATCGCCTGTGCTAATAGTTTACGCTAGCGGGGCACTAGTGAGGAGTAAGCCCATTGTGACAAATTCACCGAGAATTTATCACAATGGCTTCCAGGGGGAACTGTGTGGAGGTTAACCTGACATGATACATTGCTAGCAATAAGATCATCACACCATACAATCGCCTTTCCCCCTAGTAGTTTATATTAACATACCTATAATTTTTTTATGGTTTCCCAGTTATTTTTGTTATTCTGCCTAGTATCTAAACATAGTTTGGAGTAATAAATAAAAACAGTCACCTTTTTCTGTATAAAATTTTATTTAATTTTAGTACTAGTAATATAAACAAATATTTTAAATACTTTCAGTTTAACTAAGTAGGTACAATTTGATGTTTTCATTTCAAAATGTGATAAATTAATCCTATTAACAGTAAATCAATTATTTTAAAACAAAAATAAATAACATTAATAGAATAACTTTGACGATCCAAAGTTACACTAATGTTAAACTGTAGTTTGTCTTTGTCTCGAGATATATATTGACATTCCCTAAGTTGTTAGGTTTCTGCGATTCCTAAATCAGCACTATCAGAAATTAATGTAAGTTCCTCAGAAATAATCTGGGTATGTTTAATGAAAACAAACTAAAAATTAGTAAAGTGTAGGTAATAAATATAGGATTGTTGTATCAAAACAGATATGTTTTAATTGACAAATATTTCACTATAACAAAGACTGACTGGATTTTTAATTTATCTATACATATACATACAATTAGTATGTCTGTTTGTAATATTGAAATAACCCTTTTTTACCACATGTAATTATGGTACATAACTAAAAAGTAATTTTTTACAATTTTTGTTTGTCTGTTTGTTCCGACTAATCTCTGAAATAACTAGACTGATTTTGACGGGACTTTTTTGGCAGGTAGCTGATGTAATAAGGATTAACTTATGCTACTTTTAATTTAGAAATATAAAGTTTAATTCCACGTGGACGTAGTCGCGTGTACGGCTAGTTAAATATAAGGACCTTCCTATGTTATTATATTTAATAATAAGCAACTTCGTCTGCATCACACTTACTTATGTCTATGTGTATTATTCTATTGTATAAGCTTCATTACTCTATAGTTTTATCAAAATTCGTTCCGTAAT
Organism: Achroia grisella; assembly: GCF_030625045.1. Lineage (NCBI taxonomy): Eukaryota > Metazoa > Arthropoda > Insecta > Lepidoptera > Pyralidae > Achroia > Achroia grisella. The sequence continues at coordinate 1,974,371 of NW_026712977.1, read as the reverse complement.
TTTTGTGTCAAAGAATAACAAACATCCATCCATACTTACAAACTTTCGCGTTCATAATGTTAGTCAGATACATACAATGTTTAATTCAATGTTAGGAATGAAAAAAGTAGTGTATGTACATGAATTTTAAAAATATGCTGTAGAAACATCATTGAATAATTTAAAACTTATCCAAAATACAGCTCCTTTCCACTTCTGGTTACAAGCTGGTTAACCTGTTACCGAGATAAAAACAGACAATAGGGGCATTGCTCGCCCATCTTTAGAGTATATTAATTGATCAGGTCTTTTTATTTCTTTATTAATTCACAAACAGTTTATACAGATAGGTCATTTTTTGAAGGATTATTTCTGAACTTACTTGACACTTATTATTTAAATTTGTCCAATTTATACATAATCTTTAAAATATAACCTATGTGTATGCTAATGTGTCAACTGTATAGTCTCATCAAAATCTATTTAGTATTTTTGTGTGAAAGGACAAAAAACACACTATATTCAACTTTTAGTGTTATGATATTAGTTAGATAGCTTATTTAGCATATATTTTATTTATTTAATTAATTTTGATTACATCCATATTGTGTTAGTAAACAACTTATAAACTATTATATGTTAGTATATTATAATATATAGAGATATGCTCTCAGTTCATATATCTATGTCCACGTCCAGAAGCACAGGGTCCGCAGCAGTGCAATAATGATATCCAGTGTCTCTGGAACAGACAATCTGCCAAATTTGCAATAGTGGTTAGGGGCCTATTAGCGTTAAGAATTTTTGTTCCTTTAAAAAAATTAAATGTAACAAAAACTCTAATCCATTTTTGACGCGTCTTATTTCAGATTACGGGAGCGTCAATCAAATTGGAATTAATAGAAAACCGTTGGACAGAGCTGAAGGGCGAGATCGGAGGACCACCAGATACACCATATCAAGGCGGCACATTTACCCTTGAAATAAAAGTACCAGAAACGTATCCATTCAATCCACCTAAGGTACAGTTCAAGATATATATATATATTTAACCTGCAGACCCGGCCACTCGTTGCTGTGGCTAAGGTTGTAGAATAAAATAATATTCCGACTATAAAATTGAGATGTAAGCTATCCTGTCTTTCAAGTTGGATCGAATTGCACACAATGTACAAATTTGCAATCGGTTCAGTAATTTAGGAGTCCATCGCGGACAAACAACGTGACACGTAATTTTTATATGTAAAGATAATATACCCCTTGACAATTCACATAGCGTCGTTATTAACAAAAAAAATTAATATATTTCCTACTTCATCTGTGTAAACATAAAGTTTAAATTGTAGTGTTGATGAATTTATACTTGGTTAACACACTATGTGGTGGCGGCAGTTTAACAATGCTGACCAGCTGTGTTAAAGCGCAGTGTGAGAAGGGGGGGGGGGGGGGGGGAGAGAAGCAATCCTGGATTTATAAATAAGCCATATATGGCCTATTTAAATCCAGGAGCGGATTTCAGAAGGAGGACGGTCACTTGATTTCAGAGGATAAAAGATAAACAATTTATAAATCCGGCACTGGGGAGTAGAGGCAAGACGTGAAGTTCGTTTGAACTAGTTTTAACTGATTTATGGATGATAACACAAAAATGAAAACATTATTTTATTTAAATACAAGATTCTTTAGTGGGACAGTACTCAATATCTATAAAGTTCATCAACCATACATTTATCTTCCTACAATAACAATATCTGTATATATCATGTACGTAACGATTTATAATATTCCATGTCAACAAAAAGGGCAGCGCAATAATGATAAATAAATGAACAGCAATCAACTGTATATTAAATGGCTATTGATTGTTGTTTGTAGCAAAAATAAATGATCTTGAAAAGTTAGTTTTCCACGGCTACTTTACGATGTATTGTAGGTGAATGAATAGTTTTAGAAATCAATTGGACGAAATTGACATCTTCGACTTTTGACCTTTATGAATGCCAGCTTGCATCAGGAGCGTGCATCACGTGCGCTTCGTCATCGTTGAAAATTACGTATTCACGTTCTTTTTTGACGTAATACATACTTATCGACTATAGTTCGTATTCCAATATTATTAAGACTGATTTTAGGCCAAGATTATGAGATGATCATTATATGTGAAAGATTGAACTACTTGATGATGATGGTTATAAAACGATATTTTTTTCATGATTAATAAAGTTTTAATATTTTAGCGATATTGTTGTTAATTTCTTTTGTCAATCAAATGACTGAATTATCTTTTATATAAGTAAATAGTTCTTGTACCATTGAATAAAAAAAATAAAATAATAGTAAATTGAATAAAAAATCTATTTTTTTATATACGTTGATGACAATAGTGAACGAAACGTGTACAGTGGAAAGTTATGAAAACAAATACATAGAATAAATATCTATAACTTTTATTTATTACAATACATTATATAGATTACAATGGCATAGCAGATAATGATATGAAATGAAACAGTGGAACAAGTGAATGATTTTCTATATTTACAATGCATGAAAAGTGTAAGATTGATATTAAAAAGAGAATGAAAGTAGGAAATAGAACAAATAGCTGCTGCTCAGTTATGCTTGCATAGCCATAATTGAAAGAGTAACACCAACATATATATGAAAGTAAATCGTGAGTATTGCTAGAGAAAGGCTGAAAGCAGGAACAATGCAATGGAAATGTTATCTTTGAGAAGTATATGCAGTGTAAAACGAAAGGTAGTATAAAATAAGACAGAAAGACAATATAGTTACAAAGATTTAAAATAATGTGTGACAATCTTTTGGAAATGATGAAGGATGAATTCATTTTGAATTCATTCTCAATGTAACAAAAGATACATTGAGAATGAATTCAAATAGGGGACATACTACACGCAATAAGAAGGCAAAAAGGCCAAATGAAACTTGTATGTAACCGCTAAACTTTATGAATAGATTGATAAATGTAGAGGAAGCAAATAATAATTTATGAATGGGAGTATTTGGCGTTTCATAGTGTCCAATAGAGAAGCGTGTATGTATGTATATTTAGTTGAAATATTAACACTGGACAACTAACTGGTGATAAAGTTTTGTATTGCTCTATAATTTTATATTTTTATACAATCATGATGATATAACATACATGATGAATGAGATGTAATGCACTAGAAAAGTGTTAAGTAAATGTATAAGAATAAAATATGACTATAAGTAAAATCTTTTTTCCAGATTCGTTTCTTAACGAAGATATGGCACCCCAATGTATCATCAGTGACGGGCGCAATCTGCTTAGACATACTCAAAGATCAATGGGCAGCTGCTCTTACGTTGCGGACAGTACTACTCTCTATCCAAGCGTTGCTTGCATCTGCAGAGCCCAATGACCCACAGGATGCCGTTGTTGCCAGACAGTATAGAGAGACTCCACATATGTTTCAAATGACTGCGATGCATTGGACGAATATTTACGCTGGAGGGCCCACACCCGTGTATGAATTCAATCAAAAAGTTAGAGTACTTGCCGAAATAGGAGTGACCGAGCAAGTAGCACGAGCTGCTCTATCCACATACAACTGGGACATCGAGAGGGCTACTGAGGAGATATTTAGTGAGTATTGTTTGTAATTTTATTAATCTTTATCCACGTAAGTATTTTAAATACATAGCATGCAGGAATAAATTATGTTATTTAGGCCTCCCATCTTTTTATGATCATGTGACAACTCAATATAACAAATAGTCATGTATATATATATATATTTTTTTTAATTATATTTTGCCATTTTTTATTAGACTATAAATTATTATTAAATGTATTACTGTAAAGTTTCATTATGTTCCATTTAGTAGGTTTTGAGTAAAAGAGCAACAAACATCCATCCATCCATCTAGGCAAACTTTAGCATTTGTAATATCAGTAGGATATTTCGTTTCAATAATTGTGCGTAATAAGATAATACAAAAACATACATTGTCTTCCACTTTATTTAGATAGATTCCAATTTACTTTTAACATTGAAGTGCAACTGCTATATAATTTACAATGTATTTCTTTTTCTTTATTCACTTTTGATGTTATATCGTATTAGTTATTTATTATATTTTAATATTCAATGTAATTATTACTCTACGGCGACATGGTGTGCTGCGTATAAGATACTTTATTTTGTTTGGCAGTATTCATAATTATTTTTATATAATGATGGTGAACAAGCATTCAGACGTTTATTCATGTTGTAGTATTTGTAATGACAATATGGAAGGAAAAAAAATACTACAAATATAACATCTTGCTGATGTTATATTTGTAGTATTTTACATTTAATGTAATATTTTAGTAAAGAAACAAATTTTTACGGTTATGCAGAGAATATGTATAAAATTGTATGAAAAGCATGAGTGAATGTATTGAGAAATATAATGAATGTAAAATTGTATCTATATCCACTATATCCGTAAAAACTTGCTTGTTTATATTTGTTATTTTTACTACTAGAATTATTTAAAACATCATTGCCAATTGATTGTATTTATGTAGCATATTGTTTATTGCATTTGAATATAATTCCTAAAGTGAAATGATAATGAAAAACTACGAAAACTACACGACCAACTTTACAACTCTCGTTCTTCTCCTTGATTCCTTAAATAACTAAATGAATAATATTGTTACAGAATAACATGGGGGGGGACCGGTGTCTGTCGCTGTTGGAAGATATTATCTTCGACGATATAGAACAGTGATATGGGATTTTATCGCCGAGTATTATTTATTACTATTATTATTTTCAACAGTCCTCATTCTTCTTTGCTTGTCAGATTCAAAATAAACAATTTGTCAAATGTTTATTGTTGTCCTAATCGGACTTCTGAATTTTGGTTTAGTTTTTTCAAAGTTTCCTTTATAATTTTTATGTTCGATGATAGTCGAAAGCTGCATTATATTATAAGAACTATGCAATAAAGCAGTGAAATATCATCGAGTTTTGGCAATATTCGGTGTTTATTATTCGGTGTTTATTAATATTTAGCTGGCAGACGTTCCCCGGTCATGACGATGAGGTGTGAAGGTCATCACTAGACCTTCGAGTGATGCTTATTTTTATAAACTATTCTTATTATAATTAATTCTATTCTGGCCTGATTGTACTGTGGGCCAGATATCTAACATATATAATTTTATAATCGTGTTGTAAGAATTTTAGAAACGTAAACGTTTGTAATGTTGTAATATAAATTTAAATTGAAAATTATTAATTTTAAGGTCATACACTAACAGTAACTGAGCTTGGCTGAATTAAATTTGCAATGCATGTTGAAAATCACATATTAATTTTTTTATTCAAATGAACTAAACTTATTTATTGAATTATTTTGACAAATAATAATTTTCAACATTGTTTAATTTATCATTCGGTCTCTATATTTTAGAAAACATGTACACAATTTGAAATTTTCAATAACCATATTTCACAATTTTCGATATTATAGACTAGGTGTTAAATTACTGTACTGAATCTCTATGGCATAAAAATATTATATTGAGTATTATTAATATTTGTCCTAACAAATCGAATCTACTTCCGAGTTCTAGTGAAACTGAAAAATATAATAGTCATGTAGTACTTACTTTAGTTAAACATCCGGTTATGTATTTTGCATTCATTCATCAGCATATCCATTTAAGTAATGACATAATTACTTATCTTATAAGTAACGATTATTAAGGACTTTTTTTAAATGAATGAATGTAATAGAATACATTAATGCCCTCTACCTACAGTAACATTGATACATTTATGTTTCGGAATTTGTGATAGAATGCTTACTGGCCGCTTTAGTGACTTATAGCAAAACAAGAACAAATGAGACGGTCATATCACAAAACAGACATTTAATTATTTAGACATTTTATTGCTATTAGGAGTTTTAGGTAAAATAAGATGCCTAAAATATATTCTTTTAATTGTTTTTAATTCTAGTTGGCAGACGACTTAACATTTACCAAAAATTGGGCTTATTACATTCTTATAAATACAACGGTTGTTTGACATAACTTATACACTTTCAAACATATTTTATAATAATTGTAAATAATATAGGTATCCAACTGATTTGTAGTTTAGGCAAGTAGATAGTTTACTCCATAAATATCAATTGTCTATAATAAAGAAGTATTAGAGGAAGCACCATCACATACCTCATTCCTGGGCGGACAGATTCGCGGATAGCGTATAGTATTCATATGGTGATTAGTATTAACACTTAATCTAATGCAGTTACTTAAAAACTTTCAACTTCCAAACAAGGTCAATTTCTTTTTCTACTGAAAAAATTAATAATACTATTTGTTCGGTGATAGCGCCGTCTATTTCATATCATATGGAGCTTTATAATTACGTGTGTTTCACGCAGTCGACTAATAGTAAAGACGCGTGTAGACAGTAAATATTAGAATTATACCTCTTCTTAATAATTTCTATGAAGCTCCGTCTTGTAGAATTGTCGTTGATTGTTTTAATTTTATGTTATATTTAATAATTAATATATCCGCTGTGATTTATCTGTCCATATTTTGGGTAACACATTGAATAATATTAGATGTATTTTCATTTAGGATATAGAAATAGAGTAAGATAAATTCCAATTTTAATTCGAGATAAATTTTTGGTAAGCCATTTTATCTCGACAGTTGGATAATAGGTTTCCATTGTTACTACGTTAAGTCTGTATACTCGTTGCAGTATGTGAGATACATTGTCTTCTCTTCAATATAAAGTACATTTTGCTTTACATTAATTTTATCAATTTCTCGTCATTCAATTCCAAATTTAAGTTACATTATTTTCTAAATAACTTTGTTGTATATCTATTTATTAATTATTCTTTATACGGTGTCCCTATTTCGAATGTCAATAATAACCATTTGGGAATTAATCATCTCAAAATTATCTCAAATCTGAGTGTTGACGATTAATTATTAGTTTTGTTACGATTTGCGGGGCACTTATTTTGAGGTCAATGGTTTATTATAATATATTACCATAATCATAATTAATATAGTTGTATAACATAATTATAATGTTTATCATTAGTATGTAATTACTCTTTACTTAAAATGAACGTGATCGTAGTATGTTTAAGAAAATTATTTTTAAGTTCCTGTTGGCCTTCTCGATTATTCCATTTTATTTTTCGACACAACGTGGCAAGTTCCACTTAGTTAAGATGCGTATTTTACCATATTTAGTCAGTATGAATCGTGTAGGCGCGCAAGCCTTTGAATAGTAATTTTAATATTAAATACTTTGCTGTGTATTCTGATGAGAAAGTCGGTATGTTACATTTAGATATTTGTCAAAATTTGTTTAGGAAACTATTATAATATAAAAATAATATTAATATTAGATTTATGATAATTCAAAACGTACAACGTTGGTCATGAGCTATACCTTCTTTCATGCATGTTAGATATTTAGTCAGCAGTCGGCTACCTTTGGCAGGCAAGGGCCACCTCGTGGCAATATGTTGTTGAGGTGGGCCGTATTTACTCATAATTATTATGATAGGTGTCTGCATTATTACGTAGGTATTATAGGTGTTAAGAATAAGATTCAAGCCGCTGGTTGTACTCAGGACGGCCGGCGGCGGTACTGAGCAATTCGGTTTGTTCAATTGGTACATTTCGGTGTCTGTTTAAAATATGTGTATACTCTGTATCGACGTCATGTTTCTGGAAATGGAAGCACTCATACTTTTTTTTTTACCGCAACGTTTAATATTTTATCAGGGCAGTTTAAACCTCCATTTTTTTTTAATTTTCCGTGACACAAAAAAAATATTTGTCACATAATATTTTTTATTTTCATATTTAACAATATTAAGTAATGCTTTTTTGCTTTTGTTAATATCGGGAAAAAATTGCGCGTGATAGTTTTTTAGTGCATATGTGATATGAATTCGCTATGCGTTTTCTTCTCTTTTAAATCAAAAGAGAAAACATACATATCCTTACGGCTGTAATTCTAAATGGTGCAGTCAGAGACAATACTTTACATGCCCAAGCTGAGAATATTTGAATGCAACGTGAGAGGACGGCCCTGTAGCCATCTCTCAAATTGATAAATTCTTTAGAATCTTAGAAAATTAAAAGAATATTTTTTTAAATTCGTTGTCTTTTGGTGGTAAAAAATAATGTTAGAATTGTAACTCCAAAGTGAAAAGCAATAAAAAATTATATTGACAAATTTGTGTAATACTTAATTGTTATTGAACTTGCCTGTCAAATCGTCGACTTGTTTCATGTCGCATTATTGTATTCAGTATCCGTATGCATAAATAAAAGCTAGGCAAATTAAAATTTTTGTATTATATAATTCCTAATAATTATAGTTTCGTTTTTCATTGTCTTCATTGACGTTATTGAACTCGTTTTACCGATCAGTTAAAACACCTATAGTGTCTTTATCATTAGGTATGGAAAATGAGATAAAACGTGAATATTTCATTAATGAAAAATGTATTTGTACCATTACTTATAAATTTTTAGATTTTTAATTATTATTTGTATATGTATAGTATGAGTGCGGGTAACGAGGGTAGTATTTTGACTTGTAACTAATAACAAATAAATATCGTCGTACATTCATTATTACGTCTTTTATTTTTATAGATGTTTCCCATTCACATTAATTGTCATGGGTTTTTTTTATAAAATTAATTTGGCGAAAATTTCATTAGGCGTTGGCAGTTTACGATACTATTGCATATTATTTGCAATTTTATTCACTCCTCGCTATTGGACATAGATGACCCTAAATTTTAGTTGTTCTTAAGATGCATTGAATTTTGGTTTGTAGGTGAGCCTATTATCAGATTCCGTTATGAAATTATTTCAGTGCCAACGGTATGTAACATCTAAATGTATATTTAGAAACGATATTAAAATATATTTCAGTAACGATATATGAAAACGGCGGCAGTCGTTCGCTTATCAAATATCTCAAGGTTTATATTTGATTAAATGCAAGGAAGATATAAGAATTCCGCACTGGATGACTAATAAATGTATCTATCTATTTGTATCAGTTTCCTTAGTGTAATCAGAATGGCAATCAAGGCCCATGTAATGGTAAGTAGTAAATGTGGCCTATGTATATAAATAAATAGCATTACGGGCATGTTATCAGGTGACACCCGTGATACTACTCATCCGTTGCTATTCTAGAAGACTAAGATGTCATATCTTATCCTGTAATGACACTCTAATTTGCACCCAACAATCGGAACAGCTTACAGCTGATTGGCGGCTGAAATAGATTTTTTTAATAGAAGACTATGGAATGATTCGTCTTCCTGCGCTGACGGTTTACGCTGGCACAGCTTGCAACCCCATTGCTAGCATTCGGTGCGTTGCTAGCAATGGGATTATTCCACATTACTACTAATCCTATTCCCCCCCGGTTTAAATTGTTTTTATAATGGAATGGTGCACCTGCCCACGGTTTACGCCGGCAGAGCACAGTGGAGGACGATAAGTCAGGCCAGTTACCCCATCGTGACAAATTCACCGGGAACACATCACGATGGTCTCCAGGTAGAACTCGAACTCGGTGCATTGCTAGCAATGGGATTAAAATTCTATATTACTGACAATATTATTCCCCGACTGAAGTGTATTAGTCTGAAATACACAAGCAGTATACTTCTGGTGAAAAATTATTTCTTTTTTCGAGGTTCGCTCTATACTCTCAATATTCTATTCAAACCAATAAATTTTTCTACCGTTCCTTAAAAATAAGACAACCGAAAAATCGATAATAATGTCAATGTCATGTTACTTCTTTCACAATACGAAATATTTAATTGATACTGTATTATTGCAAGTGTGTAATTCAATAGTATAAAACGATAACAACTAATTTATAGAGTAGGTAAACCGGCCAGCTCATATAAATGCGAAGACGAAGGAAGCGAAAAGAGGTAACTTATTAGGTTATAGGTTAAATTGTCATGTAAACAAAGTATGTATGTATAAAATAATATGTAATGTGAAAGTTTCTTTCGATATTTGATATTAGGTGATTATCGATCATGCAAATATTGTTTTTTTTTACGGAATATAGTTATTACACAAAGGACATATAGAGTACCTTGTCCTTTTCTAGTGATGCTTCATTCATTATAGCATTGTACCGAATAGCATGGAGAACAGTGCGCTATTCTAACCCATTGGGTAGGTCTCTTTTGTTTGAGCTAGCTTCCGTTTAATAATAAATGTCATATGGGCCGACATTTTGTATGTAGCTGTCAAAACAAAAACAAAATGGATATTGATTTATGTTACATTGATTTGCGTATTAATCATGGTGTTTTTTCATATGCTTACTTTCTTCAATATTGAATATTGTAGATATACTAGAAAGTTATAAAAATGATAAATTGAAATAGTTTGAGTCCTACCTAGGTACCTAACAAAAGTAAAATCGTGATAAAAATAATAAAGAACCACTTTTACTATGCCGTGATTCATAGAATTCATAAATATTCTTTAATAACATAAACTTAATTTTAAGGACTTTGGAAATTGTATTGTATTTTCTATTATCCTACGGTTACATTCCCTTAACACAGAAGAATTAACAAAAAAGAATCTCTGTCGTGACTTTTTGTTCAAAAATGATAACTATAATAAAATTAATTGTGTGCTAGTTACAAATCATTACAGAATAATAGGTACCTATATATAAAAATAGTTTATATGTTTATTGATTTATATATAATCATAACAAGTAAGTAAATTTTGCACATCCGTTAGTTTTAGTAGCTACTACAGAAGACTAGTACCTGCTTACTTACAAAGAATATTTATTAATATTTCTCTTAGTCATTCATATCCCATAAAACGAAATGGTCAGTGACCTCACTTGTCCATACTACCAGGCAACGTTCCCTGTTATCAATGTTGTCGATTCTATTGTTTTCATATTGAGGTTAAAAACCTGACTGCAGTCAATAAATTCCATAATCACTTATTTCCAATCGATAACTAGAAGGCTGTATTCTTTATTAACGCCATCTAGTGGCGAACATGATCAATTGTAACAAACGTGCTATAGAGCCTGCGGGGCTGCGCCCGCGCCGACCAGCGTTCTACGCACGAGCAAGCAGCGAGTAACTTGAGCAACATGCCAGGCGAGGTATCATTCATCAGTCACAGTGGTCGCTGCTGCACGGACGGTGCTTTCGTGCGCCTTTCCTTCATGCAACACAACAATCCGGGGAAGGCAGTGTGTAACACATCACCAGAATGTGACTAAACAAGTGTAATCCTTAGACAATAACTTCCCTTCGCCTTCCCTAGTAACTAGAATAAAAAACTTTTTAATACTTTCTAAAACGTATTTAATTTTCCGCGTGTGTCTCGTTTCAAGCTCGCGCCAACAAAACGTGTGTGTGTATAAATATTAATTTTATAGTGTGTTAAGCTGTACCCGACATGACTATATCGTACGCTGGTGAAGTTCCAAATGGCAGTAGTTTTGGTTGTTTTTGGAGGATCCTTTGCAAGTAAGTAATAGTTATACGGCAGCTTAGAGTCGCCGAACACGGCCCCGGGTCGACGCAGGCGAAACAGCTGTTCTGGGCGACGTCTGCTCATTTGTCATGACGAAACTGTGTGCCGTGCACCGATCATCCGTAACCAAAGCCACATATTATATACAAATGACAATAGCACCTTCATTCTGCCGGATCATTGTGACAAACGTACTCTATACAATAATGTTGTTTCCTATCACAATGTTTACCCCCATTGCCAATTGAAAGTTTGTTGTTAGGAGACTGCGAGGATCAAGATCATTAATGGCGACCTTGGAGTGTGAGCCGAGGTGATGAATGTGTCTAGTACGCCGCCAGCTAATATCGATTCAGGCAGTGATCGTACGATTGGCCCTGGCAACGAAATGTGGCGAAAGTAACCGTGACACATGTGGGTACCTACCGATTGATTATAACTCGATTCGGTCATTAAATATATCGTTAGGCACTACTACATTCTTAGAATGACAAAAAATATCAATTATTAACCGAACATTCTTATTTTCAAATTTCCTATTATAATTAAAATTATTAATTATGAGGTCGCTAGTAATAGGTGAGAGAAGTAGAGAGTTAAATTACAGATAAAAAAAATAAATTTAACATAAGTCATAATAAGAAAAAAAAAGAATACCTACTTTTTAAATAATCTTTAACAGGTATTATTTTATATCTACCGTCCAATTGTAAAAACGGAGTCGAAAAGTGTGGACAATGTACTTTGTTGTTTAACTTTAAAAAACGTTTACTACACCGAAGTGTAGATAGGTAAAATCGTAGTTAAAATAATTTTAAGTACTTCTCAATGGTATTCTCTGGTTTTAAGAGTGGATTCGTCCGAGAAAAATAGTGAAGTGAGCAATAGTATACATACTTCATAATTTTTTTTTTAAGCAGAGTATAATGAATGGTTTCCATTTGTATTCATATTAATATCACTACGAAAATGGCATAAATATATAAATCGAGTTAATAAAAAATACTAGTAACTGAATACCAATGTCTACAAATAGCAACCATTTACGATTTAGTCAAATATGTCAACGTTCATTGACATTGCGGAGTAAAATTATATGATCCATCACTTTGACTATTCTGAACATTTTAATAATCATAACTTACTAAGTAACTAGACAAAGGACTACGTCACAACTGGTACAGTTTTGTTGTTTTCGACACATATTAATCAGTGTTGGATGTTTTTTCAAAATTATCCAACTACCGGATTCTTTTTTCTAAAGCGGGACAAATAAAAACGTATATATTTAGATCAGTCGTATCTGTGAAACAGGAACAAACTGGCAAAAAACGCTCTTAATCTATCGACATATAGAAAAACAGAAATTCTGTTTGACTACTAGAATATGCAGCTGAAATAAGGGTATCAGGGTCATAAAATCCGGTCCCATCCCGAGCGGAATGTTTAATTTTAGGATCTATAACGATTGGGACCTTACGACGTAATCGATAATCATTCCAAGCATATATGTATATCCTTTTTAATAAGTAAAAATCCAGTTCTACTATAGTGTAGCTAAGATTCTGTACCGCTATGTCTAGTCTCAATGGCACCGCCTATTTATTTTGTTTATATTCGCTAACGAATAACCGAACGGTAAACGCAATATGTTACAATGAAAACAAAATTTACTATGAATGTGAACTAAATACACAACTGGACCAGTTTGTTCACCCCGTTACGACACAAAAAGTTATTGTAACAAACCCATCGTTATAGTATATCACGAGAGGACGAACATTCACACACCTACTTCCATCATTGAAGCACTTACATATTACCAAATACTATACCACAGATAACATAATATTACATAGTAGTACTTATTATATTGCAGTACGTTTTTAATTATCGTTCAACATTATTTTCTATTATTTAAATATTGTTATTTTTACCAATTAGGGATGTATTTCTTATTGATAGATAAGTAGTTTACAACATTGGTAGGCCTGTTCATAGACTTGTCAGTTATTAATATTTTTATATTTGGTCACCTGTTCCTTTTGTGATAATTTCACACACATTCGCAAATCATTTCAACTATAGCTGACATATTTACTAATATTTAACCACATTAATTTATGGGAATTGTTGGTGATAAAAGCTGGTCGATTGCTAGCAATGTACAACATCACTTCGAGTTCTACATTTTATCTCCTGGAAACCATCAGTATTAGTTCCTGAGTAATTTGCCATAATTAGCTAACTGATTTGACCTCACGTTCATCCAATCATTCTATTTGTGTATATATAATTAATTACATACTACTACACGATTTTTTTTATGATAATGGAATATTGCTCCCTCCTGCGCTAACGGTATACGCTAGCGGGCCACCAGTGGATATTGATAAGATAAACATGAGGGCAGGTCAGTTAACCGATCGTGACAAATTCGCCAGGAATTTATCATGATGATTTCCAGGAGGAATAATGGGAGGTCAACCTAACCTGATACATTGCTAGCAATGGGGTCAAGAATCTACGACTACATTACTAACAGTCTCCTTTTATTAATGGTAGGGCCATTAATAAATACAACGCAGGTACAATGAAATATCATTACCAATACGTGTGATAATGATTGACCGGATACAAAATAATTTATATCCTTTTTCATCCTAAATCCTATGTGTACGTTCAATCATGATGATTGATTAATACTTACTTTCACATTTATATAATAACTTACGACCCGCCCCGGCTTAGCTCGGATGCATTACAAATCTTTGAATTTCTCGGCTTGTTCCATACTACAACATCCATGTATTATACATATAAGTTAATTATATTGTTTTATACCATGTACCTAAATAATTAGTCAGGAGTTATGATAAAGTATTAACGAATGGGTACGTTAAAATAATCCAGTTAGCAGAATACTGTTTCGACTCAATGGTTTTACATTTTGTATGAACCAGATATATAATACATTAATCCATTATATTTCTGTTAGGCAATATAGTTTATGGGAATTGCTGTAACAACTGTTTATGTATTTATATATAGAGATAATAAAATTCTTACTCACAGTACTATTTGGAATATATATTTGTCGCGACAATAACAGTTACCCTTATATGTACGAGTATGTTCTGTATAGTGATGGAATATTTTTCGTTCTACGCTAGTGTACCCAATACTGATTTGAAGATATATAATACATTTTGACCTAGACATCCTAGCTCAAAATGAATAATTCGGCAAAAAAATTTATGCGTTCTTAGGAGGAAGTAGTAGTAGTAGAAATAGGAAGAATAGACGTGTCGCCGGCATCATGGCCGTGGACTTTTAAAGAGAAAGAATCTTACACTCCTTTCCTTGGCGGAATAATCGTTGGTGTCAGTGCTTTTAAAAAAGTACCAGATATGCAACATTGTAAGCGATAGGCCACTAGTTCCCATAACTAATCATTACATATACCATCAATTTCTGTTTGCAGACCAGTATAGACTGTAAAAAACTTTTAAAACCAAATAGTATTAGCTAATACCTAACAAATAGTTTATAAAAAGACTACAAAAGAGGACTGCGTAGGATGATTTTTAGTTGAATCGGATTGTTAACTAAATGTTCGTTAATTGGCTAATGGTATTTATTACCAGCTGTTCATCAAGATTACGAAGTCTTTTCCAACCTAGACGATTTCGAATATATAGTCACGCGACTAGGACTACAAAGGTCGTGAGTTCAAGTCTGGCTAGCAATAGAAATCTTTATGTAATAAATAATTAACAATCAAATTGTAACGTTAATAAAAAACTGAATTATAATAATTAATAAAAATAGTAGATAAGGAAAAACCTTACAAATGTACTTATCAAGCTGAATTATTGGACATCTACTATTTTTGATAGAGTGTGTGGATCAAAAGGGGAACTTAATGTTATATTATTAAAGGATACAGTATAAATATTATAAATATTAGAATTTAAAATGCAATATTGATATACTGTGATATCTATAGTTATTGTATTACTATAATAGTGGTCTATGACGCCGTGGTGTGCACCAGTACCATTTTCCGTTAGGCGCCCGTCAGCTTGTTTGTCATATAAGAACCTACTAGTATTTACAGATTATCGATTAGCGGGTTCTCGTCTTGCGAGTCGTCTTGTGCTCGATCGGTGTCTTTATGCATATGACACAGTACATCAGTGTTTGTTTAGTAAGTCTATTCTGTACTATTAAACGAACATTGGTTTTTGTTATGGAATGGCAAACAGATGGCCAATTTGATGATAGGCTTTGACAACTCTATGGATATCATAAAATGTGATTATTACTTATTACTTTATTTATATTGAAGATTACTTATTATTTAGATTGTTCCTATTATTATATTAATAGTATTAAGGTGTCATTGCCTTCAAGCTCTGTAGTTTCACCGCCATATCGTACTTATAAATAACCATGGGGTTATTAACACAGAATAGCAAGGCTTGTTATTCTTTAAACTGCAACCCCGCTTACAAAGCTTACTTAAGGATACTTTGTACATATTCTAAGGGTCATATCGTACGTATATACCATACGTAAGTATAGTAAGATGACTACGTACCTCGCTAATTACTATATTCTCTTATTTTAGGACTTCTGGAGTCACGTTTTGAATGTGAAATCGCCAGTAACAACCAAACTTAAATACTTCATTATTATTTAAATTATTGAATTGCGGCTACCGTAGACAATATTTCATGACTAATATGATAACAATTGCGTACCTGTACAGTTGCACTTGCTTATATTTATACAAATCTGTGTATAGTGACGGCTCGCTTGTATGGTAGTTAAAATTAAATAATTGTTATTGGTAGATCGGATACCAATTTCACACCCTTAATATAAGACTGCATTCTTATCTTAACTCTATAGTTTTAATTTTCAAAAATTTGAGTTAAATACACTGCATTACTTAGCGTGCAATATACATACATATTTTGATCGCTAGATTACGTATAGATGGAATCATAAAGATATTTATGACATTGACTGTACTTTCAATTTTAATATAAGGCCTTCTTTATACTCGATTCATTCTAGTGCATTATTTAAAATGTGTGTGTTTGGCTAAATTATTAATAGCTATGAAGTGTGGAGGTAAGAAGAATTATCTCATAAATGGGCCGAACAGTAGCAATAAGAGAAGTGTAAGGTGTAAATAACAGAAATCTCTTCTTGAATGGTGCTAGAGCAAGACTGATACGAATTTATTACTCGTCGATAGAATGTAATGACTTATTATACCTATCTGTTATTTTTTCATTAAAATTTACACATTTGTTTATATGTACCGTCTTAATTTACCGTTACCGAAAAGTTTAGAAATAGAATTATAAAGGTGAATTTGTTTTCTCTTAAAATTGCATGCCTACTGGCCGACAATTTATAGCCACACAAGGCCTTTGTTAAATTTGACATTCTAGAATATTTTTTAATGATCATAATGGAAAAATGTATGTGTCTGCGCAAACATATGAGCATGAGGACAGGTCAGTAAGCCCATCGTGACAAACTCGTGGAATTTATAACGATGGTTTCCAGGGGGTACCGCGTGGAGGGAAATTTCTTGGTGCATTATTAGCAATAGGGTTATTAGTCCACATTAGTAATAACCTCTTCCCCCTGATAGTATAGATATTATTTGATATGGTTATTAATATTTTTTATATGGACATCTTTTATCTCAACGTCGCTGGTAATATCTAATTTGTTATAAATAAGTGGGTAAGCCTATAAGGTAGACATAGCATCTCAGGAATAGTAGTGTATGTGGGAAGCCACGTCATTGTGTTATTCTTATAATATTAATACAGTACTTGTAGGCGACGCTTGTTCACCCATCAATATTCATTATCACCTTAAACTTTAATACTTGATGGGTAAAGTCTATTACTTACTACACCATTACAAAGAAGACAAACGTCTTTAGGATAGTGTAGCTGACGTACTGGTCATATAGTTTTATATTTCATATATTGTATTTTGTATTAAGAATTTTATTCTTGTAACGAGTTGTTGTGTTGTTATATTTTTGTAAAGAGAACATTTAGTATCGAATAAATATTATTACAGACAACAACAGATAGTATTTTCAATAGATTCAAGTAAATTCTAATTCAAATTATACATAAATTACTACAACTTGTAAATACCGCTACGTCTCACTACCACCACTTTTCATTATCACTGAGCAAATAATCACTACTCTTTACTCATTACTGTAATCCCAGATGTCATTTATATGTAAATTTAACTTAACCATCTATGTACTAACTACTTAACAATATATGTCACGTTATTTTGGTAAATTTCTAATACGAAAACCAATGTCTATTTAGTACATCATGTGTTGTTTTTTTAGGTAAGATATAAAAGATAGCGTATGTTAGTACTCGTAATAAATACTATCTAGCTCTAATTGTTAGTTATGTGGACTGATAATCTTATTGCTATCAATGTGACATGTCAGGTTATTGAACTCCACGCGGTTCCCCCTGGAAACAGTCGTGATAAATTCTTGGTGAATTTGTTTGACCTCATGCTCATCTTATCATCCTCCACTGGCAGGGCACCCCCATTATCATCCATAAAAAATACAATTATATTATTATAACACTTTATTGCACCAACATATAAAGGACATGAACGAATTGAAAACAAAAAAAAAAAAAACTAAGTACAAAAGGCGGTCTTATCGCTAATGCAATCTCTTACAGACAACCTTTGGAAAGAGAGTATTTACAAAAAAAAAAAAAATAGAGTAGGTGGCGCATTAGTGGAAACTACTGGAAACATAAAAATTGTATACACTTATGTAAACAAAATAAAATATAGTACATACACAAATTTACATATATATACATACATACGAATACACTATAATATAATATAATACAATCTATCTTCTAAGGCAAATTACCAGTTTCAGGTATTTTTGTTTTAGTTCTATTCGTATTTACAATATTACTAAATGTGTATAAAATGATTCCGTTGAAAAATAAATAATAAAATATTTTTGTTGAACTTGTAAAACATTCGGTCGACTTTGTATTTACCTCCGAATTATTTGTCATAACCAATCCAGTTTAGATTGATTTAGCAATCTCTGGCCGGATAGAAGGCCGGTTGACACTGATACAGTAATTAGTAAGCTCAACCTCAAGTATCCCATGCAAGGTTCAAAGAAGGTCGCATTGACGAATTTTGACGGCTTCTAATTTAGTATTCAGTGTGTAGAAAACCATTGCAGAATAAATGTGAGTTCGATAATGCGTTAACTGATTCCATAACCTCTGTACGGCTCATGTGACTTGTCAGATCACGGCCGGGGTAAAGGAAAAATTCTTCATTCCATAAAGGTATAGGCATGTCATTTTTTGCAAACTAATATAGCGTAACCATATATAGAAAAAATCGCACATGCCAAACACACGCGTTGCGTTTTGTTCTATGTCTAAGTTGCCAATATTTCTACTGTGTCTACTCAGCTGCGTAAAAAAGTAATGTAGTCTTTATTAGGTTCGTATATGGATGTATTTAATTATACTTAAACGGTTTTCTTAGGTGTTGATATAGCGACTTGACTGATTGTTCTGATGTGTGCTTGCACATACTGACAGCACTGATATATATTTTTTTTATTTAGTATTCTAAAGTGAGGTAAAATTAGGTCATACTATAGACGGCAACATCTTTACTTTTAGATAATATAGAGTTATAAAAAATTAGTATGACCTAATTTTTTATAACTCTATACAATAATATATATTTTCTAAAAAGCCTCCGATAAAATTAGAATTATTTTGAAAAATATTCATAATAATTAGGTAACCTAACCATATAGATACATACACGAAATTGTCGGCTCGAAGCAGTTATTAAACATGCAAAGATAATTATGACCTAGGACCACGGTAGGAAATGTGCAAACAATAGGTTATTATACAAAAAAATATATAATTCTCATAAAACTGGAATTTATTAGCAACTAAAAAACTTTGTGATCGTCATTAACAAACAGGTTTGCAAGGAACAAAAAATTTGGTTTACAAACAACAATGTTAATATATCATAATTAGGAATCTTGATATATATTATGTAGTATTTATTCTTATTTAGGAAAATTATTTTTACAGATATAACATACTTTAACATATATGTACACATATTTGAACGAGACTTAATTTGATATTTGTTGGATATTAACATATCTTTCGGACACAACGAACGGATTTTGATTAAAACATCACAGTAATATAGTTTATGCATCAGAATAACACGTAGGCAATTTTTTTATTGAAATAGCTAGTAAAAAATAATATTTTCAACGAAACTCTGACGGTTGTAAAAACAATAGTAATATTATAAAACAAGAGTATGAACAGAAACGGAGTTTTAGTCTGACGGGATGTTTGTGCGTGTTAACATTATTACCGATGTGGTAACATAACAACATTCTTCCTCATTTCCCTACAAAACACAATTATTGCATTTGTAACCGATAACAAATTGAAGAAAGTATAATATTTTTTTATTGAATGATATTGGTGTGATGCACCCACTTGCGTTAACGGTTTAAGTTTCCGGGGCACTAGTGAAAGATGATATGGTCAGAATGAAGTTAGACCAGTTAGCCCATCGTGATGGAATTAACGACAATGGTTTCCACGGGGAACTGTATGGAGGTCGACTTAACATGATGCATTGCTAGTAATAGGGTCACTAGTCCTCTTTACTTACAACAAGAACGTTTAATTATTGGAAACCAGGTATTTTTTGTGAATGATAATGAAATGGTGCACCCGCCTGCGCTAACGGTTTACGCTGGCGGGGCACCAGTGGAGGACGATAAGATGAATATGAGGTCAGGTCAGTTAGCCCATCGTGACAAATTCACTAGGAATTTATCACGATGGTTTCCAGGGGGAACCGCGTGGAGGTCGACCTAACATGGTTAATTGCTAGCAATGGGGATAACTAGTTCTCATTACTAACAATCCCCTTCCCCCTGGAAACTGGGTTGAGACGGCTCACTGAGATCTGTTCACTGAATATGTCGATTATTTTAATATATATATATATATATATATATATATAGTAGGGTTATAGGATTGTTAATAACAGGGACTAGTAGCCTCATTGCTAGCAATGCAACCAGTCAAGTCAAACGGCATTCCATTATCATCCAAATATATAGATAACTTAAAGTTTATTCAAAAGTATTTCTTATGGTGATAATACTTTTCTTTAATAAAGTAATTATTATAATTTGTCTATCGTATACCCTAAAGCATTGAATGAGCATATGGAATATAAAGTATTAAATACACTCAATACAAGATGAATTAAATCGTTTTCATACTAACATTTGTCAACAATATTCTTTTTTGTTGACAAATGTTAGTATGACTCCTTTTGTTTTACAAACTAATGTATCAAATATTAAACAACAATGTTTTCTTAGCTAACTTTAATCTCTGCAACATCTTATATGTATGTACACTATGTATAAAGGATGGTAGGAGCGAAATAAAGAGAAAAGATTCATAGTATTGTGCCATTGGGCCATTTAAAATGACGATTTTCAAACGGACAGTACGGAAAACCAATCTTATTATCAACATCATCCATTGGTGACCGTCAGTGTTGGACAGGATACAGATCGTTATTATAAAAAATACGTTTATTAACTAGTTCGGTAAAACATATAACAGCTCAATTGCCTTCATACAATTATTTTAACGATACGAAATTCCACTTACTAATTATACCACTAATGACTAGTGAAAATACCCAATATCTTTGCTTTTATATAACAATTATAGCTCTATAATTGATGACTTTGTAGAAGTGACTACTCACTTTCCGATGGTCGCGGATTGAAATCTCTGTTAAATTCTGGATCCATTTTAGAAATATATATACAAAATATTTATTCCAATATTTCAAATCACTTTGTATAGTCTTCATATTTTTACCTACTATTCAGAAAGCAATCTTAGTACCAGCAGAACGACAAGGAAACTTGCAAGATTGAAAGAATATGAGAATATAATGAACTCTTACTAATATCTTCTTAACAATAGTTAGAGAAGAATAGACATATTTTTGAAACTTTCACGTTATATTTAGTAGTAATAACTATAATTATTCTTTTTAAAATACAAATATAGTTTATCAATATTGAAATTAAATTAGACTGTCTAATACTAGTCTTAATTTTGTTTTCTATTATCTATTCCAGATGGCGAGGCAGTGTTTACAAGTTGGTGTGGCGAGAGTTACTAGCTTATCTCACTCTCTACTATACCATTAATTTACTCTATCGATTCGCGCTTACAGAAGAGCAACAGAGGTGAGTTCCTGTCATTAATAACTTTTTTATTAATAATTTTTTATGTTATAACTTTATCATTATATGTTATTGGTACTGGTTTTATTATATATTTATTATTGCTACTCGTATTAATGATAGTGTAGTAGGGCTGGTTAGATGCGACGGTCTTGTTACATGTGTCCTCACATATGTCCCTGGGCAATAACTGAAAATCAGTGGTTTGCTGCTCTAACAAACAATACAGTGAGGATGACACACTACGTTACTCACATGTTTTTTTGTGTATGTAGTGGTTTTAACTTTGTATTACTGTACCTTATGTGTGTGCTTTTAACACAAATAAGAGTTTTATCTATCTATCTATACTTTTTTATGTTAATTTTAATATAGAAATTAGATATAGATAACAGAATATTTTGTACATTCATTCTCCTATTTAGTAGGTAAGGAGAACATATTCTGCATCAGGATTAGATACTTAGCAGGATAACATACAGGATCTAAAATATATTAGCTACCAAATAAGTGAACTTTGTTATGTCAGCAAGGTCAACTGGAGTCATTATGCTCGTCATTGTAATAATCATCTACCGAACAGTGATACCTTCTAATAAAAATGTTTTCAATCTAATTTCAAAAAAGGTAAAACAGAAAATACTAGTTCGTTCGACTTAGATTTTATTACATTTTTTTATTTTTCGCAAGAAACTACATATTTTAAAGTTGACAACCATGATGTGTTGTTATTCCTGACCTTGTAATTTCACTGCCATATCCAACCATCAGAAACTGGTATTCAAAGCAAGTCGTTTAACGCCAGAAATAGTTGAGACAGACCTATTAACGCAGACGAAATTGTACATACATAGTTTGCGTCGTTACTAAAACAATTTTACATACTAGCTGTCCTGGCAAACGTTGTTTTGACATATAAATTAATAAAGCTATAAAAAAATAGGGGTTGGTGATAGAAGGATGAAAATTTAGGGATGTTTGTATTTTTTAAAGACACATAATAAAAAAATATAAATAAAAATTTAGCTCAAATAATAAAAAAATAATGTTAGGGGTGGACAACCCTTATCACTTAGGGGTATGAAAAATAGACGATTCTCAGACCTACTGAATATACATATAAAAATTCATAAAATAAAGTTTCAGAGGAGTATGGTAACTAACATTGTGTGTGACACGAGAATTTTATATATGTCGTAAGATTTATGTATTTTCTGGTTGTTCACCCAAGATTGCATAACAGTAATTTACATGGGTACCTCTGCCGTCAAGCGTGTTGTTTGCGTGCAATGAAATTACTGGGTATAGAGCCATGTAACACCTTAATAGTGCATGTCTATAGGCGACGGTTATCCACCATTCAATCATTAAGTGTAGGTTGTATTGCCATTTTAATTGCAAATTGTATAAAGATTAAAATAACAGATTACAATGGCAGTATTTGTATTTTAGATAAAATTACCCATGCAGTTAAATAAGTAGGCGCTATCTCAATCAAAAAATGTTCTATAACTATGATTATTTGAAAATAAACAAATAACAAGCAATCAGTTAAGGCAACTGCAAACCGAGACTGAGTTAAGGCAACTATAGAACTTGAAGTCTTAATATAACTTAATAATAGTTCTTACCGCTATTGGGTAAGCTGTTATTTTATTTACGATACAAAAACTTGACTGACGAACGCAATCAAATAAATTATGTGAATTATGATTACAAAAAACAATCGTACTCTGTGTTTACAATTTAAACTCCTCATATTTAATGCTAACGCGAGATTAATGCATGCTCAACATTATTAGAAAATTATATGCTACAGATTATTACAGTTTGCATTTAATAACTAATTTATTTTACAAGATACGTGTAGGTTTTGAAGATATATTTATGATAGCACAAACGTGTTTGCATTAAATAAGACCTTAGGATTTTTGAGAAGAGAAGAAACACTGTATCATAATTATGATATACCTGTGATTAATTAATCAGAGGTATATAGGCTTGAAATAAAACAACAAACAATCAGAATAACTGCAACCGTTACTATACCATGACACGTGTTGCTTTAAATACAAAACAACGCACTTGTTTCAACTTAGCGGAAATAAACAAGATAATTCTAATTAAATAGTGAATGAAGTACACTTCCGCAAAGAAGCATATCATGCAATTTCTAGCATTTAACATATTCATATGTAATTACTAATTATATTACGCTATTAGAATTGATTACAGCCCTTACTTATATAGGATGCAACCAAATTATTTGTATTCCATTCTATAATGCATGGTAATAGGTATATACAAGTTTCTATTGTTGTTATTATGTCTATTTAAAAATATAATTAATAAATGTATTTATTCGGTTTGAGTTATTTGGTCTGTAGTTTCAGTCAAGGTATGCATTGGTAGTTACTATAATTAAATACCCTAACAAACTTTCTTCACAGTATACGTGCACACATATAAATAATGCTCTATAACAGGGGTTAATCTGTAAGTACCTCAGATACCTGTATTTAAAATTAATTTCAAATTTGAATATAGTATACTAGCCCTAAGTAGGGTATATTAATAAATAAATAATATTTTTATTAAGTAGTATTGCTATGACATACTGCTTTTATAATACAGTAATACTATTGTATATGAAGAAATTACAGTATAAAAGAGTGCAAACTAAGTATTCCAAATATATATATATATATATATACATATTTATGAATAAAAAAAATATATAAATCTTCTGTAAACATTGAACAACCAGTAATTAAGTCAACATTATATACCTGAACTTCTTGCTAGGGTTAATAATTATAACTTCATAGGGTACGTCTTGTTGGTCGCTCTGATAAATAAAATCCACAAAGCGTATTTACGCAGCATAAAAAATATATAGCAATAAACATGTAAATAATGCGAAAGTTGGAAATAAATAACCGGAGGCGCCTACGAGTAGGTGTGTTAATTGTTTATTTAAGATACATCGATAATTCGACAGTAGTACACGATTAATATTAATACGAGCAATATAAAAACCTGTTATGTATGATGTACCTGCAAACTTGTTATTGATATGTATATTATCAAATAGATCGTGCGACATATATTTATGAGACGAGTTATAGAAGTAGATGAACGCAGAGAGAGGTATTTAGTTTTCTCTGGCATTTTTATAATATTTGGAATGGCGAACAATTGTGTTGTGGTTTTGTGTATAACATTGCTTGTAGCGATAAGAGCACGTTTAGTATTGCATGTGCTAATATACGTGCTATGTTTTTAATTAATTATATAAGTTTATATATATTTACTTATTATTAATTTCACGCTGATATTTTATGGACATAAATAGCCCTTGCCAACTGGCTACTAAACCCATAAAAGAGTTAATTTACAAAAAACATTTTAAGTCTTTTAATTAACGATTGTTTTGAATGAACGATTATTTCAAAAGTAAAAATACTTTAGAGCCTACTACGCTTCGAATCGGTATTGAGTATCGTGAAATGCGATTTGCCAAAATCCATCGACATTGTAGAAAAGAATGTCAGTGTCGTTGTATTAATGACCTTAAATTATCAACAGCTGCACTTACTGCTGAGTAACATCAGATTTGCTTTATATTTATTTAGTTAAATATTTTACAAATATAAATTATACTTATGTATAAATTACTTTAATAATTATACAAATATAGATTAGCAGACATTGTGAGAAGATATCTGCAGGGACAGATCTGTCTCTGCTTACTACTAGGCGATGGTTACTACTGACAATAGGATATTTTACTTATTAGCTATTGACCGTCTACTTGCTTGCCATCCGAATTTCATAATTATAAAATTTTGAGTACAATAAACCTATAATAAAAATAACTTTAGAATTTGTAGTTAAGAACCATTCCGATAAAGTTAATTTTCAAATAAAAAAAGTATCGATATATTCAATTTATAAAAATTGTATTTACAATTGATTTGACGCTCTTAAATTTAAAACAATATAGGCATATATGAATATAAAAAAAACTCTCAGAAACAGTTTAGGTAAACGTAATATAAAATGTTATAAAGTTCTGCTTGAATAATTTGTTTAATAAAGTACCTTTGTACTTTTTATTTTATTTTTTTTTAAATAATAATTTATACTGTTACAAAATGAACACAGAAAAATCTATATTATGTGTTCATTTTGTAATCCAAGTGAAAAGAAATCTTCAATATCCGTCCAGTGAGTGTATAATACATAAATATATTTAGTAAGCCAATCATTCAAGAATTATATTATGACAAAGATGTGGATATATATATTTTGTTTGATAACATAATTGTAGTATAATACAATAATAGTGAACCAAATTTTCTGTTTTATATTGCGCGTTTGACATTCATTTCTTCATTAACAGTTCTATATTTGAAATAGTGAATAAGTCGTCATAAAACGCATACATAATATAAATAATAACAGAAGGACATAAGGAAAATCATTGCTTATCTATAGCATAATGAATGGCACTAATATATTTCTAGGATTATTAGATATACAAAGAACATGTCGCTACTCTTGTCAAACTAATCTGACCTTGTATGTATTGCATACTCCATTTTCCCTGCGAAAACTATGAAAGACTAATACTGGAACAATTTACCACCCCCGATTCAAAATACTATTCAGTCAGTTTCGTCTTTTAAACATAATTTAAAAAAATATTTACTCCAAGTACAAAAATCTGAAACGTAGCATATAAATACAGTAGTCATATATACATATATATTGAATAAATAAATAAATATGTCACTTATATTCAAACTATATTATATTACACAAAAATCATTCAATCAACACTTTTACGAAGTTTTATCCCTATATATTTTTCTTCTATTTAACACACATATTTGTAATTCATCCATTTAACTAATTCTTTATTTTAGATATTTAAATTCGTCAAGAATGCTATTTCCTTTTTTCAAGTGGCTCCACTGAAAATCAGCGCTGTAGTGATACGCTACAGCACCAGCTGAGTGGAGGCCCTTTCAGCTCATAGCGAAATATTAGTTTTTAAGTTGTTTTTACTCCGTACTGTGATTCTGAATAAATTATTATTATTATTATTAAATTGGTTAGGTACGTCCGGTAGAGTATTTTATATGGTAAATGACAACCACAGTCATTTAAATCACATACTCTTATGACTTTGAATATAATTGACGATAAAACAAAATTTATTTGCAGTCGGTTTTATGTGTTTAGATATTGTAAGTCGGAATGATGTTTTATGTGGTTGATGTTGTTGAATGGACGTCAATCTTTATTTACAGCAGTCGGCGTGATTATAGTTTTTAACCAACATCAAAAAAGAAGAGCTTCAAATAAAATTATATAATATTTAAACATAGTTATGTATTGAATTACTCTGATATTATATCTGTATAATATTTATTATATATTTATATCTGATCTGTTTGGATAGCCGAACAACTTTGATAGGCTAACAAACATGATCTGAACTAATTTTGTTTAACCTGGGAAGTTTAATAAACATTATTTTTACAACCTCCCCCGAGCTCACACACATTAAGGGAAATTAATATGAATATAGGAATAGGAATTAAAAAAGAAAGAGGTAACACTGCTCAAGGTTTTTCATTCTGCCGTGTGGCTGCTTTAGATTAAGTTATTTTTTTAGCAGCAATATTCAAAATTTTTTTTTAAATGTACTCAGAATATGCACTAAAATTTTATTTTATTTAATACTATCTCAGACTTTCAGTTCGGTACTTTACGACCGACGTTGAATAAAGGACAGTCACCGTGCATTAGAAG
Source organism: Achroia grisella (assembly GCF_030625045.1). NCBI lineage: Eukaryota > Metazoa > Arthropoda > Insecta > Lepidoptera > Pyralidae > Achroia > Achroia grisella. The sequence goes on along the minus strand of NW_026712977.1, from coordinate 1,946,571 downwards.
GATTTCAAAATAATTTGCCAATCTCAACAACACGATGAAAGCTTCAAGAATGTCTTGAGCACTAAAGATTGTCATTTCCTACTTTCATTTAATAATAATAGTAATATATTTTTTATACAGATAAAAATATACTTGTGTGAGTTAATAGAGTAATTTTAAACTTCTTAAAATTTATTTCTTGGGCTAGTGTTGGCGTATCGTGCTAATATGATACGAGTAATAATAATAATCTCAGGACTCAAGTTAAGCTAGCTAAAGTTTGTGTTATAGAAATAGAAATAATCTTTATTCAATTAAAGTCAATACATGCACTTTTGAATAGTCATGTTTTTGATTCTACCACTCATTCGGAACGCAGATTCATCACCAGAAGAATGAGCAAGAAACTTGTATGTTGCTCTTTTCAATAGATGTTTTATAGGTACTAGATAAGGTACATATACATACAAATTCATAGATATATTATTTTTTCGTAAGTACATATGTACATATTATACATAGAAACATCCAAACCGATACAAACAATCACACTCATGAATACAAATGTTTGTGCCGTGCAAGGAATCGAAGCCGCGACCATCGGACGAAAGGCGGTGTAATAAACTGCTGGACCACCGAGGCCGTCAAGTAATATTATAATAAAGAAGTAATATTATACGTTATTCTACAAAATAAATGAATACTGAAAATATGCTGTTTCACCTCATTCTATATACGCTTGACTGCATTTACTTTATGATTCTAATACAACTAGATCCATGTATAGAGTTAGTTCATTATTTTTTATACGTAGAAATTGACAGACGCTCGTTCTCTAAATGTTCCACTCCGTTGGTTCTGTTTAGCGAAATAAATAGTAACTAAACGTGATCTGTAAATTCGAAGCGAAAGTGATGGAAATCATTATTGCGAGAATAATATTTGTACAACAATATCTAAACACTTATTATATCCATATCTTTACATAGTATAAAACAAATTCGTCGCTTTTGTCTGTTCGCCTACATCTTTTAAAGTGCACAATGGACTTTAATGAAGTTTGCAGCAAAGATAGAGTGATTCAAAATGAAGTTTTATATGTATAATACATGAATATAGCAATATAGAACAAGTAGAAAAAGCCAAAAATTTGCGATGCATCCGCGGGCTGTGACGCAAGAATGTCTTTTTACAAACCTTTTTACAAATAAAAATTGTATCCAGAATACTCATATTTGTAGGTTACTTATAATGTAATGTAAAAAAGCCAGATTTAATTTTCTGTGGGTATTTGTTTCTTAATTTGTTGACTTTCTTTACAATATACGAGTGTATATTGTAAAGAAAGTGTATTTTGTGATTTTAAATATCACATTTGGCATTACAGTCGTGAACGTATTTATTTATTTATGTGCATGATGAATAAGGAGAGTCATCCATTAGTCGTTCCATTCATATAATATCCAATACGATCTGCTTGCGGAAAACGTGTTTGTTGTGTGTATATATGTTATGTGCATACAGTATTTGAACTGCACTGCTCACCGCAATTTCTATAGAAGTGATATCATAATATTGTACATATCTTGATTGCAATAGAATTAATAATAGTATTTTGTACTACTATAGTGGCAAACAAGCATACGGCCTAGCTGATGGTAAATGCTTATCGTAGCTTATGGACACCTGAAACACCATGTGTTACATGCACGTTGCTGACCCTTAAGAAACCTTAATATACCCTTCCTGAAAACCTCTATGCTGTGGTCTCCAGAGAAAACCTCGGGAGGTAGTTCTTTCACACAATCTAAGTGTGGAAGGAAGCTCCTCTGAAACCGCACTGTCCGAGACCACTCAGGTTCATTCCTCCGAACACAGTTCTAGTATCCTCCGTTGTATTATCGGTAGAACACTCGCTTGTTCATATCAAGTTTAACTATCTACTACCTACCAATAAGCAAATATACTGACACTAGTCGAACCTGCAATATTCGGAAAATTCGGTGACAAAGTAATTCAAAGAAGTCTTCAAGAAATATAATGATTTCATATCAATATTACTATTTAATATATCAATTACAGTTAAATGTAGTTCTAAGGAAAGCCTATGAATGCATTGGGTCTTTCTTGTTGAATTCTTTCAATTAGCACCTACACCAATTGTTTGTGTAAACATTAAATGCAAGTTGTATTATTGTTCGAAGGAAAACCCAGCTTCATGTGAGTGTCATATCGTTTGTCGAAGCTGTTTCCGGTATTAATCGTTTGTTCATTGAAGTGCTTACATTGTACAGAACATGTTTTCTGAACTCTAACAGATATTCATTGTAAGCAATATAACATATTGTGTCTTGCCTGATGTTTATATAAATAAAGTTCGAGCCTAAACTACTATACGTTATTACAGACTTTTTCACCACTTACAACCACCTTAAATCAATTCCTAGAAAGATAAAACGTCTTAAGAAAGATTATGTACTATTTAAAAAACTGTGACACATATTTACAAACCTTCCAGTGTTGTGAATTCTCTTGAAAGGCCATAAACTCTGACTGGTTTTCCTTTTAAGTTATAAACACAAATAATTAAGAAAACCTGGACATTTTACACACAATAAAATCCGAACCTAAATAAAGTTACGCAATGTGTAACAGAGATCTAATTTTTTTGTACGTACATACTAATTGGTATTATGCTGGAATCGATCCTGTACCAAGTGGCAATATGTTACCGCTAGTCCGTCAAGGTTGTCATCTGGTCAATTTGCGATTGAAAATTGTAGTCCATTGAACCGAGTTGGTAGGCAGCAAGTATCAAGCGACTTGCATATTGTACAAATACCTTTATACAACTATACCTTTGTTAGAATACTCTCAGGCTATTTTTGTACAGCTACTTAGTCCTTTACAATGTAACTATTAAGTAATTAAATACGCATACTGATTAGATTAATGGAGGTTTTAAACATGAAATAATAAGCGTCATCGTCGACACGAGAGCGACATGGTGTATTGTTCGAATATATAATGCACAAGACATAAATTTTCTAACTCTTGAGTCTGTATAATGAGAGTATTTTATTGTAGGTTCTCTTCAGTTAGCGTTTGATTTGACGGTCTCGGCAAAGGTTATGAAACTCCGAAGACATTTGCCACTACCACAATGATTCTCTGATGCCTCTGTTTTTTTAATGCCATACAGAAAGCGAGGTAATATTTCTTATTGAGGAGTAATACTCAATAAGGAATATTTGGTTAGTATGAATCTCTTTTACCAAGAAACAAAGTACGAAATCGTAGTAATACGAGCTATCACATGGTCATTTAGTATGAATAGCTTATTCAGTCCGTTTATATGAAGGTTTTTGGTTTTATTTGCTCTATTCTAATGTTGTTCATTTTCACTAATTTTTCAACTTGGTGTGATTTCTTCTTCTTTTATAAAGACAAAGATAAAAGGTGTAAAATATGCAACAAGCACGTAAGTATGCTAACTGTTTAAAGTTGCAACAAGGAAATATTTTTACACTACGGCTATAATTACTATATTAAATAGTACGTGACACATCTTCACCGTCATCGTGAAGTCAAGAGTCATTGTCGGCCTACTTATATTTTTTTGCAATTTTCCTATCTCCTCATATAGATATTTTCCGATTAAAAACCCACTCGATTTTCCTGTATGAGAAAATTTTATTTATTCATATTTTTTAATTAGTAATAGACTGTAAAAGACGTCATTTCAGCCACCAACCAGCTTGTTTTGTAAACTGTTTTTTGGTTTAAGAGTGCCGGTTAGCAAGTAAAATTACTGTATAAGAGGTTTGACATTTCAGGTTGCCACTTCAGAGAACTAAGTCATCTGATATGGCAGCGCTCGAGTGATGTCGTGGCTTCACATGAATTATTATAGTGTTGTTATATATAGGTTACGTTTACAGCTTGCCATCATCATATTTATCATCACTCTTTTTGCTATTACGAAGACCTAAAAGAAAAGAAATATTTTATTCGTTTTCTATTTCCGTCAGTCATGAGTTACAATTACATTGCCAATTCAGTTATAAAATCTCAGGTTTCAATTATATTAGCGTATCTCAACCTTTTCAAACTTGCGACATACTATATAACCAATATTCTAAAATAATTATTTATCATATTTGAATTTATTAATTATGCTAATAATATATAGTAACAAAATATATACTGCCTTCCTTTTACTAGTCACTATTACTATTATTTCTAATCTGATTTAAAATTATAAATATCATTATCATCAGTATAAACATCATCAGGATTAGTATAAAGGTATACCTAACTAAAGACCTACGGGTTCTGAAGCCAAATTCGATTCTACATGTAGATTTTACCATTTAACCATGAAATATATAATTATCTACTAATTGTACGTTATATAACTTATAAACAATATTGCAACAATCAGTATTTTTGCAAAAAGCACTTTCTTGTTCTGCACATAGAGCCCTTTTCGACATACCAACATCCCTGTAACGTAATGTTCATAATTCTTTGACAGGATATTCGAGAAAGTTCGGCAATACTTCGGCGCGCAGAGCGAGTCGATCCCGATGTCGTTCGTGCTGGGTTTCTATGTAAGCCTCGTGGTGAAGAGATGGTGGGAGCAGTACAAACTGCTTCCATGGCCTGACACCCTCGCACTCTTCATCTCCGCCGCGATACCTGGAGCGGTCAGTAAAGTAAAGACAAGTTCAATTTTTTTTATATTATTATTAATTTTAGGCTAAATCATTCAAACAATTATATCTAGTCCTATACTAAGTAGAGCTTGTACTATTGGGACTAGTCTACTGATACTAAAATATTAAAAATTCCTAAATACATTCTTTCTTAATACATACTTAATAATTCAGCGTGTAGTACACATATGTGTATCATCACATTAGTAATTCAATAGATAAATAGGTACACCAAACTCATGTTTTTGATAAACGATTCACTGTTTATTTTAATTCTGAAGTAAGTCAAAGAAAACTATCTTATGTATAGGCTAAGATCGAAATGAACTCGACTATTTAGAATATAATACAGATTGTGTTATACTTAAAAGTATATAATCTGTAGAAATATAATTGACATGTTTTACAAAGGATATCTATTATTGGTCGTAATTACGACGTATTATTTGTGTGTATACTTATATTAAAATTTCTCTATGGTAGGTACAATAATTGCGATAAGTTTTAGCAATTTTGTCCTTATCATTTTTATTAACATACGAGTATATTCCATACGGAGAAATAAGAAATTCAAACATAAATCAATATGAAATGATAATATTAATTTTTCCTTTGTTTTCCTATATACATATGTGGTAATATAACAAGTTTCTTTCCATTCCGGATATCGTTACTTAGACAGAATTATTTATATATTAATAAATTAATTCAGCAGTTCCACTGAAACGCGAAACACGTGGCTCAAAACGTGTTTGCATTACATTTGAAATCCATAAGATCGCGTAATATGCATTTACGTCTTATAAACCTTAGGTGTTTTCTAAAAGTATGCATAGCGAATTGACACTATACACTTATTGTACCACCGTGGCATTGATCGAATAGAGAAGTCTGTTCTATGGTGGTATTGGACAAAGGAACAAACTGTATAAATCTTTAAGCAAATGGTAATATAATTCATGAATCTATCCAAGGCTGATTCAGCCATTAGGCTGAGAGCAGTCGCTCTCAGCCTAATGGCTGAATCAGCTATATTGCCTAGGCAGTCGCCTAGGCAATATAGCCCTGTGCGGTTACAAAGGAAATTGAAAATGTTCAATAGTAAAAAATTAATTTGAACATCAATGATGATAGGTATGGTATATTTTTCGTTTTAACGCATGCTGTCAGTAGATGAAATATATCACTACAATAGAATAGAACCATCTCGTTTCGAATAGTACTACATAGTAATATGACGCGTTACTTAGTATCTTTCAGGATATAGATTTTTTTTACTTTTACTTGTCCATACTTAAAAGAACTGTTATCAATGGGAACCGAGTATGCCATTGCTTAGAGTCCCCAAAATGGTTAATCCTGGATTTACATCACTTAATTATACAGTTACTTATACAGAACACAATAAAATGTGTTACTTAAATTAATAATTTATTTACATTTGAGAATGTTACGTAATTTCGTTTCTCGCTTGCATTATTAATATCTGGTGAAAATAAATTGTATTGCATCATTTTATAGCTCTTAGGCATTGCTTGGGATTATTTTATAATTTATAGATGCTTGCAATTAACTTCGAAAAATACGACTGTATGTCATCTTTAATTTTTGATCTACTTTGACTGGTTTACTATATTTCCTATTAAGCTGTGGCCTGAAAGCTACTCTTGTTATGGTAAATAGGAGTCGACAATTCAGGAGTTTCGACCCAGAAATTCTTGCAGACATTCTATCTGTATTATTATAATGATATATGAATTGAGAAATAAAGATGTCTATTGTAATATACTACTTTATAAGTTGGTTATTAAAATAATATGTATGGATATTTGAAATAAATGAATAAATAAAATTATAGTACAAATTCCTTTTGAATCTTCTACTATGGGTGTCATGGGAAACTGCAAAGATTGAATAAGTGTTCCTCGTTTTGAATCCATCCTATCATTCACCAAAGACATTACTTATGTCCTTGCTCTATGTGGATATTTATCTAGTCTACCTACGTAGATCTGGCTTTTAAATTTGTTACAAATGAAACCGGTATTGTTTTTTGTCAAAATATGTAGCTAACTACTCATGGATGAATCATGCAACTTTGTCTATGTCAGTTTTCCCTTTTTTGCATTATTTTTCATTGCGACTCTGCTCCTACTGGTCATAACATAATGTTATATAGATTATAACCTTCCTCGATAAATGGGCCATCGCATCATGAGCAAGGATTTTTGAAAATGGGTATGTTATACTTTACATTATCAGTATAGTATTTATAAATACATAAGTATTTTGATTTTAGTAAAATCTGTAAAAGGTACATTTATTATTTAAACAGTATTCATGTTTGTTTACCTCGCATCACATATTTCACAGTTGCGAAATAAATATACGTTTTATTTGACATTACAATCACACATCGCAATGGACTGTTGCCTCAGTTAATGCTTCAAGACCAATTGCTATTACAAAAGAAATTATAATATTATACATATTTATTCATATCGCGGTACATCCCTTCAACATCTACTTATAAAACATTATTTTGAAGCGGAGTACTGGACTTTATTACGAGTAAGTTTTTAAAAACTTTTTTAACATTCAATGCTTATTGCAGAACAGGTTATAGTTCAATTTATTGTCAATTAACCAATAATTTTCTAATGAATTAAAATTCTTATATCACTCGATACCATAAGTCTCTCTAAGGGGGACAGAAACATTAATTTCAAGTTGACTTGAAATAAAATAAATTCTTGCTTGTATTATACATTATACACGAGCTGCTTGAGCAATAGTAGACTATTGTTCCATTCATCTGTTATGGGTACAACTACATAGTAGGGTTATTATAGAGCTCTTCTATTGCTATCCTAGCCTTTTATCCTTGAGGCAGAATGTTAACCATTAATTATATTATACTAATATGCATTGTAAAGAGAGTTTGAGAATAGTTATAAAGAAAGTAAACGTCGAAACCACTGCACTAATTTCAGAAGTTCTTTCACTAATTAAAACATAGGTTATTTCAGAATAATATGATATAGTCTTTATTATTCTGAAATTATCTATCTTTTATTCTTCTTATCTTCTAATCCTTTTATGTTTATTAGATAAATATATAGTAATATCACAAACTAGGAACCCGGGATATGCCAAGGCTAGTCACTTAGTCATATATATAATTGAAATACAATTGTGTAATGTCTAATAGGTATATATAGCACTATTCAAATTTATAGTTACATGTCAATGTAGGCATAAAATTATTCATGTTGCCGTGACAGAGTCACAAACCATCTAATTAAAGTAAACAAAAAGTGATGAATAAGCGTTCTATCAGAACAAAATCCTTATACCTAGCTTAGCTCCAAGTCTGTGTAATAGTATTCAATTGTGCGCAAGATATAACATGAGTCATTCATTTCCTCATGTAATTTGTTACGCTGTAAATATAGTTGACTTGCACGTAACGTAAGCATTGATAGGTGCCGATATGGTACTTATTGAATTTAAATTACATGTACCTATTTCTTATCTACAAAACTCATAAACAAAACCATGTAAGAAATTCACAAGTACACGGTAAACTGAAATGAACTGCCTGATTGTTTTTGATTATCGAATAGAGTATTTTAGACATGATTATTATAAAAGATGATGATATATATAATTATATGTTTTGTTTAACGGACTTTAAAAAGAAATTGCAAGGTAGCATAATATATAATTCTTAGTCTATCTAGTTCTAGTTCTTAGTATAGTAAACCTTAAGAGAACATATTATGTATTTCAAACAAAACATTTATATGTCGCTTTAATTGATTATTTATGTAGTGACTCTATATATTTTAACAGTCTTCATATAGACTGTATTTTTCTGCCCAGGTAATGTTGTGCAATATGTTCTCCATTTTTATACCGATTTTAATCATTCTTCATAATAGCTAGTTCATTGGTTTAGTTCAACAAAACCAGTTATAATGGTTTCTACGATTGTCAATTCTTTAATTATTGAGCGATTATACTATTAATGACCTGTTGAGCCATTATATTACAATAATACATTGAGTGATAATTCATTAACTAATTATAACTTTAAATACATAGATATAAGCAGCATGTTAAGTATCCTACCGTGTCTCTATTGTTGTCATTGAAATTTATTACTGAATAAGTTTTTTAGCTGCCGGCGTTTCCGTTTTTAGCTCTTTACTAATTAAAGTCATTACTGTAGGTAATATAATTTTAATACGTATCTTTAATATTGTATACGCTTGACGAATCCTTGATCTGTGCGAAAGAATGTTGTTACCTCCCTGAGATTATTCTACCGGTACTCAGAAGATTGTAAACAAATATAGCAATAACACAAGATAGTGAATGGTAATGAACACAGAATATCTCACACAGCGCCATCTAGTCACATCATCCGCCATTGTCGTCATAAAAAAAATAATCAGAGCTTGTACTTTGTTTAGTTTCTTAATAATTGACAGCAGTACTTAATAGATATATATGTTTTGTACATAGATACTAAATAATATAAATAGAAAACATCCAGCCAATATCTTAATCCCCCCCGCGACCATCGAAAGGCACTGAAGTAGAATAATTGATCGTTTTCCAATATTATTTTTCTATTAATATTGATAAAATATTACTTTCTACGCTGTGCTGAATTATTACAGTTACGCAATTTGATATAATCCATATCATAATTATATTACGTGTAAAGGAAACTTACTTAAACATGATTGAAACATAAACATGATTACTTAAACAATATTGTCAAGTATTGGAAAGAACTCATTATAATTATTATTATAGCTTTTATTCATACAACTTATTCTGTTAACAGCTTTAATATAACAACTTACTTTATTTACCTTTAAGGAAATCATATTTAACAAATATGATTTATAGAAAATAAACCACAACTAGGTTTTACCTCGAGTAAAATGTTGTTGCGTTACAGAAGCTTTGACAGTTAATAAATATTGTTGTATACTGATTAGCCACTGAATCAAATTTGTATTCAAATAAAAAATTTCAATTCAAATATTAGTTCTTTTACTTATATACTAATAATAATCTTGTTTATACTCCTGCCTTTCTTTTTATGTCGTGACAATCCACTTTATAAAAATCTCACTTTTTCTAGCATGTTTGTTCTATTTACTATTACTATTATATATTTAATATATATAATAAAACTACAACAAATATTAATACAAAAAACTTGACGATTATAAGTGACTAAAAAGTCTTACATGAATGAATAATTTTTAATTTGATTTGTGTAATACAAGAAAGCAACATTAACAGTGTAAATTCACAGAATATGTAACAGTAGTTTGTAAAGTGACGAGACATTGCTAAGAAGAGAAATCTTCGTGATTAAGTAATTATACTACAAGAGGAGGAGACTGTCAGGGTCGCCTACCTTAAAAAATTTAACCTCGTACGAAGAACTCAAAAACCTCGTAGATTGTCTTAAATTGACTCTCTAACATCGTATATCATGATATTTTGATCGATTTCCGATGGCCAAAAATCTGGTACAGGATTCTTATAAAGTAGACATCCCTGGAGACTACTAACAAAGATTCTCACTTATTTCTGCCGTTCGGAAGCAACTAACTAACTAATAATGTAAGGTATATTTTTTGAGCAAAGCCCTTAACGATTACTTAAATGAGAAAATCTTATAAGTACAAAATGTAAATAAACTGGCTTTAAAAAAATAAATTCCGTTTGTATTCAAATGGTAGCGTTGCCTACCGCTGTATCTTGGATTAATTTTTGTCGTGTTCTTTAATTTAATTCATTTGTGCACTGGTATTTCTGTAACTGTCTGGGTGTGATACTCCTGTAGTCAGAAATATAAAGTGTTACATAATTTTTTCATTGATGTCAGCCAAGCTTAATCTAATAATCTCTCGGCTAATTTGGTGTAACTACTAAGCTGATGCCTATACGATGTGATAGTTCTCAGAAATAGTACCTTAGAAGTGTCACACAATATCTGCTTTTCACCAAGTAGGTTGTTATCTGATTTATTATACAATTAGAGTAAAACCGTATATAGAAGTACTTTTTTTTGTTAATGATGAACAAGCTGACGGACCACCTGATGGAAAGTAGTACCTTCCGCCATATATGGACCTCATCGACACCACCCGTTACTGATACCCTTTCTTATAAACACTAATTAGGCTATTTAATCGTTAATTTAATGTGTCTAAATCCAAAGGAAACAAAGAGAATATTGTTTTAATTTATATTTCGATTGTGAAGAAAACATTAATAACAATTAAAAAAATAAACTGAGAACCCGCGACCATCGGAAGTAAGGCCGGGTCTTAAACAGCTAGACCATCAAGGCCGTCATAACATATACATACGATATATCCACATTGTCTGGTACAGTGTGAATGTACCGTGCTTGCTTGTACCAATACCAAATCTGATGGTTGACAATGATGCGTCATTACTGGACTTTGAGATTACATTTGGCTGACTTAAACACCTACAACATTTTGCACATAAATACCTGTTTAATACAATGCAAATGAAATATGTATAGGAATGACTTTCCGCCATATATTGACGTCTTAGCTGTAATGATCGAGCTAGTTTTTGTGGATGATGATGGAATGGCCACACCGAAATTAACGACAAAAAGGCTAACTGAATTTAAGTCATTGTTTGACAAACGTAAAATGAAAACCTCTGTAGCTAAAAATATACATATAATTTTCTGATCATTATCTGTACATGGAAAAAACTATTATAGGCGACTTAAAAACCTACTGGAAACCCAAACAATGAATTTAGCTTCGGTTTGATAAATTTCTATTCTATTCTATTCTCTTCTAAACTGTTTTCTTGGTTGTTTACAATTTGCATTGATATCTATGATAATAGTAGGTGCCGGAGGTGTATAACAAAATAATTACTGTTAGAATTCTTCTTTGTGCGCGCTAATGTCAGAAATCGCATGACTGATTTTGGTAATAATTTACGTCTATTTTATTGTTCGTTAAGAGTTTATAAATAAAATATATATTTCGGACTAAGATAGTTTTAGGTAGAGCCAGTTTCTTTCTGTAATTTCTAAAGAATAATTCTGAAATTCTCTAAAAACTAAGTGACTATATTTCTAATTTGCTCCTTAAATTTATAATTACTTGCATTTAAATTATTAGTACTGTTAACAAATAGACGTAGGTACGTGGTTATTGCTTGAAAGAATATCGGATGAAAGAATGATGAAACACATAATTCCAATGCGAAAGTGAAAGGATGCAAGTAGCAGAGTAGACCTAGATTTACATTGCAAATTATATTCAGATAGATCGTTTGTCTGTTTTTATAACTCTATAGAATAAAAAATAAAAGACGCTGAAAAAAAAGTAATGAGTACAATGACAGAAATATGCAATATGGTCTGTAGTGACCTTATCCAGATAAGACATCATAACATGAAAAAAGAAATGAAAACATTTCAAATTTTCTATATTCGTTTTGTTTCCCTTATCCATTGATTTTATAATTTTTATTCCTCTTATGATTTTATAACTAGTAACTATTTTGAAATATGATTTAATATTAAAAAAAGGTATCTATTTAACCTTTATTAAACAGAAAAGAGACCATTAAAATATAAGTGGAATTTTAGACATTTAATTTAAACGCAGATCTTCATAAAAATATCCTCAGATTTTCCTTATATCAGATTTTAGCAGATACAGTGTTATTTCCCATTGTTATAAGTTGGTAAGCACAGAATAGATAAGTATTATCTACAGCCTTCAATTCTCTTCATATGCACAGATAATGTTTCGTTTTAATAATCTTTTCATTAATTCTTTTGTCAATTACAATATAAGGATAATAATCGCGTGTTTAAAAGTGAAGGTCTGCACTAGCTTCACTAAAGCTGATTTTATTCAAGCAGAACTTACCTGCAATCATCATGCAGTGATACCATGTAGTTTGTTGACAGATCAAATTTATAATCAGATATGCAAACAAGCTCATGGTCACCTGTGGTAGTGGTCACCCATATATATGAACACTACCACTATATGATTCACGAGTTGACATTCCTGAGAACTAATATGTCATCCCTCTTATCCTGTTATTAGACTGAAATCTTTTACCAATACAATGTTTGACGGCTGAAATAGATGAGACAAAGGTGAGCTGATACAGGTTAGTCACAAATGACTTTTCACAAATTCTACCTCTCACTTCTAATTTTCGTCACAATTGTTATGATTATTTTTCAGGGCTTTCCTGAATAATTTAACTTAAAAATATTTGGAATTTAACTGGAAAATGTCTACTTAAGTTCTTACATTCTTTTTACTACAGAATCATTGCAATAGTATACCTAATTGTTTTTTTTCCAGAAAACAATGGCTTTCGTATGTCCAAAAATTATGTGAACGATATAATATACCTATGTGTTGCTTCTTCATAAATAATATCTGTATTAACATACTGGCATTGCCTGTAGGTGGAAATATATTCAGTTTATTCTCCTACATTTACACAGATTTTTACTAATGTCTAGTATATTTACTCTCTCCTTTGGTAATAGTTTAGTAAAAAGAATAAAGTAAGCAAGAAACGCTATTTCTTTCGTAAATAATAAATAGATTTTATTAAAATGTCTTTCTTTAATGTATTCCTTCACATTTTAGTAAACTAGCGTACCTGGCCAGTACGTTGTTTGGAGGTCTCTGGGCCTTTTTCACACCAATGGGCTTGAATATTAATTCAATGAAGTCGGCTATCCAATTTATTAGTATTATGGTAAATACTGCTACTTGTATGCGTGACTGTCGCTACCATTGACCTTCATGAGGCGTATGCACCTCCACTAATTGGTCTACCATCTCCCCTAATAATGGCTAGCCTTCTATCCGCGATTATGTTCCCATCCTATAACGAACATGTAATAGTAGGTAATTTAACTCTTTAACAGTAGCATTCGATTTTTAAAGAGTTTTAATCTATTCGAATAATGGTGGGTCGCACGCAATCAAAGCAAAGGTGTGGTGTAGGTATATACATTGGTTCAACGTCACTTATTTGCACAATCCAGTGTGGGTGACAAATTTACAATATACCTATGCATCTCACTGCCATCTACACAATTATTTGCTCCTTTAATGGTTTGACACATAGTATCAGTTCTATTTCCTATCATTATCAACTAGTACGTATTTCTGTTCTTAATTACAATCTTGTGATCGGCGATCGGCGAAGAGTATTTTTTTTCTAATTAAATGTAAACATATTTTGCTCTGTATATAATAATGTATTCGTAATTGTTTTCTTTTTTTAATCTACTATATTAAATAATTAAAATGACGGCTACTTATGCCTACTACAAAAGTTTACGAGCTATGTTTTAGTAAAGTTAACTTAACGTAACATAATAGCTACCTTTGCATCGCAGTACATAAGTGCATCACAATAATAATTTTATTCATCTTAATTATGTAGTCCATGTTATTTGATAGCAATCTTTTTGCCTTTGTAATTGTCTAGAATTATTATTTACCTCGTACGTATTTACGTAGCTGCAAGATAATGTTCTAACTAACAATTACATAGACTTGAAATATTACGAATAATAGGTATGAATATTAATTTAACCTTCAAAGTGGTTAATATTAATTGATTCCTCTTTATTTTTAAATATATGCAGACCTAATCAAGACATTTAATATTTGTGGCTATTTGGTACTCAAAATATTATTGCAAAATTAAAGTTTCCCTACATAAGTTGTATTGTTAAATACTTAATTTTTTTACGTAATAAAAAATAAGTAAAATAGATGAGTCGCAATCGTCGCTAATCGAATTGAACAGCGTAATTGATATCACATAATGAGTTTGTGACACTCGTAGAAACTCCTAAGTGTTGCTATTCTTAAGGACTATATTTTTATGCCTCAATACCCTATAATTTCACTGACACATCGAATCAATTAAAATAAAACAACTTCCAAAGACAACTGCCTGCTTTAAAATTTATTTCCATCTAAATGAATTGACATACTATCTGAGGACCAAATTGATATTTTCGTCTATATATAAGTGTATGAATAGCGCTACAGACATGTTATCTTGACGCTTGCTATGGCAGTCTTTTTGGCCGATAAAATGCCATGTCTTTTATAAAGAAACCTGCTTGGCAGCTAAAATTTGTGAGGCTGAGATACCCACGAAGACTTTGTACTAAGTGTCTAGTCTATAATTTGAGAAGTTATCGCTTAACGATGTCACATAAAGCAAGAATAATGTAGGACACGATATAAACAATAAAGTTGGAAAGGTACCTTTTTTGAGTTACTAATAATGAATCATTATCGTATACTTTTCACTTTATACCAGTTTGACTGTACTGTTTCAGACCACCCAATACCATCGTGTGAAACTAGCAAAGCAGAAAGTTACACAGAGGTGTGATGTTACGTATTTATGCTGCATAGACACGACTCGAATAATTCCCAGTATTATATAGATTATTATTGCTTACATACATTTATTGGAATTACTTCACATTGTACTCGTATATTGTTTAAAGAGAATATTTTTTTTAATATTCAATTCTTGTGACATTTGTTTATTGTTAAATTGGTCTTGGGTTAATAGAGAACTGATGTACCTACAACTTACTTGCATGCATTCTTTATACTCTCTATTCTTATATTATACATATACTGAGTGAGACCGGTTGTAAAAATGAATGATATAAGATGGTTCTCCGTTAAAATTAATTAACTCACCACAATGATGGGCTGCCTCATCTGACTTTATGCTGTCTTGCCGGAGGGATGGCGGGGTGGTGTGGGATTTTTACCCACTAAAAACCACACGATGTATCTGGATGTATAGTGTCTATGCCGGAGCTCAGGGTTTCTCCATGTGTATCCCACCCCGGGCCTCGTCATATACCTGCAGTTAGCCTGCAGAATTACATTAACATCGTAAAATATATAAACATGCGAAAGTGTGTCTGAAAGCTTATTTGTTGCTTTTCTATGACCAAACGGCTGAACATATAAATTTTCTCTGAAAATGAATTATATCACAGGAACCGACATAGAATAACTTTTCAAAAAGCAGACGAATTCGTGAGTCCATTAATGGAGATATAAAAGATATCATACCAATATAGAATGACATACATACTTATGTATGTGTACAAATGTTTGTATATTGAGAGGATCGAACCCACACTCATCAAAAACAAAGTGTGCTAAAACTACAGGAGGTTTTAAAATTATTTAAGAATATACATATATATGTTGTTCATTAAACTGAGGTACGTATGGGTAAACATTAAATCCTTAGTTTTTATGCCGCAAGCAAAACAAGTAATCTATTGCTGGAGATAACAAAAACAATATTAATGCGATATAGTAGTTAGGTGGTCGACTGGATACTTAAATTGTTATTGTTTTGTTATGTGCTCGGTACAAGATAATTACAGTTCCATAACAAATTACCACATCACGATTTTTTAAAATTACTAATGCGTTATCTGTCATTCAATGTCGTTTTATAAGTGTTTTCTGTATTTATATATAATATTATAATATTAGCGAAAGATGCACAAGGCTGAATTTTATTGAATGATTTTATCAATTACTTATTATAGTAAGTATTCAATAGAAATATAGATATTCACTTATTAGTCATAAATGACTAATAAATAAATCAATATTTTAAATAATTATAAAATACGTGTGATTTAATTGATAGATTGTGTATGGAAACAATAAAATATATAAATATTTTACATTAATTAATCTAAAAAATATTATAAAATAGAGTCACTGCCGGTGTCTGTTCGCTGATATCTTTTAAATAACGCAACGGATTTTCATACAGTTTTAAGCAGTCGATAGTGTGAATCAAGAGGAAGGTTAGAATGTATAATACATGCGTGTTATAGTATAGATTAAGCCGAGAAATTAAAAGATTTGTAATGCATCCGTGCGAAATCGTGACGGATCGCTAGTCATCATTACATATATTTAAAACAAAGTCGCTGTCGCTGTCGCTGTCTGTTCTTATGCTTAAATCTCTTAAACTACGCAACGGATTTTGAAGCGGTTTTTTAATAAATGGAGTGATTCAAGAAGATGGTTTATTATGTATAATATATGTACACGCGTGCGAAGCCGGAACGAGTAGCCAGTTATATATAAAATTATATTATTACGATACAGATTTCGACGATAAGTTTGCTATCTATCTATTCACTCGTACATTGCATATCGATATATATTAATATTGTATAGATAGGTTCTCCTTTCCATTCCTTATCAAATGTATGTCGTTAGAAAACTCGTGGGAAAGCTATTTATTAGCTATTAGTTGAGTGGTATATAAATACGATGAGTTTAATTGTGAAATCACCGGATGTCTCAGGTTTACTAGTCTGCCATTCGTCTGGATTGGATTATGTTATGACTGTCCAATTTTTGTTATTGTTGTTTCGCTTTAGACCACAAGAAATGATGTAAATATTTATAACAATTACATAATATAGGTACATATTATTTTCAGACAGCTATATACTGTATGGACCCATTGTAATATGGTTTTGATTACAATCTACGATTGCACAATGCGCTGTTCAAATTAATAGTAAAAGTAATTTTCCAAACTGTGAGCCAAACTTTAGTGCTGGACAGTCCATTTATCGAGGAAGGCTGTATGGTATATAATATTAATACAATAATAAAAATAAAGAATTCACACAACGCCATTTAGTCCCAAGATAAGTAGAGCATTAGTCAACTGACATATGAAGATACATCTTGTTTTGTAAATGGAGACATAATATACTTAGAAAAAACACGGACCGATACAATCATATTCATGAATACAAATGTTTGCACCGTGCGAGAAATCGAACTAACGACTATCGGAATTAAATAGGCGTGCTAAACCGCTAGACCACTGACCCCGATATAATCTCACGTTGTCTATTAGAAGCAGAGGATTATTGAAAAATTTAGCAGTAAGGGGAAAACTAATTCTCCATCTCTATCTGATGAGAAGGACGAAGCTACGAAGGTCAGCTAGTCTAAAATCTTTTTAACAAGTCACAAGCATAAATAGTTTAGCTTTCTATTTGCAGGCTAGGCTATATGTATCTTGTTATTTTGAGGAACATTCGACGGCCTCGGTAGTGTAGCGGTTTAACACACCGATTTAATTCCGATGGTGGCGGGTGCGATTCCTCGCACGATGTTTTGTATCGGCAACATTTGTATTCATGAGTATGATTGTTTGTATCGGTTTGGGTGTTTTCTTTGTATATATGTATATGTTTACAAAAAAAATATCTAAGTATTTTGACAGTTGTCTAGTACCCATAACACAAGCTCTGCTTATTGTGGGTCTAGATGGCGCTGTGTTAATTGTCCAAAGTTATTTATATTACTGCCCAACAGTCGGAAGATAATGCATTGTTATGATGTAGATGATTTTTTATTTCATCATCTTATTAGGAAATCTTCTATGTCTCATACATTCTAGAACAATGGCTTCGTTTTAAATGTGGTACCTACGCTTACCAAGTTACTGCATCTATAACACTGAAGCAAAAAAAGGTGTTATAAGTTTATCGTGTCTGTATGTCTGTCTGTGGCAACGTTTAGGAATTACCTAGACAAATGGACCGAAAAAAAAACTGCATAAATACAGTCATCATCAGTCATTTACCATAAAATGAAATAAAGTTTTTTTAAAGCAGACATGATCGAGAATATAGGCTCATCAAAAAATTATTAATACGAATTAATAACGTACTTAAGTACCTAGAGTCAGTCAAGAAATTTGAGTTTCGATTATTAAATAATAATAACTTAAGAAGTAGGTAATATAACTTAATTTACCTATTTCATATCTTCTTAGAATTTCTATTTATAAGTTTAGTCACAAAACATTGTTTTAAGGTAAATTGCTTGACAGTTTTTTGCAGTTATTATGGGGAAAATAATTGGTTAGTTTTGCTTCTTTTCTTACATTTTTTTAATATATTTTCCTGTTCAACCTTATTTTACGAATATTTCAATACCAAAATTAGTCAAATCGGTTCAGCCATTTTGGAGTTATAGCTAGTCTAACAAATTTAATTTAATTTTTAAAATTATATATACATTATTATATATACATAAAAGATATACATAGATAAACTCGATCATAGCGTTATGTAATACATAAAGTGATAATGTCTCATAATCACACTCAACAGAATATTAACATCGTTTTTGTAAATTATGGAATAAATTTTATTAACATTAAAGTCATTATTATAACATTAGCATGTAAATTAAATATTAATTATACATTCTTGTATTTTATGATTTCATTAAATTATGAGTGTACTTAATGAATTATACATTAGGCACCCGTATGCGTTTGCCTAAAGACGCATTAGATAAATTCCTGTTAGGTGTTAACACGTAATGTCCATTACGACCCGATAACGTTAAAACCTCGCTTTAATCGTGAATGGAATGCGTACCTATATATATATATAATACCTATTTGAAAATTCATTGTTTATTTTTGACAAAAAGTAAGATATTAAGTAAACGCGGTTTCACCCGTATGAAAATTCTTTGTGAAGTTTCATCAAAATCCGTTCAGTGTTTTTTGCGTGAAAGAGTAATAAACATCCATACTTACAAACTTTCGCATTTATAATATTAATAATTATAATTATTAATAATTCGCCCCGGTTTCGCCCGGGTGTACATGTATTATATAACCTTCCTCTAGAATCACTCAATCTATTAAAAAAACCGCTTCAAAATCCGTTGCGTAGTTTTAAAGATTTAAGCATACATAGGGACATTCAGCGCAGCGACTATGTTTTATACTATGGAATAATAGTGATTAATAAGTTTATACATAGCTTTTATCAGAGATATAGTTAAAAGATAACCTATATCCTTACCTAAATTTATGTAATCTATTTTCGTATAAAAACATCGGCCGTATAGCCTTGTAAACGTAACAAACAAAGAGACAGAAATCTTTTTGAATTTATAAGATTAATATCGATTAAACAGATATTAAAATGCTGAATATTCATATTATTAGCTCTTAATAATTTAATCTCAGGACAATTCACACAGCGCCATCTAGACCCAAGTAAAGCTAGCTAAAGCTCGTGTTAGGCTTAGCTTGTACAAGATAACTGACACAAATACTAAATATTTTTTTTCGTAAATACATACATATTATAGATAGAAAACACCCAGACATATACAAACAATCATACTCATGAATACATATGTTTGCGCCGTGCGAGGAATCGAACCATATACTATATATATATATATACCATCGAGATCGTCTAAGCTCTTGTAATAAAAATGTATATGTCAGATGACGTAATAGAATCAAAAACAGGCAAATTATTAGATTTTTTATGTTCCCAGAACGGGCCAATCGAATTGTTGCGTACCTACTATTAAGTTATTTATTACACACAAAATATATAAATTCAATAAGGTTTATATACTTACAATCTTATTCAATTTATATATTGTGGCCAGTTTCATTCACAATTATAGTGTTTGCTTTATAGCCACCTCTGCACAAACAAACCATAATACGAGTATGAAATCGCGGGAACAGGAATAAAATTCAATATTTATTATAATAATACTCTAGTAAGGGGGAAAGGGGATTGTTAATAATGGGAACTAGTTAGAACCTACTGCTAGCAATGTACCATGGTAGGTCGACCTCCACGCAGTTCCCCTGGAAACCATCGTAATATGTTCTTGGTGAATTTGTAACAATGGGCTAACTGATTTTCGTGCACATCATGTCATAGTCAGTTGGTGCCCCGATAGCGTAAACTATCAGTGCAGGCGGGTGTATCATTCTATAATCATCCATAACGACACTAGTAATTCTATACAACATATATTCGTTCGGTACATTCGCACATTTTAGGCATACTTTAAGGACATTATAGTATTTGTTTAGTTAGGGGTCGCTTTCCGGTTATTCCGAGCGTTATGCACCGAGTGTCTGCTCAAAGTATTACCCCTGCCAGACGCCATTGCTCGACGTCTGTTGATGAGTGGGGAATAAGAGGGCGATCGGACGACAGACAGCCACATGCATTTAGTAGTCGTGTGAAAAGATGGCGCCACTGACTGCCAACACGTGGTCTATGATAAATAGATAATATTTACGATTAATTTAATATTATATCCTTCGTTTATAAAACAATTAAGTGCCCTTGTAATGCTTCATTAACACTGGCGTGATGTGTGGCATTGTACACTACCTATATGCTGCTCATTATGTCTAGTGGATCATTACCTATTAATTGGAAGCTGCGAGAGTGAACAATTATTTATTAATTTAATCTAAGGTAAATATTTAAATAAAATTATAACTTTGTTACACAATACAATACTTAAACTCATGTCTAACTATATACCGAATCAAGAATTTATTAGATACATAAATGGATTTAATAATAATAATGACCATTTTCCGCGCACTGCTGGAAAAATAATTACATGCTCATAGTGTTAATTGTGTCAAGCTTATAAACAATATTTCAATGTATCTTTAAGTGATTTGCATATTAAGCCTGTAACTGGGAGAAATTTTCGTCTTCCCTCTTATCCTATTTGATTATCTACTTCAGAATTATGATAAAGGTACATACATATATATATTACCTACATTTGGTAGAACACGCAGAGCACTTTGTATAAAATATACCACCTTTGGTTTTGCCCACCTTTATTTTACCTTTTTCAGCTGCCAAGCAGCTTCCTTTGTGAGCTGTGTTTCACTTTAACTCACCCCTTAATATGTATAATATATTTGTGAAATTATAGAGTGTAGTGGTAAAATAATTTAGTCCTAACGAGGTAATATCAATGGAGCTGTTCAAGTATATAGCTGAAAGTTGCAATTTACCATCTGATTGATTTGTTACATATCTTTGTTTTCCATTCCAGGAACATATAAAGTACCTACATAGAAATGTTTACCATTTTAATAAAAATTAGGTATTGAGTAGTAACAACATTGTCACCTGTCTGTTTTAACCGTGAAAACATCGCAGCTCAAGGTCTCTCTCATTCTAAATTAGTCTGTACTTTTTATTGTTGCAAAACACAGTGTATCATTACTATTAGCTAGGGATCCCGCAAATATTATGTAGGTGTTATTATGTACAGAATAGGTAGTCTGTTTTATGTTTTTTGCTTTTTACGAATAGTTAATGAAATCGATACAGAATATACTCGTAGGTACTACAGGGTAATACTATCAAGGGTTATTGTAACTAGAATTCAGCCAGGTTGATTACAACTTTTTAAAAATAAATATTTCTTGCAATTTAATATAAATAAATAGTTTTTATAGCTTAAAAAATATATGAGAACAGTTATAAAGAATCTTGTGTGGCCAGCCATGAATAATTTAGTTTACATTGCCTTCGTCATATTGTTTATGTTGTCTTTGACATACGTGACAACCACAGCTCTTTTATTTATTATAACAAGTAACATTTACAGTAAAAAATGTATGTGCGAGGTGTTGAAGTCCTGTCAATAGTACTATTGAAAATACGACATTCATCGGAAAACTTTCAGAGTACCTTCTTTGGCTTTATGAGAGTAGCCTTTACAATATTTTTTATTCCAATTATGTGGTAGTATAATTAAATATTCTTCTACATATATCTGTGAGACATTTATATTTGTTTTTTTTTCGGGGTAAACCAGTGTCAAGTGCAAATCAGTGTCCTCGCTATAGTCACCGCATAACGCGGCAATGATAAAAAAAAAGTGTAATAAATTTAATCTACTTCTAATAATGTAAAAGGTGTGAAAACCTAGATTTCTATATAAAAACGCTTTAATATTAATCATTTAATTTAATATTTGCTTCAGATCATTTTGCTCTATTTATAATACTGTTTCGAAGAACTTAATTAATTAACTTAATGCAATAATCAAACAGTTAATTAACGTACAAAACAATATCCATCTTTAAAAACTAACATACGACTAACAACTAATACGTTAACGAAAAAGTAAATACCTAGAGACCTATTATTAGTATAGACAATCGGACCACATAACGAATGTATCGATTAATATGCATGTATATAAAAAAATTACCATAAAACATTCCATGTGTAATGAAAAGCTTTTTTTAACTGTGAGATTTAAAAAACCTAGTGATTGAAAGTGAAGTTAATACCTAATAAATGCTTAGGCAATAAAGACAAATTAGTTTTATGTACATTGTCATTTTATGAATGTTTGTTTGATTCGTTCTATGGGATTTGCGTATGGTATTATTACACAGTTCGCAACCCTTAAATCGGCGGGTTGAAAGTACATTCAGTCGTTCCACAGTCAGATGTCGGCGGAATCGTAACTAGATGGCGCCGTGGCAAAATTAAAAGGCGCTATGGTTTCATTTTCGTCACAGGCTTATACTCTGCCCGTGCGAAATCATGTTCCATATATTAATCATAGACTGTTTTTATATGTATAGTTTATGGGAATGATGTATTAAGTCCTCATCAACACATATATTTTTGCATGTAAATTGATAGTAATATATCAATTTGCACTATAATTCAACTATCAGTAGGGTTAAAGTATCTGTATATACTAGGCACTAAACCAAGTTGTACAGATTACTACGATGTTGTTTTGTTACTGGTTACTTTGATTGTGTTATTTATATAATTGTTGTACAAATATAATAATTGTATAAGTGTTACAATTTAGACCGTAATTGTTGTCAATTCTATCTTGTTTTATTGGAGCTTAAATATTTAATTTTCTTTCTTAAGTGGTATTTACTTTCTATTTATAGACTATTTATAGAGAATTTTTACGTACATATGTGGTAAAATAGGAAGACTATGCCGATATATGTATGTAATTTATAATTTTGATCTTTTAATTGCTAACATATTTTTAGTAACTACTTGAGCATTGTTTAATTTTAGAACGATTTTCTGTTGCTTTTCTTAATTCCTAAAATTTTGGGTAAGAAGTGGAAAAAATTGGTTAGGTAATTATTATGGAGATTGTAAAAAGTGGTCAGGGATCCACCCTGTCCACCTCTGTCTGTTTATCTCAATGGTCAAGCAGCTTGCTTTGTTTCGTTTAAAGTGTGCGATAAAGTAATAACAGGATAAGAGGCATGATATTGAAATCTCCGGAATGTTATCGCATGCGATGTAGATATCCTGGGCTGTCTGACGGACATCACGTTATCATATATCTATGATAACATGATGTCCGTCAGATTATTCGCTTATGAATACAAATGTTTTGAATTGTTCGTGGAATTGAACCCGCGACCATCGAAAGTAAAGCGATGTGCTAAACAGTTTCTCAAGTACATTATATTTTAATTCGTAATTTATAGTTACTTTGATCTTGGTTCTGTCTATGAATTGTAAGTATATTTTTATTGCAAACAATATTTTTAATAACTAGTTTATTTTAAAATATGAATTTAACGAGCGGTTTTTTCTATTGATTGGCGAATGCTTCAATGCTAATATCCCAAGGTGTGAATATAGAATAAGATTTCTCATTTTTATGCTGTATTCAGGGCTAGAAGTTGAGGTTATTATTCACAAATAGTATACATTGCAGGTTGACTTTTAGGGAATTGTGTCTAAACATCATGAGGTCCTCAGTGATTATATACATAGTGGTATACTGCATCTGTTTTAATATTTTTATTAATCCATCTTGGAAAAGAAACAAGTTCATTCTATCAGTGCTGTAAATAGATTTATATAGGTAAACTAGCTGTCCCGGCAAATATTTGTTTTGCAAAATAAATTAAATCTATTAAAAATAGTGGTCGATGGTAGAAGGATGAATGATGGTGTAAAACCGCCATTAACACTTAGGGGTATAAAATTTTTTTATAAACCAATTCTCAGACCTACTGAATATACATATAAATTTCATCAAAATCTGTCTAGCGGAGGAGTATAAACACGAAACCTGTGATACGAGAATTTTAAATATTTGATATTTTTTACTAAGTAATAGACATATGACAAGTATAAAACAACTAGTATTGTGCAACGAATATGTGTATCGACAAATACATACATGATAAACAATTACCAATTGGACGCTACGCATAATGGGTACTTGTGTATTATTTGCTCTGTATTTTTGTACGTGCTATGTACCTAATTGAATTATATTGAAACAGGTGCGCGATTTATTGTTGCTTCAAGAACAAGGTTCTATCAAGGCGTACACGTATGTGGTGATATTAAAAACATATTGTACATATTTGTACGCAATACGAGCAAAATGCGTCTAAAATTGTGGTTTCGGCAATAAAATTATTTGCATGTCCAATCCAATGTGAAATTTAAAGGTATAATAAAAATAATTGCACATCTTAAGCGCTTTATGTAACGTAGATTTATTCATATCATAAAGTTATATTAATATGAACTTGAGAGTGTAAATTGCGAACTTTTAAAGATAATTTCCTTACTATGAGGTTTAGGCAATTATAGGCATAAATTAATGTATTATTCAGTAAGACTATAAAAAAGTAATATTAAAGACAAACAATAATACTATTATCAATTTTACTACAGACGTTAACAATAAACAAAAGAATATATATGCGTGTGTTTCAAATAGATAGTGGTGTGTGTAACGTTTTTTTATTATTTAATTTATTATGCATAATTTTATATAATATTAGTATTCTACACTCTATTATATTATTGTATATTTTTACTCCAATGTTCAATACGAAATTTCATACCCCTCCGTGCGCACAATTTTCGTAAAAAATGGGGTACGAAGTTTTTACTTCACGTATTAATATATAATAATAATCTCAGGAAAATTCACAAAGCGCTATCTAGACCCAAGTTAACCTAGCTAAAGCTTGTGTTATGGGTACTAGACAACTGATACAAATACTTAGATATTTTTTTTTGTCGTAAATACATACATATTATACTTTGAAAACACCCAGACCGATACAAACAATCATACTCATGAATACAAATGCTTCCACTATGCGAGGAATCGAACCCGCGACCATCGGAAGTAAGGCGGTGTACTAAATCGCTATACTAGACCACCGAGGTCGTAATGGTAATTTCGAATTTGATCGTTGTAGACTTTGTTCAAAATCATCTGCCTCATGCCGATGATGGGTACATCTATCTCACATATTTCGGTTAAAGGCAGTGAAATAACATGGTACTAGCCATGAATCACAGTCCCCCGGAATGGCACGTATGAGACTTTACATGCTGGCATGAAGTTGTTGATGTTGTCCTATGTAAATATATAGACGGTTATCACTTACCATGAAGTGGGCTGTCAGCTTGTTTGCCATTCCAATAACAATCCAGGTTGTCTGTAAGAGATAGTTTATAGCGATAAGACTAAATTTTGTTTTTATTTGCTGTTTTTCTTCTTGTATTTTATCTCTGTGCACAATATATTTTATTATTATTAACAAAAAATATTTTTATACTGATTAGCTATTCTTTTTTTTGTGCATGTTGCATGCTATGTTTTAAATAGGATAATTCTGATATGTGTCAGTGGTTCTCTCAAACCGATGATGTTTCTTGTATGTATATTACACTGTATCATCACTAAAACTTAAATAGACATCCATACTTATTATTGCGATGTTATTTATCAACCAGTCTTCTATTTTATGTTTGCACATGCGTAGCGAAGTGCTTGTCTAAATGTGATGAAATTTTATTTGTTTTGCAAAGCGATTATCTGTATATATTTTAATTTTTAATATATATGATATATATAGCATTTCCACGCTTTTTACTCAGCTTTAGTGTGTATGTATATATGTGTATTTTCCTATATATGTCTATCTATATATGTTTTTCTATTTATTTCTGAAGACATGATGTGTATTGTCATATCGTTTTTCAAGAACATCAACATGTAATTATTTTATTTCTTTATCTTCATGCCAGATCTTTTGCGGGTAAACAGAGGTTATTGGACATACTGTCTAAATATTTATAAACGTGCCATACCTTTGCTCCATAGGCTTTCATCTCAGAAAAAGTGTGTGTCTTAATAGCATTAATTTTTAGTAACATTTACATATTTAAAATAATATATTTCTACCATATAATCTTATCAATAAATGAGCACATTTCAGCTACAGTATCTGGGTATTTAAGAAAGGTTGCACTAACATTCATTCTGAGCAAATATGCATGATATCTATGCTTAGCCCATGTTAATTTGCTTCTGTATTGTACTACATCTACTCCTAGATTAAGCACAGACTATTCTTTTCTACGATTGTCAACTTTCTTTTACAGAAAAAAAAGCAAATTATTTAAATAAATAATATTGCATAACATCTTTAACAATTTCGTAAACACATTATTTCAATGTATATTTATTTTGATTTCAGGACGAAACTGGTAGGTTAATGAGACGAAACATTGTAAGATACGCGATCCTTGCATATGTTATCACACTCCAAAGGGTATCTTTAAGGGTAAAACGACGTTTTCCAACTTGGCAGCATGTTGTTGATTCTGGTAAGTGACCTGAACTCTAATTGTGGCGTCCATGCGATTTTATTTACGAATGATCAATCTCGCTATAGCGAATTCTAAGTATTCATTATTCACAATATTCAATATGATGCCCGCATGTGCAAACTGCAATAAAATATTGTCAGTAGGAACCTCATCCAATATAAATATAGTTTAAATGAATGCATCCTTCAATTTGATATTAAATTAATTATCTATATTTATCTATTTAGTCATGCTCAAGATAATAAACTTTTTGTTACAGGCCTCATGTTGGAAAGCGAAAGGAAAGTTTTCGAGAAAATGGATGGAAAAAGTCCAATGTCAAAGTACTGGATGCCTCTTGTATGGGCAACAAATATTATAAACAGAGCTAGAAAAGAAGGTCTAATAACGAGTGATCACATAGTACAGACTTTGTTGGTGGAACTATCAGATATCAGACGGCGCTTGGGGGCATTGATCGGATACGACACAGTGTGTGTTCCTCTAGTCTATACTCAGGTTTGTAACCAGTCCTTTTATGTCTCAGATTTAATATTGACCAATAATTAAATTTCTTTTTACAAATTAAAAAGTAAAGTACACAAGTAAAAACCACTTTTTTATTAAGCTTTTATGTAATCTCCCAATTTTTAAAATTATCCTTGTTAATTTCTAACTGAAGGAGAATTAATTTTATAGTACTGCAATCCAAAACCTTAAAATAACACAATTATTAAAGAAGGAAAGTTAAAAACCTGTTTCTATATCTATATATAAATATAGCCCTAACTAAAGAAACAATATATACCTAATTAATATTATTATGTATTATTAAGATATATTATGATAGATATTAATGGGATACTCTAGTGATTTTTTTTTATAATTGAAATGCCAAAGAACCTTGCGGTCCTGATGGTAAGTGGAAATAGCCGCCACTATACAATATATACTGAACAGTGCTACAGACATCTCCAGACACCTTCAATTCACATTCGTTAATGTTCCTGAAGTCTAAGATATCTCGCTTTTATTCGGTAATTTTATTGTCTTATCTCACCCTTCCACCGGGACATATAAAACAAATAAAAAATACTTTTGTGATACTGGTATACCTACGCAGACATGTCTACCTCGGTATAAATTGCTATCAATATGGCTACTTGTCCCCGTAACTAACAAATCTCTCCCCCCACCCTGCCAAGTACTATTGTTACTTAAATCTGAGTAAATAGTCCGATAATACGTAATAACCTGTTATTGATGCTAAAGGCTGTGTAATTATAAGATATACTTAGATATAATTTGTACACTTAGTTCAGGGTCGAACGTCATGTCCAATCGTTGTACAGAATTAATTTCAGTTGCTTTAGTTTTAATAGTTTTACTATAATAAATTCGCGCAGATCTAATCCATCGCTATATTTTCAACCGTCTTTAAGAAGGAGTTACTAAGTAACGTCTGACAGATTAACATGTTACAATGGAAATAAAATTAAAAAATAATAATTCTATCGTTAAAGTTTTTGAGGTTGGAGTGGGTAATGTCTGGTAACCGATTTTGGAAATCCTGTATTGGTTTTACTATATGAGGAAGGTAAGTTATAGGCTATATAACATCACAATGCGATCTCTATGAACTGAGCTGCAATGAAAAATGTAGCAAAAGCTAGGGAAATCTAACGCTGTTTTAAGTTGCGCGGATTAGCTTGTTTACATTAATTTGTTATTTTAAAATACAAATGATGGACTCGCTGATCCGCATTGAGGGTCTCCCATAAATTGCCTCACACCAATTTCAGTAAAGCCCTCCCCTTCTCCTCTGCCTCAACTTCAAAACCTCCGGCAGTCTCCTAGCAGGATTGACGGGTTTCTAGATTTCATAACTCCTCCTCGAACTCCATGTCATGTAATGTCCAATTTGTAAACCCTCCCCATACCATCATAATATGTAACGTAATTTGTAACTGATAATAATTACAGAAAAAAGTTTCTGGTGAAGATAGACTAAGAAAAATACAAATGCCGGTGTACGAGACGTGTTAGGTTATGCGATTTGAAATATGGGCTAATTCGTTCCAATGATAACAACCGTAACATAACAATTATCTGGGCATGCGGGCGGCGAGGTCTCACGTTTCTACTTCGTTATACGTGACTCTGTGATATGTTCTGCTGTTTTGCTGTATGTTGTCAATACAATGACTTGCTAAGAAATATTAAACTAT
The DNA here is from genome assembly GCF_030625045.1 of Achroia grisella. NCBI lineage: Eukaryota > Metazoa > Arthropoda > Insecta > Lepidoptera > Pyralidae > Achroia > Achroia grisella. Next base: position 1,917,022 of record NW_026712977.1, on the reverse strand, counting down.
TGTTACTAATTATAATACTTTGTTCTTAAACATCTTAAACTTAAATCTAGAAGTCTTTATTTGCTAAGTCTTTATTTTGTCCTAGTAATAGCGATTGGAAAATTATGAATATTTGCATAAAATAAGAGATCTAATTACGTTATATTATAAATATCACTATGCCTGTTAGAAATATGGAAAACAATTGATTTTATAACGAATAATGAATATATTATAATTATAATAAATTTATAACGAATATATATATATATTGTGAAAAATTCTTTCGCCATTAGAATGCTATTTTAGCCCTAACTAATATTAGGTACACCAGTCAATGACCAAATTCTTTGTATGAAGACACTAACTAACTCCTTACTCACTGAAACTTTGTAGTTGGATAATTTTTTAATCGTAATGTAGATACATAGATTAAGATTACTATTTTTGCCTCCTGTAGAAAAAATATCAGTCCAAATCCTTCAATATATGCATCTCAATTTATATTATTAAGTGTATAAACGTAATAATTTTTCATCGTACTTTAGAATTACTTTTAAGTATCGATTTAAACTCTTGATAACAATTTAAATTTCTTATTATTATAGCGTTATGATTATTTGTCCATAACTTATATATGAATAATTACTTTTTCAGGTGGTAACACTGTCTCTCTACACATACTTCGTTGCTGCTCTTATGGGACGACAATTGGTTCCGGCTGCACCTGGAAGCACGTCAAAATATGAACCTGATGTTTACTTCCCACTCTTCACAGCTCTACAGGTAGTTGTTTTTATAAATAAGAATGAAATAATGCCCCTGTTAAAGATATAAGCTGAAGAGGCACCAGTGGAAGACAATTGGAAGAAAATAACAATAGATTTCATCAAACCATGATCAACCTGATATGGTATCTACATTTTTAGTAATAAGGCCACTAGTGAACACCTCTCTTTTACCTATGTCCTCCACCAAACACCTAGCTTAATAAGTTGAGTATTGGTTTAAATTATATCCGATATCACTGCCAATGCATATAATATATGACAAGTAATAGAGTGCTTAGTTCTCGGCAACATGAGAGACAGAGATTGCTTATTCTTGTGATGAGTCTGCGTTCCATATGGATGGTAGAATAAAAAGTATGACTATTCAAAAGTGCTTGTATTGAGTTTATTTGAATAAAGAATATATATATTTCTATACATCTGATGTAAACTGAAAACTCAAACAAAAACTCAAATTTATTTATTTACATAGGACCTTTCGCCCTTTCAGCCCGTTCAGCCCGTTCACGTTATATGCTATGTCACGATCCCCACCGGTCAGTTCTGCCTGCCTCGGTGGTAGAAGTAGTGGTTTAGCACATCTTCATTATTGCTAGATATTTTTTATATCTAAGTACCCATAACACAACCTCAACTTACCATGGGACTAGATGCCGCTGGGTTGTTATTATTATTAGATACTGTAATCCTATTATTCTTTTTCAGTTTTGTTTCTACGTGGGGTGGTTGAAAGTAGCTGAAGTTCTTATCAATCCGTTTGGTGAAGATGATGATGACATTGAACTGAATTGGCTCATCGACAGGCATATAAAGGTAAAAAGATACACACGTATCGTTGTGCCTACACTTGTAATATTTCTATCAACACTCGGTAGTCAAAATTCCATTAGTCAAATTAAGTGTAAAATCAATCCACGTTACAACTCCGTGTCGAATGTACACGTTTTTTTATGCATGATAATGGAATGGCGCGCCCGCCTGCCCTAACGGTTAACGCTGGTGGGACGCCAGTGGAGGATGATAAGATGAGCATAAGGTCAGGTCAGTTAGCCCATCGTGATAAATGTACCAAGTATTTATCACGATGGTTTCCTGGGGAACCGCATGGAGGTCAACCTGACATTGGTACATTGCTAGCAATAAGATCATCAGTTCACGTTACTAACAATCCCCTTTTCCGAATCTCGAATGTACGCATTACTAATAAGCCATGTAGCATACTATCAAATAAACTTGCTAATGTAGTTCAATTATTACCCCTATAAACTTACTCCCTAGATAATACAGGAAACAAATAAATTAAGTAGCGACACCTCATCACATCATATTTATATAACGCAACATTGGTGAGGTGATAACCATCGCAGCACAACGTCAGAACGTTTGTCCCAGTTAGCGTTCAGTATCACTCGATTATTGACATTGTCCATTTGTTCAGTATGCATTTTGCTTGCCTCTTCTGCTATTTTGAATACAAATACACTCCTATTTTAATTCAAAGTCGCAGAGAACAAGTGTATTGGATTACTCTTTGGTTTGACATCAGTATTTTCTTCACCAAAGTCAGAAATATAAATGAACGACTAAATTTGTTATTTCTGGCCAATGGCCAGATATTAACTCACCATTTCTTATGTGTAATTCAGGGCAGTAATCCATTACGCCACGATACAAAAATTAAATAGAATGGAAAAAAAATTATTAAAGCATACACCACTACTCATGTCAATAGCGATGATTTTCGCAACATATTTGTAGTAATTATGATATAAAAATAGCAGTATTTTATGTTAAGAATATTGTTAATAATTTAGTGAAATAATGACAATTAATTATAATATTTTGAGGTTCTGTGTCTATATTTTAGAGCGTCACAAAATAATTGTAACAAACTGTATGAACGTGCTTTATATTTTTGTTATACTGCAATAAATATTATCTGTAGTAGTATTTATATATCTGATTTTGTACTATATGTATTTTCTGCAGTAATTTAACCGTATGATACTGTACATATAGAGTATATAAAAATATTCATTGATGTTATTATCCTATTTCATTTAGTACTTTTATTCATCTTATGATTTCTCTTCTAATCAATGAAAAGATGGTAAAAGTTTTTAAGTTTAATTCGCTTGGATGTCGTTTCGTCACCAGATGAACAGCTCTACGAACAACACGTTATCTTGTGATATCTGATATATACTTATGCGTTGCTATTCCAGATAACTAAGATGTCATTATTCTTTAATTTCACTGAGATATCCTTGCAGATTACTTTCTCCAGACTATCTTTGGTAATTTTGTTCAATAAAATGACATAAAAGGTCCTTTTGTCATGTCCGCGTAAATTGCGTATGCAGACGATTTGTGCAGATTATTCCTTAATTATAAGCACTGACCAATTAATTCTTCTATTCTAGGCAGCCTATATGATAGTCGATGAAATGCATGAGGAACATCCTGAATTACTGAAGGACCAGTACTGGGAGGAAGTTGTACCAAAGGACCTGCCGTATACAGTGGCCTCAGAACATTATAGACGTCACGAGCCGCCATGCTCAGCGGATCACTACAAAGTGAAAGCTGAAGACGCTGTGTATGCTAATGTACAAGCACCGAGGAAGAGTCATGATGAAACTTATGCTGATTATGTTAGTACCATCTTAATAATTTACTTCGGTAACGGCCAAATGGCCGTTGGGGCAGTAAAGTCCTTGAGTGACGACTGCGAACCGGAAGACGCAGCGTGAGAAGGCCTTCGACAAGGTGGACCGACGATTTGGTTAAGATCTCTGGAAAGCGTTGGCTGCGAGCAGCGCGGGACCGATCGTTGTAGAGATTTTTAAGGGGGGCTTTTGTTCAACGGTGGTCTTCCGGGCTGGAATAATAATAACACGGACAATTCACATAGAGCCACCTAATCCCAAACTAAGCAGAGCTTGTGTTATGGGTACTAGAAAACTGATATTAATACATAGATTTTTTTGTAAATATACACAGAAAATACCCAGACCGATACCAACAATTAGACAAATGTTCGTACCGTACGAGGAATCGAATCCGCAACCATCGGAAGAAAAGCGGTGTGGGCTTAATGGCTAGCCCACCGAGGCTGTCTACCGAAATAATGATGATGTTGAACTTACTACCATTAAAATAAACAATCGGGCCTTTTTTTTATACCATGGAAATGGTGGCAAACAAGCATGCGGTGATTATATTAGTCTAAGGACTCCTTAAGGACTATTGGTGTCGAGTTAGATATAACAATTTGATTAATTTGAATTAGTTTTGAACTGAAGTAATTGAAGTTTGTAATATGTCGGGATAGTAAACAACTAGGTTAATATACTGTTATTAATGTAACAATGGATCATATTTAATGACATATATACTTGAAATAAGTCTGCCTTCTGTCACGGGTTGCCACCAGGAATGTAATTTTACCCCATTTATTGATATAAACAAACTATCTTCAATATATACGTTGCTACCATATTCTCGTTAGTTCCTTGTACAGAGCACATAGTATTAGATTTTAAGATGTATATATGTAATATAAGGATGGTTTAAAAAAAATTTTATGTTTTAGATATTTAAAAAACATATATTCATAAACAAAACAAATATTCAGTTTTGCATAAATCGTCCATTTATACGGATTAACAGTAGTAATTTTGAAAGGCTCTGTTATACAAAATCCTTTCGGTTACAGTATTCTTTGGTAGGCGGTGATATAAGGGCTGAATGAATTTCCTTGGTGACAAATTTATGAATATAAGAAATGTTTTTTTATTAATCAAATGCTACCAAAACATTATGCTATGGTCCATATCAGTCTTGAGAATAACTTGATATCACTCTTTCTTCATATATACACTATGTCAATAACTATTATCAATATACTGTTAATTCAGTTTAGTCCTTAATAATTTATGTTGATTTGTCAGGAGTTGTCTACCCATGAAGACATAAAAATATTTTTTATAAAGCAGCGAAGAATCAATCCTTATAAATTATCTGTATTTCCTTGTAAATAGGCATTATATGTATGAATAAGACATTTATACATATAATTAATTAAATAAAATATATATATTATATTTAATCTAATAGTTTCCAAATGGTTTTCATGTTTTCAGGAGAGTGTAGATACGCCACTAGTAGAAAGACGGAAAAACTGGTTTCAAAGGCAAATATCAAGAATGGGATCAGTCCGTTCGGCGTCTACAGCATATTCTTCTGGTGGTTTCTTTGGACGAAATCGTCATAACTCAGTGGTGTACTCGAGCCCCGAGGCGGGTCAACCAACCGTGCAGCAGCACGCTCCACAAAAAATGTCTCTCTATGATCGACTAGTGGGACGGAAATCTGGTCGAGGCCAACACCGTCAGAATTCTAGACATGGTATGCTATTACTATTTTCATATTTCATTTATTAATCAATGTAAAAAATTTCTTACATATATGGAAAGTCATAATATACAATAATTAATCATACTATCATACTAAAATTATAAAGAGGAAAAGTTTGTTTGTTTGTATTGTATAGGCTCCGAAACTACTGGACTGATTTGAAAAAATATTTCACCAATAGGAAGCTACACTATCCCAGAGTTTCATAGGCTATATTATATTTCTAAAAAAAATAGAGATCCTTACCAAATCTCCAATAATGTAACCCAAGGTGTGAAAAATTTCACAAAAAATAACTAACACCGCATGCGCTGCGAAAACTATTGATGATAGAATAAAATGATATACTACAACTTTGCAGAGAACATCATTATCTATAAAAAGTGTCACGACGGCATATGTCCATCTATTATAGTTATGATACAATGAGTATTTTTTTTTTTTATAAATTTATTTAAAGTGTCGCCGCTAGAAAAGCATCTTTATTTTGTATCTTGGTATTAATACTTATCAAAATAAAATACCACATATTAACGACTGCTTCAATACCTGTTCTGTAATTCGGACATACCATTCGAAAGATATTACGAATTTAACAATGTAAACCTACACTTCTGTCAGCTATAAACCTGCGATGTAGGGGCGTCACTGGGGTATGAGTACACAGGTGGGGGGATACTTGCTTAGATAATACAATCGGGGAAGATAGCGATAGCATTTGCATCGACAGGAATTGCTGCAACTGTCATAAAGGATGGAAAACTACTCATTCTACTTTTAAACTTCCGCTATCCGTAAATCTTGAGCAACAATCTACATGTTATATCCACAAAATAGGGCCTTTGATAAGTTATTACAAGATGCCTCATTGGTTATGTGGGATGAATGCACCATGAGCCATAGATGCATCGGATAGAACCTTAAAAGATCTTAGAAACAACTCTGCTCTCATGGGCTGGATTACTTTTGTATTTGCTGGAGATTTCTGACAGACTCTCCTTGTTATTAACGTCTCTTTTATGAACTTTAATTGAAAGTTTAAAATTATGGACGAATAAGAGAGCTTATTTTCATGGAAACTGCTCAAATTTGGGGAAAGAATTTTATCCACTCAAAATTTAAATAGAAATTGTGATTTATTTCTGAATGAGTAGGGTGGGTCCAGAAATAAATCACAATTTCTAAATTATGGATGATTTGATCTAGGGTGGTCAAATCATCCATAATTTAGAAATTGTGATTTATTTCTGGACTTTGAAAGATGATGCATAGCCTGATATCGAGAATTTGCACAAAAAAGGCTTTCATTGTCATCTAGGGCTACCTAACAATGTGTTACCTAACAATGATACTGTCAATATCCGAATAATATACGAAATAATCTGATTATTCAAAAAGTTCCCGGACAAATAAAAAATTACAAATCAATCGACACCGTGACTAATATCGAAAACGCAGTTCATTAATACCATACGATTTGACGTCAAAAATCGGAATTTCTCAAAAGTGATCCAATCATGATTTTGAGAAATGTAAATCCATCAGAGGCTGCATACTAAGGAATTGAAGGACAATTTAATTGTTGCCACCGGCACGGGCCCCGGCAGCCGGGCTACTCGCTCATATACCAAGAATACCGATGACCAACTTATCTGCCAATACCATTTAAACGGCTTCAATTTCCGGTTAAAATATCGTAATAGACCTATGTATGTTTTGATCTTAAAAACCATCACGGATTTTGATGCGTTTTTTTTTAAAAGACAGAATAGATACAGTGACTCAAGAGGAAGGTTTAGGATATATAACGTCCCACTACATGACACGGATCTTTAAACGAGCGACAACCTATATATTCTATGTCCACGCGGGCGAAGCCGCGGGTGGAATGCTAGTACATATATAAATTCAATTATATAAATATATTATTTATTAATGTAATTCTAAAGTAATTACAATTACATTAATTAATAAAATTGCATTAATTAAATACGTACTCAATACACAACATACCTAATAACATAATATGTTTCATAATCATAATTACGATATAATATTATGTGTAACTATTCTGTAATATTATAAAAATGACTTCGTCCGCGTGGAATTTAGCTTTATTTTTCTAAAAGAAAATATTTCTTCTTATAATTAGGGTAGCCTCGTTATCGTATTTACATACATATCGTTACATATCGTTATTACATCAGCTACCTGCCATAAAACTCCCGTCAAAAGCGGTCCAGTCATTTCAGCGATTAGCCGGAACAAACAGACAGATGTACAAAATTGTAAAAAATGTTATTTTGGTGTATATATCGTATTTATATTAATATGCATATAGTAAAAAACGGTTATGTGAATATTACAAACATAGACTCCAATTTTATTTATATGTTATAGATTTGAAATCTTAACTTCTATAGTTTTAACAATTTCGAAATGTTCACAACAATTTGCAATCTATTGCCATCTTAAGTTCTAACTTTATTTATGTGGTCTAATCTCTAAAAGTGGTGGTAACACTTTTCCAACGATTGTCATTTTGTTTCAGGTGGTCAAAAGAGCAACGGGTCTGCAGTACCTATAACGTTACGCAACCGACCCCGAATTCCCACACCGGATGTGACAAAAGAGGTAATCGACCGAGAGAGTCGCCTCGCAATGGGTATGCAAAACATGGGGGTCATAATGGCCCACCAAGGTTACCAGAACGAAGTGCCCGTGCTGGGTGCACTGGTACTCTCGCCCATACAAGAGCTGGATAGCGGCTCGGTAAATAATACTTTGCATGCTGGCCAACCGGGCACGGCAGCGTTGGCGCAGGCTGTGCTCTCGCCTTCTGGCATCACGCCAATGTTGACCGCAGCACCTGTGGTGACGCCAGTGACGCTGGGCCCCTTGGGGGTTACACAGCTGTCCATAGTTGGCTCAACGCCATCTACACCTCGCGCAGACCGCGGCACCACAAGCAGCTCACCGGCCCCTACCCGTGCCACTGTCATAGAGCTACCTACATCCGATCGCGACAGCGAACATAGTGCTGCTAGCACTGGCACGCCTCCAGAATTTAAACGAAAAACGAACGGCTCTAAACGCGGAGAGGTCTACGTATAGACGGAAGATAAATGTAACCCCGGCACAATACATAGCTACAACGGTTTGAACAAATGTTGGCGCAAATGTATTTTACCTACAAATGTTTTGAAAACAAGTGCGTTATGTGGATAATACTTTGCGCTAGTGGAACACGCTACACACAGTGCACATATGAACTTTGAAAGCTGTGATATGTGCTAAAAAACAGCGCAAATGTTTGTTCAAATTTGCAAGACATGTTTTGAAGCTATGTTTCGTGCCAGCTTAACAATGACTTGTGGTGCTTTGAAATGTGATTGTTGATTTTGACTGACAACAGTAAATATTGATATGTTATAGATAAAGAAAGCTCATTATAAATATTGTGCACTATCATTGTATAAACTGATTTGATTTTAGGAGCAAACAGGGATTGAATTGTATAAGCTTTCTATAAAATATTTTCTATATAACTGATTTTTTTTATTTTCAACCTTCATAATTTAATTCTCCTTTGTTATATAGGGATGGAAGAAAATATATGTGTATTTTTTTAGTGTATTCGTCTAAATGAAACACGTGGTCGAAAACAAGGTCGTTATGTTTTAACGACCTTGGTGGTCTACTGATTCAACACACCACCTTACTATTGATCACGGATTCGATACCCCGCACGGTACAAGCATTTGTACTTATGAGCCTCATGTTTCTTTGTATTTATACGGGTGTTTTGTATGTATTTAAGTATTCCTATTAGTTTATGCGGCGCTATGTGATTTGCTCTAGGTTAATATTATTATTTATCAAATCGATGTTGAAATTGCAAAAATATAACCGCAAGTAACAATTGAAATCAATAATGACTTTTAACATATACTACTGGTATATGGGAATTTATAATTAATAATGATCATCGTTGTATATAGGTCCTACCTATTAATATTCGTAGGTATAAGTTGTAAAAATAAGAAGAAAGAAAGAAAGGAAACTAATTCTATAAAATAATTATTATGGACCTATTCTACAGAAGAATCCGTACAATTTCGTTTTCTTCTCGTCTAAATAGATGCAAGACAGACAATAAATAATTTAAAGAAAAATTAATGTAGGTAAAGGTAAATTTGAGCATAACTTCCACTGAATACAGATGTTTTCTAAAGAAATATCTTTGTCATGCCTCTGGACTTTAATTACAAAATTTGTTTTAATTATCAAAAATTTAGAAAGTGTCAGTGATTTATTTATTAAAATTTATTTACGTAATTATTTTGATTATTTTTCATAACAGAATCATGATATTAAAACTAATGACGAAATTTAGTGAAAAGGTTTAAATATTTTACTAATCTCAAGAATACGGTTTAATTATTTCAAATATTCGGAGTTAAAGAGCGGCATATTTTGCGCAGGTTCTGTTTTCGTTTCCGGTATAGACTACTTACTTCCCGTTTAATGTCAAACTAGGCGTAGACTAACTACTAAACTCCAGAACAATATCTATTACTAGGAGCTCTGTGCTCTAAAGTGTTACCTGCGAAGAAAAATTGTATTATTTACCAAATGCCAAAATATCGCATACAATTTTACGAGGACGAATATATATTTTTTTAATTCTTAATTGCACAGTAAAAATTGTACAAGAGGTGATCTTAATGTGATATGGCATTCTATATCACCTAACCTTTGGGTAGAACTAAAAGCGTTGTGGAATATGTCCCCGTACTTCCAACCGAACACCTAAAATTTATTTGTACCAAGGATCGTTGTGAATACAGGTGCTAAGTAGTAACAGCCCACACAACCACTATATAGTGGTCACAAGATTGTCTCCCACTGTGGCTGCAGATTGTTTGTGCGGGGAATAAAAGAGACAAAACTACTTTTGCATACATATTTTCTGTTGTATTCTACATTGTTAATTGTTTTATCTACTATTACCCTCGTATAGAATATTCTATTTTTATGTACTCGTGTATTAATATTGTTCCTCACATCTCTTTCTCTTCTTAGTACTACGGATGTGTACTAAATGTGAGGGATATTTAGAATCTGTGGCACTATTCTTTGCGCGGGAGAATTGAAAAGACTATATATATACATATGTTTACAGATACAATAAAATTTGATTTGCCTTTAAGGCTAATTGATTTAATGTTAGGGATTCAATTTTTTTGGGAGTTCATAGATAACCCTGTTTGCCCATTCAGACAGCTATTAACTGTATAACCATTTTCTGTGTAAAAAAACTACCATTAAGAAAGTACTTGGTATATATTTTATGGTAGTTTTTTTAATGTACCTATCACCCAAAACCTTATATCATATTGCTAATCATGATAGATGCATACGCTTAAAGAATTTAGAGAACTAAACTTAGTATTAGATAAACTATAGTAATAAGTATGTTGAAGACTGAAAATGCCCTATTAGTTACTCATCTTCAATATCATAATATATATGTAGTCAGTTCTCATATTATATATATCATATATATCTAAAAACATATACGTCCCTCACATTCAACAAGATAACCATAATCAAGCCACATTTTTTTTCTGGTATACTTTACTCTTCATAGACACTATTATCGTCTACTTAATCTGTTTTATGATTATTCATATGACTTATGACAGTCTATCAAGATCTGTCATGCATGATGAATTAATAGAGGATGCAGTTTGTGTTGCCAATATGTAAACTAGATTTGATAATAAACCACACGTCTATCATCATTTAGGCCAATTTTTCTGACTACTATTTTGTTAAAAGTAATAGACCATCATATTTGAAATTATTTATAATGGTATTTAGAGTAATAGTATATTATGGTCGTTTCGCTGAATGACCTGATTTACTTTGGAGATTCGTCTGGAAGATCTGAAACAGTTATAAGTAAATTGTAGGAATTATTGCAAAGATTCACTGTTATTCGCCGTGTATTATATAATTTCACAGCTCACTGCAAAAGAAGCATTTTGTACCGAAAACAATATTTTTTAGTTACGACAAATATAATATAATATATATGATATTCATTGTTTAATTTCAGCTACCTCAAAAAGTTGTTTACTGCGATCTGCCAAAAACTAACTCGAAAATCCCATTAATTAATATAAATATTTAGGAATTATCCCCGAAAACTCACAAGGATTTACTCGACTGTTTATTTCTTTCTTTCTTTCAAAGTTTTATAATTACTTTTAAATACAAGTTTATCTATAACTTGATTTAGAACACCATCTATAATACTAACTTATTCCATAAGTGCTTTATAAGCATTAACAAAATTCCTATTTAAAAAAACTCAGCCCTTATTTTGTGATAAACAATCTTTATTATATAAATTATTACAGTTTTATTATTTAATAATAAATGAACAGAGATTGTTAAAAACAATTTTTTCACAAACAAGGTGCATTATTTATTTCTTCGATCTTTTGTTTGTACCTTGTGGATTTTTAGAGATACGTAGGTTGATATTATATTCATGGGTTTCTTACAATGGAATTAATACTAGTTAAAATAAAAATTAAGATAAATTGTATTGTTTTCCATCATATATTGCTCGATTACATATTGAGGTAGAGCCCTCTGTGAGTCTGATAGTGGAATCAATGTCGTAGACTTATTATAAATAATTTTAAAACTTCTATATCAGTAACTGGTAACTTATCAATTTATACAATTCTTACTCATTATACAAATAACGATATTAAACTACAAATTTATGTAACTAGGTACTTCTAGGTCTTGTTCTGCTAATATGATTCCATTCGTAAATTTCTATATCTAGATTTACGACCTGGAAACTGCTAATGGCAACCCTAAAAGCCTAAGCATAATAAAAAAAATACGCGACCCCGCCCTCCGATCGATATCCAGGATCTAGTGCCCCCCCGCGCAGTGCATCGAATGCAAACTGCACTCGATTGGTGCTCAGTTCGTCGGGTGAATCTGTAAAGACTAGCTGAGGCCTACAGTTTTCAGAAATCTTATCCAAAAAATACCAATTACCAATTTTTATTATATTCCAATGCACATTTTGCATCCGATGCATTTATTTGTGCATTCGTTTTCCGAATTAATGTCGAGTTTCGGGCTGTAACAAAGACTCAATATTAATAGTGAAGTGTCCTTTAAGTGGTTTGGTGTTCTAGAAAATATAACTTCTTTGACTAAAATTAGCCAGAATTAAATTTTCTTTGTTCAGAATTTGAATTAACTTATCGATTTTAGTTATGAATATTATAATAGTGACTGTTTTAAAATATTTAATAAAAGCTAAAGACATTTTTTTTTAATTAAATGTATTCTCTTAAACAAAAAGGTAAATCGTAAGGAGCGCCTCGTCAAAAAGGAAAAAAGGTAAGTAAGCGTTCTTATTAACCCCACAATCGACCCATCCTCCCGCGCCCCCAATCGAAAATCAATATTCCCGCGCATGGCAATTCACCATACTTGCGCAGTAAGGTCTTGCTTGATTGGTTCGCTATTGTCTTGTTTATATACGTACATCAATACAAATTGTACCTCGGGACATTTTATTACTTTGTTAAAATGTAGCATTGGAATTTTTAATCAAGTAAACTTATTTCAGGCCTTTTATATGTATACTATGTTACGGGCCTCGTTGTAACAAAGAATTAATATTAGTAGTGAAGTGACCATTATATGGTTTCGTGTTTTAAAAGTACTACTTTTTCTACTACAACTATATGAATAAAATTTTCATTATTCGGAATTTTAATTTACATGTCAGCTTATAAAATAAATAAATGTTCTTAAAATCTTTAATAAAAAGAACAATATCGCCATGTTAATAAATTTTAGACAGCGTCCTTATTAACCCCACCATCGATCAATCCCCTCGCCCCCCAATCGAAAATCAATATTCCGGCGCATGGCAATCCATCAATATTGCGCATAAAGGTCTAGTTCGCTGCAGTTTTTTGCGAAGTACGGTTTATATAAAGTGTTGTTTTGAGACCTGAAGTGCAATAAAAAATCTACCGTGGGACATTTACTTGGTACAATAATAGAATCGGTCTGTCTGAAGTTATCTGATTTCAAAAAGAAAAATGTTAGTGAGCATTAACCTCCCGGATATCGAGTAAGCCCCCGGCCACCCAATCGAAAATCAATATTCCGGCGCATGACAATTTTCCACTGTTGCGCACAAATGTATGGCCAGGGTTAGTTCGCTACGGTTTTCTGTTGGGGCATGGTCAAATTAGGATCTTGTTTTTAGACTTCAAGTGTAATAAAAAATGTGCCGCGAGATAGTTACATATACTGTTCAATTGTGTTGTTAGGTGTTTTAAATTAACTTAGCTGATTTTAAACCTTGCTATTTTATCTTAATATAAAAAGTTAGTACCCAGGTGTAACAAAGACTTAATATTAATAGTGAAGTGAATTATACATGGTGCTGTGTTTTAAAAGTGTTACTTCTTTAACTTCAATTTCCTTGAGTTAAATTTTATTTGTCCGGAATTACAATATGTTTTTCAGCTTTATATATATTGCAATAGTGACGATCTTAAAATATTTAATAGAAAGTCAAAAACAAAAAATAAATCTATTGTCTCAACTAAATAAGTAAGAACAATAACGTATTGTCAAAAAAAAATGTAGACAGCGTTCTTATTAACCCCACCGTAGATTAATCCGATCACCCCCCATTTAAAATCAATATACCGGCGCATGACAATTCACCACTTCTGCGCACACAGGTCTTGATAGGATTAGTTCGCTACAGGTTTTTGTCGGAGTACGATATATACAAGGTGTTGTTTTGAGAACTGAAGTGCAATAAAAAATCTACCGCGGGACATTTACTTGGTACAATAATAGAATTGGTCCCTTTTATTTAAGTTAGTTGACTTTAGGGTCCATTTTTACATCTTAGTGTTAAATTTACATGCTCAGGAGGAACAAAGATCTAATATTAGTAGTGAAGTGACTTACATGGTGTAATAGTGCAATAAAAAATCGAACCCTAAACATTTACTTTGTCAGTAATAGCATTGTTTTCTTTTGTCTGATTTATCTTTAGTTATCTGATTTCAAAAAGAAAAATGTTAGTGAGCGTCCTTATTAAGCTCCCGGATATCGACTAAGCCCCCGGCCACCCAATCGAAAATCAATATTCCGGCGCATGACAATTTTCCACTGTTGCGCACAAATGTATGGCCGGGGTTAGTTCGCTACGGTTTTCTATTGGGGCATGGTCAAATTAGGATCTTGTTTTTAGATTTCAAGTGCAATAAAAAATGTGCCGCGAGATAGTTACATATACTGTTCAATTGTGTTGTTAGGTGTTTTAAATTAACTTAGCTGATTTTAAACCTTGCTATTTTATCTTAATATAAAAAGTTTGTACCCAGGTGTAACAAAGACTTAATATTAATAGTGAAGTGAATTATACATGGTGCTGTGTTTTAAAAGTGTTACTTCTTTAACTTCAATTTCCTTGAGTAAAATTTTATTTGTCCGGAATTACAATATGTTTTTCAGCTTTATATATATTGCAATAGTGACGATCTTAAAATATTTAATAGAAAGTCAAAAACAAAAAAATAAATCTATTGTCTCAACTAAATAAGTAAGAACAATAACGTATTGTCAAAAAAAAATGTAGACAGCGTTCTTATTAACCCCACCGTAGATTAATCCGATCACCCCCCATTTAAAATCAATATACCGGCGCATGACAATTCACCATTTCTGCGCACAAAGGTCTTGATAGGATTAGTTCGCTACAGGTTTTTGTCGGAGTACGATATATACAAGGTGTTGTTTTGAGACCTGAAGTGCAATAAAAAATCTACCGCGGGACATTTACTTGGTACAATAATAGAATTGGTCTCTTTTATTTAAGTTAGTTGACTTTAGGGTCCATTTTTACATCTTAGTGTTAAATTTACATGCTCAGGAGGAACAAAGATCTAATATTAGTAGTGAAGTGACTTACATGTTGTAATAGTGCAATAAAAAATCGAACTCTAAACATTTACTTTGTCAGTAATAGCATTGTTTTCTTTTACTGAAGTTATCTGATTTCAAAAAGAAAAATGTTAGTGAGCGTCCTTATTAACCTCCCGGATATCGACTAAGCCCCCGGCCACCCAATCGAAAATCAATATTCCGGCGCATGACAATTTTCCACTGTTGCGCACAAATGTATGGCCGGGGTTAGTTCGCTACGGTTTTCTATTGGGGCATGGTCAAATTAGGATCTTGTTTTTAGATTTCAAGTGCAATAAAAAATGTGCCGCGAGATAGTTACATATACTGTTCAATTGTGTTGTTAGGTGTTTTAAATTAACTTAGCTGATTTTAAACCTTGCTATTTTATCTTAATATAAAAAGTTTGTACCCAGGTGTAACAAAGACTTAATATTAATAGTGAAGTGAATTATACATGGTGCTGTGTTTTAAAAGTGTTACTTCTTTAACTTCAATTTCCTTGAGTAAAATTTTATTTGTCCGGAATTACAATATGTTTTTCAGCTTTATATATATTGCTATAGTGACGATCTTAAAATATTTAATAGAAAGTCAAAAACAAAAAAATAAATCTATTGTCTCAACTAAATAAGTAAGAACAATAACGTATTGTCAAAAAAAAATGTAGACAGCGTTCTTATTAACCCCACCGTAGATTAATCCGATCACCCCCCATTTAAAATCAATATACCGGCGCATGACAATTCACCATTTCTGCGCACAAAGGTCTTGATAGGATTAGTTCGCTACAGGTTTTTGTCGGAGTACGATATATACAAGGTGTTGTTTTGAGACCTGAAGTGCAATAAAAAATCTACCGCGGGACATTTACTTGGTACAATAATAGAATTGGTCTCTTTTATTTAAGTTAGTTGACTTTAGGGTCCATTTTTACATCTTAGTGTTAAATTTACATGCTCAGGAGGAACAAAGATCTAATATTAGTAGTGAAGTGACTTACATGTTGTAATAGTGCAATAAAAAATCGAACTCTAAACATTTACTTTGTCAGTAATAGCATTGTTTTCTTTTACTGAAGTTATCTGATTTCAAAAAGAAAAATGTTAGTGAGCGTCCTTATTAACCTCCCGGATATCGACTAAGCCCCCGGCCACCCAATCGAAAATCAATATTCCGGCGCATGACAATTTTCCACTGTTGCGCACAAATGTATGGCCGGGGTTAGTTCGCTACGGTTTTCTATTGGGGCATGGTCAAATTAGGATCTTGTTTTTAGACTTCAAGTGCAATAAAAAATGTGCCGCGAGATAGTTACATATACTGTTCAATTGTGTTGTTAGGTGCTTTAAATTAACTTAGCTGATTTTAAACCTTGCTATTTTATCTTAATATAAAAAGACTTAATATTAATAGTGAAGTGAATTATACATGGTGTTGTGTTTTAAAAGTGCTACTTCTTTAACTTCAATTTCCTTGAGTGAAATTTTATTTGTCCGGAATTACAATATGTTTTTCAGCTTTATATATATTGCAATAGTGACGATCTTAAAATATTTAATAGAAAGTCAAAAACAAAAAAATACATCAATTGTCCCAACTAAATAAGTAGGAACAATAACGTCTTGTCAAAAAAAATTGTAGACAGCGTTCTTATTAACCCCACCGTAGATTAATCCGATCACCCCCCATTTAAAATCAATATACCGGCGCATGACAATTCACCACTTCTGCGCACAAAGGTCTTGATAGGATTAGTTCGCTACAGGTTTTTGTCGGAGTACGATATATACAAGGTGTTGTTTTGAGACCTGAAGTGCAATAAAAAATCTACCGCGGGACATTTACTTGGTACAATAATAGAATTGGTCTCTTTTATTTAAGTTAGTTGACTTTAGGGTCCATTTTTACATCTTAGTGTTAAATTTACATGCTCAGGAGGAACAAAGATCTAATATTAGTAGTGAAGTGACTTACATGTTGTAATAGTGCAATAAAAAATCGAACTCTAAACATTTACTTTGTCAGTAATAGCATTGTTTTCTTTTACTGAAGTTATCTGATTTCAAAAAGAAAAATGTTAGTGAGCGTCCTTATTAACCTCCCGGATATCGACTAAGCCCCCGGCCACCCAATCGAAAATCAATATTCCGGCGCATGACAATTTTCCACTGTTGCGCACAAATGTATGGCCGGGGTTAGTTCGCTACGGTTTTCTATTGGGGCATGGTCAAATTAGGATCTTGTTTTTAGATTTCAAGTGCAATAAAAAATGTGCCGCGAGATAGTTACATATACTGTTCAATTGTGTTGTTAGGTGCTTTAAATTAACTTAGCTGATTTTAAACCTTGCTATTTTATCTTAATATAAAAAGACTTAATATTAATAGTGAAGTGAATTATACATGGTGTTGTGTTTTAGAAGTGCTACTTCTTTAACTTCAATTTCCTTGAGTTAAATTTTATTTGTCCGGAATTACAATATGTTTTTCAGCTTTATATATATTGCAATAGTGACGATCTTAAAATATTTAATAGAAAGTCAAAAACAAAAAAATAAATCTATTGTCCCAACTAAATAAGTAGGAACAATAACATCTTGTCAAAAAAAATTGTAGACAGCGTTCTTATTAACCCCACCGTAGATTAATCCGATCACCCCCCATTTAAAATCAATATACCGGCGCATGACAATTCACCACTTCTGCGCACAAAGGTCTTGATAGGATTAGTTCGCTACAGGCTTTTGTCGGAGTATGGTTTATATAAGGTGTTGATTTGAGACCTGAAGTGCAATAAAAAATCTGCCGCGGGATATTTACTTAATACAATAATAGAATTGGTCTCTTTTATTTAAGTTAGTTGACTTTAGGGTCCTTTTTTTCATTTTAGTGTTAAATTTACATGCTCAGAAGGAACAAAGATCGAATATTAGTAGTGAAGTGACTTACATGGTGTAATAGTGCAATTAAAAAATCGTATCCTAAACATTTACTTTGTCAATAATAGCATTGTTTTCTTTTACTAAAGTTATCTGATTTCAAAAAGAATAATGTTAGTGAGCGTCCTTATTAACCTCCCGGATATCGACTAAGCCCCCGGCCACACAATCGAAAATCAATATTCCGGCGCATGACAATTTTCCACTGTTGCGCACAAGTGTACGGCCGGGGTTAGTTCGCTACGGTTCTGTGCTGGATCATGGTCAAAATAAGGTCTCGTTTTTAAATCTTGAGTGCAATAAAAATGTGCGTCAAACAATTACGTACCCTGTTCAATTGTGTCGTTAGCTTTTTTAAATTAACTTAATTGATTTTAGGTCTTGCAATTATAATTTAGTATTAAATTTCGGTGCCTAGATGTAATAAAGACTTAATAAGAATAGTGAAGTGAATTATACATGGTGTTTTTTTCAAAGTGTTACTTCTTTAACTTCAATTGCCTTGAGTCAAATTTCATTGAACGGTATTACAATATATTTGTCAGTACATATAGTAAGTTGTGTTTTAAAAGTGTTTCCTCTGTAACTTCAATTGCCTTTAGTAAAATTTTATTTGTCCGGTATTACAATATATTTCTCAGTACCTACAATCAAACATTACAGTGCAGCCAGTAAATATTACAATAGTGACGATCTTACAATTATTAACAGGGAGCCAGAATCAAGAAATAAATCTATTATCTAAACTAAATAAGTAAAGCAATAACGTCTTATAAACAAATATAAACATCGTTCTTATTAACCCTACCGTGGATTAATCCGACCGACCCCCATTGAAAATCAATATTCCGGCGCATGACAATTCTCCACTATTGCGCACAAATATTTTGCCAGGATTAGTTCGCTACGGTTCTGTGCTGGAGCATGGTCAAAATAAGGTCTCGTTTTTAAATCTTGAGTGCAATAAAAATGTGCGTCAAACGATTACGTACCCTGTTCAATTGTGTCGTTAGCTTTTTTAAATTAACTTAATTGATTTTAGGTCTTGCAATTATAATTTAGTATTAAATTTCGGTGCCTAGATGTAATAAAGACTTAATAAGAATAGTGAAGTGAATTATACATGGTGTTTTTTTCAAAGTGTTACTTCTTTAACTTCAATTGCCTTGAGTCAAATTTCATTGAACGGTATTACAATATATTTGTCAGTACATATAGTAAGTTGTGTTTTAAAAGTGTTTCCTCTTTAACTTCAATTGCCTTTAGTAAAATTTTATTTGTCCGGTATTACAATATATTTCTCAGTACCTACAATCAAACATTACAGTGCAGCCAGTAAATATTACAATAGTGACGATCTTACAATTATTAACAGGGAGCCAGAATCAAGAAATAAATCTATTATCTAAACTAAATTAATAAAGCAATAACGTCTTATAAACAAATATAAACATCGTTCTTATTAACCCTACCGTGGATTAATCCGACCGACTCCCATTGAAAATCAATATTCCGGCGCATGACATTCTCCACTATTGCGCACAAATATTTTGCCAGGGTTAGTTCGCTACGGTTCTGTGCTGGAGCATGGTCAAAATAAGGTCTCGTTTTTAAATCTTGAGTGCAATAAAAATGTGCGTCAAACGATTACGTACCCTGTTCAATTGTGTCGTTAGCTTTTTTAAATTAACTTAATTGATTTTAGGTCTTGCAATTATAATTTAGTATTACATTTCGGTGCCTAGATGTAATAAAGACTTAATAAGAATAGTGAAGTGAATTATACATGGTGTTTTTTTTCAAAGTGTTACTTCTTTAACTTCAATTGCCTTGAGTCAAATTTCATTGAACGGTATTACAATATATTTGTCAGTACATATAGTAAGTTGTGTTTTTAAAGTGTTTCCTCTTTAACTTCAATTGCCTTTAGTAAAATTTTATTTGTCCGGTATTACAATATATTTCTCAGTACCTACAATCAAACATTACAGTGCAGCCAGTAAATATTACAATAGTGACGATCTTACAATTATTAACAGGGAGCCAGAATCAAGAAATAAATCTATTATCTAAACTAAATAAGTAAAGCAATAACGTCTTATAAACAAATATAAACATCGTTCTTATTAACCCTACCGTGGATTAATCCGACCGACCCCCATTGAAAATCAATATTCCGGCGCATGACAATTCTCCACTATTGCGCACAAATATTTTGCCAGGATTAGTTCGCTACGGTTCTGTGCTGGAGCATGGTCAAAATAAGGTCTCGTTTTTAAATCTTGAGTGCAATAAAAATGTGCGTCAAACGATTACGTACCCTGTTCAATTGTGTCGTTAGCTTTTTTAAATTAACTTAATTGATTTTAGGTCTTGCAATTATAATTTAGTATTAAATTTCGGTGCCTAGATGTAATAAAGACTTAATAAGAATAGTGAAGTGAATTATACATGGTGTTTTTTTTCAAAGTGTTACTTCTTTAACTTCAATTGCCTTGAGTCAAATTTCATTGAACGGTATTACAATATATTTGTCAGTACATATAGTAAGTTGTGTTTTAAAAGTGTTTCCTCTTTAACTTCAATTGCCTTTAGTAAAATTTTATTTGTCCGGTATTACAATATATTTCTCAGTACCTACAATCAAACATTACAGTGCAGCCAGTAAATATTACAATAGTGACGATCTTACAATTATTAACAGGGAGCCAGAATCAAGAAATAAATCTATTATCTAAACTAAATTAATAAAGCAATAACGTCTTATAAACAAATATAAACATCGTTCTTATTAACCCTACCGTGGATTAATCCGACCGACTCCCATTGAAAATCAATATTCCGGCGCATGACATTCTCCACTATTGCGCACAAATATTTTGCCAGGGTTAGTTCGCTACGGTTCTGTGCTGGAGCATGGTCAAAATAAGGTCTCGTTTTTAAATCTTGAGTGCAATAAAAATGTGCGTCAAACGATTACGTACCCTGTTCAATTGTGTCGTTAGCTTTTTTAAATTAACTTAATTGATTTTAGGTCTTGCAATTATAATTTAGTATTACATTTCGGTGCCTAGATGTAATAAAGACTTAATAAGAATAGTGAAGTGAATTATACATGGTGTTTTTTTTCAAAGTGTTACTTCTTTAACTTCAATTGCCTTGAGTCAAATTTCATTGAACGGTATTACAATATATTTGTCAGTACATATAGTAAGTTGTGTTTTAAAAGTGTTTCCTCTTTAACTTCAATTGCCTTTAGTAAAATTTTATTTGTCCGGTATTACAATATATTTCTCAGTACCTACAATCAAACATTACAGTGCAGCCAGTAAATATTACAATAGTGACGATCTTACAATTATTAACAGGGAGCCAGAATCAAGAAATAAATCTATTATCTAAACTAAATAAGTAAAGCAATAACATCTTATAAACAAATATAAACATCGTTCTTATTAACCCTACCGTGGATTAATCCGACCGACTCCCATTGAAAATCAATATTCCGGCGCATGACATTCTCCACTATTGCGCACAAATATTTTGCCAGGGTTAGTTCGCTACGGTTCTGTGCAGGAGCATGGTCAAAATAAGGTCTCGTTTTTAAATCTTGAGTGCAATAAAAATGTGCGTCAAACGATTACGTACCCTGTTCAATTGTGTCGTTAGCTTTTTTAAATTAACTTAATTGATTTTAGGTCTTGCAATTATAATTTAGTATTAAATTTCGGTGCCTAGATGTAATAAAGACTTAATAAGAATAGTGAAGTGAATTATACATGGTGTTTTTTTTCAAAGTGTTACTTCTTTAACTTCAATTGCCTTGAGTCAAATTTCATTGAACGGTATTACAATATATTTGTCAGTACATATAGTAAGTTGTGTTTTAAAAGTGTTTCCTCTTTAACTTCAATTGCCTTTAGTAAAATTTTATTTGTCCGGTATTACAATATATTTCTCAGTACCTACAATCAAACATTACAGTGCAGCCAGTAAATATTACAATAGTGACGATCTTACAATTATTAACAGGGAGCCAGAATCAAGAAATAAATCTATTATCTAAACTAAATAAGTAAAGCAATAACGTCTTATAAACAAATATAAACATCGTTCTTATTAACCCTACCGTGGATTAATCCGACCGACCCCCATTGAAAATCAATATTCCGGCGCATGACAATTCTCCACTATTGCGCACAAATATTTTGCCAGGATTAGTTCGCTACGGTTCTGTGCTGGAGCATGGTCAAAATAAGGTCTCGTTTTTAAATCTTGAGTGCAATAAAAATGTGCGTCAAACAATTACGTACCCTGTTCAATTGTGTCGTTAGCTTTTTTAAATTAACTTAATTGATTTTAGGTCTTGCAATTATAATTTAGTATTAAATTTCGGTGCCTAGATGTAATAAAGACTTAATAAGAATAGTGAAGTGAATTATACATGGTGTTTTTTTCAAAGTGTTACTTCTTTAACTTCAATTGCCTTGAGTCAAATTTCATTGAACGGTATTACAATATATTTGTCAGTACATATAGTAAGTTGTGTTTTAAAAGTGTTTCCTCTTTAACTTCAATTGCCTTTAGTAAAATTTTATTTGTCCGGTATTACAATATATTTCTCAGTACCTACAATCAAACATTACAGTGCAGCCAGTAAATATTACAATAGTGACGATCTTACAATTATTAACAGGGAGCCAGAATCAAGAAATAAATCTATTATCTAAACTAAATTAATAAAGCAATAACGTCTTATAAACAAATATAAACATCGTTCTTATTAACCCTACCGTGGATTAATCCGACCGACTCCCATTGAAAATCAATATTCCGGCGCATGACATTCTCCACTATTGCGCACAAATATTTTGCCAGGGTTAGTTCGCTACGGTTCTGTGCTGGAGCATGGTCAAAATAAGGTCTCGTTTTTAAATCTTGAGTGCAATAAAAATGTGCGTCAAACGATTACGTACCCTGTTCAATTGTGTCGTTAGCTTTTTTAAATTAACTTAATTGATTTTAGGTCTTGCAATTATAATTTAGTATTACATTTCGGTGCCTAGATGTAATAAAGACTTAATAAGAATAGTGAAGTGAATTATACATGGTGTTTTTTTCAAAGTGTTACTTCTTTAACTTCAATTGCCTTGAGTCAAATTTCATTGAACGGTATTACAATATATTTGTCAGTACATATAGTAAGTTGTGTTTTAAAAGTGTTTCCTCTTTAACTTCAATTGCCTTTAGTAAAATTTTATTTGTCCGGTATTACAATATATTTCTCAGTACCTACAATCAAACATTACAGTGCAGCCAGTAAATATTACAATAGTGACGATCTTACAATTATTAACAGGGAGCCAGAATCAAGAAATAAATCTATTATCTAAACTAAATAAGTAAAGCAATAACATCTTATAAACAAATATAAACATCGTTCTTATTAACCCTACCGTGGATTAATCCGACCGACCCCCATTGAAAATCAATATTCCGGCGCATGACAATTCTCCACTATTGCGCACAAATATTTTGCCAGGGTTAGTTCGCTACGGTTCTGTGCTGGAGCATGGTCAAAATAAGGTCTCGTTTTTAAATCTTGAGTGCAATAAAAATGTGCGTCAAACAATTACGTACCCTGTTCAATTGTGTCGTTAGCTTTTTTAAATTAACTTAATTGATTTTAGATCTTGCAATTATAATTTAGTATTAAATTTCGGTGCCTAGATGTAATAAAGACTTAATAAGAATAGTGAAGTGAATTATACATGGTGTTTTTTTTCAAAGTGTTACTTCTTTAACTTCAATTGCCTTGAGTCAAATTTCATTGAACGGTATTACAATATATTTGTCAGTACATATAGTAAGTTGTGTTTTAAAAGTGTTTCCTCTTTAACTTCAATTGCCTTTAGTAAAATTTTATTTGTCCGGTATTACAATATATTTCTCAGTACCTACAATCAAACATTACAGTGCAGCCAGTAAATATTACAATAGTGACGATCTTAAAATCACAATTGAACAGTTGTGTCGTTAGCTTTTTTAAATTAACTTAATTGATTTTAGGTCTTGCAATTATAATTTAGTATTAAATTTCGGTGCCTAGATGTAACAAAGACTTAATAAGAATAGTGAAGTGAATTATACATGGTGTTTTTTTCAAAGTGTTACTTCTTTAACTTCAATTGCCTTGAGTCAAATTTCATTGAACGGTATTACAATATATTTGTCAGTACATATAGTAAGTTGTGTTTTAAAAGTGTTTCCTCTTTAACTTCAATTGCCTTTAGTAAAATTTTATTTGTCCGGTATTACAATATATTTCTCAGTACCTACAATCAAACATTACAGTGCAGCCAGTAAATATTACAATAGTGACGATCTTACAATTATTAACAGGGAGCCAGAATCAAGAAATAAATCTATTATCTAAACTAAATAAGTAAAGCAATAACATCTTATAAACAAATATAAACATCGTTCTTATTAACCCTAACGTGGATTAATCCGACCGACCCCCATTGAAAATCAATATTCCGGCGCATGACAATTCTCCACTATTGCGCACAAATATTTTGCCAGGGTTAGTTCGCTACGGTTCTGTGCAGGAGCATGGTCAAAATAAGGTCTCGTTTTTAAATCTTAAGTGCAATAACAATGTGCGCGAAACAATTACGTACCCTGACCAATTGTGTCGTTAGCTTTTTTAAATTAACTTAATTGATTTTAGGTCTTGCAATTATAATTTAGTATTAAATTTCGGTACCTAGATGTAATAAAGACTTAATAAGAATAGTGAAGTGAATTATACATGGTGCCGTGTTTTAAAAGTGTTACTTCTTTAACTTCACTTGCCTTTAGTAAAATTTTATTTGTCCGATATTACAATATATTTCTCAGTACCTACAATCAGACATACAGTGCAGCCAATATATATTACAATAGTGAAGATCTTAAAATCACAATTGAACAGTTGTGTCGTTAGCTTTTTTAAATTAACTTAATTGATTTTAGGTCTTGCAATTATAATTTAGTATTAAATTTCGGTGCCTAGATGTAATAAAGACTTAATAAGAATAAATAGAATTATACAAGGTGTCGTGTTTTAAAAGTTTCTTTAACTTCAATTGCCTTGAGTCAAATTTTATTGAACGGTATTACAATATATTTGTCAGTACATATAGTAAGTTGTGTTTTAAAAGTGTTTCCTCTTTAACTTCAATTGCCTTTAGTAAAATTTTATTTGTCCGGTATTACAATGTATTTGCCAGTATCTACAATCAAATATACAGTGCAGCCAGTATATATAACTATAGTGACGATCTTAAAATCACAATTGAACAGTTGTGTCATTAGCTTTGCGATTTTAGGTCCTGCAATTATAATTTAGTATTAAATTTCGGTGCCTAGATGTAATAAAGACTTAGTAAGAATAGTGAAGTGAATTATACATGGTGTCGTGTTTTAAAAGTGTTACTTCTTTAACTTCAATTGCCTTGAGTCAAATTTCATTTGAACGGTATTACAATATATTTGTCAGTACCTACAATCAAGCATACAGTGCAGGCAGTATATATTACAATAGTGACGATCTTAAAATTATTAACAGGGAGCCAGAATCAAAGAAATAAATCTATTATGTAAACTAAATAAGTAAAGCAGTAACGTGTTATAAAATAAATATATACATCGTTCTTATTAACCCTAACGTGGATTAATCCGGCCGACCCCCATTGAAAATCAATATTCCGGCGCATGACAATTCTCCACTATTGCGCACAAATATCTTGCCCGGGGTTAGTTCGCTACGGTTCGTGTCGTGTCGTTTTTAAATCTTGAGTGCAATAAAAATGTGCGTGAAACAATTACGTACCCTGTTCAATTGTGTCGTTAGCTTTTTAAATTAACTTAATTGATTTTAGGTATTGCTATTATAATTTAGTATTAAATTTCGGTGCCCAGATGTAACAAAGACTTAATAATAATAGTGAAGTGAATTACACATGGTGTAGTGTTTTAAAAGTGTTACTTCTTTAACTTCAATTGCCTTGAGTTAGTTTTTTTTTAGACATATTTATTTCGTAAGTGACGGTCTTAAAATATTTAGTAATGACTAAAGCATTCGTAAATCTATATTCCGGCGCATGATAATTTGCCACAATTGCGCACAAAAGTTTTACCGTAATTAGTTTACTTCGGTCTCATATCTCGGAAGTCTCAAATTATGGTCTTGTTTTATATTTCAAGTGTATTAATAAATTTACCATGCTATATTTATTTTATTCAAGCGCATTTGTTTTTACACCTTGTGTGTAAAGTGATAAAAAAAAAGTGTCAAATTTACGTGCCTGGTTAATAAAGTTTCAATTTTTGTGGCGAAGTAGTTTTTCGTGATCTTGTGATTTATAATTATTAATTATTGGTCTACAACCGGCCTGACCTATATATTTATCATTTGAAATTTTAGTTGTAAAAAATGGTAAACAGAGTAAGCACAAATAACGTCTTGTCAAAAAGGTTGACAGCGTTCTTATTAATCCCAGCGAACATTAAACCTTCTCTCCCCACCAATCTACGCATGATATTTCACTACTAGTGCGCACTGCGCATAGCGCTCCTTTCCAAGACTGTAATGTTTGTTGTCAGAAAAGTCCCCTTTTTACTGTTTAAAATAATAATAAAAAATTACCACCTCAAAGACAGTAATAAATCAACCATGCCGAAAAACAGGCTGGTGCTGACGGTTAATCTTAAAAGTCAACAACGGCCATTTTGTTTACTTGTCAGGTACATAAAATGGCTTTTCGATTTTTTATTTTCGATCCCTGGAACGCTGCTCGGAGGGGCCATCCGGAACTACGCTTGCATCTGAGATTCAACTTCGGAGTTGTACAAGGTATGTAGTATTTTGTATTTTTATTTGTTTATTAAGTTAATTATTTATTTGTTTTGAAACTACTTACACAAAAGAAAAGTAAAACACAAAATATAGGGATATAATGAAGAAAGAGTGCTAGTTACAATTGAATTAATAGCGGTAGTTCCTTACGCCTCTCTTACTTCTTGTATAGTAAACAGGCTTATCTGTAAGGGTAAAAGCGTAACGAAAGGGAAAGAGGAGGAGAGAAAATTAGATGGGGGGGGGGGGGATGACTGAAAACACAATAAGTATTATGTATAGTGATGTGCATTACTGCGGACCGGTGCCGTCAATAGTTGCACTGGTCAATTCTTTTTCAAAATATTATGCAGTCCATTGTTGATAGCGCTAATATGTTCAATTTTGAAATAATTGTACAAAATCAGTTTATGCGTTTTTGTGTTCATCCAATAAAAAATAATGTATCCATATTATGTATTATTTTAGATAGATATAAATACATACTTAGCATGAGAATGTTTTTTGTTTAGTAATAAAATGTATTTCGATTATGTTTATTTCCAAATTATGTTTAGAAAACATTGTAATATTTAAAAATATAATATTTTTTTAATGCACTAATTGTATTGTATTACTAATAAAATAACCCTGAATAATTCTTAGATTTTATTTAATGTTGTAACTAATCCTGAATAATGTTTAGGTTATATATATTTAAGTTTGTTATTGTCAATTTTCATTTTTACTTTGTTAGTTGTAGTTTAAAACTTAATATGCTATCGTCGTCGTCGATCTCACATTGTATTTTACTGATAAAGGCTATAACAGAATAGCAGAGAGGGTGGACTCACTGCCCTCACTGAGTTATAGACCGTTTTGTCTCATTAATTAGTTTTTAAATTATATTATTCTATGGGCAATAGTTGTATTGTGTAAAAAGTTTCTGTTTGAGACAAATAAAGATTATTATTATTATTATTTATTATAATACAGATGTTTGAAATGTTGTTTCATTAATTATAAGCCGCATTAAATTGTGTGCAATGATTTACCGTTGTGTCAACTGTTACACTGGTCACTAATAATTGTTCAAAATATTATGTACCCATTGTTGATAATGCTGTATACTCGTATATTTTATTTTGATATAATTATTCAAAATAAGTTTTTTTTTCTGTTTATCCAATAAAAACTAATATATCCTTATTATGCATGAGAAATTTTTTTTAATAAAGTGTCTCATCAATTTCCAAGTTAGGTAAATGTAATAAGCGTTGAATGTACCTACGAATATATTTTTTATTATTGTATTTAATGTACTAATTGTTTTTATTCTGATACAGATAATTAGTGTTAAGATAATTTAGTAATTTTAGGCCTCATTAAAGTTGGTGATGGTTAGACGACGATAAGACTAAAATATCTGTATTCTACTGATATTTTTATCTTGTTCTTGTTTCATTTTACCTGCCTACAAACACAAGAAAATACAAGAGAGGCGATACTATCTTACTCCCTTTTTAAATGACGTAAAGTGTGTGTCGTTATTGCCAACCACATTCTTTGAATCATTTAGAAGAGGAGAAAGTGGTAAGTGCACCGTCTAGTGAATTGCTGAAGATAAGATTTTTGTGGCCGTTTAAGTATAAGAAATTATATACTTTCAAACATTCTATGGAATTGGTACACATTTTGAAAAATTAAGTTCGGTACAAAAAATATAACTGTTATGTTTGCTATAATTATTATTTAATAATTGGAAATACAATCAGAAAATTTCACAATGTTAAAAAATTTTGAACATTTCAACATTATGTTGTTAGTTGCACTAGTGTTACCCACTCGTTATTAGCTCCGTCACACTGTTGGCAGAGCTAATAACGAGTGGGTAACACTAGTGCAACTAACAACATAATGTTGAAATGTTCAAAATTTTAATTTACATATGTCGTGACATTACGAAGATTATTGATATGACAATGACAGACAAATATTTTACATTTTAGATTTACCTAACTAATTATATAATATTTCTAATAATTTGTCATACCAAATTGTCTTTACATTGAACTTACTAGTTATTTTTTCGATACGTAATCAAATACTGTTGTCTCAGAATATGCTTATTTAAAAGTTGACCTAAACAAATTCTAACTGCTCCATTGCTTTTTCTGCTGACACTGAAGAGTTTACATATTCTGTGACCTTTTCTACTCTTTATTTCAGGCATTAAAGTACACGGTGTATCTGCATTTCTGCATGGTTATAATTTTACCCAAAGCATATTTTTTAAATTCAACAGTATATTATTTATATACTTTACTCGTTCCAATCAATACGTTAAATACAATTATAGTTGGCAAAGTCAATACTAATATAAATTATTTTTACATACTTGAAATTGTAAATTTTATGTTTCACAAACAATTTGTATTTTACTTAATTTTAAGTTGTGTGCATTAATTTTAATATTCAATAATTGCCACCTGTGTCCAATTCGAGTTTATATTTTTTAAATACTTGTCTATTTTTCTTATACAATTAATTTTAATGAGTCCCATAGTACCTACATTTTATCCATTTCAGGATCATTACACATCAAAATTCTATTTACTATCTTATATATCCACACAGTAATATAAAGTCTCAAAATTTCTTACACACATCATATTTATTACTATAGACAGGACACTTTCCTATTAGAAGCATATATCCATTTGGATTATTATTTATAATATTATCTTTTATTTAATTCCATAGTTTCCTTATTGCTGATCTTTTTCATTTTTTCTGCATTCCCAGTTATGTTTATTTTCTATCTCTTAGTAGCCTAGCTTTAAATTATATATATAGGTCATATTTACTAGTATTGTGTCCCTTATGAGACGGTAATTCAGTTATCAAATGGTAGCTAACCAAAAACTTTCCCTACTTTTAGTTTCGTTGTAAAAGAGATATAGAAAAGTACACACATTTTTTTATTGTGTTAGCAAATCCTCAGTGAAACACTCCTGTATTTTGCACTTCGTTTCTTAGTTGAATTGTACACGTTTCACCTATGGGTTATTACTAATTGCTACAAATTTCAAATAAGTAGTCATCAACTTAGAAAAACTTTCAGCCGATAAAGTTTGCAAGTTAGTCATTTTTGCCAATTTTGCAATTCAGCCTATATGATGAAGTTTATTGATCTCCTAAAATATAACTCGAGTATACTCGCCGATAATAGTCAAATAATAATAATATTATTATAATAACCTAGGACAATTCAGACCGCGCCATCTAGTCCGAAGCTAAGCATAGATTCTATTATGGATACTAGACAAGTAATATAAATATTAAATACATTTGTTGTAATATATATACACATAGACTGCACATTCGTGAATATTAATGTTGGTACCGGGCTAGGAATCGAACTCGCGACCATTGGAAGTAAAGAGGTGTGCTAATCTTCAAGGCAATGGCGTGCAGATTAGCACGCCTGACTGGCAGACTGATCTGGAATATTTTGGAATGATTGAGATTAATGTAACAATGTCGTCGTGTGTTATATATATACATATATTAATAGATTCTATGTTATTCATGGCAGATACAAACCCTATAAATCAGATATTTAATTTCGGTCATGCTCACCTTGATTAACGTAAAAGGTATAACTATCCCGACTTTGTTCAATTACACATTACTTTACTCTGATATATGTAGATACTGGATTTTTATTCATAAGCAGTTTCAAAGGATAATTTCTCATTAAACCATAAATGTTTATACTAAACAAATAAATTGCGCAACTTGAAGTATTTCCGTCTGTGATAATAGTGAAACGACTAGCTTCGAAGGTATATTTTAACTATAAGTTAAATGCTAGAGACGCGTTTTCTTAAAACCTTTAAGTTGATATACAACAGCCTGGACTTGATCCTCAACCTACCAATCCTGCATCTATTATATTTATTTGCCACACTCTTTTGTGTTACACAAATTAAAAATTTTCATGTATCATATTTTAGGAGACCAGACCAAGATATAACCAAGTAGTCGTCTACTATGTCAGCACTAAAGCGTATGTTTAATGTGTTCTAAATACGTACGTTTTAGATTTGACACAGTTGACGATAGGTATTAGTTCTAGAAACTTTTAAGCTTTTACTCGTTGTATGGATTTTGTTCTATACCTGAATTACTTAGTTTGCCTGTATGTAAACCTTAACGCATTCTATTGATAATAAAAAAATATATGTTGTTTAATATATTATGCCGAATGTTCATTAAACAGTGTTCTTATTTAAAGAGTGTTAAATTTATATAACTTTATTTTTATAGATAATTCTAGTAATAGTAATAGCTTAGTATAGATTGTAATTCTATTTTGACTACTTTGTACAACGTACTTCGTATGGTTGGCATCATTGCTGTATGAAGTTAACATGCGTTTTTTTCCATGCTCACTCGTATAGAAGAAACGCAAGAGGTGCTTCACACGGATAATAAATACATCGAGCAATATAGAAAATCAGACATGGCCTCTATGTACCTACATGTAAGGATATTCTTTTATTACTCAATATTTTGCGACTGTACAAATCGTACTGGAACCTGGATTAAAGTCAGTTCTAGCCGTATCGGATGAATAATTACAATATTAATTCCTTTTTTATTAATGATAATGGAATGATCATCCGGCTGCGTTAGCCGTTTGTGCTTACGTATTAGTGGATAACGATAATATAAGCATGAAGTCTGGTCAGTTAGCCCTTCTTGGCAAATGACACTTTACCACGGTGGTTTCCTGGAGTAAGTGCATAGTGGTCAACCTGACATGGTACATTGCTAGCAATGGTCCGTATTAGTGATAAATAATCCCCTTCCCCCCAATATAGTTATTCAAAAGCCTAGTATTGGCGCTTATATATGAAAGTAACATCTAGCCTTTATTTGCTGCGCATTGGGAATTAACCTAGCAACAAAGCTTAACTACATATTGCTGTATATCATTGGGAACAGTCTTGTTTATTAGTACGGATTAATAGGTACATTGCAAATAATGCTTAGTTAGGATTAGTTATTGTTTATCAAATTCCATAAAATCAAGAAATACAAATATTAAATGTTAATTCGGTTAAATAACATTACTTTTTCTTCTTTTTTCTGTTTATTGTAATAATATGTATGTATTTATTGGATGTTATAATTTTATTTTCAGGGCAGCTAACATCTCACATGACCGCCCGCGGTGGCACCACTCACATCCGCATCATTGTGAGGAGTGGTCCCAGATTTATTACAAATACCTCACCGGGCAAACTCAAAGATACCTGGGAATCGAGTCATCGGTTGTGTCACGTGTAAATTGAGGTGCGTTCTTACTTCATCCTAATGTTGTAATACAACTTTTCCAACAAGAGGACGAAGAGCTTCCTCTTGCATACACTTAGTTTGTGGAATAAACTACCTGCCGAGGTTTTCTCGAGAGAATACAGCAAGGGGTACATAAGGGTGGGCAACGCGCACGTGACACCCCTGGTGTTACGTGCGACAACTACGGTAACCGTTTACCATCTGATGGGCCGTATGCTTGTTTGTCACCTACATGAAGTCAGGTCAGTTAGCCCTTCTTGGCAAATGGCATTTTATCACGGTAATTTCCAGGAGAAAGCGCGTCAACCTGAAGTGGGACATTACTAGCATTGGGGCTAGTACTTATTACTAGAAATACCATTTGCCCCAGTATAGATGTTTAAATGCCTGGTATTAGCGCTCATATATGTACTGCCTTGCCTTTATTTGCTGCGCCGTAGGCATTAGCTTAGCTACAAAGCATAACTACATCTTGCTGTATGCGTATCATTGGGAACAGTCTTATTTATTACCACAGATTAATAATACTTAGTTAGGATTAGTTTATTTTTAACAAATCCTGTCAAATCAAGAAACACAAATATTAAATCTTAATCTGGTTAAATAACATTATTTTTTCTTCTTTTTTCTGTTTATTGTATATGTATGTATTTATTGGATGTTATAATTTTATTTTCAGGACAGCTAACATCTCACATGACAGCCCGCGGTGGCACCACTCACATCCGCATCATTGTGAGGAGTGGTCCCAGATTTACTACAAACACTTCACCGGACGAACACAAACATACCTGGGAATCATGCCACCGGTTGTGACACGTGCAAATAGAGGTGAGTTCTTACTTCATCCTAATGTTGTAATACAACTTTTCCAACAAGAGGACGAAGAGCTTCCTCTTGCATACACTTAGTTTGTGGAATAAACTACCTGCCGAGGTTTTCTCGAGAGAATACAGCAAGGGGTACATAAGGGTGGGCAACGCGCACGTGACACCCCTGGTGTTACGTGCGACAACTACGGTAACCGTTTACCATCTGATGGGCCGTATGCTTGTTTGTCACCTACATGAAGTCAGGTCAGTTAGCCCTTCTTGTGAAATGGCATTTTACCACGGTAATTTCTAGGAGAAAGCGCGTCAACCTGAAGTGGTACATTACTAGCATTGGGGCTAGTACATATTACTAGAAATACCAT
Source organism: Achroia grisella (assembly GCF_030625045.1). Classification (NCBI taxonomy): domain Eukaryota; kingdom Metazoa; phylum Arthropoda; class Insecta; order Lepidoptera; family Pyralidae; genus Achroia; species Achroia grisella. The sequence continues at coordinate 1,883,408 of NW_026712977.1, read as the reverse complement.
TTGCCCCAGTATAGATGTTTAAATGCCTGGTATTAGCGCTCATATATGTACTGCCTTGCCTTTATTTGCTGCGCCGTAGGCATTAGCTTAGCTACAAAGCATAACTACATCTTGCTGTATGCGTATCATTGGGAACAGTCTTATTTATTACCACAGATTAATAATACAATATTATGTTATCTGTGATAATACTTAGTTAGGATTAGTTTATGTTTATCAAATTGCATCAAATCAAGAAACACAAATAGTAAATGTTAATCCGGTTAAATAACATTACTTTTTCTTCTTTTCTATGTTTATTGTAATAATATGTATGTTGTTATTGAATTTTATAATTTTATTTTTAGGGCGGCTAACATCACACATGACTGCCCGCGGTGGTATCACTCACAGCCGCATCGATGTGAGGAATGGCCCTAGATTTACTACAAACACTTCACCGGACGAACACAAACATACCTGGAAATCGAGCTATCGATTGTAACACGTGCAAATGGAGGTGCGTTCTTACTTTATTCTAATGTTGTAACACAACTTTTCCAACAAGAGGAGGAAGAGCTTCCTTCCACGTACACTTAGATTCGGAACAGTCTTATTTATTACCACAGATTAATAGGTACATTACAAATAATGCTTAGTTAGGATTAGTTTATTTTTATCAAATTGCATCAAATCAAGAAACACAAATAGTAAATATTAATCTAATTAAATAACGTTACTGTTTCTTCTTTTTTCTGTTTATTGTAATAATATGTATTTATTTATTGGATGTTATAATTTTATTTTCAGGGCAGCTAACATCTCACGAGTCCATCCATGGCACCACTCATATCCACATTCATTGTGAGGAGTGGCCTCAGATTTACTACAAACACTTCACCGGAGAAACACAAACATACCTGGGAATCGAGCCATCGGCTGTGACACGTGCAAATGGAGGTGAGTTCTTACTTCATTCTAATGGACATAATTGTTGTGACAAAACTTCTCCAGCAAGAGGATGAGCTTCCTCCTCGCATACACTTAGATGTGAACTACCAACCGAGATTTTCTCGAGAGACTACGGCATGGATTTTTTTAAGAAAGGTATATTAAGGTTTCTTAAGGGTCGGCAACGCGCACAGGACACCCCTGGTGTTTCAGGCGTCCATAGGCTACGGAAACCGTTTACCATCAGATAGGCCATACCAAGGATATGGCCCATCTAATTTAAAAATTTTATTGAATTTCAATTTAAAAATTCAATTAAATTTTTAAATTAAAATATTAATTATTGTGACGTAACTATTAGAGTTAGACAAATGCCGTTAGACACTTTTTGTATATATGTATGTATAATGATGTGCTCTGCAAAATGTCTGGTTTGTGGTGGACACTCTCATTGCGATCGACTCGCTTACTAACCACCTGCAGTCGGCAGTCAAGAACTGCCCCAGGGAAGTACCGGGGACGGATGACCGTCGCTGGAAGCTCCCTGATGACGTAAGGAGGTTAATAAGCGATAAGAACGCAGCCACTAGAGCGTACGATCGCTACCTCTCCGAACCGAACCGGGTGCGCCTGCGCGCCTTACAGCGTAGCGTTAAGGAGCGCATCGCGCAGATCCGGGACGGCCGGTGGGGTAAGCTCCTAGAAGAGATAACGCCATGCCACACCCCGTACTGGCGCATAGCGAAATCTCTCAAAACCGACCAACAGACAAACGACATGCCCCCGCTAGTCCGACCCGACAACACTATAGCCTTCTTCGACGAGGATAAGGCTGACGAGGATAAGTGTCTAGCGTCCAACTTAGAAGCCCAATGCTCCCCCAGCACGCTCCCAGTCGAGGCAGGTCATCTCGAGAAGATAGACACCGAAGTCAAACGCATCGCGTCCACCCCGCCCACCGAATCTGTCTCACCAGTCACGCTTGATGAGGTCAAAACGCTAGTTAAATAGCTTCCCATAAAAAAATCGCCAGGCTCAGACGGCATATCCAATAGACTAGTTAAAAGTCTGCCCTCTCAACTTCTATTATTACTCGTCGCTATTTTTAACGCGGCGCTGTCCAACGCCATATTTCCAGACAGCTGGAAAGAAGCCGTGGTCATTGGCATCCCCAAGTCCGGCAAATAAATGCGACCCGTCCAGTTATCGCCCTATCAGCCTCCTCAAGGCTATAGGCAAGCTGAACGAGCGACTCCTCCTCGCCGGCCTAAAAGAGTTTATACACTCCAAGGGCCTGCTCATCAATGAACAGTTTGGCTTCCGAACCAAACACTCATGTGTTAACCAAGTGCACCGCATCACGGAGCACATTCACAAAAACATCCTGTACTTCGCCATTAAGTCCCCCAAAGGCGGTACAGGCGTTCTATTTTTCGATGTGGCTAAGGCTTTTGATAAAGTCTGGCACAGAAATAGAAATAGAAATGGAAATAGAAATAATCTTTATTCAAATAAACTTAATATAAGCACTTTTGAATAGTCAAGTTTTTTTAAATTCTACCGCTTATTTCATCACAAGAAGAATAAGCAAGAAACTTGTGTGTTGTTCTTTTAATAAATATTGATTTACTTATATTTAATTAACAACAAGGATTAGGCATGCGACAATCAACATAGAAACCGCTACGCACTTAATCTCTGTTCAATCAGATAACATTGTCAGTGCTATGAATTTTAAGTTAGATATTACTACAAAAACATTATTATCATTTATAAATTCTTCAATTTTATAATAAGTTTTTTTACAAAGAAAATATTTTATGACACATTTGGGCCTATAATTACCTCCTTCAGTTTTATCCCCTGACTTAGAAAGTGGCGTTATTTTAATATGTTTCATTAAATTGGGAAAAACTCCTTCAGAAATACATTTGTTAAAAATAGTTAGTTTATAATAATAAATATGGAGCAAGAATGTCTATAGAAGTATTAATAACTTTAACTGACATACCCCAATGATCTTCCGTATTTTTTAAATTTAATTGTTTGACAACGGCTTGATTTACATGCTTCATCAGTTAGGTGTGCTCGACAGGCTAGTACTCATTGTAGGAGACTTCCTGTCGAATCGCTCTTATCGCTACCGTATAAACGGAGCGTTATCCGACACGCACCCCATACGAGCCGGCGTCTCTCAGGGCACCGTCCACTCTCCGATGCTCTACTCGTTATACACAACGAAATTCCCAAATTCTCCGACTTAAAAGTTGAAATATCGCTGTTTGCCGACGACACAGCTCTCTTTACATCCGCCAAGTCCCGTATGACAATAGCAAGACAGCTTCAGAAAGCCGTAACAATACTGGGAGAGTGGTTCCGTTGGTGGCGCATAGAAGTCAATCCCAAAAAAGTGCATCAGAGTACTTTAGCAGGGAATTCGACTCTATGAATCTCCCGATCGGACTGTTCGGCCAAAGCATCCCGTGGATTTCGAAAACGAAATACCTCGGCGTCACTCTGGATAGGAAACTAACGTTTCGACCTTACATCAAGCTTGTCCGCGACTGAGCCACCTTTATACTAGGGCGACTCTATCCCTTTATTAACAAGCACAGTAAAATGTCGCTTCGCAACAAGCTGACATTATACAAGGCTTGCATCCGTTCCATCATGACATACGCCAGTCTCGTATTCGCCCACATACCCTACTACCTAATTAACAGACTACAGATTATACAGAATAGGTTTCTGCGTCGAGCCACTGGTGCGCCGTGATTTGTTCGTAGCGTAGATCACTACCGCGACCTTAATATGCCCTCCATCAAGCAGTCTATGAAGGAAGCGTCTCGACGCTACTTCGACTCTGCACAATCCCACCCCAACCCGAATCGACTACGCACCGAGGAGTAATATACAACATACATATAATAGTAATATATCGCGCAATCAACCGGGCGCCTGGGTGCGCCCGGTCGCTCCACACCATCGCCCCCGGGCGCCCCTCCAATCGATCCCCCGTCCAATTCACGGGGATCGAAATTACGACGGCCTGAGCCGAGGTTCGAACCCCTAGTGGTGCCCTCAGACTAAAGTCGTATCCTTCAGGCAGGAGCTGGCCTTCAGCCGCTCCATAAGTCCGTCCTCGCCGACTTCAGTAATAATGGTCCCGCAAAATCTGTACCTGTTACTTCAAACGGAGAACCACATGTTATTCTATTAATAGGAAGTGGAGCTGGTGGTGTAAATCCAGCTTTCGCAGAATAACGTTTGCAAATAACACATTCTCGTACAATTTTATTCGCAATTCTTCTGATTCATACAATCCAATAATTTTCGCAAAGAATACTTATTAATGTTTGAGAACCACAATGTAAATTTGTTACGTGTGTTTCAATGACAAGTCTCATAACAATCACATTGTTGCTTGGCAACAGGATTGGTGTACGAAAATTCTCTGTCTCGTTCGACAATGTAAGTCGAGTCTTGATCCTTATTAGATCATTGTCATCCTTAAATGTATGTAATTTAAGATTCAAATTTGTATTATTAAAACTTTGGCCAGTATAACCTTTTCAGCTTTAATATATTCAGTAACTGATATATCACCTTGGTCTTTTCTATTATTTACTTTACTACTATTTTTATAAAATCTTAAGCACCAGCTGACCATTCAAACAATCTTTGAATATTTAGAAAAATAAAGTAATATATTAGAAAATACAGTAAGCATAGTACAAGTATTAACGTTTCGTAATTCTTTATTTGGCACAGCTTCTGAAATAGGCCATTCTCTAGAAGGTTTCTTAAGCCAATCAGGACCTTCCCACCATTTACTTTTGACTAATTGTTTTGGGTTACATCCTCGAGTAGGTAAATCAGCAGGATTTAAATCTCCAGATATATGGTGCCAGTCATTGACATCTGTTTTACTAACAATTTCATTCCTCTGTTATGAACAAAAACGCTTAACCCTGTCTGTCTCCGTATCCAAGCGATAACTATACTCGAATCAGTCCAATAATATTCTGGACAGTTTTCAAGCTGTAAACCTACTTTAGCTGTAACAGCTAGCCTAGTTCCCATTAATGCTGCAATCAATTCGAGCCTAGGCACAGTTATAGGTTTTGTTGGAGCAACTCTCGTTTTCGCTATTACAAATCGTACTGTAATGACACCATTATATTCAGATCGCAAAAATATACAACTAGCGTACGCGGTTTGGCTTGCATCACAAAATATATATAGTGAATTGTCACTGATTTCAATTAAACTTTGACTTAAACGTCTTGGTATCCTACATTGTTCTAGGATATCTATATTCTGTAACCAGTCATGGACTCCCCTTTCAATATCCTTTGGAAGTTCAATATACCAGTCAATATTTTTCTCCCAGCATTTTTGTATCAATAATTTGGGGATTAAAGTCGTAGGACACGAAAACCCTATTGGATCATAAATACTTTGTGCTAATGATAAGGTCCTTTTTGTAATCTTTGTCCCCAAAATATTTTTGAAATGTATTTTTAGGCCAATTCATCATGCATCATGCATGCACGAAAACATCAGTTCTTGGTATTATGTGGTATCCTACCACATAAGACCAAGAACTGATGTTTTCGTTACCTCTTCATCCGCAATAATAGGTCCCGTTACCCAACATCGTAATTCGAACTTGCCTTCATTCATAATAGCCTTGGAATTTGAAATAAATTCCATCATCTAACTCTCAGTATTAACACTAACTATACAATTATCTACATAGAAACTTGTTTTCAATTGTTTAGCTGTGATATTGTCATATTTATCAAGATGATATAATATGGTTGCAGCTAAAAGGTACGGACTTGTAGTTACTCCGAAAACTACTCGCCTATGACGATAAACCTTAAGTTTTTTATCAGACGTGTTGTGGTAGTATAGAAACTCTTTATAATACTATGATTTGTTTTTTTATTGTCTTGTCATATTGTAACATTTCAACATGTATATCTTACTAGCATTTTAGTTGAATTAAACCAATATTTCCTTATGGTCTATATCGTTTTGTATCAATTAATTCAACTAATAAAATACAATTAACAATGTCAAGAAAAAGTCGCAGTAAAAAGATTGAAGCAGATATAATGTCGATGCCAGGGCCGGCTTCTACAAGTTTAGCACGATATCTACGTCCGGAAAGATTTGAGTTAGACCCGAGTTCTACTGATGCCGATATTGAATGGACGCATTGGCTATATACATTTAACAATTTCCTATCAGAAAATAATGGTGAGTTTACTGATGAACATAAACTAAAAATTTTAATTAATCACTTATCTCCCAGTGTGTATGTAAACATAAAAGAATGTATTGATTATGAATCGGCTATTTTAATTTTGAATGGAATCTATATTAAACAGAAAAATGAAATACATGCACGTCATATTCTTGGCACTCGAAAGCAACGTAGTGATGAATCTATAGATCAATACTTACGTCAACTTAAATTACTTGCTCAAAAATGCTCTTTCAAGGATGTCAAAGCAGAACAATATCGATCAGAATATATCAGGGACGCATTTATTGCTGGTATTTCTTCACACAAAATACGCCAACGTTTGCTAGAAAATCTGGAACTGTCACTTGATCAAGCATTTAACCAAGCACTTTCACTAGAAATGGCAGAAACAAATTCTCGATCTTTCAATGATAACATACCGCTTAACGCAGTTGATTCCATATCTACCTTATCTGATTCACAAAATAAAAAAACCAAAACTTTGTCTTCTTACGATAATGAAGCGTCTACATCCATATCAGGAGATAATATAGCAGAAACCGTTATAGCTGCCACAACAAATAAAAGAAGATGTTTCTTTTGTGGTAGTAATGTAATTCATCAGCGGATAAGATGTCCAGCTTTAAATAGCACTTGTCAAATTTGTTTTAAAAAGGGACATTTTGCTAATGTTTGTCGAAGCAAACAAACTATGAATGCTGTCATAGTAAATGAGACTAATAATAGTAACTCTGCAGAGGTTGCAGCTATATCTGCAGCTTCTTTACCTAGTTTACATAAAGCAACTGTACCTATCACCATTAATAAGTATTATGCTGAAGCCCTTATCGATACTGGAAGCTCATTAAACTTTGTAAATGAAGAATTAGCGCACTTATTGAAACTTAAACAGAAACATTGTCAACAAATTATAACTTTAGCTTCACTTAATCATACATCACCAGTCAACTGTTACTGCAATGCAACTTTACAATTGAATAATCATTCGTACGACAATGTCAAATTATTAGTTGTACGTAATTTATGCGCTGATATTATACTAGGTCATGACTTACTTAAAGCTCATCACTCCTTAGAACTGAAGTTTGGTGGTCCCCGAGATCCTTTGAAGATATGTAATGTCATGGCTGCTAACTTACCTCATGCTACATTATTTTCAAATTTATCTCCTAATGTCAAACCCGTAGCAATAAAATCAAGACGTTACAGCGAGGGTGATCAACAATTTATTAAAGAAGAAGTTGAAAAACTATTAAAAGATGGAATCATTGAGCCAAGTATATCACCTTGGCGGGCACAAGTTCTAGTAACTGGCGGTGGTATCCATCGTAAACGTCTCGTTATTGATTATTCTCAAACTATAAATAAATTTACAGAACTTGATGCATATCCTTTACCTAATATTGAAGTACTTATATCAAAAATTGCGCGGAATAAATATTTTAGCCAAATTGATCTCAAAAGTGCCTACCATCAAGTACCAATTCAACAGAGAGAACGACCTTATACAGCATTTGAAGCATGCGGTAATCTATTTCAATTTACACGTATACCGTTTGGAGTAACAAATGGAGTATCAGCATTTCAAAGAACGATGCAATTTATCATATCTAACGAAAATCTTACTGACACTTATGCATATTTAGATGACGTTACTGTTTGTGGTAAGGATAAGCTTACTCATGATGCTAATCTAGCAAAATTTATGGCAACTGTAGCAAAGTATAAAATTACTCTAAACAAAGACAAATGTAATTTTGGTTCTGAGACTATTAATATATTAGGTTATACTATAGAGAACAATGTTTTAAGACCTGATAAAGAGCGTCTTAAACCTTTACTCTCCATGCCTGCACCTACAGATATAAATTCTCTAAAGAGAGTATTAGGTATGTTTGCACATTATTCTAAATGGATAAATAACTATTCAGAGAAAATAAGCAATTTAGCGACTAATAATTCATTTCCATTATCACGTGATGCAGAAATATCCTTTGAGAGTCTTAAGAAAGATATTGCAAACGCTGCTTTAATTGCTATTGACGACACACAAATGTTTACTGTAGAGACTGATGCTTCTGAACATGCCTTAGCAGCAACACTTTCACAAAATAGTCGCCCGGTAGCATTTTTCTCTCGCTCATTGACAGAGTCCGAAAGAAACCATTCTTCAATAGAGAAAGAAGCGTCGGCAATTGTTGAAAGCCTACGTAGATGGCGTCACTATTTAATTGGAAAACATTTTCTTTTAATAACGGATCAACAATCGGTTTCCTTCATGTTCAATCAAAAACATTCAAGTAAAATTAAGAACGAGAAAATAGAGAGATGGAGGCTTGAATTATCTTGTTTCAAGTTTGATATTATATATCGACCGGGTAAACAAAATATTGTATCTGATACATTGTCAAGAGTTTGTGCTAATATGTTTTCACGCAAAAATTTATATGAGCTTCATAATACATTAAGCCATCCAGGAATCACAAGAATGGCTCATTGGGTGCGGTCTAAGAATTTACCGTATTCGATTACTGAAATTAAGAATATGACTGCAAGTTGTCCTATTTGTTCAGAGATAAAGCCAAGATTTGCAAACAGTAAAGGACGACTTATTAAAGCGACGTCCCCATTTGAAAGACTTAGTTTAGACTTCAAAGGGCCGTTGCCTTCAAATTCCGAAAATAAATACATTTTAACTGTTGTTGATGAATTTTCTCGATTTCCCTTTGCCTACCCCTGCAAAGATGTATCATCCGCTACTATAATAGCAAGTTTAAAGCATCTTTTCTTTACTTTTGGAACTCCTCTCTATGTACATTCAGACCGTGGAACTGGATTTATGTCACAAGAATTTAAAGATTTCCTAATAAGGAATGATATTGCATGCAGCAGGACTACGCCTTATAATCCAGAAGGAAATGGCCAGGTCGAAAGACTGAATGGAACTCTGTGGAGAACTATACAATTATCCTTACGTTCCAAAAACCTAGATATTCGGTATTGGGAAGATGTCTTGCCTTTAGCGCTGCACTCAATTCGATCGTTATTATGCACAGCTACTAATGCTACACCACATGAGAAGATGTTCTGTTTCCCGAGACGATCTGGTAATGGAGTTTCTTTACCTTCTTGGTTAATGATTCCGGGCCCAGTACTATTAAAAAAAAATGTAAGAAAAAGTAAATATGATCCTTTAGTGGAAGAAGTGGAACTGCTGGAATCAAACCCAAACTATTCTATAATACGCTTTGCTGATGGGAGAGAGGATACAGTATCAAACCGACATCTAGCGCCAATTAATAGGCAAATTGAAGAAGTAGTCACTGAAGATGAAACGTATAACTCCATTCATAACTCTTCTGATACAGATGCCGAGATCTACCAGACAGCATCTGAGAATGAAAATTTAAATGCTGATAATTCCGGTTCAGAATTAGTTCATTCGCCCCAACAGCCTGTTCGTGAAAGAAGGCCCCCTGTTTACTTAAATGATTATGAATCATAAGGATGGGTGAATGTGGTAGTATAGAAACTCTTTATAATACTATGATTTGTTTTTTTATTGTCTTGTCATATTGTAACATTTCAACATGTATATCTTACTAGCATTTTAGTTGAATTAAACCAATATTTCCTTATGGTCTATATCGTTTTGTATCACGTGTTAACGTCTTTCCACCATAAAAACTTCAGGTACTCTCAATCTTCAGGATGAAGGCTAATTTGTAAGAAGGCCTTTTTGATATCTGACGTTATACCTATCGCACCTTTTCTAAACTGTATTAATAAGCGAAGTATATCTTCAATTAGATTAGAACCCTTTTCAAGACACGTGTTGAGACCGACACCTTTCTTAGTAGAAGCAGAAGCATCGAAAACTGGCCTTATTTTGGTTGTAAGACTGCTATCCTTAACCACAGCATGATGTGGTAAATAGTGACCGTATTGAGTGTCATCATTCTCTACAATTTCTATTATACCGCTTTCTAACCACTCATTAAAAACTTGGTCATACTCTAATAATAAACCTATTTTGTTAAGTTTTACAGTCGTCGTGTTCAGCCGTTTTAGAGCCACCTCATAATTAGGTGATAAAATATCCCCAGTCTCCTTCCATGGTAATCTAACTTCATATCTATTCTCTTCGTTTATACATATGGTGTCCCTGAAAAAATTCCCTACTTCCTCCTCGCGTCTTGTTACCGTTTTGGTTTGTGCATTATCTATAATACCTAACGTTTCTAACTTCCAAATCAAAAAATCCCTTGCGAGAGTGCTTTAAGGAATCAAATATCCTCACCGTTGCTTCTCAATATATTTATGAAAACATCATGTATGCCAGGAAGAATATAGACAGTTTCAAAAGAGTTAGTGATTGCACTAATAAAAGCTTACGTAACAATAACAAACTGATTTTACCTAAATGTCGTTTGGCTAAAGTTAGTAATTCGTTTTATGGCAATTGCGTAAGGTTTTACAATAAAATACCAGAGTCTGTTATAAATCTGCCAGAAAAAAGATTTAAATGTCGAATAAAACACTTCCTTTGCAAAAAAGCTTACTATAAAATTGAAGAATTCGTTAACGATAATAATGTTTTTGTAGAAAAATTTTAAATACATAGCACTGACAATATTATCTGATTACACTAATAATGAGTGCGTAGCGATTTCTATGTTGATTGTCGCATGCCTCTTACTTGTTACACTGTAATTATTTATATAAAAAAAACATCTATCAAAAAGAGCAACACACAAGTTTCTTGCTCATTCTTCTTGTGATGAATCTGCATTCCGAATGAGTGGTAGAATCAAAATATGACTATTCAAAAGTGCTTGTAATGAGTTTATTTGAATAAAGATTATTTCTATTTCTATTTCTATTTCTATTCCAAAAGTCCTCTATATTAAACGAACAAGTAAGAGCACTTACAAATACTGAAGAAGAAGTCGAATACGAAGAGCAATACACACCACACGCGGGGCCTTGTATAGTCCACCTAAGTTTCGTTTCAGTTGCGAAGAGATAGTCGTCTACCTGCACTGATCGTCCGGTTAACAAGGTACCTAAAAATCAGAAACTATTAATAAATCTATTTTAGAAACATCATCTATAGGATCTGAAATAAAAACACCTTTTTATTTTAAAACAGACAAAATATCATTTCCCTTTTTTATCATAGGTATGTTACTACTATTTTTGACAGTTAAATTGTAAATTTTATGCATTTGTTTTTGAGTAATAGTTCCACCAAACAAGTTTTGACTCATTTCTTGTATGTCACATGCCTTTAGTTTTAATTTATAAGCCACATCCTTAGTGACGAATGTTTGTTGAGCACCACTGTCTAAAAGAACTCTGACTGTAATATTCTCATTTCCGTTACATATTTTTGCTTTCAAAGTCTGCAATAAAACTGTTTTATTAGGAATACCACCCTGGTTGAGACTCTTGTGACGTGCCGGCGGTGCTTGTTTCCACATTAGGCTTATTGAAATCACTGCACATTATAGGAAAATGTCTCTTCGTACATACAACACATTTCGGGTACTTTCTACACCTTTTTGCAGAATGTCCAATGTTAAGACATATGTAACACGCATTCAGTCTTAAGTATTCCTTCCGCTTATCCAAGTTTTTACAAATAGCAGTAGCACATTCTGAACTGGCATGTGAATTCTTATCGCACCACACACATATCTTTTCTTTACGCTCAAAGTGATTCCTATCAGGAGATCTTTTCTTTTTATCCTTACTATTTGTCATATTCAAACATGCAGCAGAAGACATAGAAATATCCTGTCCCATATAATTATTAGATGTTTTAAAACGAGACAAACGTATCCTTTCATCAGATTCAACCTCCGACTTGACAAAGTTCAGAAGCCTGGATAATGGCCTAATATTTTCATTATTTCGTTCATTAATATGTGACCTATTCCAAGCTTTCAATATATCTTCAGGTAATGAGGATTCCACCAATGGTAATAAAAAAGATGAGTACTTCTCCTGGGTTACTCCCATAGATTCGAGTGCCAAAATTTGTGTCGTCAGAGCGTCATATAATGTACGAATTGACCCCTTCTGTACACCTTTTGCCTGTGCTAGAACCAGATTAAGTAACTCTCTCACATAGTATTCTATTATCATTTCATCTTTGGCAAACCGATACTTAAGTTGTTCTATGGCTACATTATAATTCTCGCCTGATGGTGGAAAACTTTCTAAGAATTCTCTCGCTACTGACCCTGTTTCCATGCATTGAAGCAGGTAGTGGAATTTGTCATCATTATCAATCTGGTTATCAAGGTGTATCCATTTGAACTGGGACCAGAACCTCAACCAATTCCTGATCTCCCCATTGTACCTCGGAAGTTCAAGCTTTGGAAGGTGAAAGTGTCTATTGCCATTTGTTTTTGACGACAACTGACTTTCTTCTATTTCATTGACAGCTGACTTCGGTGGAGAAATAGAAAATTTACTTGCCTTTTGCTTCAACATATAGTAACGTGAGTCATAGATATCCGCTTCATCGATGTCTTTATTGAATTGTTCTTCATCACGGTTATCATCATCGAGCCATACACTAACAATTTTATTCTGCGTCAGTGTATGTCGAATAATTTATTTAGCTTCTCAAACTCGGCTGGGATAAATTCGTCGTTGCTCTCCAATAGCCCTTCCAACTTTTGAGCACACAATGAGAACCTATGACGCGCTAATGTCCTCTCTGCCTTAATCTTTTCCATTTTAAATACCAGTATACCGTCCTGTCACGGTCGCCAGTATGTGGATGGCTCGTTTTAGGAAAAGAAAATACTAATAGAAAAGCTGAATAGAAAAAGTATATTTATTGCAAAAATTTCTAAATATCTAATTTGACACAAAAAAATACAACATTCTCTCTTTTTAAAATATTGACATAAAAAAGAATTGTACATAAAACCTCAACACCAATGGTCGACTGACCCGAAAGAGAAACTTGATGGAGTGAAGTTTCAATTGCAGACACAAGTTTGTTCCGGTACTCTATAACTTTTGCCTTCGACATATTAGCATGGTCGCTGTACAAAGTATCTCCAGTACTGTCATCTGCATAGCAATGAATGTTGTTGATTTATAATATGTCATTGATATGCAGAAGGAACGGAGGCGAAGATAGCACACAGCCCTGAGGAACACTAGCATTCACAAAATGTGAATCGGACCATCGACAACGATCTTGATCTGCTCTGCTCTGATCAGCTAGAAAGCTGGCGACCCATTTGTATAACTTCGCATTCAACCCAAAGGATGGCTTTGAAAGCTTTGAAAGAAGAGCTTTGAGCCAAACCCGATCAAAGGCCTTCGCAATATCCAGACTAACTGATAGATAACCTCTTACTCTCAATAGCCACTTCCCATCGATGTGTCATATACACTGGAAGATTACCAGCTGAGCGACCCTGGCGAAAGCCATACTGACAATCAGAAATCCACTGGTTCACTTCTTGGGATCGTAAGAGTTGACCCCGCACGCAGTTCCCAGGGAAGACGGGGGAAGTGGTAGGTTCCATAGGGAATCCACAGAGATGGGGCCCGCTATATAGTGAGCCACCGCCGTCGGAGTCGTGGTGGACTGAATTCGATCCGGCATACGGAGTTGAGGAGTTGACGGTTAACAATCGACTCCATGGCCTTTGAGAATAAGGAGGTTATGGCTATGGGCCTATAGTTAGCTGGATCTGAGATCTCCCTTTCTTAGAGATCGGGTGAACCAAAGCCGTCTTACAAAGTTTCGGGACTACATCTGTAGAGTAGCAGTACCAAAAATTCGCGTTACTACCGGAGCCAACTCAGGTGCACACGTCCCGAGCACAATAGCGGAAAAACCGTCAGGCCCACTCGACTTATGGTTGTCTAGGGAGAAAAGAGACTTACGTATCAGCTTTTGGGTAAATTTTACCTCAGGCATAAAATCTCACACCGCGAGATGACCGGCGGTGATTGCGGTATCGTCTAGTGGTTGGATGCAAAAAGAAAGCCAAGGAGATCGGACTTCTCTTTGGCATATTTGGCCAGCGAGTTATCCGCTCTGCGCAGTGGTGGAAAAGATGGCTGACAGAAATTTCCCTGAGCAATTTTGGCAAGAGACCAAAAAACCCGGGATGGAAGACTGTTCAGTCTCCTACCAATTCTGCTGATGTGCTTCGAATTTGCTGGGGCTATAACACTTTTGAAGGACCTGGAAGCGGAGTTATACTTCCTTTTAAGGGCACTGTTTTCTGGATCACTCGACTTCACAGCTGCAATCCAGTCACGGAAGCATTTCTGCTTATGGCGAGACGCCGATCTACAGGATCCGCTATACCAGGACTGAGATCTACCACCGACAGGTACCTGGGAATTCGACAGAATCGAACCTCGGTGACAGATTCAGCTATTACATCAGGATTGTCCAGTGCGAAGCAAACTCGCCCCCATGGGTAAGATGCAAAAAAACTTCGCATCTCATCCCAATCTGCCAACTTAAAATGCCAAACACGACGTCGACCAGTAGATTGCGGCAAAGAAGTATGCGTGAAAGGCACTTCGCTCCGTATCAGACAATGATCAGAGGATCCCAGTGAGACTTACTTACTACAGAAGCTAGAAAGCTAGTGTTGTTAATAAAATATAATTTCTATATTGAAATGTTGAGTTGGTTAAAAAGTAAATATTTCCTCCGTCGACTTGAGCCTAAGAATTTCAGCCCCTCAAAGAACTTAACGTTTTTTGTTGTAAGATATCTGCGCTATTTTGGCAACATTCGTGGAAAACTTGGCGCCGGCAGCATCGCACCATGGGACAAAAGGATGAGGAACCTATGGCGGAGATCAGCCGTTAGTAAAAGTGGACGACTTACTTATCCTATACATAATTAAAATATTTTTACAATTACGTAGAGATAATTTGATGGCTCGGCATGGAAGATAGTAATGGCATTTGAAAACAAATTAGGGATTTTTTTAATATTGATGTTTGTCTGTTTGTTATGGATATCAGGGTACTTGCGATATGCAGTATATAAAGGACATGGGTTAAAGCAGGTCATCCGATGCAACTGGTACCCCTCAAAATGCCAAGTATTACCATTTATCTATAATGACTATTGTTTGGAACGTCTGGATAAAATCAAAAAATGGCTAAAGCATGATGTTTTTATTAGCCAATTTGAAATGATATTAGGGATTCAGTCTTACATGATTATTGCTATGCTATATTATGATCTGTATAATGTACATGAAATATATCACCTTCCTATTATTATTATTCAAATGTGTCTTTTATTCAAATGTGTCTTTTATTCAAATGTGTCTTTTATTCAAATGTGTCTTTTATTCAAATGTGTCTTTTATTCAAATGTGTCTTTTATTCAAATGTGTCTTTTATTCAAATGTGTCTTTTATTCAAATGTGTCTTTATTCAAATGTGTCTTTATTCAAATGTGTCTTTTTATTCAGATGTTTTTATATGCTACGCAAGCGTAAATTGCAAATGTACCATATATTCAAATGTTTTTATTGTTATTTACACTATATGCAACACACAACACTACAGAGAATATACAAAAATATATATTTTGTGGGCTAATGCTGTAATAATAAGATTGCATAAACTTTCACACATTCACATAAGTACAAAGTAACAGAATAGTATGATTCATATAACGGGCCGAAAGGTTCTGTATGAACAAATATTATTTGATTGAACAAAGAACGCCTATTTTAAAAAAATAATTAAGTCGAAATGGAAACAGAGTGCTATTTGATTAGTCAATTTATGTGTGACAGTTTATATATAAATTACTGTGCCTCTAGCGAGAAAGACTACAATTCCAGGTATAGCTATTACCTTTTTAAGGTTACTTGAAATAAACAAACTTTTCTGTTTCTTTAAAAACAACAAATAGTAGCAATAACAAATATGTAAACGAAAAGTTTTATCACTAGAGGCACAGGTTGTGGTGTTGGGAATGGCTTACGTCATTTCAGGGCTGCTTTTCCTCGTGGATACGTCCACGTGGAACTCGGCAGTCAGGTAATGACTTGGATTGCACCATGGGCACCGACTAATGACAGCTCTTGAGAGTTGTTCTTACTTGGTTGGCTAATAATCGGACACGGGTAGGACGAGCCGCGATCTTAGAAGGAAAGTTCGCTCCCTAAATCTTCGACAAAAGTCGATGCTTCTGGGTATGTGAGGAATCGCTGGCTTGCCCTGCTCGTTTGTTTTTCCTCTTGTTTTCTTCCTCTCCTTTTACTTTATTTTGTTTCTTTTGATGTGAGCTATTCTTTCTCTGTTCTTTTGTCTTTTCTGTCTTTTTGTTTCCTTCGGTGTTGTGTTTTCTTTTTCCCTTCTTGATGTAAATGTGTTCGAGACCACACCCAAGAAAAATGGAAGAAAGTGAAGAAAAAGGCGGAAGAATTCAAGGAGAAATCCATTATGGCCAAATTATGGGAGCTGAAAGTAAGTATAATATAATAATATAAAAAATTATAGTCCTTTGATAGTAATTAAAATTTCCAATTACGTGTTAGTTTTTATGAACATTATATTTTCAACTTTTGTTTAAAAATACCGTATTGCTAAATTATCTTAAATATAGTTATTGTATCTAAATAGAATGGTCAACTCTTGCCTTCCTAATTCTAACGGTTCGTTAATACACAAAAAGCTTATTCTATTTTTAAATGTATTATAACTATTTGTCTCTGTGAAGAACCTACATCCAAGTAATTAAGTAAGTTATTCCTAAACAGGATTGACATCGAGCAGGCGAATGGTTCCGCCGACCTTCAGATCAATGGGATAAGGCAAATAATATTATCACTTTAATGATACGATGAATGTTGCACGTTGGACAGAATTACTCATATGTTTCTGTACCAGTTCATTATGTGGCTATTTTATTACTCCAGTAAGTTTATTTGAATGTGAATTTAAATTACTTATTTTTAGTGAAACAATTAGTTTAGACTATATTTTATTTTTCAAGGCTCAAAAACATCTCACTTGCACACACACCACTCACAGTGATACCACGCATATCATCATAGTTGTGAGGAGTATTGCGTTACATTTACTACAAGCACTTCACTGAAGGAATGCAAAACAAATACCAGGTGTATTCGTTCGAATTAGTAATTCGTTCAGGTCGGTTCGAATTACACAGCTGTGATATGGGCAAACAAAGGTGAGTTCTAACTTCATCCTTATTGATGTAATTTTTAACATTACTTTTCCACAACATATGTAACAATTAGTTTATGTTATATTTTTTTTAAGGAAGCCAACATCACACATGACCACCTATTCACACACATCTTCATAGTTGTGAGGATGTGTTAGATTTACTACAAACACTTCACTGAAGAAATACAAAACAGATATACCTGAGAATCGAATTATAATACTCCATGTGCAAACAAAGGTGAGTTCTTTCATCCTAATTGATGTCATTTTTTAACATTACTTTTCCGCAAAATATGTAACAATTAGTTTATGTTATAGTTTATATTTTTCAAGGAAGCCAACCACCCACAATGGCACCACGCATATCCTCATAGTTGTGAGGAGGCCTTAGATTTACTGTAAACACTTCAGTGAAAAAATACAAAACAGATACACCTGAGAATCGAAATATACGACGACACGTGCAAACAAAGGTGAGTTCTTACCTCATCCTAATGGATGTCATTATTGTACACAATTTTAAGGGGGTGGGGTGGATCTTTAACATATCCATTCAGGTTAGGGTAGGTTTAGGTCTACTTCTTCAAGATCCTGGGAGCTTGCAATGATAGTTGAGATACAGAATAGAAGTGTTTAACATATGAAATTGTCGTACTGGCTACTTTGATCTCAAATATCTCCTTTTTGGTTAGGAATTCCAATTTCAAATTTGTATAGCTATTTACTTTTGTTGTTCGAAAACCGTAATCCATATGTTTTTTCCATCTTTAGTTTACAAAATGGAAATCTTAAAATATCACGCTATTTATAAGTACGAGTTCCGCCGTGGCATCAGTACTGCAGAAACGTCTCGAAGGACTAATGACGTGTATGGTGGTAGTGTCGCAAAAAAAAACAGTCACTTTTTAGTTCCAACGTTTTCGTTCTGAAAATTTCTACCTGCAAAACAAGCCCCGTGGGCAGCCGGAGTCCAAAGAGTTTTAATTGAAGCCAATTGGGAAGGTGAAAAAGCTCGAGCAAATCGACAAACGCGCGTAGACTGCTGCATTAAATTTGTCACCTGGCATAATAATGAAAGGATTTTAAATCGAATCATTACCTGTGATGAAAAGCAGATAGATCTTGTACGATAATCGGAAAAGCTCATCGCAATGGCTGAGATTTGGCGAACTAGCGAAATCCTGCTCTAAGCGAAAAATGACACAAAAAAGTTACTTGTGAGCGTTTGGCGGACTAGTGCCTGTGTTGTTCACTTCAGCTTTCTTAAATCTGGCCAGACGATTACGGTGGATGTGTATTGCCAGCAATTGTAGACCATGATGGTAAAGCTACTTGCTACACAACTGAGGCTGGTCAATCGCCGTAGGTCACTGCTTCTTCAGGACAACGCTAGACCAATCACTGCACAACAGACAGTTACCAAATTAGAACAGCTCAATTGGTGTTGTGGTGTCTAAGACATCCACCGTACTTCCCGGACCTTGTACCAACATAATACCATTTTTGTCGAAATTTGGATGACTTCTTGCAAAAATTTCAACTCAGATGGGGCAGTCTAAATCGCGTTCAAAAATTTTATTGATTCCCGTCCGAATAGTTTTTTAGTAAAAGGATCAATATGGCATATAAAAGTGCATAAATAGCAATAATACAGACTTTGATTAAATAAATATATTATATTTTGAAAAAATCGACTTTACCCCTACCATCCTAATATATGTGTTTGATCTCTTAAGGATTCAAGACTTATTGAGAAGATTCTCATAATAGTGATTGTGTTCTACGAAACATTTTTTTTAGGAAACATGGCTATTGATGGATAATGTACATTTACAGAGTTGCCGTCGTTTATACCACGAACGGTATATTCATACCAGCAGTAAACCGATCACTATCGGTTAGCCTCTGCTTCACTCTAAGGACAGGAAGTAAATCAAGGCTGCAGAAGATGCTAATGCGCATCGAACGAACGGGTGAGGTCGCTGATCGATCACGACGACATCACGACACAAGCTACAAAGGTGAGCATGTGGCTGTTCACATAATATATGTAGGGATATTAAAAATATTTAGTTCGAAAATTATATTTGATTTTAAACAATTCAACAAAGTTTTAAGACTTTATTTCGTTAATTAAACATTGAATAAATTACCAACAACTTGATTATTTGAGAAACAAAATAATTGTAAATAGAAGCCGAAAATGCGTTAGAAACTCAAATCAAAATTCTACTCGGTAGGTGTGTATGTGTGAGTAGTTAACACATTTAAAACAGTATTGTAGTATTCGCGACTGTCTGTACCTCGGCTTTGTTGCGTTGCTATATACCACAGCTTAAAATTTAGAGAATCAGATTTCTAGTAATTATTGTATTTAAAAGCATAAGTTATTTTATTATTGGTAGGAATTGATTAGAAATTAAAAAAACACAGTATATTTTTTACATAGGAATGTTAGCGTATATTATATAAACAAAATGTAAAATTTATTTTAATTTAGTAATAACTATTATTACTTTTTAGTAATAACTGTTACTATAAATGGGTAGCAAATGATAGCTGTTTATATCAGTACTTAATAATTAACAAAAATTAGTTCGTGTAATCATGGCAAATGGTTATTTATATTTCAGATAGAAAAATTTATTGTAACAATAATAAAAATAAGACAAAATTTGCAAATTAAGTATTAAAATCATATTTTAACATTTTTTGACAGAATCCATCACCTGAAGAAACAGAAAGAGGTGATTTTTTAATTCTTTTATTAGTTGTTCCCGTCAAGCATAGTGGTAAGTGATTTAATAATTCTTTTACTTTAAATATATTGAGAATATAATATTTAGGATGTGTTTGTTTCACCTAAATATATAATTGTACATAATAGGCTTGTTAAACATAGTGATATATTAGTTTGACTTGGGGCCATAATGTAAACTTTGTTTGATTGTTATACATGGGAGTTATAATAAGACTTGACGATTTCGGAGGTGCGCGAACTTGTTTCCTATGGTTGCGGGTTCGATTCCTCGCACGGCGCATGTATTAGTGTTCACGTGTATGTATGTTTGTACAGTCTGGGTATTTTTATGTATGTTATGTATGTGGTTACAAAGAAAAAAGTTTCAAGGTATTTATATAAGTTGTCTGATACCCATGATGCGGCTTCGCTTGCCTTGGGTAGGGTGACGCTGTGTGGTCCAGGTTTATTAATATTAATTATAAGTAAGCTTATAGGAGACCGTTCAAATTCATGTTGGTATGCTACATGTAAATTATTATGTAGATATATTCATCAATTACGATATGTGGATATTTTTATTATTTTCTATTGTTGTGTTACTGCGTGCATGTTAGTGTTATTAAATTATTTTATTCAGGTTTTACAAGTGTTTATTTTCTGGAGTGGTCAATAAGTGAAACAGGTATTTTATTAGTTGTTCCCGTCAAGCATAGCGGTAAGTGTTTTGATAATTATTTTACTTTAAATGAAAGTGGTCTAAAATATATTGAGAATATAATATTTGGGATGTGTTAGTTTCACTTAAATATATAATTGTACATAATAGGCTTGTTATACACAGTGACATATTAGTTTGACTTGGGGCCATAATCTAGACTTTGTTTGATTGTTAGATATGGGAGTTATAATAAGACTTGATGATTTCGGAAGTGTAGTGGTTTGGCGTAAACCTTGTTACCTATGGTTGCGGGTTCGATTCCTCGCACGGCGCATGTATTGGTGTTCGTGTGTATGTATGTTTGTACGGTCTGGGTATTTCTATGTATGTTATGTATGTGGGTACAAAGAAAAAAGATTCTAGGTATTTATGTCAATTGTCTATGACACGGCTTCGCTTGCCTTGGGTAGGGTGATGCTGTGTGAATGTAAATTATTATGTAGATAGATTCATCAATTACTACATGTGGATAATTATATTATTCTCTATTGTTATGTTATTGTGTGCATTTTAGTGTTTTACAAGTATTTATTTCCTTTTCTATAAATTGTGTGTTTTACTATGTAAATTATTTATGTATTTAATTAAAAAAAAAGAGAAAAAAAGTATAAAAATAGAATGAAAAATAAAAAAGAATAAAAAAAGAAAAAATAATAAAAAAAGAAAAAATAATAAAAAAAGAAAAAAGAATAAAAAAAGAAAAAAGAATAAAAAAGAAAAAAGAATAAAAGAAGAAAAAAGAATAAAAAAGAAAAAAGAATAAAAAAAGAAAATATAATAAAAAAAGAAAAAAGAATAAAAAAAGAAAAAAGAATAAAAAAAAAGAAAAAAGAATAAAAAAAAGAATAAAAAAAAAGAAAAAATAATAAAAAAAAGAAAAAATAATAAAAAAAAGAAAAAAGAATAAAAAAAAAAGAAAAAAATAATAAAAACAAGAAAAGAGAATAAAAAAAAGAAAAAAGAAAAGAGAATAAAAAAATAAGTCCTGGAGTGGTCGATAAGTTGTTCCCGTCAAGCATAGTGGTAAGTGATTTAATCATTCTTTTACTTTAAATATATTGAGAATATAATATTTAGGATGTATTTGTTTCACCTAAATATATAATTGTACATAATAATAGACTTATTAAACATAGTGATATATTAGTTTGACTCGTGGCCATAATGTAAACTTTGTTTGATTGTTATACATGGGAGTTATAATAAGACTTGATGATTTCGGAGGTGTAGTGGTTTGGCGTGAACTTGTTTTCTATGGTTGCGGGTTCGATTCCTCGCACGGCGCATGTATTGGTGTTCGCGTGTATGTATGTTTGTACAGTCTGGGTATTTCTATGTATGTTATGTATGTGGTTACAAAGAAAAAAGTTTCAAGGTATTTATATAAGTTGTCTGATACCCATGACGCGGCTTCGCTTGCCTTGGGTAGGGTGACGCTGTGTGGTCCAGGTTTATTAATATTAATAATAAGTAAGCTTATAGGAGACCGTTCAAATTCATGTTGGTATGCATGTAAATTATTATGTAGATATATTCATCAATTACTACATGTGGATATTTTTATTATTTTCTATTGTTGTGTTACTGTGTGCATGTTAGTGTTATTAAATTATTTTATTCAGGTTTTACAAGTGTTTATTTCCTGGAGTGGTCAATAAGTGAAACAGGTATTTTATTAGTTGTTCCCGTCAAGCATAGCGGTAAGTGTTTTGATAATTATTTTACTTTAAATGAAAGTGGTCTAAAATATATTGAGAATATAATATTTAGGATGTGTTTGTTTCACCTAAATATATAATTATACATAATAGGCTTATTAAACATAGTGATATATTAGTTTGACTTGTGGCCATAATCTAAACTTTGTTTGATTGTTATACATGGGAGTTATAATAAGACTTGATGATTTCGGAGGTGTAGTGGTTTGGCGCGAACTTGTTTCCTATGGTTGCGGGTTCGATTCCTCGCACGGCGCATGTATTGCTGTTCGCGTGTATGTATGTTTGTACGGTCTGGGTATTTCTATGTATGTTATGTATGTGGTTACAAAGAAAAAAGATTCTAGGTATTTATGTCAATTGTCTTATACCGATGACACGGCTTCGCTTGCCTTGGGTAGGGTGACGCTGTGTGAATGTAAATTATTATGTAGATATATTCATCAATTACTACATGTGGATAATTATATTATTCTCTATTGTTGTGTTATTGTGTGCATTTTAGTGTTTTACAAGTATTTATTTCCTTTTCTATAAATTGTGTGTTTTACTATGTAAATTATTTATGTATTTAATTAAAAAAAAGAGAAAAAAAGTATAAAAAAAGAAATAAGAATAATAAAAAGAAAAAAGATTATAAAAGAAAAAATAATAAAAAAAGAAAAAGAATAAAAAAAGAAAAAATAATAAAATAAGAAAAAAGAATAAAAAAAGAAAAAAGAATAAAAAATGAAAAAGAAAAAGAATAAAAAAAAGAAAAAAGAATAAAAAAAAGAAAAAAGAGTAAAAAAAAGAAAAAAGAATAAAAATGAGAAAAAAGAATAAAAAAAAGAAAAAAGAATAAAGAAAAGAAAAAAGAATAAAGAAAAGAAAAAAGTATAAAAAAAGAAAAAAGAATAAAAAAAGAAAAAAGGATAAAAAAAAGAAAAAAGAATAAAAAAAAAATAATAATAAAAAAAGAAAAATAAAAAAAGAAAAGAATAAAAAAATAAGTCCTGGAGTGGTCGATAAGTTGTTCCCGTCAAGCATAGTGGTAAGTGATTTAATAATTCTTTTATTTTAAATGAAGTGGTCTAAAATATATTGAGAATATAATATTTAGGATGTGTTTGTTTCACCTAAATATATAATTGTACATAATAGACTTATTAAACATAGTGATATATTAGTTTGATTTGGGGCCATAATGTAAACTTTGTTTGATTGTTATACATGGGAGTTATAATAAGACTTGACGATTTCGGAGGTGTGGTGGTTTGGCGCGAACTTGTTTCCTATGGTTGCGGGTTCGATTCCTCGTACGGCGCATGTATTAGTGTTCACGTGTATGTATGTTTGTACAGTCTGGGTATTTCTATGTATGTTATGTATGTGGTTACAAAGAAAAAAGTTTCAAGGTATTTATATAAGTTGTCTGATACCCATGATGCGGCTTCGCTTGCCTTGGGTAGGGTGACGCTGTGTGGTCCAGGTTTATTAATATTAATTATAAGTAAGCTTATAGGAGACCGTTCAAATTCATGTTGGTATGCTACATGTAAATTATTATGTAGATATATTCATCAATTACGATATGTGGATATTTTTATTATTTTCTATTGTTGTGTTACTGTGTGCATGTTAGTGTTATTAAATTATTTTATTCAGGTTTTACAAGTGTTTATTATCTGGAGTGGTCAATAAGTGAAACAGGTATTTTATTAGTTGTTCCCGTCAAGCAAAGCGGTAAGTGTTTTGATAATTATTTTACTTTAAATGAAAGTGGTCTAAAATATATTGAGAATATAATATTTGGGATGTGTTAGTTTCACTTAAATATATAATTGTACATAATAGGCTTGTTATACACAGTGACATATTAGTTTGACTTGGGGCCATAATCTAGACTTTGTTTGATTGTTAGATATGGGAGTTATAATAAGACTTGATGATTTCGGAAGTGTAGTGGTTTGGCGTAAACCTTGTTGTTACCTATGGTTGCGGGTTCGATTCCTCGCACGGCGCATGTATTGGTGTTCGCGAGTATGTACAGTCTGGGTGTTTCTATGTACGTTATGTATGTGTTATCTAGGTATTTACATCAGTTGTCTGATACCCATGATGCGGTACACTGTGCTTCGTCCAGCGTCCAATTCGTATTATAAATATGGAGATTTTCAAGATACGGTATAAGACGTAGGGTTGACGTACTCTTTTAGTATCAAATCACTATATCATTTACTAATTAAATACGTGATATATATATATAATAAAACTTCAATGTACTACTGTATACAAATCGAGGAGTATATGGTGGACTTAACACTTCCAGGCATTTTCTATCAGTCACCCATTGGGCAACTAGAGATTCACGTGGCCGATATATTATCAAAATTAAAATATAAATATAAAAAAAAGATTCTTTGAATATATTTAAATACATAAGCAACCATATGTATATACAAGTCATAATATTATTATGTCTTTATTTCTCCTATCAATTATTATTGAGCTTCGGTTCTTTATTAATTAATATATTTATTTCAAGTAAATTAAATCAAACAAAAGGTTTATTTTAAGGTCTTTTGGCCTTATTAACAAATACCAATTACTTCAGTGTTGCTCAAGTTAACTGTATTAAGACTCTTTTAAGAGTCCTTTAGTTTATTTATATATATAATTATATCTATGGGCTTCGGTCCTCAATCAATATATATTTATCTTATGACTGTCCATCTTGTGGCTAATCATTTTCATAATTACCAGGCCTTGGCCTTTACATCTCTTTTCTACGGACTACAGTCCTCTATAATTTCTTTTTTTAATTTATTTTATCGACATCATATCATATCCACTATCCACCTAGTGGTTGTTTCTATATCACAATAACCCAGGTCACAGACCTCTAATACAATTATCTATATCTTTTCGATTATTTCATTATGTGATTAATCAAATTCTACTGATTACTATATCTGGACGTGCAGTCCCTCTATAAATTAAACATTATCCTCTGGTTGATTCATTATGTGGATCATCAAGACATCTCTATTTAGATTTGGGACTTATAGTCCTCGCTTCTAATATCTCATTAATAGAATTACTTACATAGCGAAATTATAATATTTCGCTATATAAGTAATTCTATTTACATTCATATAATCATAAGAAAGCCTAGCTCTAACTAACACCTACCTAATCCTTAATTCCACGAGTAATATAGCAGCTATCAACATTATATACAGTTGGTGCAGAGAATACTCATCCCATACCACCTTCAAATGGTGTATATCACAATCCTACTTTGCATATCCCATCTTCAAGGGGGAAGGAACAAGTTAGCTGGCAAGTCTTCCACTTGAGGCCTGGCGTGTGGATGGAGCCGGTCTCTTCTGCCCCGTAGGGGGCCCCCCCACTTTCCTTTATTAAAATCATAAGTATCTCACCTCCTATTAATTAACCTATAATTATTGTTTATAATATATACTCTATAAATTTATTTGTTTAGTTACACAAATATTACACCTTTCAGGTGCCTCCGTGGCGACTGTTACTTTTAATCTCACTCTGCACTATATATATAAATAAATTTGATTTTATAGGTACCTATTCATTGTAGAGTTTAGGGAATTTAATTGTATAAGCCCGACTTATCCAAACATTTAATAAAAATTAATGCGTGAATGCCGTTACTTTCCTAGTTGATATACTAACTATTCGATGGCAGTATTGACCGATACAAAAGAGGCGATACGACCACCACCACATGATGTTAGATACTATTGAAATTGTGTGGAATGAAAATCCGTAGTGGGTCACGGATATACAAGTTAGGGCTGATCTCTGGCTGAAATTATATTTAACGAATCATACTCATATCTCTTTGGACGTTGGACAATTATCATACTATTAATATCTGTCACGAGAACAATAAATAACTCATCGATTCTATTTGTGTAACAACATAAAAATCGACACGCATCCAGTCTGTGACTGTGTGTATGTGTATCATATTTTTGAATAGTAATATTTTTTTATTATATTATATTCTACCAGTCATTCGGAACGCAGATTCATCACAAGAAGAAATTTAAATAAATGCAGGAAAGCCACTTAAATGTTGTTCTAAGTAAATACACATTAACAAGGAATAAGCACGTGACAATCAACATAGAAACCGCTATGCACTCGAATATTTGTGCAATCAAATAACATTGTCTGCGCTATGAATTTAAAGTTATACTAACTAACACAAAATTATTACTTATAAACTGTTCAATTTTATACTAAGCGTTTTTAGAAAGTGACAATAAGAAATGTGAATTTTTTTTCTGGCAGATTTTGGACAGCAAAACATTGAGCAAGATCGCTGGCTTGCTCGGCTCGCTTGTTTTCCCCTTGTTTTTTTTTGTTCGTTTGTCTTTCATTTTTTGTTCTAATGTTAGCTATTATTTTATCTTTTCTGTCTAATTGTTTCGTTCGGTGTTGTGTTTCCATTTTCGTTTCTTGATGTGAATTAGTATGAGACCTCACCCGTTAAGAAAGGAACAAAAGCCAGAGTGGTACTTTCTGCAAAGCGGGAGGAGAATTCAAAGAGAAAAGTATTAAGAACAAAATTATAGGAGTTGGTCGTAAAAAAGTAAGTATAGGTAATAAGAAATATTAATTTCATAGTGACTAAAATTATCAATTTACGTGTCAGTTGAGTAAGTGGATATGACATTTACAATTCATTTTTCAGGACAGATATCATCTCACATGACCACCCACACTGGCACCGCGCACATCCGTATATTTAGGAGGAGGTATATAAGCTGATAGCAGTGTGACGCGAGATTTCTTACAAACACTTCACTGAAGAAACACAAACTAATACAACCGGGAATCGAGTTATACGGCTGTGACACGTGCATACGTGCACACGTGTGACAGAGGTGAGTTCTTATCCTAACTGATTGATATCATTATTGTAACACCACTTTTCCAACAAATCCGAGGCCGATATCTGGTAAAAAGGGAATAAATATATATAAAGAATATAGTTGGTGTTGTGCGAATAATAGTGATTGTGTTATATGCAACATTTTTTTTCGGATACATGGCTATTATATTATTATCAATATATACAGAGTTGCTGTCGTTTATACCACCAACGGTGCATTCATGCCAGCAGTAAACCGATAGTGGTCATCCACTCTGAGGACTGGAAGTAAATCAAGGCTGCGGAGGATGCTCATGCGCATCGAACGAACGGGTGAGGTCGCGGGCCGACGGACGCGGCGACGACGGCGGACACAAGAAACAAAGGTGAGCGGACGTCACTCCTCATATAATATAACGTGCTGTCTAGTTACACATATATTGCTATGTAGCTACAAGGTTTACTGTTACTTACATATTATGTTACGATAATAAACGAATTTCATTTCTTACCTACTATACTAAGGCAAAATAAGGTTCAATGATGCTATGTATAACTTACCAAAGTATACTGTCCGACTACCGAAGCCACAACATCTTGCTTTAAGCCCTATTTAAACAAAACGGAATATTGTCTTTTTTATTGGTATAGAGATAATTTGATGAGTTAGATTCTATTATTAATTATTCCGCGCTCTCACTTGTACACTACTGCATTGAGCACTTTATTTTTAGCGGCTACTGCTGCACCGCCAGCAGTTACAGCCGAGTGAAACAGTCTCATCACGGCAAGGGGGGTCTTTTGAAGCAATCGGCCCATTCGTGTCTCTACATCGAGGGGTGCATAGTTGAAAGAGTGAATCAATTTCTGGTTATTATTATTATTTTACATAAGGTGCTACCTTTTATTGTTACAAAAATGATTATAAAAAAGTGGTAATATTTATGTATATCAAAATTTCCTCAATGCATATGAATAGGTCTTTATTTAAAAAGAAAGTCAGATAAAACAATACTTAAAGCGGCAATGGATATTTATAAAGGCCAATTTAAACAAAGTGGCAAAATTGTAACATTTTTAAGGATGTTTTTGTATGGAACAATAAATGACTTTGTTTTACTGATAATTTGGTAGCAACCTATATATTTCTAAAATTAGCAGTGTCCTTCTTATTACTGTGTTTATATTTGTTTAATATATTAAAATATAATTAATTGAATGTTGTTAGTTTCTGACTATTATCTGCAATGTACTTCAAATGTATCCAATTTCAGGTGTCTCTGTAGCGATAAATAAATGTCGTTTTGCATGTATTTGTTGTAGAGTTTAGGTGATTGAATTGTATAAGCTTGGCATATCCGTACGTATATTATAAACATTAAGTATAAAGTACGTTTCGTGGATGTTGTCTTTTATTAAATTAACTTAACTCTAAACAGAAGTTTTTTTATTATTTTACTTCGAATAAATGCTACTATGATGTAGCTAATGGAAATTTAATTTATTTATAAAAACTTTCACTAAATACGTCTATTAATAGGCGGTTCTTTGATTAAGAGTCACATTGGTCTGTCAATGTAGTGTAGTGTATTAATGGTAAACAGGTTCTATGGTAATATGGTAATATTCAGGTAATATATCTGCAGGTAATTTCTGTGCCTCTAGTGGGAAAGGCCACAGTTCCAGTTATAGCCTATTTCTTTTTACGGTTACTTGATTTCTTTAAAACCACAAAGTTAGCAACCACGTAAAATAACGACTCCTCAAAAGTAGGAATTTTAAATGAAGTTCTTTTTCATTAGAGGCACAGATTGTGGGGTGCGGAGCTGGGAAACCTCCACGTTGGCTTTGTCATTGCAGTATTGTAACTCGTCAATCGGGCAATGGCAGGGCTGGTGCACCCTGGGTAGCAGTTAATAAAGAACTCTCACGTGAGCAATTATTAACTGTTAGCGAATTCCCGGACACCAGCAGGACAAGTCAGCGATCTCAGGAGTAGGGATGGTTTGCTCTCTAAACCCCCGACAAAAGTCGACTTCTCTAGGTATCTGAGAGATCGCTGGCTTGCTCGGCTCGCTTGTTTTCCCCTTGTTTTTTTTTTTTTCTTCGTTTATCTTTCATTTTTTGTTCTAATGTTATCTATTCTTTTATCTTTTCTGTCTAATTGTTTCGTTCGGTGTTGTGTTTCCATTTTCGTTTCTTGATGTGAATTAGTATGAGACCTCACCCGTTAAGAAAGGAAGAAAAGCCAGAGTGGTACTTTCTGCAAAGCGGGAGGAGAATTCAAAGAGAAAAGCATTAAGAACAAAATTATAGGAGTTGGTCGTAAAAAAGTAAGTATAGGTAATAAGAAATATTAATTTCATAGTGACTAAAATTATCAATTTACGTGTCAGTTGAGTAAGTGGATATGACATTTACAATTCATTTTTCAGGGCAGCTAACATCTCACATGACCACCCACACTGGCACCGCGCACATCCGTATATTTAGGAGGAGGTATATAGGCTGATAGCAGTGTGACGCGAGATTTATTACAAACACTTCACTGAAGAAACACAAACTAATACAACCGGGAATCGAGTTATACGGCTGTGACACGTGCATACGTGCACACGTGTGACAGAGGTGAGTTCTTATCCTAACTGATTGATATCATTATTGTAACACCACTTTTCCAACAAATCCGAGGCCGATATCTGGTAAAAAGGGAATAAATATATATAAAGAATATAGTTGGTGTTGTGCGAAATTTTTGACAAGAAATCTCATGTGAATGCCAAAATTAATGGGTATTGGATGTGTTTGATCCCTTAAGGAGCCAAGACTTAGTGAAAAGATTTTCATAATAGTGATTGTGTTATATGCAACATTTTTTTTCGGATACATGGCTATTATATTATTATCAATATATACAGAGTTGCTGTCGTTTATACCACCAACGGTGCATTCATGCCAGCAGTAAACCGATAGTGGTCATCCACTCTGAGGACTGGAAGTAAATCAAGGCTGCGGAGGATGCTCATGCGCATCGAACGAACGGGTGAGGTCGCGGGCCGACGGACGCGGCGACGACGGCGGACACAAGAAACAAAGGTGAGCGGACGTCACTCCTCATATAATATAACGTGCTGTCTAGTTACACATATATTGCTATGTAGCTACAAGGTTTACTGTTACTTACATATTATGTTACGATAATAAACGAATTTCATTTCTTACCTACTATACTAAGGCAAAATAAGGTTCAATGATGCTATGTATAACTTACCAAAGTATACTGTCCGACTACCGAAGCCACAACATCTTGCTTTAAGCCCTATTTAAACAAAACGGAATATTGTCTTTTTTATTGGTATAGAGATAATTTGATGAGTTAGATTCTATTATTAATTATTCCGCGCTCTCACTTGTACACTACTGCATTGAGCACTTTATTTTTAGCGGCTACTGCTGCACCGCCAGCAGTTACAGCCGAGTGAAACAGTCTCATCACGGCAAGGGGGGTCTTTTGAAGCAATCGGCCCATTCGTGTCTCTACATCGAGGGGTGCATAGTTGAAAGAGTGAATCAATTTCTGGTTATTATTATTATTTTACATAAGGTGCTACCTTTTATTGTTACAAAAATGATTATAAAAAATGGTAATAATTATGTATATCAAAATTTCCTCAATGCATATGAATAGGTCTTTATTTAAAAAGAAAGTCAGATAAAACAATACTTAAAGCGGCAATGGATATTTATAAAGGCCAATTTAAACAAAGTGGCAAAATTGTAACATTTTTAAGGATGTTTTTGTATGGAACAATAAATGACTTTGTTTTTCTGATAATTTGGTAGCAACCTATATATTTCTAAAATTAGCAGTGTCTTTCTTATTACTGTGTTTATATTTGTTTAACATATTAAAATATAATTAATTGAATGTTGTTAGTTTCTGACTATTATCTGCAATGTACTTCAAATGTATCCAATTTCAGGTGTCTCTGTAGCGATAAATAAATGTCGTTTTGCATGTATTTGTTGTAGAGTTTAGGTTATTGAATTGTATAAGCTTGGCATATCCGTACGTATATTATAAACATTAAGTATAAAGTACGTTTCGTGGATGTTGTCTTTTATTAAATTAACTTAACTCTAAACAGAAGTTTTTTTATTATTTTACTTCGAATAAATGCTACTATGATGTAGCTAATGGAAATTTAATTTATTTATAAAAACTTTCACTAAATACGTCTATTAATAGGCGGTTCTTTGATTAAGAGTCACATTGGTCTGTCAATGTAGTGTAGTGTATTAATGGTAAACAGGTTCTATGGTAATATGGTAATATTCAGGTAATATATCTGCAGGTAATTTCTGTGCCTCTAGTGGGAAAGGCCACAGTTCCAGTTATAGCCTATTTCTTTTTACGGTTACTTGATTTCTTTAAAACCACAAAGTTGGCAACCACGTAAAATAACGACTCCTCAAAAGTAGGAATTTTAAATGAAGTTCTTTTTCATTAGAGGCACAGATTGTGGGGTGCGGAGCTGGGAAACCTCCACGTTGGCTTTGTCATTGCAGTATTGTAACTCGTCAATCGGGCAATGGCAGGGCTGGTGCACCCTGGGTAGCAGTTAATAAAGAACTCTCACG
Source organism: Achroia grisella (assembly GCF_030625045.1). Lineage (NCBI taxonomy): Eukaryota > Metazoa > Arthropoda > Insecta > Lepidoptera > Pyralidae > Achroia > Achroia grisella. The sequence continues at coordinate 1,851,266 of NW_026712977.1, read as the reverse complement.
TGAGCAATTATTAACTGTTAGCGAATTCCCGGACACCAGCAGGACAAGTCAGCGATCTCAGGAGTAGGGATGGTTTACTCCCTAAACCCCCGACAAAAGTCGACTTCTCTAGGTATCTGAGAGATCGCTGGCTTGCTCGGCTCGCTTGTTTTCCCCTTGTTTTTTTTTTCTTCGTTTATCTTTCATTTTTTGTTCTAATGTTATCTATTCTGTCTAATTGTTTCGTTCGGTGTTGTGTTTCCATTTTCGTTTCTTGATGTGAATTAGTATGAGACCTCACCCGTTAAGAAAGGAAGAAAAGCCAGAGTGGTACTTTCTGCAAAGCGGGAGGAGAATTCAAAGAGAAAAGCATTAAGAACAAAATTATAGGAGTTGGTCGTAAAAAAGTAAGTATAGGTAATAAGAAATATTAATTTCATAGTGACTAAAATTATCAATTTACGTGTCAGTTGAGTAAGTGGATATGACATTTACAATTCATTTTTCAGGGCAGCTAACATCTCACATGACCACCCACACTGGCACCGCGCACATCCGTATATTTAGGAGGAGGTATATAGGCTGATAGCAGTGTGACGCGAGATTTATTACAAACACTTCACTGAAGAAACACAAACTAATACAACCGGGAATCGAGTTATACGGCTGTGACACGTGCATACGTGCACACGTGTGACAGAGGTGAGTTCTTATCCTAACTGATTGATATCATTATTGTAACACCACTTTTCCAACAAATCCGAGGCCGATATCTGGTAAAAAGGGAATAAATATATATAAAGAATATAGTTGGTGTTGTGCGAAATTTTTGACAAGAAATCTCATGTGAATGCCAAAATTAATGGGTATTGGATGTGTTTGATCCCTTAAGGAGCCAAGACTTAGTGAAAAGATTTTCATAATAGTGATTGTGTTATATGCAACATTTTTTTTCGGATACATGGCTATTATATTATTATCAATATATACAGAGTTGCTGTCGTTTATACCACCAACGGTGCATTCATGCCAGCAGTAAACCGATAGTGGTCATCCACTCTGAGGACTGGAAGTAAATCAAGGCTGCGGAGGATGCTCATGCGCATCGAACGAACGGGTGAGGTCGCGGGCCGACGGACGCGGCGACGACGGCGGACACAAGAAACAAAGGTGAGCGGACGTCACTCCTCATATAATATAACGTGCTGTCTAGTTACACATATATTGCTATGTAGCTACAAGGTTTACTGTTACTTACATATTATGTTACGATAATAAAGGAATTTCATTTCTTACCTACTATACTAAGGCAAAATAAGGTTCAATGATGCTATGTATAACTTACCAAAGTATACTGTCCGACTACCGAAGCCACAACATCTTGCTTTAAGCCCTATTTAAACAAAACGGAATATTGTCTTTTTTATTGGTATAGAGATAATTTGATGAGTTAGATTCTATTATTAATTATTCCGCGCTCTCACTTGTACACTACTGCATTGAGCACTTTATTTTTAGCGGCTACTGCTGCACCGCCAGCAGTTACAGCCGAGTGAAACAGTCTCATCACGGCAAGGGGGGTCTTTTGAAGCAATCGGCCCATTCGTGTCTCTACATCGAGGGGTGCATAGTTGAAAGAGTGAATCAATTTCTGGTTATTATTATTATTTTACATAAGGTGCTACCTTTTATTGTTACAAAAATGATTATAAAAAAGTGGTAATATTTATGTATATCAAAATTTCCTCAATGCATATGAATAGGTCTTTATTTAAAAAGAAAGTCAGATAAAACAATACTTAAAGCGGCAATGGATATTTATAAAGGCCAATTTAAACAAAGTGGCAAAATTGTAACATTTTTAAGGATGTTTTTGTATGGAACAATAAATGACTTTGTTTTACTGATAATTTGGTAGCAACCTATATATTTCTAAAATTAGCAGTGTCCTTCTTATTACTGTGTTTATATTTGTTTAACATATTAAAATATAATTAATTGAATGTTGTTAGTTTCTGACTATTATCTGCAATGTACTTCAAATGTATCCAATTTCAGGTGTCTCTGTAGCGATAAATAAATGTCGTTTTGCATGTATTTGTTGTAGAGTTTAGGTGATTGAATTGTATAAGCTTGGCATATCCGTACGTATATTATAAACATTAAGTATAAAGTACGTTTCGTGGATGTTGTCTTTTATTAAATTAACTTAACTCTAAACAGAAGTTTTTTTATTATTTTACTTCGAATAAATGCTACTATGATGTAGCTAATGGAAATTTAATTTATTTATAAAAACTTTCACTAAATACGTCTATTAATAGGCGGTTCTTTGATTAAGAGTCACATTGGTCTGTCAATGTAGTGTAGTGTATTAATGGTAAACAGGTTCTATGGTAATATGGTAATATTCAGGTAATATATCTGCAGGTAATTTCTGTGCCTCTAGTGGGAAAGGCCACAGTTCCAGTTATAGCTATTTCTTTTTACGGTTACTTGATTTCTTTAAAACCACAAAGTTGGCAACCACGTAAAATAACGACTCCTCAAAAGTAGGAATTTTAAATGAAGTTCTTTTTCATTAGAGGCACAGATTGTGGGGTGCGGAGCTGGGAAACCTCCACGTTGGCTTTGTCATTGCAGTATTGTAACTCTCGTCAATCGGGCAATGGCAGGGCTGGTGCACCCTGGGTAGCAGTTAATAAAGAACTCTCACGTGAGCAATTATTAACTGTTAGCGAATTCCCGGACACCAGCAGGACAAGTCAGCGATCTCAGGAGTAGGGATGGTTTGCTCCTAAACCCCCGACAAAAGTCGACTTCTCTAGGTATCTGAGAGATCGCTGGCTTGCTCGGCTCGCTTGTTTTCCCCTTGTTTTTTTTTTCTTCGTTTATCTTTCATTTTTTGTTCTAATGTTATCTATTCTTTTATCTTTTCTGTCTAATTGTTTCGTTCGGTGTTGTGTTTCCATTTTCGTTTCTTGATGTGAATTAGTATGAGACCTCACCCGTTAAGAAAGGAAGAAAAGCCAGAGTGGTACTTTCTGCAAAGCGGGAGGAGAATTCAAAGAGAAAAGCATTAAGAACAAAATTATAGGAGTTGGTCGTAAAAAAGTAAGTATAGGTAATAAGAAATATTAATTTCATAGTGACTAAAATTATCAATTTACGTGTCAGTTGAGTAAGTGGATATGACATTTACAATTCATTTTTCAGGGCAGCTAACATCTCACATGACCACCCACACTGGCACCGCGCACATCCGTATATTTAGGAGGAGGTATATAGGCTGATAGCAGTGTGACGCGAGATTTATTACAAACACTTCACTGAAGAAACACAAACTAATACAACCGGGAATCGAGTTATACGGCTGTGACACGTGCATACGTGCACACGTGTGACAGAGGTGAGTTCTTATCCTAACTGATTGATATCATTATTGTAACACCACTTTTCCAACAAATCCGAGGCCGATATCTGGTAAAAAGGGAATAAATATATATAAAGAATATAGTTGGTGTTGTGCGAAATTTTTGACAAGAAATCTCATGTGAATGCCAAAATTAATGGGTATTGGATGTGTTTGATCCCTTAAGGAGCCAAGACTTAGTGAAAAGATTTTCATAATAGTGATTGTGTTATATGCAACATTTTTTTTCGGATACATGGCTATTATATTATTATCAATATATACAGAGTTGCTGTCATTTATACCACCAACGGTGCATTCATGCCAGCAGTAAACCGATAGTGGTCATCCACTCTGAGGACTGGAAGTAAATCAAGGCTGCGGAGGATGCTCATGCGCATCGAACGAACGGGTGAGGTCGCGGGCCGACGGACGCGGCGACGACGGCGGACACAAGAAACAAAGGTGAGCGGACGTCACTCCTCATATAATATAACGTGCTGTCTAGTTACACATATATTGCTATGTAGCTACAAGGTTTACTGTTACTTACATATTATGTTACGATAATAAAGGAATTTCATTTCTTACCTACTATACTAAGGCAAAATAAGGTTCAATGATGCTATGTATAACTTACCAAAGTATACTGTCCGACTACCGAAGCCACAACATCTTGCTTTAAGCCCTATTTAAACAAAACGGAATATTGTCTTTTTTATTGGTATAGAGATAATTTGATGAGTTAGATTCTATTATTAATTATTCCGCGCTCTCACTTGTACACTACTGCATTGAGCACTTTATTTTTAGCGGCTACTGCTGCACCGCCAGCAGTTACAGCCGAGTGAAACAGTCTCATCACGGCAAGGGGGGTCTTTTGAAGCAATCGGCCCATTCGTGTCTCTACATCGAGGGGTGCATAGTTGAAAGAGTGAATCAATTTCTGGTTATTATTATTATTTTACATAAGGTGCTACCTTTTATTGTTACAAAAATGATTATAAAAAAGTGGTAATATTTATGTATATCAAAATTTCCTCAATGCATATGAATAGGTCTTTATTTAAAAAGAAAGTCAGATAAAACAATACTTAAAGCGGCAATGGATATTTATAAAGGCCAATTTAAACAAAGTGGCAAAATTGTAACATTTTTAAGGATGTTTTTGTATGGAACAATAAATGACTTTGTTTTACTGATAATTTGGTAGCAACCTATATATTTCTAAAATTAGCAGTGTCCTTCTTATTACTGTGTTTATATTTGTTTAACATATTAAAATATAATTAATTGAATGTTGTTAGTTTCTGACTATTATCTGCAATGTACTTCAAATGTATCCAATTTCAGGTGTCTCTGTAGCGATAAATAAATGTCGTTTTGCATGTATTTGTTGTAGAGTTTAGGTGATTGAATTGTATAAGCTTGGCATATCCGTACGTATATTATAAACATTAAGTATAAAGTACGTTTCGTGGATGTTGTCTTTTATTAAATTAACTTAACTCTAAACAGAAGTTTTTTTATTATTTTACTTCGAATAAATGCTACTATGATGTAGCTAATGGAAATTTAATTTATTTATAAAAACTTTCACTAAATACGTCTATTAATAGGCGGTTCTTTGATTAAGAGTCACATTGGTCTGTCAATGTAGTGTAGTGTATTAATGGTAAACAGGTTCTATGGTAATATGGTAATATTCAGGTAATATATCTGCAGGTAATTTCTGTGCCTCTAGTGGGAAAGGCCACAGTTCCAGTTATAGCTATTTCTTTTTACGGTTACTTGATTTCTTTAAAACCACAAAGTTGGCAACCACGTAAAATAACGACTCCTCAAAAGTAGGAATTTTAAATGAAGTTCTTTTTCATTAGAGGCACAGATTGTGGGGTGCGGAGCTGGGAAACCTCCACGTTGGCTTTGTCATTGCAGTATTGTAACTCGTCAATCGGGCAATGGCAGGGCTGGTGCACCCTGGGTAGCAGTTAATAAAGAACTCTCACGTGAGCAATTATTAACTGTTAGCGAATTCCCGGACACCAGCAGGACAAGTCAGCGATCTCAGGAGTAGGGATGGTTTGCTCCCTAAACCCCCGACAAAAGTCGACTTCTCTAGGTATCTGAGAGATCGCTGGCTTGCTCGGCTCGCTTGTTTTCCCCTTGTTTTTTTTTTCTTCGTTTATCTTTCATTTTTTGTTCTAATGTTATCTATTCTTTTATCTTTTCTGTCTAATTGTTTCGTTCGGTGTTGTGTTTCCATTTTCGTTTCTTGATGTGAATTAGTATGAGACCTCACCCGTTAAGAAAGGAAGAAAAGCCAGAGTGGTACTTTCTGCAAAGCGGGAGGAGAATTCAAAGAGAAAAGCATTAAGAACAAAATTATAGGAGTTGGTCGTAAAAAAGTAAGTATAGGTAATAAGAAATATTAATTTCATAGTGACTAAAATTATCAATTTACGTGTCAGTTGAGTAAGTGGATATGACATTTACAATTCATTTTTCAGGGCAGCTAACATCTCACATGACCACCCACACTGGCACCGCGCACATCCGTATATTTAGGAGGAGGTATATAGGCTGATAGCAGTGTGACGCGAGATTTATTACAAACACTTCACTGAAGAAACACAAACTAATACAACCGGGAATCGAGTTATACGGCTGTGACACGTGCATACGTGCACACGTGTGACAGAGGTGAGTTCTTATCCTAACTGATTGATATCATTATTGTAACACCACTTTTCCAACAAATCCGAGGCCGATATCTGGTAAAAAGGGAATAAATATATATAAAGAATATAGTTGGTGTTGTGCGAATAATAGTGATTGTGTTATATGCAACATTTTTTTTCGGATACATGGCTATTATATTATTATCAATATATACAGAGTTGCTGTCGTTTATACCACCAACGGTGCATTCATGCCAGCAGTAAACCGATAGTGGTCATCCACTCTGAGGACTGGAAGTAAATCAAGGCTGCGGAGGATGCTCATGCGCATCGAACGAACGGGTGAGGTCGCGGGCCGACGGACGCGGCGACGACGGCGGACACAAGAAACAAAGGTGAGCGGACGTCACTCCTCATATAATATAACGTGCTGTCTAGTTACACATATATTGCTATGTAGCTACAAGGTTTACTGTTACTTACATATTATGTTACGATAATAAAGGAATTTCATTTCTTACCTACTATACTAAGGCAAAATAAGGTTCAATGATGCTATGTATAACTTACCAAAGTATACTGTCCGACTACCGAAGCCACAACATCTTGCTTTAAGCCCTATTTAAACAAAACGGAATATTGTCTTTTTTATTGGTATAGAGATAATTTGATGAGTTAGATTCTATTATTAATTATTCCGCGCTCTCACTTGTACACTACTGCATTGAGCACTTTATTTTTAGCGGCTACTGCTGCACCGCCAGCAGTTACAGCCGAGTGAAACAGTCTCATCACGGCAAGGGGGGTCTTTTGAAGCAATCGGCCCATTCGTGTCTCTACATCGAGGGGTGCATAGTTGAAAGAGTGAATCAATTTCTGGTTATTATTATTATTTTACATAAGGTGCTACCTTTTATTGTTACAAAAATGATTATAAAAAAGTGGTAATATTTATGTATATCAAAATTTCCTCAATGCATATGAATAGGTCTTTATTTAAAAAGAAAGTCAGATAAAACAATACTTAAAGCGGCAATGGATATTTATAAAGGCCAATTTAAACAAAGTGGCAAAATTGTAACATTTTTAAGGATGTTTTTGTATGGAACAATAAATGACTTTGTTTTACTGATAATTTGGTAGCAACCTATATATTTCTAAAATTAGCAGTGTCCTTCTTATTACTGTGTTTATATTTGTTTAACATATTAAAATATAATTAATTGAATGTTGTTAGTTTCTGACTATTATCTGCAATGTACTTCAAATGTATCCAATTTCAGGTGTCTCTGTAGCGATAAATAAATGTCGTTTTGCATGTATTTGTTGTAGAGTTTAGGTGATTGAATTGTATAAGCTTGGCATATCCGTACGTATATTATAAACATTAAGTATAAAGTACGTTTCGTGGATGTTGTCTTTTATTAAATTAACTTAACTCTAAACAGAAGTTTTTTTATTATTTTACTTCGAATAAATGCTACTATGATGTAGCTAATGGAAATTTAATTTATTTATAAAAACTTTCACTAAATACGTCTATTAATAGGCGGTTCTTTGATTAAGAGTCACATTGGTCTGTCAATGTAGTGTAGTGTATTAATGGTAAACAGGTTCTATGGTAATATGGTAATATTCAGGTAATATATCTGCAGGTAATTTCTGTGCCTCTAGTGGGAAAGGCCACAGTTCCAGTTATAGCTATTTCTTTTTACGGTTACTTGATTTCTTTAAAACCACAAAGTTGGCAACCACGTAAAATAACGACTCCTCAAAAGTAGGAATTTTAAATGAAGTTCTTTTTCATTAGAGGCACAGATTGTGGGGTGCGGAGCTGGGAAACCTCCACGTTGGCTTTGTCATTGCAGTATTGTAACTCGTCAATCGGGCAATGGCAGGGCTGGTGCACCCTGGGTAGCAGTTAATAAAGAACTCTCACGTGAGCAATTATTAACTGTTAGCGAATTCCCGGACACCAGCAGGACAAGTCAGCGATCTCAGGAGTAGGGATGGTTTGCTCCCTAAACCCCCGACAAAAGTCGACTTCTCTAGGTATCTGAGAGATCGCTGGCTTGCTCGGCTCGCTTGTTTTCCCCTTGTTTTTTTTTTCTTCGTTTATCTTTCATTTTTTGTTCTAATGTTATCTATTCTTTTATCTTTTCTGTCTAATTGTTTCGTTCGGTGTTGTGTTTCCATTTTCGTTTCTTGATGTGAATTAGTATGAGACCTCACCCGTTAAGAAAGGAAGAAAAGCCAGAGTGGTACTTTCTGCAAAGCGGGAGGAGAATTCAAAGAGAAAAGCATTAAGAACAAAATTATAGGAGTTGGTCGTAAAAAAGTAAGTATAGGTAATAAGAAATATTAATTTCATAGTGACTAAAATTATCAATTTACGTGTCAGTTGAGTAAGTGGATATGACATTTACAATTCATTTTTCAGGGCAGCTAACATCTCACATGACCACCCACACTGGCACCGCGCACATCCGTATATTTAGGAGGAGGTATATAGGCTGATAGCAGTGTGACGCGAGATTTATTACAAACACTTCACTGAAGAAACACAAACTAATACAACCGGGAATCGAGTTATACGGCTGTGACACGTGCATACGTGCACACGTGTGACAGAGGTGAGTTCTTATCCTAACTGATTGATATCATTATTGTAACACCACTTTTCCAACAAATCCGAGGCCGATATCTGGTAAAAAGGGAATAAATATATATAAAGAATATAGTTGGTGTTGTGCGAATAATAGTGATTGTGTTATATGCAACATTTTTTTTCGGATACATGGCTATTATATTATTATCAATATATACAGAGTTGCTGTCGTTTATACCACCAACGGTGCATTCATGCCAGCAGTAAACCGATAGTGGTCATCCACTCTGAGGACTGGAAGTAAATCAAGGCTGCGGAGGATGCTCATGCGCATCGAACGAACGGGTGAGGTCGCGGGCCGACGGACGCGGCGACGACGGCGGACACAAGAAACAAAGGTGAGCGGACGTCACTCCTCATATAATATAACGTGCTGTCTAGTTACACATATATTGCTATGTAGCTACAAGGTTTACAACAGTAAACCTTGTACTTACATATTATGTTACGATAATAAACGAATTTCATTTCTTACCTACTATACTAAGGCAAAATAAGGTTCAATGATGCTATGTATAACTTACCAAAGTATACTGTCCGACTACCGAAGCCACAACATCTTGCTTTAAGCCCTATTTAAACAAAACGGAATATTGTCTTTTTTATTGGTATAGAGATAATTTGATGAGTTAGATTCTATTATTAATTATTCCGCGCTCTCACTTGTACACTACTGCATTGAGCACTTTATTTTTAGCGGCTACTGCTGCACCGCCAGCAGTTACAGCCGAGTGAAACAGTCTCATCACGGCAAGGGGGGTCTTTTGAAGCAATCGGCCCATTCGTGTCTCTACATCGAGGGGTGCATAGTTGAAAGAGTGAATCAATTTCTGGTTATTATTATTATTTTACATAAGGTGCTACCTTTTATTGTTACAAAAATGATTATAAAAAAGTGGTAATATTTATGTATATCAAAATTTCCTCAATGCATATGAATAGGTCTTTATTTAAAAAGAAAGTCAGATAAAACAATACTTAAAGCGGCAATGGATATTTATAAAGGCCAATTTAAACAAAGTGGCAAAATTGTAACATTTTTAAGGATGTTTTTGTATGGAACAATAAATGACTTTGTTTTACTGATAATTTGGTAGCAACATATATATTTCTAAAATTAGCAGTGTCCTTCTTATTACTGTGTTTATATTTGTTTAATATATTAAAATATAATTAATTGAATGTTGTTAGTTTCTGACTATTATCTGCAATGTACTTCAAATGTATCCAATTTCAGGTGTCTCTGTAGCGATAAATAAATGTCGTTTTGCATGTATTTGTTGTAGAGTTTAGGTGATTGAATTGTATAAGCTTGGCATATCCGTACGTATATTATAAACATTAAGTATAAAGTACGTTTCGTGGATGTTGTCTTTTATTAAATTAACTTAACTCTAAACAGAAGTTTTTTTATTATTTTACTTCGAATAAATGCTACTATGATGTAGCTAATGGAAATTTAATTTATTTATAAAAACTTTCACTAAATACGTCTATTAATAGGCGGTTCTTTGATTAAGAGTCACATTGGTCTGTCAATGTAGTGTAGTGTATTAATGGTAAACAGGTTCTATGGTAATATGGTAATATTCAGGTAATATATCTGCAGGTAATTTCTGTGCCTCTAGTGGGAAAGGCCACAGTTCCAGTTATAGCCTATTTCTTTTTACGGTTACTTGATTTCTTTAAAACCACAAAGTTGGCAACCACGTAAAATAACGACTCCTCAAAAGTAGGAATTTTAAATGAAGTTCTTTTTCATTAGAGGCACAGATTGTGGGGTGCGGAGCTGGGAAACCTCCACGTTGGCTTTGTCATTGCAGTATTGTAACTCGTCAATCGGGCAATGGCAGGGCTGGTGCACCCTGGGTAGCAGTTAATAAAGAACTCTCACGTGAGCAATTATTAACTGTTAGCGAATTCCCGGACACCAGCAGGACAAGTCAGCGATCTCAGGAGTAGGGATGGTTTGCTCTCTAAACCCCCGACAAAAGTCGACTTCTCTAGGTATCTGAGAGATCGCTGGCTTGCTCGGCTCGCTTGTTTTCCCCTTGTTTTTTTTTCTTCGTTTATCTTTCATTTTTTGTTCTAATGTTATCTATTCTGTCTAATTGTTTCGTTCGGTGTTGTGTTTCCATTTTCGTTTCTTGATGTGAATTAGTATGAGACCTCACCCGTTAAGAAAGGAAGAAAAGCCAGAGTGGTACTTTCTGCAAAGCGAGAGGAGAATTCAAAGAGAAAAGCATTAAGAACAAAATTATAGGAGTTGGTCGTAAAAAAGTAAGTATAGGTAATAAGAAATATTAATTTCATAGTGACTAAAATTATCAATTTACGTGTCAGTTGAGTAAGTGGATATGACATTTACAATTCATTTTTCAGGGCAGCTAACATCTCACATGACCACCCACACTGGCACCGCGCACATCCGTATATTTAGGAGGAGGTATATAGGCTGATAGCAGTGTGACGCGAGATTTATTACAAACACTTCACTGAAGAAACACAAACTAATACAACCGGGAATCGAGTTATACGGCTGTGACACGTGCATACGTGCACACGTGTGACAGAGGTGAGTTCTTATCCTAACTGATTGATATCATTATTGTAACACCACTTTTCCAACAAATCCGAGGCCGATATCTGGTAAAAATATATATAAAGAATAAATATATATAAAGAATATAGTTGGTGTTGTGCGAATAATAGTGATTGTGTTATATGCAACATTTTTTTTCGGATACATGGCTATTATATTATTATCAATATATACAGAGTTGCTGTCGTTTATACCACCAACGGTGCATTCATGCCAGCAGTAAACCGATAGTGGTCATCCACTCTGAGGACTGGAAGTAAATCAAGGCTGCGGAGGATGCTCATGCGCATCGAACGAACGGGTGAGGTCGCGGGCCGACGGACGCGGCGACGACGGCGGACACAAGAAACAAAGGTGAGCGGACGTCACTCCTCATATAATATAACGTGCTGTCTAGTTACACATATATTGCTATGTAGCTACAAGGTTTACTGTTACTTACATATTATGTTACGATAATAAACGAATTTCATTTCTTACCTACTATACTAAGGCAAAATAAGGTTCAATGATGCTATGTATAACTTACCAAAGTATACTGTCCGACTACCGAAGCCACAACATCTTGCTTTAAGCCCTATTTAAACAAAACGGAATATTGTCTTTTTTATTGGTATAGAGATAATTTGATGAGTTAGATTCTATTATTAATTATTCCGCGCTCTCACTTGTACACTACTGCATTGAGCACTTTATTTTTAGCGGCTACTGCTGCACCGCCAGCAGTTACAGCCGAGTGAAACAGTCTCATCACGGCAAGGGGGTCTTTTGAAGCAATCGGCCCATTCGTGTCTCTACATCGAGGGGTGCATAGTTGAAAGAGTGAATCAATTTCTGGTTATTATTATTATTTTACATAAGGTGCTACCTTTTATTGTTACAAAAATGATTATAAAAAAGTGGTAATATTTATGTATATCAAAATTTCCTCAATGCATATGAATAGGTCTTTATTTAAAAAGAAAGTCAGATAAAACAATACTTAAAGCGGCAATGGATATTTATAAAGGCCAATTTAAACAAAGTGGCAAAATTGTAACATTTTTAAGGATGTTTTTGTATGGAACAATAAATGACTTTGTTTTACTGATAATTTGGTAGCAACATATATATTTCTAAAATTAGCAGTGTCCTTCTTATTACTGTGTTTATATTTGTTTAATATATTAAAATATAATTAATTGAATGTTGTTAGTTTCTGACTATTATCTGCAATGTACTTCAAATGTATCCAATTTCAGGTGTCTCTGTAGCGATAAATAAATGTCGTTTTGCATGTATTTGTTGTAGAGTTTAGGTGATTGAATTGTATAAGCTTGGCATATCCGTACGTATATTATAAACATTAAGTATAAAGTACGTTTCGTGGATGTTGTCTTTTATTAAATTAACTTAACTCTAAACAGAAGTTTTTTTATTATTTTACTTCGAATAAATGCTACTATGATGTAGCTAATGGAAATTTAATTTATTTATAAAAACTTTCACTAAATACGTCTATTAATAGGCGGTTCTTTGATTAAGAGTCACATTGGTCTGTCAATGTAGTGTAGTGTATTAATGGTAAACAGGTTCTATGGTAATATGGTAATATTCAGGTAATATATCTGCAGGTAATTTCTGTGCCTCTAGTGGGAAAGGCCACAGTTCCAGTTATAGCCTATTTCTTTTTACGGTTACTTGATTTCTTTAAAACCACAAAGTTGGCAACCACGTAAAATAACGACTCCTCAAAAGTAGGAATTTTAAATGAAGTTCTTTTTCATTAGAGGCACAGATTGTGGGGTGCGGAGCTGGGAAACCTCCACGTTGGCTTTGTCATTGCAGTATTGTAACTCGTCAATCGGGCAATGGCAGGGCTGGTGCACCCTGGGTAGCAGTTAATAAAGAACTCTCACGTGAGCAATTATTAACTGTTAGCGAATTCCCGGACACCAGCAGGACAAGTCAGCGATCTCAGGAGTAGGGATGGTTTGCTCTCTAAACCCCAGACAAAAGTCGACTTCTCTAGGTATCTGAGAGATCGCTGGCTTGCTCGGCTCGCTTGTTTTCCCCTTGTTTTTTTTTTCTTCGTTTATCTTTCATTTTTTGTTCTAATGTTATCTATTCTGTCTAATTGTTTCGTTCGGTGTTGTGTTTCCATTTTCGTTTCTTGATGTGAATTAGTATGAGACCTCACCCGTTAAGAAAGGAAGAAAAACCAGAGTGGTACTTTCTGCAAAGCGGGAGGAGAATTCAAAGAGAAAAGCATTAAGAACAAAATTATAGGAGTTGGTCGTAAAAAAGTAAGTATAGGTAATAAGAAATATTAATTTCATAGTGACTAAAATTATCAATTTACGTGTCAGTTGAGTAAGTGGATATGACATTTACAATTCATTTTTCAGGGCAGCTAACATCTCACATGACCACCCACACTGGCACCGCGCACATCCGTATATTTAGGAGGAGGTATATAGGCTGATAGCAGTGTGACGCGAGATTTATTACAAACACTTCACTGAAGAAACACAAACTAATACAACCGGGAATCGAGTTATACGGCTGTGACACGTGCATACGTGCACACACGTGTGACAGAGGTGAGTTCTTATCCTAACTGATTGATATCATTATTGTAACACCACTTTTCCAACAAATCCGAGGCCGATATCTGGTAAAAAGGGAATAAATATATATAAAGAATATAGTTGGTGTTGTGCGAATAATAGTGATTGTGTTATATGCAACATTTTTTTTCGGATACATGGCTATTATATTATTATCAATATATACAGAGTTGCTGTCGTTTATACCACCAACGGTGCATTCATGCCAGCAGTAAACCGATAGTGGTCATCCACTCTGAGGACTGGAAGTAAATCAAGGCTGCGGAGGATGCTCATGCGCATCGAACGAACGGGTGAGGTCGCGGGCCGACGGACGCGGCGACGACGGCGGACACAAGAAACAAAGGTGAGCGGACGTCACTCCTCATATAATATAACGTGCTGTCTAGTTACACATATATTGCTATGTAGCTACAAGGTTTACTGTTACTTACATATTATGTTACGATAATAAACGAATTTCATTTCTTACCTACTATACTAAGGCAAAATAAGGTTCAATGATGCTATGTATAACTTACCAAAGTATACTGTCCGACTACCGAAGCCACAACATCTTGCTTTAAGCCCTATTTAAACAAAACGGAATATTGTCTTTTTTATTGGTATAGAGATAATTTGATGAGTTAGATTCTATTATTAATTATTCCGCGCTCTCACTTGTACACTACTGCATTGAGCACTTTATTTTTAGCGGCTACTGCTGCACCGCCAGCAGTTACAGCCGAGTGAAACAGTCTCATCACGGCAAGGGGGGTCTTTTGAAGCAATCGGCCCATTCGTGTCTCTACATCGAGGGGTGCATAGTTGAAAGAGTGAATCAATTTCTGGTTATTATTATTATTTTACATAAGGTGCTACCTTTTATTGTTACAAAAATGATTATAAAAAAGTGGTAATATTTATGTATATCAAAATTTCCTCAATGCATATGAATAGGTCTTTATTTAAAAAGAAAGTCAGATAAAACAATACTTAAAGCGGCAATGGATATTTATAAAGGCCAATTTAAACAAAGTGGCAAAATTGTAACATTTTTAAGGATGTTTTTGTATGGAACAATAAATGACTTTGTTTTACTGATAATTTGGTAGCAACATATATATTTCTAAAATTAGCAGTGTCCTTCTTATTACTGTGTTTATATTTGTTTAATATATTAAAATATAATTAATTGAATGTTGTTAGTTTCTGACTATTATCTGCAATGTACTTCAAATGTATCCAATTTCAGGTGTCTCTGTAGCGATAAATAAATGTCGTTTTGCATGTATTTGTTGTAGAGTTTAGGTGATTGAATTGTATAAGCTTGGCATATCCGTACGTATATTATAAACATTAAGTATAAAGTACGTTTCGTGGATGTTGTCTTTTATTAAATTAACTTAACTCTAAACAGAAGTTTTTTTATTATTTTACTTCGAATAAATGCTACTATGATGTAGCTAATGGAAATTTAATTTATTTATAAAAACTTTCACTAAATACGTCTATTAATAGGCGGTTCTTTGATTAAGAGTCACATTGGTCTGTCAATGTAGTGTAGTGTATTAATGGTAAACAGGTTCTATGGTAATATGGTAATATTCAGGTAATATATCTGCAGGTAATTTCTGTGCCTCTAGTGGGAAAGGCCACAGTTCCAGTTATAGCCTATTTCTTTTTACGGTTACTTGATTTCTTTAAAACCACAAAGTTGGCAACCACGTAAAATAACGACTCCTCAAAAGTAGGAATTTTAAATGAAGTTCTTTTTCATTAGAGGCACAGATTGTGGGGTGCGGAGCTGGAAAACCTCCACGTTGGCTTTGTCATTGCAGTATTGTAACTCGTCAATCGGGCAATGGCAGGGCTGGTGCACCCTGGGTAGCAGTTAATAAAGAACTCTCACGTGAGCAATTATTAACTGTTAGCGAATTCCCGGACACCAGCAGGACAAGTCAGCGATCTCAGGAGTAGGGATGGTTTGCTCTCTAAACCCCGACAAAAGTCGACTTCTCTAGGTATCTGAGAGATCGCTGGCTTGCTCGGCTCGCTTGTTTTCCCTTGTTTTTTTTTTCTTCGTTTATCTTTCATTTTTTGTTCTAATGTTATCTATTCTTTGATCTTTTCTGTCTAATTGTTTCGTTCGGTGTTGTGTTTCCATTTTCGTTTCTTGATGTGAATTAGTATGAGACCTCACCCGTTAAGAAAGGAAGAAAAGCCAGAGTGGTACTTTCTGCAAAGCGGGAGGAGAATTCAAAGAGAAAAGCATTAAGAACAAAATTATAGGAGTTGGTCGTAAAAAGTAAGTATAGGTAATAAGAAATATTAATTTCATAGTGACTAAAATTATCAATTTACGTGTCAGTTGAGTAAGTGGATATGACATTTACAATTCATTTTTCAGGGCAGCTAACATCTCACATGACCACCCACACTGGCACCGCGCACATCCGTATATTTAGGAGGAGGTATATAGGCTGATAGCAGTGTGACGCGAGATTTATTACAAACACTTCACTGAAGAAACACAAACTAATACAACCGGGAATCGAGTTATACGGCTGTGACACGTGCATACGTGCACACGTGTGACAGAGGTGAGTTCTTATCCTAACTGATTGATATCATTATTGTAACACCACTTTTCCAACAAATCCGAGGCCGATATCTGGTAAAAAGGGAATAAATATATATAAAGAATATAGTTGGTGTTGTGCGAATAATAGTGATTGTGTTATATGCAACATTTTTTTCGGATACATGGCTATTATATTATTATCAATATATACAGAGTTGCTGTCGTTTATACCACCAACGGTGCATTCATGCCAGCAGTAAACCGATAGTGGTCATCCACTCTGAGGACTGGAAGTAAATCAAGGCTGCGGAGGATGCTCATGCGCATCGAACGAACGGGTGAGGTCGCGGGCCGACGGACGCGGCGACGACGGCGGACACAAGAAACAAAGGTGAGCGGACGTCACTCCTCATATAATATAACGTGCTGTCTAGTTACACATATATTGCTATGTAGCTACAAGGTTTACTGTTACTTACATATTATGTTACGATAATAAACGAATTTCATTTCTTACCTACTATACTAAGGCAAAATAAGGTTCAATGATGCTATGTATAACTTACCAAAGTATACTGTCCGACTACCGAAGCCACAACATCTTGCTTTAAGCCCTATTTAAACAAAACGGAATATTGTCTTTTTTATTGGTATAGAGATAATTTGATGAGTTAGATTCTATTATTAATTATTCCGCGCTCTCACTTGTACACTACTGCATTGAGCACTTTATTTTTAGCGGCTACTGCTGCACCGCCAGCAGTTACAGCCGAGTGAAACAGTCTCATCACGGCAAGGGGGTCTTTTGAAGCAATCGGCCCATTCGTGTCTCTACATCGAGGGGTGCATAGTTGAAAGAGTGAATCAATTTCTGGTTATTATTATTATTTTACATAAGGTGCTACCTTTTATTGTTACAAAAATGATTATAAAAAAGTGGTAATATTTATGTATATCAAAATTTCCTCAATGCATATGAATAGGTCTTTATTTAAAAAGAAAGTCAGATAAAACAATACTTAAAGCGGCAATGGATATTTATAAAGGCCAATTTAAACAAAGTGGCAAAATTGTAACATTTTTAAGGATGTTTTTGTATGGAACAATAAATGACTTTGTTTTACTGATAATTTGGTAGCAACATATATATTTCTAAAATTAGCAGTGTCCTTCTTATTACTGTGTTTATATTTGTTTAATATATTAAAATATAATTAATTGAATGTTGTTAGTTTCTGACTATTATCTGCAATGTACTTCAAATGTATCCAATTTCAGGTGTCTCTGTAGCGATAAATAAATGTCGTTTTGCATGTATTTGTTGTAGAGTTTAGGTGATTGAATTGTATAAGCTTGGCATATCCGTACGTATATTATAAACATTAAGTATAAAGTACGTTTCGTGGATGTTGTCTTTTATTAAATTAACTTAACTCTAAACAGAAGTTTTTTTATTATTTTACTTCGAATAAATGCTACTATGATGTAGCTAATGGAAATTTAATTTATTTATAAAAACTTTCACTAAATACGTCTATTAATAGGCGGTTCTTTGATTAAGAGTCACATTGGTCTGTCAATGTAGTGTAGTGTATTAATGGTAAACAGGTTCTATGGTAATATGGTAATATTCAGGTAATATATCTGCAGGTAATTTCTGTGCCTCTAGTGGGAAAGGCCACAGTTCCAGTTATAGCCTATTTCTTTTTACGGTTACTTGATTTCTTTAAAACCACAAAGTTGGCAACCACGTAAAATAACGACTCCTCAAAAGTAGGAATTTTAAATGAAGTTCTTTTTCATTAGAGGCACAGATTGTGGGGTGCGGAGCTGGGAAACCTCCACGTTGGCTTTGTCATTGCAGTATTGTAACTCGTCAATCGGGCAATGGCAGGGCTGGTGCACCCTGGGTAGCAGTTAATAAAGAACTCTCACGTGAGCAATTATTAACTGTTAGCGAATTCCCGGACACCAGCAGGACAAGTCAGCGATCTCAGGAGTAGGGATGGTTTGCTCTCTAAACCCCCGACAAAAGTCGACTTCTCTAGGTATCTGAGAGATCGCTGGCTTGCTCGGCTCGCTTGTTTTCCCCTTGTTTTTTTTTTTCTTCGTTTATCTTTCATTTTTTGTTCTAATGTTATCTATTCTGTCTAATTGTTTCGTTCGGTGTTGTGTTTCCATTTTCGTTTCTTGATGTGAATTAGTATGAGACCTCACCCGTTAAGAAAGGAAGAAAAGCCAGAGTGGTACTTTCTGCAAAGCGGGAGGAGAATTCAAAGAGAAAAGCATTAAGAACAAAATTATAGGAGTTGGTCGTAAAAAAGTAAGTATAGGTAATAAGAAATATTAATTTCATAGTGACTAAAATTATCAATTTACGTGTCAGTTGAGTAAGTGGATATGACATTTACAATTCATTTTTCAGGGCAGCTAACATCTCACATGACCACCCACACTGGCACCGCGCACATCCGTATATTTAGGAGGAGGTATATAGGCTGATAGCAGTGTGACGCGAGATTTATTACAAACACTTCACTGAAGAAACACAAACTAATACAACCGGGAATCGAGTTATACGGCTGTGACACGTGCATACGTGCACACGTGTGACAGAGGTGAGTTCTTATCCTAACTGATTGATATCATTATTGTAACACCACTTTTCCAACAAATCCGAGGCCGATATCTGGTAAAAAGGGAATAAATATATATAAAGAATATAGTTGGTGTTGTGCGAAATTTTTGAATCTCAGTGATTGTGTTATATGCAAAGATTTTCATTTTTTTTATATGCGGATACATGGCTATTATATTATTATCAATATATACAGAGTTGCTGTCGTTTATACCACCAACGGTGCATTCATGCCAGCAGTAAACCGATAGTGGTCATCCACTCTGAGGACTGGAAGTAAATCAAGGCTGCGGAGGATGCTCATGCGCATCGAACGAACGGGTGAGGTCGCGGGCCGACGGACGCGGCGACGACGGCGGACACAAGAAACAAAGGTGAGCGGACGTCACTCCTCATATAATATAACGTGCTGTCTAGTTACACATATATTGCTATGTAGCTACAAGGTTTACTGTTACTTACATATTATGTTACGATAATAAACGAATTTCATTTCTTACCTACTATACTAAGGCAAAATAAGGTTCAATGATGCTATGTATAACTTACCAAAGTATACTGTCCGACTACCGAAGCCACAACATCTTGCTTTAAGCCCTATTTAAACAAAACGGAATATTGTCTTTTTTATTGGTATAGAGATAATTTGATGAGTTAGATTCTATTATTAATTATTCCGCGCTCTCACTTGTACACTACTGCATTGAGCACTTTATTTTTAGCGGCTACTGCTGCACCGCCAGCAGTTACAGCCGAGTGAAACAGTCTCATCACGGCAAGGGGGGTCTTTTGAAGCAATCGGCCCATTCGTGTCTCTACATCGAGGGGTGCATAGTTGAAAGAGTGAATCAATTTCTGGTTATTATTATTATTTTACATAAGGTGCTACCTTTTATTGTTACAAAAATGATTATAAAAAAGTGGTAATATTTATGTATATCAAAATTTCCTCAATGCATATGAATAGGTCTTTATTTAAAAAGAAAGTCAGATAAAACAATACTTAAAGCGGCAATGGATATTTATAAAGGCCAATTTAAACAAAGTGGCAAAATTGTAACATTTTTAAGGATGTTTTTGTATGGAACAATAAATGACTTTGTTTTACTGATAATTTGGTAGCAACATATATATTTCTAAAATTAGCAGTGTCCTTCTTATTACTGTGTTTATATTTGTTTAATATATTAAAATATAATTAATTGAATGTTGTTAGTTTCTGACTATTATCTGCAATGTACTTCAAATGTATCCAATTTCAGGTGTCTCTGTAGCGATAAATAAATGTCGTTTTGCATGTATTTGTTGTAGAGTTTAGGTGATTGAATTGTATAAGCTTGGCATATCCGTACGTATATTATAAACATTAAGTATAAAGTACGTTTCGTGGATGTTGTCTTTTATTAAATTAACTTAACTCTAAACAGAAGTTTTTTTATTATTTTACTTCGAATAAATGCTACTATGATGTAGCTAATGGAAATTTAATTTATTTATAAAAACTTTCACTAAATACGTCTATTAATAGGCGGTTCTTTGATTAAGAGTCACATTGGTCTGTCAATGTAGTGTAGTGTATTAATGGTAAACAGGTTCTATGGTAATATGGTAATATTCAGGTAATATATCTGCAGGTAATTTCTGTGCCTCTAGTGGGAAAGGCCACAGTTCCAGTTATAGCCTATTTCTTTTTACGGTTACTTGATTTCTTTAAAACCACAAAGTTGGCAACCACGTAAAATAACGACTCCTCAAAAGTAGGAATTTTAAATGAAGTTCTTTTTCATTAGAGGCACAGATTGTGGGGTGCGGAGCTGGGAAACCTCCACGTTGGCTTTGTCATTGCAGTATTGTAACTCGTCAATCGGGCAATGGCAGGGCTGGTGCACCCTGGGTAGCAGTTAATAAAGAACTCTCACGTGAGCAATTATTAACTGTTAGCGAATTCCCGGACACCAGCAGGACAAGTCAGCGATCTCAGGAGTAGGGATGGTTTGCTCTCTAAACCCCCGACAAAAGTCGACTTCTCTAGGTATCTGAGAGATCGCTGGCTTGCTCGGCTCGCTTGTTTTCCCCTTGTTTTTTTTTTCTTCGTTTATCTTTCATTTTTTGTTCTAATGTTATCTATTCTGTCTAATTGTTTCGTTCGGTGTTGTGTTTCCATTTTCGTTTCTTGATGTGAATTAGTATGAGACCTCACCCGTTAAGAAAGGAAGAAAAGCCAGAGTGGTACTTTCTGCAAAGCGGGAGGAGAATTCAAAGAGAAAAGCATTAAGAACAAAATTATAGGAGTTGGTCGTAAAAAAGTAAGTATAGGTAATAAGAAATATTAATTTCATAGTGACTAAAATTATCAATTTACGTGTCAGTTGAGTAAGTGGATATGACATTTACAATTCATTTTTCAGGGCAGCTAACATCTCACATGACCACCCACACTGGCACCGCGCACATCCGTATATTTAGGAGGAGGTATATAGGCTGATAGCAGTGTGACGCGAGATTTATTACAAACACTTCACTGAAGAAACACAAACTAATACAACCGGGAATCGAGTTATACGGCTGTGACACGTGCATACGTGCACACGTGTGACAGAGGTGAGTTCTTATCCTAACTGATTGATATCATTATTGTAACACCACTTTTCCAACAAATCCGAGGCCGATATCTGGTAAAAAGGGAATAAATATATATAAAGAATATAGTTGGTGTTGTGCGAACAAGAAATCTCAATAGTGATTGTGTTATATTTTCAACATTTTTATATGCGGATACATGGCTATTATATTATTATCAATATATACAGAGTTGCTGTCGTTTATACCACCAACGGTGCATTCATGCCAGCAGTAAACCGATAGTGGTCATCCACTCTGAGGACTGGAAGTAAATCAAGGCTGCGGAGGATGCTCATGCGCATCGAACGAACGGGTGAGGTCGCGGGCCGACGGACGCGGCGACGACGGCGGACACAAGAAACAAAGGTGAGCGGACGTCACTCCTCATATAATATAACGTGCTGTCTAGTTACACATATATTGCTATGTAGCTACAAGGTTTACTGTTACTTACATATTATGTTACGATAATAAACGAATTTCATTTCTTACCTACTATACTAAGGCAAAATAAGGTTCAATGATGCTATGTATAACTTACCAAAGTATACTGTCCGACTACCGAAGCCACAACATCTTGCTTTAAGCCCTATTTAAACAAAACGGAATATTGTCTTTTTTATTGGTATAGAGATAATTTGATGAGTTAGATTCTATTATTAATTATTCCGCGCTCTCACTTGTACACTACTGCATTGAGCACTTTATTTTTAGCGGCTACTGCTGCACCGCCAGCAGTTACAGCCGAGTGAAACAGTCTCATCACGGCAAGGGGGGTCTTTTGAAGCAATCGGCCCATTCGTGTCTCTACATCGAGGGGTGCATAGTTGAAAGAGTGAATCAATTTCTGGTTATTATTATTATTTTACATAAGGTGCTACCTTTTATTGTTACAAAAATGATTATAAAAAAGTGGTAATATTTATGTATATCAAAATTTCCTCAATGCATATGAATAGGTCTTTATTTAAAAAGAAAGTCAGATAAAACAATACTTAAAGCGGCAATGGATATTTATAAAGGCCAATTTAAACAAAGTGGCAAAATTGTAACATTTTTAAGGATGTTTTTGTATGGAACAATAAATGACTTTGTTTTACTGATAATTTGGTAGCAACATATATATTTCTAAAATTAGCAGTGTCCTTCTTATTACTGTGTTTATATTTGTTTAATATATTAAAATATAATTAATTGAATGTTGTTAGTTTCTGACTATTATCTGCAATGTACTTCAAATGTATCCAATTTCAGGTGTCTCTGTAGCGATAAATAAATGTCGTTTTGCATGTATTTGTTGTAGAGTTTAGGTGATTGAATTGTATAAGCTTGGCATATCCGTACGTATATTATAAACATTAAGTATAAAGTACGTTTCGTGGATGTTGTCTTTTATTAAATTAACTTAACTCTAAACAGAAGTTTTTTTATTATTTTACTTCGAATAAATGCTACTATGATGTAGCTAATGGAAATTTAATTTATTTATAAAAACTTTCACTAAATACGTCTATTAATAGGCGGTTCTTTGATTAAGAGTCACATTGGTCTGTCAATGTAGTGTAGTGTATTAATGGTAAACAGGTTCTATGGTAATATGGTAATATTCAGGTAATATATCTGCAGGTAATTTCTGTGCCTCTAGTGGGAAAGGCCACAGTTCCAGTTATAGCCTATTTCTTTTTACGGTTACTTGATTTCTTTAAAACCACAAAGTTGGCAACCACGTAAAATAACGACTCCTCAAAAGTAGGAATTTTAAATGAAGTTCTTTTTCATTAGAGGCACAGATTGTGGGGTGCGGAGCTGGGAAACCTCCACGTTGGCTTTGTCATTGCAGTATTGTAACTCGTCAATCGGGCAATGGCAGGGCTGGTGCACCCTGGGTAGCAGTTAATAAAGAACTCTCACGTGAGCAATTATTAACTGTTAGCGAATTCCCGGACACCAGCAGGACAAGTCAGCGATCTCAGGAGTAGGGATGGTTTGCTCTCTAAACCCCCGACAAAAGTCGACTTCTCTAGGTATCTGAGAGATCGCTGGCTTGCTCGGCTCGCTTGTTTTCCCCTTGTTTTTTTTTCTTCGTTTATCTTTCATTTTTTGTTCTAATGTTATCTATTGTTTTATCTATTCTGTCTAATTGTTTCGTTCGGTGTTGTGTTTCCATTTTCGTTTCTTGATGTGAATTAGTATGAGACCTCACCCGTTAAGAAAGGAAGAAAAGCCAGAGTGGTACTTTCTGCAAAGCGGGAGGAGAATTCAAAGAGAAAAGCATTAAGAACAAAATTATAGGAGTTGGTCGTAAAAAAGTAAGTATAGGTAATAAGAAATATTAATTTCATAGTGACTAAAATTATCAATTTACGTGTCAGTTGAGTAAGTGGATATGACATTTACAATTCATTTTTCAGGGCAGCTAACATCTCACATGACCACCCACACTGGCACCGCGCACATCCGTATATTTAGGAGGAGGTATATAGGCTGATAGCAGTGTGACGCGAGATTTATTACAAACACTTCACTGAAGAAACACAAACTAATACAACCGGGAATCGAGTTATACGGCTGTGACACGTGCATACGTGCACACGTGTGACAGAGGTGAGTTCTTATCCTAACTGATTGATATCATTATTGTAACACCACTTTTCCAACAAATCCGAGGCCGATATCTGGTAAAAAGGGAATAAATATATATAAAGAATATAGTTGGTGTTGTGCGAAATTTTTGACAAGAAATAATGCCAAAATTAATGGGTATTGGATGTGTTTGATCCCTTAAGGAGCCAAGACTTAGTGAAAAGATTTTCATAATAGTGATTGTGTTATATGCAACATTTTTTTTCGGATACATGGCTATTATATTATTATCAATATATACAGAGTTGCTGTCGTTTATACCACCAACGGTGCATTCATGCCAGCAGTAAACCGATAGTGGTCATCCACTCTGAGGACTGGAAGTAAATCAAGGCTGCGGAGGATGCTCATGCGCATCGAACGAACGGGTGAGGTCGCGGGCCGACGGACGCGGCGACGACGGCGGACACAAGAAACAAAGGTGAGCGGACGTCACTCCTCATATAATATAACGTGCTGTCTAGTTACACATATATTGCTATGTAGCTACAAGGTTTACTGTTACTTACATATTATGTTACGATAATAAACGAATTTCATTTCTTACCTACTATACTAAGGCAAAATAAGGTTCAATGATGCTATGTATAACTTACCAAAGTATACTGTCCGACTACCGAAGCCACAACATCTTGCTTTAAGCCCTATTTAAACAAAACGGAATATTGTCTTTTTTATTGGTATAGAGATAATTTGATGAGTTAGATTCTATTATTAATTATTCCGCGCTCTCACTTGTACACTACTGCATTGAGCACTTTATTTTTAGCGGCTACTGCTGCACCGCCAGCAGTTACAGCCGAGTGAAACAGTCTCATCACGGCAAGGGGGGTCTTTTGAAGCAATCGGCCCATTCGTGTCTCTACATCGAGGGGTGCATAGTTGAAAGAGTGAATCAATTTCTGGTTATTATTATTATTTTACATAAGGTGCTACCTTTTATTGTTACAAAAATGATTATAAAAAATGGTAATATTTATGTATATCAAAATTTCCTCAATGCATATGAATAGGTCTTTATTTAAAAAGAAAGTCAGATAAAACAATACTTAAAGCGGCAATGGATATTTATAAAGGCCAATTTAAACAAAGTGGCAAAATTGTAACATTTTTAAGGATGTTTTTGTATGGAACAATAAATGACTTTGTTTTACTGATAATTTGGTAGCAACATATATATTTCTAAAATTAGCAGTGTCCTTCTTATTACTGTGTTTATATTTGTTTAATATATTAAAATATAATTAATTGAATGTTGTTAGTTTCTGACTATTATCTGCAATGTACTTCAAATGTATCCAATTTCAGGTGTCTCTGTAGCGATAAATAAATGTCGTTTTGCATGTATTTGTTGTAGAGTTTAGGTGATTGAATTGTATAAGCTTGGCATATCCGTACGTATATTATAAACATTAAGTATAAAGTACGTTTCGTGGATGTTGTCTTTTATTAAATTAACTTAACTCTAAACAGAAGTTTTTTTATTATTTTACTTCGAATAAATGCTACTATGATGTAGCTAATGGAAATTTAATTTATTTATAAAAACTTTCACTAAATACGTCTATTAATAGGCGGTTCTTTGATTAAGAGTCACATTGGTCTGTCAATGTAGTGTAGTGTATTAATGGTAAACAGGTTCTATGGTAATATGGTAATATTCAGGTAATATATCTGCAGGTAATTTCTGTGCCTCTAGTGGGAAAGGCCACAGTTCCAGTTATAGCCTATTTCTTTTTACGGTTACTTGATTTCTTTAAAACCACAAAGTTGGCAACCACGTAAAATAACGACTCCTCAAAAGTAGGAATTTTAAATGAAGTTCTTTTTCATTAGAGGCACAGATTGTGGGGTGCGGAGCTGGGAAACCTCCACGTTGGCTTTGTCATTGCAGTATTGTAACTCGTCAATCGGGCAATGGCAGGGCTGGTGCACCCTGGGTAGCAGTTAATAAAGAACTCTCACGTGAGCAATTATTAACTGTTAGCGAATTCCCGGACACCAGCAGGACAAGTCAGCGATCTCAGGAGTAGGGATGGTTTGCTCTCTAAACCCCCGACAAAAGTCGACTTCTCTAGGTATCTGAGAGATCGCTGGCTTGCTCGGCTCGCTTGTTTTCCCCTTGTTTTTTTTTCTTCGTTTATCTTTCATTTTTTGTTCTAATGTTATCTATTCTTTTATCTTTTCTGTCTAATTGTTTCGTTCGGTGTTGTGTTTCCATTTTCGT
The DNA here is from genome assembly GCF_030625045.1 of Achroia grisella. Taxonomy (NCBI): domain Eukaryota; kingdom Metazoa; phylum Arthropoda; class Insecta; order Lepidoptera; family Pyralidae; genus Achroia; species Achroia grisella. The sequence goes on along the minus strand of NW_026712977.1, from coordinate 1,824,622 downwards.
TTCTTGATGTGAATTAGTATGAGACCTCACCCGTTAAGAAAGGAAGAAAAGCCAGAGTGGTACTTTCTGCAAAGCGGGAGGAGAATTCAAAGAGAAAAGCATTAAGAACAAAATTATAGGAGTTGGTCGTAAAAAAGTAAGTATAGGTAATAAGAAATATTAATTTCATAGTGACTAAAATTATCAATTTACGTGTCAGTTGAGTAAGTGGATATGACATTTACAATTCATTTTTCAGGGCAGCTAACATCTCACATGACCACCCACACTGGCACCGCGCACATCCGTATATTTAGGAGGAGGTATATAGGCTGATAGCAGTGTGACGCGAGATTTATTACAAACACTTCACTGAAGAAACACAAACTAATACAACCGGGAATCGAGTTATACGGCTGTGACACGTGCATACGTGCACACGTGTGACAGAGGTGAGTTCTTATCCTAACTGATTGATATCATTATTGTAACACCACTTTTCCAACAAATCCGAGGCCGATATCTGGTAAAAAGGGAATAAATATATATAAAGAATATAGTTGGTGTTGTGCGAAATTTTTGACAAGAAATCTCATGTGAATGCCAAAATTAATGGGTATTGGATGTGTTTGATCCCTTAAGGAGCCAAGACTTAGTGAAAAGATTTTCATAATAGTGATTGTGTTATATGCAACATTTTTTTTCGGATACATGGCTATTATATTATTATCAATATATACAGAGTTGCTGTCGTTTATACCACCAACGGTGCATTCATGCCAGCAGTAAACCGATAGTGGTCATCCACTCTGAGGACTGGAAGTAAATCAAGGCTGCGGAGGATGCTCATGCGCATCGAACGAACGGGTGAGGTCGCGGGCCGACGGACGCGGCGACGACGGCGGACACAAGAAACAAAGGTGAGCGGACGTCACTCCTCATATAATATAACGTGCTGTCTAGTTACACATATATTGCTATGTAGCTACAAGGTTTACTGTTACTTACATATTATGTTACGATAATAAACGAATTTCATTTCTTACCTACTATACTAAGGCAAAATAAGGTTCAATGATGCTATGTATAACTTACCAAAGTATACTGTCCGACTACCGAAGCCACAACATCTTGCTTTAAGCCCTATTTAAACAAAACGGAATATTGTCTTTTTTATTGGTATAGAGATAATTTGATGAGTTAGATTCTATTATTAATTATTCCGCGCTCTCACTTGTACACTACTGCATTGAGCACTTTATTTTTAGCGGCTACTGCTGCACCGCCAGCAGTTACAGCCGAGTGAAACAGTCTCATCACGGCAAGGGGGGTCTTTTGAAGCAATCGGCCCATTCGTGTCTCTACATCGAGGGGTGCATAGTTGAAAGAGTGAATCAATTTCTGGTTATTATTATTATTTTACATAAGGTGCTACCTTTTATTGTTACAAAAATGATTATAAAAAAGTGGTAATATTTATGTATATCAAAATTTCCTCAATGCATATGAATAGGTCTTTATTTAAAAAGAAAGTCAGATAAAACAATACTTAAAGCGGCAATGGATATTTATAAAGGCCAATTTAAACAAAGTGGCAAAATTGTAACATTTTTAAGGATGTTTTTGTATGGAACAATAAATGACTTTGTTTTGCTGATAATTTGGTAGCAACCTATATATTTCTAAAATTAGCAGTGTCCTTCTTATTACTGTGTTTATATTTGTTTAACATATTAAAATATAATTAATTGAATGTTGTTAGTTTCTGACTATTATCTGCAATGTACTTCAAATGTATCCAATTTCAGGTGTCTCTGTAGCGATAAATAAATGTCGTTTTGCATGTATTTGTTGTAGAGTTTAGGTGATTGAATTGTATAAGCTTGGCATATCCGTACGTATATTATAAACATTAAGTATAAAGTACGTTTCGTGAATGTTGTCTTTTATTAAATTAACTTAACTCTAAACAGAAGTTTTTTTATTATTTTACTTCGAATAAATGCTACTATGATGTAGCTAATGGAAATTTAATTTATTTATAAAAACTTTCACTAAATACGTCTATTAATAGGCGGTTCTTTGATTAAGAGTCACATTGGTCTGTCAATGTAGTGTAGTGTATTAATGGTAAACAGGTTCTATGGTAATATGGTAATATTCAGGTAATATATCTGCAGGTAATTTCTGTGCCTCTAGTGGGAAAGGCCACAGTTCCAGTTATAGCCTATTTCTTTTTACGGTTACTTGATTTCTTTAAAACCACAAAGTTAGCAACCACGTAAAATAACGACTCCTCAAAAGTAGGAATTTTAAATGAAGTTCTTTTTCATTAGAGGCACAGATTGTGGGGTGCGGAGCTGGGAAACCTCCACGTTGGCTTTGTCATTGCAGTATTGTAACTCGTCAATCGGGCAATGGCAGGGCTGGTGCACCCTGGGTAGCAGTTAATAAAGAACTCTCACGTGAGCAATTATTAACTGTTAGCGAATTCCCGGACACCAGCAGGACAAGTCAGCGATCTCAGGAGTAGGGATGGTTTGCTCCCTAAACCCCCGACAAAAGTCGACTTCTCTAGGTATCTGAGAGATCGCTGGCTTGCTCGGCTCGCTTGTTTTCCCCTTGTTTTTTTTTTCTTCGTTTATCTTTCATTTTTTGTTCTAATGTTATCTATTCTGTCTAATTGTTTCGTTCGGTGTTGTGTTTCCATTTTCGTTTCTTGATGTGAATTAGTATGAGACCTCACCCGTTAAGAAAGGAAGAAAAGCCAGAGTGGTACTTTCTGCAAAGCGGGAGGAGAATTCAAAGAGAAAAGTATTAAGAACAAAATTATAGGAGTTGGTCGTAAAAAAGTAAGTATAGGTAATAAGAAATATTAATTTCATAGTGACTAAAATTATCAATTTACGTGTCAGTTGAGTAAGTGGATATGACATTTACAATTCATTTTTCAGGGCAGCTAACATCTCACATGACCACCCACACTGGCACCGCGCACATCCGTATATTTAGGAGGAGGTATATAGGCTGATAGCAGTGTGACGCGAGATTTATTACAAACACTTCACTGAAGAAACACAAACTAATACAACCGGGAATCGAGTTATACGGCTGTGACACGTGCATACGTGCACACGTGTGACAGAGGTGAGTTCTTATCCTAACTGATTGATATCATTATTGTAACAACACTTTTCCAACAAATCCGAGGCCGATATCTGGTAAAAAGGGAATAAATATATATAAAGAATATAGTTGGTGTTGTGCGAAATTTTTGACAAGAAATCTCATGTGAATGCCAAAATTAATGGGTATTGGATGTGTTTGATCCCTTAAGGAGCCAAGACTTAGTGAAAAGATTTTCATAATAGTGATTGTGTTATATGCAACATTTTTTTCGGATACATGGCTATTATATTATTATCAATATATACAGAGTTGCTGTCGTTTATACCACCAACGGTGCATTCATGCCAGCAGTAAACCGATAGTGGTCATCCACTCTGAGGACTGGAAGTAAATCAAGGCTGCGGAGGATGCTCATGCGCATCGAACGAACGGGTGAGGTCGCGGGCCGACGGACGCGGCGACGACGGCGGACACAAGAAACAAAGGTGAGCGGACGTCACTCCTCATATAATATAACGTGCTGTCTAGTTACACATATATTGCTATGTAGCTACAAGGTTTACTGTTACTTACATATTATGTTACGATAATAAACGAATTTCATTTCTTACCTACTATACTAAGGCAAAATAAGGTTCAATGATGCTATGTATAACTTACCAAAGTATACTGTCCGGCTACCGAAGCCACAACATCTTGCTTTAAGCCCTATTTAAACAAAACGGAACATTGTCTTTTTTATTGGTATAGAGATAATTTGATGAGTTAGATTCTATTATTAATTATTCCGCGCTCTCACTTGTACACTACTGCATTGAGCACTTTATTTTTAGCGGCTACTGCTGCACCGCCAGCAGTTACAGCCGAGTGAAACAGTCTCATCACGGCAAGGGGGGTCTTTTGAAGCAATCGGCCCATTCGTGTCTCTACATCGAGGGGTGCATAGTTGAAAGAGTGAATCAATTTCTGGTTATTATTATTATTTTACATAAGGTGCTACCTTTTATTGTTACAAAAATGATTATAAAAAAGTGGTAATATTTATGTATATCAAAATTTCCTCAATGCATATGAATAGGTCTTTATTTAAAAAGAAAGTCAGATAAAACAATACTTAAAGCGGCAATGGATATTTATAAAGGCCAATTTAAACAAAGTGGCAAAATTGTAACATTTTTAAGGATGTTTTTGTATGGAACAATAAATGACTTTGTTTTGCTGATAATTTGGTAGCAACCTATATATTTCTAAAATTAGCAGTGTCCTTCTTCTTACTATGTTTATATTTGTTTAACATATTAAAATATAATTAATTGAATGTTGTTAGTTTCTGACTATTATCTGCAATGTACTTCAAATGTATCCAATTTCAGGTGTCTCTGTAGCGATAAATAAATGTCGTTTTGCATGTATTTGTTGTAGAGTTTAGGTGATTGAATTGTATAAGCTTGGCATATCCGTACGTATATTATAAACATTAAGTATAAAGTACGTTTCGTGAATGTTGTCTTTTATTAAATTAACTTAACTCTAAACAGAAGTTTTTTTATTATTTTACTTCGAATAAATGCTACTATGATGTAGCTAATGGAAATTTAATTTATTTATAAAAACTTTCACTAAATACGTCTATTAATAGGCGGTTCTTTGATTAAGAGTCACATTGGTCTGTCAATGTAGTGTAGTGTATTAATGGTAAACAGGTTCTATGGTAATATGGTAATATTCAGGTAATATATCTGCAGGTAATTTCTGTGCCTCTAGTGGGAAAGGCCACAGTTCCAGTTATAGCCTATTTCTTTTTACGGTTACTTGATTTCTTTAAAACCACAAAGTTAGCAACCACGTAAAATAACGACTCCTCAAAAGTAGGAATTTTAAATGAAGTTCTTTTTCATTAGAGGCACAGATTGTGGGGTGCGGAGCTGGGAAACCTCCACGTTGGCTTTGTCATTGCAGTATTGTAACTCGTCAATCGGGCAATGGCAGGGCTGGTGCACCCTGGGTAGCAGTTAATAAAGAACTCTCACGTGAGCAATTATTAACTGTTAGCGAATTCCCGGACACCAGCAGGACAAGTCAGCGATCTCAGGAGTAGGGATGGTTTGCTCCCTAAACCCCCGACAAAAGTCGACTTCTCTAGGTATCTGAGAGATCGCTGGCTTGCTCGGCTCGCTTGTTTTCCCCTTGTTTTTTTTTTCTTCGTTTATCTTTCATTTTTTGTTCTAATGTTATCTATTCTTTTATCTTTTCTGTCTAATTGTTTCGTTCGGTGTTGTGTTTCCATTTTCGTTTCTTGATGTGAATTAGTATGAGACCTCACCCGTTAAGAAAGGAAGAAAAGCCAGAGTGGTACTTTCTGCAAAGCGGGAGGAGAATTCAAAGAGAAAAGTATTAAGAACAAAATTATAGGAGTTGGTCGTAAAAAAGTAAGTATAGGTAATAAGAAATATTAATTTCATAGTGACTAAAATTATCAATTTACGTGTCAGTTGAGTAAGTGGATATGACATTTACAATTCATTTTTCAGGGCAGCTAACATCTCACATGACCACCCACACTGGCACCGCGCACATCCGTATATTTAGGAGGAGGTATATAGGCTGATAGCAGTGTGACGCGAGATTTATTACAAACACTTCACTGAAGAAACACAAACTAATACAACCGGGAATCGAGTTATACGGCTGTGACACGTGCATACGTGCACACGTGTGACAGAGGTGAGTTCTTATCCTAACTGATTGATATCATTATTGTAACAACACTTTTCCAACAAATCCGAGGCCGATATCTGGTAAAAAGGGAATAAATATATATAAAGAATATAGTTGGTGTTGTGCGAAATTTTTGACAAGAAATCTCATGTGAATGCCAAAATTAATGGGTATTGGATGTGTTTGATCCCTTAAGGAGCCAAGACTTAGTGAAAAGATTTTCATAATAGTGATTGTGTTATATGCAACATTTTTTTCGGATACATGGCTATTATATTATTATCAATATATACAGAGTTGCTGTCGTTTATACCACCAACGGTGCATTCATGCCAGCAGTAAACCGATAGTGGTCATCCACTCTGAGGACTGGAAGTAAATCAAGGCTGCGGAGGATGCTCATGCGCATCGAACGAACGGGTGAGGTCGCGGGCCGACGGACGCGGCGACGACGGCGGACACAAGAAACAAAGGTGAGCGGACGTCACTCCTCATATAATATAACGTGCTGTCTAGTTACACATATATTGCTATGTAGCTACAAGGTTTACTGTTACTTACATATTATGTTACGATAATAAACGAATTTCATTTCTTACCTACTATACTAAGGCAAAATAAGGTTCAATGATGCTATGTATAACTTACCAAAGTATACTGTCCGGCTACCGAAGCCACAACATCTTGCTTTAAGCCCTATTTAAACAAAACGGAACATTGTCTTTTTTATTGGTATAGAGATAATTTGATGAGTTAGATTCTATTATTAATTATTCCGCGCTCTCACTTGTACACTACTGCATTGAGCACTTTATTTTTAGCGGCTACTGCTGCACCGCCAGCAGTTACAGCCGAGTGAAACAGTCTCATCACGGCAAGGGGGGTCTTTTGAAGCAATCGGCCCATTCGTGTCTCTACATCGAGGGGTGCATAGTTGAAAGAGTGAATCAATTTCTGGTTATTATTATTATTTTACATAAGGTGCTACCTTTTATTGTTACAAAAATGATTATAAAAAAGTGGTAATATTTATGTATATCAAAATTTCCTCAATGCATATGAATAGGTCTTTATTTAAAAAGAAAGTCAGATAAAACAATACTTAAAGCGGCAATGGATATTTATAAAGGCCAATTTAAACAAAGTGGCAAAATTGTAACATTTTTAAGGATGTTTTTGTATGGAACAATAAATGACTTTGTTTTGCTGATAATTTGGTAGCAACCTATATATTTCTAAAATTAGCAGTGTCCTTCTTCTTACTATGTTTATATTTGTTTAACATATTAAAATATAATTAATTGAATGTTGTTAGTTTCTGACTATTATCTGCAATGTACTTCAAATGTATCCAATTTCAGGTGTCTCTGTAGCGATAAATAAATGTCGTTTTGCATGTATTTGTTGTAGAGTTTAGGTGATTGAATTGTATAAGCTTGGCATATCCGTACGTATATTATAAACATTAAGTATAAAGTACGTTTCGTGAATGTTGTCTTTTATTAAATTAACTTAACTCTAAACAGAAGTTTTTTTATTATTTTACTTCGAATAAATGCTACTATGATGTAGCTAATGGAAATTTAATTTATTTATAAAAACTTTCACTAAATACGTCTATTAATAGGCGGTTCTTTGATTAAGAGTCACATTGGTCTGTCAATGTAGTGTAGTGTATTAATGGTAAACAGGTTCTATGGTAATATGGTAATATTCAGGTAATATATCTACAGGTAATTTCTGTGCCTCTAGTGGGAAAGGCCACAGTTCCAGTTATAGCCTATTTCTTTTTACGGTTACTTGATTTCTTTAAAACCACAAAGTTAGCAACCACGTAAAATAACGACTCCTCAAAAGTAGGAATTTTAAATGAAGTTCTTTTTCATTAGAGGCACAGATTGTGGGGTGCGGAGCTGGGAAACCTCCACGTTGGCTTTGTCATTGCAGTATTGTAACTCGTCAATCGGGCAATGGCAGGGCTGGTGCACCCTGGGTAGCAGTTAATAAAGAACTCTCACGTGAGCAATTATTAACTGTTAGCGAATTCCCGGACACCAGCAGGACAAGTCAGCGATCTCAGGAGTAGGGATGGTTTGCTCCCTAAACCCCCGACAAAAGTCGACTTCTCTAGGTATCTGAGAGATCGCTGGCTTGCTCGGCTCGCTTGTTTTCCCCTTGTTTTTTTTTTTCTTCGTTTATCTTTCATTTTTTGTTCTAATGTTATCTATTCTTTTATCTTTTCTGTCTAATTGTTTCGTTCGGTGTTGTGTTTCCATTTTCGTTTCTTGATGTGAATTAGTATGAGACCTCACCCGTTAAGAAAGGAAGAAAAGCCAGAGTGGTACTTTCTGCAAAGCGGGAGGAGAATTCAAAGAGAAAAGTATTAAGAACAAAATTATAGGAGTTGGTCGTAAAAAAGTAAGTATAGGTAATAAGAAATATTAATTTCATAGTGACTAAAATTATCAATTTACGTGTCAGTTGAGTAAGTGGATATGACATTTACAATTCATTTTTCAGGGCAGCTAACATCTCACATGACCACCCACACTGGCACCGCGCACATCCGTATATTTAGGAGGAGGTATATAGGCTGATAGCAGTGTGACGCGAGATTTATTACAAACACTTCACTGAAGAAACACAAACTAATACAACCGGGAATCGAGTTATACGGCTGTGACACGTGCATACGTGCACACGTGTGACAGAGGTGAGTTCTTATCCTAACTGATTGATATCATTATTGTAACAACACTTTTCCAACAAATCCGAGGCCGATATCTGGTAAAAAGGGAATAAATATATATAAAGAATATAGTTGGTGTTGTGCGAAATTTTTGACAAGAAATCTCATGTGAATGCCAAAATTAATGGGTATTGGATGTGTTTGATCCCTTAAGGAGCCAAGACTTAGTGAAAAGATTTTCATAATAGTGATTGTGTTATATGCAACATTTTTTTTCGGATACATGGCTATTATATTATTATCAATATATACAGAGTTGCTGTCGTTTATACCACCAACGGTGCATTCATGCCAGCAGTAAACCGATAGTGGTCATCCACTCTGAGGACTGGAAGTAAATCAAGGCTGCGGAGGATGCTCATGCGCATCGAACGAACGGGTGAGGTCGCGGGCCGACGGACGCGGCGACGACGGCGGACACAAGAAACAAAGGTGAGCGGACGTCACTCCTCATATAATATAACGTGCTGTCTAGTTACACATATATTGCTATGTAGCTACAAGGTTTACTGTTACTTACATATTATGTTACGATAATAAACGAATTTCATTTCTTACCTACTATACTAAGGCAAAATAAGGTTCAATGATGCTATGTATAACTTACCAAAGTATACTGTCCGGCTACCGAAGCCACAACATCTTGCTTTAAGCCCTATTTAAACAAAACGGAACATTGTCTTTTTTATTGGTATAGAGATAATTTGGTGAGTTAGATTCTATTATTAATTATTCCGCGCTCTCACTTGTACACTACTGCATTGAGCACTTTATTTTTAGCGGCTACTGCTGCACCGCCAGCAGTTACAGCCGAGTGAAACAGTCTCATCACGGCAAGGGGGGTCTTTTGAAGCAATCGGCCCATTCGTGTCTCTACATCGAGGGGTGCATAGTTGAAAGAGTGAATCAATTTCTGGTTATTATTATTATTTTACATAAGGTGCTACCTTTTATTGTTACAAAAATGATTATAAAAAAGTGGTAATATTTATGTATATCAAAATTTCCTCAATGCATATGAATAGGTCTTTATTTAAAAAGAAAGTCAGATAAAACAATACTTAAAGCGGCAATGGATATTTATAAAGGCCAATTTAAACAAAGTGGCAAAATTGTAACATTTTTAAGGATGTTTTTGTATGGAACAATAAATGACTTTGTTTTGCTGATAATTTGGTAGCAACCTATATATTTCTAAAATTAGCAGTGTCCTTCTTCTTACTATGTTTATATTTGTTTAACATATTAAAATATAATTAATTGAATGTTGTTAGTTTCTGACTATTATCTGCAATGTACTTCAAATGTATCCAATTTCAGGTGTCTCTGTAGCGATAAATAAATGTCGTTTTGCATGTATTTGTTGTAGAGTTTAGGTGATTGAATTGTATAAGCTTGGCATATCCGTACGTATATTATAAACATTAAGTATAAAGTACGTTTCGTGAATGTTGTCTTTTATTAAATTAACTTAACTCTAAACAGAAGTTTTTTTATTATTTTACTTCGAATAAATGCTACTATGATGTAGCTAATGGAAATTTAATTTATTTATAAAAACTTTCACTAAATACGTCTATTAATAGGCGGTTCTTTGATTAAGAGTCACATTGGTCTGTCAATGTAGTGTAGTGTATTAATGGTAAACAGGTTCTATGGTAATATGGTAATATTCAGGTAATATATCTACAGGTAATTTCTGTGCCTCTAGTGGGAAAGGCCACAGTTCCAGTTATAGCCTATTTCTTTTTACGGTTACTTGATTTCTTTAAAACCACAAAGTTAGCAACCACGTAAAATAACGACTCCTCAAAAGTAGGAATTTTAAATGAAGTTCTTTTTCATTAGAGGCACAGATTGTGGGGTGCGGAGCTGGGAAACCTCCACGTTGGCTTTGTCATTGCAGTATTGTAACTCGTCAATCGGGCAATGGCAGGGCTGGTGCACCCTGGGTAGCAGTTAATAAAGAACTCTCACGTGAGCAATTATTAACTGTTAGCGAATTCCCGGACACCAGCAGGACAAGTCAGCGATCTCAGGAGTAGGGATGGTTTGCTCCCTAAACCCCCGACAAAAGTCGACTTCTCTAGGTATCTGAGAGATCGCTGGCTTGCTCGGCTCGCTTGTTTTCCCCTTGTTTTTTTTTTCTTCGTTTATCTTTCATTTTTTGTTCTAATGTTATCTATTCTTTTATCTTTTCTGTCTAATTGTTTCGTTCGGTGTTGTGTTTCCATTTTCGTTTCTTGATGTGAATTAGTATGAGACCTCACCCGTTAAGAAAGGAAGAAAAGCCAGAGTGGTACTTTCTGCAAAGCGGGAGGAGAATTCAAAGAGAAAAGCATTAAGAACAAAATTATAGGAGTTGGTCGTAAAAAAGTAAGTATAGATAATAAGAAATATTAATTTCATAGTGACTAAAATTATCAATTTACGTGTCAGTTGAGTAAGTGGATATGACATTTACAATTCATTTTTCAGGGCAGCTAACATCTCACATGACCACCCACACTGGCACCGCGCACATCCGTATATTTAGGAGGAGGTATATAGGCTGATAGCAGTGTGACGCGAGATTTATTACAAACACTTCACTGAAGAAACACAAACTAATACAACCGGGAATCGAGTTATACGGCTGTGACACGTGCATACGTGCACACGTGTGACAGAGGTGAGTTCTTATCCTAACTGATTGATATCATTATTGTAACAACACTTTTCCAACAAATCCGAGGCCGATATCTGGTAAAAAGGGAATAAATATATATAAAGAATATAGTTGGTGTTGTGCGAAATTTTTGACATGAAATCTCATGTGAATGCCAAAATTAATGGGTATTGGATGTGTTTGATCCCTTAAGGAGCCAAGACTTAGTGAAAAGATTTTCATAATAGCGATTGTGTTATATGCAACATTTTTTTTCGGATACATGGCTATTATATTATTATCAATATATACAGAGTTGCTGTCGTTTATACCACCAACGGTGCATTCATGCCAGCAGTAAACCGATAGTGGTCATCCACTCTGAGGACTGGAAGTAAATCAAGGCTGCGGAGGATGCTCATGCGCATCGAACGAACGGGTGAGGTCGCGGGCCGACGGACGCGGCGACGACGGCGGACACAAGAAACAAAGGTGAGCGGACGTCACTCCTCATATAATATAACGTGCTGTCTAGTTACACATATATTGCTATGTAGCTACAAGGTTTACTGTTACTTACATATTATGTTACGATAATAAACGAATTTCATTTCTTACCTACTATACTAAGGCAAAATAAGGTTCAATGATGCTATGTATAACTTACCAAAGTATACTGTCCGACTACCGAAGCCACAACATCTTGCTTTAAGCCCTATTTAAACAAAACGGAATATTGTCTTTTTTATTGGTATAGAGATAATTTGATGAGTTAGATTCTATTATTAATTATTCCGCGCTCTCACTTGTACACTACTGCATTGAGCACTTTATTTTTAGCGGCTACTGCTGCACCGCCAGCAGTTACAGCCGAGTGAAACAGTCTCATCACGGCAAGGGGGGTCTTTTGAAGCAATCGGCCCATTCGTGTCTCTACATCGAAGGGTGCATAGTTGAAAGAGTGAATCAATTTCTGGTTATTATTATTATTTTACATAAGGTGCTACCTTTTATTGTTACAAAAATGATTATAAAAAAGTGGTAATATTTATGTATATCAAAATTTCCTCAATGCATATGAATAGGTCTTTATTTAAAAAGAAAGTCAGATAAAACAATACTTAAAGCGGCAATGGATATTTATAAAGGCCAATTTAAACAAAGTGGCAAAATTGTAACATTTTTAAGGATGTTTTTGTATGGAACAATAAATGACTTTGTTTTGCTGATAATTTGGTAGCAACCTATATATTTCTAAAATTAGCAGTGTCCTTCTTCTTACTATGTTTATATTTGTTTAACATATTAAAATATAATTAATTGAATGTTGTTAGTTTCTGACTATTATCTGCAATGTACTTCAAATGTATCCAATTTCAGGTGTCTCTGTAGCGATAAATAAATGTCGTTTTGCATGTATTTGTTGTAGAGTTTAGGTGATTGAATTGTATAAGCTTGGCATATCCGTACGTATATTATAAACATTAAGTATAAAGTACGTTTCGTGAATGTTGTCTTTTATTAAATTAACTTAACTCTAAACAGAAGTTTTTTTATTATTTTACTTCGAATAAATGCTACTATGATGTAGCTAATGGAAATTTAATTTATTTATAAAAACTTTCACTAAATACGTCTATTAATAGGCGGTTCTTTGATTAAGAGTCACATTGGTCTGTCAATGTAGTGTAGTGTATTAATGGTAAACAGGTTCTATGGTAATATGGTAATATTCGGGTAATATATCTACAGGTAATTTCTGTGCCTCTAGTGGGAAAGGCCACAGTTCCAGTTATAGCCTATTTCTTTTTACGGTTACTTGATTTCTTTAAAACCACAAAGTTAGCAACCACGTAAAATAACGACTCCTCAAAAGTAGGAATTTTAAATGAAGTTCTTTTTCATTAGAGGCACAGATTGTGGGGTGCGGAGCTGGGAAACCTCCACGTTGGCTTTGTCATTGCAGTATTGTAACTCGTCAATCGGGCAATGGCAGGGCTGGTGCACCCTGGGTAGCAGTTAATAAAGAACTCTCACGTGAGCAATTATTAACTGTTAGCGAATTCCCGGACACCAGCAGGACAAGTCAGCGATCTCAGGAGTAGGGATGGTTTGCTCCCTAAACCCCCGACAAAAGTCGACTTCTCTAGGTATCTGAGAGATCGCTGGCTTGCTCGGCTCGCTTGTTTTCCCCTTGTTTTTTTTTTCTTCGTTTATCTTTCATTTTTTGTTCTAATGTTATCTATTCTTTTATCTTTTCTGTCTAATTGTTTCATTCGGTGTTGTGTTTCCATTTTCGTTTCTTGATGTGAATTAGTATGAGACCTCACCCGTTAAGAAAGGAAGAAAAGCCAGAGTGGTACTTTCTGCAAAGCGGGAGGACAATTCAAAGAGAAAAGTATTAAGAACAAAATTATAGGAGTTGGTCGTAAAAAAGTAAGTATAGGTAATAAGAAATATTAATTTCATAGTGACTAAAATTATCAATTTACGTGTCAGTTGAGTAAGTGGATATGACATTTACAATTCATTTTTCAGGGCAGCTAACATCTCACATGACCACCCACACTGGCACCGCGCACATCCGTATATTTAGGAGGAGGTATATAGGCTGATAGCAGTGTGACGCGAGATTTATTACAAACACTTCACTGAAGAAACACAAACTAATACAACCGGGAATCGAGTTATACGGCTGTGACACGTGCATACGTGCACACGTGTGACAGAGGTGAGTTCTTATCCTAACTGATTGATATCATTATTGTAACAACACTTTTCCAACAAATCCGAGGCCGATATCTGGTAAAAAGGGAATAAATATATATAAAGAATATAGTTGGTGTTGTGCGAAATTTTTGACAAGAAATCTCATGTGAATGTCAAAATTAATGGGTATTGGATGTGTTTGATCCCTTAAGGAGCCAAGACTTAGTGAAAAGATTTTCATAATAGCGATTGTGTTATATGCAACATTTTTTTTCGGATACATGGCTATTATATTATTATCAATATATACAGAGTTGCTGTCGTTTATACCACCAACGGTGCATTCATGCCAGCAGTAAACCGATAGTGGTCATCCACTCTGAGGACTGGAAGTAAATCAAGGCTGCGGAGGATGCTCATGCGCATCGAACGAACGGGTGAGGTCGCGGGCCGACGGACGCGGCGACGACGGCGGACACAAGAAACAAAGGTGAGCGGACGTCACTCCTCATATAATATAACGTGCTGTCTAGTTACACATATATTGCTATGTAGCTACAAGGTTTACTGTTACTTACATATTATGTTACGATAATAAACGAATTTCATTTCTTACCTACTATACTAAGGCAAAATAAGGTTCAATGATGCTATGTATAACTTACCAAAGTATACTGTCCGACTACCGAAGCCACAACATCTTGCTTTAAGCCCTATTTAAACAAAACGGAATATTGTCTTTTTTATTGGTATAGAGATAATTTGATGAGTTAGATTCTATTATTAATTATTCCGCGCTCTCACTTGTACACTACTGCATTGAGCACTTTATTTTTAGCGGCTACTGCTGCACCGCCAGCAGTTACAGCCGAGTGAAACAGTCTCATCACGGCAAGGGGGGTCTTTTGAAGCAATCGGCCCATTCGTGTCTCTACATCGAGGGGTCCATAGTTGAAAGAGTGAATCAATTTCTGGTTATTATTATTATTTTACATAAGGTGCTACCTTTTATTGTTACAAAAATGATTATAAAAAAGTGGTAATATTTATGTATATCAAAATTTCCTCAATGCATATGAATAGGTCTTTATTTAAAAAGAAAGTCAGATAAAACAATACTTAAAGCGGCAATGGATATTTATAAAGGCCAATTTAAACAAAGTGGCAAAATTGTAACATTTTTAAGGATGTTTTTGTATGGAACAATAAATGACTTTGTTTTGCTGATAATTTGGTAGCAACCTATATATTTCTAAAATTAGCAGTGTCCTTCTTCTTACTATGTTTATATTTGTTTAACATATTAAAATATAATTAATTGAATGTTGTTAGTTTCTGACTATTATCTGCAATGTACTTCAAATGTATCCAATTTCAGGTGTCTCTGTAGCGATAAATAAATGTCGTTTTGCATGTATTTGTTGTAGAGTTTAGGTGATTGAATTGTATAAGCTTGGCATATCCGTACGTATATTATAAACATTAAGTATAAAGTACGTTTCGTGAATGTTGTCTTTTATTAAATTAACTTAACTCTAAACAGAAGTTTTTTTATTATTTTACTTCGAATAAATGCTACTATGATGTAGCTAATGGAAATTTAATTTATTTATAAAAACTTTCACTAAATACGTCTATTAATAGGCGGTTCTTTGATTAAGAGTCACATTGGTCTGTCAATGTAGTGTAGTGTATTAATGGTAAACAGGTTCTATGGTAATATGGTAATATTCGGGTAATATATCTACAGGTAATTTCTGTGCCTCTAGTGGGAAAGGCCACAGTTCCAGTTATAGCCTATTTCTTTTTACGGTTACTTGATTTCTTTAAAACCACAAAGTTAGCAACCACGTAAAATAACGACTCCTCAAAAGTAGGAATTTTAAATGAAGTTCTTTTTCATTAGAGGCACAGATTGTGGGGTGCGGAGCTGGGAAACCTCCACGTTGGCTTTGTCATTGCAGTATTGTAACTCGTCAATCGGGCAATGGCAGGGCTGGTGCACCCTGGGTAGCAGTTAATAAAGAACTCTCACGTGAGCAATTATTAACTGTTAGCGAATTCCCGGACACCAGCAGGACAAGTCAGCGATCTCAGGAGTAGGGATGGTTTGCTCCCTAAACCCCCGACAAAAGTCGACTTCTCTAGGTATCTGAGAGATCGCTGGCTTGCTCGGCTCGCTTGTTTTCCCCTTGTTTTTTTTTTCTTCGTTTATCTTTCATTTTTTGTTCTAATGTTATCTATTCTTTTATCTTTTCTGTCTAATTGTTTCGTTCGGTGTTGTGTTTCCATTTTCGTTTCTTGATGTGAATTAGTATGAGACCTCACCCGTTAAGAAAGGAACAAAAGCCAGAGTGGTACTTTCTGCAAAGCGGGAGGAGAATTCAAAGAGAAAAGCATTAAGAACAAAATTATAGGAGTTGGTCGTAAAAAAGTAAGTATAGATAATAAGAAATATTAATTTCATAGTGACTAAAATTATCAATTTACGTGTCAGTTGAGTAAGTGGATATGACATTTACAATTCATTTTTCAGGGCAGCTAACATCTCACATGACCACCCACACTGGCACCGCGCACATCCGTATATTTAGGAGGAGGTATATAGGCTGATAGCAGTGTGACGCGAGATTTATTACAAACACTTCACTGAAGAAACACAAACTAATACAACCGGGAATCGAGTTATACGGCTGTGACACGTGCATACGTGCACACGTGTGACAGAGGTGAGTTCTTATCCTAACTGATTGATATCATTATTGTAACAACACTTTTCCAACAAATCCGAGGCCGATATCTGGTAAAAAGGGAATAAATATATATAAAGAATATAGTTGGTGTTGTGCGAAATTTTTGACATGAAATCTCATGTGAATGCCAAAATTAATGGGTATTGGATGTGTTTGATCCCTTAAGGAGCCAAGACTTAGTGAAAAGATTTTCATAATAGCGATTGTGTTATATGCAACATTTTTTTTCGGATACATGGCTATTATATTATTATCAATATATACAGAGTTGCTGTCGTTTATACCACCAACGGTGCATTCATGCCAGCAGTAAACCGATAGTGGTCATCCACTCTGAGGACTGGAAGTAAATCAAGGCTGCGGAGGATGCTCATGCGCATCGAACGAACGGGTGAGGTCGCGGGCCGACGGACGCGGCGACGACGGCGGACACAAGAAACAAAGGTGAGCGGACGTCACTCCTCATATAATATAACGTGCTGTCTAGTTACACATATATTGCTATGTAGCTACAAGGTTTTCTGTTACTTACATATTATGTTACGATAATAAACGAATTTCATTTCTTACCTACTATACTAAGGCAAAATAAGGTTCAATGATGCTATGTATAACTTACCAAAGTATACTGTCCGGCTACCGAAGCCACAACATCTTGCTTTAAGCCCTATTTAAACAAAACGGAACATTGTCTTTTTTATTGGTATAGAGATAATTTGGTGAGTTAGATTCTATTATTAATTA
Organism: Achroia grisella; assembly: GCF_030625045.1. Classification (NCBI taxonomy): domain Eukaryota; kingdom Metazoa; phylum Arthropoda; class Insecta; order Lepidoptera; family Pyralidae; genus Achroia; species Achroia grisella. Next base: position 1,807,194 of record NW_026712977.1, on the reverse strand, counting down.
TTCCGCGCTCTCACTTGTACACTACTGCATTGAGCACTTTATTTTTAGCGGCTACTGCTGCACCGCCAGCAGTTACAGCCGAGTGAAACAGTCTCATCACGGCAAGGGGGGTCTTTTGAAGCAATCGGCCCATTCGTGTCTCTACATCGAGGGGTGCATAGTTGAAAGAGTGAATCAATTTCTGGTTATTATTATTATTTTACATAAGGTGCTACCTTTTATTGTTACAAAAATGATTATAAAAAAGTGGTAATATTTATGTATATCAAAATTTCCTCAATGCATATGAATAGGTCTTTATTTAAAAAGAAAGTCAGATAAAACAATACTTAAAGCGGCAATGGATATTTATAAAGGCCAATTTAAACAAAGTGGCAAAATTGTAACATTTTTAAGGATGTTTTTGTATGGAACAATAAATGACTTTGTTTTGCTGATAATTTGGTAGCAACCTATATATTTCTAAAATTAGCAGTGTCCTTCTTCTTACTATGTTTATATTTGTTTAACATATTAAAATATAATTAATTGAATGTTGTTAGTTTCTGACTATTATCTGCAATGTACTTCAAATGTATCCAATTTCAGGTGTCTCTGTAGCGATAAATAAATGTCGTTTTGCATGTATTTGTTGTAGAGTTTAGGTGATTGAATTGTATAAGCTTGGCATATCCGTACGTATATTATAAACATTAAGTATAAAGTACGTTTCGTGAATGTTGTCTTTTATTAAATTAACTTAACTCTAAACAGAAGTTTTTTTATTATTTTACTTCGAATAAATGCTACTATGATGTAGCTAATGGAAATTTAATTTATTTATAAAAACTTTCACTAAATACGTCTATTAATAGGCGGTTCTTTGATTAAGAGTCACATTGGTCTGTCAATGTAGTGTAGTGTATTAATGGTAAACAGGTTCTATGGTAATATGGTAATATTCGGGTAATATATCTACAGGTAATTTCTGTGCCTCTAGTGGGAAAGGCCACAGTTCCAGTTATAGCCTATTTCTTTTTACGGTTACTTGATTTCTTTAAAACCACAAAGTTAGCAACCACGTAAAATAACGACTCCTCAAAAGTAGGAATTTTAAATGAAGTTCTTTTTCATTAGAGGCACAGATTGTGGGGTGCGGAGCTGGGAAACCTCCACGTTGGCTTTGTCATTGCAGTATTGTAACTCGTCAATCGGGCAATGGCAGGGCTGGTGCACCCTGGGTAGCAGTTAATAAAGAACTCTCACGTGAGCAATTATTAACTGTTAGCGAATTCCCGGACACCAGCAGGACAAGTCAGCGATCTCAGGAGTAGGGATGGTTTGCTCCCTAAACCCCCGACAAAAGTCGACTTCTCTAGGTATCTGAGAGATCGCTGGCTTGCTCGGCTCGCTTGTTTTCCCCTTGTTTTTTTTTTCTTCGTTTATCCTTCATTTTTTGTTCTAATGTTATCTATTCTGTCTAATTGTTTCGTTCGGTGTTGTGTTTCCATTTTCGTTTCTTGGTGTGAATTAGTATGAGACCTCACCCGTTAAGAAAGGAAGAAAAGCCAGAGTGGTACTTTCTGCAAAGCGGGAGGAGAATTCAAAGAGAAAAGCATTAAGAACAAAATTATAGGAGTTGGTCGTAAAAAAGTAAGTATAGGTAATAAGAAATATTAATTTCATAGTGACTAAAATTATCAATTTACGTGTCAGTTGAGTAAGTGGATATGACATTTACAATTCATTTTTCAGGGCAGCTAACATCTCACATGACCACCCACACTGGCACCGCGCACATCCGTATATTTAGGAGGAGGTATATAGGCTGATAGCAGTGTGACGCGAGATTTATTACAAACACTTCACTGAAGAAACACAAACTAATACAACCGGGAATCGAGTTATACGGCTGTGACACGTGCATACGTGCACACGTGAGACAGAGGTGAGTTCTTATCCTAACTGATTGATATCATTATTGTAACAACACTTTTCCAACAAATCCGAGGCCGATATCTGGTAAAAAGGGAATAAATATATATAAAGAATATAGTTGGTGTTGTGCGAAATTTTCGACAAGAAATCTCATGTGAATGCCAAAATTAATGGGTATTGGTTGTGTTTGATCCCTTAAGGAGCCAAGACTTAGTGAAAAGATTTTCATAATAGTGATTGTATTATATGCAACATTTTTTTTCGGATACATGGCTATTATATTATTATCAATATATACAGAGTTGCTGTCGTTTATACCACCAACGGTGCATTCATGCCAGCAGTAAACCGATAGTGGTCATCCACTCTGAGGACTGGAAGTAAATCAAGGCTGCGGAGGATGCTCATGCGCATCGAACGAACGGGTGAGGTCGCGGGCCGACGGACGCGGCGACGACGGCGGACACAAGAAACAAAGGTGAGCGGACGTCACTCCTCATATAATATAACGTGCTGTCTAGTTACACATATATTGCTATGTAGCTACAAGGTTTACTGTTACTTACATATTATGTTACGATAATAAACGAATTTCATTTCTTACCTACTATACTAAGGCAAAATAAGGTTCAATGATGCTATGTATAACTTACCAAAGTATACTATCCGACTACCGAAGCCACAACATCTTGCTTTAAGCCCTATTTAAACAAAACGGAATATTGTCTTTTTTATTGGTATAGAGATAATTTGATGAGTTAGATTCTATTATTAATTATTCCGCGCTCTCACTTGTACACTACTGCATTGAGCACTTTATTTTTAGCGGCTACTGCTGCACCGCCAGCAGTTACAGCCGAGTGAAACAGTCTCATCACGGCAAGGGGGGTCTTTTGAAGCAATCGGCCCATTCGTGTCTCTACATCGAGGGGTGCATAGTTGAAAGAGTGAATCAATTTCTGGTTATTATTATTATTTTACATAAGGTGCTACCTTTTATTGTTACAAAAATTATTATAAAAAAATGGTAATAATTATGTATATCAAAATTTCCTCAATGCATATGAATAGGTCTTTATTTAAAAAGAAAGTCAGATAAAACAATACTTAAAGCGGCAATGTATATTTATAAAGGCCAATTTAAACAAAGTGGCAAAATTGTAACATTTTTAAGGATGTTTTTGTATGGAACAATAAATGACTTTGTTTTACTGATAATTTGGTAGCAACCTATATATTTCTAAAATTAGCAGTGTCCTTCTTATTACTGTGTTTATCTTTGTTTAACATATTAAAATATAATTAATTGAATGTTGTTAGTTTCTGACTATTATCTGCAATGTACTTCAAATGTATCCAATTTCAGGTGTCTCTGTAGCGATAAATAAATGTCGTTTTGCATGTATTTGTTGTAGAGTTTAGATGATTGAATTGTATAAGCTTGGCATATCCGTACGTATATTATAAACATTAAGTATAAAGTACGTTTCGTGAATGTTGTCTTTTATTAAATTAACTTAACTCTAAACAGAAGTTTTTTTTATTATTTTACTTCGAATAAATGCTACTATGATGTAGCTAATGGAAATTTAATTTATTTATAAAAACTTTCACTAAATACGTCTATTAATAGGCGGTTCTTTGATTAAGAGTCACTTTGGTCTGTCAATGTAGTGTAGTGTATTAATGGTAAACAGGTTCTATGGTAATATGGTAATATTCAGGTAATATATCTGCAGGTAATTTCTGTGCCTCTAGTGGGAAAGGCCACAGTTCCAGTTATAGCCTATTTCTTTTTACGGTTACTTGATTTCTTTAAAACCACAAAGTTAGCAACCACGTAAAATAACGACTCCTCAAAAGTAGGAATTTTAAATGAAGTTCTTTTTCATTAGAGGCACAGATTGTGGGGTGCGGAGCTGGGAAACCTCCACGTTGGCTTTGTCATTGCAGTATTGTAACTCGTCAATCGGGCAATGGCAGGGCTGGTGCACCCTGGGTAGCAGTTAATAAAGAACTCTCACGTGAGCAATTATTAACTGTTAGCGAATTCCCGGACACCAGCAGGACAAGTCAGCGATCTCAGGAGTAGGGATGGTTTGCTCCCTAAACCCCCGACAAAAGTCGACTTCTCTAGGTATCTGAGAGATCGCTGGCTTGCTCGGCTCGCTTGTTTTCCCCTTGTTTTTTTTTCTTCGTTTATCTTTCATTTTTTGTTCTAATGTTAGCTATTCTTTTATCTTTTCTGTCTAATTGTTTCGTTCGGTCTTGTGTTTCCTTTTTCGTTTCTTGATGTGAATTAACAGCTAACATCTCACATGACCACCCACAGTGGCACCGCGCACATCCGTATATTTAGGAGGAGGTATATAGGCTGATAGCAGTGTGACGCGAGATTTATTACAAACACTTCACTGAAGAAACACAAACTAATACAACCGGGAATCGAGTTATACGGCTGTGACACGTGCATACGTGCACACGTGTGACAGAGGTGAGTTCTTATCCTAACTGATTGATATCATTATTGTAACACCACTTTTCCAACAAATCCGAGGCCAATATTTGGTAAAAAGGTAAGAAATATATATAAAGAATAGTTGGTTGTGCGTGTATAATAAGAAAGAAGATAAGGAAGAGAGTATAAGAAATGTCATGTGAATGCCAAAATTAATGGGTATTGGTTGTGTTTGATCCCTTAAGGACTTAGTGAAAAGATTTTAATAATAGTGATTGTGTTATATGCAACATTTTGTTTCGGATACATGGCTATTATATTATTAGTAATATATACAGAGTTGCTGTCGTTTATACCACCAACGGAGCATTCATGCTAGCAGTATACCGATAGTGGTCATCCACTCTGTGGACTGGAAGTAAATCAAGGCTGCAGAGGATGCTCACGCGCATCGAACGAACGGGTGAGGTTACAACAAACAAAAGCAACAAAGGTGAGATCTAGTTACATACATTGCTATGTAGCTACAGGGTTTATTGTTATTTACATATGTTACGATAATAAAGGAATTTCATTTCTTAACCACTAATGCAAAATAAGTTTCATTGATTCCTTGTATAACTTACCAAAGTATACTGTCCGACTACCGAAGCCACAACATCTTGTTTTAAGCCCAATTTCAATAAAACGGAATATTTTCTTTTGTTACATATATTTTTTTATAACTAACTTGTGACATTAGTCACAAAATTTCATTATTATCATAACATTTACGTCTAGTACCGTGTCCTTCAGAAGCGAATACAGATAATTTGGTAGCATCCTATAAGTATAGGAAATGTTAAAAATGAATACGCAATGATTTTACTGGTATGGTATATTGACTATTACTGGTTAATAGGTTCTGTGTAATATGTCCGCAGGTAATTTCTGTGCCTCTAGTGGATGGCTATAATTTAAATGAAATTCTTTTTCATTAGAGGCATAGATTGTGGGGTGCAAAGCTGGGAAACCTCCACGTTGGCTTTGTCATTGCAGGATTGTTTTTCCTCGTTGATACGTCCGCATGGAACTCGTCAGTCAGGCGATGGCAGGGCTGGTGCACCCTGGGTAACAGTTAATAAAGAACTCTTACGTGAGCAGTTATTGACTGTTAGCTAATTCCCGGACACCGGTAGGACAAGTCAGCGATCTTAGGAAGAGGGATGATTTGATCCCTAATTCTTCGACGAATGTCGACTACTTTGGGGTATTTTTAGTGAAAGATTGCTGGCTTGCTTGGCTCACTTATTTTTTGTTCGTTTCTCTTTCGATGTTAGTTATATTTTTGTTTTATTCAGTGTTGTGTTTCCTTTTCCGTTTCTTGAAATGAATGAGTACGAGACCTGAGTCTGGAAAAAGATAACAAAGGTGCCTTATAGAAGGAAAATGAGAAAAATTATAGTAGTTTATTGTATAAAAGCATAGATAATAATAACAATTTTAATAGTAATGGTTAGTAATGCCGCACCCTAGACCACGCTTAATAACTGCTCTTATAAGAGTTTTTGTTAGCTGTTGGTCAATTCCTGGACGTGAGCTCGACGAGTCCGCGATCTTAAGAGGAGGAATGGTTTTCTCCCTAAACCACTGACAAAAGTCGACTTATCTAGGTGTATGAGAGATCGCTGCCTTGATGGGCTCGCTTATTTACGTCTCTGCTTTACTTTGTATGTTGTGATGTTAGTTATTCTCTCTCTATTCTTTTATCTTTTTTAATTTTTGTATTGTTCGGTTTTGTTGTGTTTCGGGTAGGAGAAGTCCGCGATCTTTGGTGGAAGAATGGCTTGCTCGCTACAGTTTCGACAAAAGTCGACTCCTCTTGGGATGTGAATGATTTCTGATTTACCCTATGACTGATTATTCTGTTGTTTTGTTTTAGCTTGTTGTTAGCTAGTATTTCTCTGTTATTTTATCTTTCTGTCAATTTCTGTTATATTTGGTGTTGTGTGTCCTTTTTCGTGACTTCAGCCGAGTGAATACGAGACCTCACTTAAGAAAAAGTAAAACGTCAGCGAGTTATCTCCCCGCAAAGCCCAAGGACAATTCAAAGATTTATTGAAAGCAGATAGATGAAGCAACGCCTAAATCGGCAAAGGGCATTTCATTAAGCCAGTGTACACAATATACAATATTAAGATTTATTAATAATGTTTTTGTATGAAAGAATAAAGGACCTTAAGGACATGATTTCTTTCATGTAAATGAGTTTATACGACCATTAGTATGATGTCATCTGTAAAAGGATATGCAGCTGTATCGTACATATTTTTTTGTATTTATGTAACATAATAAAGTATAATTCTATAAATTGTGTTTGTTCTTGATGTATACCTATTGTTCCTTGTAATTTGTGTTATTTACACTATATGCACAACATTAAAGTATGTAAATAAATGTGATTTTGTAGGTATTTGTCATCGAGATTATGTAATTTAATTGTATAAGCTTCCTATAATATATGTATGTGATATGTTATAAAAATTAATTATGAAGAACTTTTTATTCATTTTATTCGCTGTACCATTTTAAACAGAAGTTTGTTTATTTATTTACTCTAATATCCACTCTACTCTAACAATCTAGGGTATAGCGACAGTGCTCGTAATTTACAATAACTGATAACTAAATAGGTAAATATACAAGAGTTCTAAAGTTGTCTTCAAACCTAAAATTAAAATAAACATTTAACTTAATAATTTCAGTTAGAGTAGTGTGGCGATGATTAGATTTTTCGGTAAAATAGTTTAGTATGGATTGACATATGTCAACTGGAATACATGGTCCAGCCTATCACTGGATGAAATCAAATTTAACAAATCCTTCTCCATATACATACCAAGTATTCTAGTAAGTACTGTACTTTAAATCTGATATGAGCTTCTCATGTTAAAGTTAAAGTACGAAAACTCTTCTATCCCCTAAGGTAGCGTGTTAATACATATTCCTACGCGTATACTAAAGACCTAGAAAAAATTATATATCCATATTGTTTTTCATTTGCAGGTACGGTTCTGTTCAAATATCAAAAAGGCCAAGAAAACAAAGTATTTTTTGTTCGAGAATTGAACCTACAACCCGTAAAGCGGTGGCTGCTAGATCAATCTGTCAATAAAAGGGCCCCAGTACCTGATAGCAGGCTCCAACTCGCCCAAACTGAATAATGCACATAGGACTGTAGGCATTTGGGCTGCGGAGCCGGGAAACCTCGACGTTGGCTTTGTCCCTGCTGGACTACTTTTCCTTGTGGTTACGTCCGCGTGGAACTCGTCAGTCACGTAATAGCCCAGCTGGTACACCCTGGGTAACGGCTAATAACTGCTCTTATGAGAGTTCTTATTAGCTATTGGTCATTATTCCCGGAGGCGTGCAGGACGAATCCGCAATCTTTCGGTCCCTAAACATTCGACTAAGTCATAGACTGTTCTGGGCATGCAAGGAATCGCAGACTTGCCCAACTTGCTTCTTATCCTCTTGTTTTCTTCATCTTTTTTGTTTTATTTTGTATGTTTTCTTTTATTGTTTCTGAGTTCTTTTATATTCACTATGTTTTATCTTTTCTATTTTTTCATTCGGAGTTGCATTTCCATATCTGTTTCTTAATGTGAATGAGTAAGAGACATTATCCTGGAAGAAAGTAAAGATTAAAAAAAGGTAACCCAGAGAGGTAACCATTTAGAGATGCGAAAGAAAAATATAAAGTTTATCGTAAAAAGTAAGTATAGGTAATAATAGTAATTTTTAATCTTCTGGTAGTTATTAAATATATCGATTTACGTGTTTAGTTTCCACGAATATTATCTTAAATATAATTATTGTATTCAACAGAATGGTCATCTTAATATTAAGTTTTAGTCCTGTGGTAGTCATTAAATATAACGATTTGCGTGTTAACTTTAACAAATATTATATATTTTTTTAATTTTTAAGTAAATTACTGAATTAGTTTAAATATAATTATTGTATTTCAACAGAATGGACATCATACCTCCCAAATTGTAATGGTGCTGGATCAGTTGATTAATGATTGTATACTGGTGATGTCACACGAATCACAATTAAGTAATTCCATACGAGGGTTGACGTTAAGCAGAAGCAAACTTACATCTAATTACTAGTATATGACAAACTTTTGTTGGCGCTGTACTAATGATATGACTATTTTGTTCATTACGTAAGTTTATTTGAATATGAATTTATATTACATATTTTTAGTGAAAGAATTAATTTATATTATAATTTAATTTCCAGGGCAGGTAACATCTCACATGGCTACTCACACTGGCACCACGCACATCCGCATAGATGTGAGGCGTGTATTGCCAGATTTACTACAAGTACTTCATCAAAGAAACAAACGAATACATCTGGGAATCGAGCCATACGGCTGTGTCACGTGCTAACAGAGGTGAGTTTTTGTTTCGTCCTAATTGTATTAACATTATTGTAACACCACTTTTTTAACAAGGTATATACTACCCATATATAAGCTGAACCCGCGCAGATATGTGGAGTGATAACATTCCTAAGGGTTGCGGGGAATAACTAGAAGAGAAGGGCTGAGAATCGTGCCCCGCCACTGGACATTGTCACCAATTAAATATACAATGTACGTTGTATAGAGCGAGTAGATTAAAGCAATCCGAGATGGATTATGGTATTTTCTTTGCTGTCAAATTACGAGTAACAGTGCGAGTAGCCTATTTTATACTTTAAAGCGGTCATAGCCAAACTAAGTTATCGTCAGTAAGTAATTCCTTTATTACCATTCCATTCTACCACTTATATACAACACTTTACTTTCAGCGCCTGTTGATGCAGTCAACAGTTCCAGCTCGGCGAAACAATCTTATCACAGCATGCGGTTTGTCATCGAAAGCACATCGGCCCAATCAAGTATCTACGTCGAAGGGTGCGAAGTCGAAAGAATGAATCAATTTCTGATTATTTAGGTTTATAGTAGGTATATAAGATTTTAAATTATATAAATGGTTATAACGATATTATCATAATGATAATAAAAGAATTGTTCGTCTCTATGTAATTAAATTATGTAATACAATAAAAATAAAACAAAAATTCTTCACGGTTTAGCACACCGCTTTATGGTCGTGGGTTCGATTCCTCGCACCGTACAAACATTGGTATTCATGAGTATGATAGTTTGTATCGGTCTGGGTGTTTTCTATGTATAATATGTATTTATTTACAAAAAAAATGTATCCATGTATTTATATCAGTTGTCTAGTACCCATAACACAAGCTCTGCTTAGCTTGGGACTAGACGGCGCTGTATGAATTGTCCTGAGATATTATTATTATTATTAAAAAGTATGTCTCTTTAAAGTGGGTTAGATAAGCAATAGCTATGGGACATATTTATATTCTTTTAAAGGATAATTACATAAAGTATAATTTAATTTTATTAAGGATGTTTTTTTTTAATACCATAAATTATATTAGGCACACGAATTTCTTACACTCTGCATATACTATACTACAACTATAAAAAGAATGCAGATAAGTTGGTAACATTCTATATAACAATATTATATATATGGAACTTCACAGAATTTCTGTTCATAATTCATGCTTATTTACGATTATTATCTATAATGTAGTACAAGTGTCTATTATTACACTATATATATATAATTGATGTGATTTTATCAGTAATTGTTGTAGAGATTAGATGATTGAATCGTATAGGAATATAGAAGTAATATAGGTAACTGGAAAATGTAACTATCATTATTTTTTTTTATTATTTATTTATTTACAACCTTTATACTGAAGAGTTAATAATAATTTATTTATTTGTAATCGATTTACTGTACATGTACAGTACAAGATGTTATGGAAAACAGTAAAAGTGCTATATTCGTTACCATCATTTGATTTTTACATAATTGTTATATTTAGTAAAATTAAATATATTTATAATATTTTTTTAAGAAATGTCGGGTTAGGAAACAAAACTAACTGAAGTACAAGTGAATGGATATTTATTTATTACTCTGTCACGCAAAAACTATAGTACCAATTTTATTTCCAACTAGCTATTCCCGCGACTTCGTCAGCGTGGAATTTAACTTTAATTTTCTAAAATAAAAGTTAAAATAAGGAGTAACTTAGGCTAAATTACTCCTTATTACATCAGCTAACTGCCAATAAAAGTCCCGTCAAAATCGGTTCAGCCATTTCAGAGATTGGCCGGAACAAACAGACAGTCAGACATAAATTGTAAATAATGTTATTTTGGTGTATGTACAGTATTTATATTCATATGCATGTAAAAAACGGTTATTCCAATATTACAAACAGACACTCCAATTGATATGTATAGATAATATATGTAGTTAAACGGGTCGCGCGCAGACCACGGCTAGTGCAATCTAGCCGAAATATCGTGAGAGGAAATACCTTTATTTACCATAAAATTATGTGTATATTTTATTGTTTAAATCATTATCATAATAGAATAGTATTCCCATTCACTGTAGATACTATAAAAAGTACTATTTTATCTATGTATGTAATCTTATTAATTTATTGTCAATTTTTATGTTTACTTTGTTAGTAATAGCTGAGAGCTTAGGTGCGTCATCGTCGATTGTATTAATTTACTGATAAAGGCTATAACAGAATAGCAGAGAGTGTGGACTCACTGCCCCCCTCTGAGTTATAGACCGTTTTGTCTCGTTTATTACTTTTAAATTTGATTATTATACTGGCTGTAGTCGCGACTTCGTCCGCGTGGAATTTAACTTTATTTTTCTAAAATAAAAGTAGCCTAAGTCACTCCTTATTAAATCAGCTACTTGCCAAAAAAAGTTCGTCAAAATCAGTCCATCCCTTTCAGAGATTAGCCGGAACAAACAGACCGATAAACAGACAGACAACAATTGTTAAAAATGTTAATTTGGTATATGTACCGTATTTATATTTATATATGCATGTAGTACAAAACGGTTATTTCAATATTACAAACAGGCACTATAATTTTATTTATATATATAGATTAATATCTGTAATGTAGTTCAAGTGTCTATTACTACACTACGTATATAAATTGATGTGATTTTATCAGTAATTGTGTAGATTAAATTAAATGATTTAAATTAAATTATATAGGAATATAAAAGTAATATAAGTGGAAAAAGTAACTGGCATTATTATTTTCAACCCTTACACCGAAGAGTAGTGAAGAGTCTGTACATGTACAGTACAAGATATTATTATTGTATTTAGTCAAATATATTTGAAAGCATAAATACGCTGGTATTTGCTTGCTTTGCATTTGCTAAAAAATAATGCAACAAAATTGACTTAAGTCATATGACAATGAGTAACTGTTTGTGCATATCAATAAATTATTAATAATAATTAATATACCTATATAACCTATATAGCTATATCTTTTAAAGTTATAAGTTATAACCAACATGTCATAATTATGTATAGGTATACGCTATATTACTTTAAAATATTATCAAAATCTATTACCTACTACGTACGTACTACCACAGATAACATAATATGTACTACTATGTACTAATACAAATAAACCGAGATTAAACGATGTCGGTACCTAACGGGTGTATTCCTAGTATCATATTGTCGCCGTCGCCATTCCAAAGGACTAAGATGACATGCCCCTTATTTTGTCATTTCACTGCATGGTATACTTTACTCTTTGTTAACCAAACCTACGATCGAATATACAATACAAAGCAAACAACTCGACGGTTGAAATATTATAGACGAGACTTTCTCAGACTACCTTTTACGGTTTACCTTAATTATCTGAAAGCTATAGGGCAATTATACACATATAATTACGATAAAATCACGGAATCTTATCAAGTTTTATATTTTATATTATAAATCCTATATTTATACTCATATAAAATTTGTTTTGATTATTGAGAATCAATCAAAATAAATAAGACGTAAGATCCTATGATTTTTCTTAATTGCACGTCTAAATAATGATCGCGTCTAATTTAAAACAGTATAGGTACTACATACAGTATAGGTAATTACATACACTTTAAAAAAATTAAATTCATAATCACAAGCGAAAAATTCAACACAAAAAATAGATAAAATCCTGAATGGCACGCAAGCTTTCCCGCGTTCAAAAGGGCGCGCTCTTGATCACAAGTGAAGGGCTCATGGACAGACTTCACAAGCCTTAGTTCTAAATTTGCAAAATCTATTTTTAAATGAAATATATTCGAGTTTGTTAAAAAAAATGGAATGAAGGAAAAAGAATATTTTTTTTCCATTATTTTCTGTTTTCTTTTTGCTATTTGTTTTTTCTGTAATAAGTTTTATACCGTTTCCTTTTTTTTCTAACTTTTTCATTAATCTATACATGACGCCTATCCCAAATGCGGATAAGATAAGGAAAATCAGATGATGACCCCGTATTTTGTTCCACTACCATAGGTACAAAACTTGTACAAACTTATTTTATAAAAACATTCGAAGTAAAATATTTTATAGGGACATATGGTTCCTCCTGGAAACCATGGGACTAACTGACCTTATCGTATCATCCGCTAATGATGCCTCGCCAACATAAACCCGCATGCTGGTGCACCATTATCATCCATTAAAAAACTGGTATTTGTGGAAACAAATAACGCTCATGATATTTTACTAACTAATTATAAAATCCTAGGTATATAATATATTTATATTTAATACGGATACCTACGAGTATTTATAGGTATTATTTGTTAGTTATCTCGAAATCTTTATTTATTATGTACGAAATACCATAAACAGTAAGTATAAATTCGTAAAGTAAGTGTAAATAAAATATATAAATAAGCAGCGTTCATTTGTAACAATTTCTCTAGAAAATTGAATAGTCATTTGAAGTATTTAGTTGGATATATTTATAATAATTAAATTTATATATATAAACTTTATTAATCCTCAAAAATAAATAACATATGGAGATACTAGCGTAGCCGCTAAAACCCAATTACAAAGGAAGAGAGAACTAGCCCGAATAACAAAGCTGTTTTTTGCCTATAACAAATCGTATCTAGACAACAGTATTGCTGCGCGGTGTAAGTAAATTCACCACATATTATGATGTTCCGCTCGGTTTTACTTTTGTATACACTAATTCGATAAAACTATACTCTCAGCTATGAATTCTGATTTCTCTTGGAGAAACATCGTAAATTGAGATTCACGATGTTTCTCCATCAGCGAGGTTAGTGCCTAACAATGTGGCAAAAAATAAAATTTTCTATTCGTTACCAAAAATAACCATTTTAACGCTGCTGTATACAATGGCAACCCTTGCAAAAAAACTAGTCGGCGCCATTTTATGAACATGCTGTGTTACCAACTTATTTGTAAATCGAAGAGGCGCTAATAGCAGAGTGGTGTTGTCATTATATAAATATTGATTATATATTAGGGTAATAGAATGCTACCCTGTGCTAGATACACAGTATAGATCTAGATTTATTTACATTTCTAATATTGAGAATCTTAAAAAATACAGTAGCATTATATAATGTACTGTATTTGTTGATTATAAATTGAATATAGTAATGAAATTTTATTTCAACTGTAGCATAATGGGTAAAATGTATACTATATGATGACAACATTGAGTACTTAAGCGAAACTGCAACTGACTATTAAATAACATTTCAATATGTGGGCCTTAGTTCCAATTTTTGCCACTTCATAAATAAGTTTGTGGCTTTCCAGTTATGTTAGACAATTATAAGGACGACACTTTGTATCAGGATCAGTTAGGAGTAACAAGAAACCCTTTCTGCAATTCTTTGGGCAAAAGATAGCATGTCATCTGGAGCAAGTACGTATGTTTTATGTAAATATTTCTAAAGACTTTATTTCAATCTGTTTACTTTATAATATTAATAAATACTGTTAGCATGGCGTATAAAGCTAATGCTCACTTATTTTTTTGAATTATTTGAAAGCATCTATATAGCAAAAATTTTAAAGTACCTTTAAAAACTCTAGTTAATCCAAAGACAAAAGGCGTTGCTTAAATATCTTTTCCATTTTCAAAGGATTTTAAAAGGTAATAAATAACTTTAGTGTTTCTCTCTCTGTGCTATATCTTCGTTCTATATTTTAGAAATTAACAGTGTTTAGGATATGCCTAGTATTCACAATCTAAATTATTCATATGGAACCTCATTTGGTTTTGTGTAGATTGTGATTTGAAAGTGCATTTAAATAGTAGCCTATGAGCCCATGATGGCCTTATATTTGTGTCCCCAACACAAGTAAACTTACATTATTTTATGAAAGCTGAAGTATATATATAGAACTATTAAACTGTGTTTCCTAAATTGCCAGACAGTTTGTTAGGTAAGAAAGGTGAATACAATTTAATCTCAAATTTATTATAAGTATATGAAATAAAAAAATTTCACACATTGTTCGTATCAGTATTACAAGTTATAACACTGCTACGATAAATATATAAAAAAATGGAGTTTCTTAAAATAACAAATTTGATGTGAAGATTTTCACACCTTTGTTACCTGTTACCTGCCAAAGGAACCAGGGCCTAGGTTGCATGGGGATTGTCCTTACTTTTGTTGGGGACACACATACAAGAACTTTCACACTTACTACTAAGACATATGTCTGAAGAGGGAACAGATTTATTTGTATGTAGTCTGTGTGATTTCACAAGGACCGCATTGTATTTTATAAGCTATGTTACCAAACTGGTGTTGTAATGTTGGATGCACTGTTGTATTGGGCATATGCCTGTAATGATAGTGTGTATATAAATAAATAAATGTCTGGCATTGTGGGCTCTTGCTCTATAGTATTGTGCATTGCATCATCACATGGTTATTTGTATATTTTTGTTACCATATATTAGTGCATAATTGTACAATAATTCCTTAAATGTACCATCAAAAATGTGGTACTTACATTTTTTAAAATTTATCCAAAAGAATTCTGTCTGACTTCATTGTTGGATGGTGACTCCTTTATAATCTTTTAATTATATATTTTATCTCTCCACTAATATAATACTTAAAATAAATTATTGAGTACAAATATATTTAGTCTTTATAATTATAAGGTATTTCCATTTATTAAATTATTATATATTGACGACCTCTGTGGTTGAGTGGTTTAGCACACCTCCTTACTTCCAATGATAGTGGGTTTGATTCCTCACACGGCACAAACATTTGTATTCCTGAGTATGATTGTTTGTATCGGTCTGGGTATTTTCTATGTATAATATGTATGTATTTATGAAAAAAATGTATCAATGTATTTGTATCAGTTATATAGTACCCATAACACAAGCTTTACTAACTTCGGTCTAGATGGCGCTGTGTAAATTGAGATTATTATTTATACTGTGTTTAATTTTATTCAATCAGGTTCAGAAATGTTACCTGGAGGTGCTAACTCAATCAATTTTAAGCCTTCGCCTAATTTTAAACACATGAAGAAGTATTTAAAATCTAAGTTTGAGGAAGAAGATAAGGTAGCGTCGACGTCTAGTGTACCGTCAGGGTCTGCGTCTACGTCTATGTCAAATAAAATATTGGAAAACGACAGTAAGGTAAAAATGACAGTGCAACCACCACTACCACCAAATTCTCCACCACCAGACAATCCTTTGAATTTTAAACTTAAGACGGAGGTTGTGGATGATACGTATGAAGTTAGCACAGAAAAAAAACCAAATATGGAACAGACAGGAGAATATTCTATTGAGTTTGAGTCCGCAGAAAAACCTAAAAAAACAATGTGCAAGGATTTCATTCGTGGTACATGCAAGAGAGGAGAAACCTGCATTTATGCGCATGTGTTGGATTTGGCTCAACTAAAAGGTGTATACAAGTTTTGTCGTGATTATGCTAATGGAAAATGTAAACGAGCAATGTGCTTCTTCGTACATGCTACTACTTTTGAAAAGGAAAGTTTTTTTAGAACGGGATATTTGCCACCACATACATTGAGCCATTTGAAAGAGGGAAATGTCATTCGACCACACTCACTTCCTGAAGGTAAGCCTTTGTAGGTCTTTTCTCTTCCTTTCTTATTTTCTCTGGTATTTATAAAATATATGTTGAAAGCACTTACATTTTTATATATTTATACAAAATTTTATATCTTCACAGACTCACATTGATTAAATTTCATTATTATTACAAAATGATATTGCACTTCAATTAGGAGGTTCTCCTCAATTCCTCTGAAATATTTATAATTATTTATTTATTTTAAATTTACAGTCTTCAAGTTTATTTTAAATGTACACCAATTATTCTGTTGTTTCTGTATATGATCCATTGTGGATTTAAGTATTATATAACTTCATAACTGGTATTCATTTACTAATAGATTCATTCAGTTTTCTATATTAATCTTAGTGTGGGTTTTTTTTTTACAAAAAATAAAAGTCAATCCATTACCAAATATACCATTTTTTAAAATATATCTGCAGAAAAGAATGTTAATTATTAATTTCTAGAAGAATATGACCATTTTTACATTACTAGTTAAATCCACCATTTCATGTTAATGTTTTTTCATTTGTTAATTTATCTTAATTAGAAACTAATGTTATGTTATGCTAATGATTATTATCACAAATTATATTAATCAATTTTGCTGCAGGCCCTTCACGTGAAGTAATGCATCCAGTATATCCTAGCCCACCAACGGAAATGCAAGCTGGGTAATTATGTTGATATATATACTTAATGTAATAATAAAGATTGGGAAATATATTTAATAGAGAAGGAAATACATATATGACACATATTATGAAACTAAAGATGATGTCTCTTGGTACATTTTATATCATCATAATGCTTCTCTTGTGGAGACTTTGAAGTCCAAGTGTAATATGTTTTTTCTAATAGATAGCAATGAAATTTTACCACCTAGACTATCATTATATGCTATCAGGTTATCAATGGTGGATAATAGAATCAGCAGGAAGGGGGAAAACACACTTCTTTCTTAATGTTTATTTAACCTTTATAAAATATTGACTTTTTTTGTTTTCTTACATTTAATGTAATTACTAAATCCGATGAGGATGGACATGGGTCTCTTTCATATCAGGTAATGGTAAACGGTAGGTACGGTCACAATCGCGCTTTTTTTTGAAAATGAGATTATTTTGCGCCCCCAGATGCTATTCGGGGCCACCAGGACAGGCCACAAGAAACGAAAGACGGGACAGTCCCATTCAAAACGGGACTTGTGGTCATGTTACGTATACACCATTCCGTGGTAAGCAAATTATACATTATTATAAATTATTTCAGTGGTGGCATTCCTACGGTTCCCACCATAAGCGTTCCCAAAACGAGCGTGGTAAATCCAAAGTTGCCACAAGATGTCTACCAGACCACTGCGCCGTCCATGAGATCCACACTGAAGAGGGATTGGTCAGACGGTGGTAGGTGTTCTTAAATTTAATCTCTCATCAATGTTTATAACGAAACATGTGGCATGTGTTTCTTTACAAACCTATGTTGTAATGTAGAAACCTAGGCCATATATGTCTGGGCTGTCTTGATTATGTTATTAACAATTCTCATTAATATTTTTTTTGTGTCTATCTTGCAATAAGTCAAAGACTATGAACAGATGTGGTAAGGATTATATCACGGGTAGAGTATGATTCCCGGCAGAATCGTCTTTTTTGGTGGTCCTGATTAATCATCATTTCAATAATATAATTTTCTATTTATGAATGGACCATTTAGCAGTTTTAACAATACAGTATTTGTAATTGTGAACCGGACACCTACCTCGTCAGCAACTCTCAAATGGTTCATTCAAAGTCATAAATTTTAATCCATTAGAATTGAGAATTGGTAATAACATAATTTGAAGTGCATATGGAAAGGTGACCTAATTCTGTAACTTTCCATATTCACTTCAAATTGCAAGGTTGATAGTTTTTATTTGTAGTTAATGTGCTATATTTATTTTTAGAATCACACAAGCTGATCTATGGAGTTAGCATAGACAAACTAAAAAATATATGCATACATATTTTACAGTCTCTCTATCACATAATATTAAAAATTAAACATTTTTCAATAGAATCTTATATTAAGTCTCAGGACAGAAAATCAATAAAATATATAGATCTTTAGAGAAAACAATGTTATCAAAACTCAGCGACGCCAACTGGTACCTGTAGGCAGTATATAGAACAGCAGGTAAATAGGGGTCGTATCATCAGACAAAGACGTTTTTACCCTAGGTAGGTAGTCGAAACACAAATTGGGGAACACAAATTGGGGTGTAATCCCGAAGGATCCCTTACGGCGGAAAGGACTGGGTGGCAGATGGACACGCACTACCTGCTTTATACCCGAACGCAACTTAAGATACTTTGTAGACAAATATAAATAAAGAAATGTTCCTAATCTTTTATAATGAATGGCAAAAAGTTTACATTCCTACCTGATGGTAACTGTTGCATATATACATGAACAGCACTGTGGACATTTCGCTATTATAAAATGCCCATGGTACCACTGAATGATACGATATGATGTATAGATAATCTATTTAAACAGTATATAAACATCTTGAGTATGACTTTATGGCACAGACACTGAAATGGCCGATTTTGTGATTGATGTTGTGCTTTACAAAACACCAGTGAAATATTTAATTAAGTAAAAATATTTAGAGAAGAAACAACGGGCGTAACACTACCTTCTATAGGTATAAAAAAATATTAAATAAATAAGACTTACGTGTTCCATGCGTATACGTTTTTTCCCTTCAAATGAACTTTTAATGATTCGAAATCAGCCTTTTAATGTAATTATTAGAAATATTTACTTACTGTATTTATAGTGAAATGTAATAATGTTACTACGTGGAGCAAAAACGTACCCCTTTTTAAGAAATTGCAGGGACGGAGTAGTATGAAACTTCGCATACTTATAGTTTATTTTTATTTATTTATGCATGAAAAATACCTTAAATCAATAAAATAAACATTACACACACTGCCATGTATTTGACACACATACATATGTATATATTATATACTCTTTGTTTGTTGTTAAATTCTGTGGTCAAATTGAGATTAGATTAATATTGTTTGTCTTTAATATTATTCGTCTATTACTGAAATGTTAAATTAATTATGATACATTTTCGACCACTGGGTGGTTAATACTTAAGGTCCACAATTGAAACATTTATTTAAAGTAGTAAGACTACTTTAAATAAATGTTTTCAATTGTAAAATTTATTTAAAGTAGTGACACTACGGCATTGGCATTCGCTTTGGTATTGGCTTGATTTAGTTAGAATTAACTATGTGGTTGTAAAGTTCCAGTGGTCCTGGGTTCCATTTATCGCACTTTACAAACGTTTGTATTCATGATTATGATTGTTTATATTCTGCTATGAGTTTACTATATATATTGTGTAGATAGTATGTACGTGATAGCATGTACATAATAGTATGTATTTACGAAAAACAACCTGTTTTCGAACAGTTGTTTAGCACCCATTGTACAAGCTGCATAGTTTGAGACTAGATGGCGCTGTGTGAATTGTTCTGGCTTGTTATTATTATTATAATCTACCTGATGTATGTTTAATGTGTTATTGTTAGGAATGAGAATAATTATTTATAAATTACTAGCTGACCCTGCAAACGTTGTTTTGTCATATAAATTAAAATCGCATTTAAAAAATTGGGGTCAGGCTAGAGGGGTGAAAATTTAGGGTTATATGTATTTTTCAATCCTAAATAATATATATAATAAAATGAAAATAAAATATTATGCAAAAAAAATAAAATATATATTTAAGGGGTGGATATCCCTTAACCACTTGGGGTATGAAAAATAAATAGCTGATTCTCAGACCTACTGAATAGACATACAAAATTTCATAAAAATCAATCAAGCCGTTTGGCAGGAGTATGGTAAATAACATTGACACGAGAATTTTATATATAAGATAATGTTAACTTAAAATTCTTACATATTCTTCTTAGTTAATATAGTATATTTTTAAGCGTGCATATATTTACTATTATATGTATTGTATATTTTTTACAGCGGCTGTCCCCCCACCTGTGCTTGAAAATACAGAGCAACCAGTATACAAGAAATGTCTGAATTGTGAATTGCATAAGCTCAGGTATGATTCACTTATTTTATTAATATTCCGCTTTAGTCGTAATCTCTAGTAGTATGTAACAATGTAGCTGTTCTGTCTGTCTGTTGTTGTTCAATCTTTTAGATGATTATTTGCTGAATATTTACCTGTATAATAAATACACATAGTTATGTGAGCTCCATCACTTACATTGTATAGCAGTAACTGTTACCCACGACTTCATCCCCTATTTCACCCCCTTTAAATTTATTTTAAAATAAATTGATTGTCCATGTTATTTGTAGTACCATTTATCTTCATATTAAATTTCATTACGATCCGTTCAGTCGATTAATCATGAAAAGGTAATAAGCTGAGATGCTTTCGCATTTATAATATTATAAGATGGATCTAAGTATATATTATCATGACTGATATTCGAGATGGGTTAGTTAGGCACAATAATTCAGTTTAAATATAAAAAATTAAGAAAAATTTAATCATATGAAATAAGTACATCTCTAATTAATAATAAATTAGAATGTTTATATGTTTCATAATATATTTTATGTGTTACACTTCTATTTTTTTATGACATCCCTAGAATTAAAAACAAAACAAACTAAGTAAAATACAATTACACAAAGACTTGAAAACGCATAAGTTGATTGGTTACCTTTCTTATATTTTGCAGTATATCTTTGAAGTTACATAGTACAAACTCAGACATACACATTTACTTTTTATAATAACTAATGGATGATATATATTACGATTATTGTGCCTTCTAATATTACATAACAATCAAATAATACGGGTATTTTCTTGTTATTTTTGTGTTTGATTAATGAGTTTTTTTTTTTATATTTAAAGACTCAGTGGCTCATCTTCCTTGCTTTCAGGTTGATCCAATAAAACTATATCCTAGATTCCAGTCCAGCCTAATGTCACTTATTTTCTGATGATGTTAATTCCGCCACAAACAAACAAAATTGTAATCATGATTTTAGGTTCTATTGCGTTATTAAAGTCCCCTATTAATAGTTTCTCTTTTATGTACCGATACTGATTAGTCATAATCTTATTATATGTATTTAATTTACTCCCGTTTTTTTTTTATAGGTACCAACAAAATCAAGCGAAGAAGGACACATTGATAAAATCCACTAAAACGCTGGATGAAAATATTGCAAAATTGTTGAAAAAGAAGAACTGGCTTACCACTGTGCTCAAAGTTATATTGTCCTGTCCGGACACTTATAACAATAGCGATATAAGTGCCTGAATTTTCACTACTGCATACGGTATAATATTTTTTGTAAACATACCGTTATTACGTACATGAAAATGTACTGTACTTGCTTTAATTTTATGCCTTATGCTATATGACATTGCGCTGAGCATTTGCTGTGCGATGGTTCTTTTACGATGATTATGAATTTAGTATTTTATACTTTTTTATTCTCTTTGATTTTTTAATTCTCTTTTATTTTTGTATTGTATTAGGTTTTAGTTTCAATTATTTGACAGTAAATTAATGATTGAAGGTCGCGATACAGCATAACTCTGGACGTCGTACATTGAATTATGACTTTGCACTAATTTAAATAAATTTGGGTTGTAACATGAGTTCTTTCGGTTTCTTTCGAAGAGGTATATTTAAGCAAAAAACAATAATTACAAGAATAGTTTAATCAATGACGTTTTCCCATAACTATTAAGAACTTCCTCCCACCTCTCGACTAATTTGTTGTTCTCGTTTCATCAAATTTCGCCCGGTCTGGTGTCTAAGAAGTGGTTAAGCCAATTTATGAGGTGCTCTGCGTTGTCGAAAGTAACACCCCAAATTTGATTTGAGATGTAGCGGAAAAGATTGCAGTGGGTTGGCGCAAGGTCGGAAGAGTACGGTGAGTTCTGAAAACGTCGCATTCGAGCTCTCCTGGAGCCACCCACTTTTTTCTTTGCTTTATATTGACGTACTGACACCATTTCTCATCTCCAGTGACGATTCGGTACAAAAACCGACCGGTATTTATAACCGAGTGTTGCACGATGGCGGGCTAGATGTTGAACAGCAATTTGATG
The DNA here is from genome assembly GCF_030625045.1 of Achroia grisella. Lineage (NCBI taxonomy): Eukaryota > Metazoa > Arthropoda > Insecta > Lepidoptera > Pyralidae > Achroia > Achroia grisella. Next base: position 1,784,552 of record NW_026712977.1, on the reverse strand, counting down.
GCGATTTTCTTTCTTGAACTCGTTAAGCTTGGGAGGGAGTTAAGCTCTGAGTTTTTGGATAAAGCTCATTGATTGAAGGTGGCGGGAGATCGTCATAGCACTGGTGTTTATATTCGGCCAATACACGCGTTGTTTAGCGACCGTCTTCCTTCAAATATTTCACTTTGAATTCTGCACTTCATCCGCAGCGAAGCCTGTTCTCGAGCTCAAAGTCGCTCTTTTTAAACTTTGTGAACCATTTTTGTGCTGCACGCTCACCTATGACATCTCCATACAAGTTGCATATGTCCCGAGCGATTTCAGCAGCTTTTTAACCGCGGTGATAAGCGAAGAAAAGTAGGTTGCAAATTTTTGCCTCTTGGACAGTTCATTTTGGAGACATAAACAATGAAAAATTATATTATCCCAAAAAACCAAATATATAATAGAGCAAAAAGAGCTGTATCAAATTAATATACACTCTATATAAATTTCTACAAATCGTAGTAAATGAAAAGAATAAATGAAACCGAACGCACTTATGTTACAACCTTAATATATAGAAGATATTTGAACCGGAAATTGAAGCCGTTTAAATGGTATTGGTAGATCAGTTGGGATCATCGGTATTCTTGGTATATGAGCTAGTTGCGCAGCTACAGTGGCCCGTGCCGGTGGTAATGGTCGCTACAATTAAATTGTCCTTCAATTCCTTAGAAAGCAGCTTCATCCCATTGCACAATGCACATGTTCGATAGGCTTAAATTTCTCAAAATCATGATTGGATCATATTTTCCGATTTTTTCCGACGAGTATTTTAAGGTTCTGTCAAAAGCCTCTATGACTCATGGTACATTCATCCCACATAATCAATAAGGCTTCTTTATCACATCATCATATCTCATGGAGTTCTCATTGCTGACATGCCAATGAGCGATATATTCGGCCAATTTGTTGTATATGCAGGTATTGAGGCAGTCGTTAATATCAGAATTTTACACATTCAGTTACATTTTTGGAGATTTCGTAAGGATCCCTATGATAAGAAGTATGAAAAGTCTGTCGATGATATTTGAAAATCATATTTTAGATTCCTTTTTAGTCTTTTAATTTATCTTGCAAACCTATTAAGGTTCCTTTTACTAAACATTAAAATTGACGTGTCTGGTTGCGCAGTAACATTTACTGACTCTATTTATATATAAAAAGTCATATATCTTAAATGTGACATATAATACATGACAATACAGCATACAGATCAGGATGTTGGGACACTTGATATTCAACGCTGAACTTATGGTCTTTATTATTGAAGGTAAGATAGGAAGAAATACCTAGACATAGGTGACAGATTAAAGAAAAATTTCAGAATACCAGACTAGTTATGTTTTCAATTTTTATTAGCCTTATTTTGAGCAGACTTTCCCATGACTATGTGACTTTCGCGCCATTATTCGACTATTGCAAGGGCGAATAGTAACACTTTTGCGCTGTGTCATGTAACCAGGACATCTTAGATTGAAACTGAGAGTGAGGTATGGCAGGCATGAATGAAACAAATAATGTTACCATGACATAACGTGTATGTGGAGGTCGTATTTCGCACAAATAAAATCACACCACATTCCTTGTGGGTAGAAAATATTTACAAGTAACGAAGATGCCACCTGAATACCCCAAGCTGACTTCTATACTCTCGTAATATTGCTATCTCGTGTAGTTTTGACAAGAAACACGGTGCGGGTTCTGTTGAAACTTTTGCTGAATCAGACTTTCATATTAATTTTTTGTCCTATATTTATTGTAACTAAAATATTGATTTAAATATACTAATAATATGTGATTAACATAAATAGTACGTGAATGTTAGATATAGACATCACTGTTCAGTCAAGTTGACAATGCTCAAAGTGCTACAAATATAGTATTATAAATATAGAAGAATATGTTATATTATCTGTATATATTTCGCCACTGCTTAATTGTAATTTTTGTATTTAATTTTTATTTAAGTTTTAGTCAAAGGTGCGCTTCAGCGGGCTATGATTTATATAGCTTGCTGACTAGTTCAGCTACAACGCTCGCAACTTCGGCATTCGTACCTAAAAACAGAAATTCCACCACATGTACCTGTTAATAGAGTTAAGATTAGAGATATTGGCGTCAAATATTTAAGAAATTTTATATTTCCATGTTTATCTTCCATTATATTAAGTACTGTATACATTAATTATCTAGTTTTATAGTAAGACTTTTTTATAATTTAATTTTGTCCTTACATTAACACTTACTGTAATTAAATATTAAGTGATTAACTTAACCGCTGTGCGTCTTAAAGGATATTTTAATTTAATGTGATGTGAACTACACTCATTGTGGTAATTCCCTACTTGCTATATACTTCATGCTATACAGTTGACATAATTATTAAATAAAGTTGTGTATAAAATTAATAATAGACTAGAGATTTATCGCAATGTGTTTGGCCTGCATATGTTCAAATGTATGCTCAGATGTCGATAGTACAGTGCACAGTAGTTTATCACAAACCAGTCATTTTAATAAAGCTTGACAGTTTATGGTTACGAGAGCGCCCTAGATCCAGTTGATGCGTAGCATAGAATTCTGCTAGCAACTCGGCGAACCATGAACTATAATGTAGATAAGTAAAATAAAAAATACACATTTATTTTACTTATCTGCATTATAGAAGCCGCAGCTGATATTTATGCGTCCATTACCAAAATGTCTATATCAATTCTTTTCTCTTCGACTTGTCGTCTGCATCTCAGCATACGTTTAGCATAGAAAAATCCTGCACTACGGGTATTTTATTATTCAATTTTTTGCGTTATAAGTAATGTCTGTATGTTTGTGTCACGTTAACGCCACGCCTAACATATAAAAACTACATCTACCTAGTCATCACAAATATTTTGTGTATAGTATTAATTTTAAATTAAACATCATATTAGTCACTGGTTAGGGGCCATGCATAAATTATCTTCACTAATTTGTAATTTTTGCACCGTGTCTGTTACAGTTGATCAATGTTTATAGAAAAAAAAGCGTCTTTTAATATTAATATTGAAATAACACGTCACAAAATCTGAGATTAAGAAGATAGCGGTGTAAGGGGTCCTAAAGCTTATGTCTCTCACTCTGTCGACCTAACGTGTGGAGTTATACATAGCCCCTTATCAAGTACCAAGGTTTTTATAAGTAAGGAGATTGATCTCATTAAAAATATTGTTTTCTGCTGTAGCGTGCTCTGGCGTTGTAATTAAAACCCTAACTGTGATATTATAATACGATATTATACATTAAGTGGTGTAGGGAAATCACTGCCAATCAATAGACATAAATAAAATTACCTCTGAAGAATAGTTATAAATTATTTGTAAAAAAATATAATAAGTAGTACAATATATATATTTGAAAATGTATTACTATTGATCCTATTTTTTTGGGTACAGTTAATTAATATACTTAATAAAGTTATACCTCAAATCTGTGCCTTCTAGTCATGTAAGAAGTAATCTTTAAATATAAATGAATGAAACAATATCAGTATACTTAATTAATATTAAACATTTTATACGGCACTAAATAATATGCGTATGGACTGCATTGCAGTGTTTATATGTTACGATGATAAAGGAATTTCATGTCTAGGTGGCATTGAATTTTTATAAATAATGCCATGTATATGAATGATTTATTGGTAGCATTCTATATTAGATCGTTAGATTTGTGTAAATTTTGCTATTATGTTTATTTTATAATACTTTTGTGCCATATATCATGTGTCAAGTACGTCAGTGAAAGTGACCGATAAGATTTTCTGCCATAAAATACCTTACTTTATATCTTTCTGTCCCTTTCTCTCTCAGTCTAATATGAATACCAAAAATATTAGTACCATTATTTTTTTTTTAAAATATCCAAATGTTTTAAGCGTTAATTACGTTGTTGTTGACTGTACATATGACATTTGTAATTGAAATTATTCTAAATGATGTCATTAAACATTACCTTTTAAATATATATATTGCAAAATGTTTGTACTTGTTAAGTTCTTGTGTTCGAATAGTCAGGGTTCGGGAATATGCAAAAGCAATATTTTTTAGCTAGCATTATTAAATAATATACAATTATTTAGTACAAAAAATGTAATATTTGTCTATTCTGTCTCTTTGTGCAACTTCCTGGTAACGTTTCATAGTCATTAAAATTTAACGTTTATAAGAAGGCTTATATTAGGTATATATGAAAAAGTGTTTTATATATGTTTGTTACCTCTAAATGGATTTGAATGAAACCTTGCCATACAGTATGACTACATCCTGATTTAATGTATATATATTGTTTGCAGGGATGTCCAAAACGTTTATCTGAATCTAGAGTGCTCACCTATGCGATTTTGTTAATAAAGTGTTCAAAATATATTCCATGTTATGTAACAAGAAGCAAGACTGATTGTAATAAATACTCTTTATTGCCACTGTGCGTTTTCTTTCCATTTAAATATTATGTTATTTGTTCTGTATCTGCATAATGTCATGCTATATGTAGTTCTACTAGGTGCAAACAGAAAATGCTGTGGAGCAGTGATGGCGATAACTATTTCAGCTGTGCGTTTGGCGGTAAAATCGATGGTCACCAGCGACTTAGCAAATTTTTAATTTCTACATTGTTCAGGCGAAAATATGACATATATCTTTGAAGGACAACCGAAACGGTCAAACTGTTTAATTAAACAATTTAAATTGTATTTGTACATTTGCAAGATTAATACAATTGATATTCATTATAAAACCATTCATATCCATAAACATTATATACCTAATCTTATTGCAGTTCTTAGATCCATTCAAATGTACATTAATTTATGTCACTTGAATAAACTTTATAAACATTCATGCGTCGCCTTTATATAAATGACTAGTATAACAATTCACACAGTAATATACAGAAAGAATTCAATTCAAAATTGTAGTAAAGTCGAGCCAACGACATGTCAGACCCTGAACCTGAATGGTATGAGTATGAAAAAAGTAAATGATTATTTTGTGATTCTGTACGTTTTTATGTTTGGCCGTCTCGGGTTTACTTTAGAATTAGATTATTAGTGGATAAGGACAATCATATAGGATCATATTTGTATTTTAAAGGTCATTTTGAACCCGTCATTCAAAATCACCATGTAATTTGTATGAAGGTTTGGAAATTGTTTTCAAATTTCGTCTTTGCCTATTGCTTAAATTTGTTCAGTGTCTAATAAGAAACTGTAGAACGATTTTATAGACGCTAGAAATGTATTTACGGTATCATAAATTGAGACAGATTTATATATGATTCTATATATTTGATCCTTCCACAAGATGTATCCTAACAGAAATCTATATTTATATTTTTTATACAATTACAGGCATGCTGCTTAGACACGGTCGTCATACATCCTCTTTGGGAACTGCAATAAATTTCGTCGTGAGAGACATCAGGGCCTCGTCTCTTAACTTAAATATTTTTTTTATGAAATTATACAAGAACTCTTTTTAGAATAAAGTTTTGACAATATAGGCGGTAGCATACATATACATTCAATTGATTTCGTTCACGAAATGGTAGTGAGAACCAGTGTTGCCAGATGACCGTTTCAGTTTCCCCCTAAATTTGACCCAAATTCTTTTTGCAGAAACATTCTTCCAAAAATAAAGTATGATGTACTGACATATTATAAGTAACATGACCTACACCCAACATATCGTTGATTAAATAAAAAAAAAGACATTTTTAAAATTAGAAGCTAGAATTGCCTCCTTTTATATCAGTTAATTAAATTAACCACGCCGTCTTAATCATTATCTAACTTTAAAGAAAAGATAATAATTTAAATAAAGTATAAACTTTAAATAATTTTCTTGTAAAAAAATTACATTTTGAATAGTGACATTTTTCTATTTAACCGACGAATTATTCTATTTATTTTGACCGTCACAATTCCATAGGTCATGTTATTTGGAATAGTTCAGAATTTCAGTTTTCTTTCCTAGACTAATACCATCCCCAGTTTAGGGCAAAATTCCATATTCTGGCAACCTCCTTATTTACTCGTCTATCAGGCATTACAACGGCTCTAGAAGGAAGACGCTATGTTCGAAATTCAAATTCTAAAGTCGTTGTTTTTTACCAGTGTGTAGCCAGAACTTGTCAGTTTAGCTTTATATGTAATGCATCACGTAATTTCGAAATAATCATAAAATTCCTGAGCGATACAATTTAGATTTATATGTAAATAAAACTTTTGAATAAATTCAAATTTTTTATGAAATTAATAATTTTTCACATGAAAAACTATATTTATTTACACTTTGGCTTCAAAATTATTTATATTTTATAACATTTAACATTGGACTTTACTATTATTTTATGTTTCGATGCTTAGACATAACTAACTTTTATATCTAACACTTGTTAATCTAATATAAAACTAACTTATTCAGATATAAATATTGAATTAAGTTGCCAATTTGGTACAGAATATTGTAATAATAACACTGTAATTTATATAAATTTTTTTTGCAAAAAATTGTCTGCGTACCTGTCCTACTCTTCTATTTTTGCTAAGCACTACATACTCTTCGTAACGTAGCTTGACTTGTGAGTGATTTTATATAGTACGAAACAATAATATATTAGTTTTAGGAATAACAATATAGACTATATAATAGAGGAACATATGAAGAATATCATCAGTATCCTGTGATATCCATGATACAACGTTCATGTCTACAGGCTTATTATTCTTGACTCTAGCAGTGTAGGATTAACCTTTAGCAAGTGCATAAGAGAGTAAAATGTGTCACAAAATAATTTGAATATGTTTCATAGAGTGGAAATTTAATGAAATCCTCAATAGTAATATAGCTTTTTATTCGGTACATGCTATCAGTATAACAAATATATTATTCTTATAGAGCAGAACCATCTAGTATCATGCAGTAGAACTACCGCTATGGTTATGTTACGTAGTGTATTTTGGAATAAACAAATTTTTTTTTTTTTAATTTTACTGCAATGGCCTACCAATGCTTTTAGCACTCTTTATGAAGGCGCCTGAGAATTGCAATACCTAGGGGTACGAACATGTGAAAATCCGCCCTGGAAGGCGGTTTATTGATATCTTTCATATAAAAAATATTACAAGAGTACTCTCATTATAGAGATATATATTCTGTATATATATCTCTATACAGCTTTCTATATTGTTTCAGATGCTAAAAATTCTCAACTATGGTTAGTCATTGTATCTAATTAAAATCAATATGTCAATAATAATAAAAATATAAACATTAGCGAGTTTCAGTTCCATCTTAGTTCACAATTAAAAATATAAGATGATCTATGTACCGATATTTACTAACTATATAACCTTGCATGTTTAGGAAATTTATATCAACACATAATTTAGTTGTTACTAGATCGCGTTGAACAAAATATACCTAACTCTTTAGTAAAAAGCATAAATAACTCAAGAGCTCCACCTAAATTTTGTACAAATGAGCACTAGACAAACTAAATTTCCTAAACTAGACTTTAGCATCGTCTGAATTTTGTACTAGGCATCATCTAGTGAGCAGTAAACGAACTAAGTTGTGTACTTGTTGATATAAATTTCATAAAGAAAAACTGAAATATATTTTACGTTACAGTACATAAAGACTAGGGTTCATGATTTCTCGAGCTTTTCAATTTCTCGGGTCTCGAGAATTCTCGAGGTTAATTTCTCGGGTCTTCTCGGGTTGTCGAGAAATTTACATTTATACGTTTGGTTTATTTTTTGTTCCAATAACGTCAAAAAACTCAGTGGTTTCATTTGAGACGAAAACCACTGCATTTTTTGTTAAATATTAATTATAAAATTTAACTATAAAATTAATTATAAAACTTTTATTGAGTAGGTATATTTAAAAACATTATACATACCTATTATGAATAAGCCATTTTTTTTTAAATACTGAAATATATTAGGTTCTTAAATATGAAATTAGCGTTTTGTTGTACTGGCCACTTTGATCTTAAATATCTCCTCTATGGTTAGAAATTTCTATTTCAAATTTATACGGCTATTCACTCATGCATTTGTTTTTCGAAAACCGTAATACATGTGCTTGGTTTTTTCTTTGGGTCACTCAGCTTACAAAATGGAAAAATTAAAATATCGCGTCAATATACATGAAAGAAAACCTTAATATCTTGTATTATTGTGCCGCCACGCAATACAACAAACGTCAATTTAATTTCTATATAGGTACTTGATTTCTCGAGTTCTCGACTTTTCTCGAGCTTGATTTCCCGGGAACAGAACCCAAGGATTTCCCGGTAATTCCCGGGAATGAACCCTAATAAAGACTGTATTTGTGTCCTCTTCCGCTCCTCAACCCCCCGTCGGAACCAATACTAGTTTAAAATGTCTTGTTTATAAAAATATTACACTCAAATATTTTTTGACAATAAACCACAAAATATATTTTACATAGTTTTTAGTAGTTCTAGTAGCATGATCTCAATCTATGTTGGTCGCAGTGCTACAGGTCTTAACACCTGACAATAGCCAAAACCCTTAATAATATAATACCTTTCAGTATGTCTTTAAGTAATAGTCACATTACTCGCTATAAAGAAAACATAACGTCGGTATCTGTGTATAACGCAACGTAGGTACCCACCTCCTCCAAACTGCACACTATGTTGTTATATTTTCGGAAGACAGTATTATTATATGAAATTATAATTTCGTAATGCTTTTGTACAGGAAATACGAGTACGTTTGTATATTATAATACGAAATTATTTAATTCGCCTATCTTTGTGACTCTATAGTACATTAACATCCCGAAATATCAGTAGCGCTTATGTAACGGAACATGGACTACAGGAAACGATTTTTCAACAAAAACGTAACTTATAATTTGAAATGGGATATAGATATTCTTTATTGCGTACGTATTAAATGGCATAAACCTGAGATTCCCTCTTTACACAATGACTTATATATACGTCTGGGCGATTGTTGTGCCCTAAATAATTTCTTATGATGCAAAATAATTTTCTATTTGCCTACTTCTCTGTACTGTGCATTAACACGCAAGCCATGTAAAATTTATAAATATACATACTATATAAGAACTATTATATGTTATATAGTACGTATATTTATAAATATGTATAGTTATGACGGATAACAGATAAGGTTACTTTTCCTTCTTCCGGCATCGGCGGAATAGCGATTTATCATTTACTACCGATAGTCGCGGGTTCGATTCCTCGCATGGTGCAAACATTTGTATTCTTGAGTAGGATTGTTTGTATCAGACAGGGTGTTTTCTATGGTTATCGTGGGACTAGATAGCGCTGTGTTAATAATTGTCCAGTGTTATTTATTATTCCTTATATTTTGTTTTCTCTTAAGTCTTAGACTATTATTACAAAACTAAAATGTTTTACCGCGTATTTATAAAGCGTAGGTATATGCCCTAATTTCCTTGGAGCAGCAAAATTATTCATCCGGTATAATTACAAAACAAAAAATTTTATTTCGTATCAAATATCAATCACGTTACATAATTAAGTAGGCCGCCATTTGAAGTAAAAATAATCCGCTTAAATCTATACATATAATAAAACTGTAGAGGTCGAATGTCTGTACATATAAAAACAACGCGAAAAACCGAGTCAGAGGGATGTTAGAAGTGGAATAGAACCCATTTTCTCTGTCTGTTTGTACAAGCTAAAGTAAAATATATTTCAAAGAGCCACATGCTTTTTTAGTTGTAGTTTTTTATGTCCATAAATTACATCACAGTAATTTTAATACTTTTAGGGGTAGAAAGGGTTTAAATTTCAGATTTCGTTTCACGAAGCTTCTTACTTCACTTACTGTAAAGGCGAGCGGGTCTTATTGATGAAAAAGGAATTGAGCACCCGTCTGCGCTAACGGTTGACGCTGGTGGGGCACCAGCGGAGGATGATAAGGTGATCATGAAGTCAGATCAGTTGGTCCAACGTATTAAATTCGCCAAGAATTTATCACGATGGTTTGCAGGGGAAACCGCGTGGAGGTCAACCTGATGTAGTATATTGCTAGCAATGGGGTTATTAGTCCCCATGGAGGATAACTATATGACTATAAAGTGACGCGTGCTATGAATTAAGCACGACAGTTCCCAAGAAGACCATGTGGAGATCAACCTGACGTGGTATAACTAGTAACAATTAGGTCTCTAGTCCTCATTATTAACAATCGAAAAACGTCCTATGAACGATATGAGTATGTTAAAATAAACATGTATATCAAAGCTGAAATTGAGTTCTACGTACATATTTGAATAATACTATTTTCACAACCATCGGAGCGTTCTATAAACGTTCGTATAATTACTTTTCTGACGAACGTTGGATGCAACACGTTGCCTGTATTGGCATTTTTGGTCATCCCCCTTCACCCACCTTCTTTTCGTTCCATATGTCCCCATGAATATATACACATAATTTTATTAAACGAAAATGTGTTTTCATTTTACTAATACTACAAACAACATTGAATATATATATACACAATTTTATTAATTGGAAATGTGTTTAAATTAATTTCACTAATACCACAGACAAGATATTATTAGATATTAATACTTCCGTTTTCATATATTGATTGATTTATTAACTACTACCCTCGCCCGCGGTTTTACCCGCGTTAAATTTAATACAAAATATAGCCTAAGCTATATGTATTAGATACTGTAAAGTTTTATCAAAATCGTTCAGCAGTTTTTGCGTGAAAGTGTAACAAACAAACATCTATACTTAAAACTTTTGCATTTATAATATTATTAAGATTGTGGCGTTTTGCGGTTGTGGGGTATATATACCTGTACCTCCCTAGGTACGTAAGGTCTGTACATAGTAAAGTTGATCTGTGGAATAGGAGCATTACAGCACAAATAAGATCTCTGAATGCCAAATATTATAATACAGTTTGGATTGTAATTCACAATTATTTACTATAATCTCGTACTCTGTTTTAAATGTAATAATTACTTATAACTGCTTATTTATTTATTTCTGAGTTGCAATTTTTTTTCTAATAATATTTTTGGTAATTCCTATGGTCTAATAATACAACATGTATTATTAGACTGTGTACTATACATGTATAGGAATTAGTCTTATTACTTAAATTACTTGCTGTAAACGTTAGAATTAGGTTAAATAATATAGACGTATTTAAAATGCTTCTTTAATATTATTAAATTTGTTAATCCGACGAGTACGAATTCTTAACAAAACTTTAACATACATTTAATCCAAAACGTGTAATGTGCCAATATATAATACCTAAATAAGAACCAACACTCAACAAATTTATTAATAGTGATCACCATCCGGCCATTCCCAAACAAAGTCCAATTTGCTCCTAAAGATCAAACTCTAGTTAGCGAGATATATACATATATAAGTAAATTGATAATCAAACTGGGCAGTGCATATCATTATCTACATGTGCTAACTTTCAAAAACATACTTATTGCTAAAACTCTTCTTAGAGAATATCAACTCTCTATTGAAAAATAATAATAAAAAAAATGTATAGTATAGTAAGTACCAGTAGATTATTGTTTGGACAAAAAAGCACAATCTAAAAATATAATTAGTGTTGGATTACGAATCCGTATAAGTACCGCAGAAATGAAAATAGAGAGTGGACTGTATTTATTGAAAAGAAAATAATTACTGGAAAAGGAAAAAGAAATACTATTTCGCCTAGGAAGAACGTCTTCCACACTACGAAGTAAGCAAAGTAACAGCAATCTCACTCACCTTTGCTCAAAAACGTTCCGATGTGAAGTGGCCACTTACTATAGATATTTTATTAAAAACAATAATATTAAATCAAATAATTCTTTAATTTTCTTGTTTTATAATAGTTAAGAATACGAAGCGTCTTTTTTCTTCCAGTTCTTATTTTCAATTGATTTTTTCTTCGAAATTCGAAATTTAACTGGCTACATGTTTTATTGGTGGCCTGTATTATCAAATGCCCTTTGCTCCAGTAAACAATTAATATATTAATATTCATTCTGACTACAATTTATATTTCAATCATTGACTATGTTAGTACAGCACAGATAAAATATATCTTATATATCGTCGATAGCATTTCTTGTGTATGTAAAATGAACGATCCTAATTGGGAACCATACAAATTCGACGTCTTTGAATAATTTATTTCCAAATATTATTATTAATAACTTTACTATATAACAATTTAATAAACGTATTACATCTATAATATGTTTTTATACACATAAATATGTGAATTATTATTATTTACATGCCTATTTATAAGATTTATGTTACATATTTATTTGAATCATTTCTAAAGTATAATTTTGTTATTATTAATCTTTATCTTCTATTTATTATAACTTTTATAGTCTCTATTACTACGTCTTATATGGCCTATCGACAAATATCCTTTCCTTTATCTTAAGGTTGTCTTGATGAAATTCTTTCCTGGATGCTTGAAGACATTTTCTCAACGCTTTTGTGGAGTTTATTAAACTGTACATTTACACATAGGTATTTACGGTTTATAATTATAACCGTTTTCTTTAATATTATGTCAAAAATATTACAAAAGTAATATATACCTATTATACAGTACATATATATTATATTCGTAGTTGAAGTATCCATCTATATCAATAAAGGTGTGATAATAACTGCATTATATATAATCAATACCTACATTATATCCTCGTCCAAGTAAATTGTTACCAGTTTCAGTGTATCTAATAATGGAATCTACGTTACTCAGTCATACCAACCTAAAATCTGGTAGAGTACATAATATATATATATGGAGGTACATTAATATTCTATAGACTATAGGTATGCTCTCTAGCACTGGTACCGTTTCAGAATGACATTGTTTGTAAATCAAAACATTTAAACAAGAAACAAATAAATTGATAATGTGACAAGGTGCAAATTTATTAGTCTGTGCAGCAATGTTTTTGTCTAAGTGTTCATTAATAGTAACTTTGTATTACATATTGCCTATAATCAGTAGGTAATTTGTAAGTTATAAACGATTACCTGCATAGACACTATTTTTATTAATTTTTATATGGTTTAAAAGTATACATAAAAAATTAGATTTTTGTTATTTTATTTATCAAAATATAGCAAGTCGAGATTCGTTTCTCATATATAAATTACTGTGAAGCTCTGCCAGACGAAGGAGGAATTTCTCTCCTTTGAACGATTGTTCGCGCGCTGTAGCGTAGCACAGAGCAAACAAGACAAGGCGTTTGAAAGAACCCCGTACAGTTATTGGCAGGTAAGAATCCAACAGAAAGTCTACCAAGAAATCATTTTGGCATTGCGTATAAAAATGATATAGAATTGAAGAAGATACAAGTATAACGAACTCTTTGATAAGTCGAATAGGGAAACACATATTGAAGATAGTTAAAGATTTTTAACACACATATGTAATTTAAGTTTAATTCCGTAGACAATCGACATCAAAGACTTGTGTAATGATTGAGAAAATATTTTTTATGTAATTTAATTGATCATAGATCGGCCACCCGATTGAAATGGTGGTAATGGTCACCATTTTCCATAAGGTAGGTAGGTACTTGAATTTTCGAATATATTTACATGTATTTGGTAGGCTAAAAAACAGTTCAAAACATAATAATGAAATATCATTATCACGTTTTGAATTGTTTTTTTATTACAGGAATAATTTGTTACTAATTGGTAATGCATTATTTTAAGAAGATACAACCCTCACCGAAAGTCGCAACCTTCTACCACAAACATAAAATATTACTGCTAACTGACCTCTCGGTCTTTTTTTGGCCCGTTATCGATTCCAGAGTATTCAGGTTTCAGACTGGTAAAATACTAATGGGTCTAAGACCGGAAATAAATATTTCTGTATTAGTTAACCTATCCGCGATTATAAGATAAGCTGATCTTAGACGCGTTTTACATAAATTTCTTCACAATAACAGCCGCTACAGGTCTACCTTTTCACAATGAGAAGATTTTGATCAGAGAGAAGCGGTGATCCATGAGTGATGTGCAACAGGTTGCAAATAAATATTGCAGAGAAGGGATTGCAATATTAAAGATAAAAAGACCTTAACTTAATTTATACTTATACGGGTATAAAAGGTAAGTCACTATAGTAGTTTTCAAACACACTTATAATTCATAATTATTTTTTTTACGAGGACTAATTTAAATGTCTAATTTATATAACCTAGGATATCATAAAATTTGCTAAAGCAATTCAAATAATAGCGACATTTAGTCATAAATATAACTACAAAAAATGCTTACGCATATAACGGCACTTCATTAGTTTAATTTTAGGCAGAAAGGATGATTGTGGATAGGAGAGATAAATTAGAAAAGAGTTTTTTTTATTTTTTACGTCATACATCAGAATAACGCATAGCTTATAATTTAAAAAGATATATAATTGGACGAAATATAATAATAAATGTCAAGTAAGTGTGATACAGATGAAGTTAAGCGGGTCAGTTAGTACAAAATAATGGTGTCCCCGTGTAGCCAGTAATTTATTATGCAATTTAAAAAATGCTTCAGTCCAATTAATGTATGTTCAGTATTATTTCCAGGCCAGACGTCGCACAAGAAAACTAAATTTGGTGGTTTTTTAGATGAAAAACAGATCTAAAGTATAAGATTTAAATAATAGAAGTATCCTAGTACGCCTATACTAAACTATTTTCAAAATATGTAAAATGACATGTTATTTAGAAATAGATTTAGATTAATTTAAACACAAAAGTTATTATTATTGACAAATGCAAAAAAAATTTAAACTATTAATGCTTTAAGTATTTTAAAACCCTTTTCAATTAACAAAAAGGTCCACAATACGTTATTTCAGACAAAGTATCATATAACGCAGATTAAAGTAGACCCATATAACGAAAATGCCTGAAGGGCACTTGCAGCCTATATAGCAATAAAATCTCTAGGTACAAAGGCACTGACCCTCAGTCATGGTACAGGTGAGGGTTGTATCGGTATTCGGTGTCATAGTATTGTATTTTGTGATGACGTATCGGCGTGTCTAGGTAGCGCAGCTTGCAGTTTCAGTCCGACAGACTACTAGTTTGGCTGTCGTGTGAAAAAGTTACGCATTGCGTTTTGTAGTACGAGTAGTTATCGCTCACATTCTGTGTAATATGAACCGCTGGTCCAGACGCTGTGTTGACAGTTTCGGCATTCGCTCCCGGTGTCTGACGCTAGACGCTCAGCGAGTGAGTTAAGTTTAATAATTATGTATGAATCAGTAATTAGAATTACAAAAACTCTATTGTAATAAAATGTTTGTGTATTTATATAATAACTTACTTTGGTTGTTGTTAGTTAAAAAATATAGTGAAATTCAGAAGATTCTCAGGTAAAAACTTTTATATTAATATTAATTAGTAATATTTTCATTAAATAGTAATTAAAAATCTTAAACTTTAGTTTAATAACGAAATCAAATATACAAATATTTCTATATCTCATTTCGCGGTATAAAAAATAAACTTTTTTAAGTGACTTTAGTCCTTTCATATTATTTATTATCCTTCAATTTTTCTACAATAGTTTGGTACCATAATATGTTTATAAAATGAGTCATTCGCTTCAGTATTTTTAATTGATAATTTGAATTTGAGTAGTACTCGAACAAAACACCTCAAATATATCAAATTGTTTTTTTTTTCATTGCAAATGTAGGTATGGGCTAAAATATGATTGATGTCGACTGTCACGTATATTTAATTCTACTCTAGTCCGCAACGATTTCCATCATCATTCAAATATGTCTGAATTTATAAAAAGTAATGACGTAAAATTTACTAGGGGAGAGAAATGCTTATTTACACATATTATAATAACATTCGTACTAATAATTACATTGGTGATTGTTTATTTTATCCATTTGTGCCTGGTTGATCATAGTGGTAATGAAATATTTAAAACTACACGAAGACATTTAACTGCAATAAGCCCAAGTGCGTTGAAATCAATTTATTCCACTTTTCTTTCACTTCCGGTTTACTTCCACTAGAAATATTCTTAAATCAAGCTATTACAAGTGACAAGTTTTTTTTTCAATACATGGAATAGTGCTCACGGCTCCGTTAACGAGATTTGATGGCGGGGCACCAGTGAAAGACGATAAGATTGATAAGAGAACTGATTGCTTGAATATAAACCAATCAGTTCTCTTATCAATTCAAGAGATATGAACTAGGATTCTATGATGGCGATCTGTGGAGCTGCGCATCACATCAGTGATCCATATTATGATGCTAATAATAACTTCAGTGTCTGATAATCCGTAACCTATTAGATCTCAAAGTAGAGAGAGCTCAGCTAGAGTGAGTAGACTGTACTTTTGAGCAGAGATTTTAAGAACCCTTAATTTATTCCCTTGCCCACAACAAATGGCCAAAACAGAATACCACACTACGTCACTCCGGATATATTTTTTACCTACGTGAATGTTATAACCAATATGTTATTCTGATGTATAAATTATATGACTGTAATTAGTAATTGTTTGTTTCATTCACGCAAAAAGTACTGATTTTAAAAAGAATGGATTTTAATTTAATCCATTTAGTAGGTCTTGCGTGAATGAAACAAACATCCATCCATCCATACACACTTACAAACTTACGGGTGTATTATATTATTAATATAAAGTAATAGTATTACAACACGTTACATTAAATACGTGGACATAGCCTGGAGGCAGTGTTAAAAATTTTTACTGACGTCGAACCGGTGAAAAACAACAGGTAACAATGCAAAATTATCGGGAATTCATAACGATGTTTTCAGCCACCCAGACTCCCCATTACCGCCTCGTATCTGAAAATTAAATTATATTTATTGTACCTACATGTATTGCAACTGACATCCTGGCCGAAACATCCAACCAAACAGAAATAACTGTATTTTTAAGTAAAAATAAATTCGCCTACCTACTCGCTTTACCGGTTTGATGAATGCCTCAATTTTTGATCGATCTCTTTTTGATGCCCGCGGAAATATATAAACATAAAAATGTTTCAAAAGAGAAATAACTATTTGTATTCCTCTGACGACCATTAGATTGGGTATTCAGAGCTATTATCACTTGGTTTGAAACTTGAGTAAATTCATATGAATTTGAGGGGATAAACGAATTTAAAAAAACATTAGTGAAAAGACACCGGTTAATAAATAATCTAATTATTAAAATCAATCAAATATAATCTATTACTTATAAAACAATAATTAATTCATTTTTATAAAATATTTTTTCCCATTCATATGCACAATACCTATTATACTATACTTTTGTAGTTCTAAACTTCCTATATTTTATTTAATAAATCTAGTAAATTAATCCAGCCGCCAATTAGGTAGGGTTCCAAAGTAAAGTCAAGTTCCCTTCTCAACTCAGCTTTCAATTAAAACACACTAATATTTAAATTGACTTGTTATGCTTATTACGGTTTTAGTGTATATTATATTATTGGTAAATTATTAAAAGAAAAATCTAAACTTATAAAACAAAGATTTTCTTTACGTTTAGTGTACATATTACATATAATGTACACTATTAGGTACCTTAGGTACTACATAATCTATTAGGATATAATTTATTATAATTATGAATAAATATTAAAATAAAAGAAGAACAATGTATAGTATAAGAAACAAGAAGTATAAGAACAATGTATGTAATAAGAATACGGCTTATCTGATGGTAAACGGTTACCATAGCCTATGAACGCCAAAACACCCGGGAGTCACGTGCGCGTTACCGTCCTTTATATGGTTAAAAAATAATCCCGTGTACCCTGCCATCGATATCAAAAAGTATTTTACAAATGCAAAATATCACCTAAAACTTATTTCAAATCATCATGACATAGTATAAAACAAAATCGCTATCACTGTCTATCCCTATGTATGCTTAAATCTTTAAAACTACGCATAGGATTTTGAAGCGTGTATTTTGTATGTTGAATACTATTGTTTTAAAAAAGTCACATCTCAGATTACATACCTAGTTATTTCAATATCATTCTTTTCGATGTTAAATGAATTTGTTTCTTCCTAATAAGACCTGGGACTTACTACTATTACATTTATTATTATTCTTTATACGCTATTACTTACCCGATGGCTAACAAATCTCATTTCAAACGTTAAAATTGACAGGTCTATCTATAATAAAAAAACTAAATAAATAATGTATATATATATTTAATCATTATCATATTTTCCATACTGCAAAGATTTTTGGCATAAGTGTTTTACGGCCAGCCACCTGCCTGACACCAACCCTCCTTGGGAACGCTATATATATCTAATATTAGTAGTAAATATCAATACATATAATAATAGTATATAATAGTTCACACAAAATTGTTGATTTCAAATTACAATTATTAGAAACAGTATGAAACAATTAAACAGCTGAAATCTGATAGCCTGGTCGTAAACTCTAGAGTTCATTATGTAAAGAGGTTACTAACAATTCTAATTCAAAACAAATAAAAATTCACAGTTTTGTAATTATATATGAAACGTTTACGAATTGCATCGTAAGCTGTAAGTGTTACTGAAATTATCTATAGACAAACTCAAACCTTTAGACTTTAATCTGTTCTAAATCCTACACACTCACGATCTAATCAAGAAAAAAAAGAGTGTATTATATTCCTATCCTGCCCCGACAATATTTCTGTATTTTTTAAATTCTTATTACGTAACTATCTCAACACGTGGTATCATAATTGTAATTACTGTATGTATACCTACTATATGGAATTTATTTGAAAACTTACTCTAATCAAAGGAACACTAGCTGTTGCCGGAAACTTGGTACTAGTGTTCTTACTAAAACGAAACTAAAACGTATAGACAAAAATTACAACTAATTTTTTGACACATGTAACATAAGCGTAACTTGTGATCTTATTAAAATTTAATATACAGATACAGCTCGTTTGAAGTACTACATGAAATATTTTGAAAACAATACAAGAAATTTGTGTTGGTTAAGTAATCCATTTCATGGCTTGTATATAGGTTTCAAAGAGGACTCTAAGGGAATTGGCGTCGTTTATTTGAACACAACGCCAGTCAAATTCATTTGCGTTGCGCATCTTCTTCGAGAGAGATGGTCGGTGGCGCCTGCACTCTGTGTCACTATACGTACTGAACCAAACATGGCGCACTTGCTACCAATGTGGAACGTCGGTTACATGACCAACCCCAACCAATACATGAGTAAGTGACTATAAAAATTAATTATGTAACCTAAAATGTGTAGGCAAGAACCTACACATTTTGTAGTTAATGTATCTTGGTTTCCAAGTAACTTTTAATATACGGTAATTAAATACTTTTATAAAATTCAATTGATACCTTTATAATTTGCTAATGTCGGTAATATAATGTCTGGATATCATAATTTACTTATTGCATTGATATTTTTGCTGTTAATACAGTTTTTACCACATGGATTTATGCAACCTAGTCAATTAATTCTATTCATATGTCTGGTATGTGTAAATTATTGTATTACACTAAAAATATTAAACGATATTTGAGTTTTAAAAAATCTTCACATTTCTAAAATTGTCTTGTAAAAGTTATACCTATATTAATATTTTATCTCTTGAAAGTGTCATTTGAATGTATTTTGCTGAATAAAGGTAACGCACTATGAGTTAGGTTAGGTACCTAACTAATATTTGTGGTGATATTTATTAATCTCAGATGGTAGTCAGTGGTATTGTCAAATGTATATAGCAGTAGGTTGTCGTGAACGCAATATACATTATCACATTTTTCAGTTTACAATTCAATTTAAGATGATAGTTGTCGAGCATGCCGCCATCTCATATATAATTTCGATTTGTTTTCGGTGTATCCATCACCGGCGAGGCAGTTACAAATTTACAATATTTTTCTTTGTGACGCGAAGCTCTACTTTCCTAATTTATGATGTATGATTTTTTTTGAACAGCATCTGATGTGACACGAGCGTTAGTATATCCCGGTTATAATAAGGATGATCTCAACAACAACATTGGGGTGTTTGAGCACAGACTAGCGATAATGTCAACATGGTACGATTGTAAGTAATTAAATTATTTCTTTAATTAGTAAAACATCTTATAAAAATTACTTAAAGATAGGTAACAAGATTGGCATAATTACTAATCGCTCATTGATCGAAATTCGACCATAATTCATAAACATTAAGTTTTAATTTGAACAGTATTAAGAGATGTATTATATTATACAATATAAAACATATATGCTGGTACGTGTTACATGCTTGGCAATGTAAGTAACAAGTTATGTAATGAATTTAATGTATTTTAAGTATTATTAATAATAAATATTGATTTTTTTTCATGACCTTCAATTTACGTAATTTTCGTAACTATACAGAGATTTTCATATATAGATTTAAGTATAGTTATAGTCTTGTCTGTTTTCCTTTGAAATTTAACAAAGTAACGCTGAAATCTAAGCGCTCAAATTAAGAACATCTACATAAAATATAGATTATATATGTATATGTACTATATATGTAGGTACCTATAGATTGCTATTATCGTCGTATGCTTTTTCAGTATCTAATTCTAATGGGCCAAAGACCACAATAACATATGCGATGACGCCAAAGAAAACGGAAATTGTGAGCTTGAATCGCAAAACTTTATATACGGATGGTAAGTAATATTAATAATAATAACCTATTACAATTTCATAGCGCCATCTAGCCATATACTGAGTTTGTACTGTAGGTACTAAAAAACTAATGGAGTTACCCATTTTTTTTGGTGACATATATAATTTATACGAAAACACCAAGAACAATGCTTACTTGTGAATACAAATATTGAGACGGTGTTCTAACTCTATGGACTATCGAAAACGTAAAATAGAATTTATATAAGTTTGACTTACTAGCTACAAACTTCAATATAATTTGAAACCTGTTGAGGATCAACCTAATAACCAATTAGTGTTCGCCGATGACCACGCAGCCAGGTGTGCGGTTTCATTGTACATTATTCCTCTCTTGCACCGATATATTTTGCCTTGTTACCAATTTCCCATATTCTACCTTTAAACCTCAAGTAAGGGAATTGATTACTGTGACGATACATTGTCTATGTATCACATTACCACATGCTCGCGTTATTGTTTCAATTTTAATGGAGAATTTAATGCACACTGCAATTCCTCGCACAATAGTTAAAATCATAGGTTAGACCGGCAATGTTGGGTGACACTGTATACTCTGCAACGTACATATTACACGACATTGTTTACTTTGTGTTACATACCTCTTCATTAGATGATAATTTGTCCCTTTCAATTGAAATGAATGTACAGTTCGCTTTTAATAAAAAATTATAGAATATTTCTGATTTTTTTTTCAAATTGCAAATGAGGCTAGATGTTTTTCATAACTTAACCATAGAAGATATTCCTGATTGTTCAACAATTTGAGAAATTATTTTTTCTTCTAAACAAATTGGGTCTGGGATCTTAGTCGTCTGAATTTAGGAAACAACTTTTCTCAAAATTGATGATTCCCTAGGAACTTGTTTAGGAAACCGTTAGACACATTTTACTTTAAATGTAAATTGGCTCTATTTTTTTTTATAACACTATGGTGTCAAACAAGCGTACGGCCCAACTGATGTAAATATGGATTATGGACGCCTGAAACTGGAATACTTGAAAACTTGGAAAATAGCTGTAGTGACGTGAGAAAATAGGTTGTATGTAATCTACACATACGTGTCTATAAATACGTTGTACTGTAAAATGTGATCTGCATGGGTAAGTCAGTCTCGTCTATTTAGCCGCAAAGCAACTTGCATTGTATGCTGTATTTTAATTGTTGTATGGTAAAGAAATTACAGATAAAGAGGCTACGTCTTAGTCCTCTGTAATAACAGCACATGTTCACACATGGTAACTAGATGTCTGTAGCGCTGTTTATGTACACCTATATAGCCGTTGGATACTGCTTACCAATAGGTGGCCCGTTAGATTATTTACCAATCCAACTACCTTAAAACAAAATATTCCTTTTCAGATAATTACAGGCGAACAGTTTTGGAAACTAACATAGCAAAACCTGTGCCACACGTACAGTGTAGACAAATCATGACACCTATAATTGAACCGCGGGACAACGAGTTCTGTGTGACTGTCGGCCAGGAAAGCAATTCTATTATTGGTTAGCTTCAATTCTTGTACCTAGAGTAAATAACTAGATAAGATAAATAAATCTGGATTCATTTAATCATCTAGTTCTGAACTAGTGTAACTTGAATGGGCTAATAGGAATTATAAGGTACCTACATAGTTATTTTAAATAATTCATTATCGTAATAAGAGAATTTCATTCAAATGAATAGTTGTTATTAAGCGAATTGCTATAGCAATTCGCTTATAACATATATCTTATTAAGGTAAACGCATTTTCATTAATTACTGTATTCATGGAATATATTAAATAAAGACGTAATAATTTAGATAGGAAACATTCCCATATATTTAAACCTTTGAAACAAATATTTATATTAAACACGTATTTCTCAGTATATTAAATCGGTACAGTCCACCAATCAGGTTGTTAATTACTAGAGTTACTGGATGCGCAAATATATCTCTACAATTTAATTGCAATTTTCAGCAGGATGTTTTCATGTGTCCAAACGGTTTCTGTCTCACCTGATGCATTTTCGATTGCAATATGTACACGTACAGTAAAAACATCCGTAGGGCAGATCAATCAAACGCCTAGTTATTTGAATGTAATGGACATCTGACTGTAGATTATTGTTTGTTGGTCCTTTGTTTTTGATTCATACGACAAAAGGTAATTAGAGTGATTGTGGTGCTATATAATGGGTCTGTCAAAGCGTTAACTATTCTATTTGATTTTATTGTTACCTATTGGAGTACTAACTCTAAACGATCTCAATGAATTCTTATATCTCAACTAAAGCAGACGAAGTCGTAGGTGATAGCTAATATTACACTATGGAGACTGCTAATTATGCCTATATTATAATCCGATTTTGATTTGTCCAATCTTATTAGACAAGATTTGGAAAAGAATACATTTTTATGTGCTTTGCATGGGAGACCATTATGGGGGTTAATATTTTTAATATTCCTAAATAGCTTTGGTGAAGTTATTAAATAAATAAGTTTCATTTGTATAGTACAAAACTGATACATGGAATTAATCTAATAAAATTTTATTTCTCTAGCTCCAGGAGCGGTTGTGCTTATAAATTCTAAAATATCTGGATTTTTCTCATGGGGACATAACCAGGCTAGCGACGAGCCGATTGTGATATTAAATATTTCATATTACACTGCTTGGCTGGAATTTATAATTTCACAATAAAATATTTGTTATTACTGCGTATCTATATACCTACTCATTAGACATATATATACTTACAAAATTTTATACTTATATATGAATCTATAGACATTTATATATAGCTATTTTCAATAATAAGAACAACATTTTTTTACAATTGTTTGCGAGGCTTTACATTTTCTCCAAGAAATATCCTGTTTATTTAGAAGATATTTCAGGATTTGTAGGTACCAATTATTATTCTTCTACATATATAATCAATAAAGCTAATTACACAAGTTTATATTATGTATATTAAACGGAATGTTTATTATGAAGATATATTTATTTATGTCACGTTTAAATAATATTTATAAACGTATGTATTCTTTATATCCTATACCTAGATATAAGGATTAAGAAATATTTTGTTACCTTTAAACGATACTCAACAGATCCTAAGGAAATTTGGAATAAAGATAAATAGATTGCATCCCACGGATAGATTTAGGTTACCTTCTATCTCCATAAACAGTACGAAGTCGCGGCAAAAAGCTTGTTTATAAATTCTTGAAAAAGCAAAAACCTAACGCGAAGCTGGCGTTGGATATTTGAGAACTTTTGTTATATTTTTTTATTAACAATCTTATCTGGGACTTGACGTTATTTGTACCTAATTATCTATTCAGTATTCAGTATCTGTCGACAGTGATCAAAAAGTCAGATGGACACGAAAAAGTGCGACAAATATGCACTCAATTCCATAATATTAGGAAGAGGGAGAGGGGATTGAAACTAACCCGCTGTGGCCGTTAGCTGTAGTGTATTGATAGCACTGCTTTATACCTGTCTTGACACGTTCAAGTAACTTCAGTTTTGACAATAATACTATTTTGTATGTGTTTATAACTGGCTGTTACCCATGACATGGTGAGCTTTTTTTTTTATTTAAGAGGTAGACGTCTCATTTTTTCATGTCCATCAATAGTTTGGCTACTAATCGTAACGATATATATAAATAGGTAATTATATATATAAATATGTATAAAATATAAAATTAAAAAAATGATAGCTTTATATCTTCAGGTCAAATTTTATTAAAATAATAGTCGCAAGTGCTTAGTAAACTAACACAATTTATTATATATTTTGTTCACCCTTATCGATCTTAAAGTAGACAAACTGAAGGGACAACGACTTTATAAGCGCAGTGTGTGTGTGTTTCATTATTTGTATTGTTACAATAAGTTCATGTCTAGTATTTAGACGTCCCGTCATTGCTGTTTGATGTGCCGATTCTTATCAGAGAAACTTTGTGTACGTTTAAGTTTTATAAAGAGATAAATATTTTCCCTTAAATATTAATGAATGCTATCTCCAATAAATGATATTAAAGGAAGATACTAATAGATTATGTTTAGATACTTATTTTTTATTAATGATTATGAAATGATTCTATGTATGTTGTTGAGACGCGGTATCGGACTAAGCAAGTTGTCTCAAGAAATTCGTGGTTTAGTTTCGATTCTTATGTTTGATTTAAAACGAATCACATTTACAATTTTCTAATTGTCTTGTTCGGATTACACTTTGTTAAAACTAAAAAAATATTTAATTATTAATAAATCTTTTTTGTTATTCTTTCTTTTTGTTACTAGGCATTAGCATTATCCGGATTACCGGCACTGGGTATACGTAGGCGAGTCGCCGTGGTGTATGAAAGTATGAAGAGGAAATCAGATAATTTAGTACTTTGTAATGAATTCTCGAAAATATACCGCGTTGCTTTCAAAGTGGGACGGAGTGGAATTGACTTGAGAGGATAATTGGCTATCCTTCGGCTACCAGTCGCCAAGCTCAGTGACATATTCATTGTTGAATACTTTAGTTCCTTTCTTCGCTGCATCCTTTTTAAACAGACATCAAAAAAGGATTAGGTTCTATATACGAACGCTTTAAATGTTTTATTTTATTAATATTCATTGATATGAACGTCAAATGGATACAGATTTATAAAATTATTTTTTTGTTCGAAAAGTAAACTACAGAAATGGCCTTATTGGCTCAACGTCACCAACTAATAATGCGAACCTAGAATAATTAATAGAACTCTAATATTAGGTAGATGCCTTTAATGCCAGACATTAACGAATAAAAAAGTATACCTACACAAGAATAAGAAACAATACACAAAAATGTGCCGGTTTTCAGGAGACGACGTTTATAGATGGCTGCCTATAAATGCCTATATTTCTGGTTTAGTTGTTCAGGCATTTACATCTGGGAATTGTTATTTAACAATATTAACTATTGAAGTAGATTTTTTCATGCCCTGAACGTTCCGTGTGATGGAGCAAATAAAGGTTATCTGTCCATATAACCAAGTCTAATAAATAATGTACATAGGAATACTAATTAATACGTATAAATCTAGAATATTCCCCTTAAAAATAAGCTATAAAAAGAAAGGTGGACTGTACAATTTTTCTGTGATATCAATATTAATTTACATTAAATATTTAATAAATAAATAAAATTTTAATATTTAATGATTAAAAAAAAAACTCTAAATATCATATTTAATTTATAAATGTAATATGAGAAATGGATGCCTCATTGACTATTAAATATATTTTTTACAACGGTCAATAGTTATATTTATTTAAATACAAACTTCATCAATGCTCCACTTTTGTTTGCTATTGGTCTGGTTACAGGAAGTTAATCCAGCGCTCAGCAATATTGCAGCCATCGTGTTGTAATGTAAATAAAGAGGCCAGTAATATTGCAGTTTATTGACAAAACGCAATTTAATTACTTGTTCAAGTTAATATTTTGAGGTAAACGTAAAGAAAATAAAAAATCTACAAACTACTAAAAATCTACTTAGTTTCATTAGGATTAGAATAAAATTAGAATTAGAAGGATTAATTTAGGGCTTTATATAAAATATACATGTTTATTTACCAAGCCAAAAACCAATTAACATGATCTTGTAAATGAACCTTATTTCCCAAATAACAAAGCATAAATCTGAAAATAAAAACTGACCACGTGACCATGAGTTAGTGCAAAAGTTTTGAAAGTTGAACATTCTCTTTGTAATTTTACTAAATTAGTTTCTAATTGCGCAGTCTTTATCTTAACATGTATACATATAAATAAAATTGGAGTGTCTGTTTGTAATATTGAAATAACCGTTTTTTACTACATGGATATGAATATAAATACGGTACACATACCAAAATAACATTTTTTATTTTTTTATGTCTATCTGTCTGCCTATCTGTTTGTTCCGGCTAATCTCTAAAATGGTTGGACCGATTTTGACGGGACTTTTTTGGCAGGTAGCTAATGTAATAAGGAGTAACTTAGGTTACTTTTATATTAGAAAACAAAAAATATTTTAGAAAAATAAAGTTAAATTTCACGCGGACGAAGACGCGGGTAAACTGATAACATATAAAATATTCTTTACCAACAAATTTAATTATAAAGATAATCTGTTAGTGATGTTTAACGTCTCTATAGATCAATAGCAATGTAATAAAGAAATCCTTCTCTCTGCTTAGTAAATTAACAATTTATCGGGCTTTTCAAATTTGGAAATCTCTTCGAGTCTGACCTACGACAATTTGAAAATCTTCTCTGTAACTAACGGCTTCTTCTACTGAACTATCAAAAAGTAAAATATAATTGAAGGCAATAGAACAAGGTAGGTACTTAGGCCGAGATTTGAACATCGTTCTTTATTCGTAATCGTAATTGTGCGTATGTATCAGAAAGTCACCCCTACTTGGATTGGTGCGAATGCTACAATAGGTATATTTTATGGTGTTTTCTATTTTGACTTTATATCCTATATTAATTCTGATAGCTATTTTTTATAGTTCATTGCATTACGTTTTCTCTTAGTGCCAGTGTTCTTTAACCAGTTTACCAGTTCATAGGGTCCTTCTTAACAATTGCTATAATTGCGACGGAAGGGGCTTTGTTAGTATATATAAAAGAAAAATTAATTATGACCTTAATAATTAATTTTATTATCAACTTATAATATCATTACACAACTTATCTTTACATAGTAGTAGATATAAAACAAAGTCATCTCAGAAGTCTGTTCGCTTATATCTTTGAAAATATGCAAAGGAGTGTAATGCAGTTTTCAGCAAAATATAGTGTGATTCAAGACGAAGGTTTATATGTATAATATATGCGTGTTATATGTATAGTACCTATAAAACAAGCCGAGAAACTCAAATATTTGTAACGCATACGAAGCTGGGAAGGGTCACTAGTGTCATATGAAAGTTTAATATTCACTGTAAATTAAGCAAAAGTTTATCTTAAAATGGTATAGGTACTTTTTATACGAAAGGTACATAAGATTGGAAGCGGTTTTATGCGGAATTAATAACGAATAAAAAAAATTAAAAAGTAATTCGTATTATAAAAATTTATATATTTTTAAAATACGAAATACTTTATTATTTTTTTAATTAGTTTTAGTTAATAACAGAATATTACACCTCTAGCTATTCCATATTAAATCGTGTCTGCTGTTTATACCCTATTCATAATATCTACTGCATAGCTATAAAATGCCAATTTACTATTAGTACGTCGTCAAGAATCCTCGAAATCGAAATAATTGTTACTTAGCAGAATATTCATCATATTCTACTAAGTAACTATTATTTTTAAGATGCCAACACTGTTCCGAAGTGACAGATTGGCGGAAAGGGAGTTTCCAGGGCCGTAAAACTACAAGAAAAAGAAGTGACAGCTGCTGACAATGACATTTTCGTATAAACTCGATAATTGATGACATTTTGCAAGTGAATGTTGCCATTTTCCTTTTTCTTAATTCATTCACATGTTCAATTGAATTCATTTACCTATATTATCTAGGAAAATACGCTTTGTATTCCTCTTATTAATCGCGGTATAAGTTATGAAAATAAAATATAAGAATTCTCTTTTAATAGATAGTACTAGTTAAATTTCGTTCAAATTATTTAACACTAAATTTCGAAGTTAAAATCATACTGACCAAGTTTTTTATTATATTACTTTTGCAATATTTAGAGCAATGAATTTCAGCTATTTTATATTAACTCTACTTCTATTTAATAAATAGTAAAACCTCTTTTTACCGGCCGCAACTACAAAAACACCAGTCACATTTTTATTGTCGCTTTATATTTAGTTAAAAAAAAGCACAAAATTTTAGAAATTTTAATATATATTTATATCTGGGTTGTTGCAATATATAATTCATGACTGTTAATAAATATTTGAAACTCGTCGAATTTTACATTTTGTATGGCCTGATCAAAATGATAAAGTTGACATTCAATATGGCGGTATGTCGTCAGTGCTATGCTGTGTCGTGGTGAGAATTAATAATTTCGTCGTTTTGTACTCATTTGCTTCAAAATATACATGATTTATTTCGGTCAAAATTAGTAACCAGTGTATAGTATCGTATGTGATATGATATTTGCCTTATTTGAAGTATCTTTTGAACAGACCCCCATCGCTCGGCGTTATAATTTCACAGATCGCACGGTTGGGGCGGCCGATGTCTACCTAGATAGCAATAATAAAATGTAGAACAATAATTCGACGCGATGCTTTGTTGAAATCCGCAGTGATTGTAACTATTTTGTATTGATTTGAAATCGTCTTAACGCTATTAGTCTTGTAATAATCGAAATCTCTATTGCAGCTTATGAATATCGGCATTATCTGGTAGAATAGATAGTAACAAAATAATTCATTTACCTACCTCCACCACCGACCGGTCTAATGTTCTCCAGAGCTACGACTCAGCAAGCATTGAAGACATCTGAGGATCTAGTGTAACATTTATGTAGTTTTATTTTCAACAATCTTAGTTTTGGTGTTAAATTGTGATCTTTACGTTATAGACTCAACCGTGTTCTCGAGAACACAAAGACTAACAAAAAATGTGATTTGATTTATAAAATATTAATTTGATACTTTTAATAGAAACATTGACACCACACATTTTTCTGTGATATATATTTATTACTGCAATATTTGACCTATATAAAAGGAAGAAGAAATCAAGGGATAATGTCCAGTAGTTCTCAGTGGAAAATGTTCCAGCCGCCAGATTCACACTCATCACCTTTGCAAGATATAATTGACCTTCAGCACCCCAACATGCAGGCCAAACAATCATACCGCAACGGTAACTATACCTGACTATTACTTAGTAGCATAGACACATGTGTTTGTAATTATCACTAATTTGGTATGCTTTGTTAAAAGGTACTTACAGCAGTGAGTACCCCAGTTCTCCGAGGGATAATTTCAATAATGTTAATAAGTCGGGTGGAGGTAATCGCTTTTCAATGAACAATTACAATATGGATGGGTGCCCTATGGGAGATTCTGCCGGTGTATACTCCTCTTCAGGTTCTACAAATAACACCTCATCCCAGTACGATTCTATGAACCATCCACCTATTAGAGAGACAGGGATTATTGAAAAATTATTGGTATGTTTTTATATATCTACTGTTACTAATTTATAACTGAGTAATGATGATTTTTTTTAAATACTAAGTATATGACATAAATAATAAATTTAATGCAGACTGTGGATATTATTATTTAAAATTAGTACCACATGTAATTGCATAATGAATATTTCAAGCAATTCTCCGGGTTATTTATTAAATTATTTATTAAATATAACCTAAAAATTTAATACATATTAATAATATTAATATAAGAACTTGATTTAAAATGCTGATAGTATCATTAGTATAAATGTAAATAATAACTATCTAATTTTATGGAATACAACAATATAATGTCTTGTAATTAAGAAGGTAACATGTGAACATGACTCAGTAATTTTTAAAACATACTATATTATTTTTTATAATGTTTACATATATTTATTATCTTTAAAAATGAAACTAATTTTAAATAACTGCAGTCTTTGTCTCTGATATAAAGAAAGTGATTGCAGAGCAGTTTTTCTGTAAAACAGGTTTTGACATACATAAATAAGTGCAAGGTTTGACTGAAGGTGATTGATCATTTGCATCATAAACATATAATACTATTTATTATATGTTTATGATTCAGATGCAGATATGAGGGATGGATTATGCATATCTCATAAACAACTATATATTACTAATTTTTTGGAACATTCTAGCACTCTTATGGATTTATACAGTGTTGTGAGAGACAGGCTCGGCTTTTCTTTCACTTTAGTCAGTTCACTGGTAACATTGAACATCTTAAAATTGGAGATCCTGTTGAATTTGAAATGACATATGATCGCCGTACTGGGAAACCCATTGCATCCAATGTTACTAAGATAGCACCTGAAGTGGTATGTTATTGCATTATTTTGAACAAAATACAAATATTATGAATAAAAAATCCTTCTTTCAATGATTTTAAATGAAAATCTTCCACAAATTACATAAACATATTTTAATTAGTAGTTTTTATTGTTACTTTCTTCCAGATAAATAATTTGTCACAAATTAGAGACTATAATAAAAGATTTTTATTATTGTTATTATTTATAAATAGTATTTGTAAAAAAATATGGTTGTACCTACTAATATTTTAATAATTAAAAAACTTGAAAATAAAAAATATAGTGAATCTACTATTCACTATATTTTTTAATTTTATGATTTAAGCAAAAGTAACTTTAAAAATATTTTTGATTATAACTATGTAATTTTTTTTAAATATAAGAGTTAGTCATATATTTCTATACATTAAAACAAATTTGTATAAAGGTACTGAGTGAGGCTCGTGTTACGGGTACTGTCACTACGGAGGTTAAAGGAGAGGGTTCTGGTGACAACACTGGCAGGATTTCATATGAGAATCGTGGGGAGTGTTTCTTCTTGCCTTACACAAAGGATGATGTCGAGGGTAATGTCACACTGCATACAGGGGATGCTGTTAGTTTTCAGATTGCTACTAATCAAAGGTAATTAAGTTTCTAATAAGGATTGATTGTAATTGACTTAGAACTTTATTACTTATTATATAATGACACTATTTCAGGGGCACGTTGGGGGCTTGCCATGTACGCTTCGAAAATCCTGTACACCCCGTTAAATACCACGGTGTTGTATGCTCCATGAAAGAGAACTTTGGGTTTATTGAAAGAGCTGATGTCGTGAAAGAGATATTCTTTCATTATTCTGAAACTAAAATTAAAGAGGAATTGGTGTTGGGTGATGATGTTGAATTCATTATACAAACAAGAAATGTGAGTAGTAGATGCCTATATTTGTATCTAACCATATTGTTTTAGTTTGTCCCAAATAATTCTACTATTTGTTATTTTATAACTTTTATTGGATCAACATGTTTTTTCGAACCTTATACTTAATATTATTTAGTGTATAATACAACATTAGGTGACATTGAATAATATTATTATACATATTGTGAAAATTTCCTACTAATTTTAAACTTAACACACAAACAGACAATTTTACTTATTCATTTTATGTTTTAATTATATGTGATATTAGTTAAAGTACTTCATTCTTGTTCTGAATTTAACTTAAAAATAATGAAATCACTGTTTTGTAACAGGGCAAGGAGGTTGCATGCCATATTACCAAAATGCCGAGTGGTTCAGTGGTGTTTGAAGATGTAAGCCCTGAGATCATGCGTGGACAAGTATTAAAGCCGTTAGAAAGAGGTAGTATGGTTCGTGTACCACAAAATGATCCACTACCGGGGAGGATTAGATACCGCGCCGCGGACCATTCTGAAGTAGAGGTATGAATAATATTTACAAAAACACAAAAAAAAAAAGGTTAATGCTTATTCGGTAAGTATTCAAGAAGTGAGTGTAAGCAAGAAATATGCCTGTTCCCGGTTTAGTTAAATGCTGCATTTGTAATAGATCAGTCCCTATAATCAGCCCTCGTTCACGGGTCTGACGAACAAACCAACCATTATTACTCGCAATCATTTTGTAGTGACCAATTTAATCTGCAGGTAGATGCAAAACTAATGGGTATATAACACGTATGAGTTACTGTATTGTTATTAAATATGTTTCGCTGCCGATGTGTCTCATGCGCGCTTCCGTTACGTGGGGTTACGCTACACAATTTTATAGGGAAGTACTCGAGTCCAGATATGATTTGATTATCATGTCACATAGGTCCATCAGACGACCGCGCGTGGCCGTTGTAACAAGTAATAAAATCAACTTTGTAAACAAGGTTATACACTATGCAATTGTGTGGCGGCGCCGAACAGTCTACCCTACATGATAGAATGATTGGGTGTAATGCGTCATGCCTCGAACGCTTCAATATCATTAACATAACGTTTGTACACATTAACTTCATACTAGGGACCTACATCGTAGAAAGATAGCAAGTTGATTCTGTTTATGCTAATAAATACTGAGATATCTAATTAATAAACATTATGTATGAAACCATGTCGAAAGTATTCGTTTATGACCAATTATTAGATTTGAATAAATGTTTATTACAATATTTTAGATGGATAGTGCAATGTGAGTTGGTATTTCACTGAAAACAACCACCAGATCGGGACTTGTATTAAGTCTGGGGTACATCAGCCACACCTATTGAAGCTGCCAAACGGCTTACTTTGTCAAGTATGCTTCAGTGGAAGGTTGGAGTTGTAAAATTACAGGGTATAGAGGCATAACATGTTACTCTTTCGTAATGGCAATACATGTTATAATGCGATATTTTTTTTCAAACTACTCTGTGCTGGTGGCCTTTACAGCTTCACTGCACGATAGGGGGCGAGTGCAGATGACATTCCAAACGGATGAAGACCAACTTCCACCTGTAGGATACGACTTTAGTTTGAGGGCATCACTAGCGATTCGAATATGAATTCGGCTCAGGCTGTCAAAATTCGTTCCCTGTTTGAATTGGACGGTGGTCGATCAGAGGGGAGTTAGTTTATGATGATGTGATGGTACATGGTATTGTTTATATATAGGAGATGGTTGCTTACCGTCAGGTTGTCCGCCTGCTTGTTTGTCATCTATAAAATACATATAAAAAGAGGAAATATATTATAATAATAATAATATTGTTCACAAAGGTACCGTTTGGCGATAAAGACCAGTGCGGCGAGTTCACTCTGCGTCACGGTGATTGGGTGCAATTCCAAGTAGCTACAGATAGACGGGACCAGTTGAAGCGAGCTACAAATATTTCATTGCTCGATGAATCTTTTAATGTTTCCGGAGAACGGTAAGTTTATAACTACCATGCATGGTACCGCTACAAATCTAATCTGTTGTTTTTTTACGTTTGTTAATATAATTGTGCATTGGTCTGCGATAATAGCATACGATGAACATTGCTATCAATAAGGCCATTTATACCGTTCCGACTGTTAGCCCAGACGCGGTTGGCAGTTGTCGATTTAACGCGCCAGTCGACACACTCACATTTCGCACACTTTATTTGCCGCCTCGAGAGTAAATTTTTAGTTTGTTATCGGAGTTTCCTTCACACCATAGAGTCAGTCAGAAATATGAATTCACTCACAAAGTTTTTTTGTGTCGTCCTGATTTGAACTGTAGTCCTCTTGGGCTAATTTAGAGCAGTAAACTAGGCCACGGGTTATCAACGGAGCCTGTAGTTTCCATTGTTAACAATACCTCACGCCTTCATAATCTGTGTGATTAAATTTCCAAAAATATGTATTACAAAAAGTTTTCATCCGCTATTTCACTCCTAGATTAATTATTATTTAAAGATATCCGTCCTCGTCGTATCATCGTAACATTACGTTAATTATTCAGCCGGTTAGACCGTCAAAGCAAATAATTTCTTTCTTAAAACCATTCAAGTAATGAAAGGTTTTAAATTTCTTCACCACATTTACACAAGTGTACCTGTTTAAATCATTCCTGTTTCTTATTATTAAACTTTCCCGTTTGGTGCACATTATTAATATAGTGAAACAGGTTTTAGCACAAATAATTGTATGGTAAATAAACAAATAGTAAATACCCTTCTTTACCATAGAATCATTGGTGTTAAAACCAGTTTGACTGTATTGTTAATGCATTTCTGTATCATTTTGATTCGACTGCATTCAGTCGGTGCGGGCCTGCAATGATGGTACTACGGAAGTCGCCGTCCGTACCATTGATAACGTACACTGAACATTATTTGTGTGTCACTTTACGAGTGTCACATCTTTTATATTCTTTTGTATTCAACACTGTACCGTACATGTATAATAAATCATTGTTATATGTACATCTGTCTATACGAATACTATAAAGTGATTAAGTTGTTTGTGAGGTTGGATTTTCGGGGTGAATTCCGGTACTATCAATAATATTTTGAACCTATATAGTATTGGATTTATCGAGGAAAGGTGTAGGGTATGTAATATCATGCTCCAACCAATAGCGGCAGAGTTGCTATAAAAATATTATTCAACAATGTTGATAAAAAAACTGTTCAACGGGAGAAATGTAACGCAGTTCATTTATAATTTTATTAATAAAAACTACATTTATTGATACTGCCACTGACTAATAGGAATCGTAACTGATATTATAAATGAGAAAGTGAGTTTGTTAGTTACGGCTTACACGCCTAAAACCCCTTAATAGTTGTCATAAAATTAGTTTAGGTGGTTTTGTGACCACTCATTCAATCTTTATATTTTTATTGAAAGGGTAGGCTAATCATTGTCCTAAACTTTTTATTACCTCGTCTGATTTGAATTACAGAAAAATTCTCTGAAATATGAAATCGATAAATTCAACAATAACACATAAATTCGGAATATCTTGAATCAACTTTAATATCATCAAAGATCAAAGATTGTATGGATACGAACTGTGAAATTCAATTGATTTATTCCTACCAACTGTGCTATTGAGCACTGCGCCTGAATGATTTGTCAGTGACACACTTTGAATGCCAATTGATGGTCTCGTTGACAATTCGCGAGTAAATCAAATCATTGTGAGGTTGAACATAAGTAACTAATCATATTTACTGATTCTTATTAAATCTAAAGCGACATGGCCTCGTTTACCACCCGGCTTCTCTAACTCAATGGTATTCTGTTCGAATCTTTTGTATATACTACTCTGATGTGACCAAGAGTATATTATATTTACTGCTGTGTGTCCACTGAATATCTTCATCAAAGCACCTATCCTGCTACGTTGTCAAATGTACTAATAGATGATAGGGAAAAAATATTTGTGCAAAGAATAAAAACAAAATATGAATATGGATATGTTATGCATTTATGCGATAGAGAAAAAAAATCTCTCACATAAATACATAAATGATTAAAATATCTTACTTGTAATGGCAAGCTGGAAAATAGAAACAGAAAATTGACAATTAATGGAAAATTTATAATAATCGTAACATAATGATAGGAAATTTTGTCAGTAAAAATAAATGAAATAAACAATTTAAATCAATAGGAGACCATCAGTCTGAATATGAATAAAGGCTTTTTTAATTTCTATTTCATATACTTATCTAAATGTGGGAATGTTAAGCGTTTGTATTGACAGTTGTTGCTACTGATATGGAATCGTAGATAAATGACCCATTAAACCAATTTCTTTATTGACTACAATTATGCTACAATAAGAAACTATGAGTGTAATTCTTAATAATGAGTGTAATGTGTGAGTGTACTATGGAAATCTTTGTATGACATTACAGAAGGGAGCAAGGCATTGTGTGTTCACTAAGAGATGGTTTCGGGTTCATTCGTTGTGTTGACAGGGAACAGAATATGTTCTTTCATTTTGCTGAAGTTCTGCGCATGGGACACAAACTTAGCGTTGGTGATGAGGTAAGGTATTATATTTTCTATCAACGCGGGAGTTCTATGAATATCGTTATTACGACAGTACCTATATCACCATATATATAATAAAGATAAAAAAATATACTTCTATCTCGATAAAATTATTTATAGAATGAAATACAATAATTATATAAACAATCAATAATTTAATACTTAAAGATAATTCAACTTTAAGATTTGGACGCTTGATTTAAATATATTTTATACGGGATATGTTTTAATAACATCATATATGTATTGAATTTAAAATTATTATTATAGTTACGACATACAAAAACCAATTTAATAAACGTACCTATGTTTTCGTTAACATAGTACATAGTATATCGTACATAGTTATAAAATATATATGGTGTTTTACACATATTAAAGATATTTACCACGATAATATTATATTACATTGACAGGCGGTCGAACTATCAGCAGCGTCAAAATATAAGGAGCTCATACATAATATTATCATAATGTATAAGTTAAGTTAAGTTTGATATAGTATTTACAGTGTTGGAAATTAATTATAGGTGGAATTTACCGTGGATCCAGTGGCTACGTTCTCCAATATGAGTAATACTCGTCAGTCCGGAATACGTATCAAGCATCTACCGGCTGGTACAGTTCAGTTCGAGACGCTGGTTGAGCGCAATGTCCGCGGTGTGGTCACCAAAGAGGCACAGGTCTTCAACTCTATGTCTAGCCCCTCAAGGGGCTCACCATCTGTAAGTTAATTGTCTAATGCTAACATTAGAATATGTATTTATTTTATCTAAATGTAACTATTCAGTTGATTGTTTGTCAGAATGGCATCAAGTGTATGGTACCAAGATTTTTGTTTATAAACATTATTGTATAGCAGAAAAAAATGCATATATATTTTCTTTATAAATTTATTAATATACTGCGTATGCCATAGAAAAATATACTTAGTAGTAACAGTTAAATACAGGTTATGATAACGCGATGTCAGTGATCCTGTTCGTGTATGTAGGCGACATTTATCACTTATGATATTAGTGGTACGTCAGCTTGTTTCCAGTTACATAAACGAAAAAACATGTAATTATTTTAATGCAAGCACGTAAATAGTAATTTCTTTATAAACCTGTCGTCACACCTGTCGTATTGTAGACTTTAGATTTAACTGAGAAGAAATAGATAACAATTTACTGTGGCTCTTTTATAACAAACATACATATTTTGCAACTTTAAAATTACAAACAGCGTAATACCAAGATGAAGCCATGTAAATAAATTATGACTAAGTCATAATTTATTAGTAATTCACTCGCTACTAATTTCTAAAATTATACCCGGCTACAATAATTTTAAATTCACTTTGCCGTGCAATGTGAACAATGACATATGTGGCACAGACAGAGACACTATGTAGTATATAAAATCAATACGTAATTTTCATTTTTAATTATTATCTTTGAATGTTAGGCGATTTCAATAAGTTATTTTATTTTTTGTTTATTATATAACTACCACAACACCGAAAACATCTGCATCAGGCATTTTGTGGTACCCCTCTTTGTTGTTCTTCCTAAAGACTTCTGTGTCATGCCTCAGAACTCTAATTACAGTAAATGTAAGATATGATAATTTCACATTTTACATTTCAACTTAAAAATATTACTTATACTGAAATACTTTTTTGCTGCCTTTTACTAATTGATAGTACTCATGTTATGCTCTGTTGAATATTTACATAGAAAATTGTATTAATGTTTTTTATGTTATACAGGATTATAATGGTACTATCTCATGCCAAATTAATGGATCGAAGAAATCGGCATCTTTCATGGCTAAAAAATGTGAAGGTAAAGTCGTGCCGCGTGTTGGTGATAAAGTGCTTTGTGACGTTTATCAGGTATGTTATGAAACATTAGTCCATATTAATACTATAAATGAAAAAGTGTGCCTGTTGGTTACCTTCTCATTAGAATCATAAGTAAACGGCTGAACGCATCTTAAGTAAATTTGACATGAAAATCGATTGTATTATGAGGAAGAACAACTTTTATATTGAAAAATAATACGAGTGGGTGGAACAGGAAATTTAAACAGAGAGACGAATTTTAATATAATGTCTTGTACATGTAGAACTAACTCATATATAAACTAACTCTTTCATTTATTACAGTTTGTTATTTTTCAATTACCTGTCTTTGTTAAGAATGATGTAACACTATGTTTATATACAGCATATAAATATATAAATTATTTTATATCAATGACAGGTCAAGAGAACAAAAGCGTTTACAGCTATGTCAATCGTAGTTCAGCTTTACTCAAGCAATGGGAACTCCGGTAATAATGTGGGGACATCGCGCCCGCTCTTGCAAGGCTTCATTGCCGCTCTGAAGGACGGATTCGGCTTCATCGAAACAGCAGATCACACCAAGGAAGTCTTCTTTCACTTTAGGTGGGTATCAATACTTAAAACTCCTTTGTATGTACCTAAAATATATAAATGTAATATTTTTTTGTTTAATAATGCATTACAGGGATTTGTATATCGTACTTAAATCATATGTAAATTGTGTTGGTGTGTACTGAAATATGAAACTATATTTATATATTAATATGGCAAATAAAGACTATCCCTTTTTACGAAAATTGCGATGACGGAGGAGTATAAAATCTCGCACACTTACAGTTTCTTTATATAGAGGAATGCAGACTACTAATATTTTTTTAATTATCCATGAAAAATACATTATCTATAAAAAACATCACACACCCTACCATTTATTTGACACACACATAAAAGTATTATATTCGCGATGTTTTATATATGGCTTCATTATATAACTGCTATTTTTTACTTGAATAGAGTTATAAATTTTATGCTATCAAGATTGCTGTTCATTTGCTGTTAATTTATATTAATATATATGTTATGATAAAAAAAATAGCCACCAATTATTGTTCCCTATCAATACCCCGTACCCCGTACCCCGTACTGCTATCAA
This sequence comes from Achroia grisella, assembly GCF_030625045.1. Classification (NCBI taxonomy): domain Eukaryota; kingdom Metazoa; phylum Arthropoda; class Insecta; order Lepidoptera; family Pyralidae; genus Achroia; species Achroia grisella. The sequence goes on along the minus strand of NW_026712977.1, from coordinate 1,745,186 downwards.
TGTGTTTCATTATAATTATTACATATAATCATTAATGCCAAATGCCAAATAGTATACTATATTGTGCTTTGTAAAGTTATAAATAGCATTAAGCTGATTATTGGGTTACCTGAATATATATTATATTTTCTTTTACCTATATTTGTCCGCTAATAGCAATTTGACAAATATAGGTAGAAAAAATAATTGAATATAGGCGGATTTTAAACAACTAAAGTATGTTTTAATTTACTGTAAATTAAATGTTTCTTTAAATAAAATTATATTCCCATATCAAGTTTGATTGTGGATTTTCATAAATACGTTAAATATATCAGTTGTCATAATTTCAGGTTCTAATCCCTAGTTTAGGCTGTGCGTTTATTAATTATGTAGTAAGGACAAACTATTATAAATGTATATATAAAATATTTTGCCCTTACTGATTATGATAATTACTATTTTATAACATTTTTTAGTAATTAAACCGCTTTGCGTCGATAAATAATACTTTTTAGAATCGTTTTTTATCCTTTAACCAAGATGAAGAAATAATTTTAGACCTTCTACCGACATTATTGTCTACATTTATATTTTCTCAGTATTATGTAGTAGTATAGTATAAATTAACGTTTTGCAGTGTATTTTTATGTGCTTTTTGTGATTTAATGTTGATTTTTTATATATATATTTATTTTATATCTGCGATTTTGTACCCTTATATATTTTTTTGTAAATCAATCAAAATAACGTAACGAATTTTAAGTGTAGCTTGCTACAGTACGTTAAAACCGCACACAAATTATTTAATCATGCACAGATGAACGGACGAATATTGAAAACTTATTCTTTTGGGTTGAAAGATATTAATAAAGTTACCCAATAAAAAATATTAAAAATAAATACCCAATAATAGTTAACTTACATCTTTCTACAGTACAGACAGCGATCAGTTATATATATGTATATCACTGTGTAGTATAATACTGCATTTTGTCGACATCACATGCAACATTGCATTTCTATTTTTGTAAGCTTAGTTTTGTTCTATTTTTTAGTATTAGTATTGTTATTTTGCGTCTGTTGTTAATTTTTTATCTATTTATATAACTCTACTTGCTTTTGTTCTGTATATTTCACTAGTCCCAGTTATAGCGTAGATCTTTGTTTCTACTAGAGTGTAGCGAAGTTAATGTTAACATGTAGTATGGTAAGGCAAACTTGGGCAAAACTATACATTAACTTATTATTTTACAAGCTGTGCCTACGGTTTCGCCTGCGTTAAATTTCAATATACAAATTTAAACAAAAAATATAGCCTGTATGTTATTCTGATGCATAAGCTATATTACTGAAGTATCAATGAAATCCGTTCAGTTGATTTTGCTTGAAAGAGTAACAAAGATCCATACTTACAAACTTTAGTGTATATTATATTATGAAGGTAATAGTTAGTATTAAATTTTACTAAATGCGAAAGATGAATATTTGTCTAATTTCTAATTTCAAAGTATAAAATAAATGAATGCTTATGAATATGCTAATAAATTTAATAAAGTATGCATAATCATATGCTATAATATTCCTATCGCTAAACGCACAGTTTTTTAAATTATTACATATTTGCAGAGGCTGCGAGTTTGTACCCGTGATAATCAGAATAATAATAGTTTAACTTTTTGTTCGTAAAGCGATTGGTTTAAAATAGACTTTAAAACTTAAGTGATGATTAGCAAGAAAACCGCACCTAAAACAGTTAAGCCGTTTCTAAGTTTAGCGCGTTCTTACACGCAGACGAAAGTCTAAAATTTTGTTGGCTTCTATTATGTTTATAAAACCCAATAATAGTTTTTCTCATATGTTATTTGTATAGCTATCAGTTGATATTTATCTGTATATTTGATGTCTTAGCTTTTACCACCAGTACTATGTTATATTTTTATTTTTATGTTATAAGTATTTTGGCTGTTGAATTATTTGTAGAAGATATATATTTTACCATATCTTACTTCATTCCCATGTCCCTTACATCTTTAAGATTTGAATGGTATGGGTCTGAGTTATAAATTTAATAGATTGGTGAACTGCGAGTTCTAAATTCCTTGTTATGCACCACAAAATTATTGTGAATTCTCAAAACAGCTAATTGGACATAGCCTCAGCATAAAGAATAAACGTGCCATCATTCTATAAGAAAAAAAATCAGATCTGAATCTTCAATCTTGGTCTATATTTGCAATGGTTTTTCTTTCTTTATCATTATTGTATGTTTTCAAGTATGATTACATTAGGTAGTTGTAATAAATGATAATAATTATAAATATAGTTTCTGTAGTTACCCGAGAACGGGCAATATTTGTTCGAAATTTTCATTTAATATTAGACATAGACTTATATAATTAAAAGGATAAAAAACTCACTTTAAAAAAAATCTGTTGAGTTTCTTGCTATGTAAATTGCTAAATTGAATCTATATACTAAACTGGACTCTTTTATATGAATAAAATATTAATTCATTTACATTAATAAATTATTTTGAAATTAACGAATTAAATTCTCTATCAATTATTATAAATATTTATAATAATTGATTTCAGTATTATAAATCTTACACCTAATTGATAATTCTGATGACCTATAGTTCGAAAATGACGAAACAAGCTAAGATTTTTTTTATTATATTCCATTCCAGCAATCTAAATGGCAATCCTGATGATCTCGATCTCGGCGGCGAAGTGGAGTACTACGTAGGACGTGCTGGTTCGGGGAGCGGGTGCGCAAGTGCCGAAATGGTTCGCGTGTTGCCCAAGGGCACCGTACATCTCGCCCAACCCCTAGAGCCGATTCTCAACGGCACTGTGACCAGAACCCTTCGAGCTCTTAATCCTGACCAAGCGCATTATTCCGGTGAGTTCTTTTAACATGTGTACATTAATTTTGCTAGGGTAATGTTTGAATATAGTTATCTGCATATGTATTTCTATCCTCCAGTTATTTGTGCCAATCAATTTTTGCTTTGTAACTTTAGGATAAATAGATAATAAAGCTTTATTTTGCCAAATTTAGAATATTTACATTCACTGTCCTGCACTGTACTGAAGTGAATAACATACATTCGCTACATATTATTATGTCAAATAGACAAAACACGGTATGCCTATGACGTGACAAATTCACCAGGAATTTATCACGATGGTGATTAGGGGGGATCTGCACTCAGGTCAACCTGACATGGTACACGCCCCCTCCTCCCTCCCCGATCTAGTATACTCAAATAAAACAAAGGTATTTGGTTTCACAGGTATAATTCAACAGGATCTACAGGGACAGGATAGAGAACGGGTGTCGTACGAATTCGGTATTATGGGTCTAGCATGCAAGCGCGAGATACTGCAAGTAGGCGATCCGGTCACTTTCCAAGCAGACTTGCAGGGAAGGGCCACCAATATTGTGCCAATAAGGAAGAAGCGCCGCGCAACTGTGGACGCCATTAAAGGTGATTTATTTATAACTTTTAAATAATTAAAACACATTAAAAACAGTTGTTTACATTTTATTTTACATTGTGTCACTAACTACTTACTAAAATTCTAAACGATCTATCAGGTATGGATTGTGACCTTCAGCTGCTTCATAAGTCCTCCGCATGTTTGAAGCGATCTCTACACTCTCCCCATTGTTTATTCAGTAACGCTTCAAAGAAAAACGTTGACGTTATTGTGTGGAAATTAGCAACAAAAAATGGGAGCTCACTAGATGGACCATCATCTGCTTCTTCCTTATACCATTTATTTGGGGACGGCGTAATATGGTTTTCCTTCCATTCATCCCTATTCGCAGTTATCTCGTTATTTTCTCCCATGGACAAATATATTAAAAAATGATATTGAATTATTGTGTCAAACTAATTTGGTTATACTTTAACTTTTTTTTAAATATAGACCTACCTACAAGTAAGCCCACCTAATTTTATTTCTCGCCAACGCTAGGATAACTCGAGCCTGGTGTCAACAATGTAATTAAGTAATTAATAAATATTTTATACGGTATATTGTGGCGAAATTATTTAGGTAGTCAATTAGAGCAACCAACTTAAAAGCTTTAATGTAGTGTACATGCCGTGCCCTGTTTGTTTATTTTGAATAATTACCGATTCACAGGCTTATTCGGATTCCTGAACGTCGAGTCGGAGGAAAATCGTCGTCTGTTCTTCCATATGTCGGAGGTTCGCGGAAACTCGGGTGAACTCCAGCCCGGTGACACAGTCGAGTTCGTCATGCTCACCAACCCCAGGAACGGAAAGTCGTCAGCTTGCAATGTGGTGAAAATTAGGTTAGTAAAAACGAATGTCCCTTTAACGGTTGAAGGGACTTTACACACTATTGAAGTAAAAGCAGTTATATGCTTGGGAACCGATTTTTTTTACTGATTTTATAACGATACAAATGAGCTCAAGGTAAGCTATTGCCGCCCATGAGCACCTGCAAAACCAGGGAAATTCCAAGTGCGTTGCCGGCCTATTAAGAAGGAATAAGCTTTTGAAGGTTTCAATATTATATTGGTTTGGAAATGCCATTGCTGGACTTACAACTAAAGAAGAAATTTATATTTTCTTAACAGATTCTTTTCGTTATTAACGACGTTGTAACATCTTATGTTACAACGTCGTTAATAACGAAATTATGTAACATGTTTTCACTATTCTAAGATTCTCGAATTTTTACGCGTACTTTATTTAAAATGTTTTTACTTTGTTTATACAAATGAAATTCCCCTGCCGTTCATGGGCGACAGTAATCATTTACCGTAAGGTGAACCTCAAAATCGTTTGTCCCCTGTGCTATAATAAAAAATATACATTGTCAGCAGCAAGGTTCCACGTGAAAGACCTGAGCGACTGTTGGCCCGGCTGCGGACCGCGTCGCAGGAGGAATCTGCTGGTCCGCGCGTCGTAGTCATCCGAACGCCTCGCGGACCCGACGGCAGTCGCGGATTTCGTCCTCGTCGGCCCATTGCTGGTACGAAAATTTTATTCCTTTCAAATTAAATAAAAAATCATTTATACTTGTAGGACATTCAATTTTTTTATATTCTCCCTAGATATCAACATTGCCTACTAAATACCTGAAATAAATTAAAATAGAAAATCTTAGCATCCGACAGCTTGTTTCGGATTAATAATAAATAATTCAGATTTCAAAATCAAAATCAAAAATTATTTATTCATGTACTTAGGACATTTTAGCCCCTTATGAACATAATTTTATATATTAATATTTTCCCTACCGTCCAGTCAGTATAAAGATTCAATTGAGAAGAAATGGCAAGAAATTTAATTTCTTTTTTTTTTCAAAGAAACTTTATTTACATATGAATAGCAGCCTTTACTTGTACCCTCTTTCACGCGCAAATAGACTAACGCGCTGTGTGATAACGCAGAAAAAATGTGCATGTAAATGTAGACAACGAGAACGAGAAAGATCGCGATACGCCGATCAGCGCATGCCCGCATCGATCAATCGGGCGTGCTTTACCGCCCTTTTATAATAATTAATCAATATTGTAAAATGGCGTACATTTGTCTATGGACCAAAGACTATAATATAATTCTTTGTGTTAATAATATTATAAACGCGAAAGTTTGTAAGTATAGATGTTTGTTACTCTTTCACGCAAAAACTACTGAACGGATTTTGATGAAACTTTACACCAATATAGGATATTATTTATTTAGTACTAAAGTCTAGGTGTTTTGTCCTTTACCTACTTTATAATGAAAATTGCTTTTTATTAAGCTTATATACACTTATCATGATCTTTAATGTAAAAAGTACCAGAATACAAGAGAATCAGTTGATATAATATAATTTAACGTTATATTCCAGATCTGTTAGCCGAGTGAGACCAGTTACGCTAATAATACCAAGGCCTCAACACTCTACAGCTATGTAGGTAACATCATAATGGTTTGATTTTCAAATTATTTCATTGTATTCATGTGAGACTGATTATCAATTTCTCTAGCCAGCATTTAAAATCGATTTGTTTTAATTACACAAGGGCAGATAACTGGTAATAAGTTGTTATCTGTCCATTCATAAAATAATTGTATGTCACCGAGTTTAGGCTTTTATTGAAACTTATAACATATCAAGGTAATCAAACCGATTTATGTTGCGTATGCAAGTATAGTGCATTAATGAAATTGTTCTAAATAAGAGGTTCTTTTTCGCGTATACACATTGTTCAAAATTCCGTTTGTACCATTCCTGAGTATTTTATTATGGTTTGCCAAGTTCAATTGCATTGTACGGATGACGACACATAACATATGAAGTGTTGTATCTTCGGTGAACAACATTAACACTTCGCTTCACCCGAACTCGTGTAAATATTTGTATAACTTAGTTGTAATCGTTTGAATTGTGGTTGCATGTGATGCGGTGGGCTTGTTCAGTGGTCGCCAGTGCTGTAACTACAGACCATTGCATGTATACAGATAGTAAACTTGAGCGCTAGCTCTATCTAGAAAGAGGTATTAGTGAAATGGAAACAGGAACTCTATGAAAAATATTGTGAACATCACTATAAGTATAGACAGGGTGATGTAAAATGTGTTGTTTATATTTGTGTTCCTACGTAATGGGTAACTGACAACGGTTGGTTAAAAGATTTACTCTGTATACATATAATACTCTGTATATTGCATTGCCTGTGCGACTGTGCTCCGTGTAATACGTATCTACAAAACATTTGTTGCTATTTTTTGTTACGTTTAGTCGATCTCTTTATGCGGAACATTCTGTGATTTATGAAAATTATACGTGTGCAATAAAAATGTATAACAATGATATAAATATAGTCCGCACTGGACAACGGCTAGTCTTATAGTATTATTTTATTCAAGTCACTCCCTAACGGGCACTTCATCTGGTATGTGTCGCCAGTATTAATAATTCTGTCAATAGCTAATTTTGTAATTACATTAACGAATAAAATTATGCCTTAGCTATTGTATAATAATCGGATACGAAGCATTTATACGATAACAAATGCGATGCACTGGATGGAACCAAAGACTGAAAAAAATATTTATTACAATAATGATATTGGGATTAGATTATTATAATTTACTGTATGTTGTGAACACTCATGTACCCACAGGAGTATTATGAATTTGGATTGGTTGTAGCACCGTCTTTATTCACTTCAATGATTACCTCTTGTCCTCAGGGACGGTACAGCTATTTGTACAAACATTTACATCGAATAAGTTTGATGACATACGTATTTGAGTTAATCGGACGCATTACAAATGTCATTAGTATTATAAAGTTTTATTTATGTAAATATTTTGTTTTATTAAGTTTGAAATCAACTTTAAGATCAATTTGATAACATAAAAATAACAATGCAGATGATCTTTAATGATAGTATTAACATGTTTGTTCACGGCAAGTTATGTATTTATACATTTAGTTTGTTGCTTTTGTGTAAAATTGGTGGCGAGTGTGATCTCTATGTGTCGTTGTTGACGAGTAATTTGACACCTAAAATAAACAAAATGCAATCAATCAATTAAAATTGTGCAAATCATACCCTCGAAATGGATTGAACCGGGAACGTTGGTTTGGTTTGAGGTAAAGTATGTAATGTAACTAGGTTCGTGGAAATTGTTTAGCCTCTGCAGCCATGACGTTCATTCCTTTTCGTCAGGAAGGAGATTCGTATGTTTTAACACTTCAGTACTGATTCAAATGGATTATACTTTTTTATTGTAAGACTAACAACAAATGACAGGTACAAATAAAAGTATTGTATACTCTGACAAATTGATTAAATCAGTATTTGTTTATCGATTCAAAGATCAACGTATCATGCGTAAGTGCTAATTTTTTCCGTTAATTGAACATTTGTGATTAATTTTTGTTATGTATTTTATTTATAGAACCCAGTTCCGGAGACATGTTCGTAGAGCCGTCAAGTGTTACATGTTGTAGTTCATTGTACATATTCTCTATGAGTTCGACATGTGTGACAGTTCCCATTTTGAGTTACGTTCAGTTTAGTTCATTTGTAACATTGTACATGAACACCCTCAGGCCGAATAAATAACAAGCGCTAAAAATATTCTATAAAATAAAATCATTCTTTAATCTTCGTTTTAATTATCCATTGATTGAACACAATTACCAATTTGCAGGTGTAGGTAGTGTAGTGTATTTTAAATAAATTGACTCGCGCTTTCGTTCAATGTTCGGATTTGATAGGGTAATATGTGGTCTGTCGTATAAAACATATGTGAATTTGTTTTGCTAGACGAATTTAATTGTATAATTGTAATAAATGACATGTCTCTGGAACTATTATGATCAGTCATTTTCTTTCTTCACCTATTCGGTCATCATCGGTGGTCACATTATGAGTAAAGAACTACATTGCTGTCTAAATGAGTGTGCTTGTTTCCATTATAATTTTTTTACTTATATTAAGCTTTTAACATTTCGGCGTGTGGCACTATTGGCGTTACACGTTACTATTTTGGTGTTAAATTGTCGTTCAATACTTTGGTTTGTTTGAAATATGTAACGTGTAATTTTATTATGCTTATTGTAAAAATAGAACCCAAAGAAACGACGAGAATTTTGAACAAATGTTTTATGCTTGTACGCTTTTAAAACGACAATGTTTTATTTGCGTAATTTTTATAATATCTATGTTTATGTAACCAGACATAGTAATAGAGATAATAATCATTTAATTGATGTTGTAGTGTATGAAGTCCCGGATCTTCGGGTATAGGTATTATTATATTACTAGTCTTTAACATTTATCCCCGGTGGCTGTCAGATTGTATCTGTACTGAAATCTTGGCATGCTAAATTCACATGGATCTGACACTAAACCTTTATAAAATATCCATCAGAAGTCACCATGCCTCCGAGTTTTGTATTAGTTACGAATTTGGCGAACCAGTAACAGAATGTAATAAACAAATTTTAGTGCCTAAAAGAACCTCTGGTTAAATACCAAAATGTATAAACAAAAATGTTAAAATATTTAAGCCTTTCTTATTATTACACATTTTGGGATAATCATAAGTGTTTATTTTGCTTAGTACATCTGAATGTAACGTTTAGAAATGTAACAATGCCAAATGTTTAGAACTCCTGTACAGTTCACTCAGACTTGTGATAAAAGATTATTATGCGATTTCTGTACACCGATATCCTTGAATCAGTATGGCACGGTACCGGCTGTGTGGCGTACCTTCGTATCAATTGTATTGGGCATACGCCCAAGTCTTTAATAGGATTTTTTGTCGATTGCGGTGTCCATTTTACTAGTTACTCGCGGTTGGCGGCTGCGGCGAGCCTTATTAGTATACAGTCTGTACTTTTATATTGACACTGCGATATTGTTTACTCATTACAACTGCACTGTTAGCACTACAAATTGTCACTTGAATTTGGACCTTACAATGCACAATTATAGGGACATTCATGCTAGTCTCCAATAATTTCTTTTCGTAATGAAATGTATTATAAACACACAGGGCCTTATCTATACATGTAAAGCAAAAACTTTGTACACTTTTTTATGAAAATTGCGCGTACGGAGGAGTATGAAATATCCCACACTTATGGTTTATGTAGAAAAGGAATGCAGAATGTGGAAAATCGACATTTAAGTTATGCATATCAATAAAAAATTAAATACACTACCATGTACTTGACAATGGAACTTTAATATAATATTCAAACTTATAATTTTAATTATGGTAGAATTTCGACCACTGGGCATACACTAGTTACAAAAAATCTGTCCATACCTGATATTAAGGGTCGAGGATTAAATTATTCATAAAGTTAAAACTTGTAAAATTTTTAGTATATTTCATAAATGATATAATATATAACAATAATCTATTGGTTTTGGTAATTCCGATGTTTATTATATATGTATTTATAAAAAAAATATCTATGTATATTTATCCCATAACACAAGCTTTTGTGACTTATCCTGGGATATTATTATTAGCAATTCTAAATCAAAATACACTTAAATCTCCGCTTCGCTAATAAAAATTAGACTTTAGTATGGTTGCTGTATTATTATTATACTATTTAATTAAGCAAAAATGTGACTGAATTATTTTTGTCACATTTTTTAATAACCAGTGTGTAAAATTCTAATTACTGGTTTTTCTAGTGGTTTCAATAATATACTTTTAAAAACAATATGGCACGCCCAAAAATTGTCCTAAAAGAAAATAATTTTTAAACTTTTTTATTAAAGACAATATTGTAGTTGTACACGGTTTAGTAAGTAGATACATTTACATTTTAATCTTAAAAGTAATAAATAAATCCTATTAGCAATAATTTTTCATCTTAGTACAAATTAATTCAACTGAATTAAGTAAACTAAATGAAAAGACTGACGTTTCATAGATAGACCACTATTAAACTATGACCATCGCAGATCTATCTTTACTTTAGGACTTTGTTTATTGCTGGTGTTGAAGTCAAGTCTATCTTTTTGTAATTAGACGGAAAAAGTCCAAATTCAAAAGATAAGGTACTATTTGTGTCGGTATAGTTGTTATGAGTGAATATTTAAGAGGTTCTCCTTGTTTTTAAATGTAACTACGCTATCTATAAAATGATTTTGTGTTTCATTATTGTATTTCTTGTAAGGGATATATGACACTACCGGTTAGAGATGGATATATTGCCTACATTGTATCTTACTGTAACATTATATAGTATGTCCAGGGTTAATATTATTATTAGGTACAATTTTACAATGCCTTTACATAGCTTGGATATAACTTTTTACACGTTAGCACTAAGAAATAACAATGTTTTCGGCAGTTGTACTAGAATTGTAACGTTTTATAGTCGGTATATGACCACTGTATTAAGTTTTCGTACGCAGTGTGTATACAGTTCTAGAATAACTATCGACCACATTTCAGCAATAATGGTCTAGGTGTAATAATGAAATACAAGAAATTTAATAGATCACGTCGTAACTGTATTGAAAGGAGAACTTTTTAGGGCGATATTCACTAGAATTTTCTCAGAATGAACGTTAAGATGTAACATGACACCATTCGAGAGAGTATGCTCGTGTTATGTACTTTATAATAATAATAATAATAATATATAATGCTATTTTTGTTACATAACATAAGCATTTTCGCGGTTAATGCATAGGGTGATTTGATAAACAGAACAAATTATAGAACATAGTTAAATGAACAAGGCAAGAACATATACATAATATAAATAGTTTGTCGGTCATTTGGACTATTTAAATTAAAAAAAATCGTTAAAGATACCGTTTGTTTGTTGTTTAACATTTCATAAGGTATATTAACATTACAAGCAACTTCTAATACCAGAAAAACTCAGTTCTGGACATTCAATATCCTCAAGACGCTTACGTTTGATAGAAGTTTTATATACGTTTATAAATCGGGGATTGAGTCGTTACTGGTACGAAGTTGAATCGTATATACCTATTTTACTACTTTTATACACACACATACACATTATTCCTTATATTTTTGTATTAATACACCTGCTTTGCTTACCATTATAATAATACTTTGTAATATTAAAGTAGTGGTGCTTTGTCCTTTCACCTTACGCATTAAACATTGTTAATAAATAACTAGGTAAGTTTAATTCCGCACAGTAACGAGCATTACATCTTAACTAATTCAATGTGATAATAACGAGGTATAACATAGAACATGTTTGTGTAACATTTGTTATGTTACATTAATATGTTTTATTGTAACACTCATCCTTGTAATTAATAGGTATATCAATAATCCGCTGTGGTGCTGATTGTACTAGCTACAGCCGCCGTCTTATCCCGCGAGTTTGGCTTATACACACGTGCCTATGTTTAATCTGTCGTATATATTTACTGGGTGCAAAGGACGCCAAGTGTTGCCATGCCAAGCTGGAACTCCTTAGCTTATGAACATTCATGCAATAAGATACATTTATTAATAAACGATGTGATTATACCACTGAATGCTTTCTATTATTTATTCACCATTCTAAATAGTATTCATTAATCGAATTATTAGAGCGACTAAAACACTAACGCCCTTACTCATGAAATAGTACCTAACCTTTTCTTATAACATTTTATTTTAATTTGAATGACATTGAAATAATACTGCAATATTTGATAGCGCGCTTGTAAGTTGTTTGTTTTATTGAATAAGAAGGTTAATTTGGTGTTTTGTGATAACTTCAGTACATAATTGTACGTTTCAGAGCTTAAATTTACTATACAAATGCCTTATTAAAATGTAGCTTCTACGTATATAACTGTTTCTGCAGAATTTTTAGTAAACAGTATTAGCATGACTTCTCAGAAGTATTTTATAATAACATGGGACAATATTATTAATATCTATATAATAAATTAAATACTTTTGATTTATTTGTCTCTCAGTGGCCTAGTGATTTTAGACGGCACTGTATAAATTATCCTAAGTAACTATTTATTTATATTATATGTAATGTAAAGTTATATCCAAATGCGTATTGTTTAATTTTTCGCCACAACACAATCGTAAAAAAAGTATTTCATACTTACTTTAGGTGTTATTGAAATTGTAACCTTAATTTTTGTTCAATACTAACTACATATATGAGAGAATATTGATTACTGATTCAATGCTATTTCCTTGAGAATGGTAAACGTTACAATTCCAACAGGGCATATTTGATTCAAAGGACCAGAAATTCAATTTCATGTGTATTCACATGTACATTGTTTTATCCTGTAATTATCTACTTATGATTAAAAGTAATATCTTAGGCATGTATATGATAAATTTTATCAGTAATCAATCAAGATTCAGTTTCTTTTTATTGAAAAGCAAAATAGGCTTAGAAACCGATATTATTATAAACCTTTTACCTTATTATTATAAAGTCTCTATTTATAAACTCCAATCCTTCATTTATGTAAAAGTGTTAGCAACAATTTTTAATTGCAACACATTAATGATTTTGGGGTTAGAAAACTCGTAATTATAACTGTAGAATCGTTCGTAATTAAAAAATTACGAACGATTCTACAGTATAGTAGAGAATATAGTATATAAAAGTATAGTATAAAAATATTTTAATCTGCTTCAAATAATAAATATTAGGTGTAAAATTATACCTAAACAACTTGTATAAGTGTAAAATTATAACATAGCGAATTTAACTAAGCTTCACTCGCTTAACTCTTCTATTAACCTAACATATATAGTTTTTTTAAATGACTTAGCACAAAGTGCATCCGCCAAAAATAAGTAATTAACAATTACTCTATAGTCTGATTTTTTATCTCTAACACAAAATTGACATTACTCATGTTGTGTTTTTGCAATTCTTAAGTAGTGTTGTGCCACTATCAGAAATTGATATTAATTACTGATTGTTATTGGTTTTACGGAAACAATGTGTGGATATTTATTTAAAACGTAGTGTACATAAATTTCAGTAAACCACGAACGAAACCATAATGTTCTTATTATCATTATTATTCATCAATATTCTTGTGTTGTTTTATACAAAAACTACAATTGAGATACTAGTGTATGCAGATGTTTTAATAATATGTTGTGATAACTTAAAAAAAAATTTAAATAAAGGTTCTACATATCAGTTTCATCGGTACAGCACTAAAACACTACAGTTATTATGATTTTTTTGTTTACCCTTTAACGGAAAGGCAAAGAAACTGCGCTCTTTCAGCCATGTCTCCATGTTTTGATATTCTTGATTATTTGAAAATTAAATATTTACACCTGTCAGTTTAGTCTATGAGATAAACAGTATACCTACCCATGTCTACATACCATCATTTTCTTTATCAAACGCTTACTGAAATGTAAAAAAGTGTAATTAAAAATTACTTTTTTTTTTTGTTTTTATTATGTCTATAATATGTTACATCTCAAATATACATACAATTTATATTCACAGAATATTAAAAATAAGTAACAACACATCATGTGTTCAAAATTAAAATAAAATACATGAATAACCGTTTTTAGCTTGCTCTTAATAATTATTTACTTAAAAAAGAAATTACATCTCATCTCTTCAAAAATAAGATTATTTGGTGACCGCTTCTAGTATACTTTTTCTAACTTTCTACTTATTATTACTTTAAAAAAAGTTATAGAAAAATTCGTCTAAAAATATAAGTACAGATAATATAACAAATACATAATATAAGAAATGTTAGTTCTGTTTAAAACTATTACTATCCAACACTCAAACGACGGTTGTAGTAAAAAAACTTAACTATATTATTTAAGTTTATGTACACACATAAAACTCTAACGTATAAAAAAAAACACAGTCCATTGCGAGTTTCAGTTATAAAGTAGGTTCAATTCATTCAACATTTTCGTAATAAACAATAAATGAAGTAAGTTTAGATAAAAACTTACTGTATCCAAATGATAGAAATTTATATGGCTGTGAAACGGCAGCCAACCTTTACATATCTGAAATATCTGCATGGACTCATAATTTGGACTGCTAATACTTTCACCCTTCATGCGTTGTTGTTATTAAAAAGGATATAATGCCTCTGTAAGCCAGTAAGTACACTGAATCATACCATCCTTCAAGCATGACGTATGGCTACATTACATTGCATTAATTGATACAATTAACTATAATAATAGCGTTAAAAAATTAACTTTATTCGCCCCTCATCGCCCAAATTGCTTCGCAAGTTTTATTCTTATATTCACTGCCGTTATTAAAATGTCTCCATTGTTGCATAGCTTTGTATAAATTGGCACCGGGACTCTCTGTGCTCTGTAAGTCCTTTGCTGCCAAAACTACATAGTCAGGGTCGAGTAGACCCTGTTCCACAGACGTTTCTAGGAACATTAAAGTTCTGTTGATCTGTAACTGCGTTACTTTGGTATGCTGGACACCTCCTTTTTCACGGTAGTCACCTGAAAATTACGACTTTGTTGTAGGTAGGTACTAAGTTCAATGGAAATTTAGTAACATGAATAATTCATTAAGTGAATCAAATTTAGAGAAGTATGGAATCTCGATTTTTTTGTGAATAGAAAAGATTGTAAAAGTACTAAATAATCCACCTGATGGTAAATGACATATAGGTATGAAGTGGTATTAAATAGAACGTAGTAGGTACCTACTTCTTTTTTAGAGTCTACCTAATTGTAATAAGCCGGTTAGTCTCACATATTAAAAATTAATGAAAATTAAAGACATGCTTGTAGAGACGTTTATTATAGCAGAGCGCAGTGACAGAAGTACCTACTAATAAAACAATTGCATAAAAAGAACTCTCATATTTTAAATATGGATAAACGAATATAAAAACTGCCAATGTAGGTCTAACACACCTCAATGTTTGTGTACGTTAGGATGAGACTAAGAGAGTAAAATTATGATGTTATTTGCCATATATTATAATTTCAGTTTACCATTAATACGGAATCAACCAAGAAGAATAAGCAGGAAAGACAGCCTCCTGCTCTTTAATGCATTTGATTAGTTTAAATGTTTTGCGAATAGCAATTACTAAATAACACGAATTCATATGAGAAATATTAATACACAGTTAGTCTCTTTGCCCTGCAGTCCCTGCGAGCATCTCCTATTAATCGATGAGTAGGTATACGAATGACCTAGTCATCATATTGTTCAATCATATTTTAGTAAGCCGAAATAGCCAGCGTATCTCGCCCTCACCTGTTTGGATATTTTAGGGATCATGACTTACATTCATATATAACATACGTTCCTGATGTATCTTATATGAGTATGTGGTTGTCATACTTTTCTAGTAATACATAAAAGCGATCCCTAAATTCAGTAAAAAAAAAATAATTACCAAATTTATCCATTGTAATCTTTTAAAATTTAATCTGGTCAAATTCTACTTATTTTTAGTATTTGTTTTACGATTATCAGTGTAGATAACATTATTTTATCTACTATTTATACGCCGTAACTCATCTGTCTACAATTTGTGTTTAGTATTATGTATCTAAGTACTGTGTCATGCTCGTGTATAGATAGTTGATTTTGATAGGAATATAAAACAAGACATTTTGAAGTTGAATAGTCAAAGGCAATATTAACTTTGAATTTTAGTATAGCATTTCGAAATATTACATATATTGTTAGAGCGAAAGGGTCCGTAGAAAGATTAAAATAGCTAAATTAAATAACAAAGAATCATTAGAAGTACAATGCTACCTACATTTACGTTATAAATACCATAGTTTTTGGTTGACTACCACTGCTAATTTGTTGTAGGTCGTTTGATTTGTGCTAGAAATTACATAAGTTATTTTTTGCATCGAAAGTTAATGTAATATTCAAAATGACATTAATGATGGTCACTATAGTAAACAGTTTAATTGCACACTACATATATACACTATTGAGGAAAACATTCTATATCGGTGGAAGAATTATCAGATTCGGTTCAGTAGCTTCAGGTTCTTTATATGTACATATCTGTATATATTAGACAAACACTGTACCGTTTTAGAATATTAATACAGATATAAACATTTAGGAATCTGTTATCTTTGTCGAGTTTGACTCATAAATAAACATGTAAGTACTTAATATATTTTGTAATAACTATTAAACTATGATAATGAATACATGATCCATATCGTTTCTAGATAAATGAACATCATATCTACGATACATGATAACTAATATACATGTACATGTACTTATAATCAATTAGAAATTCACCTATAAAGCCGAGGCCCAAGGAACACCGGTTGTAAAACCTAGTGTGTGCACCTACTATGCCCCAACCTCTTCCTTCATATATGCGGCCATCGTTACCAACAAGGAAGTTATACCTGAAAATAATATGTTTATCTTATATTAAAAAAAAATCTCGTGTCACAATGTTAGTTACTTCTCCCAAACGGCTTGATCGATTTTTAGGACATTTTATATGCATATTCAGTTGGTCAGAGAATCGGCTACTAGCTAATTTTCATACCCCTAAGTGATAATAGTTTATCATCCCTATAATTTTTTTATTATTTATAATGTATGAGAGATATTAAACCCTAAATTTTCACCCTTCTACCATCAACTCCTATTTTTTAATAGCGATTTTAATTTATATGGCAAACCTAAATTTGTGGATTTGTACCTAGTTATGTTATCTATATTATCATTATATCGGCACGGAATAAGAAGGACCAAATGCTACGATTATATGGACGGCTAGATTTTCGCATAATACAAACATTTCTATAAATTGTATGATTGTATTAGTCTGGGTGTTCTCTAATTACGAGTATGTAGCGAACTTTAGTAGAGTATTTTAAGTATTTCTATTTCTATTTCGTTTAATGTACGTAGTACATGGATAGCTTTTTTTGAGATATCACCACTTTTTACATCAGATGATGTTCTCCAGTTATGGAACGGACAAGAAAACTAAGGATACATATACTCGCTGGTATTCGCTATTACGACTACTTTTTTTTTCAGATAAAAAAAGACCTATGTTCGTCGTCGTATATAACTTATTATAATTCTTCATCCGATCGTTCAGACCTTGTTTTTACATACCATCACTTGGACAGTGCGACAAAAAAGTGATTCATTTGCATACACTTATTGGATGCTTAATAAAATTGAACGCCTACTAAAGTTCTAGTTTTGTACTATATGCCTGAAATTTTAAAGTCTATTTTCCATGTGATGTAATTTTGAGTTAATATCATTTATTTTGAAGCCTGCGTAATGTATAACCAACTGAAAAGGAATATGTGGTTTTCCTGTTTGGTAACGAATGTCTAGACTTATGCAACAGGTAAATATTTATCAATCCTGTAAATGTTTATGTGAACAATAATTAGTACTGATAACTTAGGACATTTTATATAAAATGCGTGTAAAAATCTCATGTTACAATGTATGTTAACAAACTCCTCTGAACGATTGTTTTTGGTGTATATTTGGTAGGTCTAACACGTAG
This sequence comes from Achroia grisella, assembly GCF_030625045.1. Classification (NCBI taxonomy): domain Eukaryota; kingdom Metazoa; phylum Arthropoda; class Insecta; order Lepidoptera; family Pyralidae; genus Achroia; species Achroia grisella. Next base: position 1,727,162 of record NW_026712977.1, on the reverse strand, counting down.
TCTGAAGCTATTTTTTATATCCCTACGTATTATTATCCAGAAATAATTTATATGGCTCGAAAATTAGTAAGTTAATATTATACATTTAAAAGTATGCCTCTGTATCTGCTTGTCCCATTTCCTGGGTATACGGGTGAACAGTAACTACAAATAAAATTTTACGTGAATTTAGATTGCAAGACGAGGTCGAACACAAGCTATATTTAATACTAGCTATACTTGCGACTTCGTCCTCGTGGAATAGTGACCTTACCCAAACAAAGAAAAATTATCTAATAATCTAATCCAAATATACAAATTGAAAAATATTTCAGAGTTCTAGTATTTAATATTAAAAAACATACCATGTAGCGGAATGTTAATATTTTAAAAAATACTCACGGTATATCATATTCGTGATCTCTCAGGTACCAACCCTGAATGTTTCTTAACTCGGCTGCACAACGGACGAATTTATGACACTCCGGACTGACTGTGTGCTGGATGATGACCAGTCGTATGGGTTCAAACTGCTGTGTTGTTTCCGTGTAGTTATATGCTTGTCCAAGCCACATTTCTTTGGTAATGTTCCATTCATGCGGTGCTGGGAAGTATTTTTATTGGCATTGTATTAATTGCATTTTTCTAATACTGAAATAAGTAGTATATATATGGTGCTACAAAATTATCTGCATCCTCTTCTACATATTTATATTGAGTAAATAATAATAGCAGCAATGAAAATGATACAAAAGAGTATATATCAGATATACACATATCTAATACATGGTAGTGTTTATAATATTTCTTTTTTTATTATTTTAATGTAGGTAGATATATTTATGCATAATTAAAAAAAATATTGCACTCTATATAAGTGTATATTAAGGTTTTTAAGGCTCGGTAATGCGCACGTCACACCCCTGTTGTTTCAGGCATCCATAGGCTACGGTAACCATTTACCATCAGATGGGCCGTATGCTTCTTTGCCACCATAGTAGTATAAAGAAAAAATGTGTACGAAATTTCATACTTCTCCATCCGCGCAATTGTAGAAAAAGGGGTAAAAAGTTTTCGATTTCCATTAATATAATAGTATTAATAACAAATGCTGTTCTTTAGTAGGGAATGCAGATAATTTGGTAGTACCTTATATACTAACCTACATCAACAGTATCTGCTTCAATATTTTTGCCGCTACTTGAGTAATAGGCGATAAGACCGATGCATATGACTAGAGCCACTAATGATGCCACACAAGACAACCTTTCAGCTCGGGTGGTGCTTTTTAGAAAATTGCATAAGTACGTCGAGAGAGGTAAATCTGTAATATAAAGATAAGAATAAACTACTATGTCTTTTTTATATACGTAAAATAATAAGTAATAATACTCTATAGTATATATTTAAAAAAAACATAGTATATAGTCTATACTATGTTTTTTTTTATATATATAATGAGTAAGGAGACACTATACTATCTGTTTTTACACAGATAATAAGTGAATGGTGCACTCGCCTGTGCTAACGGTCTACGCTGGCAGGGCACTAGTGGACGATGATAGAAGGCGAATTTTCCAGAAATTGACGACTATCCTCATTATTAACAGTTTCTAACCCCTCACTATAACATGTTATGTTTTTAATAGAACTATGCACCCGACTGCGCTAACGATATACGCATGCCGGCGGAGCCGCTGATGATAAGATAAACATGAGGTCAAATCAGTTACGAATTCATCAGTAATTAATCAAATTGTATTCAGAGAGAATAAAGTAGATATCGATATGACATTGCTTGCAATGGGGTCACTAGTTGCCACTACTAGTCCTCTTATCTTTTACACTTTTATGCATTTGCATGGAATGGTGCACCCTACTGAGATAACGATATATGCTGGCGGGGCACCAGTGGAAGATGATACGATGTGTATGAAACCAGATCAGTTAAGCAACCGTTGCTACTTAACTAGGAATGAACTACGATGATTTTCAGGTGGGGACCGTGTGGAGGTCGACTTGACCTGACTTCTTACAATTCAAGGTACTTGTAGGCCTATCTATCCCTATGTATACCAAAGTATCACCGACTACTTTGATTTTTTTGCAACTCATGAGTGTACATATACTTATGTGCTTATTGAGATGATCCATCAAAAATAACCTAAAATAAATTATTCTACTATGGAATACACATATATAATAGTACCTATGTAAGATTTATTGATATACAATATACCAGCTACTAGTTTTAAACTGACGAAACTGACGACCTCGGTGGTCTAGCGGTAGCACACCGCTTTACGACCAATGGTCGCGGTTTCGATTCCTCGCACGGCACAAGCATTTGTATTGATGAGTATAATTGTTTGTATCGGTCTGGGTGTTTTCTATGTATAATATCTATGTATTTAAAAATAAAAAATACCTGTGTATTTGTATCAATTATCTAGTACCCATTACACAAGCTTTAGCTAGTTTACCTTGGGTCTAGATGGCGCAGTGTGAATTATACTGAGTTTATTATTATTATTAAACTAGACGATACATCCATACAACCCTAATTCCCCCTTTTCAACTCCTTAAAGCCCTTTTTTATTCATGTATATATTTAATCAACAACCTAAAATACGGTTTCAAGCTTCTAGCTTTAAAAATGACAATACTTCCATACTACTTTTTGCCTCCCCTTTCGGTTACCTAATTTGCCTAATATCATTAAATCGGTCAGTAGTTTTGGCGTAAAATCGCGACAGACAGAGTCACTTTCGCATTTATAATATAATATTAGAAGGTAAGAATGCGAGGAAGATTATTTCAGATTACTAGTAATTTGGTGTCATTGACCTGGTTAGAAACAATGAAATAGATAGCGTAACATGGTTTAAAAAATTGACACACTGTCTTTTCCTATCGAAAGTATTAAAAGATAAGTACATAGTACGTAATTGATGATTTAGTAATTACAGAATTGTAATCTATACATTTTTTTGTGGATGATAATGAAGTTATGCAGTCGCCTACACCAGTGGTTCTCAATTAGTTTTTGTACGCAGCAAAACACACTTCAAAAAAGACCTCAAACCTTGCGTACCCCTTAATGTAACAATCACACTAATATTATAAATGTGAAATTTGTGAGAGTGTGTGTATGTTTGTTTTACTGATAACCGCACGTACCCTTTGATGCAACTTCACGTAGGTACCCCTGGAGGTACGCGTACCACTAATTGGGAAACACCGGCCTACACTAATGGTTTACGCTGACGGGGCACCAGTGGAGGATGATAATAAGAAAATGAGATCAGGTAAGTTAACCCATAGTGACAAAATCCACCGAGAATTTATCATGATGGTAACCAGGGGGACAGGTTAACCTGACATGGTATATAGCAATGTATCATGTCGAATTATGGGAACAGTCCAAATAAGTAACAATCTCTTTCCCACCAAATCTATATGTATTAGACAATAAGAGACCGTGTGAGGAAAGGAATTGTTAGTAATGTCGACTTATGATCCTATAGCTAACAATATACCATGTTAGGTTCATCTCCACGTAGTTTCCCTGGAAACCTTTGTGACAGATTCACCAGAAATATATCGCTAACTGATCTGGGTCTCCATTGGTGCCCAGCGTAAACCGTTAGTTGGTTCTGGCGGGCACCATTCCATTATCATCAAAAATATGCTGATCTTGTTTTAATTTGTAAATCATAATTATTATTATATAACCAAACATCCATAGTTAAATTTTTCGCATTTATAACATTAATAAGATATAGTGTATACTCTATAATAATTTACCTTTCAAACAGTGAAAGAATTTCTGAGATCGATGGAGCGGTTCCGATGTTTATTTTACAAATTATAAAATATTAATTTCTCTTTATCCTATTATAATAATATTAGCATTTTTAAGTTTCGTGTCAGTATTTTTTATGTTGCCGAAATACATGCTTATCGTTATTCAATTCTACTAATCAAATTAGAAATATGTAAAATAAATGAAATTTGTAGAAAAGATAATGGCGATAATGTTTGTTGTGGACGGAATATGAATCGACACTAAAATAAATTAGTTTTATGGCCTCGTCATAAGATTGAGGTTAAGCTGTAATCTACCTACATGGACACGCTCAAAGTATTATAGGGTGCTACCAATTTATCAGCAATCCCTTCTATATGGCACAGTTCACATATACATTACGATAATTACTTTTTTCGTTTGTTTATAAATTGACCTTCTAAAACTGCTATCGATGCTGCTATCACAGTATACTTTGGTAATTCTATAGGTGATCCAGGAATCAACTTAGCACCTAAATAAATACCTCTATACTGACTGCGAAGAAATTGGATATAATCATTTTAATCTCTTAAATACATAAGATCTTTGTAAAAGGTCTCATTTAGATTGTTTTTGATAGAGTTTGAATGAGAGAAATGTGTTTCATACTTAAATTTTGTCAGTTTCAGAATTTACATAACTAAAGACAATAAAGCTGACGCTAACGCTATTCTTGTGGATTAAAAACGTTGTTCTTATCTAATACATGAGCAAATACATAAACATAATTACATTTCTTTTTTTTTAAACACTCTCATCAAGGACATTGCGATTTCATTAACATATAAAATACATATCTAAAATTAGTATTTGTGATTCCTAAAGCGTATTTTTTTAAATTATCGTAATCGAACTAGCGACAATCGGAAGTAGGAAGGCGATGTGCTAAACCGCTGGATCAAACAGGATTATATAGTAATATATTGTATTTATACTTATTAGTGTATTACCACCGAATAAAAAAGTGTCATTCAGACGGTATTACTTATTTATAAAATAAGGGGCAAACGAATTTGAGAAGTTGCGTTATATCTATTGGTAAGTGATTACCATGAGCACCCGCAACGGCGGCGTTTTAAAGAGAAATAAGCTATTTTCCTGAAGGTTTTAATATTATATCAGTTTGGATATATTATTATACTATATGACTGTGGTAAAAAGTTTCTGAAAAAAAAATAACGGAAGATCGGATATTTTAACTTATGTCAGGTAAAATCGTTTTTTGTTAGAATGTTATATGTATATGTATTTATCAGGGTGGTAGAGAATTATTACATAGCTATGGGGAAGATTGCCCCTTTGCTATTAATATAACCCTCTCAGATCGCCCTTCACGGGGTTATCCTGGAAACCAACGCGGGCTATATCACCTGACATCATCATCATTTTATTATCAAACTGATGCCCCATTAGCGTCGGAGGGTGCAACAACTATTGATTAAAAAATATCGATCAAAATTATTTACATGAATGCATAAAACTAGCATGTCGGTAACAACTTCATTTATGGATCATTAGTAAACACGAGTGTTCGAGATCACAAACAATTCGTAAGTATTGATAATAATAATAATTGATAATGTATATTTTATGTAAACCTTTCAAAACATATTCATCTTTATAAAACTCGATACACATATTTCCATTCTATGAATGGAATAACCATTCATAGAATGGAAATATGTGTATCGAGTTTTATAAAGATGAATATGCGTTTGTCTTCAAAACCACGTATATTCATACCTACAGATTTGTTTAGTAGTAAGCAGATATATTCTTTAATTGCTTTATTATAAGGTAATAAGAAGAATAAGAGTTTATTCATTTCCAGTATTTCCGTTTATTTGCATAGTTAAATGCTAAGAGTTAAAAAGGTTACTCCTAAGATAGACTATAAAAACTACCATCAGATCCAATGAAAAGGTCCAAAGTATGTAAAAAATGTTTAAATGGCAATTTAGCAAATAGTACAGTGGTGCAATTAAGCATTTACTTAGACAGTCTAGTAAACACGTACAGTGAAGTATTGATTATTATACTACTACGTAGGCTGCGACTTCCTCAGTAACACTAGGAATATCAAAAATACTTCTACTACAACTACACAATACTCTACTACAATCTTCACAACTGAACATTAAGTAGTATGTTTGTTGGGTTATCTCGTTGTGACAGGCTCGGTATGTGTTACACACATCCTACTTTACTTTACTATGCACTGTTTATTTGACAAGGTCCTGAGGCATTTTGCGTTTTAGACTGCGACTAGACTGGCTCACTTTCATCAGTGTCTTTGCCAGGCGGTTGGGATGATTTTTCATTCTTTCATTGTATGATTTGGTTTGTTTTAAAATCTCTTGTTTGACAGTGTCTATCTCCATATCAAAATAAATGAGACAAATTTTGAGTGAAGCTTAACGCGCCTTAGTAAAAACTGGCTTACTAGTATTAGACAAACAGACAAATATTCTAACAATCGTTAATTCTAATAAAGATTTAATAGGTAAAAATAGCAAGTTAATTATAATACAACTATTGAAGAATCACAGCCCATTAACTGTAACTCAGAACAAGAAAATATTGTCATCTGAAATTCTTATTTGTGATATTATAATAATGATGCATCAATGTACAAGTACAATTTAAACCGCTGATCATTTGTTGAAATATAGGAAAACCTATGCGTAATATTGTTGAATGAGACAAATGTAGAGTCTAATAACTCATTGTACTAAACTTATGTACCTCTTAACGTATGCACTACGTGTATACGTATTATACTTTAAGCATTAAAACATACATCCATCCAATTCAACAATATGAATGTTTCGTGAGTTTCATTAAAATGAAGAATACTGGAAGAGAATTACAAAACAGTTAAATTGCTTTAATACGTTTATTAGAGTCCGCGACTTCATACCCATAGTATTCGTAACAATAGTTTAAAATATATAGCTTCTTTCTTTGTAAATAAAATGTATTTTTATTTTATTTGCCGTATAAAATAGAATTATTAGAAATATGTGTGAAACAAATGTAATTTATCCAGTTATACAATTTATTTTGAATGAGATTCTTCATAACGCAACATTAATTAAGGAGAAGGCTTACTTCTCATTGAAAACCGCTGAAAATTTTTCTTTCGAATAAATTTTCTTGATCATTGATATTAATTTAATAAACCCATTCTTCGATCTTTATAAGGACAACATCGTCCACAAGTAGCGATGGATTGAGAACGTATATGTATATCCGACACAGCCTGGTCAATACATGTTCATGTTATACGATTCTTTCATCAAAAATTCGCAAGACCACTCGATAATAGACATACAATTTCGTACCTCATCCGGGCAAACATAAGTTAGAATTTGAAGAGTTCCAATGCTTTAAATAATGCAAGTTCTTCATCACGTTTGGCCCAGGACTTATAGTCTGAGCGGAGATTTGGCAGTTTCCATAGATGATGTAATCCGGCCGCAGCACATTTTTCTCTGTAAGAACCTCAAGTAGAACCTTCAGATGGGTGAACTGCGCTTCAGAAATGGGATCCTTCCTGTAATCTCCCATAAACATGACGCTAATCATTTTGATATTCCACGATTTCACCATTGCGCCAACTAAATTTGCTCCTCTTCCTTCAAAGAGCAATCCATTGCCACTCAAAAGAAAATTAGGCCCGATGTCGCCAAAGTCTCTTCTAAGATGGTCTTGTTGGATGTCAAGCATTTTTTGTATGCACGAGTACTTTTCAGTACAGTAATTGGCAGCCGTATGACCAATAAGTACATACTGGACCGGCAATTGAAGAAAATCTTCTTCATACGCAGGCATTGCCTGCCAATCGTCACGTCGTAGATACCAAGGCTCCTTTAGACCTAGCCAAAAGAACGGAACATGTTATGCCTTTATTATGAAATGTGTAGTTGTACTATTTATTAGAAGGTTTTATAAAAGGTTCAATATGTCATAAACCATTTGCTTTGTAGATGAAGACTGGGTAGTTAGCTCATTTTTACCAATTGTGGATACCATGCGAGGTACCACTAGCAGATTTTTGGGCAGCTCAGCGTGAATGTTAGTTTTAGCGAACTATTCTAATATTGTAGGACGTAACTGGTTTTTACAGCTTCATGAGAAAAAGGGGGCTGAGTGCAGAGGGCACTCCAAATCTGAGGAAGGACTTATTAGGAACGTCTAAAGGCGAACTCCTGCTTGACCGATACGACTTCAGTAAGAAAGCACTGCTGCGGGTTTGAATCTCGGTAGGGTTGAAATAAGTATATCACCTTTTTTGAATTCAAATGTGTCCGTAACAAATTGTAAATAAAAACTATCCAAATACTATTTAAATTATATGTTTAAATCTTAGTGATTATTTGATAAAAATGTGAATAATAAAGATTATTGAGTCATTTTACCTATGTCAAGACGAGTTTGGTGTTTGTATAATGCAAAATAGAAGATGCAGAAGGCAAGAGCAGAGGCGACTAGTGCGGCCCAGCACACGAACACCGCAACGCTACATCGAAGGCGGGGGGCGGAGTTGGGTGACACCAGCTCCAGGCCTAGAATACGGCCTGAAACATTACGGAAAAATCTCATGAAACATGCAGTAGAAAGGATCTAACAGAGGTCCAAATACTAATATATATAAGCATTGAAACAAAAATTGAATTGATAATGAAAATAATACAATTAATTTAAAAATATGTGGTTTCACACTAGCTAGGGGCTATTTCCATGTGACTAACTGTGCGGTCCAATATCATGAAATTCAAGGATGGGTCCAAAAATTAATTACAAAAGACAACTATTAAGTAGTGCGCAAAAAAGCTACGCTGCTGTTTTGCTTGCTGCATAAAAAATCTCTGAAAGAGATTCAGATAGAAGAATGTTATCAAAAAATTAAGTAATAATTTGTTATGATTTGATTAATCTGATTAATGAACTTGAAAGATATATGAGACAAACTATTATTGGGAGATTTTATCGATGTAATCATTTTGTCTGATTCTCTGTGCGCTTTAAGAGATTATTCGGCTTGGTTGCAGTTTTCACTAATGCATTGTTGAAAGCTTTCCTTAAATATTAGTTTTATTCCAACTAACAAAAAGTTAATAGAATTTGGTTCTTGGTATTCCACCGTCTTTTGGTTTTTGCATGGTCTAGTTCTTAATAGATATACGCTCTCTTTGTTTTGGTAAGTAGGTTCATTTTTTTAGGATTCATAGTTGAAGCTTGTATACATATTTTAAGTATATCCTTGAAAATAAAAGAAATCCAGTGTTGTCTCGATTGTAGTGTCACAAGAATTTGTATAAATTAACATACTAGGAGTACGTGATGGCCAAACATACGAGTCGGTGAAGGACCTTAGTGGAAATCTTCTTTATCTTAAAAATCTGTTAAGTATGTTTATTTTATCTGTACGCTATGTTGACTACGTTTTTATTTATGAATTATTTAAAATAAGATCTCATATAGGACAAACAATATTCACATTATTTGATTTACTTTGTGATAAATATTCCATAATTTATTTGTATTCATTTTGTTTACGAGTAAGGAGTCTGTAAGCCTCTACCATTATATAACAAACACACTACTTAGTAGCTTTAATAAAGTAGGTATCTAATTACTTATAACAACTAAGTAACAAACAAATATAAGAGTTAATAATATTTTTAATTACCAATTGTTATAGGAGAATTCAAAATTTCTTTACTAAATAAATTTTCAATATAATAATTACGTCTTTACCTTATGAATTACTGTTTAGGATACGCTTCTTTAATTTGAAATCGGATAAACACGGTGCTGTATATGTTGTTATTAGTAACACAGTTCTGTTTATATGTTGTTATTAGTGTTATTGAAAATATTTTTACACATTTTGTATATAAATTACTTAACTGTTGGTCAGTTCCCCGTGCGCATAAATCAATATTATTGCAGCTCATGAATAATCGCGTGTAGGTAACACGCGATTACTCGTTATCTATACTTCATTTCTCATGAATTTGTTCATATATTGTAAGTACAATCAGAGCTGTGTGTGCAGTTACAATTAATTTTTAGGAATTGTAACCTCCTTCATATCTAAACTTCTAAATCCGGAATTACATTATAGAATAGACTAATTCAGCCTAAACATATGTTGTTTTATTTTCTATGTATAGATTAAAATAATAGGTGTTAAAATTTTAATTGAAGGCTTCAATATGAATTCTACACTTAGTATTCATAGTAAATATTTTTTATGGAATAATAAATATATATATGTAGATAAATAAGCGACATTACATTTTATTATAATTGGTTATTACTGAGAATTGTTTCTAGACTATTAACAGGGTTTTCCACTTAGTGTTTACTTGTTATTCCCTGTTGCTTCATTCAGGCGGCGCTGTCTGGCTGAAGGTTTGTATCCTTGCTCAGGACATAATTAAATCGCGATTACAGAGATGGCGCTGCAGTAAAATAAAACGCGATATAGTTTCGTCCTGACCGTCCCTTATATAGGGGCTGAACAACTTTCGAGGTAAGACTGATTAGGCTAAGACTTTACTTAGTATCACAGTGAAATGACTTTTTAAAATTGCTAACAATCGTTAGCAAAATTTTTGTAGAGACGGCTTCATGCCGCCTTAATAATTCTAAAAATGTACGTAAATGTTCAGGTCGAGATCCAAGAGATCCGAAAAGGAAACCATCATGATTAATCTATTGGTGAATTCGTCACGATAGCATAATTGAGCTGACTTCATCCTTATTCTATCATCTTCCACTGGTGTCCTGCCAGCAGAACCGTTTGCAATCATAAAGAAGTCATTTAATAATCGTTAATAGTTCTGCCCTATTTAGTATAATATATAAAAATTTTTGATTTTTAGTTTTTAACAATTTACACAGCGCCAACTAGTCCCAAGCCAAGTAGAGTTTGTGTTATAGATACTAGATATCTGATAAAACATACAGATATTCTTGATTATAATTAAAAACATAACAAACACCAACTCAAATAATCACACAAATGAATACAAATGCTTGTACCGTGCGAAGAATCGAACCTGCGATCATCTGATGTAAAGCGTACTAACCGCTAGGTCACCGAAACCGTTTAAATAAAAAAAAAATCATAATAAATCGAATTTAGTAAAAGGAAAAGAGTAATCAAATATGCATTTGATTAAAATGTAGTTAAGGTAATGCTTACATAGGTAATTGGTTAGACTTAAAAAGTCTGTGTTGTAGCAATTTAAACTGAAGTGGTATGCTAATGCATGGTAGCGTTATAAGTTAATTCGAATAGTTGTACTTACATATTTCAGAATTGTACGACAATGAGTTCGCATCTGCCTAAATTGTTAATATAAGTAGGTATTATAATATTTCCATTGTGTCAGCAATATTAGCAAATGACTGAGATTAAAAGGTAAATAAGCGAGTGTTACCTTAACATAGTCTGAAAGGTAATGAGTTTAAATCTAACTGACACCAAATAACTTTGTATGAATTTGTATTAATGATTAACTCTCCAGTGATGGATAACAATGAAAACATGAATCCGACAGACAGAAGTAGAGTCGTCTCGTGTCACACAATCAAAGGTGTTTGTTACGTTATCACTTCTTAACGGTTAAACTTATTTTAACGAAATTTAACATGAAGATTTAATATTTTACTAATATTATAAACGCCAAAGTTTAATAGTTTGTGACTCTTCCACGCAAAAACTACGAACGGATTTTGATGAAACTTTACAAAGCATCAGAATAACATATAAGCAAAATTACATGCGGGTGAAAACGTAGGTTGAGGTAGTATCTCATAAAATGATCTGGCAGTGGATGATGTTTTCTGCAGACGAAGATAGCCAATAGACATACATATTTAGGGAAATAATATTTTTGAACATTATGAAACTAAGCGCCGAAAATTATTAGATAATTATGTAAATATAACATATATGGTGTTGTCTAAAGGTCAGTCTGTACGTAGTTAATATAAACCAATAATAAATAATGTAATACATATACATTTTATATGTAACTGGACTTTCCAGAACTATACCTACCAACGAATTCAGTTCTAAATAGATAATTTATATTAATGATCACAGAACCCGTTTTACATGTTATTTGTTTGTTATTAGGTTTTTATCATATTCATACAACATTCTGATTATTTGTAAAAAGTGTTCATAAAAACTATACCTTGATACAACTTACAAAGCAGCTGACTTTGTAAACTATGTTTTTATTAAAGCAATTAAATTACAGGATAAGGGGCTTGACATCTTAGTCCTATGAACACTACATCACATTATCATATGACTCGCTATATTCATATTATAATGTGATGTAGTGTTGTCATGTACACATAAGGTCGCCGTATGCTTGTTTTTCATTCCAATTACATGAAAAAATTGTAAAGTGTCATCATCTAATGAATGTATGAATAATTCTGACAATAATGTTTCATTGATAGAAATAGAAATAATCTTTATTCAAATAAACTTAATACATATAAGCTATATACTATTGAATAATCAATTTTTTTTATTCTACCACTTATTCGGAACTTATCACAAGAAGAATGAGCAAGAAACTTGTGTGTTGCTGATAGAGTTTATTGTTAAAGTTGATTATGAAGGCAATGATTATTTAAAAGAGGACGTATGTGGCTAGAAAGTGAATTATATTAGGATTTATATTAACAGATGAGATACATCGGTCCTAATTTCTTTCTGACTACATCCTCTTTTACATAGTCGGTTGGATAGTGTAGATCTCCCATTGTTCTTATGATCAACTTTAACACTAAACTCTATCATTGAATCGTCATTTTATGAATATTCATATATGCATATAGATAACTCTGCTATGTTTTCGTGTATTATTATTGGGGAATGGGAAATAAGCTGACGGTCCACATTATAGTAAGTAGTAAAGACTTATACATAATATATACATATATATCGCGTTGAAATTCCTATAGGTGTGTCTGTAGATCTGCTTGTTTGTTAATTATTCACGAAGAAACGACTGAACATATTTGAATGAAGTTTGACATAAGGATCGATTGTATTACGATTATACAACGCATATGTAAAACTTCTATTAATTTTTTTTAACTCTACGCGTCTTTTTATTATGATAAGGGCATAGGTATTTTTTTAATGATCGCTTAATATGTAGTGTTCACACGGACGAAGTCGCGAACAAAAGGTTAGCGTTAGTTATATATCTAGGTAATGTTTCCGAAGACGATATGAACGCATGTGAATTCCATGGAAGACAAACACACAATAGTTTAAGTCCTTCGCTGAGCTTTTCAAACAAAGCCAGTATTTGCACTCGATCATTTACGTTTAAAGTAATTCGCATACAGCAGAATATAGTCAAACAGTACGTTATAATGAAAATGTAATGACATTGGATGTTTGAAAGAATTCGTTAAGAAATATTGCCAATGGTACTGTTTAGAATCCAATATTTGACTGTAAAACTGAATAAAAATATATACCTACTTATTATAAACTTATCTCGAATCGTCAGAACAAACATAAAATTTTAAGCTTCATACCACAATATATGTACATTACACACAATAATTAGTGAAATTCGCACAAAAATCTGTTAAGCCGTTTCTGAGTTTAACGCATAGTCTTAAAACAAACAGACATTTAGGTATGTAATGTAAACAATATAGTTAACATTTGTTTCCGTTATAATTATTACGTTAATAAAGTACTATAATGACAGTTATTCTCATATATCTTTTATCAGAAATCAGTTACACTTTTCTTAATCCGTTAGTCTGTGTCTCAGCAGCTTTACCAATTTATGTGTGTTTTTCACTAATGTGTTGTTTTAAGTTTCATTTAAAGTTTTGTATTCGTTCTATACTAATTGGAAAACAAACAAAAAATGTATACCTACATAGTTTTAGAATATTTACTTTGTTAGACTATGTAAAAAGGTTATATACATACATATTCGTCACGTCATACTATATGATATTAATATTAGTAATAATTAGTATATTTCACACATATGCAATATTACGATAAGTGGAGTTGTTTACAATAAATATGAATACCATATTGATACTTCATTCACTGATCTTTTCAGATGCATTTTTAAAAAGTCAATACATCGAGAATAATGGTAAATTACATTTCAAAGATCGTGCGACCTTGGATGTCTGGACAGGATAAATTAATTTATAGACTAAGCATTTATTAAGTTGGAGAGGTCATTTTTGATAGCACAAAGATCATCTGCTTATCACAGACGTATACAAAGTCGTCCTTATGCAGCGACAAGAGGAAAAATTAGCTTGGAATTACCCACCTTTGACTACTTCACTGGTGTGAACTGTTTGAGTCACATTCACTATTTTGGGCCCGAAATGAACACGAGACGATCTTGTCACACTTAAGTTAGCAATGTTCGGCATGTCAGGTGTTCCATTCACCATGGGTTGCTCATCCAACACGGCCAGTTCAGAGCCAGCGTTGGACCTTTCGGCCCTGCCGGTTTCTGTATCGTGCCACATAACTGACGTCAATATCTAATTAGATTTTATTTGTATGTAACTGACGCGACTGCTCAGTTCGTACACTGGTTTGCGACTGACTTCATAGTTTGTTAAACAAGAGTCTCTGATAAATATTTGCAGTATTAGTTGAGCTGTTGTTTACTCCCCTCCATTACTTACCTCTGTTGTCATTGAAATGTTCATATGTTTTAAGATATATTGAGGGCTGTCGACAGGAATATATTTATATACTTTTTTAATTCGACAATTGCTATGCTTACCCACGCAACGCAAATATCTTACAAATTAACAATTATTTAAAATACATATGCAATGAAATTTTAAAATATACATACTTTTATAATATAAACGGAAAAATATGTTTTTATATTTATCCTATTTTTATATTATTTTATTTTTGATAGAGTTATTACGCTCCATTAATTATTATATAGCATTGTCTATAATTTTATCGATCATCCCAAAGGTTAACTAGTAGAGAATGCTTCTAGAAACATGTTCGTCTCTTGTATGTTATTCCATATTTGTTTTTTTTAATAAAGTTATTTAAATTTTATTAAAATTACTGGACTTTGCTCTCCTATGGTCATTTAAATAACATTAATTATTACATTCGATACAAGGATATATACCCACAGTATTAGTATTTTATTAAAATCCATTCTAAATATCATTAATACGCAACTGTGACTATGTCTGTCTGTTTATATTTTCACGACTAAAACGCTAAAAGTATAATGTTACTTAATAAAATTTCGGCAAATGATCATGAGGACAAAGACTATGTATTGTATCTAAAAAAAACAGGTATGAGGTACTATTTATATCAATCAATGGCGTATTCACGGTAACAGGGAAGTACCAGAGTTGTCAGTTTATATTTGTTATATTTAAATTATATATATAATATATAGAGTCAAATTATAGTGAATGTTACGATATAATGATGGAGTGACTCAGTCTATATTCTGTCTACGTCAGTAAGTAGCAACCAATGAAAATAGCTTGATAAAGTTTATCTATTATCTACATTACATATAATGGTCAATCCTATTTTTTTATGTAAATATAAAACTGGTAGTTTAGCACTAATTTATTGGGGTCAAAATATTAATTACACAATAAGATTAAATCAGTCAATGCCAGCCAATGTTGGCATTATTTCCCTCTTCCCTCCCCTAAGCACAAGAATTATAGCATGAGAATTATCTGACCTAACTTGTGCCTTATTATGCGGTAAGAGGCAACTGTTAACTATACACATGAACAGAATCGTCGGGCAGCGGGCATCACGTTATCATGTTATACCCGTGATACCGCTCATGAGGGCCATTCCAGAAGACCAAGATATCATGCATCTTAAACTGTAATTACACTGTTTAATGGCAACATACAACTGAAACACAGCAAAGCAAGCTGATTAGTGTTTGTAGTAAATAATTGACACTGTACCCACGCGAACGACTTTTGACAGTCTGCCCGTTATAATACATCTTATATAGTTACCATACTCCTCCGAAATGGCTAGACCGATTTTTATGAAATTGAATATGCATATTCAGTAGGTCTGAGAATTGGCTACTATCTATTTTTTGTACCCTAAGTGACAAGGGTTGTCTATCACCAACCCCTATGTTTTAATAGCGATTTTAATTTATATGTTTTCAAAACAACGCTTGCTGGGGCCGCTAGTTTTTTATAAAAATGTGTATGTATGTTCATTAACTTTTTAACTCAACTGCTGAACGGATCTTAATTAAATTTAGTCGTGACGTCATTACTATTTACATTTTATAAGACAGATTGTATCACGGAAATAAATATACATTACGTTTTTCTTAAAAAATAGTCTGTCAGGGAATGAAAAGTTGTACAGAAGTAGTCGAGGTCGAAATTGTAGACCAGTGATTCCTAAAGTGGTCCATATCGACACCCAGGGATCTATGACAAACTGCAAGGGGACTACGACAGCAGCCATCTTGTTGTTTTTACTTTATATAAGAATGGCGGGTCTACTCAAAACCGAAAAAATTGGCAAGGGATCTACGACACAAAAAAGTTTGGGAACCTCTGTTGTATACGAAGGTAGTACAAGAAATGCGAAAGTTGATTGTACTAAACTAAATCGGCTAAACCTAAATCGGTTAAGCTTATTTTTAGGCAAGAGACGAACACAGCAATTATATACGTATTCGTTATAGGTATACCTATTTACAAAATTAACCTACATATTATTTATAAATATAGAACATTTATATTTTTTTGGATAATATTGCTGATTATCAGTATTTAATTAGGTACTAGAATTATGATAAGATTTTTTAAAAGATAAACTTATCGAGATCCTTTTGTGTGTCAAGTGTTACTTGTATATTCACCACGACGTCGACAGTTGATAACGCCTCTGGCTAGCCCATCGGGGATAATAGCCATGAAGATATATACATATATATAACTCTACAATTACGTTTTTACTTCGTAGTGAGATGTCCTCCATTTTACAATGACAATTAATTATTAAGAAAGGCGCTAAAGCACACACAATTGCGATTGTATATTCGATTACATTTAACAGTCTAGCGGTTTAGTACGCCGCGGCGCCGCCTTACTTCTAATAGTCGCGGGTTCGATTCCACGCACAGCACAAGTCATGAGTATGATTGTTTGTATCAGTCTGGATTTTCTATGTACATATTTTCAAAATATATATATATTTATGTATTTATATCAGTTATCTAGTACCCATAACACAAGCTTTAACTAACTTAGCTTGGGTCTAGATGGCGCTGTGTGAATTGGCCTGAGATTATTATTTTATCTCATATCTAGAAGGGGGTGTGTATGTGTAATAGGGGGTAATAGTTTGTGCAGACAAAGTTGCAAGTAAGTATATCTGTAAGATTTAGTTGCATATTATGAAAATTTCATAGTAATTTACATAATAGTTTTATATATACACGTACGTATATGTTGATGTTGTTACTTTTGAGTTTCAAGTCTAGTGTTTTTCTATTTCTGCCTATGTATTATTGGTTGTCTGATCTGGTGATCTGACTTCCTGTTGATATTGATCTGGTGAACTCATTGTGTCAGGTAACAATTTGAATGACAATGGGCAGGCTGGAATAATATCTGCAAGGAAGATTGCAATTAGCATGTCACAGCTTTGCAACATAGTTACATGTGTAGGTATTTATATTTTATTTCACTTTACAAGGATATTCATTTAGCCCAGTTTTAACTAATACCCAAAAATCTAAATGGCACGTAAATGTATTTGTAATGTATTCACCAGTATTCAAGGTTAGAGTACTTTTATTTAACGAACATGGAATGCTATTTCGCTCTGCACTAATGGGGGTACTGTTTAGGGGGTACCAGTTTCCACGGGGAACCCAGTGGTGGCAGATTCATTATAATAATAAGGACCCCCGACCTAAAACAGCCCCTATTTTGAGAAGCTCAAGCACAAGAATGTATATTTTCGGTACGTTTATAAAGTAGTTATTAAATTTATTTAATTATTAATGTATTATGAAAACTTTAAAAATATCTTTTTTTTTAAGAAACAATAGACAGTTTGTATATTTGTAACGCGGTTTGATCGCTTAACCAATAATCCCATAATTATGTAGCATTTACGACAGAGAGGTGTGCCTTACATTTTACCCGCATCAAGAATTGATATATGGACAAAGTTACGTGCTGGAAGATTGTTAAATATGGAAAATAAAGTAATTTAAAATGTCTATAATACACTGATTTCTTATATCCACATTTAGTCCCCAATTGTAAATGTAGAATACCTATCTGGTTGTAAATTTGTGTAACAAAGAATCCGTATCGGCGATGTCCCCAGGTTATCGCCAGTTAACGTATTGAATATTTGTATTGTCATAATAAAATAAAAGATAACTGAACATACCTATATCTGGCGAGACTGGAAAACAGCCAATAACGAACGAGCGATGGTTTTTATTACAAGATTAAATTGTTAATTGTCTAAATTCAACGTAAGGTAGCAAATCAAATAAAATCGCAGTTAAAGACTTAACATGTGATATCGCTATCCACTTATAAAATAAACACATACTTTTTGGAATTGGCTAAGTCTTTGAGTACTGTGTTCATCCCATCACTTCTCATCAAATTAACATTATTATTATATAAATACATACATATTGTATATTCCAGTCTACTGAAACAATAAGTAAATTAGCCAAGCAAATCAGTCATATACTCTGCCGAGTCAAGTGTACTAGTATGTAGTAGCCAGCCAAGCTCCCAGAAGCGCAGAATCCTCCTAGTGTCTTCACTTGATGATTGACACCTGAGCTGCCGTTTCTTCGTCTTTAAAGCAGCCCCGACAGAGGGGACTGTCTGTAGCACCCATTGTGTACAAGTGTTGTTTAAGGGATAGTGGCCCTTTTTCCTCCCATCATCCCTGATGACTGATATTTTTAACAACACAAATTTCATAATACGTGTGCCAATCACATAATTATATTTGTATGGTTGTGCGAAGGCAAAGCTTGTAGGTACGATGTTATTTGTTTTTTCTACTCTGTGATTTCGACAACTACGTATTTATAATATTAAAACAGTGTCCACCAAATTTTAAACAAATATTAAGTAACGTTGATATAGCTAATACCTACCTACCAAGTGCTAAGCATAGCTAACCAGTTTGCTCGGAGTCAATACCTTTATATATTTGTTTATCAAACAACATTTATATACATATATAATAAAAAACTGATCGCTGTCCGTACATGGTAACAAAATAATAGAAATGGTAGAAAACTATTTACGGTTTTTATCAATGTAATAGGAGCAAAAATTGTTTTGTCTGTTCGTTTGTTAGCATTATTGTCAAAAACGAGTTTAAATTATACCTAAGTTTGAACATGATTAAAGCTCTATGGTCAAAGGCTAAACTTCTAAACGTGTGTGTCAAATACATAGTAGTGTGTGTAATTTTTTTTTATTGCTTTCATGTGTTTTGTATGTATCATTATAAATAAATATTTGCATACTACAGTCCTTCTCTATATAAACTATAAGTGCATGAAATTTCATACACATCCGTTGGCGCAATTTCATAAAATTTCATAAGGGTACTAGGTTAAAGCTTTATTTAATAATATAGACTAAAACATGTTTATTACATTGATATTTATTTAACTAAATGCGGAATGTTTTAATTAAGGAATTTATGTCAGCTGACAGGCAAAGACACGAAAAACAGTTAGTATTTTTGTAAAGTTTATATAATGTACATTTGCATACCCATACAGATGGAATAGGCTCATCTAAACAAAACCTGTGCAATTACGCAACAAATTTTTATTTCAAAATACAGCGAAAACTTAATTAATCGTAATATCCGGACTAATATTATCGTAATCTGAAATCCGGATAATTAAATAAAGAATACTATTTATGTACATAGGTATGTATTAAAGATAACATACCTCGCCGGAGTATGGCTATTTTATTGGTACGTTGACATGTTATCTGACTAGGGTTAACACACAATGCTAGAAGTTTATTCAATAGAAAAAATACTCTTAACACAAATTCTCATTGCGTGGATACCAAACATATTTTAGCAAGCAGGTTGCTTTGTCAGCTGTGTTTCGGCTATAAAAGGCATGACATCTCAATGCCTCGGAATGGCTACGCATGAGTGATATCACAGGCAGGAACGACCGGTTATTTTTGATATTAATTGAAGTTGTAAAGAACCCCTTCGACGAGGGGGAAAGGGAATTGTTAGTAATATGGACTGATGATCTTATTGCTAGCAATGTACCAAATCTGGTTGATCGCCGAACCGCTTGGAGGCCAACCAGATAGCCCTGGAAACCATCGTGATAAATTCTTGGTGAATTTGTCACGATGGACTAACAGACCTGACCTCATGCTCATCTTATCATCTCCACTGGTGTCCCGCAGCACCGGAGCACCAAGCGAGTTCCCAACAGTCAACGTGCCAGGAAAGGAGCTCAACAAGGAAGCTACATTATCAGAAAATGTAGAAAGTGAGTTGTCTATCAGAGGGCTGCTTATTCCATTACGCTAAGCTAAGCGTAATGATAAAAAATGTAACGTCGAAACATCAAACAAGTGTGTTGCAGTATAATATTTCTGACTGTAGGTACCTACTTGTTTCTTTATTGCCAATTATAATACTGTCATAGACTTGAATAACTGCATTTAAAAGATAAAGACCTGTGATTTTAAAATTATCAGTATTTATCTTTAAGGCTGAAGTACTTGCATGTAGATATTAATCGCCAAATTTTAGGAACCAAAAGAGTAATTACGTTGAAGTTTTTTATTTTTACCAAAATCCCTACATACTTACGTTTTTATTATTTTAATAAATAGATTATAATAGATAATAACTTGATATATTAATACTAATATGCTGTATACATATAAAGTAATATGCTCCCTGACTGATCAGTGAACAAACTAAATTAGACACTTTAAAATAGACTAAAATAACAAGTACATTGGAAAATGTGCTTTATGAGGTACCTAAAGACCAAAACGAAATCATAGCGCCTTCTAATTTTACCACGGCGCCATCTATTATTAAGTTCAGAGAAACCGACAGAAATAAACAGCTTAATGAAAGCAATGTATGCCTAAGAACAATGTCGTGGACATCTAAAAAACTTAAGAACTAAATTTTATAAATTGTATATAGATAGTAAGTATGCTCAGGTTCGATAAATATAGTTTCACATTATTGCTCTCGTCAACAGTCAGGCGTTTCGTAGATATATTTAATGTACTACAACTTTGTTAAATATTTTCGTACAAGTTTCAGTCGAATTATATTACTTATTTATATAATTATTGAACAAAAAAAATTGAAGTACGCATTTATTCTATATATCAGCAAAAAGCATCTAATTTTGCCATAGCGCCATCTATTATGAATTTAATTTAATATTAGTATACGATTCAGAGTAACCGTACAAATACTACTAGATAAAACTAATGGATGCCTAAGTGAAATAGCAAGGTACAGGTGTAAAGCCTAAGTACAACATAAAGCCATGGAAATAAACATTTCGAGTATTTTTCATAGGTGGCAGTGTGACAACCGGTTGCACATTATTGCTATTTTAAACTTACAGGCGTCAGGTGACTGTTTTTTAAGTACAGCCTATGTAAATGTAGTATACATAAATACTATGAAATAAATGTAACGTTATTACTCGCTTTGTAACTTCTAGTAAAGATTTATTTTATTGTCAGTTCTACTCAGCTCGAAAGCACTCCGTACGGACTGTATGTAGATTGTACTGAATTATACATACATGAGAATCTGTAATAGACCTAGATGAATAAAGATATGATACATTTATTATATGGGTAATAAATATATAATGAAGATAATATCATACTAAAACACACAAAATATTTTTATGTAATATCAGTGCTTGTAAATCAAATATAATTTAAAAATGTCTGTTTTAAGAATCATTTTTCCATCAGTAAAATGGAAATATAGAATTTTACGAATATGTCTCTACAGATATGTTTCTAAAATCCTATATTTCCATATGATTCTTAAAACAGACATTTTTAAATTTATAATATGTACATGTATACCTAAATGATTAATGGATGATAAATAATCCATAGACCAAATAAAATTAGATTACCTAAGTATTCCATAGTTATTGACATTGGCTGTGATAGATTTTGATGTTTATTAATAATAATAATAATATCAGGACAATTCACACAGCGCCATTTAGACCCAAGTTAAGATAGCTAAAGCTTGTATTATGCGTACTAGATAACTGATGTGAATATATATATGTTTTTTTCATAAATACATAATATACATAGAAAACACCCAGACCAATATAAACAATCATACTCATGAATGCAAGAGTTTGTGCCGTGCGAAGAATCGAACCTGCGACTATCGGACGGAAAACGGTGTGCTAAACCGCTAGATCACCAAGGTCATTACAGTATAATAACAGCGTTTCTGGTTTATACAAAGTGCTACTAAATTACCTACATTCCCTGCTACATGTTATTATGTTAGTTAAATCTACTTCATCTTGATAAAAAAGGAATTTTATATCTTGCTTTGAGAAAGTTATTTAATAAATGTTTTATCACTGCATGTAAACAGTACGTAGTCTGTACATAGGTAAGTAATCAACACCAATGCTGTGTAATTAAATACGAATTATATTTTAATATTTGCAATGAATTTAATACAGATTACATAAACAAGAGTAAAATATATTTTGCTTTTGCTATTATTGATAAATACTTCCTACTCTTGTAGATTAAACAGCATTGTTATGTATTCCCGAACGTGTATACGTAATTGTACGTACTTATCTACACCTAAATTGACTAGGATATTTTCTAATCTATTTTATTTTGAATGATGACTGATTTTCTGAAAAGTAATGTAAAATATATGAGAATAAATAATATATCAGGAACTGAGAAATTAAGAACAGTATCTTGCCGATTCTAGTTTTAATACATAATATATCGTTTTCATTTTTTGTATCTAAGTACTCACAATCGTGTTCTAGTTTTTGATGTTTGTTATCATCCCGTCTAATGTCTTTACCTAAAAAGTCACCACCACTAAAAATAAAGGAAAATTGCTCAAAAGTAATGGATTTTCTCCAAGTAAAATAAAGCTCCATCTAATAGCACATTGTTGTTTTGCATTTTTCTATAAATAGAAACATAATCTGTTCTCACCTACTTCTATCAGCTTTTACCTGTTTTACTATCTTAAGGTACACTCTCCACCTCTGCAATTAGTTGCATAAATACTAAGTTAGATTTTAGTCGATTCCCATCTTAAATTTAACCCTAAATCCGAAAAATCTAAGCTTCACCGGCATCTTTGCACCGATCCGATTTCATGTATATATTCATTTATGAAATCGGATAGATTCCATATTATATTGATTTATTATATTCATGAATTTCATTCACCCCCTCCCTAATATCATGATTTTTTTAGTCTCTCATCGTCACTAACAACACAAACATTTCCCTCGTACATCGTCTCCATTCCCTTCTCTTCTTATGAGAGAACAACTATGACAATCAATGTTCTGTTTCAATATTGTAGATAATAAGTTATCCAAAGTCAAATAGAGTTAATGAAGATGAATTCCTCAAGTTCAACAGATATTTCCTACCCTTATACTGTTATACATATTCAGTTGAATATCATTGCAACAATAGGAGTTATAGTTGCGTGGAAATGATTTCAAGAGCGCTCTGGGGGATGCTCGTGGAGAATGCAACTCCGCAGACGGCGCGGCGCCCAGATCTGTATAAAGTGTCAGTGTGTAGTACTATTACTATACACACTGGTGTATAGTGAGCGCACTTCAAACGTATGTTATAATGAAGAATGGTAAATGCGAAAACAGAGCCGAGGCAGTTCGAGACACTTGTGATTAAATCAATGTTTACATTAACAGACAATTGAGGACACTGACAATATTTTTTTTTATTATAGTACTTTTAAACTTGTTTTGTATTTATTCAATAGTGGTTTTATTTAATAAGTACACATTCTTTTACCTTTGCTTTCCTAATGCTCGCTGTTTGAACATCGTCGGCTCGCGCGACTGGAGTCCGCGAGCAACGCTCGAACTCGAGGGGGGTGCGAATAACACCGCACCGGCCGCCCGACACTTTTGATCTCGCCACCGAGTACAACTCGCGCGATAAACTCTTATATTTTAATTTTGCTTCTCTGTAGTACTTACTCAACTATATAAGGTTTACAGTCCATACAGAATTTCATTTATAAGTCCATACTTTAGGACTCCACTTTCACTTTCTTTCCTTCAATATTTCCATGATTAAGTGTATTATTAAGTATTAGACTTTGTACTTCAGCCCCGGTGGTCTAACGGTTTAGCAAACTGCTTTACTACGATACGAAACATAACATTTTTTTAACACTACAATGGTGCCACCATTGTAGTGTTCAAGCAATTCACAAATTGTAGCAAACAAGCTTCACAAGTATGATATGTTTATATTGGGGTTTACTGTGTATATATTTTTTAAATCTTACTTTTATATAATATATTATGTATGTATTTAAGAAAACAAAATATTTATTTGTACAAGTTATCTAAAACACAAGCTCAATTTAGCTGCTTAGATGGCGATGAGTAAATTATTATTACTATTCCCTTACAGTTCCTGCATCGCCTATATACGTTAGTAGTGGGGAACAGAATTGTTAGTAATGTGGTTTAATGAAACCATTGTTAACAATGTCAAATTGACCTCCATGCGATTCCTCTGCAAACCATCATTATAAATTTCTTATGAATTTGTCACGATCGGCTATCTGACCTGATTTCATGCACATCTTATTCCCCACCTGTGCGGCGCTAGCATAAGTCGTTAGTGTAGGCGGGAGCACCAATCCATTATAATCCACTACTGAGGTAGTGTATTCTGCACCTACGGATCTGAACTAAGTAAGTGCAATGTGTGTTGTATCATATACGTACGTACATATACATAGTGTATGCCTTTTAATATATTATTATTTTTCTATATACTTTTTTGTGTTCACTTTTTGATGGCATGACAGTATTTACCTTCTTGAGATAAAATCACCAAACTATTATTATTATTAAAATTCTATCCATTTTTTGGTGTAACAAGTATACACGGAAGTAAGTCAATAGAGTATTATATTTAGTTGTTATAATTTGTATGGTTCTATATCATCATCTGCTTCTTCCTTATGCCATTTATTTGGGGTCGGCGTAATATGTTTTTCGCTTCCATTCATCCCTGTTCGCAGTCATCGCGTTATTTACTTCTTTTCTTACCATATCATCTTTCACACAGTCCATCCATCTCTTTTTCGGCCTTCCTCTGCCCTTATAACCATCCACATTCATATGTAACATCTTTTTTAAAATATTATCCTCGTTCCTACGCATTACATGTCCATACCATAATAGACGATTACTCTTCAACCTCTCTAACACCGGTGCCACTTTCATACTTCCTCTAATGTATTCATTCTTTATCTTATCCATTCTTGTCACACCACACATCCACCTCAACATTCTCAACCTCTGTATGGTTCTATAGTATATTATAAATTACTAGCTATGCACGTGGCTTCACCCTCGTGAAATTTATAGTCTATGTGTCATTCTGATATGTAAGCTACTACTTACTACTGTAAAGTTTCATCAAAATCAAGTAGTTTTTGAAAGAGTAACAAACATCCATACTCACAACCATTCGCGTGTATAATATTAATAAGATTTTCATTTATACCTACTATATTTGTGTTGTTACCTGCAGCACCTGCTGTTTTTCTTATATCTTTACCGTCTAAAGGTAATTTGGAAGAGAAAGCTTAGCGACAAGACCGTCTTTCTAACATATGCAAATATTTTAAATTAATATGATCTTGGTGTGATAAAGTGTATAAAAAGCCAATATCTAAATATAGTACAGTGTACATACATTACGGTACAGCAAAGGCTTCGCTAAAATTAAACTAACGAAGACAAATCTGTACGATCATTAACACAGCGTTTCTATCATTCCATACCCCTTTAAGGAATGGAGCAGGGACAAGGAATCGGTTTATGCCAACCTCAGTAAGTTTATTTATTCTGTATGGTTCTGTTATAAAAAGACATAATGTTGAACACATTGTCTTTTTATAACAGAACCATAATTTACATGAAACTAAAGTTGACATTTATAATATATATGTATCGAGTTTTTATATATCTGATATATAAAAAAAATGGTTATATAATTTCAGTAGTTACGTGTTATTGTTACAAATATTAGCAGTTGTTAAAAGAGGTGTTTTGCACATTTTTTGTGTCCAGTAACGTGGGCATTTATTCAATGACTCAAAATGGGACATTGGTTTATGTTTGTCAATTAATAAATAATCAATAAAAACGGTTTTTTTAATTTATTTAGACAAAGTTAGCTTAATAGTTACGAATTATAAAACATACCCGATTCAACCGCAAGTATCGAAGGAATGAAACGTTCTATAATACATATATATGGTGAAGATTTTCAGTAAGAATGATCTGGGCACATTTTTTATTATCAACGTTACAATGATCCGATCCTACTACCTAAATTTTCGCGTGGTCTTCAAAAACGGGATAATTTTGAGTCCTAAAGTTCATTTCGGGGACACCGGGACTTGTAATTATAAAAAGCGACAGTTAAAACGGGATAACTGGTCACGTAACATAACAGTCACTCAAAGTGTTAGCCTCTAAATGTTGCATTTCCGTAGGTCAAAATCTCGTACTAAATATATTTTCGTACCAGTATATCTAGTACCCCACCGACGACCAAACATCACGTATTTGTAGTCTTAAAAAAAATATGTCATCGATTTCAGTAACTGACGATACTGTGAATAGAATAGACTAGAATATTATTTTTTACATTACACATCACAACACAAGAATGACGCTGCTGACATTCTTGTGCAGCAAGTAAATTTATATATATGAAAGGAAATTATAGCATAGAAAAAGAATAATAATGTTGAAAAAAAAGTAAAATGCATAGCTTATCCACCATTGTGGGGCATCGTCACGCGTCATTGTTTGATTGTGAATTAATGTGTGCTTAAGAGACGAATCTCAGCATTATGCTGTGACTAAAGCTACGACGCTCATGTTCAGAGGAACCCGGGATAAGAGACTCAAGGATAATGTGCAAATAATTTAAATTTAACAACTATAGGAGGAATTATTTATGTAAGTATTGAAAAGTAATTTGAGTGCTGGAGAAGTATCGGAACATTTCTAATGCGGTCAACGGAGGAGCATAAAGTGGAGTCGTGTGATGGGTCTGTTTCATATAATGTGTTATATGGAGGGCTGCGGCCGGGTCTGCGGCAGCGTCACAGCAGCCGACCGTCAGCCGACAGTGGGCAGCCGGCAGCCAGCGGGCAGCCAGTCATCAGCGCGGTCAGCACTCGGCAGTGAGCACTGCCACTAGTCGGTTGTGTTTGCGGATGACGCACGCACCGCCCGTCGCGGCGCTTGAATTCGGTACGTGACTCGCGAGTGCGGCACTCAGCATTCGGCTAGAGAGGCGCGTACGCAGCCGACGCGCAATATGAGCAGTGGCAAGAGGAAGCTTTCGTTCCTAGGGTTCGCCCCGCAGGTCAGTCCAACTAACTACACCACTCTTCCATCCCGAGTCGTACCATCTTCACCACCACCTCACAAAGTGGTAGTTACCATTTATTTATTGTTTCTCTGTTCATATATATATTTAGTATGTAATATAGTTCTCTCGTAATACTTAATAATGTTTTCTGTTTAGGGTGTAATATTTCGTATATTACACTTATAAGTCTCCCTGTTGATGTAACAATTATAATAATTAAGTTTCACCGAGCGCCGACTTACAAAAATAACTTAAGCTGTAAGGAAGCTACACGGCCGCCCAAAAAGTCCGTACACAATTCAGCCACATCAAGCAGGGGGTCCTTTTGCTCCGCCTGCGATGTAAGGCGCGACGCAGTGCGGCGCTTGCGTCGATTGTAGGCCGAGAGTAGTTTGTCTAAAATAAGAAGAGATACTTGCAGTTGATTAATATGACCATAGGCGCGTACCCCTTGGAGGAGAATATGGGGCGACTGATTGCCCAGGATAGTCCTGGGCATTCGCTCGCACTATCTTCTCTTGCCACGCTACTCATCGTGAAATAATTTCTAGCGATGTATTGCACAAGCGAAATCATTTTTCAAAATTTGAAGTTTAAATTATTAACAAATTCGTATTTGTATTAATTTCACAAAGTTTTAATTGAATAAAGTTTCGAGCTCTGTAATTTGGGCTGCGCGTAATTTTATCATTAATAAATACATGTTCCTAATTGTTGTAGTTCACAAAATTATAAACAATACAATTAAAATAAATAAACCTACGTAGGATTTTCTGGCACTTGCCACTCTTGTAATTTTTGCGAGAACGTCTTCTTTACGTTTATTTTTGAATTTATTTAAAACAAATATTATACAATTATTTCAATAATCTGTAATTTTATCACGTTTTTAGTTTACGAGCAATTTCCAGATCTCTATATGCGACAGTACTTTTTGTTTTGTATGTTATTCACCAACAGCGAACCGATTATGATGATTATTATTGATACATTACACTTGTATCAGAAATATAATAATATCATCCGATTTAAAGTTAAATATGTATATGTGGTACGAAATTTTATACACACAGAAACTGCTACGTGTCACATGACAACGTGACCAGCACATAAATACATATTGTCTAAGAACAATTACAGTTATTATTTTTGACACATTGTTCTATAAAAAAAACCCCCGCTAATCAATCGTAATAGATTTTGGGAACAATAATAATAATAATATATAAATCCTATCGATTACGTTAGTTTAGCCATATAGAGTAAGCAAAATTTCTTTTCCTAGTAGATGAAAAATTATACCTTAAAACTAAAAAATATAGAAATTATGTGGGCGATAGAACGTGGACGGACTGAGGTCATTGCTGTTGACAATAGATATTATTAAAATTAATTAAAATATTATTATTACAAGAAACTAATCAAAAGAGGAAACTTTTTTTCTGTCCACATTTTCATCCATTTTTTTAATTGTCAAATTGCCTTCTTAAGTTTAACAAGTTATACCCATAGTTAACTATTTCTCACTTTTTTTTTCTTCGTATCTCAGTACACTTTGTTCTTGAGTAAAGGCCTCGATTGATGTAGCGCGTAAGCCTTCCTTCTTACCTCCAATGGTCACGGGTTCGCTTCCTCGCTCGATACAAATATTTGTATTTATGAGTATGATTGTTTATATTGGTATGGGTATGTCTACCCATAATACAAGTTCCGCTTAGTTTGGAGCTATATAGTGCTGTGTAAATTGTCCTGCGTTATTATCATTATAGTGATGCAAAAACGTTGTTTTTACGAAATTTGCAGGGACAGAGAAGTATGAAGAACGCATAGAAGTATAAAGTCTATGACAATAGAATCTAAATAACATTTAATTTAAATTAATGATGGTCAAATTTCGAGCTTTAGGCGCCCCCTAGTCATAATTAAAGTAAAACTAAAACCATTATTTTCATTTTACTTAAAGCAATATAAGGCGCAGACGCAGATTCTCGTCTGCCGCACCGCGCTATTTTATAAGTTAAGGAACGAGGCAATACCACGCGATATATGACTATGTACATAATAAGACATAGCGACAATTTCATGTGCACCTTTTGACCAAAAAGTTCAGATATCTGTTGAAATGCCATGATACATGCTTAACTTGCACCATCAGGACACAGTACTAATGTTATTGATACATCTGACGGTGAAATAGACAGTTTGTCAATGATGACTTAGAAGACAGCATATGTTAAAACATAGCCAGACGCGGACGTGACGGGCTATCATACTTACGGCGATATTCAGGCTTGGCCTCGAAATCGATCAATCAATCAATCGATATACCTAGCTCACTGATAAATTATTATTATGTAATAAGTACGTAACGTACTACTTAATATAAAATGTATAAGAATATGCCGTGTAATATCGGCGAAAGAAATGACTAGGAAGCGACGCGCGCTGTATTACTGTGTACTCTACATTTCTTTCTTATGCCTTATGCAGGCGAGTTTACTGATGACACGTTTCATTAGAGCAGAATTTCATTTTTATGAATTAATATATTTTATATGTGTTTTGCAGACTGTTAGGTTTTAATTGTTCCATTGAGTAATGAAGCGCTGTACATATTGTGAGGTGTACGTGACTCTATCAACCGCACACTGACGAGTACAGCATTCCACACTTGTGATATTCATGACAATTGATTTCGTAGGTACATATCTGCACTATCAGTAAGAGAATCGACATCAAATGACTGTAAATAACAGATATTCTCAATTGCACTATATGTTGGATTTATATTGACGGCCTCGGTGGTCCAGGGGTTAGGCACATCGCTTTACTCCTGATGGTCGCGGGTTCGTTACCTCGGACGGTGCAAAAATTTGTATTCATGAGTACGATTTTTTGTATCGGTCTGGGTGTTTTCTATGTATATATTTACAAAAAAATATCTAAGTATTTATAGCAGTTGTCTAGTACCCATAACACAAGCTCAGCTTACCGTGGGACTAAATGACACTGCGTTAATTGTCCAGGGTGATTTATTATTATTAATATATATTAAGCGATCTTATAATCGCCACTTATCATTTAATTTCGTAGATCGTTTTATTTGAGATAATTCCATCTATATATAATTTGTCAAAGTTGAGACTGGTGTCTCGTCTCATTCTATACACCGATATGTTCTCTATCTGTCACGACAATGCCACAATGTCACGACGGGCGAATTATAACAGAAGTGCACCTACGTATTAAAGCACAGGACATGCACCACTTGGCCTACTTTCTGAATAGCCTAACAACGGGCTGACTGATTCTCAATGCACGATATGAGCCATTGGGGTTACAATACAAATACAAAACGTAAATCGTTCCCGTATTACATCTATAAGGATACAAGTAATACTTAGGCATTAACTAAGAAAATAAATCACTAGGAAATAATTGTTTCGAACAAACGGAGCAGCTAACAGCAGCTGGTTTACATAAAAATCGATTAGTGTATGACTAATGCATGCGAGAGAAAAATATAACAAGATGAATAGTTTTAAAATATGTGGAATTTTAGATGATAGTGTAACTTAACTATGTATAGGTACATTCGCGTCAATATACATATATGTGGTGTGATTAGATACTGAATTTTATCTCGCTGATTATTATTTACCGATGATTTATTCCGCACACATCTAGATATTTTGTTTTGTTTAAATGAGTCAAGGTTACTGTCAATTAAATTAAGTGATAAATAAATATTTAATTATCATCTGCGGTTCGTTTTTATGGAGTCAATAAAGAAGGACAGCACGGCTGTTCTATTGTATTCATAGTATATAGTACTGTTACATAATACCATTATTATACTGAAGTGTCTCGACCCGTCAAATTTTTGTATCTTATCGGCAGTGGAACATTTATTCAAGGTACATCAGGCGATAGGGTTATTTACGCGAAATTTATCAATTCGCAATGTAACAGGTGGATAAGATAAGTGCTCGAGCCCACACCTTAATACTGGGACGTCGGTGGCGCTACATGCGTGATGAACGTTCCGACGTCCGCGAGACCTCCACCCGCCGGTGGTGCTGCTGCTTGCACGCGGCTGGCAGCAAGTCGAACGACGCATTAACTCATCATTGACGACGCGCGAGCATGACGGCTGTCAGTTGTCATTACACTGCACACGTTGAGCGACATTATTATTCTATGAGGTCATTACGCTAAAATTAACAATACCTAATCAACAACCGCGGACGCCGGCGCCGACGACGGTGTGCGAACACGAGACGACCGTGCTCATTACTCTATGATAATGACAAATATATATACATACATGTATATGTAGGTCGATAGATGATGTATATGACATATATGTAGGCACTAGAGTTGCCACGAATGTTGAGCTTCTATCAGTGAATCCGCCTTATCGGCTACTGTTTTAATATCAATACTAAATCATAAAAAGGGCCTAATAAATACAAAATCCTAATGTAAACTATACTATCTTTCAGTTATATAGTGCCTACCTATTTCATTCTATTGTGACATGAATACATCAGTATAACAAACAACAAAGTGGTAACAGTATTCATCCGCCAACTCAAAAGCTTGAGCTGAGATTTGAACTCCTAGCTCTCAGACTAAAAGCATATCTGCTAGGCAGGAATTAGCCTTCAGCTTCTCCGTAAGTCCTGCCGCAGGTTTGAAGTGCAATTAGTATTTATCCCCTATTGTTTGATGACGCTGTAAGCCATATGATGCTGTTGGCCAGCTGCGACCAAAAGTACCTAAATAATTAGGAAAAAAAATGTACAAGAATATACTTTCGTTATGCTCTATTGTGGACATATCTACAAGTCACTGTATATCATTAGAAAAATGGACAGAATACAACTTGATATAACCAATAATGTCTATTGTTTTGTAACTAGACAAAACTGGGACAAAAGTATCTGTGAGTATTCGGCTTTTCTTCCTAGAATCTAGCAGAATATTTTACATTCGTTAAAATCATTATAAGTGGTATCTCTAGTGAGCAACACTACACCCTACCGGGCCAGTTGCATGTGTTTGATAATAGATTTTGCTACTTTCTTTTTCTTCTCTATAGCATCCAGCACGTAACGGGATCATATGTAATGTGATGGATAAAGCTGCAGTAAAGTCAGG
Organism: Achroia grisella; assembly: GCF_030625045.1. Classification (NCBI taxonomy): domain Eukaryota; kingdom Metazoa; phylum Arthropoda; class Insecta; order Lepidoptera; family Pyralidae; genus Achroia; species Achroia grisella. The sequence goes on along the minus strand of NW_026712977.1, from coordinate 1,694,374 downwards.
TCATAAGTAGATGCAGCTTTTCGGGAAAAGGAAACGAAAACTTGTGGCGCGCGGCAATTTGGCCCCTCCTTTTGGTGCGTAGCACAGTTCGGCTACGTGTGGCTACGCCGAATTCGAGTGCGGTTCCATCAAATGGACTGCGCCTGTACTAAACTTTGATTTTATATACGGTATCATTACAAGCGTTCCGAGCATACGTGGCCGTAATGTTTTTGCTAGTAAGGACAGTACTAGAATAAGATTTTTAATATTATTTATACTTTATTGTATAGAAACAAACAGTCACCATCTGCTTCTTCCTCATCCCATTAGTTTAGAGTCGACGTAATATATTTTTCTCTTCCATTCTTTCTTTTTCGCAATCATCTCGTTATTTACCAAAAAGTACATACACACATACACATATTAAAAGAAAATACGATTGATTAATAGTATTATGATAGCATATGAGAATTTACTTCTATTAGAAACCTAAACCTACCTGTTTACTAAGATTTCTTGGCCGCTCCAAAAAATTGGTTTAACTGCTTCGGAAGTTGAAAGGTTCTTACGAAAACCTCTTTCTTTTCTACCGCCCATCTGGTGGTAAACGTTTCCCGTAGCCTACGGAAGCCAGCAACACAATGTGTACCACGTGTGCTTTGCATCATGTTTGGTTTGGCGATATTGTAATGAAGTTAACACCAATTATACAACATAATATTGTATGACAGTAGGGCAAATTGAAACAGTCATGCTCGCTATATAGTTCAAACTTGTAGCGGCGTGGTGGTCAGGTCAATATTTAGGTTATTATCATTGAGTACAATGATGGCTTGGTCATCCGTCATACTCGTGAATGGTTACTGCTTGTGGCTGGTATGTTTGTGTTACACACTGATTAAATTCGCTATTAATTATTTAATTGTGTTCTGGACACGCTCGCGTATATTGCCAATGGATAACAAATCGTCAGTACTAATAGTGGCACATTTATCCACTGAATTTAGAAGCCATGAAGCTTTGCACATTACGATCACATTGCTCCGATCCGAATAAACATTATATATGGAAGTTTATATGTGAAATACAAAGTTAAAACCTCAAATAAACAATAATTGTTTTACATATGACGTATTGTATTATGTTCATGTCAATTATAAACTTATATGGAACAGGAAAATTGACATATATGGAATTACATGAAACATAGAAACCTACATGTATGTATTTTTGTGAACTTTAAATTTTAAATTAAAGTAGTACAATGCCAAGTTATTTAAAAATATAGTAATAATAAGTTTCGGCGAGCAAGTGTGATATACGCCACAAAGCGTAATAAACTAGCTAAAGCTGTGAAAATGTATCAAATATTAATAATAATATATTTATTTTCTTCACAAAAATATTAACAGAATATATAGTGTAATAGAGCCATTTGGGCAAAATTTAATGCAAAAGTACTATGGAGAACTGGTGTCTATACTAGGTATCCAAAGAACTTGTTAAGAGTCATCAGATTCCTAATTATATGTTACGTTCTAAGATATAGAAATAGAATTACAAGAGGGATCCGGCTACTATATATAAAAGACAGAGAATATTATGCAGTAAAAACAATATCTTGGTGAAGTATGTTAAAAATGCAAAAGTATTTAACAAAGAAAGAAATCTTTATGGCTAAATGTAAACATACAAAAAAGGGAAGGAAAAGCATGTAGATTATGTTGATGCTTGATCGCTCGTTCGTAGATATCCTACAAAGTGTTGTTGGCAAAGGGACGTGTAAATCCGTACATACACCGGCGCCGGAGAAGTGGAGCTTATTAATGTACTTTCAGAGAAAATTTAACTTGGTATTAACAGTAATTGTAGTTTGACTACGTTTACTACCTCTACCTTGTATAGAATATACGCCATAAATTTCCGAGAACGGCAAAAAAGTCATTCGGAATATACCTACGCGTAATCACTTATGATTATGTAGTATTTGAACAATTTGTGGCATTACTCTATTTATTAGACTACTTTGTTCTTTACACAAAAGTGAGTAATACATTTTAAATAAAGATTTATCTAATTTAAAGGTAAGGTAAAATAAGGTCTTCTGTAAGACAATTAACGTTATTGTGTACAGTATGGTAGTCAACCCCAAATTTAATTTCGATCCTTGTGTGAATTGGAATATTGTGCAAGATAGACGCTTGTTTTCATAAATTCCGACTTGCATCCAATTTGCTAGAGATTGTCAGCGTTCTTCCGCTGTAGATACAAATATACGAGGAATGTGTTCTAGATATTATTTCTACATGGATCGTTTTATATATACCTATTAGAATTATAATCAGTTGTAGGTACAGAATTTAAGAGCACTGTCCTCGTTATCTGATTCGAGTTAAGATTCGACGTCTCATCACCTGTATCAAATATCGAGGACGGGGCGCCTAAATATTTTTAATGAGACTTTGTATCTTCACTTTATAACTGATTAGCTACCTACCAGGGCTTCGCACGGGTGTGTGTTCGGTACGTGTATTATAATACATATAAACCTCCGTCTTCGATCACTCTATCTATCTAAAACCTGCATTAAAATCCGTTGCGTAGTTTAAAAGAGCTAAGCGAACAGACAACGAAAACGAATTCATTTTATAACATGTAAAGAGTAGGTATGTTATATGTATAACGGATCATATTATAATTGAATAGCATAATACCTATAAGCTTTGATTTAGTTTAATTATTTCGATGAGGATTTTTTAAGTACAATTGAAATTCCTTTTTTATTATTAAACGAAAAACAAATAATAAATTTATAGTACTCTTATTTAGAATGTTCAAATAATGTTTAAGAGGTTTATCTATAAATACATATATTCCGCTACAGGCGAAAGTTGTCAATAGTGAACTGGAATCAATGTAAATAAATCTTACATGGCGAACACACAACGGCACGTACACAATAACAATTTGGGGAGTATCTATGTACCTACCACAGACAAATTGTGTGTTTATATCGTCACAGTGTCCAACAAATGTCGCCAATCAGCCCTGTTAACATGATACTTAAGATGTACGTAATGTCAAATACACAAAAATTAATTAGCTATTAACGATAATAATCATTCTTAATTGTGAATTACGGGTGGTCCATAATGTTCTTATTTACCATGTGTTCATGCCACAGCACGTCTTCACGAGACGTAGAATGTTGATAAAACATCGACTTATTTACTATTTAGTAGATAATACGTAATACTGAGTAGGCAGTTGAATTTTAATTGATATTATTAGACAATCACACGTCGCAAGATTGAATTTATTTCGGACATTTTTTTTCATATTATAATGCCCATGTTGTAATGAACTTAATATTTTTTTATCAGACGTTGAAAATACATTAAAGGCGTTCTGGTCGCAATAAGTAATGTCTCTTGAATTACAAAACATACTATAAGTATATCAATATAACACATTGTTACAAAATTACTAAAATATATAATTAAATTGATTTATTTAGTAGGACCTCTAGCCTATGCCTATAGTTTGGAATGTTTCGAGATATCACTAGATATATTCCAATGCTACCCGAACAGATAGGACCTACATATAATGTTTGTGTAATTAATAAGAGTGTTTTTATAATTTATCAACTTATCTGTACGTTAGGCAGCAGTAATCTCGAATGTGTTATATCACATATCACTAAATAAATAACACACACTTATGTGTTATTATATTTTTCCGGGTGCTAGTCTTTAGATTAGAAAAAAGCAGACAATTTTTATCAGTTGATCTATTTGATATTATTATCTATACATAGATCTGTATGGAAAATAGTCGTCTCGCTTCCTGGGTTTTCAATAAAGAATATAATATGTATTTACACGTCACAGGCAAGTTCAAGTCACATTAATGAAGACACTGACAACTGACTATTTAAGGTGAAAGAAAAGAGACTAGAGAAGAAAGTGTATAGCAATCCTTGTTACCTAATTTTTGATAATTGACAAGTCGGTTCAACTTTATTAGACCTACATTAAGGTTGCATGTCCCCGACCTCTCTGCAAAATCTATGATCATATTCTATCTGTCATAACTACACTCGATGAATTCTATTTCCATAGGATAACACAACTGATATCAACGTTTCAGACTAGAGAGATTTGTTTAAACAAGTTTGTTTTCGAATTACACGTCACTGACAAATCGATTTCGTTATAAAAATATTTCTTTACCTCATTCGTATGAACAATTCAAGGAAGTATAAGTATTTGAAAAAATATGCAAGAAATATAATGGATTTTCAGAGTAACTTAAAAATACGTTTATATTTATTAATATGTAGTAGTAGGATATAATAAAGTAAGCCGAGATGTTAATTTTTGATTCAAAGCATTGCTATCGCGCTTTTGCTATGGCTAAGAATACCTGCATATTAATTTTATTGCGTGGAGACATTTCTCTTAAAATCAGGTTGACACAGATCAGCATAATCGATGATGGGAAAAATATTTTAGTCTAGTCTTTGGACTAAAGTGGCCTTTGTGTTAAAGGAATAAAATCTGAACCAATTGAGATTCTAATCTATTGCATTCTATTTCAAGACGAACCAAATTTTAATTCTGGCCTGCCCCATAAAAGCTCTTTTTGAACTCTAATATTGTGTACACACTATACAATGTACCATAATATATATCGCCCCATAAAGACGCACTTTTTAAAATATAATGTATGTGTACATACATAATGTAGTATAATAGACTGCATGGTAATACATTAAATAAGTGTGAGTCGTAGAGATACATTTTCTATGTGGTGTGCGTAATTAGCTACTACATAAATGGAGCGTGTCAAAAGAGACCACGTGCTCTCTCTTATCTAAGAGGCCGCGTACATTGATTTTTGGTGAGCAACTTACATGACTTGATGACGGTTTCTGCCCCTTAGTTCCACCGCTTGGTGGAGCTAAGGGGCAGACGGGAGAAGTCGGTGGGTCAACGCTGGAGCTAGAGTGAGTAAGTTATAAAGTAGCCAGTATGAACTGGAGAGGAGTAGCACACGAATAGGCCCGATCGAACTTGGAAATACTACTTCACTTTTACTCATCAGAATTTGGTGTAGGAAGTGTAGCTGGAGCGGGTGCAAGTCATAGAGTACGCAGTATAAACACGCGTAGTAACAGATGAATGGAACTAATCTGAAAATACTACGTCTGCTCTATTCTTCAGAATATCTTTTTAGTGCTATTGCATTGTGCATGGTGGGTGTAAATTCCGGACGTCCATCTTCCCTTCTATACCGTTCAGTAAGGAACCACACCACACCCCTTAGTAAAAGGTGATTACGATTATTGGTATTGGTCTGGGTGTTTTCTATGTATAATGTATTAACTAAAAATGTATAATAAATAAGTATTTATTATACATGTTTAGGATCAGCTCTGTAGTAACTACGATTATAACAAAATATCTGTTTAGCTTGGCACTAGATGGCGCTACGTTAACAGTCCTGAGTTGTTATTATGATAAAACAAAAGGTATAATAAAAGCAGTGCATACAGAAATTAATTCACGTACACACAAATGCATAAAATACGCAGTCTCTATAACATTAATACTTGAGTCAACATTACTTTTAGTATCGGTTTTGAGTTTGTAAAAAGCATAATTGAATAAAAGTGGTAATTAAGATTATAATTTCGGTAGCTCAAAAGAAGGAAAACCCACCAGCGACAGAGAGCGGCGAGCAGTTTTTTTTTACTATTCTAATGATGTTGGTCGCAGCTGACTTTTACATATTCACGAAACGATAGGGCGCGAGTGCACATGGCACTCTTAATACGCGGCAAGACTTACTCGACTTCCTCATACGATCATAGTCTGAGGGCACAGCCTATAGGGTTTAAACCTCGGCTCAGGTCGTTGTAATTTTGATACCCGTTTAACTTGGACGGATGGACTTTGCGGGATTAGTCGGAGGGGGGACGGGGGACCGATCGGAGACCAGCGTTCAACGAGCGGCACGGTCGTGTGTCACTCGGATTCGCTCTAATTAATAACGGCCACAGGTCGCCATAGTCCGGTAATGATTTGGTCATTTACGGCACTTCGTTATGGCTATGTCATGGTAATAAACTCGCATTTTTTTCCTTTTTTCGTAAGCAAATAATATTGTTTAAGCCTAAAGTAATCTTACTTATATATTGTTTTTAGATAATTGAAATAACAATTTAATTGAATTACTACTGAGTGTTAATTCGATAACAATAATATTGTGAATAATTCGATATCATCGATCAATTTACACGTCAAATTACCAGTATCTAGGTAATCTTCTCTACATATAATATAAATCGTAAAATTGTGACGAGGCTTAAACGATTCGTTTGTCTATTTGAGGGTTTAGCTTTCATGTTTATGCAGAATTAGAATGAAATTTTAACAGATATATTATCAAATATAGGTCAAAACATAAGGCAAAAAAGCTAAAACATGTTATAAAAGAGATAAAATAATAAACTTTATGAATAGGCCCACACCACCTGCAATTGTTAAGTTGGTTTATTAAAATAATAGATGGCGCTACATGGATGTTTTATTTAATGTAATCATTTGATTTATCATTAATAAACACGCGTTCGTATTAATACGAACTTGTCATTGTGATAAATTTGCTTCCGGTTGGAAACTTCTAAAATGGTTTTGGTAGTAGTATTATAGTTACATATATATGTTAGGTAGGCCTAATGAAAGTCAACTGTGTCGGGTGAGCTATGGATAAGGATATGCATTACATACATACATTTAAAAAATATGTTTCAAAATAGAACGTATGCACTATAACTAAAAAAAAATTTGAAGTTAATATCAGTTCTTATTTAAGAAATTTAGTTTTAATATAGTTTAATAGACATGTCAGTAATTGACTCCAATCGTACGGAGTTACCGTACCGTACAGAATTTTGTCTTGCAAATACTATGATTTTAAAAATGTGGCAACTTTGTTAAGAGATATTGTTTTCGAATTTAAAGCAAGTAAAGTATGACTTAATTCGCTCCCCTGAATTGTTATACTGAATTCTGTAATAATATCTATAATTCTATTCTAATATCTAATCGATATTTGTAAAAGCATTAAAAAAGTATTAATAACGAGAAATTCTTTGCGTATACGAGTAATAATTGTTCGAGATTACGTCCCACGTGTTTGTTAGAATAGAATGGATGTACAGTCGCGTTTGCATACCTATCTATACCTATTATGGTTACACACAACCACGGGGTTATGTATGGACAAATTAAATTATATACTAAAACATATATGGTTGAACTTTTTATATATCTAAACAAGCTGTTTCCGCGACTTCCTCCGCGTGGTATTTAACTTTATCTTTCTAAAATAAATGTCGCCTAAGTTACTTCTTATTACATCAGCTACCTGCCAATAAAAGTCCCTTCAAAATCGGTTCAGCCAATTAGAGATTAGACAGATAGATAATAAATGCAAAAAAAATATTTCGGTGTATGTACCGCATTACCGTAAAAAACTGTCATATCAATATTACAAACAGAGACTCCAATTTTATTTATATGTATAGATTACAAATTTACAATTGTTGTGTAAGATGTTACTAAATTATTTGCATACCCGCTACAGTATACACTATAGTATAATAGTTAAATATATTTCATCTTAATGACATCATTTAATTATTTCATACCAACATTTCCTCACTGCGTGTAAATAGATATTTATTTCGTTACTAAGGCAGTTCATTGATCCTTTGTAAGTACCTACCAAAACATACGATACCCGAAATGACAACAGCAGTTTAACTTGATACTCTATAAAGTCGTATAACACCTATATCCTTCAGATCATATGCAAACAGTCTGTTTAGAAAGATTCCGGACAACTCACAAAGCGCGAGTTTGTGTTATAAGGTACTAGACAACTAATATAAAGACATTTTTTTATAAATACATACATAATCTAGTTAGAAAACATCCAGACAGATTTGTACTGTGCAGGAATCGAACTCGCATGAAGGAAGGCGGTATGCTAAACTACCGAAGCCGCCATATGAATACTAGCTGTGCCCGCGGTGTTCCCACGTTAAATTTCAATATAAAACATAGCATATATGTTATTCTAATACATAAGTTATATTACTGTAAAGTTTCATCAAAATCCGTTCAGTGGTTTTTGCGTGATAGAGTAAAAAACATTAATACATACAAACTTTCGCGTGTATAATATTAATAAGATTTTCATTTATACTATATTTGTGTTGTTACCTGCAGCACTTACTCTTTTTCTTTACCTTCTACATAAATGTAATTTGGAAGAGACAGCTTAGCTACAAGATCGTCTTTTGTAATATATGCAAATATTTTAAATTCATATACTTATCTACAAACTTTCGCATTTATAATAACTAGCTACTCGTCGCGACTTCGCAAGCGTGTACATGTACTATACATATAAGACTTTATCTTGAATCACTGTATCTACTAAAAACACGCTTCAAATTCTGTTGTGTAGTTTTAAAGATTTAAGCATACATGGGACAGACAGCGACAGAGACTTTATTTTATAATATGTTAATAATAAGATGTATTCGATGTGTCGCTGCTGGCTGTAATTGTTATCACATATATTATGTGACCGCGACCGTGGTGCGGCCGCCGGCGCCGTGACCCTGACCTCAGGGCCGGACCGCAGCCCGCCGGCGGAGTGCCGCCGCGGCGTCTGCCCGACCCGGCTACCCCACCCACCCGTTGCATACACTTGTCCCGATCCTACTAGTCACTCAAAACAATACACCTTTTGAGTTATTTATTCGTCATTAAGAAATTTTGTTTATTGGGATTTATAAAGGGCCATCCATACATGTCAAAAGAATTGTCACAGGTTGTCATTTTTTAAAAATAAGGGGTTTGATGTGACTCTGATATGACTTCCCACATTTTTCAATTAATGGATATATGAAAAAAAAAATGAAAAGAAAGGAATTATATTAATTTCTATTCTGATATTTATTAAATAATCCTTAATCTTTATTCCTTAATAATATTATAAATGTGAAAGAGTTACGTTTGTTACGCTCTCATTCAGAAACGACTGAACATCATGAAATGTGTACACATATTCTTGGAAGTATTAGAATGAATATAGGATTCTTGATTTGATTTTTCTTTTTATTTATATTGACGGTAGATTTGACATATCATAAAAGTCTGTAATAGACCTACATGAATACAATATTTAGAATAGTAATTTCTATTAAAAAAAAAAATTTGATTCTATGCGAGCGAAGCTGCGGGTAATAACTAATCCGCAGCTTAGCTTAAATCATCATTAAGTCAAATATTTACAGTACAACGATAACAAATTACAACTGCGTATGGGCAGCTATGGAATTTGGAAATGTGACGTCACAAGGCTTGTCACCACCCCTGTCTCTTGTTACATAATGTCACGTTCTGGTGATACTCTCCCCTTTAAAGTATAACGTAATTTATGGATGGCCCCTAATGGAATGATGCCCCCGTCTGTACTAACGATTTTCACTCGCATGGCCATATTTTATATATGGATAAACGATTATAAATATGAAATTGCCACTGATTCGCATTGTAGGTAACAATGTACCATGTAAGGTTGACCTTTGCGCGGTTCCATCTCGAAAGCATGGTGATAAATTTCTGGTGAATTTGTCATCTTATCACGCGCCACTGGTGTCCCGTCTGCGTAAACTGTTAGCGCAGGCGGGGGTACCCTTACTCATAATCATCTACAAAAAAAATCTTCATAAAGCGATAACGGGACCATTCTAGATGACACGAACGTGCGTGTGTGTGGCTACCTACCTTCTACTCACTATTCTGGCTGACGTATCCGCAGCCAACAGTTCCGCGTCAAGACACACCAGACCAATGTCAATGTAAAAATATTCAATGACAAACTCTCGTGTTTTCTTTTACTCACGTAAGACTCACGTCACACTAAAGAAAGACTTTCTGTGATATCATTGCATTAGTAAAGTGTATGTGAATTTATTACAAGCTTGTTGAACAATCACTAAAATACAATTTATAATACCCACTCGTATTATATGGCGTGGGCGTAACGAACTCACAAACGATAATTTCGATAAATGAAAAATTATTTTATGATATAAATGAGAGATTGTGTCTGGCTGTTTTGTTTGTTGCTTATTCTCGACGTAACGCTATATTGGATCTTAATAAAAACACACGACGATAAATAATTAAATTATGGGTACTATTAGCTATACACATATATGTACATAGGCTTTCGTTTATCTAAAAAGCAAACGAGTAACATGTTATGGGTGACAGCCAGTTAGATAGGCATCAATTCAAATATCCAAGTGCTAATGTTCCACGATAGTATAAAGGGTCGATTAAATAATAACTTTATGTACCGACTACTGATTTCGTAAAAACAAAAATGTACCAATAAATTGTGTCACGTGTATTACGTTCAGTTTGCTCTATGACCCTAACGGCGATATGTAGGTCTCCATTTACACGTACATTACTAATGATAAAACTCTTAATTAAATTATATTAATGGAAATTACGCGCTAAATTAGCGTCAACAGACCGCACTTCCTACTGATGTTTTCTATTTGGTTTCATTGATTTATTAATAAATATTTGACCTGTCACGTATGAAAATTTCAGATGATGATAATTTATAATTCATGATCTTTCACAAATGTATACAATTAGAAGCCGCCAGCGTCTACGTCTGAGTTTGTTTTTATAATTATAAATAAACAATCTTCTGTTACATAACTGAACTTGACACTTTATCATTGTTATTTGTCGAACTTACAGGAAATCGTTTTCCGTGTGGAATCGTTGATACAAAACCCATAATAAGGGGATTATTATGGGTTTTGTATCAACGATTATGAAGAGAGAAGTGTCGTTAAAACACCTAATGGAATCCTAAATAACTATTTAAACTTTTCTAGATCGTAATCATAATTACGTCTATAAAAATGTTAATGTGAAGCGCAGAGAGCGTAAGAGCCGGTCAAACGCAGACAACCAAATCTCTCGACGTTACGACCTGAGTATGTATAATCACCTACTCTGCGCTGTTTATTTCTGTTCCGTACACTTTTATTTCGGCTCTGAAGTCGCGTCCGGAATTGCCCTGAACTAATAATAGCTGTGCCATAACATTATAGAGACATTGCGATTACTATACACCTACATACTAGATATAGGCACGACTACGTACGTGGTACCAATGTAGACTCAATTCTAACAACCGATCCTGATTAACTTATGTATAGAACGAATATTCGAGGAAAGTAATCAATATACCTACAAATTAGTAATATATATTGTACAGCATAGATACTTCTTTTATATAAAAAAATAAATCCCCTAATGAAGCAAATTTGGTAATAATATTGAATTCGCCGAAATATTGAAATGTTTTTCATATAATTCAAAGCCTAGTGAAAGTGACGGCGGCGATAGGATTTCACCGGGCGGGAACGGAAAATCTTGCGCGAGGCAGCGAGCGCCGCGTGGGGCGGTGTGGGACGGCGTGGGGCGGCGTGAGGCGGCTAGGGTGCCAAGGGCGGCAAGTTCGGCAGTGCGATCGGCGGCGCGTCGGCCGAGCGCCGGCGGCTGCGAGCGCGGAACGCGGCACGCGGCCGTTTCGCGCCGTAGCTGCGCCGGCGGGCTTATTGTCACAGATCGCATGTTTCATACTACATTCCATTCATCGCCAGCCTTCAACGCAGTCAAGGGTGCATCTCCTGCTTCTCATACGCGCTGTCCATTTTACTCGACAATACCTGCTGTGATGTGAGGTACTTTAGAAAGCGACTTAAACCACGTGAAATAAAGGGAAACATTTGGGAAATCTTTAGAATAGATATTGTTACATGTTCACGTAATAGGTACAAGAAATATAATGCAATACATATTACATACAACAGAAAAGTTATAATCTGTTTTTAATCCGAATTTGTAATTGGATCCGCGACTCTTCGTAACCGATTAATTGTTTTGTTTGTAAACCCATTGGTATAAAACAAACATTAAGTCTTAAGTAAAGCTTACAACAATATGTTAGTGAAACCAACACCAAAATCGGTTACATCGTTTCTGAAATTAACGCACTTAAACTCACAGTCATACAAACATTTTAACAATCATTTGTTTTGGTTCCGTTACGTTATTATAGTCCCCCTATAACAGGTTTTCTCATATATCTTCAACGCGTAGACAATGACCAGTTACATTTCTATTACATGAATATGTCTGTAAGGACGACGTGTGAATGTATATAGCCGTTGGCGTTGTTTAACTTTTGTTCCAAGTAACTGAAAATTTAAATGATAATTAAGTAATTTAGTCTCATGATAATGTATCGCTATACTCGTTTTTTACACATACAACTTTATATTAATTACATACATATGAATGATTGCTATTCAATTCCGCCGAAATTAGGTGCCAATATAAGTGGACAATATTGCATAATTTTTACGAGATCAAAGTTATCCCATTTCTTTATATAAAAAGTAGCAACCGTCGCCTCCAAATATGCACATACATGAATAGTATGTGACGGTAAATCTAATGCGTTCTGGAGAACTAATACGCTAAGCCTCCATATCCTGTAATTTCACTACCATAGCTAAGCTTCCGCCTGAAGAACAGCTACCGAAACAACCAGTTAGGACAACACTAGAATACGAGCGATCAGGGATTAAACTGACTTTTGTCAATTGTATAAATATTAATTTAGAGCAGAAATAACAAGCGAAGTATCCCGTAACATGATAACATAATAATGTCGCGCCTAAAAACCACCGCTTGTTCAGTTCATAGACGAAATCAAATGAACCCGGTACATTTGATTATCTCCTACGTACTCAGCTGCTTATGGTCGCGGCGTCGCAGTATTGTCGCGTCGTGTAGTGGCACTCGTGACCAGTATCTATGTTGTTATACTTAATATCAATGGCCCTTGTTATCAATTTGGTGTACTCCCTAAAATTTTATCAAGAATTCCGCAAAAATCGCAACTTAACGAGGGCGTGTTCTGTCATTGTGCGATAACTAAGCGATAGTATAGCACTGATAGCCGACGTGCAATTTGTAGTCGTCTGCGCGTATATCTCAGAAATAGGAGAGCTATTTCAGACACCTACCAGCTTGATTTATAAGCTGTGTAGGATATCTGTTGTAGGGTGAGATAAGGCTGTGGATTTACTGGATAAGAGGCATTAGGTCCTAGAAAGGCATGAATGGTACAAATCACGCTTTAAATTCTACTAATTTAATGAAAAAACTTTGAAAACTTTTCAAATATCACATAATATGATTTTCTTGGCGTTTCAGCATCTGTGGACGTTTACTTATACTTTTGATAATACAACCTGGTGTTCACCTAATAAGTAAAATATATTAATACCGGCCGTTTGCTATTCTTATTAAAAAATCCCATGCAATGTATTTTTGTCAATAAAATTGTCATCTAACAGACCGTTATAGTTATTACAAAGAGTAGGTACCGTGATATGCCCATGATATCAATAAATATGGGCGTATCGAACATGTATTATCCTAACCTGTGAAAATCGTTTGAATAATATATATGACTTAAAGTAGAATCGGTTTACAGAGTACTGATCTCTAATTCCAATTTCTAATATGTATTTGTTAACTTGTTCTATTCTATTGAAATTTAAATAAAAATAATCGATAGACTTACTAACTTTGTCACCACTTATTTAGTATAACTCCCATTCGATATAAAGTAGATTTTTAATCACTAATCCTTTTTACTAACATTCAACAATTTAAAAAATGTTGCGAATACCTAACGTGTACAAGAGTCGATATCATTAACACCACAACTTCACCATTCCCGTGTCTACACGCTCTGTACTAAATATTACAGAAAAAATCACAGGGTTTCTCACACAAAGAATTTGTATGAGACAACTAACTGTATATGAACAATATTCAGTCACGGTTAATTCTGATTCAACAGAATGACTAGTAATCGAAAGTTGACATTTTCTGTCATTGGTTATAACGTCAAATAGTGAAAAAATAATATTACTTTCCATTTATAATTATGGAAAATTATTTTGCAAAAATCGCCCGTGTTGAATTGGCGCCGACGCCTTACGCCTCCAGTATTCCAGATCTAGTGCAGGGCATTCGCAGTACATGTAGTTTATTCCCATGGATCGGTGTGCTGTCTCGTCTCGTACCTCTGTAGTCTGTGCTAAAAGTTTTGATCGTATTCTAGACGAAAGTGAATCGGGCTTGTTTTGAACATCGCTGTCGTTATCGGTCATGATTCTATCCAGGATGCCAGCGACAGTATATTATGGTGCACAAACGATACAATAGAAGTTAGTTTATTAAGATAATAATATTGGCAAATGTAAATTCGTAGCACGGTATGCACCCACCTGTAGGATTCCATGGCCTATGGATAGCGATCTAACACTATCGTGCCTGTGAAAATTCAGCAGAGAGAGACCCTCCAGCGAGACTAATTGTATTTGTAAGTGAAACAATTAATTATAAAAAGCATTCAAGAAATATAGCGTGCGATGGAATTAGATTACTCTTCAATGAATAACCATTTCTAAAATAGTTGACTCAGATGCCATTAATCATTTTGCATAAAATAAAAACTCGAATACTAATAGCTTTTTAAATTTTTAAAATTGATCGTACCTCGTAGATATTATGCTACAACAATAATCACCCATTTGTGATCTATATAACCCATGGGTCTATCCCATAAGAGGTGATACGACCTACTTTGACACTTTCAGAATGTAAAGCAGTTATATATTACATTAATTATTATAGTAAATGTTTAATTTATCTGATGCTGTTGGCCGCAGTAAGCCTTTTCATCTTCTCTCAACAATAATGCGGGCGTATTCAAAAGGCACTCCAAATCAGGTCATCGTAATTTCGAACATAGAGACAGAGAGTCGGAGCGGATTGGATTAGGATTTGAATTTTCTCTAAAAATACAGTAATACTTTGTGCATTGTAGGGCAGTATGCCCTTTATGCGCTTTATAACTACTTATAGTGTTCTTGTTATTGAAAAGCGGCTATGACTGTACAGATTATTATCAATAACTAGTGTTTTGTAATAAAATAGACGTTTATATAATAAATTGTGACAAAAAACAAATTGCATATAAACGAGACTATGTCATAATATTAGTGGAATAATTTGTTGAGTCTAGGCATCATAATTATGTGCTGGTGAAGTAGTGCGGCATGCGGCCGATGTGGGTACTACCAATACTAGCTCACTATGGCGAGAGGCAGGCGCAGGCGGTGAGGTGTGGATCGGTGACGGTGCACGGTTGATTGTCTTGACCCTAATGCTCGGACTTATATTATTTATCGGCTACACACGCGTAATGTGTCAGGCTAAGTGACTGTATGTTGTGCATATTAATACACATCGATTGGTACGTAAACGGACGGCCGGTCCACACAACCGCTCGTGGTATCCTAGAAACTCATGAATTGTAAGAGTCTATCAATTGTATTTGTTTGTCTACTTCATTATAATAGCTTGCCATCTACCCCACTACACGTACCTTGTGGTAGTGTTCGCGAACCTATCGTTACCGACACCGGACTGTGAACTTAGGCTTGTAAAAAATTTTACTTCGCGTTGTCATTCTGTTGCACCGAAGTATTTATGTACGTATATTGATACAAACTTAATTACTAACAATCTTATTAGTTAATAGTAGATTGTGGAAAGAATTTCCTGCTTAGGTTTTGTCTAGTATTTTTGTTTAGTCTATCGTATGGGTCTTTCAATAATTTATTTATTCCTGTTTCTTAAGGGTTGACATCGCGCATATGACAACCTTTCTGTTTCAGCCCATTATAGGCTAAGATAACCGTTTACTATTAGCTTATTTGTATTCTTAATAACTACCGCTGTGGCATAAAAATCCTATAAAAATATGGCAGTGACATTAGCTGCTATTACACTTGTGCTCTTTTAAGCGGGAATTGGCTTTCACGTAGAATAGGCTGTGTATGTATGTGTATACATAGAGATCCAGAAAGAGTGGGTGATCTATCATAGTGTTAGCCGTTTTATAATACTAAATTAAATACTAATTATAGAGTCATTCATAAGTTATCAATTAAACGTGTCTTTGGAATATGAAATCTGTAAAAAAAATAAAATTGTAAAAGAAAGTGAAATGTGTTGAAACACACGCGCTATCACGTATTGTGATCGCAAATAATAAAAAAATACGATCACACACGATTGCGGGCGATGACTTTCCCGCGCAAGATTGCGCGCGCTCCTGATCGCGAGTGAAAGAATATCGCGTAAAGGAAGATTGGTGATCACGCGGGCGACACCTGGTGACACTCTGTTCGCTGCGATCCGCCACGGGCCGGCCGCGTGCCGCTGCGTGACGCCGGCATCAATGTGGCAAATATCCAATAAAACTGACAGGTCGTTACACACGGAAAAGACATAGTCAATGTTATTTATTACTTGTACATACTCGCTCTACAAAGAACATCTCTCCATTTTACAGCTCGTAGTAATTAATGTTGAAAGAGTCTGTTTCATTGCTAGCAGTTAGTTTACTATGCGTTAATGCGTTAACGTCCTCGGTTGTTTGCCGGTTTCGCACGCCGCCTTCCTGCCGATCGCGATGGTTACAAATTTGATTACCGCGCGATTCATAAATATAAATGTTATATAGGTATTATATCTCATTTAACAACCAACCATAAGTAAGCCGGGTGTAAAGACAGTATTATTTTATTTTTAAATAACTTATTATACAATTATTACTTTAGATATGTTTGCGGACTACATAATTAGGTTTTCTAATTTTGGAATTTGTCTAATTGCTAGTTTAATTGATATAAACGCTTTAATATCTGTCGTGTTCTATTTATCAGGTATTCATAATATATCAGTGTTTGTTTCAATGATATCGATTCACCAACAAAGAAGTTATTAACTATTTGTTGTTGTTCCAAACAGAACGGTTATAAAGCCGCTGTCTCACCCAGTAGACAAATAGGTAGACAGATAAAATCTATATTACAAATCGAAAATATTACAAGCAACATTAATGTAATATATATGATTAGTATTATATATTATGTATAAACCATAATAAACTTTAACTAATCCATGTAAAATGAAAAGATGAAAATAAACATAAATAACATTAGGTAGCACAGGTATATGAAAGGGTTGCGCTACTCAGTGAATAATTTACTCAACGACCAAAACACTGATTTTCATTAGCTGCCAGAGTGGTACAAATATATAGAATAAAGACCTCGGATATGATACATCCTATATAAGCTGAATGAATCTATTTAGCATTAGTTATTGTTTCTCATTCATAGAGAGTTTCGGTATAATGAAAGGAGAATTACCGCGTTGGTTGAAATGTGATATGCAATATGAATGAAGCATAATAAAATACATTGTTGTATCGGAGCGACTGGGAAACCGCGGGAGAGCCCGGCTAACCAATTTTGACCCACATATTCGGCGTATGCATATGTGACGAGTTATAATAATGGATGAACCAAGACTTGTATACAGGGATAGAAGGCTATCAGAATTTTTTACAGTATTGAAATAGCTTTTTCTTGATTAATGATTATCCGGCAATCCACACTGTTAAAAGCTTGATGGTTCTTGAGATTCAGTAATAACTCGAATGCGATGTCTTGTTTCTTTTTATATGGGCGATAATAGATTTTTGCAGGGGGTAAAAGAGATTGTTCTTGACTCCATAACTTGTAATGTATATCAGGTTGATCTCCATGCGATCCTAGCTGAAAACCATGATAAATTCCTAATAATATTATCACGATGGGCTAACTAACCTGACCTCAAGTTCATCTTATCCTCAATTGATGCCCCTTCAGTGTAAACTGTTAGCGCAGGCGCGTGCACCACTCCATTATCATCATTAAATAAACACTGATTGTTGCACTTCGTTTGCGTGCGACAAGTGGGGAAGTGATGAATGATAAGATGAGATTGACTCGGGTCAGCTAACCTATAGTGGCAAATTGACTAGGAAATTAATATCGATTAGGATCTATGGAGTTCCTTGTAGCGCAGTGGTTATCACCTCACCACAGTAGCGTTATATGTGAAATAGAAATAATCTTTATTCAAATAAACTTAATATATGCACCTTTTTTGTTCTACCACTCATTCAGAACGCAAACTCATCATACTCGTAAGAAGAATGAGCAAGAAGCTTGTGTGTTGCTCTTTTAAATAAATGATGTAATGAGTTGTCAACAACCTGTTACGGTACAGCAAGCGATGTGGTAACTTAACCTTATTAGTGAGAATTCCCTGCTTAATAGAAGCGTATTGTGAAAGACCGTTTGTGCGTAGGTGGGAGCAGGCGAAGACGAAGTGCGGCTGGACGAAGAGATGCAGCGCGTGGTATGGGGTGAAGACGAGCAGCGGCTGCCCAGCAATACGGGCGAGCCGCGCCGCGACCACGCCGCCCCGCCACCCCAACATCCCTCTCATCCGCCGCCACCCTACAGCGCCGGTAAGATTATATTCATACAAAAACAGATAAAATATTTATTTGTAACAAAAATATTACAAACAACATATTATAAAAAATATATATGTGTTAGAATACACAATGAAATATCACAAGCAACGGTGTCCATACAGGCTATTATTGTAATTTTGGGCAATAAAATGAAAGGACTATAGTGTGAGATTAATGAAATAACGGGTCAAAAATGGTAAATACTTGTAATGTAGGTACAAAGTAACAGTGAAAATTTAATAAAATATGCGACAATTCTAAAAAGCAATAAAAACTTATACAAAAAGAAATATATACATATGTGCAAAGAGTTTGCATCAGTCGCTACCTTTATCAGACTTATTTACAATTGTATACACTATAGAAACGGTATATTCACAGTCATAATCTAATATTGTATATGAGATCCCTAGATATTTGAATATATAATATAATGGAATATCTAGAGCTGTTATAGAATATTATCTCATTTATATAATGTGAATAATTTCATGTATTTTTCAAAATATTAAAATGTATTTATTACATGGGTGATAAAAGAATAACTAGTGATGATATGATGAGCATGTCAAACAATGCAAAAAACAAAACAATGTACTCAATTATCAATTATACATGCAAATGTCAGTTATCGTAGTTAAACACCACCATTTAATCACGATGGTTTCCAGGGGCACAACGTTTGATGGACCTAACATAGTACTTGTATACCCCCTTGATTATACGATGAGTGCGCCTCCTCGGCACATGGCACAGATTCAATAATTATGTGTCACCATGTAGTGATCTGCATTTATGACTTGTTTCTGGACCCATATAAAAGAGCAAACTAGTACAGTGCACATTAGCGGTATCCGCTCGTTGCGATCTGCCGGTACGAGCACGTGTACCATGATCATCATACATTACGTAACTTCTATGTATAAAATGCATGTGTTTACGAAAAAAATATATGTCTATAATAATAATAATAATCTCAGGACATTTTACACAGCGCCATCTAGTCTCTAGTTAAGCTAGCTAAAGATTATGTTATGGGTACTAGTTAACATACATAGAATATTTTTGTTTCATAAATACATACATAGAAAACACCCAGACCGATATAAACAATCATACTCATGAATACTAATGTTTGTGCCGTTCGAGGAATCGAACCCGCGACCATCAGAAGTAAGGCGGTGTCCTAAACTGCTAGAACACCGAGGCCGTCCAATCTGTATTTGTGTCAGTTATCTAGTATCCATAACACAAGCTTCAGCTAGCTTAACTTGAGACTAGATGGCGCCGTGTGAATTGTCCTGATATTATTATTATACTATATCTAACGTACTGTGCGGATCATAGTAATACTGTAATTCTGTCAAACTTTATGCACAAGTGCCCCGTCCAAAGTTACGTACTATCTGAATTGCTTGCAACTTGTACTGCTGAGTTAGTGCAACAACTTGAAGCACCCCGGGCTCTATGTTAGTTAACTATTAATTACCAAAGTTTGTAAGTCTAGTTGAGTTAAACATGTTTCTCATTGGTTGCGGAATCGCAGTTCGTTAAATATAAATATGAAGTATTACTCCAGCATCTGGGGTTTGCTGTAATTGTTGTATTGTACAGACGAGAAGCCTCGATTTATATTGTTCAATTAAACCTCGATACAAAATTCTTTACTAATGTTTTATTTCATTAGGTACGTAACTTTAGTAAAATTTAATCTTGTTTCGGGTTTTTAGACACATGAATATTTAGACCTTACTTCCTATAATCATACTAGCTGAGCCCGCGGTTTCACCTGCCTGAAATTTGTAGCCTATGTGTTGTTCTTATGCATAAGCTATTTTACTGTAAAGTTACATCAAAATCCGATCAGTAGTTTTTACGTGAAAGAGTAACAAACATCCTTCTGTACTCACAAACATTCGCGTATATAATATTAAAGGATAGATATTTAATAAGAATCGTATGGAACAAAATATATTTATTTGATATTTAGTATTTGAATATTTAAATACAGTATTCATATCGTTTGCTCTTGATGTTTCAATCATCGGAAAATAAGTCAGTACTATAATTTTATGCAGAAAAATAAGTAGATTACATTTTGATACAAAGTTCGACTTGAACTCATGACCAGTCCATATCGGGATAGTAAACCAACTAACTACAGCTATGTTATTGTAAATACCACGATGTCACCATATATACCACCATTATATACAGGTCGCCAAATTTGCTTTGAGCTCGCTTATATGTATATATATATATATTCGTCTGTGATCACGTCAAGCTACTTACAAGACAAACGTGCGAAAAGTACTGATCAATAAGCCCCTTGCTGCAACACTTGGCACGTCTACTAGTTACCTTAAGCTCACCGTAATCTTATTAGTTTCACACCTAATAGATCGATTCAATGTAAGCAGTATTACACATCGCCTACATCGATTTCAAACTGCAACTCGCATGAATTTCTATTGAATATAATAGTTAAAGTTAAATATTTTGGATCTTTTAGTGTTTATAATAAATATTATCTACATATAAATAAAATTGGAGTGTCTGTTTGTAATATTGAAATAACTGGTTTTTACTACATGCATACGAATATAAATACGGTACATACTATACACCAAAATAACATTTTTTATACTTTTTGTCTGTCTGTCTGTCTGTTTGTACCGGCTAATCTCTGAAATGGCTGGACCGATTTTGACGGGAATTTTTTGGCAGATAGCTGATGTAATAATTTAGGCTATTTTTATTTAAGAAAAATAAAGTTAAATTCCATGCGGACGAAGTCGCGGGTGCAGCTAGTAATAAATAAGTTCATTATGACAACAATGTGTAACTATTTTAGTTTCGTAGACTATTGTCTTTATCAATAAATGTAGTAAAGATTTATGTTACTTTTGATGCAGACAACGCCGGCTCTCCAGAGCGGTCCCTGGGGACCGCAAGCGGAGCTCCCGTCAGTGCCGGCTCGGAGCGGCAGGTAGGCAACTCTCTTTTTTATTAAGTATTTTATTTATATAATGACAGCCTTGGTGGTCTAACGGTATATGATACCTCCGTACTTCCATTGGTCGCGGGTTCAATTCCTCGCACGCTATAAGCATTTTTATTCGAGAGTATTGTTGTTCGTATCGGTCTGTGTGTTTTCTATGAATATTATGTGTGTATTTATATCAATTGTCTAGTACCTATAACTTAAGTTCTGCTTAACTTAGAACTAGATGGCGATGTGTGAATTGTGAGATTGTTATTGAGATATTATTATATGGCCTCCACATCAATACAGCAGTTGCGTTAACATGTTGTCTTGCTGGTATAAGGAGTGAAATAACCTGTGGATGTTGATTAGCACGTTTTACAAATTATAGGTACATTAATTGTGAGGTCCAAATGTTTGGAATTGACCACCGGCCCAGCAATCGTACAAATTGTTTGTGCCTATAACTGTACCACCGATCACCGGCCCTAAGGCCCTAAGACAGCTGCCGATCACGTGCTCCATCTGATCACGTGATCGCTGGCTGCAGCAGCCCGCACCAGCGCCCGGCACCGTCGGCGTTGTCGGCGCGGGCGTACCGTGCGGTAACAATCGGTGCCCGGTGCGATACGTTGACGCGGCGGCGCGCTCCGTAAATACGGGCTGGTGCTTCGTGTTGTCTCCAATTAGCAATAACTGCACACTGCCACCGGGTCGATACGCAACCCAGTCATATTATCAAGGACGACACGGCCCATTCCGCTAGTGGCGAACCGTCGACGTTTCAGTCGATCTCGACTCAGCTCGGTGGCTGCCCCGCAGCAGTGCAACAGTGTCGCGGACCGCACTCGCGGAACCGCAGGCACCCGCCGTCGCTTTCAGCTAACATCACCGTATCATTCATAAACTATATCCGGTTATTATGTTAAAATCTAAAATTTACTATAGTGATGTGTTTCTGTAACTACTTATGCATATTTATTACTAAAAAATAGTATAACTAGGTATTATGAAGGAGGACATATGTAATTGAAAACAATTAATTATTAAAAATAATAATAGTTTTGCGTTAATATCATTTACATTTATATCGTATATTCATAAAAAAACGTGGTTATTATTTATGTTCTTTATATTCCATAATTAATTTAATATTAAACGAATAATATTAAAGACAAACAATAATAATCTACTCTCAATTTGACTATAGACTTTAACAATAACAGCAAAATAGTATATATATGAGTTAATGTGGCAAATACAGGATAGTGTGTGTAATATTTTTTTATTGATTTAATGTGTTTCGATGTATAATTTTTAAAAATATTAGTAAATTGTAATCCATCTCCATCTAAACTATAATTACTCTATACTCTACTCTATACATATTCCTCCTTCCGCGTAATTTTCATAAGAAGAGAAACAAAGTTTTGTTCAGGTACATATTAAAATCACGATAATATATGTTTCTTGTTAGGCAACTCACAGTTTTTTAAAGCAGGAGCAACGTGTTCTTATAATGTATGATTTCAAATAGATTGCAGCCTAATATGGTCTAAAAACTATTTGACAATGGGCTTTACAAACTGTGTAGCACGGTCCGGACGGTGCGGACGCAGCTGGCCTCAATGTCGTATGGTTCACATACAATTTACAATTAACTTCGTAATTACTAGTTGCAACTGTGCTGTGGCTACACCTTTAGTGATCGGAGAATGCTTTCTTTGTGTTTATAATTATAATAGCGATATACATATACTTACGGGTCACGTGCGGGGCGACACGCCTTAGTTATAGTTCAGGTCGACTGACGACCAGTTTTTCTGCTGACAAAAGCACGAAATTAATTTGAACAGTATTTGTGTCTGTATGTAAGGCTGAACAGATTTTTTTGATGGATGATAATGGAATAGTGCATCTGTCTATGCTAACGGTTAACGCTGGCGGGGCACAATTGGAGGATGATAAGATGAGCATGAGGTCAGGTTGATTGGTCCATTCTGATAAATGTACCAAGAATTTATCACGTTGGTTTCCGGGGGAACCGCGTGATGGTCAACCTGACGTGATACATTCCCAGCAATGTGATTATTACTCAACCCTCTTCCCCCCGACTGAACAGATATTATGATTTTTGCAGTAGTTAGGGTATATTGACAAATTTGATATTTCAAAAAAAAAGATTATCAAAATTTGTATAGTAAGGACTGCCATTGAAGATAATAGATTGCTAAAAGAAATAGCCGAGTTACTAATTTTCAATATTAAACTAATTTTTTGAAAATAATCCATTTTATTTTATCACATCAATGAATACATGTCAAAGACAGATTAAAATTTATCTTATTCACTTACGAGCTTAATTTGACCTGTTTTACATAGCAAATAAATAAAACTGAAATCTGAAATCTAGTAAACTCTTGTATTGATCCCATAATAAATATCAGGATTTATTGTGAACTTATTTCTGTCTTACAAAATGCTCAATACTTATGTTGTTATTTATTATGCATGTTCTTTAGTTACTAGTACAACAGTTAGTACTAACTAATGAACATACATTACTACATTAATATCAATTAACTAGTAACTCACTATATAATTGTTATTAATGCAATACAATCTAGTGCAGGTGCTATAGTATATACATATGCATAATATGTTCGTAACCAATCATTTACAAAATAGATTAGCGCGAATAACTGCTTTCTGTTGTTAAACAGCTTCTTTATTAAGCTGTGTATGCAGAAGGGTGAGAAATGGCAGTGATATTTATTCATTAATATTATACCTTACAGAGTAACATAATATATATATAACTAGCTCTACCCGCGACTTCGTCCCCATGGAATTTAACTTTATTTTTCTAAAATATAAGTAGCCTAAGTTACACCTTATTACATCAGCTACCTGCCAATTAAATTCCCTTCAAAATCGGTCCAGACATTTCAGAGATTAGCCGGAAAATAAATCGTAAAAAATGTTATTTTGGTGTATGTTCCGTATTTATATTTATACGCATGTAATAAAGAACGGTTATTTCAATATCACAAAGAGAGTCTCCAATTTTATTTAAAATATAAAATAAAAATAATATTGTGGTCACCACACACAGCATGACAATCTGCCACGGTAGCGACGGTATACCACTCCCTATGGCAAGTATTACAGGGTAGGTACGCAAGTATGACATCTTAGTCTCCCGGTAAAACATGAGAGATATCACGGGCATCGCATGATGATGCTACTTAACAATCGGTAACGCTTCTGCTTGTGTGCCATACCAATTATTTAAAAATCAATGTTATGTTCATTCTTTTAATAAAATCTATCTTTACGTCTAATCTCATTAGTATTCGTCAAGTCGTCAAGTCGTCAACTTAGTAGTAAACTCCTTCATGTTGCGCATTCCACCTCCGAACTGAAGAGCATTAAATCGTTACATCTGTACGATAGACATGTCAATGTGACTGTATACATCTTTCCTTCAGTATTAACCTACCATGAGTTTCATATTCTAGATTCGTTCTGTACTATTGTTCTTGTACTATAAATATCCTTGAATGTATGCAGTTGGAAATGTAAAGGCAGAGGAGTAAATGCGTTGCGCGCTCGCAGGTATTGTGTTATGTAGTGTGATGGTTGTGCGGTTGTGTGCACAGATGTCGGGCGGCTGGTCGCGCTCGGTCTCCGGTCCGGGCTCGGGCTCCGGGAGCCCAGCGTCGCGCGTGCTGTTCGGCGCGGAGCGCGATGAGCGTACCGACGACGCGCTGGGTCGTCCGGACGACGCTGACGGCGCAGACAGCGAGAGACACGCGCAGAGACATGAGTGAGTACCCACTTTGACTTTTAAAAAACAATTATTAATATATTTCTTTCACATTTAAAGAATATCTTTAGTTTTTATTACACTTTTATATTAATGATAAAATGTTTTAACAGCAATCCCTGCACTAAGCTCAAATTTTGTGTAGTAGGAATCAGAAATCTAAGTTAATACAGCTTCCAGTTCAACTATAGCTATAAAACTTACGACTATTACACCGGAAAATAAATTATAAAGAATAATATTAAATGGAAAGCATGTGTGTGTGTGTGTGTGTGTGCGTGTAGAAGGTAGTTTGTAGGTGTGCGCTGTTACATAAGATATTCAGCTACAGTTATGACATAGTTATTAAGCACCTTGATACGGTCTCCTTTAGTTTTTTAGTGAGGAGATCCTTCATTTCTGTATGAAATTGGAAAACTTTGTCATAAATATAGGGACGCAAGTAAAGTCCCTGATGTTTTATAAAAGTACTATTAATTGTTGGTACGCAAATACGATATAAAGCAGGACGAGACGACTAAAGTCAGTGAAGTGGACAATTTCTTCATGCATTGACAATGTTGCTCTTAAAACTTTACTCTCTTTGAGTAGTTTCTCAGTGAGGAATAAAAGAAGGTTTTTATAGTAGAACGTTAATGACTGCACGTTGAGCTCTTTCTAGTGTAACACCTGTAAAGTGTAGTATCTGATGTCTGCTGTATATTTGTGAAAATATCTTTATTTATTTATTCACTGTATTCCATAAAGTTACAGCAATTCTTTGGCCACATATAATATAGGTTTAGAAGCAATAGCCGAAATTATTATCAATCCTCCATCGATGTCATTAGCGCAAACAAGTACACAATTTCGTTATCAATCTAAAAATAGAGAATGTTCACAAACGTTTGGAGAAACGATTGATACATTGAATACAAATTTTATTGATTTAGAAACAAGCAACTGCGGAATGCTTACGAGCTTTGCTTTATTACTATTGGACTGTTGACGACACTACTTCCCGGAACCCATTTTGGTATCACAGCTGTGGCTGCTTTATTTACACTGTATAAATATAGTCCATTTACGTATCAATGCATCACAGTATTTTTCTACAAAAAAACGAGAAAACCCCATAAGGACTTTCACACACTATAACTACTCATTTGGCATTATATTTTTAATAATTAATAATTTGTGTTCGTAATGAGCAAAAGCATGAAGTAAACAAGTACCATTGGCTTCAGTCCTTACAAACAATTTTTGTTTAAATCAAGTATCGGAATTTGTTTTATGCATATACGCCGGGTATCTAAAAATTTACTCCATCGTCAGACAATACGAACAATTTGAATCTCTGCCGGAATCTGCATCCAGTCACATATATTTTTTTAATTAGATATTATTTGCCCAAAAATTCACCAATGTAATACGCCATTTCGGTGTAATTTCCAGCATTGCTAATCTTAGGATAATTCTTTAAAGGGTTCTGGTAACTTCCATTACAACGATTTTTGTGTTTGTGTTTTTCACGTTCAAGTGCAAGCCTTTGCTCATACAATCATCTTTCATGGCAGTGATTAGGATTTTCAGTTTGCAGATGAAGATCCCATTAGCAATAAGGTCTGCATTGTATGAAGTATGTACATTTAATTAATATACGGCAGTAACTACAATGCCACCCTTTTGTATTCCCAGATCCATGCTACTCTGTCTCGTAAGATATTGTCTAAGTAAAGGATGAATATGAAGCTAATGGTACACAACCCTACTTTACACCAATCTTGATACAAATATGGTGTAAGACTTCCGTCCCCCAAACAATATATAATATTGAAGTCGTTAAATTAACTAATGTCGATAGAGATTTTTATAACATTCCTTACTTTTTACATCGTTCACATATATTACAAAATTCTATTCTTCAAATGTTCATTGATTGTTTGAAAATATTTTAGGAATTAAAGATAAACATAAATTTCATGCTTCTTGCTTTCAAAATCATTAACCATTTATTCGCAAATATAGTATTATTATCATCACGTCATCACTAACACTTATGGCATGAATACTACTGCGGCGCTGCACCACCTTTTTCAGAAAAAGTTCAGAACATATTCCAATAGTATTTTAGAAGATAATGATCTCGCTGTTTTGTAAGTTAGTAATAAATTCAAGACATGATCTGTTTTTAAATAAAAAAAACATTACTCATGCAGGATTTCTTTTCATTCCGTTCGATGAAGCCGGTGATGCAGCCTTATGTATATCGTCTGTACAGCTAATGTTTTCATGCAAATATTGCCTCAAATGTTAATCATATGTAAATAAATGAGTAATGTTAATGACAAGTACGCGAAATGAATTCGAGTTCGGCAATCTAACAGTTCATTAAACAGCAAATTGAATATATCAGCCCTCTTGTATATATGTCACGTTAGAAATTAATAGGTACTTACTTTGTGAGGACGCCGAATCATAGTGCTTTATAAATACATCCAAGCGATCGTAATTTCAAATCTGACTGACAATAATAAAACGGTAAATTGTGTGAATTTATGTGTTTAAATGACTCTTAGCAGAAGAAAGCACCGATATCAAAAGAAAAATTAATTCAAGAGCAGGCTCGCTCCATGCACTATTATATTCAAATATAATGAACGAAATGTAGTTATACCAGTTATGTTTACAAAGCATCTGACTACTCTACGAGGGATGGGAGTTGTGACGGTATGTTTGTTTCTCACAACAACTTCGCTATATTGTTTAGTATTCCGTATGCAGTTCCGTGTTCGTATCTACATTCTGGTTAGTTCTGAATGGTAGTTACACCAAGCCAACTCCAGTGATTGTATACCTGAAACTGAAAGCAGTTTCACAACAAGTAAAGTGAAACATTTAAAATAATTTTAATACCTTCCCGCAAACAATCAAACAGTGCTCTCACGCGATTAATTCGTTTATGAAAGTTTATATTCAGATTTCCATAACGTGTCTAGCTTTAGTTGGTTAAATTTTACAATTATTCTACCAGGATTATGACGGTTTTTTTATTAATCATCAATCCATGTTCATATAAATATAACTTATTGTAAATTTTGATCACCTACCTCGAGTTATATCAGATCTTCCTTAGGTATTTTAAAGAAATATAAAAATAAATTTCTTTTTAACCACTCTAATCTGCCAATTTTATTTTTTAAAACTCATTTCTCTCCTCGTACTATTTTATTGTACGCCATTCTATTCCACTTCGAGTCGGGCTGTACTCCGTTCAAAGTACCTTTTTTTAATTGACTGCTAGGAATAGTTGGACGGGAAAAAGTATTGTGGTTATTTACGTTTTTCTTTGCAACTTTTCCCATTTTTCTCCTCATAATAACCCTCCACTGACTTCAAAGAATATTAAAATATATATTATTTAAATTTACGATTTACTTAGTTCTACAAGTTTTATCCTCATCTAATCATAGAAGAATGTGAAATGTGTAGGTGCATCGTAACAAATTCTAAGTTTATGTATGTAACTCCAAACTATTGTATTGTCTTATGACTCAGTGGAGTCAAGATAAAAAATTGTCAATGTCATAATGATTTGTCCTTCTCACACAATCACGATGGTGTTAAAAATGCCAAATAACGCTACGCGCTTAATAACGTGGTCCTATCGTAAATATTATTATTTTCTGCAGAAAATTAGTGCATCCTAACTAATATTTAATATTGTGTTGTTGCTCTAACAACGAACAGTTTGAATTTTGAATACCATCTAACTCGTGAATGTTATGCAACAAGAGTTACAAATTTAACGACAACAACTAACTTTGTATTATTTAACTAATATAACTTTGTTTCATGAATTGCAACGTAACATGCTGTAACCGTTTTTAATATATGTTTGAAATTCGCATCCTTTTGTTATACTATTCAGTAATGTAATTAAATTAGATCATGGCAATAGTTATTCATGCATGGGATTTTCGTTTAATGTTAGACATAGATACCTATATAAGTACATAAAATGAATAAACTGGCTTATAAAAACAAGAATTTCAATTGATGTTCTTGCCAGTTCTTCTCAATTGAATCTGTATACTGAACTGGACGGTAGGGTAAGAATATTAATACAAAAAACTTCGTTCATAAGCGGCGAAATTGTCCTACATAATGATTTTTGATTTTATTTTGTTTGATTTGATTTCAATGGATTATAATTGTAAATGTAATTGTTTGTATATGATCTGCTGTATCGCATATGAACAATAAATATAATGACAGAATGTGAATGGTGGAGGATGATCACGCCGTTAGTAATAGTATTTATATTATACTAGATAGATATGTGGATATATACTCGTACTAGCCCCAATACAACCAACACAGCCTTCACCTGAAGCCTTTCGTGTGCAGCGTCGATCGCTTCCACACCAGCTTTTATTGAAGCCTAAATAATTAATTTCAATGCGAACAGAATAGATAGTTCATAGTGTTCTGTGTCGTGTGTGTGTATATATGTATATATATAATACACCTACACTACTACAGCGACATAGACACATAGAGGCCATGTAGCGATATGGGTCAACAAATATTATTGGGTTTCAAATGGAGTTTATTTTAAAATATAAATGTTTCAATATTTAATACACCTCAAAATATTTTTTTAAAATGTTGAAAGTTTTATAAGTCCTTTGAGTAATGTCGTCCTAAACTCATTACAAAGTTTTGTGTTAATTGTTGTTAGAAGGATTTTTACATGTCATTAAAGAATTAAATTTTTTTTTAATATTTAAAGAAAGAAAAGAAAGAAATTTGTTTATTGGTACACTGAAAATAATTTTTAAATTTATATATACATTTTATATTTTATTTAATATACATATAGTAGTAAGGATAGCCTGGATATTAATTTTCAGATTGGCTACTACTTTATTTATAAACATTTTTTTTATTATATTATATACACGTTAACTTGAAACAACAAAAACTAACAAAATTATTCTAGGAACTATGCTATGTTAACTACAGGTATTATTTCTATATTTTTACTTTACTAATTTTACACATACTATATAATAGTTTTAACATTTACAATTATAATTGTTTGTTTAAAAATATGTCGTATATTAAGACTGGCTTTAGGAATCTGACAATTTTATTAAACTTAATGAATAAGTCCGAGGTTGACGGGAATAAAAATACTTTAGTTAACAGTATTTCCGTGTATTTTGCACCATATATTATTCAAGAATAAAGATAACATATATTATTTTTATAACTAAATTATATATCATCAGAATTGTCAAATAAAGTCACCCAAAGTTAAGATTTCTACAATATCAATCCTCTCCTAATGTGCTTCTTTTTTATATTATTAAAATAATAGATTTTTATTACTTTTGTTATAATCAATTTTACAGTAGCTAACTTCACTGTAATAGATCCACAAAGCTAAAATGGTCGTTCTATTATTTGTTCAAAAATACTGAAAACTCATTCCCAAAGCGTTCAACCAACTTCTGTAAAATAACAAAATTCTCTCGTCCACACTCGGTTATGTACAATTTTGTGTTAGTTTGTTCGGCTTGGATAGAATTCAAACTAGTACACAGATAAAAAGAAAAACGTAATGGAAATATTTTAAAATTCCTTTTTTGTTAATGGACAGCCATACGTAATACACTAAAAGGTACAGTAATAAAGTTAGCGTTGTAAATGTTACTAATGGAGAGATAGAATATGCAAGATAGAATATGAATTCTATCTTTGTATAATATAATATATTTGTATTTTACAAAGATAGAAGATAGCTACTATTACTGAGAAAACTAATCAATATGTGTATAATTAAAAATTAAAATAGGCTTAATTGCTGAAAGCAATTTTTTTTAAGGTAAATTTACGGTAACTAATAATTATAATAGATGGTGGGTGACATACAAATAGGGATAACTAAAAATAATTATATTATTAACAAGGAAAATAATATTCGTTATAATAAAATATAAACATAAAATATACATTCATACGGACATATCATATATGTACATATAATATATCATATACATATATGACACATTATTCATATTATAAATAACAATAAAATAATAAATAATAATAAATAATAAATAACAATAAAATATAATTAAAATTAAAATTTATTTATGTATTAAACTAGGCGACTTCTGGCTGCCGTTGCGTGCGATTACCTAACCGTCCTTAATTGGGCGCTGGCCGAAGTTTAATAATTCCTCAGAAGTTTCTGCTACACCTTATAATAAATAAATATCCCAGGTGACATAGACAGATGTTCCGATAATTGTCCTGAACATAAAAATATTGTTTTTCCACTAAGACCAAGCACTACTTATTTGCGGTACGAGTACTGCAAGTATAAGAATAATAAAATTATATGCGCTACCGGCCCGGCCGGAAGGCGACTGGTGGTAACAGTAAAGTTTACACCAGGCCGCGCGCACCAACCGCTCACAGTCGCGCCACATCCTTTCTATTGCACACGTGTTAATTCGTACGTAATGTAGGTCCGAGCCACTCGCGACGGCGGCGAATTGCGGAAGTGTAGCCACACTGCCACCTGATTGCTGGCGACAAAAATAGTGCAGTCTCGTGACATTGGCATTGTCCCTAATCCCGGGTGTAGTCGCGAGTAAGCCTAGGGCACGCACGGTGAGAGCGGGTGATTTCGCGAACGGCCACACACGACCTCCGCGTGTGTGTAGAGTGGCGACGCGGGGCAGCGCGTCTGCAAAAACCTCCGGCCGGCGGTCTGCGGCGCCGGCCACTCACAATATTTGTGTAGTTCGTCGATGGTGCCTTACAAATGCCAGTGACATATTCGCGCACCTCAGACGCTGCCCATCAGCGGTGAGTACCCCGAACCAAAATGTATAATGCCTGTTCATGATCACAATGCATCCTATGCCGGTTGCAACCACACCTCATTCTCCAGAGTAGGACGTTTTTTGTCAGCTAATTAAAATTTATATTAAAGAGGTATTATAAAAACATATACAAATTAGTAAAAATTTATATATTTCGATTAATCAAGTTTTTTTGTTTATAAAATAAAACTTAAGTAACTATTTTATACAAATAATAACTTTTTGGTTTCATATGCATATTTCTTACGTAATTAAAGTATTTATTTCAATATTTTATTTATTTATCATATAATAATAATGTCATAATAATGCTTATTATTCGAATGTCTGCAATTTGACAGTAACAATAAGTAAAGATGGAATTATATTATTAAATAGAAATTAAATTATACAAGTCTTGTACAAAAAGAAGTGAATTATCTCATAACTCGTCTATTTGTATACTTATTTCCATCAGAATAGTAGCACCACGAAAATATGGGTATTTACAATAATACCAGTTTAATTTTAATTTAATTAACTTGCAAGCCTACCCGCCATAAAAAGATCATAGAAAACATGCGCCGATGATCGGCGGGTAGTTCTGTTTTCTAGCAGAAGAAATATCATTTGTAATTTATAAAGATATATAGAATCGTTATCAAACAGCTTCTAAGACGGGTATCTACCCGTACCCGTAGATTATGGGCAGAGAGAACACAAATGTGTTAATCTACTTAGACCAATTATTATAAACATTAATATTGGTAAACATATCCCAGTTATTATGAGTCTTTTGAGACCCTTACTTTGAGAATATATATGTAAATATATTCTAGATCATTGCACAAAATATATTTTATAGATAACTCAACAACGGTATTTTTAGAGATCATATATCAAAATCAATATTGACAAATATCGTGTCAGTCTTACGTTGCCTAACCTACATACATATTTATGGTATGTATATTTGCAAAATGTATTTGTTAATATTTTTAACTTGATCTGTAATAACGGCACTGCACTCGGCCTGTGATGCATTCGGTCTGGTCTACCAGAACACAATCTGTCTGGCATCGAATCCTCGCATGGCAACCGTAGACGACCACCCTCGCGGGCGCACCGTTATCCGACGATTGATTGCTCCGATCTCTCCAATCCAATCTCAAGAGGATTTTTAGTAATGTGTATTGTTAGCCTGTGACCCATTGCTAGCTACGTACCACCATGTTAGGTTGACCTCGACGCGGTTCACCCAGGGAACCATTGTGGTAATTTATTTATTTTTTATTTTAGTATATAATCAATACAAATAGATATACAACTAAAAGTACAGTATAATAATTTTTAGCGTTACACAGACAATAAGTCTTTTTAAACATATAACAGTACGATAATAATATATACCATAAATAAGACGATCAATAATTAACTCTTTAAAAATATATATGTACCGGTTGATAAATATACCTACTTAATACAACTAATTAAATAAACAACCCAAACACCAAATAAATTGCTATTTGCCAAGATAGACTAACTGATATGACTTCATGCTCTTTTTATCATCCTCCACTGATGCCCCGGTGCGTAAACCGTTAGCGCAGACGGGTGCATCATTCTACTACGAGTATATACTCATGCATAATAAAAACACTCAGTCGGGTAACGCATCTTGCCCTGGAGATCGGCAGTCGGCAGCCGGGCAAAGCTGTACAAATAGGGATGACTTCCGAACTGTGCTGTAACCGCACCTAAGTATGAACGCAAAGAGTGGTAAATCACCATTGCCATATGATCATCTTATCATCCCCTACTGGTGCCCCGGTGCGTAAACCGTTAGCGAATGAGAGCGCATCCCTCCATTCTCATGCATAAAAACACTCAGCCGGCAGCCGGGCACTGCTGTAACAATACGGTTGACTCCCGTTTCGAATTACTATTATAGTATAACCGCGTCTATGAATATAAAAATTTATTTTCATCAATATAATATCGCATCGTATCTATTAATGAATCCATCAATTGATTGAGCTATTGACATTGACTCGCGAGTGCGTACAGTGTCACTGCCATTGTGTAGCCCACAATAAACACGTCTGTGTTATACAAATAAATATAATTGAAGTGTTTGCTAATATAATGTAATTTCATATTAATAGCTTCTCACAAAATGCGTATGAAAGCATATGCGATAGTAACATCAATAAATAATTTAAATAAATTGATGGTCTGTTTGTGTGTTCTATCGGTTCTCTGAAACGGCTGTACGATATGTCGGGAGTTTAACTCGCAAATAGCTAAAGTTATAAGGAGTAACTTTGGCGATTTTTATTTTAAAATTATGTAAATTTTGATTATAAAAAAACTAGCCTTACAAACTTGCGGGTAGCGGGTACAAAATTGCTGGTACGGACTACTGTTTATTAATTTGTCAAATGCAATGCATTACAGGAATGGCGTGTACGTTTAAGATATTTTTGTTTTTATTCTATTTATATATATTCTATCTGTCATACTTATTAATCATATTAATTTGTAATTATTAATAATTAATGTAATGAAACAAATTAAACAATTTTTTTATACCTAGCATACATGTACATATATAAGAAAATAGTGATACAATACATATGTATATTTATAAAAGGCCGAAGTAGACCACCCGGTGACAATAAGTGTATGTAAAACTAAAATTCTAGAAAAAGTGCGACTTTATTCTCGTTATCATAGGACGGTACAGATT
This sequence comes from Achroia grisella, assembly GCF_030625045.1. Classification (NCBI taxonomy): domain Eukaryota; kingdom Metazoa; phylum Arthropoda; class Insecta; order Lepidoptera; family Pyralidae; genus Achroia; species Achroia grisella. The sequence continues at coordinate 1,659,326 of NW_026712977.1, read as the reverse complement.
TAAACTACCATTACCAGTCATTGAATGGTAACCATGGATGTTATGTTAGGAAATGCACAAAATACCGTAAAAGTACATATGGCGGACTTGACGCCTTACGGCATTTTCTACCAGTCAACCACGGGTTGCGCAAAGAAAAACTGAAGGCGATACAAATATAATGAATAAGACAAATAATACTTGTGTCATAAATAATATATATTTACTAAAAGTAAGTACATGTAAACATGCATATACATACACATATATAAAGCTACAGATAAATATGAAAAATTCATACATAAATCAAATATACCATATAACATATATAATAATAGGGAACATAGTACCCTACCTACATACATCTTCATAACGGAGAAGGTAGAGAATTAAATAACTCACTTCTATTCAGCAAAGTCATTTTCAATACTTCCATTATTCATAATCTCTAAAACTAAAACCAATTTTGTTGAATTCATAATGATATAGCTCGCAGAACAAGATATATTCATTTACATAAAGTTAATGAATAGTACTTCGAGAGACAATTGTAGTTAAAATTAAATGTTGTTAATTATTTGTTTAAATGTTAACTTATTCAGGGGCTGTCAACTAATCATCTCAATGAACTAAGAATATCCTAATTGGAAAACAATAAATCATAGTACCTACCTACCTATATACAGTGACAGATGCTTAAAAACTTCCATTAAAATGACATTGAACCTACTGTACGTATATTACGTGTACGTATATTTTATATTTACACTACAAGTTACCTCACATGGTTCTGATAACTGTACCTAGTATATAGTCGTGGGTTATATTTTATAATAATTACCCTCGTCTATCAATGAACAGTATTGATCTAGGAATGCTGCGTCTCGATGCCATAATTATACTTGTACAATATAAACTTTGAGATTTGGTATCACCGAACTGTAATTAATTTGTTATCGTGGTCGCTCATCGAACAGTGTCGTTTCTGAATGTAAAGACGCATATTGACGGCATTATTTGACGGCCGATGGTCGCGGGTTCAATTCGTCGCACGATACAAACATTTGTAATCATGAGTATGATAGTATGTATCCTTCTGGGTGTTCAAATGTATATTATGTATGTACTAGCTGTAGCTTCGGTTTCACCCGCGTTCAATTTCAATATAAATTATAGCCTATGTGTTATGTGTCATTCCGATGCATAAGCTATATTACTGTAAAGTTTCATCAAAATCCGTTCAATATATTTGATTGAAAGAGTAACAAACATCTATACTCACAATCTTTCGCTTATATAATATTATGAGATTAACTTTTACAAAAAGGAAGTATCTATATACATATTTATGTGTAGTCTAGTGCCCATAACACAAGCTTAGCTTAACTTGGGACTAGATGGCGCTGAGTAAATTGTCCAAGGATATTATTGTATTGACAAAGCGGTAGCACTGCAATACCGTGCCAACTTGGGAGCCGGTCCCCTCGGATGACGCCGCGCTGCCCGAATGAGCACTCGTCGTGCTGCCTGCAAGAAACATGCTCAAGGTCAAGTACCAAAGATATCGTGACGTGGAGCGAAGCCCGCGCTGGAGGCTACAACATTTAGAGCACGACTCGCGACCGATCCGCGCCACGCGACCTCCATCTCGATCACTAATTTAACATTAACCATCATGTAATAGATTAGAATGTTTTTTATATAAAGTATTACGAATTATGCAATCAGAGAAGAATTACAATAAGCAGACAGAAGACTACATTATTCTTATTCGTCTCAACTGTGTCGTGATTCAAGAATTAATAGATTTTTGTTTACGTCACTCATGTCCCTATACTAAACCACTTTGTTAGAAACAGCCACTTAAATACTTACTCTTAACTCGCATTCACAGTTGTCTCTAGATTTTTTTTTAATTGGTCTGTTAGAATGATGGCCGATTGAAATAAAAAAATATGAATACTTTATTTAACTATACAAGAAGTGACAGATCATATTTTTTGCTGTTGTTTTATGTAGTTTCTGAAGATTATCTGCTAATGGTTCTTATAATATTATAACATTGTTATAAGTGAGTATGGTTATAGTATAGATTCAAATTTATATCAACTTAAGAGCAGGTGTTTTTGTAGTGCGACTATTAAGTCAATGATCATTACTCTTGTGACTATTACAGTGGATATGTAAAAATCTTAGTCACTGAATATTTGTACTGTATCGCTCTATTCTCGCGTTGATTGCAGATCATTAGTCAATCCCAATTGATAGTCAATGTGTTTCTTTGTGTACCGGTTATATTTGTAACAATATACATATATACCTGTATGTATTCGTGGTTTATTCGTTTTTTTGACAGTCTGTTCAAAATAATACTATCATCATATGTAATATATGTGTCATCACAATTCCTACTTGGGTATTAATACGTATATATTATTATTGATAATAATCCATTAAAAAACGATCTATACAGATAATAAATTATTGTGTGAAATAACTTTATTATTTTTAAATGAAATTTCATGATGCTATATAAAAATTTATCGTATATACATTTGTTACTATGCTCTGTAGGATAGTATGCTCATAATTATTTGTCACTTTATAAATGCCTATACACCTAATAAATATTATACATGTTTGTATAAACCAATATGCCGAACATGTCCAAATCACTTGGCAGCCGTTCTACGGACCACGCGCCTGCGACGCGACGCGACTACGACGCGACGCCGACATTTACGGATTTTGTAAAATTTACACTTTTCTTATACAGACCGTGTTCTATATTTGCTATTTTAACGAATAAATTCTGAAATAAATCTGCTACTTTTAAGCGCAGTACCTATTTTATTTCAGAAATCATGTACAAGGAGAAATCGTTGATTATTTGCCAAATGTTTGTATATATATAAATGTGTATTATATTGGAAAATTTACAGTTTATACAGGCACGGAAGTCACAATCAGAGCACGATATGTTAAAATCAATATTTTTGCTAGGTTCAACTAGGTCTAGCATTGAGTAACTTAGGCCATTTTATGAATACTTTGTAATAAATACAAGTAACAAAATTTAATGTTTGCATCACGACTGGGCTCACTGTGTCGATATGTTTGTTTTATGGCGTTGATTTCGGAGACAAAGGGAAGAAAATAGACCAGGGGCAAATCCGTCTTTTTTGTAATATTTGTAGTGTCATTTCGTGGTGTCGTAGCAAGTGTTAATATTAATATTAATATATATATTAATATTAACACTTGTTACGACACCCCGAATTTATTAATTATAATATCGAAAAAAAAAACAGACGGAAAGAGGGGAAGGAGGAGACCAAGATTCAGCTATAACTATTAAGCAGAATAAGGAAAAAGTTAGAGTCGTTTCCAATCAACAAGTAAAGAGATTGAGCTCCACCGACAAGAGCGCGTCTCTTAAATTATGAATGAACTAATATTAACTATAATAAACTCCTAATATGGGATATATGTATCCACTCATATTCGAGGATTGCCAATCCTGAAGGTTAGATATTAATTACGTATCGAAGCGTTGCCTCTCCATGCCATGTCCTTATCACGGGCTATCACGGGTCTGTGATGCTATGGTCTAAGAACGAGTATATATACCTAATGATATAATAAGTACTAATATGCATTTATTCTCATTACTACAGACGCCACTTGCACCCGCATAAGTCTCGCAAGTACTCATTACAAGAAGGCGGACCCGCCCCGGGAGGCGTCGACCCTGGCGGCGAGCGCAGGGTGTCCATCTCGCCGGGCGACGAGCCGCTGCCGGAGGCCGACCAGGACGATCTGAACAGCCACCGCAGCGATGATCCGCGAGCTCTCCGCAGGCACAAAATCCAACAGAATAAGGTAATTGTGGCTTTTGTTGAGACGCTTCGCGTTCAAAAGCGCTTCGCGTTTTGAAAGACCCTTTCTCACTATCTCCTTTTTCATAGCATAAATGGAATCTGTGTACGTTTGTATGCACAGCGAAAGTTTGTTTATTTGTATGGATGTTTGTTACATTTTCACCCAAAACTACTCAATTAATTTTAAAGAAATTCTACAGCCTTTACATCAGTATAACATAGGCTGATGCCTCAGAGTCTAATATGCGAGTTATCATGCGATCGTAAAATAATTAATTCTTGCAAGATTACGTTTCAGAATATAACTGTAATAAATATTATTCTTTAGAAACTTCGTCTGCGTCACATTTCTCCCCTTTTTACTATATTTTCATTGCTGCTCATATTGCTCGTCGTTATATTATGTAGGTTATAGGATTCTTCAATAAATGTATTCTCCAACACTAAAATAATTTTTAAAATCGGTTTAGTAGATCCATTTTTTTAATCATTTCAGTAGATCCAGAGATTAACTCCTACAACCTCATAAACTTTTCTTCTTTATTACTTAATATTAGTATATACGTATACGAGTACGACGGAGATTGTGGGTGGCCGCTAGTTCTATACAAAATTTACTATCTGTACGACCAACTATTATTGTTTTAAACGTAATCAAAGAAGTAAATGATGTTGCATGAGGGATATATTATAAAACATGTTCTCGCTTTAAGCGTTCTAAAGTCTTCAGAAAATCTGTGCGTAGAATGTAGATCATGGCAGGCATCCTCAACTCCTCATTTGCTTTATTGATGTATTTACACAACGCATCAAAGTCTCATAGCCCAGTTGACTTGTCTCAATTGTATCTTGAGACCACTACTACTTAATAACTATTTTTTATTTACTTGAAGCACAGATAACATAATATTACATACTTTAAGTAAGATTGTTGTAAGTACGCGATGTTGCGCCCGTTATTTCTTCCCGCGGCGTCCACCTCGGTAAAGAGTTCCAAACTACTATGTACCCTCATAGCACCCTTCTGCCTCATTGAACATATTATAAATAATACAAATTTATAATATGTACTTAATCGCAATTTAGCAAATGCGTTGTCAACAGGGCTCCACGGTGCATGTCGGGCGCAAAGATGGCGGCGATAAAGTGCAGAACTTATTATCGGACTCAACATACAAGAAAATATATGACCATAACCCACATTCGGTAAGTGCAAGTTAACACCTATTTACCTGCGCTGCTCTCAATAACTTTACATATGTTTATTACAAAGAAGTACCTAATGCCGCGCAGGTGTTCGTCCAACTGGACGAGTTACTGGAGACCGACCAGGGCGACGCCGAGTGGAAGGAGACGGCGCGTTGGATCAAGTACGAGGAGGACGTGGAGGAGGGGTCCGCGAGGTGGGGCCGCCCTCACGTCGCCAGCCTCTCCTTCCACTCGTTGCTGAACTTGCGGCGATGCCTTGAGACCGGTGTCGTGCTCCTCGATCTCAATGAGAAGGACCTGCCAGGCGTTGCTTACAGGTGCGACTCCGCTCACACTTAACTGTATTTTCTATATCATAAAAAAAATACAACAACCAATTGTTCTAATTTATAGTGCATTGTACTTAGTCGGATCTTTACAGGAATAATATTATGCTGAATAAATTGTATGTATTAGTTTAAGATCTGATGACAATTTTCGATACCTACTGATATCGATATTGCTGTATTCCAGTCAGCTCGTGACTCATGACCGCGGCTAGTGCTAATAGCCTAATGATATAAAAAGATAAAGATAATTTATACCATAACATTCTTCGTGTTTAGACCCGACCAACTATACTAATAATGTGTAGTAGACACGAAAGTTTAAAAGCAGCTATTATATGTATGTTAACACACTGTCAGCCAGTAGTCCTCGGATACATTTAAAAATATGCCGAACATGAATATTCATATGTTTCGTTCAGTCAAGAGCAGTGCTACACATATAATAAGAGGCAGTAGTAAAATTAGTGTTAACTAAACGTCATACTCGTAGATTGTAGATAGATAAGAAAGCTTTGTTTTTTCAATTTTGCCAAGTTTCCAATTACTGTCCTGCAAAACTCCTTTCGGAGTTTGTCTTATATGCATGTAGTTCTCTCTTATTCACTAAATAGGTACATATTTATATTTTGACGCACACATAAAATACAGTATCAGTTTACAATATTTCTATATTACATACTATTAAATTAGGAAAATAAATTTTGTATATGTTAAGTGCGTACGTTGCGGTATTTATTCTCACTGCACCAGAGTTTGATGTTCATGCAGTGATCCGGGTGTGTGTATGTATTAAGAATGTGACGAATGTGTGGGTGCGCAGGGTAGTGGAGAGCATGGTGTCGGAAGGGCTGATCGAGGAGGACGACAAGCCGGTGGTAATGCGCTCGCTGCTGCTGCGTCATAGACATGTACATGATGACCGCTCCGGCTTCCGCTTCTCTATCACCGGTCGCAAGCATTCTTCTTATACCAGTCTGCAGGTACGCCCACCCGGCTATCGGACCATCAGTCCAATGTGTGTCATTATTAGTACACTCCAACTGACCGATACGATCAAATGACAAGTTACGTTTTTTGTATGTAGCCATTAGATACAAATGGTAAAGATTATATGTTATGTACGGTCCTTACATAGAAATGTTAACTACGTCACCGACTGTTCTAAATTTGTGTCTAACTGCTATTAGAACTGTAAGCAAAAATAATTTATTATTATTAACCCAGGACAATTCACAGAGAGCTCGCTATCGAGGCTAAATCTACTTGTACATAGTACAAGTTCTACTTAATTTGAGCCTAGAATTGTCTCGCTATTTGCTATTTGTCATACTAAACGACTGACAAACAGCAAATAGCGAGACAATCATACTACTACCACAGATAACATAATATTACATACTACTACTGTTTTGGGCAAGATTCGAACCCGCAACAGTATCAGAAGTAAGGCGGTGGCCTAGCCGGTGTACCACAGATGCCGCCATAGCTTGTATTATATATTCTATGTATCATATTAACAATCTTTGTAACTGTAATTATTATACATAAATTATTAATATAAAAGTAGAATAAAAATCTGTTATGTACGTAGCTATATTTTTAATCGTGTAATATGTGATATATATTTATTGTAATGTATGTAGACAGCCAATATTAGAGTGTATTGAGAATGTTACGTTGCATATACATTTTTGCGCGACGTTACAAATTATTTGCGGAACAGTCATTGTAACTTGGCGCATAACATTGACATTCTATTTGGCCGAAGTGATGATGAGTGGATTTTTGCCGCGTGTGACGCGACGCGCGTGCGGTGTATCTGCCAGCACTTGTACTACTGAAAACAAATGACTGCGTAATACTATTATGAGTGCAGATGTCACAATTACATTTTATCTTTCAGTATTCAATGAAAATGATATACTGCTATATTGTGCTCTATGCACGTGCAGTACCCCGTACACAATGTAGTAGTATTATGTAGTATTTTACATTAGTTACGAACGGAAAACGTAATTTTGTATCATTAATAGAATAGAATAGAATAGAATAGAAAATCATTTATTCAAATAAACTTAATTTAAGCACTTCTGAATAGTCACAATGTAAATATATATAAATATATATTACATTGATGATATTAAAATTAATCAGTAATTATTAGACGAGATCTTACAAACAAAACTGCTTGGCAACAGAAACATACGAAATAGAGATACTCAAAAATAAGACTATTCGAAATATACCTCTGAAAGTATTTCTATATTTACCTACATGACGACGTCGGTGGTCCAGCGGTTTAGCATGCCGCATTAAATCCGATGGTCGCGGGTTCGATTCCTCTCACGGCAAATATTTGTATTCATGATGATTGTTTGTATCGGTCTGGGTTTTTTATGTATAATATATATGTATTTATGAAAATAATCTATGTATTTGTATCAGTTATCTAGTACTCATAACACACGCTTTAGCTAACTTACTTGGGTTTAGTTGGCGCTGTGTGAATTGTCCTGAGATTATTATAGATTAATATTATTATTATTATAATTTAATAATCAATTATTATTGTAAATAATTACATAAAAGCTACAAGAAGCGATAATAAAAAAAATATTATTGTCGCTTCTACCAGAGAAGCGATAATAATTAATATTTTTATTTTTGGCTTCTAATATAGAATCATAGAAGCATAAAAAACTTTGTATAATTAAATACATAATCTTATTATAAGTAGTAAGAGCTACGCAGGCGCAAAAATCGTCACCACTATGAAGCAGGTAGGCATGTCTACTACGTGGATGTGAATTGTAAAGGTCTTAGAAGCCTGAGGACTGCCCTTTGAGACATCTTCATCGCGACCCGTGCCACTGCTGGGCGTAGATCTGAACTCATCCCCAACAGATTCACACCTTATTACCATCAGCCTAACCGTTTGGTATAATCGCTAGTTCTCCTCTTGTACCCATGTATTTGTGCTTTGTTCTCCTAGTCGGTTCTTACAATTTTACTTACAATCTAGACACGAAAAGGAGAAAAGTTCGTGTTAGTTATTCGATCTATTGACATCGTAATATAAGCAACGAATGCATTTTAGTAACACATTGGCAGATGACGAAATTTATCTTACATTATCGAATTGAGCATATCAAAATTTTCTAGAAAGTGACTTCAAACATTCGTGTGTTTTTTTAATAAGGATGTCATTTGTTTCATAAGGTGTCACCTCTAAATTTTTCAATAATAACTGATATATTCAGTTTCTTCAAATAATCTTTTTACCAGATTATTCTTATCTTGTGCTTTTTCTTTGCACTTCCTGTATATAAATATGCCGCACTAGACGTTCCGTCTTAAATCTTTCTCCACTGTCTTTAATGGGTGACCACGGTGAAGGTTGCATACGATAGGCACATATATATGGATTGTAAACTGCATGCGTCTTATGGCATAGCGCTTGACATAAGAGTAAGTAAAAATTTAAATGCATATTGAACATAAAAGCGCACTGATATGGGCTTAGCTTATAATGTGTATAGGTATCGAGTTAAAGTAAATAAGATTTTTCATCATCATCATCATCGCAGCCCGGAAGACGTCCACTGCTGGACATAGGCCTCCCCCAAAGATCTCCACGACGATCGGTCCTGCGCTGCTCGCATAAGATTTTTACTGGATCATAAATTATAACTTTTTTATTTTGTGATATTTCTATTGAAAAGTTGATAGGTAATAACTGTATAGATATATTTTGAACAATTACTAGAATATTTTAAAATTTAAATGTGCATGACTCTAATCCTAGAGCTCTAAATGGATATCAAGAAAGATGTTGCTATTATATTGATTGATGTGATTATGATATTGATTGATGTGATAATGATATTGATTGATTGATGAGGGGTTTTTGCTAAATAAAACCGCCTTGGTTGAATGCTGCTCGAACACTGATTTTTATTACTAAAATAAATATAATGAGGTGAAATTACATGTGTAGGCAATTGTGTATTGCACAGTAAGCAGGCATGTGCGGTTGCCCGTACAAAATATGTTTTAAGTTGATGTTAAAAACATGGCCATTAAATAAAAAGAAAATCCAAATTAGGCGGATTACTTCTTTGGGTATATCGTAAATATAGAAATTATAACAGAAGAAAATTTAATAGATACGTGTTAGCTTTTTTGTTTGATAATGATTGGTCAGTGTAGGAATACGGCTTCGGTGCCGGATGGTAAGTCAGGCTCGTCATGTTGTCGATTACTAACTTCCAAGTCTCTCTGGCCCTTATCGCGAGTGTCTGATATACTAGATTGACTAATAAGTGGGGCGCTATGGTGAGTTGTGATGTGTTTGCGCAGTCGCTGTGGCTGGAAGAAGGCGGCGCTGGGCCGGGCGCGGGCCGCCCGCGCTGCTCCATGTGTTCGGCCACATCCGCCTGCCGTCGCCACAGCGCGCACCTCCTCGTACGGAACCCCACACCTCCCGTCCACAATCCACCACTGCTCGCGGACGTTAGAACTGCCATCGTCTCCTATCCGCGACGTGCAATCGGACATCATTAATGACATTTCTAAAAATTATGTCTGCCACCGTTATTATACGAACGCAACTTATTCACGACCGAACGGGCTCAACGAATCGTAGTAAATTGTTATGTGAGCAATGGCAGTTCTCGCGCCGGAATCTCTTGTGCCTCACGCCGTCGTAGACTACAGCTGGCAGTGCATTGTCACTTCGTAAAACATTCACATAGTCACCACCATCGTCATTAGCATTTTGTTCAACCTGCCGTTTTTTAGGTTTTCTTTTCACCTATAACTTTAAAATGATATGTAGATGGTAATGACATCAGTTCTCTGCTGAAATTTTCATTCATTGCTGTTATGTTTTGATTGTTCATTTCGTTTTCGTTTATAGAGTGATTCCAATTAACAAACGCCTCCTATAACAAGCGTAGCACGGTTATTGGAATATTTTATTTATTGGAAAAAGTTTTGTTTTTGTTAGCATTTCTCAACTCAAGTCGATAGTGTTTCACCTGTATATACCATTTATTTTCAATGTTAGGTATCTGTCATTTGTCATTAGGAATGAGTTGCCGAATAATCGAGTATGTAATGCCTTTAGATGTAATGTCATCGGTATTTTGTATAATTCTGTAATCCAAATATGCTCCATCGCCAAATTTGCTATTTATAATTTATAGAAAAAGATAAAATATGAATAATAGCTTAATTTAAAATTTAGGAATTCATTTTACACTTCTAATAACGGAAGTCCTTTACTCTCTCCTCACTATTACTACTACTCCTCGTTGATTATATTGATGATAAATTTTAATATCGACATTTTTTGACATAAATATAAAAAATCCTACGTATCTTATATTAACTCTTATTGTGTCTCTCTTGGTGAAATCGGCGACATTATTATGTTAGCATTGTTAGTTATGGTATTTATACTTCAATTGATGATAAAATACAAAACTTTGTAAGTTTTATGATAAACACTTATTAATTTTATTTTTAATATCGATTAACTTTAATTAATGTTTTCTATGGACTTATGCATACAAATAAAAAAGAATTACGCAAGTTATACAAATTACTGACATATACACACATATCGTCGATCGCCTACCTTCTCATAGCAATAGATTTCTCTTCTACTGGTTTGTTTATTTTTTTTTCAAATCTCTTTTATCATTGATTCTTTTGAGCTTGTGTTGTTTAACCTTTAATTTTACAGATAACAAGTGATTTCCGTTACACTGGTTTGTTTAAGTAAATTGTTTATTGATAATTTTGAGCTTATGTTGTAATAACCTTTAATAGAATATAAGTGAACAACATTCATGCAATTATTATATATAGGTATAACTTTTACTGAATATTGTGACAGTGAGGATAATAGGTAATTTGTATGCATTTAGAACTTGGCGGATCAGCGACGGCGGCGCAGCTCGTATGCGCTACCTGCGGCAGCTCTTCAAAAGAAAACGTCTACCGGTGGTGTGGATCTGCGCGAAGTGGAGTACCTAACAGCGGTGGCTTTAGCTGACGGTTCGCAGGACGAACTGCGCCGACCTACTGATCCTATCATGAAACGCATTCCGGAAGATGCTGAAGCTACCACGGTCCTCGTCGGCGCTGTCGGTTTCCTAGACCAACCTACTATTGCATTCGTGCGGCTCGCCCAAGGCATCCTCATGCCGTCGATTACGGAGGTACCGATTCCGGTGAGATTTATGTTCATTCTGCTGGGACCGAGCGGTGCTGATCTCGACTATCACGAGGTAGGCCGGTCTATATCGACACTCATGTCGAATCCGACGTTCCATTCGATCGCATATAGAGCTGAAGACAGAAAAGATTTGCTGTCCGCTATCAACGAATTTTTGGATGACTCGATAGTGTTACCCCCTGGTGACTGGGAGAGGCAGGCGTTGTTGCCCATAGACGAACTGAAGGCAAAGAGTGAAATGATACGACGACGCAAACAGAATGCTTTAGACAAGAGGCGTGCTGCTTCGGAGGCGGTGACACCCGCATCCGATGAGAAAAAAGCTCTGCTGGAAGCCGAAAAGGGCTCTCCGCCTGAGGAACCAGATGATCCTCTTTCGAGAACGGGTCGTCTGTTCGGAGGTGAGTTTACTTACTTACTACTACTATTACTTTTCTATTGAGAATATTTATGGATACGTAATTTTTTATTTGTATTTAATCACCAGGTGTCATACGTGATATCAAGCGTCGCTACCCGTATTACAAATCGGACTTTATAGACGCGTTGAACGGCCAGTGCGCGGCTGCTACTATTTTCATGTATTTCGCTGCACTGTCATCGGCTATCACTTTCGGCGGATTGCTCGCTGACAAAACTTACGGAGCTATTGGAATATCGGAGACGTTGGTAAGCACATACAAATATTGGCTTGGCTTGGCAGAAACGACATTCATTATTGCGGTGGTTTTCATGTGGCTATGTGCACAGGTGTTCACTTGCGTGGGTGGCGTAGTGTTTGCGCTGCTATCCGGGCAGCCGATGATGATCACGGGCGCGACTGGACCTTTGCTACTGCTCGACGAGTCACTAGCCAACTTCTGTCATTCCTATGGCTTCGACTTCCTCGCCGCGCGCACCTACTGCGGTCTCTGGATGATAGCTATCGCGCTCGGCGTAGCATCGGTCGAAGGCAGTGTGGCTGTCAAAAAGATTACCAGGTCTCTTGATGTCCTAAATTTAATCGTTACAGTTAACGAACGATAGATCGCGATGAAACTCATTTTTGTTGTCAAATTACAGATTCACAGAAGACATTTTCGCTTTTCTCATCTCGCTGATCTTCATCTCGGAACCAATTACGAGCACGATCAACGTGTACCGCTCACACCCGCTCGGGATTGATTACTGTCAATTCAACGACTCCTCCGTGACTTCCACCACAACGGCCGCGCCAGATCTATCCATAAACGGGACTGTAATAGGTAATGGCAACCTCATAGAACAATATTATTTTCTGCTTACTTTACTTTCGGTTATGTAATTAATTTTACTTCAGTCATAGAGAGATTATTATACGTTAAATTGTTCGGTCACATCTTTGATATATATGGTATATATCATGCGACCGAACTGAACTTGGCTGAAATCCACAGTAAGTCTTAATTGTATACGTATTGAAAATATTTACTTCATCAATTAATTTCCTTAAACGTACAACCTGTTATCCTTTATATGGAACATTGTAGCTCGATCACTGACATCATATCCAAATATGATGAAATAATTTCTTATTACATAAGGCTTAGCAGTTTAATAATTTCGTGTATGATGCAGGGACCAATGCCACGGCGCTGCCGTCCCCCGCTCCAGCGCAACCGATGCCGCCGCAGCCGAACACCGCCCTCTGGTGCACCATGCTCACACTCAGCACCTTCATCATCGCTTACTACCTACGTATCTTCCGCAATGGAAAGTTCCTTGGACGCAGCGTGAGTATATGTTTATAGTTGGATAAGTTTTTTAAGAATTGATTACCCGATCTTATTACTTTTGAACAAATTTGTTTCGATACTGTTATAGGTTTGTGCACTATAAGTCAAACAAATATGTATATTATAATACTAACAATATAAATGGTGCAATATATACTGTATTATAGAAATATCAATAATTCGAGAGATAACAAAATATTTTGAATTATAAATAAATATTTGATTATATCCATTATATTTAATGATATCCTGCGCCGAACCCAAATAATGGAATAAAGACAACGCAATCATGATGATCCATTATAAATAATCACAATAATGTAGATGCTATAACTGATACAGTTAAATATTTTCACAATTCTGTGTAAACATGTTTTTTATACTACGATGGTGGCAAACAAGCACACGGCCCGTCTAATGATAAACGGACGTCTGACGTACCAGACCTGCCGACCGACCATGGTTTTCTCTAGGCTCGACGCGCACTCGGCGACTTCGGCGTGCCCATCGCGATAGTGCTGATGGTGGGCGTATCGTGCCTGGTGCCCGTTTGGACCGAGACGCTACGTGTGCCAGCTGGCCTGAGCCCCACACTGGCGCGCTCGTGGCTCGTGCCGCTCAACTCCGGCTTCGAAACCATCCCGCCATGGGCTGCGCTCGCCATGGTGCTGCCCGCTCTCATGGTCTACATCATCGTCTTCATGGAGACGCACATCGCCGAGTAAGAATGCGAAATATATTTCTACCTTCATATCGAGTGGTGGTATTAACTGTCCCGGTGGGCCTCCGTGTTCTTTTCTTAGTGTTGCGAATGTCCAATATGGATCTTTTCTATCTTCATATCGAGTGCTCGTCTACACTATTCCCATCAGTCTCTCTGAACTTTTCTCTTGCGAATGTCCAATTCAATTGTGATATTGCGAATGTGAGATTTGAGTTATCTTGAGGAGCGTATATGCGCTAACGCGCCGCGCGTCCGCCGGACGGTGTGCGTACATGGTGTTCTTACCTCAGGTTGATCGTGGACAAGCCAGAGCGTGGCTTGAAGAAGGGCAGCGGATTCCACATGGACATCGTGATAATGTCGCTGGTGAACGCGCTGTGCGGCGCTTTTGGTGCGCCGTGGCAGTGCGTAGCAACGGTGCGCTCGGTGAGCCACGTGTCCGCTCTCACCGTTATGTCTACCACGCATGCGCCCGGTGACAAGCCGCACATCGTAGAAGTCAAAGGTACGCACACAGTTACATATCTCGAATTGCAGTCAATGGGATGCATTTATTAATTCTGAACGTATGAACACGACGTCGCGATTTACTACTATGACCCAGCGATTGTCAGTTTATACTAAAACAAAAGTACCTATATATGTCAATTTATATTTCTGACCGACTCTCACACCGATATCAAACCAAAAATTAATCCGAAAGTCGGCGGTAGGCACGCCGTTCACCACGACATTGACAGTTGGCAAAGAATTTTAAATTAAAAAAAAACATAAAATTTAGCCGGTTATGAAAGTCACGTTTTTTGTAATAAATTTTTTTTGCCTACTGTCCACTTCGATTTTGTAATTTTTTTGGCCTACCTTTTAATTCAGTATACAGATTTCATTGAGAAGAACTGTCAAGAAACTCAACTGAATTTATTTTTTTTAAGCCAATTTATTTCCATTTTATGCTTATATAGGTATCTATGTCTAACATTCCTTTGACTAGCCCATCTGGGTGACAGTCATAACGTTATATGAGTGTGTGTAATGCATTCTATCATCACAGCGACATTAAAAATGTTGATGGTAAATTATGAAACGCTACATAACTTTGTATGTTACGAAATGATCTTCAATGATCTAAATAGATGCCGCAATTAAACTATCGATGTATGTGATTAGTGGTTGGTTGGTGGTATATATACATGGTGTCCACGTGGCGCGTCACGTTCATGCTAATCAAATGTCAAACGAAGTCAACAGTGTCGAGTTTAGAGTGCAAGTGGTCAACTAAATACATGTGCTAGTGGTTATACTATCGGATTATTGAACTGTACATATTCCTAACTCTGCCCGTCTACCATTACGTACCGCGGTTTTTTTCGGACTACTCTAAATGCTGTTGGTCGCAGCTGGCTTTTACAGCTTCACCGGACGATAGGGGGCGAATGCAGTGGGCACTCCAAACCCGCGGACTGAGCGGCTAAAGGCCAACTCCCGCCTGATGGATACGACTTTAGTCTGAGGGCACCGCTAGGGTATCAAACCTCCGCTCAGACCGTCGTATTTGATGAAACTTTACTGTAAAATATATATTAGATATTGTAAAGTTTCATCAAAATCCGTTCAGTAGTTTTTGCGTGATACAAGTAACAAACATCTATACTCACAAACTTTTGCGTTTGTAATATTAATTAAGATTTTCTACAATAATAAGTAACGTGAACAAAATCGTAAGGATCATGGTCATAAGTTGATCTTCCTCACACCTAACATTCTTATAATTTGAAGTAATAACTAAACAGAGTCAAATTGGCAAAATTCTACGACTTTTGACCTATTTAGAGAAAGAGATAGTTTATAGCGTAACACACTAGTACGTTTATAGTATTAGTGTGGGAATAAAGAAAAATTAAGAATATGTAAATAGTAATAAGTTTTTTAATCATATAAATATATTTAAGAATGCCTACATGAAACAATCGGTAGGGAGAAGGGTCTCCTTACCGATTGTTTCATGTATTGTTAGTAATGTGGGCTGTTGACCCCATTGCTAGTGTTATACCAAGTCAGGTAGACCACCACGCGGTTCCCTTTAAAAAAACATTGTGATAAATTCCTGGTGAATTTGTCACGATGGGTTAACTGACCTGACTCATCTTATCCTCCATTGATGACCCGCTAGCGTAAACCGTTAGCGCAGACAGTTAAATGATTCCATTATCATCTATAAAAAAAAAACAGTCGGTCGAGTCCGGTGTAGGGTGACTGTTTAAGTACAAGAGCACCGCTGTAAAAGAGCTACCGGTTGCGTGGAAGTTCGACCGTGCGTGGGCTAAGTGTTATGCTAAGTCCGAACAAAAAAGTAAAAACCATTATGGTACGATGCTAGTTTGCCGGTCCTCTGCACAAACAGACATTGACAATCGTAGACAGCAATCCGCACTCGTCCTCGCTGTTTTTTTTTTTAATGGATATTGGAATAGTGCATCCGCTTCCGCTAAAGGTTTACCCTACCGGGATTCCGATGGAGGATGATAAGAAGAGCATAAAATCAAATCAGTTTGCTAATGGTAACAAATCTGTCACCATTTTATCGTAATGATTTCTAGGAGAAACCACGTGGAGATCAACCTAACATTGCTAGCAAAGGAATCAATACATATTACCAACAAGCCACTCACCACTGCGTCACTGCGGTGTGTTTCTATACTATCGATACTCTCTTTAGTGCAATCGTCCTGGAAATAATTAAAATAATACCTGGGTTACATTCTTTGGGAGAGAAAATACAAGTTTTAGTGAGAAACACGTATTATACAAGGCGATGCTACATTTCTACGTTCGTGAAACCGGTTTTCATATTTTTTATACTTATTCACTTTAGACTTATGAATGGATAATATAAAAAACAATACTAGAAATGTATTAGTGAAATTAAGGAAATGTATGAGCTATTTTTATATTTATTATTCTACTTACCCATAGCTAGTAGCTTGTCAGCTCTGTATATTTAAGTTACCATAAATAATTGTATGACTAATTTACATTATCACAAAAGTATTCAAAAGACGAAATGTGATGTCACTATTTGCTAATTAGTTAGTTAGATATATTATGATTATAGAAATATTTTTTATCGTCGTTACGTATTACATGTGTGTGTACATTGGTATAGGTAGACCAACATCAATCAGAACCGTTCGCGCTGAATATAAAAACAGTAGTAATCTTCCATAAAATGATTGCGTTTTTATACGATGACCGGTCTCGCACTTGTTCTCTGTTAGTACGCACCCATATATTGCTTTTTTTTATGAAATAAAGAGATTCTCGATGCCGTGTATAATATATTTAAATGTAGTATATAGTGTGATATCTATATATAGGATACTCTCCGATTATCTAAATTTAGTGGTTCAATGCTGTCTTAATCAAATTATATTATAGTTTCATTTAATTGTGTATAGGCAAAACGAAAACTATAAAAAAATACTTGGAATACGGAGATATATATTAGGACAACTATTGACGAGACAGAAATGAAGTATAAACAACTATGTACAATTATAGAACAATAAAATTACATACAAATTTAGAATTTAAAATACATTACTGATACAACACCTACATAATTGTGGTTTCATGTAGATAAACTATAAATAATGTTATATATTACTGAGTGAATGTAGTTCGTATATTATTTATCAATTAACTAAGTGTTATTGATGCATAGAGTACAAACAAAATTCTATAAGCTGATTAATTAATATATATTTCTCTTGCATTAAATGAGACATGTATGTTGTGTCAGCTGGGAGACTATTGTGAATAAATTTGTACGATGTATAGTACGGGCGATAACATAAAGCTATTATAGACACAGTATTTATCACGTTCTGATGTAGTTTCGATGCAATTTAATTAATAATTTGAGTTCAGATAAAAAGTTTATTGAGTTATTATTTATTTAGAAAGTGGAACTGCTTTAGATGGACATTGATGTGAGATTTACCTACTCCAATTATCTTTTTGTAAGGCCCTAATTCCGACGCGATGTTCTTGGTCACCTATTGATTTATGCTGGCATTAAACGTATACAAACAGTAAATATTAGGTTTAAATTAATTTGTTTATTTGCGTCACCATAGGCATGTGTGATACTGCAACCACTTCCGTTATGGACTCCATGACCCACATTAAAGATTAATATTCAATTGTTATATCATTAATAATATTCAATTGCGACACTTGTTTTTTCTCTGGAAGCCTGTAGGTATATAAAAAAATAGTACTTTTTATTCACGTTTATTACAAGATTGACTATATAATTGTTAATAAAAAGTAACTATATGTTAATTATATAATAATCTTTATTTATAAATGTGTAGTACAATTCAATACATTTAGCCCTGGCTTTCGATATAGGTAAACCTCCAACATACTATATACAATTTATGTACATTTGCAGTTGTGTACATAAAGGAATTAAAATACATATATATTTCTGAATAAAAAAAAATGTATAAAGGACACCCTATTTTTTCTGACATACAAGATTCTACAGAATTTTAAGTTAACAGTATACCTACATATAATTGTAATAGAGTGATGTATTAATATGTAACTCGGCTGGTATCATGAAGTACTTATAAATGTTTTAGAGCAACGTCTGACTGGGCTGCTGGTGTCGATACTTGTCGGAGTATCGGTGCTGGCGTCGAGCTGGCTGCGACTGGTGCCGATGGCTGTACTCTTCGGCGTGTTCCTCTACATGGGCATCTCAGCCCTCGGCGGCATTCAGTTCTGGGATCGATGCATCCTGCTGTTCAAACCAGTCAAGCACCACCCGCAGGTGCCCTACGTTAGAAGGGTCAGTATAGCAAATTATGTTACACTTTCAATATGTCATTTTAGAATCATGTTGTAGGCCATTTCCATATCTATATATTATATTAAAATAATCGTGCAGGCCGCTTCCATATATCTACATATAAAATTCTCGTGTCACAGTGTTAGTTGCGATATTTCTTCTTTATATTTATCTATAATCGATAGGTCTAAGAATATGTTGTTATATATATATGTTTTATTTCCTCAAAAGTATGGGTACCCCAAAAAAAATTAATAAAGCAAATTTTTACAATTTTACAAAATTATTTTTTTAATGTACAGTTAGTGAAAATCTGTTTATTTGATATTACAAACAGACACATTTTATTTTAGATTAAAGAATATATACTGTGACAAAAATAAAATAACCTTATTTAAGGCTGGCAAATAGTCCTGCTCTACCCTATACCCAGCCCTTAGATGGAAAATGGTAACAGTCAGTGGTAATCATGCCTGTCATTCAGCAGCTTTTAATATAACAAACTGTTAAACTAATGAGAATCCGTGACTGAAGCAATTGAAGAAGACAACAGACAGAACTAATTTAAATGGTCTTATGCTAGATGTAAGGTTAGCAAAGAGATGTAATGTAAATACAAGTGGTGAATCGCTGTTTTCAGGTGCCGACTATGAGGATGCACCTCTTCACGATAATCCAGGCTGCCGGCCTGTGCGTGCTGTACGCCGTTAAATCGTCGCGTCTGTCGCTCGCGCTGCCCTTCTTCTTGGTCATGATGGTGCCGCTGCGTCTCTCGCTGGCTTACATATTCACCCCGCTACAGCTGCGAGCGGTAAGTACATAATCTTCGACATTTAATCTCAGGGAGACAGTATTAAAGAATTTATTGAAACTATTACAAAAATATTGCAGTAGAATTATATATTTGTTTATTGATTAACTTTGACGCAGTTATTAGCGGCTATCTCCAGAGCAATATAGGTATACAATTTAAAAACGAATAAACAGATCTTCTTTAAAACGCAATTTTGAGGTATACAATCTTTGTAATAAAATATTCAAATATGATACTTATAATTTATGAGCGATAGAGACTGTATATGAGTGCGTGTCTGTGTAAGTGTAAGAAGAAATCTTTTTTATGATTCATATTTATTATCTGGTGCCAATGACGTACTCTGTGTTACGAAGGTTCTCTTGCATTTATATAACATGCCGCATACGATTCTACGAACCACATTTTTAATTAAATATAATTTCTGACATTACAGGAATTGCTAAAATCATATGCGCCCTTTTTGTACCTATGTACTTTCGTATTCTCAACCGAATATAATTATATCATTGACAGCTGGACGGTGCTCAGAAAGAGATAGACATGGACGACGAGCCTGATTTCTACCAGGAGGCGCCGCTCCCTGGCTAGACGGTACCAGAGACCGGAGCTGCGGTGGTGTGATCGCGCATCTGGTGACTCCGTGCCGCGACGCACCGCGCCGCGCCGCATCGTATCAAACCGTGCCGCCTCGGAGTATAAACGAATACAATACAACAACATACATTCGTACTCCCGCATGCCGCTCGCAAACATGACTTGTTTTAAATAATTGTATATATGATCGTCAGATCAGTCTCGTATAGCAGCCACTCTCCCGTTCGGCCGATTGCCGGCGGAGAAGCCGCGTCATTTCTCGCTGGCAGCAGTGATGATCCTCATCGAAGAAATGTTATCAGTAGATAGTAATCGTTCGTCGTATTACGTACTCATAGTTGGTACACTTTAATAAGGCGTAGGTGGCATACCATTGTAGGTATTCCAATATTTAGAACAACAACACTGATTAGCGCAAAACGACAGAGGACCCCTACGGTACTAAAACTATAAAAAATAGATGAACAAGTATATAACCTAGCCTATTAATTTTAAAAATAAGTTATTTTATAATTTATTTTATTAATAATATTTAGAATGAAATTTCTATTTTTATGATAATAATTTTTATTAGATTTCGAATACTGTCTATTAGCGTGTTACAATCAAATTGAATGAAATATATATGATTGTTACAATAGCTCTATCACTATCTATTCCTACTAGAAAATATTGAAATTGCCATATTTATTAGTAAGTATAAATATTTCATGTTAAATAATTCAAAGTTCTAATGCTCGGTGTGATTGATCGTAATGTCCAATTCTGGCATATATAAAGACATTAATAATTATTCGAGAATGAATGACATGTCGTTTTTCTTAGCCATTGTACGAATCGACTACCTATATATTTATTGTATATTGTGTAGGTAGGTAATTGAGTTTATAAAGCTCATATCTATTTTGTCTACAGCTCAAGTACAGGTGAAGTACTGTCTTTGGGAGGCGTTAAATTCATTTTCGGCACTCTAGTATGCCCATATCTTCACGAGGTTTTATTATCAAAGTGCTGCTGCTTTGTAGACTGTGACTGCATCTGTATGTGCTGTATCGCGCAGTCAGCTGAATATAGGTCTTTGGGTTTTGGCTGGTCTATATAATCTTAGAGGACGGAATAAGAATAACCATATGTAAACATCCAATGTTTTCATCCTTGTACAATATATTCGAAATTTAAATGAGAAACTAGAATAAGAGACTCTTGTCTAATAATCTTAAGTTTTTATCGACAAGAGGTTACTTTTCAAGCGAAAAAGTATATTTATTTGTTATCTTTACAATAATTTAACTAACTATACATATACTTTAAATATTGATATATATTGGAAACTTTCAGCTAGCCTATGCCATTGACAATGCTGTCATCAAAGATCTCTATAAAGCCGATTGTACCTATCATGTAGCCCACGCCGCCTTCAGTGCGTGTCAGTTTCAGCCAGAGACTTGGCCGCACAGCAATATCATGTGATATGGAAGAGTTTTCGTGTTAAACACGCTCTTCCTAACTTTGTCTTTCTATAATCTATTTACTGAATACTAAAATGTACTTAAATTATTTAATAAGTTGAATATGTATTTAGCATATGATGCGGAAAGCTGTGTGGTAGATATGCGTTTAACGTAGATCATAGCTAAAAAACCTCTAATAAAATATTTTCATTTCAACAACGGCTTAAGGAAACTAATAAAATTAATAACTACTTATATTAGAACAGAGAGAGCGGTAGTTAGCAGTTTCAATTACCTATTATGGTCTATAGATGGTGATTTGTAGGTAGAAACTTCATAAAATGGTGTGCTCAATTTCTATAAAAAGTTATCGAATATGATGACACTCTTGCATTGTACAAAATTTTCCTTTTGAGAATATTAATTATTAAAATATAGTAGTGGTAGTTTCTTAATGGCTTAACTATTATTAGATTATAAAAAATATTTCCCAATGAAAACTAATTTAATATTATGAAAATGTTTATGTGTTAGCGATTCTAAAGATTGCAAGAGTGTCAACAACCTGTCTTTGCTTTTACTACTGAGGGCCAAAGGAAAGGTGCCAAAGAAACATAATTGTAGAACAATTAACTAGGACTTTCAGTAAATAATAAGAGAGAGAGAGATTGTAACAACAGAAGATACAAACAATCGCGATAATATAATTTATCTACGCCGACTGCGTGCTCCGCATCGTACCGCACCGCACTAGATCGCACTAGACCGCACCAAACCAGACAGCACAACCATTTGCGCTGTCTTTTTTTTTCGTGAAAACACTTTGACCAGCACTCAGCAGTATTATACATGCTCAGATTAGTTATTAAGAATTATGTAGCAATAAAATTAAACATATCATGTACTCACAAATCGTGTAGTATCCGTGTACGATACAAGGTAAAAAAGCTGGTTCACTATAATACCTATAATTTAAGTACTCTAGTTTCAGTGTTATTTTATTAGTGTACAGAGTTCTTGCTATTGTTAACTAAATTATTTTATATATTGTCTGACATATGCCTATATATTATTATATATGATTATTCTTTCAAGTATGAAAGTGATAATTATAGTATGGACGAGAAAAATATACCAGCTCTCTAAAGAAGCCTCCAAAACAAACATTCATTACGCCATAGTCGCGTATGTTATATTGCTCTTGATTGTTATTTATATCAATTTGTAAAGCATACTGCTATTTCCCAAAGGAGGTTATATTAAGGAATTTTGGAATTTGCATTATTTATACCTTTAAGTATGTATATACAAATATAAGTTTCATCATTCTAACTTTGAAAAGGACAGCTGTCCATACAACTTTAGCTACTTTCTTGCTTGTTTACATCATAAAATTCATCAACTAACCTGTCTGGATCAATCAATCAATAATCAATCGTTAAATGAATTATATCTGGTTTAGGCTGTACGGCAATAAATCAGTCAGAATAAACGATTATATATGATGTATAGATTATAGCAGTCGCGGCACTATGTTGTGTACCTTGTGATGGATTCAAATAGTGTTGAGGTCGCACATATTCAACTCTATAATTATTCTAAAATATACACTAATTACTTAGATGATGACAGTGCTAATATTGCCTCGTAGTGATCTAATTCCTAGCTTAACACTCACATATACTAATATACCTGGTGAATATGTTAAAATCATAATGTAGGTACTTACTGACTTACTGACTGAATGTATTTACATTGTGATTTGCAGTGGCTCGGAATCTTTTTCTCGTCCAAGTAACTGTATGCTATATATTGAGTAAGCCATTTATTCATATCATTTAAATTGTGTTTAGACACTGTTTAGTTGCTAAGTTCTTATTTTGTTCTAACAATAAATATATAACAATTTATTGATTATTACATAATATAAAAATATTAATATTGTTTATTAACTGCCATGCACCGCTACGATTAGTGGTCATTCCTAAACGTTAAGGGGTGCTATAGAGTGACATTGTTGGATTGGAGTCACAAACTTTGTTTAAAACATCATGAAATCTAAGATAGTTCTTGCCCTCTTAAGAGTCATTGTTAAAACACAACGTTTTAAGTATAGAAGTGCGCTGTTTCGTAGAAGGAGCAACATTTCTGAAATTAGTTTGAAGTAATTTATGACCTTTTATGTAAGTTTATAATGAGAACCTAAGAATGAAATAACAATGGTGTCTTACCATGTAGAGGCCATGTAATTTAGAGTTCTCATAGTTAGTATTTGAAATTTTATTTTAAGTGAGATTCACAATTTTAGGATACTTCGACGTGAGACATGCAGAAGATAGGATATTGATGTGTTACATAAATTCAAGTTACCTTTATGCTATATTCATGTGTAGTAATTATTAATATCGTTAATATTTATAATTACTGTTGGTTAAGTGACACAGAAATCAATTTAAAATATTTTAATTATATCATTATACTAATTTTAATAATACTAATGATTATTCAGGGATTCTAAAAAAATAAAAAATATAGCAATTGGAGTCAATTTAACACTAAATTTAGTCTATGGGGTCTCGAAAGCATTTTAGCTTAAATTTTGTGAATAAAATTCTCCTATTAGTAATTCCTGGATGATACGTTTTTGTATTGGTAATATATATATATATATGTGACCAATATGCATAAATATAAATACTTGTAAAGAGCGTAAAATAGGTACCTAGGTACAAATTGTACAATAAGCTATATATACCTGTAGTGATTGCAAAAGCACCAGGTGATTTTATTGTTTACCATCATGTACTATAAGTGTTGTTGTTACTTGAATACTTTTTGTTAAGTCTTCTTGTTACGTATCTTGTTAAAAGTTAAAGCCATTAGTCAGCACAAAGCTGAGTCTTGTACGGAACTTAAAGATAGGGGGTCCAACAAAGTTAAGCATACTATCAGTGCACGAACATATTTGAGAGCTGATACAAGTGTTACGTGATTAGATCGTCAAAAGTCGGTTGATATCAAACACGAGTATGTTGTACGCGTCGCTTATGTTGCAACTCTCATGCACTCACGATGGCACATATCAGTCAATAAAGTCGCAGTAGGTACTTCTCCAGGAAGGCAGTGAATGGCCAGTCTCACGGGTTTCGGTATTATCCCTTGTGGTATTGAGCCGAGTACTGTTCATCCTGTAGACCAGCACAGTTCACGGTACTCGATACTCCACACTTA
This sequence comes from Achroia grisella, assembly GCF_030625045.1. Classification (NCBI taxonomy): domain Eukaryota; kingdom Metazoa; phylum Arthropoda; class Insecta; order Lepidoptera; family Pyralidae; genus Achroia; species Achroia grisella. Next base: position 1,634,255 of record NW_026712977.1, on the reverse strand, counting down.
TGATCAAATTTCAAGTAATATAGTGTGACATGTATTCTCTACTCGCGGATATTTTGATGCCTCATCAACGATCATTCGTAAATGATAGTAATGACGATCGAATTACAACCTCTATGTATTGTATATACGAGTTCCTCAATATATTGGTAACGGCGAGATACTAAGTATAGGTTACTGTAAACATAAGTGTTTCCTAAATCATAGATTTGGGGTGATAGTTTGTCGTGATATCATGGACTTCAGAAATTGCTGTTGCTAGTTATAAATAATTAGACAAGTATTTTGTTTTTAATATTATGTGAGTACTTGTTGTAATACATACTATAAGTACCTAGTTATAGTTTAAGCATCGAAAACATGTTGTTGAATAAATAAATATTCCATTAAATGTGTGTTGTTTATTATTAGCTTATAATTAAATGAATGTCTAAAAATAGTATCTAAGGGTATAGTAATAGTGGTAATAGTAATATCAATAAGAAAGATCCACTCACGATCCACTTAAATCGACATTGGTGGTATGACATTTCATACATTTGTATAGTATATAATAATTTTTTTATATACTATACAATACATTTGTATTGTATAGTATATAAAAAATAAAAATTAAAGAGTATAGTATATAGAGGGTTTGCATACTAGTGACATTATGAATTTGAAGCTGTGTGGTCATTACATGAACTACCTATATCTACTACTATGATACACAAACCTATATATAAATTCTGACTCCCACTACTACGGTGGTAACAGTTCTTTCCAAGCTGAATATTGGGCAAGTTTTTACAAGTCAATATTGGTGCTGTAATTTACATTATAGTATTCTAGAATAACTTAAAACTATACTTTGTGGTTACAAAGGTGTTTCTTTACATAGAACATACAATAAAGTCACCACCGCTGTTTTTTCCCTATTATCTTTAAATACACAACGGATTTCAGTGCGTTTTAAGCCATACATAGAGTGAATCAAGAGCAAGGTGAGGTGTATACGTATAATACATGTGTGTTACAGTACAGAAATAGCCGAGAAATTCAAAGATTTGCAATGCAATCATAATTTATATACTTATATTATCTCAAAAAAAAATATTAAAAGTATATCTTTCAATTTATTTACCGATAAATCAGATTTCGATTCAAATCGATTCATAAGTCGATTTATTTCGAAAAAACCGCCGTCACCACTTACAAACAAATCTATTATTTTTATAAATAAGTAGATTTATGGCTTTAGAAATACCATAACACCCAACCAATTTTTTTTATTTAATATATTACGGCTCTGGATACAAGTCCTTTTTAGCCCAATTATATTGCACCGTTGTTGCCACGCGACAAAGGTAAATTTGCATTAGGTATATTGATATGCCTATTTAATTAAAATTGTTGGTAAGAATATATTGTAAATGAAAAATTATATATCAGTTCCATTAATTTCTACATACAACCCAATCAGATAAATTATTAAATATAACTAGTATAAATGTCTGTGACTAGAGTGGTTACTAGGGCATTTCTCCTTATTTCTATTTTATCATATATAATGTTCAATAAGTATGTAATACTATCTTCTATGTGGTAATAATGTTAAAAATTCCTATTCGCTCGGTAGAGCGAAATTTTTACACAATAAAAGTATTACACACTGCAGGGTACCCCCTGCAGTGTGTAATACTTTTATTTACTTCCATCTCCTCCTCTTATTATTCGTAAGGCACTCTAGTAATATTAGTGTATACTTTTCGTCTTATTCTATATTTTTTAATTTGAATAAACTTCATTTGCAACATGTACTATCTACAACTAATAATAATAAATTGTAGGTTACACTTGTGTGAATGACGGCTTATAGACTTCAAATGAGAAAATGTTATCTGTAGAAATTTTAACATATTATTAATCTGTGCTTAAAACAGTGCTGCCATCGTCGGCTCAATCTGTAAACTAGAAATAACAGACGTCAATCAAATACATCGTGTCAGTCTCAGTCACGCATATAATGGCGGAGATTTTGTTGTTTTTTGTAATCGAACAATTCCGGTAATGTTTTTTTTCTGTGAGTGTTGTATTGAAAGTATGTGCTTAGTGTGATTTAAACATTGTTCGTAATTTATTATTGACTTGAAGACGACGTCATATCTTCCAGTATGAAGTCCGTGAACGTGTCAATGTCGTTATACTTATTGAATTAGTGTGCATCGGTGGCGTGTCGTGTGTCGCGGCCGTGGAGGCGGCGGAGGGTTTCGCTTGCACGCTGTAGAGGGCTGCGACCAAAGGGCGCCTCACGATGGGAGCCCAGCAGGCCAAAGAACGCGGCACGGCGAGTGGTGCGTCCATGCGCTCGGCGCGCACCAAGCCCCGAGTGCCGAAGGTCCCCGGCATGCTAGGCTCTAATATATTCACGGAGCATAGTGGTAAGTAATCGCAATCAATCAATCACTTCCTCATTTAAAGCATGACCATGAGATATGTCTTATTCCATCAGAAATTTGCCTGTGGAGCTGAGCGTTACTTCTATGTGGTTTGCACATTACGTATTTATTTTCTTTAATATTTTTATTAGACTAATTAAAATATTAAAGAAAATAAATACGTAATAATTTTCATTTTTCCATGAGACTGAAAAGTTGGATGATAATTTTCACCTAAACACAATGAATGTGGTCTAATTGTTAGAGAATTTATACAAAGGCTGTGCTTACATTTGATCTCTGCCTGGTGTCAAAGCTTAGAAATTCTACAATGTGTGATGAGTATCTTTTTGATTTGATTAGATTAAACAATTTTTTATCAAATTCAAATTCAATATCAAATACCTTTCTTCTGTTATAAGTTATATATTATTAGTATACTCTCATGGTCAGCACAGGCCTTGTTTTATTGCTTGGTTAAAAGGAATTAATGTAGCTCAAAATATAAATTATTGTAATGCAACAAGTTAGTAAAATTATATGTAGCATATAGAATTATTTGCCATCCTTTATTGAACGACTGAGATGTACCTCTACAATTGATTCTAAATTTAAATTGTGTGAGGGCAGTAATCATGTCGGCCAGGCACATATAAGAAATAATAGAGTGAAGTTTTACATTATAAAGTCCATGTAGCTCACAGGCTCAAATATGCAACCTCTATGCTCAAATATTATTTTTTATACATGTATGTACTTAAACTTCATAGAGTACATATACATACAAGAAATAATATTTGAGCATTGAGGTTGCATATTTGAGCCTGTGAGCTATATGGACTTAACATATCAACAATATTTTTAAAATAAGAATGTTATTGTAACTTTTTTTTAATATTATATTCATATAAATCAATTTATCTATAAAATACCCAGAGTAGACACAAAAGACTTACCATTGTGTAGACAAAGCCTTAGTACACATGGTTCTGCTGACTCTCCATATCTAATCATAACTCAATGTACTTATATGTAATCAGTTTGATTATTTGTATTAGATATAATGATAAATGAAATCAATATATGCATAACTGAATATTATTGTTTTTATGTTTGTATGTATAATATCTGAATGAGCTATAATATACACTTTTCATGAATTCATTGCCTTCATGAATTGTCCATGGCTGTATATAATATTATTATATAATTCAAGTATGAAAGAAAAGTATGTGTCTGACTAGAGGTATATATCCATCCATGTTTGGGAGGAGAAATAAATAATTATATCATGCTATGTTGATGGCCACTTAAAAAAAATTTACATATAATTATATATATAGATACATATATTATTATGTATATATACTTACGCTAAAAGCTTTCTCTTGGTGTAAGTATATATACATAACTAGTATATAACATACTCATAAATCATAAAATGAACAGAGATTTTTCTTCACTTATTGGTGAATTAATCAAACAATGATTGCATTTACCATATTTTTTATTTTAATTGATGATTGATTCATGCAATGTTAACTTTTGTAGCCATATTGCATATTTTTTTATCTTATATAAGAAGTTGTTGTTACTACTAATATAACTATAAATGTCAGTATCTAACTATTGATGTTTAGATATTTAAATCTCTTTTCTTACTTAATCATATTAAAGTGGCTAATTTCTTCTAACATATATTATAGGAAATACATTACAAGTAAATTTCTAATTTTGAGTAGGACATTCTTTTTTCATATGCTTAAAACTGTAAAATATAGTAGGATTGTAATTAAGTGTAATAAATGTTCACTTCCATTATTCCAGTACTATGCAATAAATTATATAGAATTATTGTATACCATTCATTTATTTGAATAGAAATAATTTATACTACTTATCTCAGTATTATGGGAGCTATTTTTGCCGTTGGTTTATTGTATTACTGTGTGATACCCTGGTTTTATAATATTCCTGTTAGATTAGCATTCAACTGCTTTTTTTAACCTCACTGGACTATAGCATGTTCACAGAGACAGTTTTATGAAAAACTATCTTAAATAAATGTGTATAAGACTTTATATTGAATAGAAATACATCCTATTTCATCTTTGTGTCACATAGAGGAAATTTCATGAAGAAAATATGTTCATTACCAATCAGTAAGTGGATGAGTTTGAATTGTATGATAATTAGTTGATTTTAAAGGAAAAAAGTAGTGGAAATTGAGTAATGTGGAATATTTTTAGTCCTAATTAATGCATTTTTAACCTATAAGTTATTCTATCGAGAGATTAATAATTAAGATTCAGAATTAGATTTCTTGTGTATATATTAGAGTGTTAATGTGTTTCCATATTATTTAACATTTGACTGGTGAATATAGGAATCATAATATTGTATGGGGTGGTTTATTTGATTACTTGTTTATGTACATTAAGCTGTATTAAGATGAATTTTACTGGTGATTTTTTAAGGATGTTTATCACCAGGATTTATACTTGTTACATGTTGGCATATATTTAAAACATCATGGTGATCAGTGAAATTCAGTCATCAGAATCCATCAGTTCTTTATGCGGAGAAATTACTTATGTGTTCAGATAAAAATAAAAATTGTTGAACATTGCTTATCTTCCAAAAAAAGTATTAATTGTATATTCTAATTAGTTAGAAACAATTTCGGGGATTTTCTATGAATTGATTATATTTTATTTTTATGAATTGAACAATTCACTTTCTCTGAATACCATTGGTAATCTTTTATGTTTGGTCTCTATAGATAAGAATACTTTTAAATTAGATGAGAATTATCTGTAATTTCTCATTATATATCCAGAATTATTTACAAATATATAATCTAGAATCACCAGCATACCCTAATTTACAAAATATATATCACATTTCTCTCCAGTTGCCAATTATAGTTATTTAACTATAATTATAATTAAATATAGTTATGATAATGATATATACATCCCAGTGGGGGTTTAATTTTCAAAAATGAAAAATCATGTGTTTTAATTATTTTGCTAAAAAGCTTTGGTGTTAAATTTTATTTGTCTTATTTCAAAACTTATTTCTAACCAGAAACGTGTCTGTGAAATTTAGAACTCCTGACATTGAAATAGATGGTATTACACGTGCTTAATCACTTATTTTGTCCAATTAGGAGTGGAATGCCTAAAATCCTTCTTTAGCAGATGTTTTCTGCATAAACGGCGCGGTAAAATCTCTAACTCTTTGATGAAGGCTGTGCGTTGCGTGCTCGTCGCTTATGCTCAGCGATAACATTTTTTTTCTTGGTTCTTTGTCTCTGCCATACTGAATTTTTAAGACTGTTGTCTTTTTGCAGAGCATATTTCTAAAGATTATTTGTATCAATTTATTCACTTTTCAAGGTTTCCAAGCTATAATCAGTATGTATAATACCAGCCCCGTTATATTTGTCATATGTCATATGCTACCCATTGCTATTTTATAATAATAATAATTAGTATATATATATTACTTATTTACGACGACCTCGGTGCTCCAGCACATCGCTTCACTTCCAATGTTCGCGGGTTCGTTTATCGCAGAGAGATTTAGATTATTTGTATGGGTCTGGGTGTTTTCTATGTATTTAAGATAGTTATGTAGTATCCATAACGTAACCTCTGCTGAGCTTAGTACTAGATTACGGTGTATGAATTGTTCTGAGATATTATTACTATCTAATATAGCGTAATAAAAATTGTTTTAGTTTTCATATAAATAAGAATATTTTTTCTTAATAATACTAAATATTTATATCATTGTTTTCACTTAGAACAGTTAAATAAAATAACTTAGTTGTCTTACTCATGTTTTGTTAGCCTTTATGATTCTAACAGTAGTTTGTTTTTGTAATTTTCGGGTCTCTATATTTTGCAGAGATATTGTTAACTTTGATAGGATTAAATCAACGATTCATAAATTAGTCGGAATACCACATGGATGCAGCGCGAAATCAGATTTATCGACAAATTCATGGAGTGCCAGCGTTCGCGAATGTCATACATAGGTAAATTAGCGACAGCGTGTGTGACACAATTCCTTCTACATACCTATAATGTACAATAACTAAGTCATTATACTGTGCAGAAAATTTTAAAACTGATTATTATATTATAGATTGTTTCATAATGTTATTTTTAGTTGTGTTAAAGTTTGACTAATTGTAAAGGAATGTATACGCGTACATAATAACAAAATGCATTGTATGTGTGAAGTGCACACTAACTTTTTACGATAGATTTTTTTGGATAAATAACAAACAACGTGCTTCTGGAGCCTACTGGGCCATAGATATTTAAAAAAATATGTAAATTAAAACGTTAAAGACGTAAACATTCGAACGGATTGGACCCCGCACCTCTGATATCAATGATATGCATGCACCGCTATTTCTATTTCTTCACAGTATGCATTATTGCTTTTTATCATTATAATCTAATCAGGTTTTATTGGGCATGTATACACAATGAAGAGAACATTAGCTCTTGATATAATTATTATATATTATTATTATTATATTAGTATAGACTATTATTATAGAACAGTATATATTTAAGATGAAGAAAGTTATTATTATATATACACATAGATAATTGTCCAATCTCATAACTTATTGTTGCGTCCTTACTGTAAGAGAACCACAAAAATCTGTTTAGTGTTCGAAAGAAATTGCGTTGTGAATTGCGTCCAATTGAGGACTTCCTCATCTTGACAGTTCAATATCCTATAGCATCCTTTACAAACACATATGTGTTAAGCTAAGAAGTAGGTATCATAAACTGGAGGTATACCGTAGCTTAAAACGCCTTTTTTTTTCAAATTTGAGTTTATGTCTATAATTTGACAAATCTTTCAATCGGGAGGAAGTTATTAATTTCTTTTATTTCGTGTTTGGGAGTGTAAAGCTCAAGCCACCCACTGAACCGCTGCTCGCGTTCACAAGGCTCCATGATACAATTATCGGAAGCATTTTAAGAGTTCTGCGGAGGTGAATTAATTTACGAAACTCGTCTCTTGATTGGGGACAATATTACTTAGTACAATTAATTGTAATATCTACATCGCATTTCCTCTCTTTTTTCAGAAAATGTGATCTTTGCCACATATTAGACCTATTATATTATATAACTAGCTGTACACGCGATTTCGTCCGCGTGGCAATTAATTTTAATTATTCTAAAATAAAATATTTTTTTTTAAATAAAGGTAACCTAAGTGACTCCTTATTATATCAGCTACCTGCCAATAAAAGGCCCGTCAAAATCAGTCCATCTATTTCAGATATTAGCGGGAATAGACAGACAGTGTATGTACTGTATTTATATTCATATGCATGTAGTAAAAATCGGTTATTTTAATATTACAAACAGACACTCCAATTTTATTTATATGTAAGTATAGATATTTAATACATCAAATACATCAACGTTGATAATCAAACACATTTAAAAGAATTCATTCAATCAGTTAAAGTGGTATTAAAAATGGTTGGGTTTGTAGCTACAATATCTATTAACATTATATTGGAGCCGATTCTATAGTCCGAGAAGAAATCATAGGTAATTACTGTGTTCCGCGGCATCCTCTTTGCGAGTGCACAGGCGGGGGTGGTAATGATAAGGCACGGGTTTTTGTAGCGCCAACATGCGCCACGGACACGCCGCGCGGCGACGTGGGTGGCAAACGAGTCCCGGATACGAATACTGGGTCTACTGGGACACTACGGACCTGCTATCACCTCCACAGAAAGTAGATCATTAGTTGACTGTATCAAAATTAAAAATTTCATCCTAATCGACAATAATGTATGAAAGGTAATCTATAATAGATTAGTAAATTAATTAAACCGAAAAAATAATGTTGTTTCACTACGAACCAGTGGAATGACCTGTTGCGCGATTTATATAGATTATTACTAGCTGACTCGCAAACGTTGTTTTGCCATATAAGTTAATAACGATATAAAAAAATGGGGGTTGGTGATAGAGGGGTGAAAATTTTGCGTTGTATGTATATTTAATTACCAATATAAAAAAAAAAATTGGGCTGAGCTACCTTTGACACGTAGGGGTATAAAAATTAGTTATAAACCTATTCTCAGACCTACTGTTAGACCTACAATGAGAGTCACTGGCAGTTTTTAATTCTTTTATCCATATTCAAAATATGATGTTCTTTATATAATTTTTATTTTATTATACTTCTGTCATTGCGCTCTGCAATAAAAGACGTCTGTTAAAACATCTATTTTCATTAATTTTTACTGGTTATGGGCCCAGGTGCTTCAACCTAATACTCAATCTATGGAATCTCAACGCGGACCGGCCACCAGTGCATCGGGAAACCCATTTTCTGCAAGTGGAAGTTTAATCCCAAGTGGAATCCCGCCGATCCCCAAGTTGGAAGGACGTAGCAATTTCGCATCATGGAGCTTCGGCATGAAAATGTTCCTAATCGACTGTGGATTATGGAACTGCGTCGAGTCACCAGCGGAATTCGCCAGACAGAGGTCAGATTTTCAAAGACTAGACGAACAAACTCGCGCTAAGATCTGCCTCAGCGTTTCGCCCCGCATTTACTCTACAGTAAAATCGGGAAGAACTGCACAAGAAACGTGGGCAAAGCTGCAACTTCAATATGCAGATAAAGGTCTAGATAGACGATTAAGCTTGTCAAGACAGCTTTTTAATACCAAACTAACAGGCGATATGGAGACCTACATAAATACTATACGGGATGTACAGGAAAAGTTACACGAAATAAATGCAGAACTTGAAGACGAATTCATAGGGGTCATCATGCTCGCTGGCTTACCAGAGGAATACGAACCCCTAATCATGGCACTAGAACATTCGGGAGCACGGATCACGTCGGATTCAGTCGCTACAATGCTTCTCAAAGAAGACCAGAAGCGTGCAACAGCTGGCGAATCCTCAACAATTGCCATTGATGTCACAGATGTCAAAGAAAACGTCAAAATTACAGTGCAAGTTTTGTAAGAAATTCGGTCACGTTATATCTAATTGTAGAAAACGCAAACAACACATTATAAATCAAAACAATGTAATTACATCACAAATTAATACAATTACAGATATAACACTTTCATCTTCTTCGTCATTTCACGCTCATCCCTCAGGTTCCCATTCCACGGTTTCCAAGGGGCAACTTCACACATGTGCAACAACAAAAACTGCTTCCAGGAAATGTCCACAATTTCGAAGCCAGTCTATACTGCCAACAACGATAACATTCCTTGTGAAGGCACAGGTACTGTCAGTTTGCCTCTATCTAACGATCTTAGTTCTATTTCGAATGTGTTATATGTTCCAAACTTAGCGACGAATTTATTGTCAGTCAGCAGTTTAGTAAGTAACGACTTAGTTACTGTATTCTCCAAACGTGGTGCAACAATTTTACGTCGACAGGATTGTAAAGTATCAGGACATATAGTAGCAACAGCTTCTAATTATAATAATTTATATAAACTTGATATGCCCTGTCAGACAAATTTAATAAATAGTAAACAAACAGCGTTACTATGGCACCGACGCCTTGGACATTTAAATGTCAAATCCTTAAATATTCTTAAAAATAGAAAAGTAGGCATAGAGTTTTCTGATAGGTTTAATGAAACCTGCATACCGTGCTTACAGGGGAAATTAACAAAAAGACCATTTCCGAACTCATTTAGTAAGTTGAGTGAATTACTGCAGTTAGTCCATTCTGACTTATGTGGACCAATGAGTACACGCTCATGGGGTGGAGCCCTATATTTACTTACTTTTATAGACGACTTTAGTAGAAAAACTTTTGGATATTTTTTAAAATCGAAAAAAGAAGTTTATGCAAAGTTTGTCGAGTTCAAACATTTGGTAGAAAACCAAACAGGTCACAAAATAAAAATTCTACGCACAGATAACGGTCGCGAATACGTGAATCATGAAATGAGCACCTTTCTGAAGGAAAACGGTATTGTGCACCAAACCACAGTCCCGTATACGCCTCAGCAAAATGGAGTCTCTGAACGTGCGACTATTCGCACGTTCCATCCAATCCAACCATCATCGAAAAAGCGAGATCTATGCTTGAAGATTCCAAGCTGCCAAAAGCATACTGGGGAGAAGCTGTAAATACAGCCATTTATCTCAAGAACCGTTCGCCTACACAAGCCTTAAATAACAAGATTCCTGAAGAATTGTGGACAGGTACAAAAATTAACCTTTCTCACTTAAGAATACCCACATTCTCATTCCTAAAGAAAAACGGACAAAACTGGAATCTAAAACTCAATCTTGTATTTTTATAGGATATGCTACAGAAAGCAAAGGCTATCGTCTTGTAGATCCCCTAAATCCTAGAAAAATTATAATTTCTAGAGATGTTATCTTTGTCGAGGATAAATTTTATCAACATTCTGACAATGACCAAGTTCCATCCTCATCTCAGCAGCCAGATATGCTTGTACCTTATAATCCGGTTCAGCATATTCAGCCTACAGTAGAACAGGAAAGTCCAGTCTGTGAACATCCTCATACAGAACCTGAACCTTTCACCTCTGCACAGCCAACAGCCACTGAAGAATTTAAAACTCCAGAAGTATCTGTCGAATCTGAAATCTCAATGGAACAGTCTTCCGAAAGGAGATATCCTCGTAGAGACAGACATCCCCCTGAGAGATATCATAATACCATATACCTCACTTCAGATTCAGAACCAGAGACCTACAAAGAAGTATTAGATCATCCACAAAAAGAAAAATGGCTAGAAGCTATGAATGCTGAATATAATTCACTAAGTAATCACGGAACATGGATTTTAGTTGACAGACCGACAGACAGAAAGACAACTAAATGCAAATGGGTCTTCAAACTAAAAAAGGATACAAGTGGCCAAATAGTCAAATATAAGGCCAGACTAGTAGCGAAAGGATTTACTCAAGTAGCAGGAGTAGACTACGGTGAAACCTTCTCACCAGTCGCTAGATTGTCGTCAATACGACTATTACTGGCATTTGCTGTACAACACGATCTTATTTTAGACCACCTAGATGTGGAAACTGCTTTTTTGAATGGAGATCTCGAAGAGGAAATATATATGGAACAACCAGAAGGCTTTTCAAAAGAAAAGGAGAAAGTTTGTTTATTAAAAAAATCCCTTTATGGACTTAAACAAGCGCCACGCCAATGGAACATAAAAGTTTCTGAAGCAATGAAAAATCTCTCCCTTACGCAAACAGTCAACGAACACTGTATATATTACAAACGAGAGGATAATGATTTCCTTGTGGTCGCTGTATTTGTTGATGACTTTTTTATTCTATGTACAAATGACAGGATGAAAAACGAATTTAAAAACCAACTGAAACAGCAGTTCACCATAAAAGATCTTGGTCCACTCAAGGACTGTCTAAGTATGAGAGTAATACAAAGTTCCGGCGTTATCACTCTCGATCAAACGAAATACATCGAGAAACTCATACAAAAATTCAATATGAATGACGCTCTTACATCTACAACACCATTGGAACCAGGCCTAAAATTGTTAACACCTGAAACAGGAGACGAAAATATTGAAGTTCCGTACCAAGAACTCATCGGCTCTTTAATGTACATTGCTATTGGTACTAGACCCGACATTTCACACACAGTCTCGTACCTATCCCAATTCAATGCACATTACGGGGGAGTACACTGGAAAGCAGCTAAACGTGTTCTTAGGTATCTCAAAGGCACGAAAGACGAACAACTTCGATATAAACGTAACGACCAAACATTCCCTACAGGTTACGTAGACGCGGATTACGGCAACAATCTTGTAGACAGACGCTCTTTTACAGGATTTGTCTACATGATGAGCGGAGCCCCTATATCATGGGAAGCACGCAAGCAGCGCACAGTCGCGCTTTCTACTACTGAAGCCGAGTATATGGCTTTAGCAGAAGCTTGCAAAGAGGCAATTTACCTCAAAACCCTCATCAGTGAAATATTCGCCGTCACTCATCCAATCGTCATTCATACTGATAATCAAAGCTCGATAAAACTAGCACACAACAACACGTATCATGCACGCACAAAGCATATAGACATTAAACACCACTTCATTCGAGATTCACTAACATCTCATAATCTCATTCTCAAATACATACCTACTACTGACATGATCGCTGACATTTTAACGAAACCTTTAATGAAACTAAAACACTGTAAATGTACCCATTCATTAGGTTTAGGTTAGCTATTTGTATATTGTCTTAGGTTAGGTATTGTATATAGGAATTTGTTAGTGATCTATGTATATAGTATTGATGTCAGGCTTTAGTGTATAGTGTTTAGTTTTATTGTGTACAGTTTTAAGTTTTGATATCAGTTTACTTCTACAGAGTGTTCTCATTGCGGGGGAGTGTTAGACCTACAATGAGAGTCACTGGCAGTTTTTAATTCTTTTATCCATATTCAAAATATGATGTTCTTTATATAATTTTTATTTTATTATACTTCTGTTACTGCACTCTGCAATAAAAGACGTCTGTTAAAACATCTAACTATTTTCATTAATTTTTACTCTACTAAATGTACATAAAAAATTTCATCAAAATCGGTCACGCCGTTTAGGAGACCTGTGACACGAGAATTTTATATATTAGATTAATCATTGTATAAATATAAAACGCGAGTGTATAGGTATGTATAATATTAATGTGGTTTATTCCGCATTCGGTACGCTTGTCATGTGCCTACGTAGTGGCTCTCCCGCCGCGCAAGCCGCGCTCGGCGTGGTGGCCCGGTGGCACGGTGCCCGTGATTCACGCACCGTATGTGTAGCGCTCCAAAATTGTACACAATCCTTGTTTGTATCAGTGTATTCACTGAACACATCCATTGTGGCAGACGGTGACGCTCCTCGGTATATTAGCATACAATATGTTTAATGAAAATGATGGACAGCGCTCGGGGCTGGGAGGCCGCGACTCATCATTCGTATCGTGTGTCACGGCACCGACGCGTCCACGCGTCGATCTGGCGGTTCATAACCCACTCCAAAGTATACACACCAAGCAATTTGTCAGTCTTTATTACTTATATGATGCTATATAATAGCCCCTGTGAACGATGAGACATGTTTGTATCTCTTACATCGTCTTGACACGGTCCTAAAAGTATGTTTTAAACTATCTGTAGTTTAATAGTTTTTATTTAACATTCCTCTATCACTAACTATTTATTAGTCGTAGTTCAAATTGAAATGTCAACTTGAATTCAGTCTTAGTTTCTAATTAACACTGAATGCAGTTAGTTAGATATGCGAGATATGCGATCTTGCGATGGCGGATTCAATCCAATTTGTCTGTTTGTACCAATGCAAACGTACAAATTTAACTAAAGGACAAAGTTTATCTACTTCATTAAATACCAAAACTGATAAAACTTCTTATTTTGATATTAAATCATTTAGCAAAATGAGAAATTGTTATTTCGACATCCAATTAGAGTAATCTTAATATATTTAAGTGAAAAAATCCCACTATTTATCAGCGTAACTTTGACGGTCTTGTTTAAATAAATCTTTTAAAACTAGAACGTTTTATATTAGTAGTATTAGTACTATTTAACTAAAAAATAATAGTTGTATTTCTTAGTTTTTCTCAACTAATACTGAACTAGAACTGTAGTGTTGGGAAGTAAGATAGTAAAACTTACAGTGGCTAAGACACTATATAATATCCTTGGGCAATTCACACAGCGCTATCTAGTCCCAAGTTGTAGAACTTAGGACTAGATGTTTGTGTTAGCATGTGTTATGAGTACTAGTCCTCAGATATAAATACATAGATACTTTATAGAAAACACACAGACCGATACCAATCATACTTATGAATACAAATATTTGTAACCGTACAAGGAATTGAACCTACGACCATCGCAAGTATGAAAAATACTTTCGAGTTTGATAATTAAATTTGCAATCGATGGAATTGCGTTTACTATCGCTTTGGTCCAGTCCTAATTTTGGCACATTCTTTAGTCGGTTTTATGTAGTGGCTCACAATATAGTTGTCTATATTTTTATAAATAGTACGCAAGTTAATTTATAGTGTGTGCAGGTAATGACACTAAATTTGTGAATAATTGTAAAATTAATATAAATCAATTAACTATATATAATATTTGAAACACAGTTAACAATACAAGTAATAAGATTTACATTGTTGTTTAGTGTCATTTAATTATTACATAGGTATGTAAATGTTACAATACAACTCGTAGAACGTCCTACATGTTTATATCTTAGGTACGAAAAGAAATATATGAAAACTACAACTTCATTGGGCGGTAAATATTTTTAGTTGTGACAAAATTATGAGTATGATTCGGTTAGTACTGAGTGCTATTATTTCCTAACATTAAAATTAGTGTTTAATGATTAATAATGATATGGCGTACTATTTATGAAGATTATCCATTATCATAGGACAATTTAATGTCATTAGTAACATCTAAAATTAAGCTGTTAATCGTCCTAAAATATATAAAATAATGGCACACCCGCTTGGGCTAACGGTATACGCTGGCGGGGCACCAGTGTAATATGATAGGATGAGAATGAGGTTAGGCCGGTGATTAAACAACTAGGAATTAACCACCATGGTTCTGACTTGACCTCATCATCCTCCACTGGTGTCCCGCCAGCGTAAACCGTTAGCGTAGGCGGGAGCACTATTTCATTATCATCCACAAAAAAAAATACCACCAATGGTTTTCTACCACTAACCAATGGGTTTAACCATTCGTCTAAACCATTTAACCATTCGTCTAAATTATATGCAGTATACGAGAGAGACTTTTGTTTTAATAAATTGAGACGATAAATTTACTTATTATTATAATAATTTGTTCGGGTTAAATAACTATTTCTATTTGACCTAAATATACGAGTGTGACATATGGTATCGCTAACTTTTTTGTAAGCATTATGAAGCTCATACTTTTTTCAATCATAAATCTCTCATTTTTAAGGTAGCGTTCGTAAGAAACGTTTTCGATCGACCGTTTTTCTCATCGATCGACTGTCACAATTTTGTTTAATTTTTCGTGTTATTATATTACCTATGACACTCGCAAATAATGTAGCCTTCTAATAGTAATAGAATTTTTAAAATCGGTACAGTATAACCACGCAAACTTTACCTTTTATAAAAAGGTATGCGTGTATACATATTTATATTAGTACATATAGACAAAACTTCAACGATAAACAAACGATAGTGAAATAGTCAAACGATTGTCGTCAAGTTTAGTTAACTGGCAACTTCTGTATTAGCATACGTACCGATATGTTCGTTTGGGTGACAAGAGTTCTTTGTTTGTTTGTACAGAGGCGTTGCTGCAGAGCCGGCCGTTGCCGCACATCCCTGACCTGCCAGATGGCGAGGGTGCAGCCGCAGCCGCCGCCGCCGCGCCCAGCACGCCGCAGCCGCTCGACACCGCCAACAGGTAAGCACCACCAGCACCTACCTCATTCTCCGACGTTCAGAGAACGTTAATAACCTGTTCAATTTTAGAGCAAACCAAAACATATCTCAAAGAAATTAGTTTTGACTCAGTTCAAAGAGTTCACGTTTTGGAACAAAACATTAACATCCCAATTAAATTACTTCTGACTGGGTACAAAGTCATGCTACGAGCATTGTCGATGATCCCGATCTGTCAGGCGACATCGAACTAATTAGCTTGAGGCGAGACTTCACATCGCTTTGTGTGTTCTACAGAATATACAAAGGGCTGTTTCGATGAATTATTCGATTTGGTGCCCACGGCTTTACCATCGCACCGTTCGTCAAAGCGATCTCGGACAGAGCGGTTTCAAAGGAGCTATCTCCCGCGTCCATTTGGATGGGGAAATTAACTACCTACCGAGTGCTCTCCAGAGACTATAATGGAAATTTTCATACAACAAGCTATATGTGTCTATATACATATAAGTGCAAATATTATGGCCATGACATCGGCATCTCACTGTTGTGAATATCAACCGTACCGTTTTACAACCTCATTTGCAGCCAGATTTCACTAAAACTATGCGACATATTCGGGAGTTGTTATTATAGTTATTTTCGCCAGGTCCCATGTAAAGGCAAAGAGAATATTACTATTGTGATTAGATTAAATAGGCTTGTGTATTATATACGAGTTTGATCTGGCTACTGATGATACAAAATGATTTCTGATGATATGCTGTGCGGTATCTTTCAGATGGACGTCGAAGGAGAACCTACTGGCTCACCATGAAGACGAGGACCCGCAGCTATTTGTGGCGCTGTATGACTTCCAGGCAGGGGGCGAGAACCAGCTCAGTCTCAAGAAAGGTAATATATACAGACTCAGTCTACTTGCTGTTTCAATGTATGTATGTATTATATAACGATTCTCAGAGGGCATAGCTGCTTTTTCAATGTATATCCACTGCAACAAACAATCAAGTACATGGTACATTATTATTCATAGTATGTATATTGTACATTACTTAATTTGCTATTGTGTTCTTTCTATCTTTTATGTTATTATCTATAGTAATGTAATTCATTGTATTTTCATCTTCATTGTTGTATTGTGCTATGATGTGCTAATTAATTTATATTCTCTTTTACCCTGTAAATTGTCCCTCTCCTGTAAGTATATTAATTATAATATTAGTAGATATGGGACACAGTCACCTAGATAAATAAAATAATAATTGCATTTAATAATGTCTAGTAAGACAAATTCAATATTGTCTACTAGGCACTGCTGTATCTAAACTGTGTCACCCCACCTTACATTTTCCTATTTTTATTTAGTATATAAGATCATTATTTCTATGTACATATTGTCAGTTTATCATCATCTGTAATATACATCGTCTCGACCAGCAACATCTTATTATTTACCCGCAACAGTAGATAATGTAACGACGCACTAAAAAACTATGAAAAGAATAATAAGAATGCACTTCAATAGAGGCGGCGATAAGGTACCGGTAAAAACCATCTGCTGCGGACAATCTGAAAGATAGTGGCCACGAATAGAGTAAGAAGTTGGTGGCGCACTGCAGACATTACATAAATAAATATACTAACACAAACATATATGAAATAATAATATAATGTACTCGATAGCCTCGGTGGACTAGTGGTTTAGCACACCGCCCTACTTCCGATGGTCGCGGGTTCGATTGCTCACACGGCACATACATTTATATTCATGATTATGATTGTTTATATCGGTCTGGGTGTTTTTTATGTATAATATGTATTTTTTTTATGAAAATAAATTTATCTATGTATTTGTATCAGTTATATATATATATATATATATATCTACCCATAACACAATCTATTGCTATCTTAACTTGGGTTTGATGGCGTTGTGTGAATTGTCCTGAGAGATTATTATTATTAATAGAATTTATTTCTCTTTGCAAAGTACGCAATATACTGTATTAGTATACATATAAAAAGAAAATATGTAATAATATATAATACATATATATACACATATTCTAACGATATCTACATACTTGAAACGTCAACATGTCCTCACAATTAACATATACTAGTTTAGATTCAGCGTACTAATAAAATAGTGCATACAAAGTATTATTCGTGTAGATTTGTATGCCGCTAATAATTTTGTCGGCATCACGGTGTGATTTGTCGTTGCATCTGATATTGAAGACGGCCGCGAGCCGCAGCGGTCCGGATGTTTCATTGCTATTCTTATTGCACATAAAGTAATAAATTACCGAGGCGGACTTTGTATTCTAGAACCGACTGCAGTACTCGACCCCTGTCTTAGCCATTGTTGCGGGTGACTGAAAATTACAGGGATACATAGCCTAGATTCATATTCCTTAGGATTGATAAAATGCGAGATTTGCCCTGGGCTTCACACATCTAGATTGAATTATAAAATGTTTCAGAATATATAAATGTCGGGCTATAGCCTAGATCCTTATACCTCGGAAATGCCAAAACGCGGCGTTTATTCTGGGGTTCACACGACGGTCTCAGGATATTGTTAAATATAAAACGTTACTGAATATATAAATTACATACATAATTAAATATTGTACAATTTCTTTAAGACACACATTACATGTACTACAATATATTTGACACACAATTGAAGTATATAAACTTTAACAATAGAACTTTAATAGTGTTCAAACTTATGATTTAAATTAATTATGGTCTATGGTCGGAACTCAATTCCGACCAGTAGTTCAAATAATATTCGATATATTTTTTACATATATTTCTAATTTTAAAACTATGGACTCGTACTGCTATTCTCTCTTCTGCTTGTAGTGCCCAACAGAGTTCACAATTGATCTTCTAAATTTGAACTTGTTACTGTAAATGTTATGGAATGCACTACATAAAAAAAGTACATAAATTCTATGTCTATTATGCTGGTCATGTATATAACGACGGTTCCTCTTTTCTCTCAGAAGAGGCGTCGGTTTGTTTGGTATTCCTGTTATCCTACTTCTTAAAGTTAATTAATATTAAGTTAAGTTATATATTTTATTTATGTATACTTTACTGAAAGCTTCATTCTCTCAGGTGGTCTGCAAGAGATTGCAATAAGCTATAAGACCGCCTTTTTTTTTACATTTATATTTTTAATTATAAGTTTGTTAGGTTAAGTTAATTATAAGTTTATTTTGTCAATATTTTTCTCTGCACAATAGAGTTAAATTATTAGTTGGTAATATATGGCGGTGGTTATTACAGGTGAGCAGGTGCGGATTATGAGCTACAACAAAAGCGGCGAGTGGTGCGAGGCACACACACTGGGCGGAGGAGTGGGTTGGGTGCCGAGCAACTACGTCACACCGGTCAACTCGCTGGAGAAGCACTCGTGGTACCACGGGCCCATCTCACGGAACGCCGCCGAGTACCTACTCTCCTCTGGGATCAACGGCAGCTTTCTGGTACCGTACCTTATAATTAACTAGCCTACTAATTCACATTTTTTTACTTGGGTAAATCCGTATGGAGTGGGTTCCTCTCCCGGCCCTGGGCAAGCAGACCTCTTACCGGCTAAAAACTCCAAGGTGTTCTTTATCTTAATCGTTTGATAGAGTTACGTTGAGAGACATGGTTAATTCCTGATGAATTTGTCATATGGGTTAGCTGGCCTAACTTCATGCTCATCTTATCATCCTTCACTGGTACTCCACCAGCGTATACCGATAGCAACCATTTCATTATCATCCATTAAAACAAATCAAATATGTGTAATTATCTATTTCATAATTTTACACATAACTCCAAAGTAATGAGACTACACCCTGGTACTATCTACTTGGCTGTCTCATCCTTTATATTCATACATTTGTATTCATGGGTGTTGGTATTAGTCTCGGTGTTTAAAAAAAAAACAACATTTGTCATATGTTGTAAATAACCTCAGTCTGCTTTTGTTCTAACATTGCCTTTAAAGTAACACGTCACAAACCTTTAGTTAATGGATGTAATTACGCTACTCCACTACACATCCTATATGTTTGTAGCTCACTCATGCATAAATAAATAACTCCTTTTGAAAGTTTACACTTTTTCCTGAGGAGATAAAAACCATCGTTCCTAAGAATATCCTTCAATTCCTGTCGCTGACGGGTCTAGGTAGCGAATTTTGAAAAGGGACACTACAATAGATCTATGTATCTATGTAATGCTACAGGTCCCTGACCATATTCATAACAATCCAATAATAAGAAATAAAAAAGGGATGTAATTATTTATGTATTTTAATCCCGATATATAGCACCTAAATCCACTATCGGAAATATATCATTATGTATACAACTTAACTACATGTCATATTATCAGCTGCCTCATCGACATAGTTTATATGCTTACTAAGATTATTGCGCGACCTTCATTACTATACATATATTCGCTGATTTCGCTAAATGGTACGGTCAATGAATTTAGCTTGACCTTGTTTTTTAATAAATAGTCTTTAAAACAGCAACTTTAATTATACTCTACTAGGACTTATTAATTTGGAAAACATGGCACGTAACAAAATTTGTTTAGAGCTGTTTTCTAAATCACTGTCTATAGTAGCTTCATAAAAATATTATTCTAAAGTGAACATTCATGAGTATGATTGTTTGTATCTGTTTATGTATATTATGAAATTTAACTTAGCTTGGGACTAGAAGGCGCTGTGTGCAATGTCCTTAGATATGTATTATTATATATGATTTGAAGTCTTCTTTAAGTAATAGTCGCCTTACTTACTTATGAAAACTTAAATAAAATATATTTGTATATAATGCTATTGTATAAATACAGAAATAATCAGATATCTATTGTTGAAAAACAAAATATAAAAAAATACTTAGACAACATAATAGTTCCTTTTTTCATGTTGTTTAACAATGAAGATTCAGATTAATACCTTTCGAATCAAATATAATGAATAAATTATATATATACGTGTTTTAGTGAGTATATAATAATATCGATATTTACGATTTGAATCTGATTCTTTTAACGTGGAAGATGTAAATAGAGTGAACAATCAGTTTGATGTACATTCTTTACATTGTTGTTTCTTTTTTGTGCAGGTCCGCGAATCCGAGTCCAGTCCTGGTCAAAGGAGCATTTCCCTTAGGTTTGAGGGTCGCGTGTACCACTACCGCATCAACGAGGATTCCGACGGGAAGGTACGTTTTCACTATGTACACACAAATCATGTGTGTGTCGTGACGTCATAGAATTTAGTTGTGTTCCCAAACATTACTTTATGTAATCAGAAAAATCAAACAACAAACAAGCTGAGGGCTCAAGTTTTAGCAAAAGATTATTGTCGGCTGTATACATGAACTTAACTACAAACAAATCACGTTATCGTATCACGCCCGCGATACTACTTATGTTGTCGGGGCGAAAGGTATTTTTAGTAATGAATGGAAAACGAAATTCATTGCTAATGTTGTAACATATCAGGTCGATCTCCACGAGGCCCCGTTTTTGGTAAATTGGAGTTATTGCATGCATTTGAAAACCACTCTCTGCTATTCCGGAAACTAACGTATCTGCCACTTGCAGGTGTACGTGACGTCGGAGTCAAAGTTCGGCACGCTGGCGGAGCTGGTGCATCACCACTCGGTGCTGGGTGACGGGCTGATCACGCAGCTACTGTACCCGGCGCCCAAGCGGAACAAGCCCACCGTGTTCCCGCTGGCGCCACCCGACGAGTGGGAGATCGACCGCACCGACATCGTCATGAAGCACAAGCTGGGCGGCGGCCAGTACGGCGACGTCTACGAGGCCACGTGGAAGAGATGCAACATCACCGTATGTATCACCACACCTATCAGTACGAAGTCGCAAACCCTAAAGAAAATCGAAGTCGTAAAACCTTGATTAACACTATATATTATTGAAGTTGCGAAATTATAGACTCTAGTCTTATATCGTGTTTACATAGGTATGGGTATTTATTTTTATGTATATTGTGAATGTATTTACAAAAGAAAATATCTTCGTATTTATATCAGTTGTCTAATAGCAATATCATAAGGCTTTGGACTATATAGTGTTGCATAAATTGTCCAGGGATATTTTTTTAGTCTCCATGATAAAATGAAACGGAGTATAAATTATTTTATCAACTTCTACAATGAGCTATCCAGAATAGCTTATGAGGATTTATGATTTATTCAAAAGACAGAAGCTTTTGGGCTTGAAGCTTTCGGGCGTGTCAGAGCGTGCGTGTAGAAAATTATCGTGCATTATGCAAACGTTCGCAGGTGGCGGTGAAGACGTTGAAGGATGACACGATGGCGCTGAAGGACTTCCTGGAGGAAGCGGCGATCATGAAGGAGATGCGGCACCGCAACCTGGTGCAGCTGCTGGGCGTGTGCACGCGCGAGCCTCCCTTCTATATCATCACGGAGTTCATGTCCCGCGGGAACCTGCTGGAATATCTGCGGGCGGCGCGGGAACCAGCGCCAGATGCTGTCGTGCTCATGTACATGGCTACACAGATCGCCTCCGGCATGAGCTACCTGGAGAGCCGTTCCTTCATTCACAGGTACTGTGTATAAGGATACATCCTGCCGGCGCTGCGGTCACTCGTACTAATATTTTTATTAGTTTTGAGCTCTTAGCACCTATAACACTGCGACTTGCATAGATCTATTGTACTCGCCCTTTTTCAAAGTTACTACATGGACCCATCAGAGACAAAAATTGAAGGATCACTCATACCATACTGCCCTAACCGATTTCCACCCGGGCCTCTAAAATTAGCTTGATGACTCTGGTGGTCTATTACGCCATCTTGCTTCTGGTCTTGATGGTCACAGGTTCGATTTCTCGCACGATACCAGATCGATACAAATAAACTTAATCATGAATACACGATAGTTATATTCATAATTAAGTTTATTTTTCGATATTATAAAAGGGAACCATCCATGTTTTCTTTTTATAATATTTACAAAATGTACACATTTAAGTATTTCTTCCTATCAGTTGTTTACTACCCAAAGTACCACCATGCTATAAACTTATTTTCTGGTACCCATTGTAGTAAATATAACCACTGTTTAGTTTCAGGCAGTGTGTAGTATGTCTCGAGGCTACATTTTTTTGACAGACCCTTTATACAAGAATATCATCACAGTTATTGCAAAAATATTGACGATTTATATCCAGAGTACTAAGATCTTCATGTCTGTGATCTTCTTCCTGTAATTTTACTGGGTGGATAAGGCTACCCTTCAGTGGTCTTAGTGGTTTACAAAACCTCCTTCTCGTCGTCGATTCTCGCACGTTACAAATAATTGTATTCATAAGTATGATTGTACTGGGTCTGGATATTTCCTATGTACATTATGTATGTATTTAAAAATGTATATATTAGATGTCTAGTATCCATAACACAACCCTGCTTGGTTGATTGGTATTAGATGACTTATGTGAATTGTCCAAAATAAAAAAACAAAAACTGTTGAATAACAAAGGAGGTTGACTAATAACGTGGGACGTATTCAGGGACTTGGCGGCTCGCAACTGCCTAGTGGGCGAAAGCCACCTGGTGAAGGTGGCGGACTTCGGTCTGGCGCGGCTGATGCGCGACGACACGTACACGGCGCACGCAGGAGCCAAGTTCCCCATAAAGTGGACCGCGCCCGAGGGCCTCGCATACAACACCTTCAGCACCAAGTCCGACGTGTGGGCCTTCGGCATACTGCTGTGGGAGATCGCCACCTACGGCATGTCGCCCTACCCCGGCGTTGACCTCGCAGACGTCTACCACATGCTCGAGAAGGTAACCTTTGCTGACCGAAATGTATATATCTTAATAATATAATAAATGCGAAAGTTTGTAAGTCTGGATGTTTGTTATTCTTTGATGAAACTTTACAGTAATATAGGTTATGTATCAGGTTATATTTTATATTGACATTTAACGCAGGTGAAACGGCAGGCACAGCTAGTGTTTTATCTTTCAGTTGTCCCGTTGCATATAGTTAATTTGATTTAGTAGTTTTTGCCAAGACTTTCTCACGAGACTAAAGTATGGGGTTGTTTAAGAAGGGTATGTTAAAGTTACTTAAGGGTCAGGAACGTGCACGTGACACCACTGGTGTCTATGGCGTCTATAGGCTATGGTAACCATTTTGGGCAAATGAGCTGTACGCTTTTTTGCTACTATAGTAGTATAAGAATGTCTCAAACGTGTGATTAAATAGCTTAATTATCAATAATATTTTGGTATATTTAACGGAAATCGAAACGCATCTTAAATAATAACGCATTAAATCTTAAAAGTTTATTTAATATAAAAATAATAATATTTGAAATAAAAAAACAATAGTAACAATGAGTGAGTGCAGGTGCACGTTATTGCATTATAAGCAAGATGATTACATAAATCGAGCCTCAGCCCAAAAAGAGCCATAATAGACCGCGACTACTATGCGCCGACTCAACGTAACGACTTTAATGACTTGTTTACACTTTTGGCGAGTACTTACATACAAAGGATTTATGAACGATGAATATACCAACTCCATAGACAGGCCGTGTTCGGTACCGGCACTTTACCACGAAGTGAAGTGCTACCTACACGTATTTAAATATATAATTTTGCCTATATCCATATCTATTTTATGTTCTGTACAAGCAGAAAATCATAAAAAGAAATCTAAATTGAAATCGGAGCTGGTATATCTATGGTCGTTTTAATAATAACTCTATCGTTTTCGGTCGCTGTAAACTTTTGTAACATAACAGGGCCAGTTTAAGTGTGTTTGCATATTTATAGTTCTTGTAGACTCCTACATTCGTTTTAAATTAATCATAATAAGATTAATTCTTATTATTATTGTAAAATTTAAGAAAAAATGGCTAGTAAACAGCCGTGTTTAAGAGACGTTGAAAACGTAGTATAAACAGACTTGTATATTCATTGGCCGGACATCCTAAATGTATTATATTATTTGGTATTGTGTAAAGCGGATTCTGAACTCCTGTTAAGTCAAATTGACGTAAAAGCCAGTGGGGGCGCGGCTAGCAGTGCGAGGCATCGGTGCACAGGTGCTTCTTGCAGAGCGTGCACTGAGGGCGACTGACGGCGATACGCGAAAATATCTCGGAGGCTGACAGCTCTTTGCTCAGTTTACTGCACATGGAGTACGACACGGTCTTCTTGGAGAAGTCTTTGGCTGGTACGCAGGTTCGCGCGCGCACCGGCCCGATCTCCTGGCCGGTCTCCACTGTACAACAATACGACGCAATTATACATTTGCCGCATTTATACGGCAAACTATACGTCGTTCCACTATTAGTTTAGTGCTACTAATGTCTTGTGTTGCACCCTTTTAGTCTACGTACGTTCTACTTGGTTTAACGCAATGATCTTAACTTAACAAAATTCAACGAATAAATTCCTCTTTTGACTTTGTTGGTATACTAGTTGAACAGATTGTCTACTAACCTTCCTATGATAGCGTGTTATGAATCTCCCCACAATACAAACATTTATGTTGAATAGTATATCTGTTAGAATGTTATGTATATATCTACTCCAAAAAATATAGAAATATAATTAATTATGTGTGCATAGTTTGGTACTAGACTACCGAGGCGCAATGTAATATGTTTATTATTTATTGATTAATCTTGGAGACGGTTTGCAACTTACCTAACTTAGCCGACTCGGATGTGATGACGATGCATAGGAATGCCATCCCGGGTATGTAGCAGTCAATATTCGGCACCTGTAATCGATAGCTGGATTAGTTACGTCTTAAAAATACGTACTTACGCGAATGTTGTTCTTGTTTGTCGTGTATGATAAATAATATAGAAGTTACTGGACTACAGTTTATGGAAGGTGTACATGAGGTGTTTATGATCGTTAGCTGTATGTTTGACATTATGCACATAGTAAGTACTTTTGTTTGTGGTGTCCGACCGAACTTACGGTAAGAAATCGTATGTTCATCCTCCGTCTTTTTAATGTTAGCTAGTTTCGGTTTACGGTGAAATTTGCCTTCACAGCTCTAGCTTTATTCACACATATTTGTTCCTGAGACAGCTTCACCATACGCAACTTGTTACATCATTAGTTTATTGTAAATGTATAAAATAAAATGAGTGTCTTATCCCAGATCGGGTAGTTAGGGGAATGTGCAACTGTCGACATCTTCGCGACCGTAGTATTAGACATCCCAATTGTGCTAGATATTTTTGAATGTAACATTGCTGGGGCTACTGCCACCTGTGTCAAATTAATCGATAATTTTAATTTGTATTGGTATTCCACCCCCGAACCGGCGTTTTGGTGTCGACCATATGGCAGCCCACAATCTCTGGCCACAATACTTTCAATAAATTAGTAATTAAAAAAAAAGAGAACTATGTAAGTATGGTGTTACGGACCGTAATGTTAGCGTAGTCGGGATGGTCCGGGTCCCAGCATCCGGGGTGGTCGAACGATAGGCAGTTGTAACACTGGATACCCTTGGTGGTCGGCGACACGAACTTCTTCGGCTTGGATTTTTTATGTTTGCCTGTATGTCAATATTACTTTGTTAGTAAACTGTTCATTGATGAGTGCCGCTAGGAAGACGGAACAATAGGTCCTTCATAAGTATATAAAGTGGATCAAAAGCAGAGAGAGAGAGAGTCTTACTGAAAGTCAAACATTTTAGTCATTTTGTTTTACTTTAACAGCTGTTAAACCTAGTCTTGGCGACATCTGTGATTATAGAAATATAGTATTTGACAACAGAACCTTAATAATGTAGTGGTTTTATAATTAATTATACTATTTAATTTTTAGACTATTATTATACTTTATGTAAAAGAGTAGATAGGTAAAGTACACACCTAGCACAGAGGCAGATAATAGCAGCATATAGACCAGGATTGTTTTCAGCTCCTCCATGTCGATGTATGTAATCACGTGGCAGTACAGCAGTCGGTGTGGTGCGGCCCTCTGTAGCAATCCGCCGCTACTAGTAATGCAGTGGACGCGTTGCAATTTTATACTCGGCGCAGCCGAGTTGTAGTTTCCGCGCATTACACAGGATGCTTACAATCACTCGTATATTATTTTATTATGCTCCTTTTCATGTCCCTTCAGGGGCAAGAATAGAATCTTATATTCTTTGGAGCGATTATTTTTATCTTCTCAGGATGGAGTTTTTAGTTTCAAAAGTCAAGAGTCATTTCGTTTAAGAATTAGTAAACTACAGCCAGAATTTTCGTTCTTACGTCAATACATGACATTTTACACCAAATTCAAACTATTATAGTTACATTGTGTGAAGTTAATGTATTAGTTTATTTGTCAACTGTACCCTTAACAATAGGCTTATCGACCGCCATTCGAATGTAAACTATTAACATGTCCATAGAGTTATTTACACATGTAGATCCTTTGTAATGAATAATCTATTTTATTTAGTTGTATATTGTTTCATATGTATATTTATACATTTAGGTGTAATAATTACTGGATTATACCACTAAATACTTAACTTACATATTTTTTTAATAATCTTTCTTGAAATACACGTGAACATACTTAAGTGAATTATTTATTTGTTTTTCCTGGTTTCTATATACTTTTACTATACTTATCTCTATTGACTTTTTTATTGTTCTAAATTTATACAAACATGTATAAATTCAGAACAATAAAAAGTTATGTATTTAAAAAGTTCTGTATAGATTTAAATATAACCCCAAGATTTTAAAATTCTTATCAGATTGTCACAGAGATAATTACTTAATTTAAAAACTTATCGCACGTGTGGTGTACTTATGATTGTTATCGACTTAAATCTTTAGTGGGCCTTATTTTAATGAATGATAAATGGTACAATGTGATAAGGGGTGCCTCATAGGATGATACAGATACAGGTACAGGATAGTATAGAATGATAGGACGAGCATAAAGCCATGTTAGTCAGCATCGTGGCGAAATTCACAGGAATGAACCATAATGCTTTCCATGGAAATCATGTGGAGTTCGCCTTGGTAGGGTACATTGCACTGCCAGGGTTCACGGTTGAATGTTTCGATCCCGTAACTCCGGCACCAAAACGCTCGGAGGACACCAAATGGTTTTAGCCGGTGGGAGTCCGGCAGTATCCGCAGGCCTCCCCCGGGGCGTGCGGATATCCATGACGGATTTACCCTTGTAAAAAAAAAAGGGTACAGTGCTAGCAATGGGTCCACAACTCCTCTTTATTAACGATCCCTCCTCTGTGACAGGCACTGTTACCAACAGAAAGCCCCATGATTGTTAATATTGTACAGGAGGTTGGTGTACGTTGAAGCACCATGTAATCGAGCCCTGGAGACTAATCATCGTATTGATATGTTATTGTTGTACGCTCCCGGGCGCGCGCGTGCCGCCATACTGCGCACTCATTTCTCAGTTATTTGTATACAAATATTGTTATTGTTTTGCACTCGCGTCGTGAATGCGACTATGGCACAGCTTACTGGCGCAGTTGTTGATTTGTAGAGGAGTGATACTGCGATCGGCATTGCTCTGTGCGCGCGCTGTGTTTCTTTATACAATGGACGTATTAGGAGCATCATATTCATTCATAATTCGATAAGGAACTTGACATTTATATGTTAATTTCTATAGTATTGTAGAAAGTGTATTTTGAGGTGTTCATGATCGTTAGCTGTTAGTTTGATATGCATATAGTAAGTAGCTGTATTTGTGGTGTACGATCGAACTTTCGGTATCAGTTTTAGCATAGTACGGCTTAAAGATGGGGTTCCGCTTAAATTTTCATGAAACTATTTGCTAGTTTTGCGCTGCGATCGGATTAGTTCGGTGTATACTGCTACATTTTGAACTTGATAAATTAACTTTACTTCATATTATTATATTAACAATAAGGGATTCTATATAGTTTATTATTTTAATTCAATATATTTTTAGTAAGTTTTGTGTAGTATGTACAATTAGTGAATATCGAAGGTTATATGCATATATGTTTACGTCACTTTTTCATGATTCCAAAATAGAATTAATATGATATTATCGTAGTTTATGTATTTGGTTGGGGCGTAGGCAATTATTGTAGATGACTAATATGTAACAGCCGTGTTGTCTGTTTGTGTATATTGACCGGGCATGTTTGTTGCATCTGCGCAGGGCTACCGCATGGAGTGCCCGCCGGGCTGCCCGGGGCCGGTGTATGAGCTGATGCGTGGCTGCTGGCAGTGGAGCCCCGCCGACCGGCCCAGCTTCCGCGATATTCACCACGCACTCGAGCACATGTTCCAGGACAACTCCATCACAGAGGGTATATACACAATGTATTTTAAAAAATCTTACTAATATTATAAATTTGAAAGTTTGTGAGTATAAATGGATGTTTCTTACACTTTCCAACAAAAACTGCTGAACGGATTTTAATGAGACTTTACAGTAACATACCTTATACATGAGAATAACACAGGCTTTAATTTAAACAAGGCTTAAATTTTTACAGGATATAATTTTTTAATTTAAAAAGATATAATGTAAATTGGACGCTATATAATAATAAGTATGATGCAAACGAGGTTGCGAGTCAATAAAAAGAAAATAACCTGCTAAATATGGTCCCCCATCACAATGTTTATTATAGAGGTGGAGAAGCAACTGCAAGAGGGCGGGTGCTCCGGGTCCGGGACTCCGCTCTCGGTGAAGAAGGGCGGTGTAGCTGTGGGCGGTGGCGTGCAGATGCGGCGCCCGACCAACAGGCGCGGCAAGCAAGCGCCCACCCCGCCCAAGCGAACCAGGTCGCTCACCACTCACTCGTTATGATACCCACCCTGATATTGTTTCACCGATAAATTTTCATAAACGAAAGAAAAGTATATTGTATGGCAATTAAAGTGTACAATAATCTTCCAAACGATATTATCAGTTCTCATACATTAATTAAACGTAAACACAAAAATTAGTTGGCGCTGTAATTTTTAGTGTCCAAGTATATTTGACGAATACAAATACTTTCTTATAATCTACATTCCTGTTAAATCTTGCTGATAGAATTTTTTTTACATGACAACTGTTCCAATAGGTCCCCAATAAAAATATTTTTATATCATGTTTCACAAAACTAATTAGAGCTATCTCAGTTTTTTACCTTAAGGGGGATTCAATTTGGCACCCATGAATTGTCAACCACCTTGTAATATATTTGTAGAGTCGATTATGAATACGTATAATTACCATATTTATTCAAGAGTGCCTACAAGATTGAATTTATACCGTGGCCTTATAAATACAAGTATTACCTGAAATGGCACGCGTGTTGCGTGTATGTATGAGCCGACAGTGACGTAGTTATATGACCCGCAGCCTGCTGTCGTCGTGCAGTTCGTTCCGCGAGTCGCAGTACGCAGCCGAGGAGCACTCGCCCCACGATGACTCGCTGGCTTCACTTAACGGTTGGTACATAACAAGCACGCACACACGCACGCAAACACGCATACACACGCACGCACACCTGTACAAACACACACACACACTCGTGCCCAGTTTAAATCTACACATTAGTGGTAATAGCGGAATGCTGTATGTATACAGTTCATTGGCTTCAAATTAATAACAAATTAGTATCTGCCATATTTTTTATTTTTATTGTAATGACAAACAAGCCTTAAATGATAAATAGAATACGTCGTCTACATATATACTAGGTATAGCACTACATCACGTTATTATATGACGCACGCGATACCACTCACCCATTCATTCCGCATTACTAAAAAGTCATGCCTCTTGTCGTGTAATTTCAATCTATTACCTCACCCTTCAATCGAAACATATAGTTTATAAAATAGGCTGATTGGTGACTGCAATGAATAGACAGAGTTTAACAAAAATGGATTATAATTTTTAGTATTCAAGCTTTTATATTAAAAAAATTGCAAAATAAAAATATACAGTAATAAATATATATTTATATAGACGTCTCTAATTCGTATAATATAAGTCATCAAATATATTAGTAAGGTTAGTTAGTTATGTTTTGTGTGACATTAGGTGATATGGATATGACCGCATAAGTTCGCGTGATGACGTGATATACTTGTATATGGGGACGCCTGCCACTTGTCACCAGGTGGCTGTCAGCTAGATCTCACTGCAGTTCCATAAAGTCAAAATTCATTATTCATATAGGATATTTTTTGCCAGTTAAAAAAAAATATACTATCCGTATCGTTTTGTATGTCCATCTATTTCAGTTGCGGAGTACTGGCATTGAACTAGTAATACATTTGATTTATATATGTTTTATTGGAATTTTTAGATAGCAAAGTATATCTCTTCCAGTCATCCTAAAACAGCGTGATGAAGTATTTTCAATAGGTTTTTTAACTAAAAATTAAATTAAATTCTTTTAAATGTGTCCAAGTTTAATTTATAATAAATTCAAGCATTATCTCATATACAAACGAGCGTAGTAATATTGCGTTGCCGTTTGTTAGCATCTGTTTAGACATACACGGAGAATAATATCTCGCTGTACATTAACAACTCCACAATACACTGAGAGAAAATTGAACATGCAACCACTGCAAGTGCATTGTATTCGTGGGTGTGATAGTATTGCTTTTGTTCGCATACACCTTTACGTAATGCTTACACACAATATTCCTTGTTTCACTCACTTACTATAACGCCATGTTTACCTTTATTTTTCATACCTTCTATTTTTAAAATATGTGTAATATATAATGCGTCGATTACAACTAGTTTTTTGTCTGTTTGTCCGCTCACTCAGGTGTATAACAATAGATAAGAACATTTTGTAAGTATATAAATATACAGGCAGCGGCCCTCTGCCGCTACATTTATGTCTATCTGTCTATCTATCTATCTGTCTGTCTATCTATCTACCTACCTATCTATCTATCTGTCTATGTATGTACTTATCTAAATACAATGTGTAACATCGCATATATCTATTGTTTATATAAGTACTATGCTTATAAAGTAACTATGTGTGTACATTATATTGCGTAGACGTACAGCGCATCTGAGGATATGGGCACGTACTTAAGGCGTAGTTACACCAAGTGAAACAATCCAAAATATTTTTATGACGGGCTTAGTAAACGTGCTAACGTTCAAAGAGCATTCGGAGAGTAGGTAATGTGTCGTAACTAGAATGTATTCACTACTACGTTATTGTTGAAATACTTTTTATGTGTTAAATCACATTGACGTTATTTGTTGTCTAACTAGCTGGATAGGATATTTAGATCTCAGTATATTAAGCATATATTAAATAAATTTTATGTAATGTAATGTATGTAACACTAATCCTGAGCAGAGAAAATTTGCACTCAGTGTACTAGTAGAATATTATTGACCTTGTGCTCAAACACTGTTCTGAGCGGGGCTCACAGCGTGTATTTACTCATGTGTAGTGTAGATTAGTGAATGAATTGCATAGACATAGTAGTGTCGTTGTATCTACTTCTATAGTTATTTGATTTTCGCACCGTCGTAATTACTGTATAAAATAAAAAGTATAGCAATTGAAATTGTATATCGTGTCAAAAAGTGTTATTAAAAAGAAATTTATGTATGTATGTAAGTAGTATTTATATATTGGTCACCGCTGTGGTATATAGCGGTCGAATAATATATGTAACTACTAACAAAACGTGGGACATTGTAGAGTTTGGTTTTTTAAGAGATCAAAAATTTACTGCAAGCGAAACAATATTAAAATAAAATCTTATATCAACTCACCAGATTATTATTGGATTACATAAGGGAATGTTTGTACACACTCTTGTGTATTTCAAATAAGAATCTTCCTTGTTACTTTCAGTTAAATATGACTGTGAAATTACTGGGTGTCGTGCTATTATGAATTCCATTCTAAAGCTGTTTAAGAGTTCCTCGGTATTAAAAATAATATGAATGTTTATAACTCAAATATATTTGGTTAACAATAATAATTCCAATACTCGCGTATTTGTTGCCTCCTATTTATGTCGAGTGACACCTATTTGTGGCAATATTGCAAGCAAAATATTGTCGCTGTGCATGAATATGTTAATATTAATCTGTATTATATTAAATGGGTATGATGTGAGCGAATACTATGTTATGGTACTGACGGTAAATTATAGAGGGTGCAATGACCGCAGGGGGGTCGCGCGGGGCCGGGGGCGGGCGTGAGGCTTCATCCGAGGGCTCACCGGCGGAGGCAGCCGCCGATACAGACGAGTCTGCAGCCGGCGGTGACCTCCGCGTGAGAGCCAGACGCCGCCCCCACGCGCACCCGCACCCGCACCACGCCGCAGCGCATGACCTCCAACCCAAGGTACCTCCTACGGAAAGGAAATCAATTAATAATGTTACATTATTGAGCACCAAACAAGACCATACAAAAACAGACAAAATGTCACTACATATTATAAAACAAAGTCGCTGTCGCTGTCTGTCCGTCTCTATGTATGCTTAAATCTTTAAACCTACGCAACGGATTTGAAGCGGTTTTCTTTAATAGCTAGAGTGATTCAAGAGGAACGTTTATACATATAATACATGTACACCCATGTTCCCATTATATCTAGAGTCGGATACATTTGCGCCAGAAAATTCTGTTCTGGGTTGTCTGAGTAGTAACTCTGTCCTCTGTCTGGCCATCGGCTTCTTAATATTGTTCCACCAAGAACCGGGTGACCTGAATCTTCCTCTTGGTATCTTAAGCACTTTAAAATAACAACCCAGTCTGTAATAAACCAATAAAAACATCATATTTATTTTTGGCAACTATGTTGTGTTTGTTTTATACATTTTGATTAGCAAACGGCTTGATGTGATGGTAATTGGTAACCGCCGATATACATGAATAATACTATGGATATCACGTTGCCATGTTATGCCTATGATACGCCATATACTATTCCGATTCCTAATTCTTGTCTGTAAATTGCCTTATCTCCCTCTACCAACGTGCTTTTTATAAAATCTGCTTTAGTAAATTTTATATTATCTATACCCTACCTATATCTCTGTCTAATTTAGGACTAAATGTATTATTAATTTATAGTTTTATTTCATACCAAATCTTATCTAACCCTGCCGCAAGCAACGTTCTTTGTATTCTATTTTAAATAATGAAATATAGTGACGAAGTTATAAAAGTATAAATGCCTCCAGCCTTCACAATGTGTATATGAGACACTATGAGCAGCACTATGTATGTGCTCATGGTGCTAAAGTTATATCTATAGTCGGCTAAAATTATAGCCTACTGCTACTAAAATATTTAAAAATTATTACAGCAGGAAGTACAAGTGGCCGCTTTGGAAGTGCAAAATGTGAAAAGGGCTATTCATCGGTACGGCACATTACCGAAAGGAGCTCGTATTGGTGCATTTTTGGAGTCACTTCGGCAGAGCGGCGGTGGCGGCGGCGCGAGTAGCAGCAGCAGTGCCGTGCGACGTGAGCCACCGCAGGACGAAGCGCGGTCTTTATCGCCACGAACGGCGCGTGCTCAACCGCATATGATCCGGTCCAACTCTTCCGGTGGCGTCACGGCTCCGGCGCCAGCATCGCCCCGTGCAACCCGTGCAGCTCCCCTGCGATCATTCGACGGCCCGGCGAAACCCCGGCCCCGACTTGCCGAGTTGGAATTTCCGCCTCCGCCGGTAGACTTGCCTCCCCCACCAGAGGACACGCGGCCTCCGCCGCCACCACCGCCACCGGATCGCTGTCGGGACGCCGGCACCGAAGCCGAGGGAAACGATCCGTCGCCCGGAATCGATGCCGAACAGAAGCTCGCTAAGCGAACTATGAAGGAGATGCTAGAGTTGAAATTAGTCGCGGAAATTAAGGAGCGGGCCGACAAAAAGAAACAATTAAAAGACTCTCCGCCACCGCACGAACTAATAGAAACGCATACTTCGTACGGTGACCCCGCGGCGCGGCTCGTCACTGAATTATCGGCCAGTTTAAACATGGACGCATTACGTAAGTCCGATAGAAAAGTGGATGGAACTAAGTCCACGGACAATAAAGACACGGTATCGCCGATAGACTTGAAAGCTAGTCTCAGAAAGACCATGTATAATAATAACATTGATCAAAAGAAAAGCGATACGGAGCCTAAAACTAATACAGATTTTAAATCTCAATTGAAGAAGGTAGATACCAATAAGAAAATTAATAATTGCAGTAAAGAACCCGAAGAGTCGGGACGTTCGATAATAGATTTCAAATCGCGACTACGAAAAGTGGACAGCGGATCAGTGGCCACTAATGGCAACGCGAAGAAGCCAGAGCAGAGTTCGCCCGAGGAGAAGGAATTCGACTCGCGGAAAGGCGAAGATTGCGAAAGGAAGAGGTCGGAGAGTGGATCGCTGGACACGAGCGGCGGCGATGAGGAAGACAAAAGACGGAGCACGGGCAGCATCAGCAGTCTAAAGAAGCTTTGGGAGAACAAGGAGACGGAGGAGCGGCTGAGTCCTTCGCTGCGTGCTCGCAGGGAACCGGATAGTGAAGACACGTCGCCAGAGGAGCGTAGTGCCGGCCGCGCCGTCCGTCGCGATGACCGGCCCGCCGTTCCCAGCAAGCCGCCACTCAAGGCCCTGGTACGTAACTCTCCCCGCCTCTCACCGACCCTCATTGTCTCACACCACCCCACATTGCCCAACACCACCCCACATTGCCCCACACCGCCATCACGGCCCCTTAAGCCCCTTTACCGCCCCAAACCACCTTTCATCGCACGTTACCTCTCCGCAACGCATGCTCGATTCGCTAATGTTTGTCCAGTCTCGGATTGTTTTTAATATTCTTGAATGATTGTGTCTTATAGTCCACAGGTGTTTATTATATCTATTATTTCTTCCCGGACCAAAACCTGTTTTGGTGATGGTTAAGAAAGTTCTATTATAAAGCTTAGTGAGAGTCAACTCGCAAAGGTGTAGACATTTGCGAGAGCGCTGCTTCTTATCCGCAGGTGACTTTCAGGAAGTTTCTTATTACAACAATGTTAACAAATATAGAAATTTTAGTACGGGAAGAAATTGGTCAACCAGACCTGGCTCATGGGGTATAACGCCACGTATGCGAGTACGGTTGTTGATTTGTCGAGTGACAAAACTGTAAAGAGGATTCCTATATTGTGTGGTGTGTAATAGTTGAATCTTGTATTATTTGGAAGACCAAACCGGTGGGTAGGGGTGGTATCTACGCGACGCCGTCCGGTTCGCCGGCCTGTGCTCCGTCCGGAGGCGGAGAGGACGCGGACGATTCGGACGGACTGGAGGCGGTGCGCGCCGCACTCCACTGCTGTTTCGATGAGGTATGACCGGCCACGATCACACACCGTCTCTTCTTAGGCTTCTGTTATATATTTTATTTCTTCACTTGACACTTTTGCTTTGTATCTATTGATGTATGGATACATGTTTGTTGTTATTTGATACGAATATTGAATGAATGTGAAATTTTTACAATCACTAAAAATGGAAGCATACATTGGGTTTAATATAATGATTAAGCAGCTGAGTTGTGTGCTATATATATAGATAAGTTGTGGGTTTCTTTTATCAGATCAGGATGAATGATTGAATTTTTTTTTTCTTGAGAATTTCTAAAAAAGGTTCGTTACACCATATATGTATCCATTATGTTGAATTTGTTGTAATAAAAGCAGTCGACGATGAATAAAGAAATCGAATTTTTAAGTGAAGTTCTTCACACTTTTACATGCTGTTCTATAACTTGTTGCCATTGTATTGGTAACTTTTATATGATTCTATTATGAAGGTTTTGATTGTTAATGCTAAAAACCTAATAGTAGCCGTTTTTCAATCTTCACTCGTTGCCAAAATCTTGTCTCTAAAATAAGTATTGTAATATAATATGGTAGTTGTCGTGGGTGATACCGGTCACCGTCCGCTTAAGGGATGGGTGGATTTAATTCCGTTTTGGCAAATGTGTGGAGTGCACGTATGGCGGCGGTGGGCAGGTGCGTCGCGGCGGCGGCGGACGGGGTTCGGTGTGGCGGCTGCGCACGTCGGAGCGGCTGGCGCGGCTGGCGTCGCGGTGCGCGGCTGCGGCCGCCAATGGTGGCTGCGCCCCGCACCGCCGCGTGCGACTGCGAGCCGCCGCCGCCCGCCTCGAGGCTGAGGCACGTGCGCTCGCCTCGCAGCGGCAACGCGCCGACGGCGTCGAGCTCGCGCTCAGGCAGCTCGCCGATGTTGTCGACGGGTACGCCACCCGCCACCCGCCTCCCACTATACGTCACCCGCCATCCGCCACCAATCATCCACCATTCGCAACCCGCCTTCCGCTATCTGTCACCCGCCATTGGCCAATCGTAACGCGCCATCCGCTATCACCCGCCATAGGCCACCCGCCACCTGCCATTTTTCACCCGACATCCGCCATCCGTCACCCGCACCCCGCCATCCACCATTTCGTATCTATTACAAGAAAAGCTAGTAACGATCATTTTTCAGACCGATTTTGATCAACTTTCTTATAATTAATGTATTGTACATTAATCATAAGAAAATTTATCAAAATCCTAAAGCAATTGGATAATTCGAAAAGAAATATCGTATGATATTTAAAATCCTGTTATATAAAAAGATAGACATTTCTTACTCATTTATTTGAACATCACATAAATTCTAAACTTGTCGAGATTTTAAAGGTGTTTCTTACCTTTAAAATCTCGACAACTAAATAAAACGTTTATTAAAATAACTTATCCATGCAGAATAATATACGTGTGTAATTTTTCTCTGCAATAGGTAAACGTCGTGAAGAAGGAGAACGTCATACCAGCGCCACGTAGTAGCCGCCACCACCATCTCTAATGATGACCGCTCCGCCGCCGCTGCAGGGGCAACACTGACTGTATTACAATCACCGCATTTTACATATATCATAGAATTTTCTCAATGGGGCTTTTTACACTTTATTGTAGTTGGACGCCCACGGTTTGACCAATGATCGTGCATGAAACCGTTTTTATCGTCTGCGGAATTTGAAAAGCGACCGTATTTGGAATTAGCACGCTCTCAAATCTAATTCATATAGGTAGAATTATGAACTTTGCAAGTAATTCGCTAAAATGTTTTTTTTACAATTCTCTGTGTATATATATGAATACGTATATTCACTCGATTGGTTTACAATTACGCAATTGATATTATATCGTCTCATTAGGATGCTTAATGATAAACTTGGCTTTCAGTGTAATTTAACGTAATATTTGCACGATAAATAAAATATAGTCGATTATGACGTGCAACACGAAATATTTTCTATTAAAGTTATTCGTATGAGTCATGTATACACCGTAATTTAATGCTAAACTGATATAATTTATAATGGAATAGAACTTGTTCAGAGTTAATCATAATGAATATAAGTTATAATAATTCAGTGATATATCGAAACAGTTTACAATTATCCGTTCAAACCGCGCCATCAGCAGACTGATTTTTATAAATTCTCATATTTGGACTAGTTTTCTCGGATTTTATTATAAATTTGACTGACTTTGTATGTTAATAAATCTATGCTCCTGTATGGATACAGCAGCGTGCAAACCGGCCTAGCCCGGTACACCTGCATGTATGCCATGGAATTACTGTGTAGTGTTAAGTTTAATCGGCCTCGACCGTCACGTCACGTCGACGTCAGGCTTGCAGATTTAGTACAAACGGTGTAATAACGCCGCGCGCGCAGTGACCGACCAGCGAGTACAATCTGGCATCCGTATATTATTTGTACAAGTATTATAATTGTGTGTGTATTGCGTAGTTAAGGCGTCCCGCTGCCCGACGCGTTATTCCTCTTGCTTATGTGTAAAGACTGACAGATGATATTCCTCGTGGAGATTGCGTGATTGCTTGTTTCTAGGTAGGTAGGTTTGAAAGCCGAGCGAGTGACGCTGATCAGACACTGTCGAGCTCCCGTCCCGCTTCCTCCCTCCCTTCTTGTCACAACTGTGCTCGTTTGTGACTAGTGAAGCGACAAGCGACCACCCATGGGGCCCGTCATGTAGTGATTGCGCTGTATATTACGCATGTAGGACCGCGTCGGTCCTTTCCCTACTAATACTAGGTATTGACGTGGTGAAGGGTCCACCAGTGACGGAACACGTGTTTGCTATAGCAGACATTGTTACTAAACTAGTACAGAACCCCACCTAATGTAAACTAAAATTGGTTTAATTGATAACCTCTTGTCTTTTTAAAGTCAAATATTTGCATAATTAATTTTCTCATCACTTTATTAAATTATTGTTTTAATTTATTATACTGGATGTATATATGCTCTTTACATTGATGTCCATTTTTTATTTTTTATTGATTTTTGTTTACAATTTTATTAATTTATATTTTTTTACTTTTCACCGTATTCGATTTTTGATCGGCTTATTGAATTTTGCATGGAAACATTATAAATATAATATTGGATATAAATCCATAATCATATACTGTATGTATAATTGACGTGATATAGTGATAAGTGAGATTTCTTATCATAATTAATAATTTTTAACTGGTACTGAGGTGCTTCTTCCGTATTGGGGTATGTAACCTCGCAGCCGTAGAGTTTCAATATTTTTCAGTAACCTTCATCACAATAATGTCTTCGCAATCATTTTTAGATATAGTGTAGATGATTTAATTTCAGTGCCAAATAATATTTGATTAAGAGGTAGTAATGACGCATGGGAGACAACGCATGGTGTTCCCACAATGCTAGACAGAAATGGTAGGACGACGAGCCCGCCCCGTAAGCCCCTGCCCCACCACACACACACGTATGTAGAGTACTCACGTGTCGCCTCCTACGTACCGTTCGTATGTACCGTTCCTCCCGCACCCGTTTGTTGCACAACAATTAATATGCACAGAATATTTACAATTTGGTGTCCATTTAATGTCTCGACGTCTGTGACATGTCAACGTTTGGTTTATAGTATACATATAAGTCATATATATAAACAGTTTAACGTTGATTCGTTTAATAGAAAAATACGTGAAATGATGAAATTTTAAGATGTTTAAATCTTGAACAAAATTATAAATACTATTTTAGAAACAGACATATATATCATGTTCCTAAGAATATTGGCGTTCACACTTAAAGAACATGCGGTAGAACTAATCTCTCTTTTAACTGTCAATAAAAAAATATTCGGCAAAAAAACTGACAACAAGTATTTTTACTTGAATTTTTATATAGCTTTCTTAAATTTAATTTTAATTTTAATACTACTCTACGAAATATGAACATATATTGTATTTACCTAATTTTTAAGCTATAATATTATTGTGTGCATAATGTATTTATTGTACGTGCCGAAAACTGCGGCATGTATTGAAATGTATGAAGACTATTAATATGTGTCCATGTTAATTAATAGAATTAGCATACAGTATTATTTTAGACTTATAAGTGAATTTTTGGAGTGGATGTTGTTGAACCACTGTGGTTTGCATAATTCAAACCTCACTGCTGTATACTCATTAAATGGACGACCACTTATAATAATTTATTAGTGTAGAATATTTTTAAGCAATCGTTCTTTTCCAGCCTACCTTATATTTCAGGGTACAGTTTCTATCTGTGAATACTGACGAGAAACTTAATTGTTACCCATTTTCAAAAGGCATGTTAACATTAATTTATTTGGCTGTAAATATAATTGATTTATTTATATTTTCCTCGACTGATAGTAACTTTATTCATAATATCATGATGTTTTTATTGACCTCAGCTTCGGACTGATGACGTCCGTGTCTCTTCCCCCACCCCATCTCTCTCTCTATCTCTCTTCCCCCCGGGCCCCGCACCCTCGGTCCCCGACAGACAGACCCCAGCGACGCGCGCTATGGGCCCCGGCCCGCCTTTGCATTTAAAGACTGTCAGTAACGATCGGTTTGTTGTGGGCCTATTTATATTACTGTGAAATTTACTATAATTGTAGTTATGCGTCACAACTGAAGCGTCTTTTGGTCTTGTATAGTTGATATTAAACGTATTAATTATATTATTTGTGAAATATCATGAGACAAACGTATTGTTTAAGTTAGCGTACTGTGATACGGCTTATAAAACTGTAGTATGTGGTCGAAACAAACTACACTGCATTACAGTCAACTACACTACACTACAATACACTGCACTCCACTCGTGCTTGCGCCGCTACGTGTGCACGTGCACACATCGTGTCGTGTCACTGTTCGACATACGAAGGATTTATATACAGAAGGGTATTGATTATATCGCGTGTACAACGTGCACGGTCGCAACTCGGTCGTATGGTGTATTGTATGCAACGAAGTTTGGTTTGTTCCGATCAACAATTATGCTCAATATTTTCATTTTCTCTTTACTTGTATTAATCAAAAATGTTAGGGTATTTTAATAAATTGTATCTATACATATATCTACTATTATAACGATCGCTAATGGTCAAATAGGTGACATTTATATTGAAGTTATAAGTATAATACTGATTGTATGCTAGTCTTTATTATAATGATACATGTATTTCGTTTTAAGCATAAAATATATACGTAAGTTCTTTTAATTAAATTATACAATCATGGAACATTATCTATAATAGTAACCGTGATAACTGTAAGGATTTTATACTTGTGGGCGGGGATTATGGTATAGTCTCCCCCGCCCGCCCCTCTCGCACCATTACTACGTACCAACCGGACGTGCATCGAACTGACGCTCTCTGAACGCAGGCGGTACGCACACACGACGCCTGCGCCACCGGCCGATGCTCAACTTGACGAATTTATTAGAGGGTGACAGGAGCGGGATGGAATATGGAGGCGTAGGCGTTCTCGTGTTATATAAAGGTGATCTCAGACTCAAGTCGTATTAGCCAGGCAAGAGTTGGCCTTCAGCCGCTCCATAAGTCTTTCTGCGGGTTTGGAGTGCCACCTGCACTCGCTCTCTATCGATCGCTGAAGCTGTAAAGGTCAGCTGCAGCCAACAGCATTAGAATCATTCGAAAAAAGAATTTCCGCGCTGTTGAACAAGTTTCAGATCTTACACACTCGGAATATCGTGTAACAGTATGTGTTAATTGTAATTGGACCTGCGTTCAGAGCGAGTCATTGGTTTGATAATACATTTCTATATGTTAGTGGTATTATATATAAATATTTAATCTGTAGATGTCCGTCGTGCAGAGCGGGCAGCGTTCCTCCACTCCGTGGGCCTTAAGATAACTTGTCTGCTTGTATGGTACATTGCCTACATTTCAATGTTTTAATATTTTATAACCACTTCGCGAGTTGCATTTGGTTACTTTTGTTAAATTTATTAACAATATGACTACACTTTAATACTATTATTTTAAAATTTAATCAATGTTCGCGTTAGATTTCTTACGGGGTGAGCAGGGAGATGACAATGTTAGGTACACACTCCCTCGCATTGTAATCAGCATACTACGTCGGTGCCAATTGTAATGTTTGTTTTTAAGTAATTGTAAGTTATTTACATACTAATGCACTAGTAGATATTTAGAAGTACTTAATGCTTTATATAGCTGTCTTCCCACAAATTGTTCCTGTCGCTATACCTGATTAATAAGTGGAGTAACTTATATGAGAATTAGAAGAGAATTTGTTGTGTATTTAGAGTATGAAATAACTGGCATATGGACGCGCAGACCCCGTGAGAAAAATATACATAGATTTGTTCTAAATCAACATTCATTAGGTAGTATACGCATTAGGTAACAGGCCGGCCTATATGTTGGTATCGAAATTTTCATACAATAAAATATTATCGAGTCATATTAGTCATATTTTTGACCACAGTTACAAATTTCTAACTAAATCGTGACCGACTGTACTTGTGAAATGTATATGCATGATTTCACTGCTGAGTGCGTGTGCCTGACACGAAGCAGGGTAGGGCCTCTACTCTACCGGATAGTAGATATACAAGTAGACTCGTCCCAGGAGTGGAGAAGCGCACGCGCTCTCCGTCTGCCCCGTAGTTGTGTATGGTACTAATGTTCTGTGCCATCACATGTCTCGCTCCTCCCCGGCAATCCTGTTTCCCCTTCAGCACCAGCTCGGAACCACCACCCTCGTTTTCCTCGACGATATTATAAGTAATAGATTCCAAAGAATACATACAAATGTCCAATTGTAATGGAAATAAAAAAATTCTTTATGAAAGATGCATTTAACTTTTATTTTTCACCTTCTACGCCTACTTCGTCCTATTATTTAATGAATTTTGTTTTTATTTACTTAAGAATAATTAACACTTTTGAATAGTCATTACATTTTTTTAATCTACCGCTCATTCGGAAGGCGGTCTCATAACAAGAAGGACAAATTTCTGAAAACAGAATATGTTTCAATTTGTCGAATATCGAAAATCCTGTGTAGGACCCTACATCAGTTGAATTTGATCAAGGGCTCTGTCATGTTATATGGTTAAGTTTTTTGTAAATAGGTTAGAATTGTAGTATTATACCTTCACTGCTACATTTTTTTAATAAAGTTAAAAAATCAATAGCTTTAGACAAATTATACATTATAGCTATAAAATATATATGGGTTTGCAGTAGTATTTATAAGGTTTACAGTCTAAGGTGGGTATTTAAAGGTACTCAGCTCATATATTTACTATTCTATATATACTGCAGAAATTCTACGACGTATTAAAATATATCCTCAACACAGGAACAGCTACAGAAGACGAGTTTTTTTATTAATGTGCCTAAGGCAAGCTATTGTTTTAGGTTTAGGGTTTACTGTTAGGGATCAATAAAGG
This sequence comes from Achroia grisella, assembly GCF_030625045.1. Lineage (NCBI taxonomy): Eukaryota > Metazoa > Arthropoda > Insecta > Lepidoptera > Pyralidae > Achroia > Achroia grisella. The sequence continues at coordinate 1,590,439 of NW_026712977.1, read as the reverse complement.
CGGAAAGCTTGCACCTGTATTTCTTAACATTCCATGGATTAATCGGCTCATCTTGTAGCAGAGTGGGGAACTCCGTGCAGTTCCCGGGTGTAGGTTTATGGATCCCCATACGAAATTGTCTAATCTTAAATTATTTTAGGGTTTTATCAAACTACATTTATTTTGCAATTACAAAATTAAGTTTTACAAAGTTTTAAATAAATATTGAAAATGGGAATAGACATTTTTTAATTTAAATACTATTATTTTATAACATCACATTTCAATTAGCAGATACCTAATATTTATTTTGGTTACACAGTAACCAAAATAAAGCATAATAAAGCATAACATAAAATTAAGCAAAGTGGGATTCACAACATATATCTCGAAGTGTAACTTATTTAGACTCAGTTTGGTTCGAGAATTATATTTAAAAAATAACCGTGTTGTTAATGAATTGCAAGGAAATATATAGTTTTAATTTAATATTTACGGTTTATAAAATCTACTTTGTTTTTACTAACAAATATTGACTGCTTATGACTTATGATCTGGGTAATGATTTCTCCTGATTATTTACCGCTCGCACGCAACTCAACTATATTCAGTGATGGGTAAAAGTCCGCTGCAGTGGCACCATATAACTCTCCCGGGAATGTAATGTAGGGAGTGTAATTTCATAAAAACAACATTCTACACCGACAATATTATTTATTTCATCAGCAAGAAACAATAATTTATAAATAAAAAATAATAATCAAACAATCATCCAAGAAACATAACAACAAAATCGAGTACAAGCAATTTATGATTAGAATATTACGAAATTGAGTGGATACAAAGAAACTGGCCGCCTCAATAACTCAACTGACATTGGTATGGTCTTTTAGTCAGGAACAGGTCAAGTTGACCAATACAATAAGTTATAAGTAGACCAGTAATTGTTGATATAATTGTCACTTTGTTCCTATTGAGTTAAACTTATTAAAAATATAATAATCAATATAATTAATCAACGCAAAATAAATATTTGGTTTGAGTGATGTAAAGTGGACCGCATTCTCATTCACGCCCAATACTCTTGCACTCATAAAAGGAATGTTTATAGTCAATCGAGACTTTAGATTTAAACATATTAAAGAACATTTAACATTAAAATAGGTGTGCAAGTCTCAGCGCGACTACGACACAGACAAGACGCTATCGATCACGGTTATAATCGAGCCACGATCCTTATATAACTAAGTTTTTATAAGTAAGATTATGATTAAATACTAGACTTTCCGTTGTAAATTCCATTCATTATAAATTAAACGGAAAGTGTGGTTTCGTTTAGAAACCTTGAATACATGATACGGTTAATAATTAAATGTATGCGGAGCGAATATATTGCTACCGCGTGAAGTTCAAGCGTCTGCAGTTTACCAGAGCTTGTTGTGGTAGAATTTGACGTCGAAAAAGCCGCGGTCGGTGAGCTGCGGGTCGCGGCGACCGGACGAGCCGTCCGGGGACACAGGCCGGCTCAAGTCGCGGTTCGCGCTGGCTGCAGGCGCAGGCTTGGGAGGAATTGGCACTGGCAAAGTGCGCGGACGCTCCAGCTGGGGCTTGGCCGCCAGTTCTACGGGCGACGACTCTTCGATGGCGAACTCGGCCTGCTCCACCGGGATGCCGTTCTCGGAGCTAGAAATTTCATATTTATTTTCTTTTAAACATTACCAACATAATATACAATAATACAATATGTCTTGATTCTATATAATTCTATCGGTCTAAACTGTTCTCATATTTAAAGGTAACCACAATATACTTTGAGTTACATTATATTGCTACTAATAATATTAACTAAAGTTTAATGCTACCAATATTAATACAATAAAACATACATATGACACACACACTGATGACACCTCTCTGATTTTAGAACAAGTGGCTTTCAGCATCGTCTGCATTGGTTTAAGTTTACGACTAATAATAATGTTAAATGCTTAAAAACTAAATGTATTAATTTTCGTCATCTAAAAACATTCGGATACATATCGTAAAATTGAATAATGATACCCTGGATGATTTTATTGTTTACACCGTGTTCCTTGGAATTACTTGCATCTTGCTGCAACATAAGTTCCATAGCTGCTCGCAGTATTATACAGTTATAAATTCGATACTGCGAGATTAATGTACTTTAGTTATTTTCATAGTCTAATATCGTATGGAATGTGATTATAGGGTAAAAAGCTAATATGCAGAGTGTATAATATTAATACAGGGAAGTCGAGATTCATAAAGACAAAAATTTAAAGTATTTATTCTCATAGTAGCGTCACACTTTTTACTTATATATACGCAACAAACTTCAAACATTTTTTGGAGTTAGAGTTTTTTGTTCTGAACCCTTTATCAAGTATACAAATAATATAAAACAAAGAATATAATCTATATTTTCTGGACGGATATAATCAATATATAAATTCACATGAGATTAAACAAGTCCATTTGACATTTACACAAATGACTAAATTTATGTCAGCTTTTTATATTTGCAAATCTATTACGGTTTAACAAATAGTTGCTAGTTTAATATAGTTACAACGCTAACATACAATCAGGGTTACAATTAACAGGCTCAATATAAACAATTTGATAAATTTGATATATTATATATCGAATATATAAGATGCTTTATTTTTAACGTTTTTTTTTGTATTGAAATAACATTAATAATTTTATACTTTAACTAAATACAACAACAATAGATCTAATTACATGATTTTAGGATTTAGCAAGCAGTGTATTTCTTATACATTTGCTTTGCTGTTATTATATAGGATCACAACATTATGCCATAGGGAGCGCCAGCCACAGGCAATATTGTCTTTACTGTACTTAATAGGTCTTGTTATTCGAGTGATATGAGCTAATTATTTTCTGTATAATTTTCTTATGCGTGCCTAATAACCAGTTTATAATTTATAATTATATTAGTAAATGCAAAAAAAATCACCGCCAATAATCTCATTGAAAAGTATTCAATACTTCACAATAATGAAATAAAAATAATACTGTTTAGCCCAGTAATAATATTCCGGAGTGTATTTATTACTATAAAATAAAATAAATTTATTTACGATTACTAACCTAGAATAAATATATAACAACTAGTTTCAAATAAAAAATAATAATTTAGTGTCATCTCAACAAACAATATACAATTAATAGTTAGAAAACATAGTTATAAAAAATTGTTAGTAATTTTTTAATAATAATTTCATCCAACATTACAATAGCACCGTAACCATTATGATGAAACATGTCTTCCTTTGATTGTCTTTTCACCATGTTCCTATATTGTTTATAAAAACAGTGTGTCACATCATATATGATCTTTATTTCGATCCTCGAAACATGTACTGTTTTGTTTTTCTTGGACTACTCTAATGCTGTTGACCGCAGCTGGCCTTTACAGCTTCACCGGACGATATGGGGCGAGTGCAGATGGCACTCCAAATCTGCGGAAGGATTTTTGGAGCGGCCAACTCCCACCTGACGGATACGACTTTAGTCTGAGGGCACCGGTAGGGGTTCAAACCTCGGCCGCCGTAATTTCGATCCCTGTTTGAATTGGAAGGGGGATCGATCGGAGGGACATGTAATGTTTAGTCAGATAATGTTATAATGTCTTATGTCTATTACTATAGAAAATAGGGATAATAGAAAGACAGAGACGACGCGACGTATAGCGCTCTCGACTCGCATGCTCTGTTCGACAGAACTTGTAGTGAGATATTAGGTGTAGGCGTAACGACTTCACCTATATACAATAAGTAACTGTATATAAAAACATTCTGATAATCTTATTAATTAATATTATAAACGCGAAAGTTTGTGAGTATGGATGGATGTTTGTTACTCTTTCACGCAAAAACTATTGAACGGCTTTTGATGATACTTTACAGTAATATAGCGTATACATCTGAATAACATATAGGCTATAAATATAACGCGTGCGAAATCGCGGGCGCAGCTAGTCATCAATAAATTAATCCAATGTGCGCGGCATATTTCGTGGCGATATTTCTTTTTTGATAGTAAGTATACACTATCTTGATTCACGATCACACAAACCTATTCTATAGTACAGTGATGTAATGTTGCAATAAATAATACTACATAAAAACCACATACCGCCACATGATGAACATATATATCGAGACACCTCTCATACAGACATAAACGCGTGTGAATACATTTAACGTAGACATAGGATTTGAATGAATATTGCACACTTGGAACTGTGGTATATGGCCCACATATTAAGCAATATATATTAACCCATTCAAAACTTGTGTGCACAATTTTAGACATAAGATATAATTTAAAAAATAAGTATTAAACTCTCAAGCTTTTCGATTGAAAATAATTAATGCAATCGGTATTCATTTGTTTCTTATAACTAGATTTAGCCTAGTTTTTTATACTTTAGACATATGGAATTCACCAAATCTGTTGGATGAAAAAAAAATAATTCAGGTGTGAAAGAGTTAATGTATAGTGGTCGTGGTGTGCGTGTATAATGGGCATGTGGTTAGCGGTCAGTACTGGTGTTAACGATAGCGTAGGACAGCGGCAGATGCTCCCTCAATGTCTCTTTCGCCGCGCGTAGCTGCAAGAAACCAAAGTAAAAAAAAAACAAATCAAAATCAATGCTTAACATAAACGAAACCAGGAAATTATAAAACGGAAAATAAAACAAAAGACTTGTAAACTGTAACTAATTAACTAACTACACGGTATAACAGTTTATGTACTTTTTATATATTTTTTACTTGTACAAATGTCTTGGTTATGATTTGCAAAAATTTTTATGAATTAAGCATCGAGAACATTTCATATGAACTGCGAATTCTACTAAATTACTTTACTAAGTCGAGCTTTTTAAATGAAATAAACTGAATTACTGAACTTTATGATATTAATATCTTTGTGTTTAGTGAAGATCATCATTGCCTTGCCTCTATCCCATTATTTAGGGTCGGCACATGTTTTCAGTCTAAGATAAATAACAATATTTATCTTCGACTACTACTTTATTAATACTTGTTGATAGTTTTGTATACTTCTTATTGGCGTTTAGTAAATTTAATATTTTCATTGCAATATAATATTGAGATTTACAAAACTAAATTAAAAAGAATAGTACGTTACAAAACTAAAGAAAATAAATTGGTTATCGGAGGCCAGTATGGAAATGACGAGAAAATACATAAAATCATATTTATAAATGTGCAAAACAGAAGCGAAGTAAAAAAGATAGTAATAATAAAAAATATATCAAAATTATAAGCCAAACAAAAGCATACTCCAGGTCGTCTGAGCGAGTCTTACTTGTAGCGAATAGGCCGTCTTTATCTGTGTAAGAATAAGTATTGTATAAGAAGTATTGTTTGGTGCAAGTGTTATTTACGTGTAAAACCAATGAGTGCACAATGGTTAGCCATCGACAACCACAACAACAGTTACTATTTTATTAATATCTTAATGCATATTATTCTGATACCAGATACAATTATATTTTATAGATAATGAGCATGATGTCGAAGGGTAAAGCAACTGAGAGTAGAACAAGCGCCCTCAAGGAAAGTGAGGGGAGGTTTTAGGCTGGTAGTATTTAGCACGTTAGAATACATACCCGTTGTAGACGTTATCGTTGTATCCGCCGTGGATCACCTGCAAATAGAGTATTATAATGCAGTGTACTGTGTGCAAGTTTAATATTACCAATCGCCTAAAAGTCGCATTTCGTCCATAATTAACTTAAATTATAAGTTTGAGCATTATTAAGGTTATTGTCAAAGACTATATCTATGCGCGTATGTGATAATGTTTTTTTTATTGTAATAATGCACTTATTATGAATAATTAAAAAATAAATTTTGTCTCTCCGTAGTAGTTTAGTTTATATAGAATATAACTATAAGCGTGCGAAGTTTCACACTCTTCCGTCTGATCTAATATATTGATTTATCTGTATATTAGTATATATTGTAGAATATATCGAAGTAAATAGCAATACAAGAAAAATACTCAAAAAGAAAATTTATTTCATGAACTATGAAGAAGGCGAAGTAAAAATAAAAAAGAACAATTTTTAATTACAAATTACGAATATAGTATAAAAAATCGAATACAAACATTAGATTAGAAAGCAAAAATCATTTTTACTGTTCTAACACGTCGCTTTATTTCCTATAGTCGCGAGTTCGAGTCCTCGCACCTCCAAAAGGCAAGGCTATATAGTTTGTGAAATAAATTGTAATGGTAAGTTGCTTACACTGGCAATGACAGACGGGGGCCTGTGGGCCGTGTACCTGCCGACAGCGGGGGTCGACGCCGGAGTGCTCTCACTGGAGTTAGGCCTGTACCGAATAGTCAGTTTAAATTATTGTATTATATAGTAAATATACATAGTCCCTGGCCTTAGACGTAGTGCAAATATTTACTTTTATTACATTTTAATTACAATTGTAACATATTTTCAAGTACCACGTTTTCTTTGTGATATCACCATGTAATGACGTAGGATACATAATAATTTATGTACTAACGAAACAATTTTTTTTATTTTAATTAGTTTATTAAGTAGTTTTATTAAGGAACGTTACATTAGGTACCAATAAAAAAAGTTACTTTAGTACATAAATTCGCATAAAAACGTCTGCGTGCGTCCTTCCTCGTCCTTCGTGTACCTTCCTCTTGAATAACTCTTATCTATTAAAAAAACCGCCTCATAATCTATTGCGTAGTTTTAAAGATTTAAGCATATATAGGGACGTTTAGACAGCGACAGCGACAGCGACTTTGTTTTATACTATGTGTTGATTTATAGAATAAAAATAACAAATAATAATCACATATGTATAACAACTATCCAAATCAGTAATAATTAGTAAAAGAATAAAATTTACATTTTGTGAATATACTTTTCAGTAAATGTACTTGTGTTATATCTGTTGTGAATGTAAGGAGTTTGGTAGCCAACAACTGCTTCAATTAAGTTTATTCAAATAAATTCAAATAGATTTTCTAATCTATTAAAAAACATTGTCATACCTAGCTTTCTTGATATGCGAGAAGAAATCCGGCGCGACGGCGAAGTTGTTGTATTGGAACAGAAGGTTTTCCATCCCGTAATTCTTACGCAGGAAATCCGTCATATTCTTTGAAGGCCCGTCGATGGCGAGCTCGAACGGAGAGCAGTCGTACTCCTATAAATTGTACACAGTGATTGATATTGTGTGTATAGCAATGTGAATTGACACAGGTAAAACTAAACACAATTGTTTATTGGATTGGATGTCTTAAGGTTTCTTAAGAGTCGGCAACGCACATATCACCCCTGGTGCTTCAGGCGTCCATGTTAACCATTTACCATCAAATGATCTATATGCTTGTTTGCCACCAAAGTAGTATAAATAAAAATTTAATTGAGATCGTCAATTCTACACGTTATATAATTTCGTTTAGAGTTTACATATGTCTTTTCAATTAGTATTTACATACCTTCAACATATTATCGAAAAGTAGACGACCACAGCCGTGGCGCTGGTGACTTGGCAGAACAAAAAAGTCCAGCACACAGAGCGGCTCCACTTCCAGCACCTTGTCCTGCTCCTCGTACAGGATCAGGTGCTTGCGACTCACCTTTAGGATGCCAACAACTTCGCCCTTGCCACTGTAAAGTTAATAAACAATTAATACATTGAGATTTTTAGTCCACATTGAGACCGTCACGCAGTTGCATCAGAAATTCACTAATAATACTCGCTCTATTGAGTAGAACATAGTTCGCTAATCCACAGTGGAACTACCTCGCATTTTCGCCAACTATTCGCCAATAATACTTTGCCGTATAATTTTTCTTGTCTTCATCTGCACTACCGTATTGTACAATGGGACTGTCTCGTATTTGCAGGACCAAATCGCCGATAATAGTTCGCTCTGTATAGCAGACAACTACTACATCTAGTTAGTTCACAATGGGCAGTCTCGCACTCGCTGATCACCACGACAATAATACTCTGATGTGTAAAAGGACAATTACTACATCTAGTTAGTTCACAATGGGCAGTCTCGCACTCGCTGATCACCACGACAATAATACTCTGATGTGTAAAGGGACAATTACTACATGCAGTTAGTTTACAATCGGTTGTCTCGCACTCGCTGATCATCACGACGATAATGCTCTGATCTGTTAAAGTGACAATTACTATATATAGTTAGTTTACAATGGGTTGTCTCGCACTTGCTGATCACCACGACAATAATACTCTGATGTGTAAAGGGATAATTACTATATGCAGTTAGTTCATAATGGGCTGCCTCGCACTTGTTGGTCACCACGGTAATAATACTCTGATCTGTTGAGACAATTAATAAACGCCATAGTCTACGAAGGGACTAACCTCGAGCTTACTGAAATAATTCGATATTAATAATTATTTTTATACAGTAGACACACATGGATATCCTGGTAAAAGACTTTACTTTGTATAGTATATATTAATTCAATTTATATTTACATATAACTCTCTTTTCCCGAATTTGGATTGGCGCAATTGCGCGTGAATTAAAAAAAAAAGCAATGTACCCTAAACTGTTTAAAATAGAAATACGGAAACGAAAATATATTGCAATATATGTATTTCAATAAAATTAGCGCCCGTCAAAAATATAATATTATATTTACAAAAGTAACTTAAAAATTATAATTTATATTCTTCCATGGAAGCACGGGTTCCCATACATACATTACAATATTATTACAATAAAATGCATAATTGATATGACGCTAGCAGTTTCGCATAGACACGAACAGACATACATTATAGTAAACAGGTGGGAGCATTGCACCGAGCGAGGGACGCGACGCGTGCATTGCGTGCCCATGGCCGGATGTCGCGATTATCCTTAATATTTATATATATAAATATATATATATATAATACTACAAATGTGAAAGTAGGAATATTTGTTACGTTTTCACGAAAAAACTATTGAAACCATCATGAAATTTTGTACACATGTTCTTGAAGGTATTAGAATAAATAAAGAATACGTTTTATTAAAAAAAAATATACTTTGTGATTCAACACGAGCGAAACCGTGGGTAAAAGCTTGTTTTGTATAAATAAATCTATATTAATTAATGCATTATTTTTGATGAATCTTATTAAAATCCCATTGACTAACAGGTGTTCTTGTTTGTTTTTAGGTCACCATTTGCATGAAAAATCGATTACCTAATTAGTTCATTATCTTAATAATATTAATTTGTAAGTTATAAGTATGGATGTTTGTTACTCTTTCACGCAACGACTACTAAACGGATTTTGATGAAACTCTATAGTAATATAGCTTATGCATCAGAATAAGAAATAAGCTTTTTTATATTAAAATTTAACGTGGGTGAAAACGCGGAAACGGCGAATTTGCTATAATAAAATCAAGTAGTATACATTATTATTGAATAATTTGGTATACAAAACTCTATATTACGTCGACGTACAGAACACAAAATCGTGTTTGGCAATCATCATTAACTACGAGCTACGAGCCGGGTACTACTTCACCAATATCTGTACAGAGGACGGACTGGTCGCTTCACTTGTGCACCTTTCACTGGCGGAGTCCGCCGCGCGGAACATTGTACACGCAACATTCCACACCTAAATCTAAGTCTACTTGGCTCGTCTGGATAAAATTATATAGATATAGTACCTATATATAATTATATAGACAGTAATATAGTTTATGCACCAGAATAACACATAGGCTATATTTTTTATTGAAATTTATATATTCAAATTTAACGCAGGTGAAATCGCAGGCATTCTTATTGTTATGTAGAATGTACTTATCAAAATTTGTCGTTATGTCAACTTATCACACAACTTGGCAATGAGTCAAGTTTAAATACGAAGACATCAACTAACCTCTTGGCATTTTCATCCTTCAGCATGTACAGCACTTGGGTTGGAGAGTTGCGGAGCTTCTCTGCCGACGTTAGTACGTTGCTGAGACCCTGCGCCGACGCAGACTGCTCCCCCATCCAGTCAATGAGTTTGGATAGATTATTCTGCATGAGCCTGTATAGCATGAAATAAGTAAATTCAATTCAGTCTGGGTGTTCATATTGTTAGAATACTGTAGGTAAGCATACGTTTTCAAAGACTTGTTAACATGTATTTTTAACACTAATCATAAATTTATATTTGTCCACAGTAATGTGGACTGATGACCTCATTGCTAGCATTGTAACATGTCAGTTTGACCTCCCATTGAAAACTGGATAGATCCCTGTTAAATTTGTTACGATAGGCTAAGTGACCAGGCTTAAAGTTATTATTCTCCACTGGTATCCCGCCAGCAAAAACCAGCGCAAGCAGGTGTACCTATCCACTAAAAAAAATACAAATGTCAGGTAATAAAGGTCCAATGATGTAATAAATCGACCTTGACCGATATTGTTATACATTTAACCAGTCACCTTAATTATATATAGCAATTGAACATCGCAATAGTTATGTATTGGTGTGTGTTTCAATAGAACTTGACAATTCGTTTGAAAATTAATCCATTAATTTCGCGATAAATTTAAACCATCACAAGGATGTTCAAACAGTTCAATGCAATAAGTTGAGGAAAGTCACGTCTACATTGGAAACCAATACGTATGCCATTGCCAGTCAATTTCATTCCATCAATGATTAAAATTAAAATCGTACAAAATCACTGCACTACAAATGCTTGTAATAGCGAAATTGAGATCGTTCTACATCAATCTTAACTTATAACTGATTAGTCACGCTCATGATTCTGTTTCTTCTAGGGATATAACTATCCATATTGACGTACATAATGCTACTTACGAAGTAATTTTGCATATAATCGTAAATATCGATATTATTTATAAGCAAGTTGGTGTGAGCATTTTTTCTTTTTTCTTACTCCAAATTCGATACAACACGTTATGCAAAATAGTCTTGTATACGAACAAGTCCATTTTAAGTTCCTATATAATACTAGAAATTACTGCAATACAATGTGAAAAAAAATGTATTTGAAATCAACAAAAGAATGTATTGTCTTCTATTGTGGACGCTACACATACAGTTTCATACGTAATAACTTCTTACACTTTCAATAGTCGTGGTAGTTAACTGTAGGCGTCTTCACAATTATAAATAAATTTCACATACATTCAATATTTTTACAATAACGAGTCGATACAAAATAAGTTTTCAAATTGCTAAATTGATATGTACAGAATCTCATCGAAATATCAGCATTTGCATTTGATGTTAGAATAGAACTGAAATTATCTTCATTTGAGTAAGTAACATGTTTATATAAATAATGTTAAATAATTCTAAACACATTTAATAGCCATTTTTAAACTCCCACTCATTCAGTTTGCAGTACAATGAGCACGAAACTGTCCTGTTATTTTAATCAAATCTTGTCAACTTTACAGTTATGTAACTTCTATATATAAAAAAGAGAATAGGTAAAAATTATATTATATAATCTATAGAGAATAAAGTTATGCGCCTATACTTAACCAGATCTAATTGCCTTTTTTAATGATCAGGTGAACCAAACCAGCCTTCCAGTTTTTGAACTGTTCTAATGGAATAGTAGTACCGGAAAAGGTGTTTAGTACCGGAGACAACTCAGGTGCGCATGCCCTAGGCACCATGGGAGGAACACTGAAGGATCCACACGATTTATTTTGACATGTCATTTATGATTGATACACGCCAAGGGACAAAAGAGACTTAACAGCCTGTGTAAATCTTACGTCAGGCATAAAAGTCTTGCATTGCGAGATTGAAGGTGCTTGGTGCCTTTGGTTATTCAAAGTATGATTAGAGGGCATGAAAGTTACTGAAACATTTCTAACAATCCCCTTCCTCCCCTACCACTTTGGAGCATTTTTGTCATAGATGTCCGTCTGCGCTACAAGCATACGCTGACGGGGCGACAATGGAGGATGATAAAATGAGCATGAGGTTAGGTTAGTTATTGTGACAAATTCACTAGGAATTTATCTGGATTTCCAGTTAACCTCCACGGGAGAACCGTGTGGAGGTTAAACCCTTAAATACCTTATTTTGAATTAAGGAATGAGACTCCGCATATGTGAGTCTCATTGGGCAAGAGCTTAAATATTTCTGTAACTGCCATATTTGAAAAAATAATAATAAATATATAAACAGAATAAAAATAATAATTAAACAAAAAAATATTATAATAATTAAAAAATAAATAAAATATACATATCCCAATAGAGCTAGTTGTTAAGTTAGGTTTTTTTTTAAACTGAGTATTCGTTTTATGTACTCTTTATGCTTCAGCGTTTGCGCCTGTGGTTTACGCTCGCTTCAGCAGAGTTGAAATGGATTTGTAAACTTATGATTTCCTTAGATGTAAGATTTGGATTACGTTATTGTAACATATAAATTTTATAAATATAATATTATTAATACAAGAGAAGATAAAAGAAAAACAAAACAATACATAAAATAACAAAATGAGCAACAAGAAGAAATAAAACAACGATAGTAAAACATAATAAATAACTAAACAAATAAGTTAGGTTAAGCTATAAGAGTTTGAGCGGTACAGTCATTTGGGGATCGCTCATCTTCGTGGATACGTTCGAGGACGACTGGGCCTAGGGAATAATTGGGGCTGGTACACTCGGGGCAATATGTCTTATTGCCTCCGGCTTATTTTAACTTCATTTGCGAATAATCCGACGCGACGAGAGGGATGGCGTAGGAAAGGAAAAGGGTGCGAGAGGGGTCCGTCCCAGCCGTCAAGCGTCGCGGGGTTCTCTCCTTCCGTGACTCTGCCTGTTGTAGAGATACGTGGGAGCGGCTGCGGCTCTGTGTAGACGGCAGACTTGCACTGCCGTCGAACACGAGCCCAAAATGGTATTGATTCCTGTATTCCGGTGCGTCTACCCGACTATAGAGGGAGCCGGGGTAACTGAGAAGAGTTGCCTCCACGCGTTGAGGAGACCTGCTTGGGGGCAACCGCCACTGAGGGCGCGGTCGATTGCGAACACAACCCTACTACTCCGGCATTATGCCGACGAGAAGGAATGCTGTGTGATTTTTAGTAACTAGGCGTCTCACAGTACCCGTCTGTCCAATCCCTGTATCCTGAATCCATGAGGCACACGATTTGACGACGAGAGAGATTTTCCCAAAAAAAGCTTAAGCTATAAATATTAAAATGTCCCTCGTATAGTCTAGGTATGTTTCTTTTATGTAAATTAGCTGTCTGTAGGGCGTAAATTCTGTCCCCAGGGAATGATGCCCCGGCAAGTGGATGCCCGAGCAAGGGTCTTGCCCCGAGGCCCCAACCTACGCCCAATTTTATACATGAGCCAAATATTATTAGACATAAAGGAATAACGCACCAAACTATACTAACAGTATAACCACCTGAGGTTAGTACGTTGTTAGTACAGTGTAGGTTATACTGTCCTAAACTATTTTAGGATGACAGGACGAGCATGGATAACGTAAATAAAAACTATAAATTAGTATAAAATATTTCCTTAAAGTTTAGCCTATCATTAAATTTAATTGTCAATAAGAAAGAAAGAATGTTTACTCTATACATATAAACTAATCTTTCATTACAGGGCACCTATGAATTACTTCACTACAATTTCAGTCGTTTTTACTAACACCCCAGACCAACGCCAACGGATTCCTCTAATAAATAATATTTCGTGTTTTAATACTACAATTAAAATGTGATGTCCCAAAATCTAGGACCCCACCTAGGGGGTGGTGCACATTTCATTATTTTTTACTTTTTACACATTTTGCCACTCCTCCGACCTCCTTTTATACAATGCCCCCATAGCCCCCTTACGAGTGATGATTATTATTGATGACCCGTTAGTTGAATTTAAGTAAATTTTTTTTAATCTCCTCTTTGGAGTTCCTTAATAATCATCAGACGACTTTGAGTGCCATGGTAGAACAAAATATTTAAGAAAATTAATTTAAAAATATTCTTTAATTAAACCAGAATGGCAAAGAAACTGACTATCACCTCAAGAAGAGTTCATATAATAGCACATCACGGCCTCTGTAGCACATCTCACTGGTTTGTTTTTATAATAACAAGTTAGAAGTAAGTCTTTGGGTAGATTTTCAATTTTAATAACAGTAATGGCACCACTAGGGAGTAGACTAGATACTGAAAATCTGTTATCGATTTTCCCCATACAGTGTGGCCAGATTCGTTTCAGATTTCCTAGCTAAACATCACTGAAAACGGGCTAGATACGTACATAAATAATAGAATCAGGTTATCTCGTTAATAATTTTCAATAATATCTAATAAAATCAATGTAGGTATGTGTATACAAAATAAGTACAAGAATTTATTTAATATTTATTTAATATTAATGATAATAGTAATCCACGTGAGTATATACAACGTATATTAAGGGACATCTTTTATTGTAAAGGGCTCTAATAATAATAGATTCGGGCAATTTGGACGCATATATATTTATATATACAATTTTACAAAAACATATGCTTCTTTGTTTATGCTCACACTGAGAAGACATTGTTGATAAATAAATATAGTTCATTATCATAGTGAATGTGAAAAAATAATCAAAATATGACAACATCACAGTCAGTTTATCTTAACCAAAGAGTATAGTCAGTGCCTCCAGGTGGTGTGTGAAGGACTAAATCTATTACTATTATAAGGCAGTTTAAAAAAATACTTTTAAAAGGGCACAACACAACACGAATTGTTCAGTACTATCATAAACAACAGATTTAATAACTTGAACCAGATTTACTTCTAAATAGTGGAAAGTACAAATTGTATAATTAACATTAAAAATAATTTTACATAAACAATGCTTGAAGTTGTTAGTTTTTATATTTTACAAATGAACTCAAGCTTAGTTTTCAGTAACAATAAAAATAATAACTCTGGCTACTTCACACATCGCCACCTAGTCCCAAGCTTCGCCACTATACTAAATAATTGATAGAATTAATATATTTTTTATTTTTTGTATTTAGTTTTATAATATGTGAAGTAAACAACACCACCTGACTACTTCCTCGACGACCACCGCGGTCGTCAATGAGTATAGATGGAATTTCCCTGTTTTAGTAGCACCAAATAAACGACTGAACAAAATTATCACAAATTGAATAATATAGAAATACATTGTTATAGAATATACTAAGCTACTTAACGACTTATAAACAGAATTATATGGTACAGTACAGTAGAATCAGAATAGTCATCACTTCAAATGTCGAGCTATTCAAAACGTTGTGGTTATGTGTGATTTAATAGATTTTTATTGTTGCCTCGTCTATAAGTTCCCATAAAAATTCTATTTGATGCCTTTTGTATGAGACAAACAAATTAGGTATTAAGTTAGAAGTAAGTCATGAGGTAATTACATCAAACACAACAAAAGTTTTAATATTAATAAAAGTGGATTCATACCATATCAGTATGTCATAAGAAATAGTTCGTAGTAAATTAAAATATCAAGCAATATTAAATCATACAATGACAAATCATTTTCTCTTTGAATAACTGTCTTTACGTAGATCTTACCTTGACATGACTTTTCTATGTAAGTTAGTGAATGGTCGCATTGATTACCCTTCCTTACTAAATAAAATTGATTTTAATATAGCGCACAATAATACCGCGGTGTCCTTGCAACCTATTTAAAAACAAAGCTTGCAGAACTAATATTGTGTTGTGATTATCTATCCGTATCTAGCCCCTGTACAAAAATATTCCAAAGAACTTGATGTTCTCTTTAACACTGATTGTTAATCTGAGTTCATGATTAAACTCAAAATTTCATATTCACATCTCAACAGTGTATGTATGTTATTAAATTGGTATTAATAATTTAATATATTGAACTAGACTAGACCACTAAAATAAATACTTCTATACATTTTCTTTTTTTGGAAATTCATACATAATACAACTAGAAAAAACCCAGATCAATACAAATTATCATAGGAGTATGTTATTTTGTATCGATGATGGAAATATATATGGGAATATGGAAATATGACTGTTTGCACCGTGCAAGGGATCGAACCCGCGACCATTGGGTAGTGGGATATGATAGTTTGTGTTATTTAAATTATATCACATATAATATAATGATAATAAAGTTCGTGGTGATTATTCAAATATTGAGAAATAAGGACTATGCTAACTAATGTATAAGGGAGGTCACTTATGACACAATTAAAAAGACAAACGTAACTAAGATTGATCCTTGAGGAAGGTCCATCTCACAGTATCCTTAACTATGTTTACAAACAGTGTAAGTATTAACATGACATTCCCAAAAACAACAACTTTGAGGACACAATAAACATGCAGGAATGTGTAAAAAGTTGTAATGTACAAATATTGTCATATTGACTCTAATTGATACTTTTGTTTCATGCAGAAAGGACAAAATGTTAAACATTAACAATATTCATGCAAACCATTTTATTTGAAGAATAATTATGATTGCTCGATACTAAGTTTACTACTGGGACACACCTATTTCAGTAAGTAACCCCCGCCCCAGTTCTAGTATCCCGCAGTTGGTCATAATTAAAAATATAGGATGGAATGATTTAGTGATAGACTCTGCTGGAATTTTTACAAGGTGTTACACTTTATTAAAACTACGACATCTTAAATTATAGGACATCTATAAAACAGACAAAGGCAAAGAAACTGACTACCACCTCAAGAATAGTTCGTACAACAGCACATCACGCCCCCTGTAGCACATGGCACTGGTTTGTCTTTATGACAAATAAACAATATATCAAGCTAGAAGTCTTCAGATAGTTTTTGAGTAGTAGCAATGGCTCCACAATGTAGTTAGACTAGATGAAAAGACTGGTATTGATTTTGCAAATCCAGTGTTGCCAAATTGGTTCTAGGATTTATGACTAAATTAAAAATGTACTAGATATTATAATCAGACTTACTTGTTACTTTTAATAATAATAATCAATGTATGTACATGCAGTGTTCATCTACATTGACGAATCTTTTTTATCATGTAGGGTTACAGATTCTCCTCTAATTTGGAAAATATACTAATTTAAAAAAAAGGAAATTTTAACAAGTGGATAGTCACAACTAATACATGATAACAATAAAAGGAGTAGGATGTTGATGAAACCATGCATAGGTTCCTTGTATATTATGAATAATGTAATTGTATAGATAATGTTTGATATTCTATAAAAACACTATATGTTTATAATAATTTTGTTCTTTTGTTAATCATTTCGACCTAAATCCAGTTCCCATTACATTGGTCCTTTTCAATTCTATACTGAGCCGTCAATTACAATAAGGACAATGATCATGGCAAAAACATTAATAAGATATTCTTCCACAATAAAATATGACTTTAGATGAGATTACTATACTATCTGTGGGTTAAAAAGGGGTAAATATCTTGCCATTAAAGAGTATAAGTATAGAGAAATAAGATTGGTATATACCAAAATACAGTTTTGTGTTCACTAGTATTGAAATATTATCAAATGCTTTTCTATGATAAGATTCGGTACCTTACCATTGCAACAATATAATGAAATCACATTTCTACATAGAAAAAGCATACAACTGTAAGCGAACAAACTATGAAAAGAGTGAACTAGAACAACAGAATGGTAAACTAAACTGAGCAATTTCAGTTGCGAACTATTATGTGCAAGATGGATAAACATGGATTGTACTTTTAGAAATACACAAATATGACAATGGTGAATGATCTTTACAAGAGTAAAAGTTTGAGGAATTGGTCCCGTGATCATCGGAAAGAAGGTGGTGTGCTAAACTGCTAGACCACCGAGGTTGTTCAAATATTACTTTATATTTTTGTAATCATGTACAATCTTATTTGATTAATCTCAAAACTGACAGTAGATTTGACTAATTATAAGTACATTTTCACTAAAACAAATAATAATATTAAAATTTATTTATTCCATTGCATTATTAGTATTCACAAATTTTACAACAAGTATAACAGTAAATATTATAAGTACGAAAGTTTTTGACTATGGACTCTTTCACCAAAAAACTACTGAACGGATTTTGATGAAATTTTACAGTAATATTGCTTATATATCAGAATAACATACAAGCTATTAATTTCATGCAGGTGATACCGCGGGCACAGATAGTATAATACACAGAAAATATAAGATAATGTAATAGAACCTGTGGTAGGAAAACCTGAGTTACAGTATGCTGCCTCCACACTTGGCTTGTGGGTAATCATTAGTAATCAGACAGTTTACAATTTAGACTAAAATTAGAAAAATTTAGGCTAGGCAACAATATACATAACAATAACAATAAATAATATATGTGTGTGTGCGTGTTTATTTCTTTCTAATTAAATTTCAGTGTTTTCCAAAGTTATATCCATCATATAAGCTATGCAATACGGTAATGTGTTGATATTTGTTGCTCATAAATATAAAAAAATGTTTATAAGTTGCAAATCCAAGCACAAAGATGGACCTTTGTTGAACATTACAATTGACGATTTCAGTTATATACGTTAAATAGAATAATAAACAACAAAATCATAATAATTACGTTAAATGATCTTTAAAATTGAGCACCAATCGAGTGCATCTCGAATAGTTTAAACTTAAATAGTTTAACTCCGAGTATGTGTAGCGGGTAAAACTACCTTATTTTTAAACTTAAAATAACATTATTTATTAACATATATATGTTATTTAATATATACTGACGTGTCTACGTGCCGTAAAGGTTGTACATAAATAAATGATTTGTAAAGGTGCTGTCTCACCTGAAGTTTTGACCGTAATTTTGGTAGCCCGGTGGTCGCAATGTGTAGTCGAGTTTTGTAATCTTGTTCGGCAGAATCTCGTTAACCGTCATATTTAAACTATTCATTTCTTATGATTGTTCAATATTCAACAAACTACAGAAATACAGAAGGGCGGGTAGCAAATGAGTATCGAATCTAATGTTGAGTGTTGAATGAAAGTTTTTTAATTTAAGGTGTTGCCAGCAATGGTCGTGTAAAACTACCTTAGTAGGTAGTTTTTAGCTAAAATAAAAGTATACTTTTAGCTAAAAACCACCAAGTTTATTGAGAAAGAAGTTACATAAAAGCAGTTTTAGTATTATAGTAAAACATTGTGTCAATATTATGTAATATTATTTTATCTGTGGTGTGTGTACACTTTCTTAAAAAGGTGCATAAAAATATATTTTACTTAAAAAACTTTTTTCTTTTCTATCTGCCATTTTATGGATCTAATCAGAATTTAAGATACCTATTTAAATTAATGTTTTCGGATATGTCGCCCATTTGACGTGAATTCCTTTTATTCTACATAAGGAGTATTTATATTTTGGCCAGACGTTCTCTCTTCAGTCGAAATACTTCACCACATGTATCTAGAAACTCTAGGGCTAATTTGTTGGCATGGTATCCAAGTGTGTGCTTGTTCGTCTTCATTTTAACCCCATAGTTCAATTCCATAAGTCCATATTGGTTTGATGATACATTTGTATATAATTACTTAGTTTTCAAGAAGTAATGAGGATTGTCTACCGATTAGCCTGTTCATTTGAAGCAACTTATTGATAAGTTAGTCTCTTTTTGCCTTAATGTGATTCCTCCAATTTATGCTTCGGTTCAAATGCATATCCAACTTGATTGTTGTTGTAGTAAGGTGTGTTCTAGATTAGGTGAAACTAAATTTGTGCTTAAAAACCTTGGTTGGCAACATTGCTGACTGAGCGGTAGTATTGTCCACAATGATTTGGAAAGCATTACTTGCATGCATTACCAAAAACCATTAGAAAATTATCAAATTTAAGAATGTACTTTAATGTAGTAAATTCCTAAATTATAATTTTACAAAAAAACATGGTAGTTTTTAAAAAGGTAATTGCCATATTGAAGAATTATGCAAAAAATAGTTCAGATATAATTTATCATATCCTTTCTAATATTATAAATGCGAAAGTAACTCTGACTGTCTGTCTGGCGGTCTGTCATAGCGGACATTACAAGTATTTTTTTTTTAAATAACAGCTAGTCATTCATAAACCTAGTGCTCAAAGCCAAAACAAAATAAGAAATAAATTTGACAACTGACGGAATTGGCGGGATTTTTGATAGCGAAAGGCGGCTTTTTAGAAACTGCTTCGGTGGTTTAGTGATCTAGCACACTGCTTTACTTCCAATGGTCGCGGGTTCGATTCCTCGCACGCTGGTAATATTTGTATTCATGAGTGTGAAGTATGATTATTTGTATTGGTCTGCGTGTTTCTATTAGGTATATTATATGTGCATTGATAAAAAGTATCAATGTATTTATATCAGTTGTTTATCAATAACACAAGCTCAGCTTAACTTGCGACTCGATGGCTCTGTGTTAATTAAAGAAAAAATACTAGGTAGACTCTGTTGGAAATTCACCATTAGAAAAAGATCGTAAGGATAATTAATTTTTCGCACTTAATATTTATGATCTCACACATGCTAATTGTAGCGGAATTAAGCAAAATAATATAAATCCATTAAGTACCTAATAATCTCTACATATAAAGGCCTTACAACTACTCTAGAAAAATTCGAATCCGGTAATGGAATATTCCCTTATTACCTAAGTACCTAATAAAATTTAATTATTTTTATTTCGAGAAACCTCTTTTAAAGGGCCATGTCCTGTCCATACTGTAGAATACTTATTAAGGGTATAATAACTAATGACGGTTTAAATAAAACGCAATTGACACTACACGCAACATTTATTACAAATATTCTGACAATTTATCGTAGAAAGAAGGCGCGGTACATACGATTATTAGGTAATAAAATCGAAACATTATTAATACTATTAAAATACAAGCACTAAAGGAACCGTGGCTAAATTGGGGCACAATCTACAGATTGATGTGGGTACCTACCTACAGGAAAAAGACTATTGTAACATGAAAATTATACAAAATTTAGCCGGCCACAATCAATTATATACTAGGATGTTGAACTTATAATTGAAAGCGTCTAGACACACCACAGACGTTTAAAAAAAATCATGAAGAATTGTATGGTTAGAAAGTCCATATATAGTGAGGATAGTCCTCACTATATATGGACTTAGTACGTCGACCCATCTCTAGTGATCCTTGGGGTAGACTAGGCTTTACTTCCTGCACCGTATTATGTCAAGTCGAGGTCCAAGCAGTCCCCATGCAAACCATTGCGTTGAACTCCTGGAAAATTCGTCATAATGGGCTAATTCTTTTCATTCTTGAACTATTCTCTTCTATCAGAGCTTCTATCATAGTCATCAAAAACAACTGTAGACATCGACTCAACATTGTAGTGCAACCATATAATTCGATTGTATTACAAGAAATACATATATGTAGTTGGGCAGGTTGTTACATTGAAAGATATGAAATGTCCAATTAAACACGAGTGGTCGTGTCTAGGCGCCTACAAAAGTGGAAGTAGCCGGACAAAGGGATGGATGTTAAACCTACATAACAATTCTTTTACACTCCTTATAATAATCAAATCCACATCGAAATCAACCACTGATAGTAAAACTATGCAGTGGTTAATTAGCAACCACATATCCCCTTGATATATGCCACTATCCGAGTAAATGGAAACAATCTTGTTTTCTTGGAATATAGCCATATAATACAACAATAGCGTTGAAGAACTTACTTAATCGATCCTATCCTTTACAATTCATACCCTACATTAATTTTGCCAAGTATCTATATAGTGTTTAGGATTATGGATGCATCCATACATTCTCTTTAATAACAAATTAAATGTAAATATAAAATATTACCAATCTTTTAGATTGTATGTCATACAATGTAACATATAGAGATGGTTTATTTTCCTTTCTATTTTTTGTAGCGTATACAACTTATAATATTATTAAACATAACTATTCACTTCAAATAATTCGCAAAGTTATGGATACGTTATACATTGAATTAATTAGTTTTTTACCAACGGGCACTAGTAGTACTTACGTACGTATTCATAATACATGACATCTTAAGAAATAACAAATATGGCATACATAATATCAATAACGTTATATCGTTCCCACAAACACTTAAAGATTACTCATTTTCCCCATTTTAGGTCAGTTAGCATTGCTCAAATCTCGTTTTTCAAACACAGTATCAGTCAACGTTGTTGTTGTCATATGTAAGTAGTTAAGTGTATAAGGTGAGGTAAGACAGGTATATGGTATACACTCGACTGTAGTTAGGCCCTCGAGTGAAAAAAAAGTAAAAAGAACTTACTCTATGTACCAGTAGGTATATAACGGCAATTGCATGCGTTTACAGGTAAACCACTTTAAAGACAATTTTGTATTTGTTATAGTGTAATGTAACACTTTTAATCACACAACACAAATGCAAAAACGTGTTTAATTTGATTTATCATGTAAATTTTATGACACACTAATTAATATTGAATATTATGGCTTAAAGATAATAATATATATATGTGTAGCTACACAATTATAAGTAGATATACGTAAAAAGCGAATACATGCATATTTTAACTACATAGCTCGCATATGAAAAAGTAATAAAAAAAACAACACATGCCAAGTATTTGACAACAATATAATATTGTTGCTAAATGAACAATCAGAATGACGCGAGAAACCGGTCGAAGTACAACAATATTGACTTGTATATGGATATTCTGTCAATTTAAACAACCGATTGAAATCTAAAACCGAAAAGTTTGCGTTTAGATTGAGATATATCGTCAGAATTTAACATAGAGTTTAGATATATCAAGATAATAAATTGCTTATGAATATTTGCAAATCGCCTCATTAAAAAGCGGATTAAATGTGTTACCATCTAGAGCAATAAGAAAGACAAGTGGAAATACTCCGCAACTACAAGTGATGTCCCAAAAACAGATATACTGGTTCAATTCACATTTAAATGTTTACAAGTGAATATTATGATTAAGATATTTGTTTATTGTTTAATATAAGTTTCTTGTAAGGACAATTCAAAAATACATGCCATTCCTAAAGAGGATTATTCAATTTTGTTTTATAGTCTATTACTCTTCGTCGTTTTAATGAATCTTGAAGAACTTTCACGTTAACTTGTCTATCTTGTTGCTCTGGATTGCATTTAGAGAATTTGATTATGAATTAATGAAAGTTCCGAATCTGTTGCTGTTTCAGACAATGACGATTTGCTAAATGCACAATACAGATCATATGTGATACCTATTCGTAACTGAGAGCGTGTCTTAAGATCGACTATTTATCGACTACACTGTCTATTATATTGAGTATATTTAAAAGACTATGAAATACACATGTTTATGTAATGTAGATAGACAGTCTTATTTTACTAAGTATATGTTGTGCGCGCGATAATAACTGTAAGAAGATAAAATATATAGTCGTAGTAGTGAGACGAACTGCGTGTTGTGGACCGACTTTCGCATAAGTGCGCAAAGTGGCAAAGCCTGAACACCGAGTTCTGTAGCATACAGTTTCTGTAGACATTATATAATTAATAATATGTACTTACAATCAACACTGTAATGCATAAAACATTAAAATTATTCTATGGTTGGTATATAACCACTACGTAACATATATTTTTTTGGTATTTAATTTTGTTATTGTGTATTACATTTACTTAGCCAAATAATCTAATCGTCTTCCATAGTGGAACAAGCTGTAAGTAATTACTTATCACTTACCAAATCTATGTAACTAAATTAAATTGCACATCGATTAACTGGGAATATGTGTGGGCCGTGCACTGCTCGAGCACAGAACACGTACCCTGTTAACTGAATAATGGCAGTCAAGTACGCGACCGTGCAACCACCCACTTGTCTGATCTGACGCGTGAACATACTTACAAATGCATTGGCCCGGCCAAATGCCCCGATTCATACTAACATCTCATGCTACATTCATTCACCAATCTGTTCACAGAAGTTCGTCGGACCCGTGTACCTGTCCCCCTTAGCAATACGTTAGCTATCTGGTCGACGTACGTCTGTATAGGCCGCCCCCCTGCAGGCGACCTAGGGAGTCGACAACATAGGCGACGAGTTGCAAAAGGGTCCATGTAGGGCGCCACCTATCGCGCTATCTATGCTTGGACTACATACCGTTATCAGTCTTATTCTAATACTTCAACCGTGCATATTACAACTTTCGTACCCCTCTTTCGATAAATGACGTTATTAATCGTTCATTACAAATCTTTCAAAGCTTCACGCGTCACGTTGTGTCACGCGAGATAGGAGACACGGCAAGATAATAGGTGACTTTAGGCCGTAAGAAAATTCAAAATCCATCAAAATATCTCATATTGTTTTAAAATATTATGAAATATATTATTTTAGCGCCAAGACAGCAATGATAGGCAGTCATAGCCTATGCTGAATGCCAACAAATAATCTTTAGATGTTTTTCGTGTAATGCCCAGTCGTGAATAAACCAACATAAAAATTAATCAAATATATTACAACAAAAATTCGATTTGAATCCGATTTGAAAAAAAAATATAATACCGTTAGCGTTTAAGAGTGTTGCTACCTCGCCAAATATTACTTATCGAACTGCATATGAAGTAGACCATGAGATGTCACGGTCACGTACCTCAAAGTATACTTTAAGTACATTACCTACAGATTAACATTACCTACACCTATAGATTATAATTCTATTAAATTCAATGTGCCGCCAGAGACATAGATTATTGACAAATATAGAACAGTACCTACGTTCGATTACATAATGTATTAATAATGATTTAACCGACAGTCAGAAACTTATTCGAGAGAACACATATAATAATTATATCATTACATTACAAACTACTACAGTATGCTCTAGTACTGTCGCGTGACAAAACACCAAGTTAGGGGAAATCGAGTACATTTGAAACCTGTTTGAAAAGTATTACGGAGACTTGCACTATTGATTATTATTATTATGATGACATGTGGCTAAATCGAGCGATATATTTCGAAACATATAGTTCATTTTATGTTACAGACAAAATTTTAAGAATAAAATATTAACCAGTTTTATAATTTTTGGATTTCAAATTATAACCCATTTATAAAATCAATATTACAATGTATTGGAACAAAAAAATAAATGAACTAGAACTATCTTGGCAAAAGCGCAGGAATTGTGTGTGAGTTCTACTATTAACTCAACTTAGCTACACATCGTCATACAATCTGAACTATTACATTTGTTCTACACAGAAGCGAGTGGGATATTATGAAGTTAAAGTATTTGTTTACATGTAGAGCTGAAAGACTAGATTCCAGAGCCGAGAAGCGGAGGTAAAGCGCCTACAAACGACAGCATCGATAGAGCTAATCCGTCGGGTTAAAATCCAATTACAGTTACTTTACACAAGCATTACGATGCGCAAACGCAGTGACGCGGATATGCATCGCATTGTTGCAAGATACCAACTGTCCAATTTACTCTTGACGTTAAATTTACCCTTGTAAAGATCGGCTCTACTCATCGTTTGCGAAATCGTGTCGTTCATAGTCACTATTGAACATAGACTTATATGTATATCATTCATATGTCATTTTTTGCATTCCGTCATTCTTTAAAATTTACAGTTCTAAACAAACCTTTACCAACTGTCAAAAGCGATCCTGTTTCATTTTATACAATAATGAACTTACTGTAGTTTCCATGGGATTCCCTTTCATGTAATACTTCACGATTCCAAATCTACAAATGCGATCAATTGTCAAATAGAGTCGCCTGTTCACAATCGGTTACCATTCTCATTCCAGAAGACTATTACACAATGTCTTCTCAATTTGCAAAATGACATGAATTTCAATGAACCGACATACATTAACACTGTCAGCTTAATAGTAATCGTATTATATCCTATATGCGCTCCAAATGAGCGACATTTACGAGTATAGACATTAAAGAGAATCGCTAGATAAGTACAGTACTATTTACTTATGTTTATTTACATAGAAATGTCCGACGACGCGACTCTGGCTATAGTTACAGAGCATATAGAGATATTAATTACAGCTCTTTAAATATATTTCTATTACATATTACAGTTATTATGATTAGATATAGTAACACGTGCAACGTCGGCAGCAATTCGGTGACTCGATATGTCACGTGCGCCGACGCAACGCGCGACGCCGCGCGGCCGAATATAGTGCCGCGGCAAGCGATTAGTAACACAACATCAAGGTATAATATCAGTATGTATATGCGATTATATAATATTGTAACATCCCACTTGCATATTGCCCGCTAAATACACAGTTTAGTGCAATGTTAACAATAATTTAATATAACGGGCCTACGATGGAAGATCTAGATTTGTGTTGAAACCATTTGTACAGTTCTTACTCCGATAATACACATAATTATTACCTAAAATATACATGTTGCAGTTTCCGATGACATGACCGCGCCGCGACAAGCACGACGCGACTCCGACTGTTGCTCTTTAATATATATACCAACACACCGACCACAATTCATAACTTCACACATTAAGTATGATATAAAGAATAGTCATAGAAAAATTGCAAACAATACTATTCCGTTTTTAAATTTGAATATTAAAATAGTTACGACCAAAAGACAAATAAGATAAGTACCTATTACGAAACTAGTTATAAGTAGTAAACTGACATAATTTTGAAAACTTATAATATTACTGTCCAAATATAATTTCACGAAATTTGTAGTGTGAGCTATAAATCGTAGGTGGGTGGAACTGTCACACTAATATTACGTATTCGATATCAGTACTTATACTCGTAATGCTCAGACAAAGATAAAAGTCAAGAGATCACTACATACAGGAAAAGTATAATAACTAAACCATGCCAACAAATATAATACAATTAACAAGTATAAGAACAATTAAGAAAAATCGAAATGTACCTAATCTTATTTGTCCCAAATATGTTACCATTTCTGAATTTGTCTAAAATGTCTAAAAACGATTTATTACAAAATAATTAAAAGAGTTTCAATCATTAAAAGACTTAATTCTACGGTGGCATCAAAGAAACTGGCAAGACGATTGCAACTTATATGACTCGTATTTACTTGTATACGGTGCACGATCATAGTGTTCACTCTTCACTTTTTTCTTTCTCTGAGACGTAATGATATGTGATTATTAAAATAACCCCATATTTAATTATTATACATACAGATTTGGATCACTATTTGGTAAGTTTATATATCTCTATAACTATTGACATTTGTTCATAATAAGCACTAAATAGGAACGAATTAATAACTAAACACCTATTAATTGTAAACATTCGTAAATAAAAGATATTTCTATAAAATAGTCAAACGCATGTGAATGCAGACTGGAGTGGGGAAGATTGGGGAGGGAGGCTTGGGGCAGTGAATGTAGTATAAAGTAAATAGTTAGATAAAAAGCGAGCCAAGAGGCCGTCAATACTCTACAATAATACTGTCTCGGGCCTGCCTTCTTTGGCACGACATTACATTATTATTTAAACTCGTAATTATAATTTATATGTATATAGAACATCGAAAAATACTTAAGATTCCGTTTACGTGAATCAAAATATTGTAAAAAAACGCGCGTAATGCCGAATCATGTCGCCCCTGATGCGATTGGTGATAGTCTTAATTCATAACAAGTATATTGATTATATAAAACTGTATATGTATAAGCGGAACAGTTATGCAATTAATAACCTAATATATAAACCTATATAAAATAATTTTAGGACTATATGAATAGATTTGAACAGTAATTTGTCATATACGAATGATTAGCGGCATAGAATAACTTGTAGTAAAATAAACATAGTTCTAACATCGCATGCAGGGGCTTAATACTTTTAAATTCATTATCGACTATGTCGTATAAGTTTAAGTACAGACCGCTATTAGTAGCAGCTATAATTGTTACAATTTGTTAAAATTAAATTTATCACGTATTTCCTTAATAACAGATGTCATATAGGCGCGACTGTGGTGGCCTGGCAGCTACGTATCGGCATACATGGTGCATCCATCAGGCACAGCACCCCGTCCTCGACAATCGTCCTACTTATAGTTATCAGTCCACCGATAGTACTCTGCCCTGTATAGTAACTAGGCCATGCCGTAGCTAGTCTTACGATCGTTTCTCTGATGACAGTCAGCGCTTGTATATTAACAATCCGTTATATAATTTTTATAAAATTTTATAATACACTTCAACAAATGAAATAGACATTCGTCTAATATTTGGACCCGAGGACTTGGTCGTGAGCATTTCATGCGGGTTCAGCAGGAAGGTGACGCGGGGTGGGACTTGGGACACAAGTTTAGTTCAATAGCCTATCAGTAGCGAATGGACGATATAAGACAATTGACTACCACATAATAATTGCCTTTATAAGGCAGAGAAAGCTCATTTTTTTACAACTGACTTAACTATAGTAAGACTATCTTATATTGACTCTAATTATATATGGAAAGGATGTGCACGAACAATCATCCACTTTTATTTACACTAAAATATTTCGTATACGTATTGATAATAATTGTAATACTAAGGCTATATTTGGCTACATAGAGGGTGTCCGAACAACCCATTGACATGGACGTTTGCATTCTGCTCGAGTAGCGAGTCAGCCGCAGTACATGTATTAATATAAAGTAAACACTATACTACTGCAAGCAATATTTTTTTTATTTTTTTATTATTTTAATAGCAAGTATCTATAGAAGAAGGATATATTTTTTAACGCATTAATATATTTTTTAATCTTCTACTTTTTTCTCATCTGATCGCCCAGATCCATTCAGGACAAGAACAGTAGGTTGCTATTTACATAGTATTATATCATTATTGAAGAGTGCACAGCAAATATACTCTGGATTATAATTTTAGATTTACAAAGAGCTTTTCTTGTATGTATGCTCATAAGTGTTATATAATATATATGAATTTACTCTGTTTACAACGAATACTTTTTTATATACCTTCTAATTAGATAAACAAAAAAGGTTACAAAGCGACACGTGTATGCAGCCAAATAATGCTAATTTCCAGTTATGTACGCAATTAAATCCTCGGTAAGCAGCAATATGTACACTACGAACGCTGTAAGAGTACCTGGATAGCAGTAAATCAATGTCTTAATCGTATAATAAGTACACTATGAGATAGCATAATATCATGTTATCAATAAACTAGAGTCTAAATGCATTAATTAAATATTTACACGTATACGTAATAATTATCCACTAAATCACTCCAATATTTCAAACAATGTTATACGCAATATACCACATACACGTTCACACCGCTCTTAAGCTAGTCAAGGTGACGGGCGCTCGCGCCACTGTTGGCACTACTAAGTAGCGGCCTACGCTCAGTCGACGCTCGGTCCACGCTCAGTCGACGCTCGGTCCACGCTCATCTATATTCGGTCGATACTGGATCCATGCTGGCCTTACACCCGATCGATGCTACGTCCTCAGTCGACGCTCGATCTCCGATGGTTGCTCAGTCAACGTGCGACCTACGCCGTCCAAGCTCAGCCGCAACTTTATCACAATCATGTACATCCGAAGAAATACACTCCGCGTACAATTACTATAATATCAATAAATCTGTAAGCGTATCAAATACCATAGCAGCATGACCGTCACGTTACGTTGTATGTTCATTGTCGGCGGTCGTGTTCAGTCTTGTCTGGTCGGGGTCTAGCCGAGTAAAACTATATATCTGTCGAGTCCAACTCACTAATAACAATTTCATACCTATATCTCATTAAAGTACGATAATTGTTTATTTACTTAGCCTAATATTTAATATATATCATGATTATTACTAACACTAAGCTAATAATGTTTATTCACTTAAACTATTCTTCTAAAATTATAATTACACTAACTGCATCAAAGTTCATCTTCTTCTGCAATCCGAGTTCACCCATGCATTATTCACTTCAACTCGAGTTCACCCATTGCGTAGTAACCCAACTGTATTCTCTTAACTTTTCTTTATCGTTTGCCAAGCTCGTTCAAATTCAATCCTGAAACCATTCTGGTGGTAACATTGGCACTACGCATGGGTTTCTCGATTCCTTCAGAATTCTTTCCAATTGTATGTATTCCATCTTTTTATACGTTCCCAGACCTAATACTCAGAATCTCCTCGTAAAAATTACACCAAGCTTCTCTCTCTTGAAATTACCTTTCTAGCCAATTAGATTCGTTTAAGATTTCTCCTAATATTTGACCACTAAGTCACCTTCTATTAATTTTGAAATAAAAAGCTAATGGATTTCGCGAGTAGAACCAGTAGTAAACTCTGGTTGGAATGAATATTTACGTACGGCAGTTTAGCCAGAGGTTGTATCCTCTGGTGTGAGTCTTGAATTTAAGTCTTGCATTGCGTTCATCGGATTTTCGATGATACCGACCGAGCTCATCTTGTTCGGCTTCCTCCTGAACAGGATGTCGGCGAGGCTGGCTGCGCGTCGCGGTCCCTGACCTTCTAGCAACGCTTCAATCTCGCCGCTGCTGCGGGATTCCGCCACTGCTGTCTTGACGTCCCTCAGCGAGTTGTTCTTCTGGTCGCGGTAGCGTAGCTCGGTGGAGTGCGTGCGGTGGTGTAGGTGTGACAGCATGCCTGGCAGAGTGGCAGCGTCAGCAAGCGAGCGTGGACGCTCCAGGCGTCGCAGAACGCGTGCACGGACCGCGCTTGCAACGCTCTCGCGAGACGAGGAAGCGCCGTTCGTGAGTCGTGGACTCACTGTGCCATTCTGGTTTTCTGTAATTACATCAATAAATAACCGTGGATATATCACATAATGTTAGCGCATGCTAAATTAAGTACCTTTGTTATCCTTATCCGACGGCAACAATTAACATGTACTATAAGCGATCAATCAGCTTCATTTCCATTTCAGATATTTTCATGATAGTTTGACTCATTGATATCTTTGCAAAAATGTCGTAAATAGCTGATTTTACGAGTATATAAAAGAAGAGGACTCACTATTAGGCATGGCTTGTTCATCAAGTTCTTAATATTAAAAACAGTCAAAAGTTACCTGTAGGAATCGAAGCCCTGGGCGATGGGCCGCCATCTTCGTCAGTGCAGCCTTCCGAGAGAGTTTCGAGTGGGCGATGTTCGGGTCGTGAACTACTGCCCTCTAGCTCAGTGCTGTTCTCCTCGCCATCCGCAGACGTCGACGGTGTGGGATTCTGGAATTTTCACCAATAACTTGTTAAGTAATGTTGATGATGTTAAATATCACAAAAGGGGCGATTATAGAAGTACAGTGAAAACAAAATCGGTGCATTAGATAACTGGAATTAAAATAGATTGTTTAAGGAGCTCGTTAATGCACGAGTAGTGGTAATTTCTCTTTTTGTGACAAATTTAGATCCGTGAGCTGTTGTGATATTGATGGTTAATTTTAAAGAATTTAATTTTATATGACAGTAATATTATCTATTCTTTAGGACGATGAATAAAACTAAAATGATATTTTTGTTACTGGAATGACATTCAATCTAACGACGTACCTGATGGTAAACGGTCAGAATTGCCATTCGGCTGGACCAAGTCACATATGTTATACATCTACATCCTGTAATTTCAATCACTCATCTCACCTTTCAACCGAAGCAATTAAATTCACGAACGATATATTTAGACTTACGTTGTAAATATCTCTGGCGCCTGGGTCAGAGGAATCGCCGACACCGTCCAGGAAGAAGGTGACCATGTTGCCCTTGCCCTTAACGTCCACAGTGCCCCGGCAGCGGAGCCGGTAGCCCCGCGCAGATAGGATGTCATACACCTCCTGTGTCACCTGTCACACGCCACATGCCACATGCCACTTATAGAACCTCTACTCTAAGAGATCTACGAATATCATTTCAATATTTATTTACCTACAATTGACATTTAACTGTTCTATAAATAATAGTGTGACATTAGTCTTTGATGGAATTTGGAAATTATCTTTTTAAAGCCAATATTCTTCCTGCCAGTTTTACATGTGAAAGAGTACAAGAGTTTTCTCTTTAACCTGTACAGAAGTAACATTATTCCATATTAAAAGTGGCTCTTATTAACCAGTGTAGAAGTAAAATAGTTCATTTTACTAACAGTGGTTATTAAGAGACACTTGTTTGTTAAATAATATAGTTTAAATTCCACCAAATACCTGTAGCCACAATCATCAATTCTTGAGACAGTAGGCACAGCCAAAATGTTTCATATAAATACCTATTCAGGAAATTAAGATACTGAATAGTACAAGTGTTCTGACTAATGACGCGTTATCCACAGGTATAGACAGAAACTCGCGTGAGCATAATAATTATTTAATTACTCGAAATCCTAAATTAAATGTGGTACCACAATCGCGAAGCGATACTTAGTTGTGCAGTACGGAAAGTCCAATATATGATGATTAAAATATGTAAATTTTCATTACAATTGCATTATAAAGTCATTAATGATTATGATTAACTGTAATTGTCTCAATCTTCAATGATAAAAATATGAATATGAAAAAGACAGATTACATCCTTATAA
Organism: Achroia grisella; assembly: GCF_030625045.1. Lineage (NCBI taxonomy): Eukaryota > Metazoa > Arthropoda > Insecta > Lepidoptera > Pyralidae > Achroia > Achroia grisella. The sequence goes on along the minus strand of NW_026712977.1, from coordinate 1,557,691 downwards.
CTACATCATACACGAAATAAAATCCTTTAAATCTTGATAGTGGTTTGATCATCAAAATTATTGATTTATCAAATCACTTTCAAGGAAATAAATTTAAAAATTAAATTAAACAAAATCTTTAAAATAGGTTGGAAAGTCTTAACACAAATTACTTAATGATAAAGAAAATATTCAGTCTCCTCTCTAGAATTATCTATTGGAAACGTCCAGAGAGGTGATCACTTTAATTACCATTATGTTGTTCATATTGAGACCTAACAAATTATATGTTGATCTAAACGCTAAAGTTTAAATATATACCTGGATATGATCTAGGAGACCCGTGGAGTCCATACGCGAGGCGACGTTGACGGCATTGCCCCAGATGTCATACTGTGGCTTGCGGGCACCGATCACGCCGGCCACCACCGGTCCGATGTTGATGCCTGTTCACAATAGTTTCTTCATACCTAACCATTCTATACTCATTTTATCTACGTTATATTTAATTATTGGGAAAACAGTCGCTATGAACAACGGTCGCCTGGCAGAGCGTCGAGCTCAGTACGCACTGTCCTACGCAAGACTTGATGGTGGTTGATAGTGGGATGAATACTTACCGATGCGGATGCGAAAGCTGTTGAATGAGTGCTCGTTGACGTACTGCAGCTGCTCGCGTAATCGGAGGGCGTAATCCGCCATTGCGGTCACGTGGCGGTAACCACGGAGGTCACGGGTGGCTGCTGTGAGGCCTGATCACATAAGTAACAACAGACAAAGTAAGAAACAATTTATATATGGGATCAACATATCATTGAAGTTAGTTAGTCAAAACTAACCGGAGGCAGCCATGTAAGTGGCGCCGGTGCTCTTGATCTTCTCGATGTACTTGAACTGATCCTCCGCGAGTATCTCATCGAAGTCTGCGATGATTTCGTTTAGCAGCCTCAGGCATTCAACACCCTCGTTGTTTCCCTCCAACTCCACGTAGAACTCCGAGAAGTTAGGGATGGATGCGAACAACACGCACACTGACTCGCACTGCTCGTGGTATAGCTCCTGTACAGTTGTAGAGTACTATTATAATATACAATTACCAAGCTTCAGAAAATATAACGGAACGTCAACAGTAATAAAAGTGGTTGAAGTTAGAAAAATGTAACCAGTTAACGATGACGGTTTATAAGAAGAACAAATCACCATATCATATAAAATAGGCTACCCTACTATTAAAATCATCAACAAATTAAGACACCATAAACAAATTAATGTACAGTAATTATAACAATATAAGTATGGAGACGACATACGTCAATATTCTTGTCGCTGCCTAGGAAGTGTTGGGCGACATGTTCGGGCAGAATATTAGCCAGCAGCTTGCGGTTGTACGCCTCCAAGTGTTCCATCTCTTCCTTCTCGTCTAGAAAAATATATTACGGTTTATCAAGAAATAAAAAAATAATAGTTTAAATTTGCCTTTTAATGATATAGCATTAAGAGTAATTGTTGTGCATCACGGCTCAGTTTTTTGATTGACTGATGTGACTTTTTGATTTTTATTTGTGGTGTAAATAAACTATATTCTCTATATGATTAGTAGGTACTAAAGCATTAACAGTGTGACTATAAAATATACAAAAAATACTAAAAATATAAATTGAACGCAGGCCATAGTACATTTGTTAAAGTAAAATAATAGCCTTTCATTATATTTCTGTTTCCTTACATTACGTCATTATTCGATATTAAATCTTGGATATAAAATACATATATCAATAAATTAAATGATTCAACGTAGGTATATTTAATTAAATCTACAAGACTTACTGTTGGCCTGCAGTTTCCAGATGAAGTCGAGACGGTAGGTGCTCTCCGTTTGTTGCGAATGCAAAATCAATGCAATAGTAGCGCCCAGGACGATCACGATGTTCATCCACTGTTGGTTCCAGTCCAGTCCGCATTTGTATCTGTAAACAATATTAAAATTCACACATACATCGTGAGACAGTCGAACTCATTACCTATGCGTGAGTATGAGTGTCTCGCTAAGTGTGTTCCATTTTGAAGCTAAAATTTGTACAAGTTTTATTAGTTGTAAAAAGGAATTCCAATTCCACCTACAAATATATGAAGGACAATGATAATGAAGTTGTACAAAAAGTGTTGGAAAAATACAGCAACTTTGTGGGCAAACAACGCCAAATATTCAAACCATTTGTCTATTGTTGGAGAATAAACAATATGAACTTGACTTTTTTGTTCCAAACGGAAGATTCGATTAAACTTGAATACTTAGAAGTGTTTACTTACTGGAAGTCCACGAAATAGTTGTTATTATAGAGGTGTTCATATGTGGTGATGGCGACATAGGTGGCAGAGATGACTAGCAATAGGAATGTCTTCACCATGGTGATGAGGATCTGGTGGACCGCACACAGGAACATCACGGTTAACGTCAGTTGCAGGTAGTGCTGTGGGCAATATAGTAATATGTTAACACCCTGTATAGTCTTGAGAAGAATAGCTCTATTATAACCTATCTGCTAAGAAGGTTGGGTAATACCACTGAATTTACTGGTGTCATTTGTCAGTGTAAATTCAGCCAGAAAAACCATTTGATCTTCAGAAATGACAGCATAGAGTATTTGGGCACCCCCTACATTTACAATATTTGAACCCTTTATAGAAGATAAAAATATCGTCAATTGGTAGGAACAGCAGCTTGCAATATACTGATATTGCAAGCTGGTCTATTAGGTTCCTTTCTAATAATGAAAAAAAAATACCACTTGTGCTATTATTACGGTCGTGTATTATAAATATTTTTATTGCACACACACACACACAAATTCAAAGTTCATATGTCAAACCCGTGAGTTTGCGTAGTTTTAGTTTTGACTGACATTGGTGGAATATTGTTATTGTAGTATTATAATATTTTTAATGAAAATAAATACGACATAATTTTAAATTTAATTAATTATGATTTCATTTTCAAATATTTGTATACGAAATGCTGCTTGTCACGTACATTATTTAGTAAGACACCATTATTTAGTAAGAGACCAAAACATCGTGGCAATAAGTAATACAGTTCTATAATTCAATCTCTTAAAACTATATATACATATATAGCTGCTATTAAAATTATGGTCATTATGAGGAATGTAGTCCGATGAAAATGTCTTTTGCAGATATAGCATACCTCGTTGGCGTCGTATGGGCATTGTGTGTTGTCATCTTTGCCCTGCACTGGTTGCTTGAGAACGATCTCCTTGTCTAAGCTCTGAACCTATGATAATAAAAAAAACAATTATAACTTGCTAATAATCTGCACACATTTTCAATATTGTCGTTCCCGTAAAATTAATATAATAATCGTTTTTAATAGATTATAGTGATAGAAGATAGTTTCTGTAAAATATTACATGTATAAGTTACCAACCATAATAACTTGAATTTGTATGACGATAGCGGAGACCACCAAGAACGACAATGTCTGCGCAAGAGTGCGGTTGTTATGCACCCGCTCAGAGAACCGACGCAGGCAGGGGAGCGTGTGCTGAAACCAAACAAATTATTAATAAACATACAATGCACGACCAAACTTAGTTCGTTTTAAGTAACGCACTTTGGGCGGTCCAAGGTTATATAATATTATTTTGAATTGATTTTTTTTAATCGTTCTCCATGCGTTGCCAAGGTCACTTTTTACCACCTGCATGTTACATATATTTTGAAAAAATAATGGGCATTAGAAAATAATGGATCAGATAAAGCCACCGCGTCCTCTCTAATTGATACGGATGAACGGGCGCCCGTCAATTAAGTAATACACATTTGCTAAAATACAAAAGTATGTTACTTAATTATTGGTATATCGGTATAAATACTCCTTAATTAAATTTGTAAAAGCCAAGATAAGGTAGAAGTAACGGCAGAAGCCTGCTAAATCGAAATAATTATTAACGTCTCCCGAATGCAGTACATGATAAAATTCCTGTACCAAATAAACATAATAATAAGATCTGATATAAAGACCCATGTTCTACCACACCGTTAATGTGTAGTTATGGTGTTGGTATATGGCTGTCCTGCAACTTAATATTGCCTTTCGTTTTACACTTTGTATCCGGTACAGTCAGAAGAACGGTTAGGTGGTGCATACAGGGTTCAAGATAAGAATTTCATACGTGGAGTTCACATCACTGCTACAAAAAGGCTTTCATCGTACAAAAATATGACATCAGATCAATACTGCTGGACCTTATGAATTCTTCCATTAATTAATATAATAGTAAAAAAGTACCTTGAAACTAATACAGATGATGATGTAAGTGGCTGAGATTAGGATCAGGGCACACGCTGCAATCGAGACATATCCCAGGACAGTACTGTAAACAAAAAGACGAACATTGATAAATGGAAATATGCAAATGCAGTCGGCACATAAAGGGGACATGGTCAAGCATAAATTCGGCAAATACACGGTGTCCATAAAATAGATAGACAGAAACCAAGATGAGATATTTACAAAGTAGTTCTATGCTTAGTGTAATGATGATGCCGAAGAATACAATAATAATAAACGGGGACATTTCACACAGCACTATAGTTCTAAAATAAGCAGATATTATACACTTACTGATAGAAATACTTAAACTCCATTTTGGTGAAATATTTGGTAATGTGAACGAATTAAATTCATTGCTGCTGTCCGCATCGACTACGCGTGTATAGCGTGTAGATATTGGACACGGTCGCCTGTGGCGTGAGGGAAATGATGACTAAAGAAATATGTCGCCGTCTGTTGCAAGCGCTGGGATCAGTTTTATTAATATACTAGCTGTGCCCGCGGTTTCACCCGCTTTAAATTTCAATAAAAATATAGCCTATGTGTTATTCTGATGCATAAGCTATATTATTGTAAAGTTTCATCAAAATCCGTTCAATAGATTTTGCATGAAAGAGTAAACATCCATACTCACAAACTTTCGCGTTTATAATATTATTATTATGAGTAGATACGCATATAACCAGATATATCTTATGAATGCAACCTATAAACAAATAATGTGTATACTCAATATAGAAATAGTTAAGTAATTAGTTTATATATCTAAATCTACTATTTACATATTTGTTATATATGTACTTTCATTTATATTTTTAGTAGTCTCTTTTTAGGTCTTGTTTACAGTCGGCTACATGTATGTACATTACATAAATCACACAAAAAACAAACAGACTATTAAAATAATTGCTTGTATTGGTCTGGGTATTTTCTGAATATAAATCTCGTTTTCTGAATATAAAAAGTAAGGCGGTGTCTCTAAAATGCTGGACTACATAAATAGACAAGATATAGAGAAATAAAAGTCTCTTACATATCGAAGGCCAGTAGTTGAACGATGAGCACGGCGAAGTAAACCAGGACGGAGCAGATGAAGTACACCTTCAGCATGCGGTCGCGCTCAGACGTGTACTGCGGAGCACCGTTAACACGTACCATATTAATTTAATCAGGTTTATATAAACGGATAAGATTCATGCACTTCCTTATTGGCCCCGACAACCCCATAATGGCCGTTAATCTTCGTACGGGTCCATCCGTTCTATCTCTACCAAGTTTTACACACACACGACACAGTCCTCGCCGGCGAAGACGATGACCTCAACCATACCGTACCGCGTAATCAATCACTGCCACACCGGCGACCCCGCTCGCCCCTAGCAGGGACCTCAGACTAAATTAGTATCCGTCAGGCGGGAGTTTGCCTGTCCTTAGTCTGTATGAGTCCGTTCGTGGGTTTGAAGTGTCACCTGCAATTGCCCCCTATCGACCGGTGAGCTGGCCTTTACAGCTAAAGGCCAGCTGCAGTCAACCGCATTAGAATAATTCGAAAAAAATGCACTTTGTGTATTGCATGTTGGGTTGTGAAAAAAACTATTTGTATTTGTACTATACTATTACAGTTTTTCTAGTTATTACTAGCTCTTACCCAGGATTTCTTTGCACATACTTTCATCTTCTACTTCACCCTATCTTAGATTATTTTTTAAGTTAAAAGATGACCTAACTCTATATTTTATTAAGATCTGTTCCGCCGTTCAGTCGTTAAAAGATACAGTCTTCAGATGGACAGATACACTATCGCATAATATGCATAGATATAATATAGTGTAATGATCCAGACAGAAAGAGATTTTATTTTATACTTGAAGCAGAACCTACGCTCATATAGTATAGTAAAGAGATGAGTTTACCTTTAAAAATGTAAGTATACCATATCTAATAAAAAGGATTTCACTCTGGTAAAGTCACAGTATTATTTAGTAGTTTGTAGTGGTCATATAATATAGGTAAGTAAACTCTGCTGGTCAGACAACATGATTGTTAGTTTATATCAATTGTAAGGATAGCTCGAGATCAATTAAGGGTCTGTCTCAATAATAGCAACGAGCTCACTTGACAAATTAAGTCCATTGGTTCCATTACATTTGAATGATGTTTTGTTTAGATTATTATTGGCTAATATTTAACTGTTGTACATGGTGATATAGCTTTAAATACATATATGGTTAAAGAGTTGCTATTCATTAATTTAATGGTATTACATTAAGTATTGTCAACAACTTCAAGATATAATCAATAGTGATTTGATCACGACATAGATGGTAAATATATCAGTCATCGTCTGTCACGTATCCATGATTATAAGAGAGTATGACAAAATATATACTCAAGTCACAGTATGATTTCGTGATAGTCTTGAATTACTTAGTAGTTCAGACGATTCCTTTTAGATTGATTGATAAGTAAAGTTATAAGTTGATCCTTGTGACATTTTCTTATAGCAGGCTCGGATGTTAGATCAATGGAAAAATATGGCCCTATATGCTATGCATCATGACTTAACTTATATAGAAAACGATATATCAAATTCAATGGACATAGTTAAAGATTTTGGTCAAGGTTTTTGTTCCAAAACAAATCAAATTTAGTATTCATAAAAATTTTAGATGTTGGAACCTAATGTAAATAAGTAAACAATCTCGATAAAATAATCTGATCGTAAGCGGTGAATTAATGGCGTAACAAAGACTAAACCGGTATTATAAGAGAAAACATTTGTATTTTTGACTGTAATAATATTAAAAAAAAAAACACAATTTTAAAACCTGTTAAACAGTATAATATATTTAGACTCTGCATTTGCAGATTTGGAATACTTTGAAAAAGTATATAAAGAATCGTTAATTTAACCACGATTGCGCTGCGAAAGTAACTAGATTTAATTGAACACTCCTCTTAACGATTCTGAGAGTTAATATTAAACTGAATAAAGCGATATTGTTAAATTATTACCAAGATGGCAAGCAATACCCTTATCCAATGAATAGGTAGTTTTAATTACATCGTAGAGGAGGAATGTCGCTTGTCGTCGAATTAATTTAGAATGGACACTGAACGTCTGGAAATGAAACCAAATGTATTTATTGCTGGGAACTTGGAACTATTACATTATTTTGTAGATTAAAGGAACAAACATATATGAGCATAGGAAACTATGCTGTTTAATTATAGCAAGAAGTTATTCATACTATCATATAATATTACTCATAATTAATTTACATTATTTGTCATTAACGGTAATAAAATAATAATAAATGTAAAAATATAAGAAGTGTAAAAATATTTGAACGATATATATTTATACAAATAAATTACGAGCTTATTTGTAGAATACACAAAATGTTACGTAAGTAGCAAATGATTACGTGAAATGTCACAATACATATTTTTAACTGAACGCTGTCGTGTATTACATTGCAGGAAAACGATCGGAAAAGGTAAAAAGGTTACGACAAGCGGAGGGTCGCCAATTTAGTAAAATGTTCCGTGCTGACTGAACGATTTATAAGAATTAAGACAAAGAAAGATAGCTCCATTTTTTTAACAAGATCCTCTGATTGGAATTTGCATTTATTATCTGCCAAAAGGCGGCGCGCAGTAAGAAGTGTTATCACAAAGTCATTATAATAAGTAATTGATTACACGCTATAATCTACATAAACCACACTCAACTTCTTTCTTTTTCATCTTTGTTTTTATAGAATAAAACAGCCATTTATTATTTATAGCCATCTTCATTGTATACGGTTATTTTTTTACTCTATATTTTTTGTGAATAATATTTCTATAAATAGTAAACGTAAACATTTATGAATACATCATTCTGTAATCATAAGTATTTAATATAATGAATACTTTTATTTTATTACTTCTACATTAAAATGGGAAACATTATTTGAGTATTATAATGAATATTATTCAACGTGCTCTGCAATATTCTTTCAGGTAACATGTGTTATATATATTTATATATATTCCATCAAGTACATTGCATATTCTTTGGAGTACACTTCCTTAGACATAAAATTACCCATAGTCTTGTATACTCAGGCTTAATGTAGACTGACTTGTTTGTACTTAGATATTTGTCAGCGTGGCGAGCTCACATCGGCATCAGGTAAATCTCACCTTAATCCATTCGTAGCCTGGCTTACGGTTCAAATACGACTTACACGTGTAAACGCAGTATCCTTTGATTTGAAATGTGATTAACTACTTGCGCGTTGAACCAGTTACTTTAAATGACTTATTAGTCCAACTCAAATATTTATTTCAGATATATAGGCTCTAACAAATTAAATTATTGCAATCATAAATTATAGTCGTACTATGTATAACTTCATATTTAATAAAAAAAAAAATATGCTGCTAGATGGACTGGATGCTTTGCACAAACATAGTGAAATTTTAAATTTCTTTGTCAATTTTCTTCTTTGTATATTATTGACACAACATTGTGAAAGTAGCTGTTGATTCAATAATAACAAATAAATGAGCAATGATCAATTGCACTTCACGTCCAATTTATTTCAATAAAGCCCACATCTGTTTAATAAAGCTATTTAGAACTCGATCAGAGTATGGTTACGATGTGAAATGTATTAGATATGTTCGAATCAGACTTTTCCCGAGCTATGTTACGACGATGGCGAGTTGATAACTGGGAATATTCTCGATTTTGTAATAAATATTCTATGCAACATAGCTTGGTAGGAACACTGTTGGGTAGATTGAAAACTTCTTCAATAATACAGTTACTTATCTCAATTAATATTAACTCATATTGAGCGGATTTAAGAAAGGGTATATACGCGATTGCGCCTTGTTGAGTCATTTTTTTTATTACCGGGCGCCAGGAATAATATCTAGTTAGTCAAAATAGAATATATTATATTAGAACTAAGTTTAATTATTTAACCGAATGTTTGTTATCATTATCGCTTTGATTTCCTTGTTTAGTATTTTTTACTTGTTTAGGATTTATTACTAATATAGGAGTATAAGGAAAATTAGTAATATGTTTATTTATTATCTAAAAATATTAACTTCTTTCAAATGAAAAAATAGAATAACGGAAGACTTCTCGAATGTATTTTTACATATTTACAATATGAGTAAAAATATGTATTTCTTTTGTGGTGAGGAGTTTATTGACTTGTCAGTTAGTTCTAATAAATGTACGGACTCGACTGCCACATATTATCAATGATCACTTACCTTCTTCTCGAGGACTTCATCCCTGAAGGTGAGTGTGAAGGGGCGGCAGTGTTCGGAGCGCAGGCGGTCAATGGAGCGCGCGTCGATTGCCTTCATCAGATAGTCGTTTACCTCATCCTCTGGTTTCTTGTTCTCGTTGGTAGCATCGATTCTGAATACAGTCATAATAATGTTAAAAATTATATACTATGTATACATTTACAGAACATGTAATACGTTAAGAATATTATGATTACCAAATGTGTTGCGATTGTTATATAAATATATAAGTCAGACAAGTATTATCATTTTCTATATGATTACTTCTTTATTAATCTTAGTATATATATATTAGTTAGTAATATTTTTATGTTATCGTCTAAAAAATAGTTCATACGTAACAAATAAAGAATTAAGTAAATTTGTTCAATATAATATTTTGATAAAATGTACATGTTTCATTGTATATTCATTATTATATTTATTTTTAGTGAATATTGAATTTAAATAGGTACAATAATTTAAAAAAATCCACCTTATTATTCTTATTTATTATTACCATAATATTCTTTTATAACAACTTTCTCTTGACCATAACAATTACAAAAAAAAGTAGCGAAATTGGTCGAGGCGATCATGCATGACGAAATATAAAATATAAATCATCATGAGAGATAAACAATAAATTAATATTTATATATGTAAATTATTAATGTATAATTTGATGTATCTTTATAATATTTCATTAACATTAACCTACGAGTGAAATTAAAAGTAGATAACGACGATAATTAAGAAAAGACACGCCAGAACCTTCGTCTGTACTGATTACTTAAATCTTGTTAGCTGAAACAATTTCAATTAAAAAAGTTTATTTTTCTTTGTAAGTTGAGCTCGTAGAGATGTATAGGTGGGTACTTGTACATCCGTCATGTCTGTAATTATGTCGCCCTCTGATAATATGCTATAGAATGGTAACGTGGGGATTTTATTGTCTCAATTTTTTTTAATTGAAACCTACTCGTCCTTCTATATGTATATATATACTAGCTGTCCCGGCAAATGTTGTTATGCCTTAAAATAAAAAAAAAAATTAGGGGTGGACTACCCCTAACATTTAAGGGATGAAAAATAGATGTTGGCCGATTCTCAGACCTACTCAATATGCTCACAAAATTTCATGAGAATCGGTCAAGCCGTTTCGGAGGAATATGGGAACGAAAACTGTGACACGAGAATTTTATATATAAGATAAACCTTCCTCTAGAATAACTCTATCTATTAAAAAAACCGCTTCAAAATCCGTTGCGTAGTTTTAAAGATGTAAGCATAGATAGGGACAGACAGCGACAGCGACTTTGTTCTATACTATTTAATGATGATAGAATAGAAATCATTTACTCAAATAAACTTATATTGAAGCACTTTTGAATAGTCATCACATTTTTTTTAATATACCGCTCATTTGGAAAGCTGTGTCATCCACAAGAAGAATGTGCAAGAAACTTGGGTGTTGCTCTTTTAAATAATTTTAAGTTGAAATGTGTGTATACAACACTAACAAACTAGCACTAGTTCAACAATGCTAATAAACTCAAAAAAGAATTATCATAATTATATTTCATATATCTACGTGAATAATATAATAATAAAATAAATAAATTATTTAATGCTGTTCGAGTCTGATTAACTAACATATTTTACAACGATATAAAAGTTACGATACAAATATTTAGTTGTTAAATCGATCACAAGGAGTTACTTATATATACATAACATTTTTTATTTACTACATTTGATATTTGTTAGTTTTACAATATCTTTTATATAATAACAGAGAAACAATTTAGATTCTAATTTGATAATTATTTTCTACAAGATTATGTTTAACAGCACATTAAGTTTGCAACAATAATAATGTTCATCCAAGAACCGAGTGACGTGTGAAGTTCAAAAGTTAAGGATACGGTACCCTCCCCCTCGTCTGCATTGAGCGTGTTGGAGGAAATTGTTGCGATCCATAATTAGAATTATACTGCTGTTTTTGTTCAGTTTCATCTACATGCTTAATAGAACCATCAGAGTAAGGCTGAATACACTAGACATTATATTTAATACTGTATATACCTATAAGCATTGAATTTGGCAAATAAATGATTTGATTTGCTTTGAGAAATACATGTAAGTCTCGTTGCAGCGTAGATAGTAATGTTTCAAAGACGTTTTGCGGCTCTATGCATTTTGAACATTTCCAAATTGGACGTTTACGGCTCCATACAAGTGTTCTATTATACGTCGATATCTATACAATTGGATTTTGCTCATTACTTTAGTTCTTTATACAACTTTATTTCAGTTCTTCGAGTGATCTCGTGTGAATTATATTGTCTATTCTATGGTAGAAATAGGACGGAATAAAGTTGACTGACATTTTAAAATTGCTTTGATGTTTTTTTTTGGTACAGTGTTAGAGTTGTTTTCATGAATAATGTTCATAAAAAGGAATCAAAAACTTACAAAAGAAAAATATTACAATTATTACGATTTATAATAGCCGATATTAAGGGACTCTAAATTGACATAGTGACATCAATATAATTATTCAATTGTGCGAGTAAATTATTTGTAAATTAGATACAATTATTGACATATGTGAGGTTAATATTATAATTATAACAATTAGATACTTCGTTATTTTAATGGAGCATGAAATTCTGTGAATATATTGGTAATATACTGACATTACATAAAATTATTTACGAGTGTATCAACATTATCAGTTGTTATACTCGTATATCACTCGCTGTGATTTTAGAGTTAGTAATTAATTAAAGTGTATATAATTTATGTACTCTTATATATACTTTAAATGACATTAATTGACTTTATAAATATCTCTTAGGAATTCTCATGCACTGATATGAAATCAGAAATCATGGTAGCACGAGGAATTTAGTTAAAAAGTGTCGTGTGAAATATATAGATGGTACGTATGAGACTGTGTATGTTTACTTACTTGGTGGAGTGTTTGCCGTGCTGGGAGCCGTGGCCCATCACTCGCATTTCCTTCGACACATTCCCATTCAATGCGAAATTGTGCTGTGGCTTCTTATCCTGTATTAAAAAAAATCGACATGTTATAGTTTCTATGTAGTCTAAATTTTAGATATAAATTACACTAATTAATTTTCACGACTATTATACTAGATGGGGTAGAATGGATGGCAGATGTCGATGTTTCGGCATTTTATATATTTAATTCAACGTGCCTATGTGTGATCTTACTGTTGTCACGTTCTTATTGGATAATTTCAATTACTATCAATACGTCCAATAACGGAGGACATTTTTCATTTATGCATGTAAATTTTTTAACATTATTTCTACCATCCAGTTTGCCTAATATCACCGGAACCATTCATAAATGTAAATTGATTAATGTCCTTTTTGTATCGACCATATTGGAACTCACGATCTTTGTGACGATAGCTAAATTGGGATAGTTAATAACTAGACTACAATACCTGCGAGGTATCGTAGTCTAGTAAATGATGGATAATGCACCCATTCGGGTGTATTATCGTATCGTATATCAATGAGGGGACCGACGATCTGGTCAAGGTCGCTGGAAGGCAATGGATGCGAGCAGCGCAGGACCGATCGTCGTGGAGATCTTTGGGGGAGGCCTATGTCCAGCAGTGGACGTCTTCCGGGCTGGATGATGATGATGATATCAATGAGTGGGTGCTGAAAATCAATTACATGAAGTATCGAAGTAACTTGAATAAATCACGCCAGTGTTAAATTATAAACTTAATAGTGGCGCAGTGGGAACTGACACTTGTGTTCCCTTTAATATGGTGCAACGATGACTGGCACATCCGTCACACTCGTGAACGGGTGCTGTCTGGGGGACGTTTCTTTTTCATTTATATTAATATGACAATGACATATGAGGTTTATTGTCCTTACTTATTGTTAAAGTAAAATATTGTAGTGGTAATAAAAATAACAGTGTTTATTTCCAAATAATTGCCTATTGTACATTATTAAGGAGTTTCTAATACTAGTTATAAAATATATTTAATATGTTTTTTTAAGGAAGTAACAGCAGAATTTCATTTTAGTGCTTATCGTCTTTAATATACTCAGATATAACAAAATTTATAGTAGATAGAATGAAAACCTAGACTTAATGAGAATTTAAGAAACATCTTGTGTTAATTTTCTGATATCGCAATTTAGAATCCGCGCGCGACATACCAGGGGCCTGATAGGATGGATGATGACGTATAAATGGGGATGATACTACGATAATATTTGAATAAAATCATAGTTCCTTAAGAAATAATAAGGGTTACTATTTCATTTTTAACAATGGATTATACGATGATAATGCAATAAAATATTTCTAAATAAATTTGTAATCTCACCACTCGGCTGGTGTCATCCGGCACTATGAGGTAAGTCTCGATGTTGTGATCCTTCAGGTAAGCGTTTCGCTGCCCTCCCATGCCGGGTTCCACCTTGTAATCGTCGCCGAGGCATTGAAGAGTTTCCTTAGTGATGTGCACGCGTCTGTATTTTAAGTATTATTATGTACAACCCTAGATATCATGGAAGACAAGTCCCGTCCAATCTTGCCATTTCGAAGAACTATCTCAATTTATAATTTCACTTCTATATCTCACTGTATGAACTGAACACAGATTACCAAGCAAGCTGTTTGAAGGCAATTTATTTTTATATTATGATGGTGGCAAACAATCGTACGGCCCATCTGATGGTAAACGGTTACCGTAGCCAATGGACGCCTGAGACAGCAGATGCGTCACGTGCGCGTTGCCGACCCTTAAGAAACCTTAATATACCCTTCTTTAAAAACCCCACTCTTTAGTATCGTGAGAAATCTAGGCAGATAATTTATTCCACAATTTAAGTGTAAGTTAGAAAGAAAATTAGGTTAGATAGAGGCACGTGATCAGAATTTTGTACAGATCTCTATCAATCTACAATTTCCATTATTTCAGTTTTCATAACGCCATCAACAAACAAGGAGTTAAAAGAATTCATAGATTTTATTCTTACCCAGCAACGCCTCCACTCTCCATGTAATTGGCGAGGGTGACGTCATTGGACCAGACATCGAACTGCCACTTGCGCAGCCCCAGCACGACGCAGTGCACGCGGCCGGTGTGGATGCCCACGCGCATGTTCACGTTTACGGCCATCACCTCACGGACAAGGCTGTATCACAATGCACACCAATAGAGTTGATGATGATTTTTCAAAAAGAATCAACTATAGTACAGAGACTACGTATATATATTGCAAGTCACCTGGAACAATTTAAGCTAGAAAAAAAGATAGTGGAATTGAGAACATCCTGTTAACTGTTGTAGTCGGTGTAATAATCTTTAAATTGTAACGTAGTTCAAGAACTTGTTCATATTGTTCAAGTTGTTGAACTGATTCAGCGGGCACAGTTAATGTATCATAATAGTTGAGCTGTTTCCCCGGTTTCACACGCATGATATATGTTCTAAAGTACACAAGTTTATAAGTTATATTATTGTAAAGTGTCCTTAAATTCCATACAGCAGTGTTTACATGAAAGACGAACAAACATTCATCCATACTTATAAAGTTCCACGTTCATAATGTCATATTAGTAAGATAGTTTGATTATAATTTACAAGCAGAGAGGTTGCAATTTGGGGGTGGGTAATTAGGTTATGGGCCCACGCAGAAGAGTGTCAGTTTACGTTAACTACAAGTTTAGTATGTACTTTTTAAAACTAATTATCGTACTAAAAATATACGAGATAGACTTCAAATATATAGTGTGAAATAGATCTATATAACGTGTATCGATAGACCAAAAAATAAATAAATACAAAGTCACTACAATAATCTAAAATATAATATCGGGATGTACCTTCTTATATATCTGATGATACCATTATTATCTTAAATTCAACATTATTTATTAATATAGGACCTTTCGGCCTCTCGTCCGTATCCTATTTTTTTTCACTATATCTACCGTCGTACTGTAATGATGAAACTATGATATTTATAACATTTTTACACTAATTATGTTGACTGCTGCTTCAGCGGTTGAAACTGGCTACAAGTACAGGTATCATTACAAACGTGTAAAAAAATTTATGAAGGCCAACTCTTGCCTGACAGATACATCTACAATCTGACGTCTCTGCTAGGTGATCGAACCTCGCATTGTGATCTCCGTGACTCGTGAAACGTGAACGGGACTCGTGAAATAGATAAATGGTACTCACGCAATAGCGTCAATCATATCGAGGCCCATCTCAACGCAGCATTTGGCATGGTCGTCGCGCGCCTCCGGCAGTCCCGACACGCAGTAGTAGCAGTCGCCGAGTAACTTGATGCGCAGGCAGTGGTGTTCAGCAGCGAGACGGTCGAATCTGAATCAAATAGAGTTGTGATCATTCTTGTTGTTACAGAATGGACCGCCTATAGCGGGCTATATTACCTTTTTTTTTAATAATTCACACAGCACCGTATATACCCAAATTAAGCTAGCTAAAGCTTGTATTATGGGTAGTAGATAACTGATACAAATATTATACATTATATTAAACATAGGAAACACCCAGACCGATACCAATAATATATTCATGTATAAAAATGTTTGCGCCGTGCAAGAATCGTACCCGCGACCATAGGACCATAAGAACGCGTAAGGCGGTATGCTAAACCACTAGAACACCGAGGACGTAAATTTTTTTGGCATTTATAATTGTAGTTCAGGTTAAATTACCCTAGAATACCCTTTCCTGTCCAAAGTTCTTGAACGACTTGTTCATGACCAACTGAACAACTTCCTTTCCAAAAATCATCTCTTAAACCCTTTCCAATCTGGCTTCCGAGCTGGTCATAGTACGAATACCGCACTGCTTAAAATCACCGATGATATTCGATATGGAATGGAAAATTCGCAACTGACTGTTCTTACATTGCTGGATTTCAGTAATGCGTTTAACACCGTCGATATCGATATCCTATTGGCATGTATGCGTTCAATTAACATATCTCCAATGGTAACAGACTGGTTTCAAAGTTACCTGTATGGACGACGGCAGAGTATACGAGTTGACAACAGCTTCTCTTCATGGTGTCAAATTACTGACGGCGTTCCTCAGGGTGGCGTCTTATCTCCGCTTCTTTTTGCGCTTTTTATTAATTCTATTACTATGCAGCTTCATTCCTCCTACCACCTTTATGCAGACGACCTCCAAATCTATTCGCAAGCCCCATTACATAACATTGACACTGCCATCCTTACAATTACTGCAGATCTAGATCTCATATCTAGTTGGTGTAAAAACTTTGGACTAACATTGAATGCCTCAAAAACTGGTAGCCCTCGGTATATACCAAAAATCAATTGGAGCACTCTTCCTCGAATAGTGTTGGACGGAGTACGCATTGAGTACAGTGATAGCGTTAAGAACATGGGCATCCACTTCGACAGGACGCTCAGACAGGCTTGGACAGTTCAGATCGCCGAAGTGAGTCGCAAGATTTTCGCTGCCGCAGGCTCACTCAGGAGACTAGGCAATTTCTTGCCAGTCGATACCAAAGTTTCGTTTGCACATACACTACTTCTTCCTATCCTTGATTACGCCGACATCTGCTACCTAGACCTCACCGAAGACCAATTAAACAAACTTGAGCGTCTTAAAAATATTTGTATCAGGTTTATATTTGGACTTCGCAAATATGACCATGTCTCACATTATCGTGCACAGCTTAAGTGGCTTCCTATAAGCCTTCGCCGTGACTAGCATATTCTTTCTCTTCTTTACGCCGTTCGCTTTAATCCTGCTACTCCTGACTACCTCAAAGATAGATTCTGATTTCTCGGTGAGGCGCAAAATCATGGCTTACGCAGCGCAACAACCCTCCGTCTTAAAATCCCTTCCCACATATTCTCATTCTACACCAAATCCATTTATACATGCCGTTCGACTATGGAACTCATTACCTTCCTCCATACGTAGCTCACGATCACTACCCAGCTTTAAGAACTCGGTCAAATCACATTATCTTTCCTTATAATGTTTCTTTTCTGTCGTCATCATTGTTATATTACTAGTAGGTATTATTCCTATACGTGTATCACAGTTACTTGCTGCTTGTATTATTTTGTGTTGTGTTGTATCTATTTATGGCATGTTGTTATGTATGTATGTATGTATGTATATATATATATATATATATATAATATTAATATTGGTGTATACTGTTTATATATGTAATATGTTATGTTTGTCATTATTATTATTATGTTTTTTTTTCTCTTCTATTCTAGTGCCACCTTTTGTTTTTTCTCCTCTACCCAAAGGTTGCCTGGAAGAGATTGCATAAGCGATAAGGCCGCCTTTTGTACCCTTTTATTTTAATTACTCTATTAATGTAATTTTCCTGATGCAATATGAGTATATAAATAAATAAATAAATAAATAAATAGAACACTCATTCACCATCTCAGTCATAGCGACGAGGACCAAGTACGGGACACATTTTTTGATAAAAGTTTAAAATCAGATATAGTAATATTTGTCTTTCATTTAGAAGTAATATATGTAATGAATTTATATTCTATGATGATGCAGACTATTGTGATTCTAAGCTCCTAAACAAATAAAAAAAAAATAGTATGATGCATAGACAACTGAAAACCATATATTTTTTGTAAGTACACAAGTATAAAAAAACAGAGATTCAATACAATTATATATTATCGTCAAAAACGTTTTTATCTGTAATGTATCGAATCTGTGGCTATGAAATATAGCAATAACCTGTTCATATGAAGTATGATACTATATGTTATCATCAGGATGTAGTAAAACTAGGCGATAGACAGCCCAGGTCTTGTTAACTTGTAATGGGCGCTTATAGTTGAGTAAAATAATTAAGCATCAATTTCACGCCTAATTCACCTCTATATTTTACAGTTAACTCCACAGCTAGATAGGGAAGGCAATAAAACCTTTAATGTGATAATTAAGGATGATTATTGGAGATTTAGGTGGCAGTTTCGGTTGTATATCAGCACAATAACAATGTCACTTAAATGCCTATTTACTCATAATTACGTAGCTCACAGCTGTTATAATATTTATGTTGACAATTGAAGCAATTACACTTATACATTTGTGTTTTAAATTACAATAATTAAAATTGTATAATTATAACCAGAATAGTTGAAACTTTCAATAATTTTTCTTGAACTATTCTAGTTAAATAATGTATTAAATAAATCATTAACTATGAATATTACATACAATACCTAGTTCCGAACTAAGTTAAGTTTGTACTATACGAGTATTATATATTAATATATATAGTAATAGCTGATAAAAATACCAATATATATATTTTTATTCTGAATACATAGAAAGATAATTGATCGATACAAATGGATGGTGGTGAGGGAAATGTTTGTAACGGACACTGGGGTGCCCATTGCTAGGAATGTACGATGAGAAGTCGATCTCTAGTTCTTCCTGGAAACTATTGTAATTAATTCCTAGTGAATGAAGGGTTAACTGATCTTACATCATGCTTTTATAAATACACTATACAGTTATCTCGCAGACCGTAACGTTAGCGAAGGGTAGTGTATAATTCCATATTAATCCATTAAAAATCAAACGGATATAAAGAATACAAAATTATATGTCGTATTCTTGATGTAATTATGGGAAAGTGAAAATAGTGTGTCAACAAATCGTTAGACTTCTAAAGCATTGTTATCGAAATTACATATGCAAATTTGATCTCTGGGACTAACTGGTGTAACACTCGTTGCAAAAATTTTAGCACTTAACCAGTAGTAAATGATGGTAAAAGCTTTTATGAACTGATCAAACAAACGTGCTGTATTTTTAAGCGCGCGAATGCAGATGAATAAAAGATTTCTATTTGCGAACTATCGGATTGTGTGTTTATGGCGGCGCACGCAGCTGCACAGATGTAAAATCAGTCAGTGTTACCAACACATCGTGATCAACTGCCTATTAAAACCACCACATACTACACCTTTCCCTATAAAAATATTTATGAAACCACTAATACAAGCACAAATTTTGAAGTTTGCTTGAAAAATAATTATTCGACAATTTTACTAAACAATAATTTACCCCATATTCATCATAATTTATATAATTCAACATAGTTACTATATATATAAAAATTGCATTGAATACTAAAATTATCCGCTAAGTAATCGAGTGAAATATCTATATGATCTATACCAAAATAATCATCATTATGTTGTTGATTTTTTAAGTATATGCACTAAAAATGTACTACCCACACAAAAGAAGGGATCAAATCTACCAAATGTAGTGGTGAAACTACTAAAATGGCAACAGTGATTACGTTGCCAATGAGAAGTCGAGCCGCGGCAGACGGCAGGCGGCAGGCACCGCGCCATTACCACACCGAGAGAGTTCGCGTGCACCGTAAAAGTTGCAATAAAGCGCACTGAAACTTTACGAGCAGCTGCAACTCGGCTGAAGAGATCTGCACGTACATACATATATCTTGATTTATTCCTTTCCTTTTAACGACGCTTTTTATTCCGTACGCACGTGGAAATGTTCGTACTGAATAATTAAAGTTCTTTTAGTGAGTGCGCAATATTTCTATATATCTCGACGCTGGTTCCCTTAGGAGACAGTTTCAGTGTAAATAGGTACTTATATAAATAGGTATGCATATGTTATTGAGTTAGGTCGCTGTACGAAATTGTGAAGCCGTTTTCCCTGTTTTTATTATTATGAAAATGTTTATTATTTAGAAGGGTAGACAGATAAAAATATATTATGGTTGGTTATCTAATATAGTCTTTTTGTACATTTATAAGATAGTAAATGTTTAAATTGATGAATGAACTTTTAAAGCTTCATGCTTTAAAAGGTAAAAACATACAATAAAAATTTTTGCAATTTATATTAATATTAGTTAGGATGTAGTAGTAAGTAAGCTTTCATCCATCGGTCATATCACACGCAAATTCCATAATTCATAACACAAACGGCACGGCGGCAAAACCAACAGTGCGTAGTACGACACGTCATGATTTAATGTATGGTGTCACATAATTCTTTTCTGTTTATCGCGACATATAACAAACAGCGATGGAAGAAGCATCTCTATACAATTCGCATATATTTACATTCTCAGTGATACCTGTATAAATTTGTTAACAAGTTTCTATCTTTTTGTGAAGAGTACGCGTTCCGAATAAGTGGTAGAATAAAAAAAGTATGACTATCCAAAAGTGCTTATATTGAGTTTATTTGAATAAAGAATATTTTTACTCGTATGTAGTTATAAATTAAGACCAATTCTAAATACAAATTTTGATTTAAACTCGTTTAAAGTAACTGGATAATTATTAGATGGAGACTAGTATGACAGTCCACTGGTTACTCGTCAGCATCTCTAATATGAGATTCCAAGAGTCCTAAAGCCGCACGCTGACAGATGTCCGCTTGTCCACGCCACTTTATCATCGCCCGAGACAAAATGATAAATAAGCTTGTTTTGAATCCGCCCGCGTCTGAGCGTGCCGCTATGTTTGGGTAATTGTGAATTATTGCCACGTCCCTTCAGGTTTAGCTATATACCTATCGCGCTCCAGATAATAGTGGATCCATGGTGATTTATATATAAAATATTAGCTTTTACTCGCGACTTCGTTTCAGAGGTCTTCCTGATTTATCTATTGGAAAGTTGTTACCTATGAACTCAGTAGGATAAAGGATTCTATATACCATAATAAGATAGATTCTATATATAATAGTGTATGTGATTTTTTTGAGTTGCTTTTTTAAATACTAAATAATAGTAGAAATAACGGTACTAAGCCGAGAGAAATACTGAAATGCATATTCTTGTATAGATACAAAACTAGGTAGAAATGACAGAGATTAGTACTAATAATGGCGTTCACGAATGCAATTATTTGTATAATATCGCGGTGATCGAACAATCAACTATTGGTTTCATGTAATATTGTAATTAACTCACGTTTCAATGAAAACGATTTATGAGTTAATCCGCTACATCACCGCGGCTGTCACTGTGTTTGCAAATGTATTTGATTACTTCATGGAAGTTAGTAATAACATTGCAGCTTTTTTTGCTATTCAATTAGTACGGATCTTAAGTGATCTTACTAAGGTTTCCGGTCGAGACAAACTGTGCTGCAATCGTCTAGACTTCATACAATTACAAGTTCAAGAGAACACGAGTCGAGAAAGCAGTGCTCCGAGCACTTGCACAGTTTTATGCTGCTTGTACTAATTGAAACATGATAATAGCCTAATATCTTAATTAAGCGAATCTCGAGTTGGAAGAGTAATAACATGTACCTACTTATTTTACAGGAATATAATGGCGTTACACAAAAACCTGCGGTTTGAAATTGATTAACAGAAGTTGGCCAGACCCTTGATCTAGATTTGCCAAACTGTCTTTTAATAGCAACAAAATAATTGAGTAAACAGAGAATTCAGAAAAAAATTAAAATATAGATTTTCTACAAATCTCCGAAAGAGCTTTTCCAACTGTTCCAACGATATTTCTGAAGAAAAAAACAGTAAAACTTGTCTAAATCTAAATCGTCCTATTAATACATTGTCTTTTTATCGTCATAATGAATTTTATTTTAAAATAGTCACTTCCTACAATTTCGTCTTTTTTGAGATAATTAATGATTATAAAATTAATGTTTACAAACAAAGCGTAAATTATTTTAGCTCTCGAATACGCCAGGTTTCGAAAAAGAAAACTGCATCACAATCGGTTAATTTGCTATAGACATACACAAAGACTTGTCGAATATAAATTTGCGTTGAGAAATAAAAAATACCGACTGATAATGTAGATATGTGACAGTTTTAAAAGCAAATCATTTTTATATTATTAGTGCACTCATGCGTAGTCAATAGGACCCAATTGCTGACACCTTGAGGCGGTGGAAGATCGATTTCCTATTAATTTCTGGTAACGCTACTGAGGGTAAAAAATTAAACCTAAAGATTACATGTACATACTTGATAAATATAGATAGATCGTTGGTATATATATATTTCTTGAATTCATATCAAGATTGTGTATGTTTTCTTATATGTTTATTCATAAAGAAATGCATTTTTTTGTGAATAAATTTATATTATGTATTTGTATAGTTTATATTCTGTTAGACGGTGCTACGTGAATTGTAATGGGTTATTATTATTAAAAAAAACTGGAGTGGAATCTACTCTAGTTTTTATTATTAATAAACAAATAAATTTTAATTTATACGTACGGTAATAACATTAGTAGCGACTTAGTAATTAAACAATTTGTAAGACAATAAATTATTCAAACCTGGCGAAGAGTTCGTTGAGGAGGCGCACAAGTTCCTCGGCAGTGCACTGGTCCGATAGAGAGGTGAAGCCGCAGATGTCCGCGAACAGGATGCTGCCAAAAAAAAAGTATTACTTACGAGTATGTACAATTACTGTGTTATAAAGATTTGTAGATTTTATCTAATGGAAGAGGACGCCATTACACATAGTACACATCTTATGTGTTTCCAGCCCACCCATGTATAAACCAAATATCTCCTTTGGAAAGTACACTTCCTATGTTGAGCAGTTAAAAATCATCGCTCCTAATAATATCCTTTAATTCTTGACTCAAAAAAGGGCGAGCACAATAAACTTGTGTGTCGCCCTTTTTTATACCGGTTGTAGTTCTACAGGTGTCTTTAGGACCGAGTAATAGACCAATCCATATTTAAACTTAATAAAAAATAAATCGTATAAAAATCATAATCAATCATATAAATATTTTGTATGGAAACTAATTGCATTAATAGATAAATTTTAATTTTGACGAGGTTATCGTCTAGTATTGTAGTATGCCACCTCAACTATCGCTGGTTCGATTCCACACAAGGTACAAAGGTTGTATTGATCTGGATATTGTATAGTGCAACAAACCTATGTCTTAAAACTCCTTCCCATACTTCCTCCTTCTACACTAATTCTTTCGCTGTGTACGCCGTGCGACTGTGGAACTCACTACCATCCTCCATACGTAGCGCTCAATCATTAGCTATTTTTAAAAATGCTGTAAAATCACACTATCTCTCTCTTTAAATTGTCTTTCTACTATCCTTTCCTTTCTACTAAATTGTCTCTTTCTTATTTGCACATTGCTTAGTTACTGTGTATTATTACTAATTTACTTTTTTAATTTTATATTTATATTTATATTATGTATAATGTATGTATATTTATTTATGTTATGTTATGGATATATATGACATATTACTATTATTATTCATGTTGATTCATTCTATCTTGCGCCATCCACCACCTTCTGTCTTTTCTCCTCTACCCAAAGGTTGTCTGGAAGAAATCGCTTTAGCGATAAGACCGCCTTTTGTGCCTAGCCTACCTTTCTGTACATTATGAATATTGTTTTTTTTTTGGATTGTTTTTAAGGTGCAATAAAGAGTTATAAAATAAATAAAAAAAATATTTTAAATGTATATCGAGTCAGAGAAAGCAATAAAATAATACTCGATGTAAATTGTGGCATAAAATTCTTTTGAGAAAGTTATAAGTATAATTTTAATTTGACCAAATATTCGCCCGTCATTGATATATTCGTTTATCCTATAATAAGCCGCTTCACTGAGCGTCGTTTTCGTGTAAGCTCTTAAATCTTCATTCGGGTTGGTTCAGAAGAGATTTTGGCAGTGTATGTAAACCTTACATAATTTTCTAAAACCGAATTACCGACCTTTTCTACTCAACATAGTGGTTTCAGCAATTTGCTCATGAAGCGTAAGCTTGTATAACGTGATTGCCCACTTTTGAAAGATTTTTCTTACTTACTAAATAATATGGATTACGAAGTATATATAGTCATTTAATCTCAACGAAGTAATGAACACTCTTTAATATATGTACTTGTTTTTTGTACAACAAAATAGAATGCTGGTAATGAATAATGTTTAGTCGACATGTTCGTGTGTATTTGCATTGGCAAGTACGAATTAGGTACATGCATTTCTATTGTTAATTGAACTATTCAATGCAAATCATTTTTAAAAGAGTAACTATGCAAACTGAGATATTTATATCCTTGTTTTTATGCTTGAACAATAAAGGAAGATTGATAAGTAAACAGTAGGCAAGTACCGAAAAAGTTTTCGAGTAATTTTAGAAATATTGAATTTAAGAAAAGCAAAGAATAAAAATATATTAGCATTCAATTAAATATTTTTCAAAACAGATAGTATTCATAAAAAATGTCTAGTAATTGATATTCTACAGTTAATGAAGGTAGTTCTGGTATCATAGGCCATTTATATATACTGTCAAAGACACAAGTTACATATAAACAGAATTTTTATTTTCAGATAATATGAAATCATCTGATCTGACCAACTGAGCAAGCACTTTCTTGAATCATAGACATTAATTTTGAAGTATTTTTCATTTCTGGCAGTCATATATACTATCTGTTTCTGTTCCTATTGTATAGAATAGAATAGAATAGAATAGAATAGAAAATCATTTATTCAAATAAACTTACATTGAAGCACTTTTGAATAGTCATTACATTTTTTTTAATCTACCGCTCGTTCGGAAAGCTGTCTCATCACAAGAAGAACGAGCAAGAAACTTGCGTGTTGCTCTTTTAAATAATTTTATTATTACTTTACATTTTTAAGTTTAAGTGTGTGAATACAAACCACCAATTAGCACTAATTCAATTAAATACTCAAAAAGGAAAAAAGATTGAATACGTAACCAACTGGTTAAACAATTAATAAGAGGAAATCAGTCATAGTGATTAGAGCAGACCAGTCCCTACAAGCAGCACCCGTTCACGACTATGACGGATGAGCCAGCCATCACTGCGCTCGACCATATTTTAGGGAGCCCAATGACCCGGCCCACCACGCCGCCACAAGTCTGGACATTTTAGTGAGCATGACTACTCAAAACACTAGACCACGTCAAAGCTACTCACAATTGCCATCTGATAGTTATAGTATTCACATTTTACATAAGAATGCATGCGGCAATTAATACAAAAACCGCTACGCTTTCATATTTCTAAAATCAATCAATTAAATCAAGAAAGCAATGAGAAAATAAAATTATAACGTTGTATGCTAATAAACTAATTATTTACTTGATATGTTGTCATCTATGAATTCGTCTATCCTGTAATAGGCTTTCTTACATAAAAATTGTTTAATATAAGATTTGAATTGCCTCTCTGTCAGATTTAATGCAGATTCTGGCAGTTTATTATAAAATCTTATGCAATTACCATAGAATGAATTACTGATTTTGTGCAGACGGCATTTAGGTAAAATAAGCTTATTTATATTGCGTAAGTTTCTACTTGTACAGTCTTTGAGTTTTTTAAAACTCTCTAAGTTCTTCCGTGTATACATAATATTTTCATAAATGTATTGTGAAGTAACTGTGAGGATATTTGAGTCTTTAAAGCACTGACGTAATGACTCTCTTGAACCCATACCATAAATAGAACGTATGACTCTCTTTTGTAAAACAAATATAGTATTTATATCGGCTGCTTTACCCACACACAATGCAGTACAGTACAGCACAGCAGTATGCCATAAGACATTATGCTATGGAAATAACTAAAATATACAAGTTTAGCCGTCGCCACGTCTGTTAATTGCCTAATTCTTCTAATTGCATATGCAGCAGAACTGAGTCTACTGGCCAATTTTGAAATATGGGGCCCCCATTGTAATTTCGAGTCTACTGTAATACCTAAAAAAACTGTATCATTAACAAAATTTACTATTTCGTCATTAAGCAATAACTGTGTATTTATTAGTCTTACATTAGGAAGTGTAAATTTTATACACTTTGTTTTGCTGGAATTTAATAATAGGTTATTACATGTAAACCAATTTAATATTGCAGACATAGCACAATTTACATCGTCTAATTGATTACTTTGACGTCCAATTTTAAACACTAACGAAGTATCATCCGCAAACAGCACTATATCTGCAATTTTCTCTACCATAAAGGGAAGGTCATTTATGTAGATTAAAAAGAGAAAGGGGCCTAAGATTGACCCTTGTGGAACGCCCATCTTAATATTAGCTCCCTTAGATTTTACACCGTCAATATCTACAGTTTGGACCCTATCCTCTAAATAAGTTCTCATTAATTTTAGATCATTATCTCTTATACCATAATGTTCGAGCTTGTACAAAAGCGTTTTATGATCCACACAATCAAATGCCTTTGATAGGTCACAAAAAACTCCGAGTGCATCCTGTGACTTCTCCCAAGATTCGAAAATATGTGTCATTAGCGCAACACCTGCGTCAGTGGTAGACTTGCCGGCGGTGAAACCATATTGCTGACTGTGAAGCAGTCCGTTAACCCTGAAGTGTTGTAACATTTGATTTAACATTATCTTTTCAAACACCTTACTTAGAACTGGCAAAATAGATATAGGTCTATAGTTCCCTGGCTCAAATTTATCTCCTGATTTAAATAGTGGGATTAATTTACTAAATTTCATTAAATGTGGAAAAACGCCATTATCAATACATTTATTAAAAATAGTGGCTAGATATGGAGCAACAATATCTATGAAAGAACTAACTACTTTTACAGACATGCCCCAAAGGTCTTCCGTATTTTTTAAATTTAACTGTTTGAATATTTTTATGATATGAAAGGGGCTAACATGTGAAAATTTAAATCCTAAAGAACAACAACCGATATTAGTCTCTAGTAATTTTTTTGCTCGAGATTGAGATGAGTCCAGAGAAGATGTAATATCAATCGGAATATTAACAAAAAAATCTTCAAAAATATTAACTACATCTTTTGTTGTTGTTATTAATTTATTATCATAATTTAATGTAAATTGATTACAGGCTATTTTAGATCTTCCAGTTTCTTTATTTATAATGCTCCAGATGGTTTTAATTTTGTCAGAAGACTGCTTAATTTGTTTATTAAAACAATTAGACTTAGCCACAATACAAACTTTTTTAAAAATTTTA
Organism: Achroia grisella; assembly: GCF_030625045.1. Lineage (NCBI taxonomy): Eukaryota > Metazoa > Arthropoda > Insecta > Lepidoptera > Pyralidae > Achroia > Achroia grisella. Next base: position 1,529,954 of record NW_026712977.1, on the reverse strand, counting down.
GAATAATTTTTCACATAAGTGGTGAATTTGTCATCAAATCGATATTTTTTTTGATCGTATAAATCAAACAAAATATTTCTACTTTTAAGTATTCCTACTGTTGCCCATTCCGTGAATTTAGATTTAACATGAACTTCTTTTTTCTTGAAAAATTGTTCATATTCTCCGGATAAAATATTAATTAGCTTGGTGTAAAGATAATCAGGATTATTACTAGATTGTAACAGCAAATCCAATTTATTTTTAATCGCGCTTTTGTATTTATTAATATTGTAAACATTTATTTGTCTTTTTGATTTTTTATTATTGTTGACTTTATTGATTTGACTGCTAAACTTAACAACTTGACCACAGTGATCTGAAGGAAGTTTATTTATTATGAATTTTTCTGTATACTCGCAGTTACAAAAAACATTGTCAAGACAAGTAGCAGACGTGGCAGTTACACGAGTGGGTTCATGAAAGACATGACATAAATCAAACGACTGAAATAAACTAATAAATTTTGTACATGTGGGTGTGTTACAAAGAATATCAACGTTAAAATCTCCACATACAATAATTTTTTTAATACTATTAAATACTTTTTTTAAAATATCCTCCATCACCCCTTCAAAAACATTGTAATCACTATTAGGAGGCCTGTACATACATATAAGGATATAATTTTCTAGTTCTATACAAGATAATTCTATACAACACTCAATAGAAAGTCTAACAATGTCAGCACGTTCCTTTACTTTAATATTATTTCTTGCAATTATCATAGACCCGCCTCTGTTAACTGACTTTCTATTGAAGCAGCTGACAACGTTATAATTATTTAAATTGAACATCATATTGCTCTCTTTAAGCCAATGTTCTGTGAAACAGACAATATCAATATTATACTTTTCTAAAAATAATTGTATAATTAACTCGCTGCCGGGAAAACTTTGTATGTTCTGATGAACAATTATTAATTCTGATTGCTTTCCCTTTGTCTTTGTGAGCAGTTTAAATCTGCAGTCATAGTACTTATGTCACAAATATTAATAGAATTATTTGTTCATGTCAGTAATTTTATGTTTAAGTTTACCATGTAAACTGTTCATGTAGTCAATATTATAAGCCACTAAAGTGGCTATTTTATTTTTAGATGATTTAGAAAGATACATTGTATCTTTTGTCAAATAAAAATCACTAATAAAACTATTAGTATCAAAAAATGTAAAAATGTCACTATGACGACATGTCAATGTATGTAATAAGTTATTCAGGTAATGTACCTTACTGTTAATTTTTTTATGAAGATGTCTATTTGTGTAAGGAAAAGCGCACAATACAATTTGTCAAATTGTGTCAAATTAATTCATATTGATTTTAAATTGTATCAATTTTCATAAATATACTGTTAATAATTAAAAAAACTGATAGTTACCTAATTATTTTTATATTTACTAGTTTTGGGACTTTAATATTGAAGCTACTTATATATATGATTTGTAACAGATTAATAACAATTTTTCAATTACATCTGTAGAACAATTTATGGATACATACATATATATAAAGACAAAACGGTTTTCAATTTATTTCTAATTATTATTATTATAAAGACTATGTTGCTCATAAAGAATAATTCAACACTAAATGCTTTTATAGTAATAAGAACCTTTTCAAATTAGGTATACATTATATATCATAACACTGACTCCCTCGTTTTCCATTAATAAATAAGTTGCAAAGTTCACTAACACACTGTAATACTAATGCAGTTTTTGCCTGGCGGCCTGTTGTTTATCCGTACATAACATAAAGTTGTCATAGAGACTATTCATTGTCCACTGTATAGACTTCTGTAATAAATCCCCTACAAAGTCTGCTCCGTACAATATCCGGTAGTGAAGAAAAACACTCTATGAAATGAAATGAAGTTTTATATAAAGTTGTCAGGCTAAGCAGATTCAATAAACATCAAACAAAACGTAGCAACAGGTAAAACTGATGTACAAGTAAGGTACTAAAATTATGTTTCTAGCTTCTATATACGACTTAATCTATGTAATAATATTTAACTGAGATAAAGGACATAATAATTCTAATTAATTTGGAGCAATAAAGACTATATAAATAAATAAATATTTAAATTATCATTTTAAAATACAGTCTAATTTAAGACTCTGATTACGACAAACTAATATTGTCATACTTTTGGTTTGGTAAGTCTAAATCAGGGTGATTTAGACTTAAAGACTTGCAAACGTAAAAAACAAATAAATTCAATTTCACGATTACAATGTTTCCTAATATAGTTTCAGAATTCATTAATTTCATATTTATTTACGTACGAGTATTGTGCATTATTAGTTGTTTTTAATAATGCTCGACTTCAAGTTTTTTTCAAGTCGTTTAGAATGATTTTGTAAGATTTAATTCCTTATTCTCAATCCTATCATCCTAAGTAGAAATTGATCTTAATATCTTAATAATTTTAGAAATTTAATTATAAAGTCAAACATCGGAAATTAGTTTTTTTCTTAAGGTTGACTTTCAATTTGCTTCCCGGAAGCGATTTTTTACATTGGCTAAATTAAAACTGAAGTTAACCCAAAACCTTTCAAAAGGTTCTTCAGTATCGAGTGCGAAAATGAATCATATTGTTAATAGTAAAGTAAAATTAATGATAATTAATTTTATAATCAAATAAATACTACTTAGTGGGGGGCATCCATAAATTAGGTCATTAAGTTTATTTCGTAACGTCATATTTCAAAAGTATGCAAAGCAAATACAAGCAAGTTGAAAACTATGTAATAACACGAGACAAGGGGAGTCTCACAAATGTGAAATGACTAGCTATGAAAACAATGGGGGAAGGGTATATATATCACGAAAATCGTGTGAAAGACGAAATCAGCAGCCGTGGAATAATTTGGACTAAGTCGTTATAATAAAGATTTTTGTTTTAGAAGATAATGCAGGAAACTTGTAAAAACCATTATGGCTGTTATTATCTATAATATATAAAGCGTATATATACGTATTATATATACATATGTATAATTAATATATCGAAAATTTACGATACGATTTAGAGTAAGTAATTACTAGTTCATAATTTAGTATAGAATGATTAGGATTATGTAATATATTCTTATCTGTGGTACTAGTAAATCATGCGCAATTTATATGACTGTAATTTCATCTGGAATAGTCAGAGACATTATCAGTTGTTGACGAAACTTGACATATCTACATTTCACCTAATTAATTTGAACTTAATGTGATGAACATAAGTCTCTAAGATCATCATCGTAATTTAACTTGATGTACATATTTTTTGGTGTAAATAGTATTTACTGTCTATAACTTCAGTTAGTAAAAGAATAGGCTGTCAATTACCAAAAGACTGTCAAAAATATCTCAGCATATAGATGCTGAGAAAATATATGCGTCAGTAGACGGTAACATTAACCCCAGTAAGTGTTATCCGTAATCCTCGAACACCTCAGTCCGACCGTCCGGGCGGGCGGCCGCCCCAAATTACGGCTATTACTTTTTTTATATCTGAGTAATGCCGACACCGCGCCGGTTTGCAATAACAAAAATATTACGACTCTTATTATTCTTTTACACTCCCCAGTTACAATTACATGGCATTATTCGAGGATTCCTCGATATAAAAACCGGCAAATTGCGATACCTACTCACACTGACGGTTACGGACGAAACAAAGTCATATCCAACTAAGTAGGATATCAAGTTGTATGCCTGCAGGAAATAGATTGAGATTAAAATTGTCTTGGTTTCGACTAAATGTAGCTATACTATAGAATTCTTACTACTTAGTAATAATTTATTTTTCAAAACAGAATCGTTTCCAAAATTTTGTGATAAGTACACTTAGATTTTTTAAAATTAAGTGTCAAATTTGGTATACTATGTGTACTACTATATATATAATAAAGTGGTGGCATTTTTAAAATAAAAACATGGCAATTACAACTAATAGTGTCTACTACTATTTGAAATGTAAGCATTAGTATTTTCTGTAACGTGGGCGTAAAGAAGAGTAGAAGACAAAGTTGCACTATAAGTGTTTATTGTGTTTATAACCGTTAAACCTTTTCGGTTCGGGATCCTAAAAACGGATTTTGTGTAATTCTTTACGGAATATCGGTCGGTTGTTAGCGCAATTTTCCGGTCTATCTTGCTGTTGTTCAATACGGTTTAATGTCAGACATCATAATAACTAGTGACGTCATTCGCATCGGAGTGACGGCTTGCTTAATCTACGATGAATGTTACTACGAAAAAAACATAATAATAGGACATTTAACGCGATTTATTTAAGATATTACGCAATCTTATATTAATTTATTGATTCTGGATAGATTGAATTGGTTCACTGGATTTGTTTATAATCTTTAGTGTTGTTTGTTATAACATAGGTTCCGTAGTGAATCGAGAAGAAAATGTTGTGATCTTTTCTTTGCTTGTGTTTCTCTTTCATTTAACAACGGCTGGACAGATTGTTATTAACTGTAATTAACTACCGACACATTTCGTTTTCGATTGGGTGTTCAGTATAAGAGATGTAAGCCGTATAACTATGCGCATATATTTATGAATACAGATATCTATTAAGAAACCTTCCGTAAAAAAATCCATATAATAGCAAAAAGATGACTATTGTAAGGTTTCGAAAAGATAGCGGATCAACATACGACAACTGTGAATATCATTTTTGCTAGCTATAGATTAATCTAAACATGCGTCAACACATAGATATGTAGGTTACTGAAAGTTGAAATTATAAACCGTAAAAAGGTTAAATAGCTTTTTAAAAAAGGGCTACCTAAAAGCCTTCATTGTAAAATAGAAGTAGTCAACTCTATTTAATAATAGATGGTAAAATAATAATGCAACTCCTGTAGGCAGGCGGAAACTTTTCGCTTGGCGACAGTCGCAGTCACATTTGGTCTGTAATAATACTAAATTTAAACCACAGTATGATTACACACAGCATTTTAAAGGAGGCAAATTAGTACCTGCTCGTTAATACTGTCTTTTTATGTATATTTAATAACCTAATATACCCCCACCCTCGTATATTGAATAAAGTAATTGCGGATTGTACGAGCATACTAGCAATTTTGCAGTTTTAATTTATAATCAGGTAATAATGGCGAATAGGGGAAAGAGGGTTAAACTCCCTAACATTACATTATATTCTATTTATGCATTGTGGCCATAATAAGTAAGTAACAAATTATAACCTTACTACCGGTAGACTTCAAAAGACGAAAATCTATTTAAATTTCTAATGTAACTCTGTCTGTCTGTGAGTGACATTAGCGATAATAATACAAGAACAATTTGAAGTATATATCCGTTCATTTTTATTTATGTCGTTAAAACATCTATTTTATTTGTACAACTTATATTTTTGTCATGTACGTAAAATTATGTTATGAAAACTAAGTTGCAAAATATTTCATGGGAACGGCGCAGCTTTCTGAATGTGCACATATGTTCCGTGAATTTGTAGTTATAGCAGCATTCCAATTTTCTTACATATTCGGAAATGATATTGCAGTACGAGTCGCCATGAAATTCACCTTCGTTCACATAAACGGGTAAACTTTGCACCATCGCTCCAGTGATGTAGAATGTATTGGCAAATATGTAAATATTTGTGAGATGTGAGGTAAAATGCACGTCTCGCGTACTAGATCGAAAACGTTTTCGATAGATTGTTTGAGCGCAGCGTGTACAGAGTAACGAAAGAGCTAGAGGAGAATATGTTCAAAGACGTCTCCGTACTTCTGTCATCAGACTCTGCGGTTAGAAATTTGCTTTGCAATCTATTTTCCTGTTCAAAATTTTAGGTATGATAACAAAATTACACCCTTGCGTAAAAAGAATTTAGTCCTTAGTATAGAAATAGGCGCCTTACTTATAGATCAGCCGTCTTCTCGCACAAAGAAATGACTGACGTTTGATGTAAGTTTGTTTTAATCAGTATACCATAGATAAATGAATGATAGGTACATTAAACGTATGATATTTAGAACATTACCTCTTGTGTCTGGCTGACATCAAAAATATACCCGTCGCTAATAATTGACATGACAGTACTGCACTCAGTTCGAATCTATTACACACTGACAGCATAGTCTGCGCTGTTATGTTTCATATACAGCGTTATGTACTGAGTAGGTTGGCCACTCTCATAATGATTTTTTCAGGATTATAGAACGGAATGAATTAAATAAATATTTATATATAGGAAATTGAATATACATAGTGTGTAGAAAATACTTTTTAATCATTCTTTTAGATGCTCCTTGAATTAAAGCCATAGTTCTATGTACTGCGGTTAGTAATAAATATGAAAAGAACATAAATGTAACATGATATTCGCTGAAAATAGGGACAGATGGTATCCCGGCTGACATATGCGTCTGAAAACGAGGCCACCTGGCTAGTAGCGACTAGTAATGTAATGTAATTTGTATATAGTACTAACCTGACGTGTTCGTAGCGCTGAATGTAAATCTTATGGAACTGCTCCTGGCGCGGCTGGCTGGCAATGTCGGCCTTCATCTCCACGGCCACGTGGCGCGGCAGCACCGACAACAGCAGACGTTCCTGCCACCGACAAAAAACATTGTTATATATGAAAAAATATAATATTGTTATACAAAAAAAAAAGTCTCCATATTTAAGCCCACTCTGGCTTAAATATGAAAGAAATCTCTTCTAAATAATGTAAAGCTGATACATTAAAAGTAATTAGCTGGGAACGGCACCAGTTATAAAATTACATAACAAACCATATATACAGTACAATGAATCTAATAATATAACTAACATATTATTACATGATTAATTTTGTTTGTAATTGTTGTAATATATAAATTACCACTATACTAAATTGTTTAAAATAAGTATACAAGATTTTATTCTCTTTTTTAAAAGTTAAGTGTGAACGACTACCCACGAGAACTACAGCTAGGTTAATTAAGTAATATTGTAATCAACAGATGACAGACGCAATATACTGAAGCCGCCCGATTAATTAGAGATGTAATTAATTACTATTGGGTTCTCCCACCCTATTATTGTAGAATGTATCTACCAGAGATAGATGCACAATGTTATCAACTTACATCTAATCAGATATTGAATGCAGACTCAAATTGATTAGCTATTATATATATATGTATATATACTGTTTGCTAATGTTATATTAAAGATGTTTGAGAAAAAATATTATCGAGGGACTTTATCAGCACAATCCAAAAAACATTGATAGAATTTTGTTTATCTGCGAGTGTGTGCGCGGTAAATCTAGAACCACCTTATTTGGCTGAGATTGTGACTGATGTATTTCGATTATATTAACATAGCGTGTTTCTTTTTTTCTTTTACTCCTAAGAGTGGCAACATTACAGCGAGAATTAGGCTATCAATTAAAGGGGTTTCATGTTCAGGGATTGGTAGTTCCAGAAATTACCGTGTTCAGAGTATTCACCAGGTATACATACATATATCCGTAGAGAACAGATAGATGGGTTAGTATACGTATAACTACTGACCAATACGCTAGCATTAATAGTACGAGCCGAGAGGGCAAATGGATCACGTGATAAGAGGCTGCACAAATATCTCCAATTACGGTACTAATGTTCACACTGACGAGACAAAGACGGCACCCGAGCTAATCATGGCCACGAGCGCTCCCGTATTATGTGGACCGCTTATTGTGCCCCTAATGATTGGCATTAACACCTACACAAACGGACAAGGCAAAAAGATTTCCATTTAGCATTCATACACGAGTGTACGGTCAGTAAAGGGGATATTAAGCCGACATCCAGTTATAAAGTACTTCTGATTTCATTTATTATACAAAAACAATGTAAAATCAATTACTTAATTAATGAATTATTGAAAGACCGTGGGCGTTCGGAAGAAATAGTGTAATAAATATATGAAAAGAAAAGCAAATAAGAGAAGAATGACAGTACATAATATATTTCTATATAAAATAATCTTAATAATGTTATTACCGCGAAAGCATGTAAGTATGGATGTTTGTTACACTTTCACGCAAAATCTACTGAATGGATTATGATGAAACTTTACAGTAATATATCTTATGCATCAGAAAAACACATACTATATTTTATATTTAAATTTATACTTATTACTACCATTTATATTACTACCAGATATGCCTGCGGTTTCATCCGCAGGCATATCTGGTAGTTGATAAAAACATAAACATTATGCATACATACATATAAAAAGGAGCGTCATGCGGAAATACTTTATTTTTAAATATCGACTTTAAAATATTCGTGCATATTCTTTAGCTCGATGAGTACTAAATACTGGCTTGGAATATTCATTACGACTGACTGAGTCATCCACTTCTATCTTGCAGGGTTACCACCCTATCTCTCTCATCCCGACAGATTATCGGCTCTTTGAGCTAAGTGGCCGGTCCATTGCCACTTCAGCGAGCTAAACCTCTAGATTAAATCGCCGCGTTAGTTACGTTAACTAGTGCTTAATATGTTTAGCACATATTATGTAATCATTTGGAAATATTACAAACAGATTAATCGATTTTGAAACGTATTTCATTTACTTAGAAAATGTTCATAATTCTGAAAATTATGGTATATATTGGTAAAGGAAACTAAAAGGATTTTTTTTGCAAGGTATTGTCCCTATTGAAAATTGTTTGATTGATTTTGTAAATAGTTTCTGTTTAAAAATTGTTTTACCCTTTTAAAATGGTATGATAAATTTGGTAAATTGTTTAGTCACTTTTGAAAAGTATATAATAATTTTTGAGAACTGTTTATATAGATAATGATTACTTTTAAAAATAGTATAACTATTTTAAAATTATATATTAACTACTAAAAATGGTTTAGTTTCTTTACAAAATTGTTTCATTGCTATTGAATATGTACCGACAAGAGGAATTGCGAGACTTTGGCAAATGTTGTCAGCGCGAGTCATGTCAACATAACAAAGATGTATCAGATGTAGCGGCTGAATTGATGATTACTAAGGACGTTTATCCATCGTTTTGGTTGGTCGCATAAATCAATCAAGCGTCGAGACAAGACGAGGTATCTCAATAAATCCATCTAAAATGTTCGTGAATATTCCCTGAATGGGCCCTGATTGGCAGCGAACGAAGGTTTCAGTGGATTTAGGGATTTGTCTCACTACAAGTTCGCTTCGTTACGCACTAGTTATTCACGCGACATACGCTGAGTATTAATAAAGTCATTGGTCTGATTGATGGAAGATGGTCATTAAAGTCAGTAACAATTATGTTTTTTTATATTAGTTTGGTTGCTTGCCAGTTCTTATAATCTGAACTATCTAGCTAGACGGGACTGTAAGGATAGTAGTAGTAGGTAATAAAAATATGACATGCATAAGAGGCCAAAAGCTTTTGAGTTTGATATAGCATTTCATAAACAGTTTTCTGTGACCATTCGTTTATTATTCTTATGGTAAAAATATTCGATTTATAGATTGGAAATAATATATTCATAATACAAATATAAAATCAAAACAATGATAAAATGACCATCGAGAGAATTGAATTGTTCAAACAAAAATTATTAAATATGACTTTTTTGTGAATTATGTTTACTGTTTTACATCGCCGACCATTCACTTACATTGAAATTTAAAGGTAAGTAAATATATTACTATTAATAATACTACACTAAAACTTAATACTATGTATACTAATAATAAAATTATTTAAAAGAGCAACACGTAAGTTTCTTTCTCTTTCTTCTTGTGATGAGACAGCTTTCCGAATGAGCGGTAGATTAAAAAAATGTAATGACTATTCAAAAGTGCTTCAATGTAAGTTTATTTCAATAAATGATTTTCTATTCTATTCTCTTCTATTCTCCTAAATAGCAATACTACCGAGAACATGAACAAATATATATATACTTCTAACATTCAAGTAGCGAACAAGTGCTGGTGCCAGTGGATTATCGCCCTATACACTCGGATTGGTAGCGACTTGATTCGTTCAGCTCGTTTTTCGTCGAAAAGAATTCGAGTTCGTTAAGTTGTACATTATTATAAGCATTTCAGTGTATCGAAACGGTTTTGGATGCTTTTCTCGAGACATAAATGTGAGGTAATTGTTACAAGGGATTTATACTAGCTGTTATATTTATTGCTTGTTGTGTTTATGTGTTTATACACATCTAAGCTGCAGGTATAGTGTTGGTAGTATTATACCTAGATATTTAAAGCCACTACTTTATCTTACCCTTTAACTGATCTATATTTTACAAAGAAAGTTGCTTTGAGACTGAAATAGGTGACATTCTGAGACGGCTTTGTACAAATATAGTTAAAACATTTACGTTTGTAAGCTGTTATTTGTAGATTCATACATTACTCTGGTCTGATACGTTTCACCAAAGCTACACAAGATTGGAAAACTACAATATGAATAAACGGTTGAACAAGCAATAGCATGAAAATAATAATGTTAATAAATATATATCTAATATTGTCTAACATTAATAATAATTGCGCAACGCCAGTGACAGTAGGGGCGGCAGGATGCGACGGTCGCTACCGGTGATGTCGACGGCGCTCGTTTTTCGCCCCGATGAGCTTAACTAATAATTACGAGCCTTATATATCGCTATCAATATTTATACATACTCAAGTACTCCTCATTGATATTATGATATATATTTTTTAATTTTGTTCAAAGTTTTATATTCAAATAATTGTTCAAGATACGGAATATTTATTATGAATATTTAACTTCAATATACTTAATGGCTTTATAGTATTTTGGTTAATTACGCTACCAGTAGCATGTCATTGCATCGTAGATTTATAAATGTATTTCTTAGGTGGATAAATAGTCGGTCTAAGTTGTTAAATCACAGAATAGATGTGTAAGTTTTTCAGACTACACTAATGCTGTTGACCGTAACTGGCCTGTACAGCTTCACCGGATTGAAGAGAGCAAGTGGAGAGTGCAGTTTGTGCACTCCAAACCCGCAGAAAGACGTACGGAGCAGCTGAAAGCTAACTCTCGCCTGATGGATACGACTTTACACCGAGGGCACCGTTAAAATTCAAGTTCACGCCGATGTGTCATCGTAATTTCGATCCCCGTTTGAATTAAATAAAAGAGGGTCAGAACGGAGGCAGCCGAACAAAATGCAGATGTCGATTCTTTATACCATCAATATAGAACATAGCGTTACAATTCTGCATGTGTATGGCACACGCTGGGTATTGGTAGTACGCACCTGTTGTTGGTTCTCCCGCTGGGTGACCAGGCGAGCCTCGACACAGTCGCGCGTTTCCAGGAAAGCGCGCCGCTGCGCCAGCTCACGGGGATTGTGAGTCAGAACGCCGGAGACGTTGCATGCGAGCAAGGTAACAATGCTGCAGTAGATCTATATAGAAACACAATATATCAATACAATTTTAAAGCAAACCATGATGTTACCAGTTTTGGAGCAATATATAAAAGTAAGTAAATATGTGAATAATATTCAGAAAGAAATTTTGATTTAAGTTAAAGGGTAAGGTATGAAATTATTAAAAAAAAATTGAAGACGCCCTTTCATTAACTTGTTAACTTTTCCAAAATTAATATGTGCTAATACAGACGCTTATTTAATAAATACATATTTTTAAAATACTTTAATATATTAGGTCGTGTAAATATTTCCATTGCAAATCAGAATCAGGTCAAATAGATTTTTTCGATATGAATTATTAATAGTAATGTTATTTCTAGCTATTCATATTGCATGTATAAATAAAAATGTTCGAGAATGAACAAATACTTGTTACCGTTAAAAACATTTACCATATAACATATAAATTCAATCTATTACTAACAATTTTATATCTACTTCTTATTTTTATTTTGAACTTTCTAAATACTAGAGCAGATGCTCTAGTATTTATTATTTATATATTAGATAATATCTACGATCCGAACACAAAATGTTATTTGAATAAGATGACATCAAATACGTCTCAAACATATTCGATTATAATCGAAAATCCGATGATCTCATTAAATTTATAAATGTGATTTTTTTATATTATCAATATATTTTTTTACTAATAAATTATTATACAATATTGTCTACAGATATTTAAAACAATTAATTATCAATATTGAAGTTTGCGTAAATATTATAGAAGCTTGAGACATTGATATTGATCGTTCTCGTAAAGTAATATTCCAGATTACCAGAATAATTAAATTTTATTAATGTAATATTATACAATATTGCCCGCACATGTTTCTATCACATTAAAACAATTAATCATCAATATCAATTGAAAATGATGTAAATATTACAGCGTATTTTAATAATGTAATAATACATCCATTATCTGTTCAACTTACTTGTAGGTCAGATGTTCGGCCGAGTACGAAGTGAGCGAAGATGATATTGAGGGTGGCGAGAATCACGCCGGCCAGCGTAGCCTCATGGAGGCGTACCGGCAGTGTCGCGTACGTCAAATAGGTGAACAGCGCACATGCACCGCCGCTTACGCTCAGGGATCTGACAGAAAAGGCAATGAGTTACCATACCATATAAATATCATATTCCACTGTTGGGAGTGGGCCTTTGCCGTTATGGAAGGTACTAGCCCACTACTAATGTTGGCTAGGCTATGGCCAAGCCTACAGCCTAGTACCTTATGAGGTACAAGTATATTATTATTGAAAGTAGAGTTTCTTCTTTCAACTTACAACAACAAAAGCTTAGACATATACGAGCACTGTTGAAGGTGGGCGTTATGGAAGGTACTGGTTTACTACAGTCATAGTACCTAGGCGGTAAGTTGTACTGTTTAAAATAGAGTTTTTTCTCATGCTTAGATATATATGAGGTGCCGTATCGTTATGGTAGAATATCATGGTTTATTGGGGAGTGTCAGTTTTATTTTCACGTGTATACTAGCATCCAACTCTATAAGGCGGACCCCGTCTTCAAAATGAGTTTTGACTATAAAAGTTATCAAAGTATAATAACGAAGTTAATTAAATTGGGTAATAAAATCTATTATCGCTCTGAGTGTAGTTAATTGAGGAAATAAACTTTTGTAAATATACTCAGGTGTATCGGAAATAATTTGTTTGCCGGTTCAGGTCCAGAGAGAACGGTCTACGTTAAAATCAGAGAAATGCTAATAATAAACTAGTTTGCAAATTTACTACAATGTGTTGGAATAGATATTTATCGCGATTCGTCGGCGCGGAATTCTATATCTGCCGTTTCCATTTCAATTTTGTGCAAAATATTCACATTCGATACATATTGAGGTTCCTTGTCTAAAATTTCACGCTTCTAAATAACATTTAGGTAAAGCCCAATTATTATTTAGAAGTCTATTACTGTTATTGTATTTGTTAGCCACATTCAGATCATTCTCAGATGAGTAGTCACTTTTTCGATATATAAGTTTTATGATCATTTTACTGCAGGATTATTATGGAACGGTAGTCGATGGTTTACTAACCCGACTACAACCCAACAATGGTGATTTGAATGACTGGTGGACTGGTTTATGGAGATTTTTTACTTTACGTAGGTTTCAAATAAACCATTAGCAAGTCTTTAGGTCAAAACGACGTCTAATTAGAAGGCTCTAATTCCCGTGGGTATGTAAGTTACTAAATTTTAAAACCGGTATAGAAAATGGTGTTCCTATAATAAATTATCAATATAAAATTTCTAATATTAAATAATACATTTTATATTCAGCATTGCCTTGTCTTTATCCCATTATTTGAGGTCGGCATCGTATGTTCTCTTCTTCCACTGATCTTTATCAGGCGTCATATAAGTTTACTCTCCTTTTATAGATATCATCTTTCACACAATCCTTTTTTTGTTGGTCGTCCTCTCATTTTCCATCATCTACAATCATGTTAAATGCTTTCTTTATACATGGTTCTCGCTCCTACGCATTACATGCATATACGAAGCCATTATGTTACCTCACAAATTCTCTCTCAAAATAACTAGCACAACCAATAACAATATACCTTTTATTATTATTATAATTCAGATAATGCTTAAAAGTCCAGCCAAGTCCCTGCAAAATTGTGTGGTCAATTGTCTTTGTCGAATCAATTTAATTCTCTTTTTGTGTGATTCGAGTATCATGTATTATTCTGGTAACCAGATATCACAAATAAAATTGTCTGGTCTTTAAAAGCAAGAAAAATAACAATTGTATGTTGGTAAAGAAGGATTTAAACGTGATTCCGTGCAACCTTTGATATCCTTTGTCGCTTCACACGGTATAAAACCTCTGTAATAGTGTTCACCGCCGTGCTGTCATAACAATGTGGAGCACTAAAAAGAATGCCAGACGATGTGATAAATCCAGTTTTAAAGCCCCTACGATCGAATTGACATCAAAACTGTTCGCACTAGCGCGTGAACACGACTTGAAAGCTCCTAGGATTTTAGACAGGGCCTTTGATGCTTAGAGTGTTAAGGGGATTGTTATATCGTTCATATTTTTGAGAGTAGTATGGTCGATTAGTTTATCATCGCAACTTATTACGCCCTAACGTTTGTGAGTTCGTTCATACTAAAATATCTTTAGGTCGTTCGCGCGACAGGAGACGAGCCTCCGAATGTTCTAGACTTTCGGAGGCTCGTCTCCTGTCGCGCCTAAATAAATATATTACCTTGACCTCATTTGGGTCTTGAAGGCATGCTTTGTATAACATAATGGATTCATAAATATGATGTCATATTTGAAAATATATATTTTAAATGGATATAAAACTAAGAAATATTACAAATGAGACAAAACGAGATGAATATGACATACGTATGATGTAACATATGTTAGTATCATAATATATATATATAGACGGCCTCGGTGGTCTAGTGGTGTAGCGCACCGCCCTACTTCCGATGGTCGCGAGTTCGATTTCTCGCACGGCACAAACATTTATATTCATGAGTGTGATTGTTTCTATTGGTCTGAGTGGTTTCTACGCACAATATGTATGTATTCTTATCAAATATCTAGTGTTCATAATACAAGCTTTAGCTGGCTCATGTATAAACGAAATATTTCCTTTGGAAAGTTTACACCCTTTCCTGAGGAGATAAAAACAATCGGTCCTAAGAATATCCTTCAATTTTTGTCCCTGACGAGTCTAGGTAGCGAACTTTGAAATGGTCGAGCACAATAGATCTATGTAGCTCGCAATGGTATTATAGGTCCATGCACCTGACAATAGCCCAAACAAACCAATAAAAAAAAATACCCTACATAGTATATACGTACCTTGCAACGGAGGTACTGGCTATCAGAGACAACTCTACGGTCACGAAGGTAACCAGCACTACGTACGAGATGGACAGCAGGTAGATCTCATTCATGGCCGGTCGGCTCAAGCACGCCAGCAGACCTATACAAATACATCGTTACATATGAACACAAGAACTTCAACATTAAACAAATTAAATGACAAGCGTGCAACGTGCATATATTGATGTTCATGTATATTATTTTTTAAATTGTACTCAATAAATTGTCTTTAATAAGTTAGTTTCAAATTGTCGCATATCGAATCAACTCAGCGGCAGTGTTAAAAAGTAATATAAAAATGGTCGTGCTTCTGAGTTGTAAGTTTATAATAGCATTAATTCGTGCAAACCGCTGATGAAAGTGCACGTAGCACTAGCGGGCCTATTTGACTCGGCGAGTTATGCAAAATGAATCCAATTATAACTCGTATAAAGCGGACTTTTAACCGCAATTCTACGGGCACTTAAACCATTGCTATTTTATGTGTATATTTGCTGCCGCTGGTTTTGCAACGTCGTTAACTAACGAGTATAACTAGCCAGAAACTCCGACAGTTAGTTTTTTCACAGTTTACTCAATTTACAGTCAAATTAAAATTCTGAAGACCTCTATGATATAGCAGAGCAGCATGCTTTACATTCGTATAGTCCAGGCCTTGATCTCTATATAATACAAACAATTGAACATTGTGTATGTACTTATACAAAAATATTAGTATATGATGTTGTACTCACAGTACAAGTTCCACTTAGGCAGAGCTAGATGCCGTTGTGTGACTTGTAAATAGGTATTTGATGATGATGATGATGGTGGTGGTGAGGTTAAAATATATTTATTTAATTTATATATATCAAAAAAGAGAAAAATATTGTAACAGGTAAACTCCAAATACCTATTAAAAATGCTTGCCCTTATAGAATATTTCTTTTTCAGCGGATATATTGGGCAATTTTTTTTAATCAGTTGTATATGATTATTACCATACGAAGCCGGGGTAATTAGCCAGTATTTAATAAAGTAACTGTATTTGCAAGATATGTATAGTCTAAGTTATATAACACATGTAAATATTTTAAACTACGAAATGGAAAGAAAATAAATTAATGTCCAGTAATATTTCATGTAGAGTATGAAGATAAACATTGAAGTTGCGGAGGCTGCGTTTAATGAAGTTACACTTTGGGTACATTGCCATTAGTATGAGTACATTTCTCGAGAGCAATAAATTTAATTTTATGTTCTATGCAGGACTTTAGACGATGCAATGTCAATTTAAAACACATTGCAATAAAGTGCAATAATGTTTATGACCCAGAAGCTCATAAATATTACATTATAGTACGCATATGTATGTCTGTATAGTTTCTGCAAATATGAGTGAAATGGTAAAAAACCTGTGGCCTTTATTGCTTTAAAACTCTTTGATTTTTCATTGAGGATAAATTTTATATGATCTTATTGATGATATTGTCGTCTTTTTTGCTAATTTATAATAATAATTAAATTAAATCAGCTACCCTTGCTTCGCACGAGTGTAGTTATGAAACAAATGAGGCTATATCTTCTGAAATATTCATCTCTTTTTTAATAGGTGTTTCTTAACCCTTTGTCACAAGTAGGTATATTTTTTTTATTGTATTCCTTATACAAACCTTGTCCTGGTTGATGCAGGCGTTCTGAAATAAGGCTTTTACATACATTGGCAATAGATTTTTATTTAGATTACATGTTATCTTTATTAGCCAATGCCTAATGAATCACTACACTACTAGTAAGTATATATATATACAAATTCTTAACGTATTTTTGTAATCTATCTTAATTATATATATAGATATATATGTCACTTAATGTATTTCTTTTATGTTTTTTTTATTATTTTTTTGTTAATTCAGATATTAGCTCAGTGTTTACGTATATTTTACCTAACTATTATGATAGTCTTAAGTTATTTTTAGTGTAGAGTTAAATATAGAGAGGCTAGTCTGTAATACAAAAAAGAATATTATATAGTAAATAATTTGACCAGTTTAAAAAAAAATTACCTACAGGAATTTTCATATTTTTTGATAATTAACATGAAGTGAATTTTGCGTGGGAAGCTCCGAGGTGGTAATGCCAGATAAGAGGTGTTCCCCGCATATTTGTGAGAAAATTATGACAGTGGAGTGGAACATATTTTTGCGTATATATGTGGGAGGAAAACTTCAGGTCAGAGGCTATATATGTTTGTGACATTATCATGAGGCATAAAAGAATAAGAACTCTAGTCGTCTGTCTAAAACGTATAAAAAAACTAGAGACTTAAAAGTCATAAATGTCAGGATATAGATTTCTTTATAGCTCCACCTATAAAGAAAGGTGACCTGGGAAAGGTGGGAAAGAAAAAGGAAAGAGGAGAGAAAAAAGGACCTGAATTTATGGGATTTTTGAACAAAACTTAGGGCAATACCAATAGTCTGGCAACACTGCCACCGGAATAGCTATTACTATATAAAATAATGAAGTAAGATATTTACTAAAAGTGTATTTATCTAATCTATGGTACTGTAAAATGGGAATACTAACACGCATAGACAATTGCAGATAGTATAAGCAAGATGATATTGATGATGTACGCGATGCGCTCCCTCTCGTAGATCTCTCTCTGGTCGCTGGTGAACTCCAACAACGTAGTCTGGTCTGACAGCAACCTCAGTTGGGAAGTGGTGCCGAATAGGGGTCTGGATAGAAACATATATATTTCACTATTTATACGTATTGATTTTTAGGCCTCCACATATTTTTCTTGTTTGTTGGCATATATGTGTTATCCTGTTAAGTTACTTATTTTAGAGTTGCTTAATATACTCAATATTAAGTAACTTTAACTATAATAGTCGAAGTGAGTATGTTTATTTGTTAACTTCAAACAATTTATACCACTCAACCGAATATTATGAAGTATATTTTATGTCAAAAGTCAACATACTAAATAATATGCGTGTAAGTGGGCGAAGTTGCAGTTAAAACTACATAGTTTGTAATGTAGCTTTGATTATTAAACAATGTTCCTCGTATTAAACTAACTAAAAAAATATGAATATATAGATTTTTTGTACATGCATGCATTTGTATGTACTTATGTTTTTTTATTTCTCTCCGATTTCGGGTTTTTGATTATTCAACATATTCAAAATTATTAAAAGTTCTTTTGTATGTATTCTTGAGATACAACATGAATCGTTGAACATACGAATCCATCGCTGAAATAACACTATTGAAGCTTCTATTGGATTTCAAATGTGCACTGGTAATTTAATGGGAAACTGTGTGAACATTCCAGTTCAATAGAAAACAATACCTATTAATATATTGGAAAATATTTTCTATTTAAACTGACAGAGAGTGACGTAAAGAGGCTTCGGTAATGGTGCTTTATAGTTCAAGTTATCTATAAAAATATTCACATTCTTAACAATGAATATACCTTAATATAAATAAATGGTCTCAGACAGTGCTGTTTCAGAGGATTTTTTTTCAAATTCTGTCTTTCTAAGTATTCTGTATAGTCCTGTCGAAATTTATAGAGAGAGACTATAGCATAAGGTTTCATAAAGGAATATTAAGATATCTTTAAGACCACGAGTACATGACGCTATTAGCGTTTAATGCGGCTACGTAGCCTGTCCGTAGGCTACGGTAACCATTTATTTGGGTATGCTTGTTTGTTACCATTATGGTATAAAAACATACATACTGAATCAACAAAGAAACGAGGGTCTCAATTGGCGAACTTTATCTGACCTGTAATTTTCAGGGTCGAAGGGTTCAGATATGTTGGTTACTGACATCAGCCCGAGGAAGTCCTGGGCGATGAGCAGCGTCCGTATCTGCACCGCCGTCAGCGCCACCGCCACTCCAAGCAGTAGCGCCAACAGGTATGTCATATTCGTCTGGTTCATGCGGAGAAAGTAGCGCTGGTACAGCATTTCCACCTGCACAGAAATATACAACATTTAGTATAACTAAAAAATAACTAATTAAAGTAACTTTTATCATTATTATTTATTATTAATAAAGTATTCATGTATATAGGAGGCAGATACTGTTTACCAGACGTTCTGGTATATAGAAAACACCAGACTAATACTGTTTGTATTATGATACTCATGAATAAAGTTTGCATCCTACGAGGAATCGAATACGTGACCATCGGAAGTAAAGCAATGTTAAGTACATTGCCAACACCACTGAAGCTGTTGGTTACGAAGAAAAATAATCATATAATCACCACAAAGAAGTTCAGTTACGTGGTATGTGTGTCCTTTAGTACAATAAAAGTTGTATTTAGACAATGAACTGAGCTGGGCTCGTAAAATACATAGAGAGGTTTATTTCCAACACCACCAAGTTTTTCTTTAGAAGAGTTCTAACAATAAGTCATAAATAGCTGTTACAACTTGGCCACATCTTGCTATATTATTAGTTCGGAGGGAAAGTATTGAATTTTGGCCGGACGGGTCTTTGTATCTATTACTATTCAAGTCAGGAATCGGCACTTCTTATGCTGTTTACCTGTTTTTCTAAATGGCGTTTACGCAAACACGCACGTTTAAGTTGGGAAGATCTAATGGAAGGCGGTAAGGGAATGATGGATTGTATATCGTTGTAAAATTTTTATTTTGTAACTTTCACTCCATTTGACCTGGTTATCATGTTTTGTTACAATTAAGCAAGGAAATTGATGGAAATGGGGTTTCAGGAATATCTATATCTAAATATATATAACTCAAAGGTGACTGACATAGTGATTTATCAATGCACAGCCCAAATTACTGGACTGATCGGGGTGAAATTTGGCATATAGGTAGATGTTATGACGGCGTCCGCTAATAAAGGATTTTAATTAATTCTACCCACAAGGGGATAAAATAGGGGATGAAAGTTTGTATGAAACTTCGTCAATTTTAAACCGATCGGGCTGAGATTTTGCATGCATAAAGCTACTATGACGTAGGCATCTTCTAAGAAAGGATTTTGATAAATTCTACCCCTAAAGGGATAATTTAACGCGAGCGTAGCCGCGAACAAAAGCTAGTCTCATTATAAAAGTATGAATGCAAAGCTTATGCATATATTGATAAAGATTATCATCTCGTTGGAACATTTTATTTTTTTGCCAATATTATTTATCAGCAACTTTTATTTATTTATTATAACAGCATAACAGTAAATCCTAATTTATTTGTAAGTTAGTACAATGCATATAATATTCATGAATTATATTGATATAAGTAATATATCAATTTGCTTTCAGAAGATCAAGATGTTTCTTAAGTCTAAAAACAGTAACATAATATTTGTAATAATATACATTTCAGAATTTATTATAATTTTACCTATAACAGTTTTATGTACCTGGATGAACATTTAATTCTAATATTTCTGAGACCCCAAGGATAAAAATTAAAAGTTTGATTTTACGTATAATTTTATTAGTTATTTATTAAACGTATATTTAAGTTGAGTTTTTGTTAGTTATGGTTTATATACTTAAATGACCTTATATAGTAATAACATATCGGAATGAGGCACATAAAACTCTAACATATATAAATATCTTAATTGCACTGGTATAGTGCAATGCAGTACCATTACTACCGCGTATGGAGCACTTTGGAATGCTTAGATACCAGATAAGAGATAAAATACTCTAAAGCAAGTATTACCCATTACTATTTATAAATTGTTTCCATTATAATTATTTCTTATGTACGTTAGTCTATAAGGTATGCATAATATGGGCCTTGTAATCTGAATTAAATTAAAATAAAATATTAATAATTTTTTTTATAAGTATTTTCTTTTAGTTATAGTTTTTGAAACTAACTAACTTATTAATGCAATAGTAATTATAGACAATTAAAACAAATTCTTCAATCCGATTTTTTTAAAATAATCGTAGAGTTGCGTTAATAGCTATATTTTAGCGAAGTTGCCCACGACCTCATGGGTATCTGCTAGTATACTGTATAATTGTATAGTATACTAGATGTTCACCAGGTCTAAATGTCAATAAAAAATATAGCCCATGTTATTATTATGATAAGCTATATTACTGTAAAGTTATATCAAAATCCGTTCACTAGTTTTTGCATGAAAAAATAAAACATCCATACTTACAAACTTTCGTATTTATAATATTACTAGCATTTACCGCGGCTTCGAATCAAAAATATATTTTTTTAAGTAACAAGTATCCTAATTCATTCTAATACCTCTAAGAAAAAGCGTACAAAATTTCATGATGATCGGTACAGTAGTATTTGCGTTAAAGCGTAACGAACATCCCCAGTTTTATATTTGAAATATTATTAAGAATTAGGATATAAAATATAATAAGCATAGTGCTAAGTTCTTGTTTTAGTCTATACAATTTTCCCTTTCGGCTATCGTATTGATTACGTTCAGCTTCTTAAATACTAAAAGAGATCGTTCAGTTGGATAAATCCGACATTGTGTATTAAATCTTCTATCTAGACGCAAATTAAACTGAGCTTGTGCTTATTAATATGTATTAGTTCTCTAGTACCTATTAATAGAGAAGTCTATTACTATTACTACATATTAATAATTCATATTAGAAAATTATAAAGAAAATATATATATAAGAAATATGTATATACATTTTTATTATAATTGCAGCCTATTTGATATCAAGCAAATGATTCTATTGTGCGCTGATCGAATCCGCCACCATCGAAGAAAGCAGAAATTTATAGCCTATGTATTGTTCTGATATATAATCTATATGACTGTAAAGTTTTATCAAAATCCGTTCAGTAGTTAAGGAGTGAAAAAGTAACATATATCCATCCGTCCCTCTATCCATTCTTACTCAAAAACTTTCGCGTTTATAATATAATAAGTTTAATAATACATTTATATTTACGTAACAAGAAGTTACCTTCAGTACTTGTATTATAGAGGAAATAAATTGAAATCCATATTGGTAATTTCTAAGAAAGGAACATAACGGCTTTACCCCATACGGAATGTGTTATCACCCGCGCTGGTAGGAATTTCCAATAACCCTTTCACAGTAATAAGTTTTCAGTATACACACTACATCGGGAAATCGAAAAATCTCGAATTTCTTGACAAATTGGTTTGACTGTACGTTAAAACATCAATCAGGTATTACTTTTCTTTTTACGTACAGAAAATGGAAATGTTTTTTCATAGACACTTATTTTTAAGTATTTGTATAATATGTTATATTCTACCGCGATATTCACAGCAGAAGAAAATGAAAAAAAACGTCTAGTATAAGGTACTGTTTTTTCTAAATAAAAAACTACAAATGTATGGGTGGTAAAGAAAAAAGTTGATATGATAATTAACTACTTATTTTTTGTACGTCAATTCGACCGACGATGTTTGTGAAAATCATTTATTAAGAGACATTTAAATAATTGTCAGCACCATGACCTGCAGACATTTGTTTATCAATTATATTGTATAGAAGTGCTTTCACGTTACCGCCAACCAACCCAACACCAACCCAGGACAGGCAAGGGGGTCCAATGTCGCGTCGGTTTTCAATTAGCCTATTCACGGGTCACGAGGGATGCATACCGTTTACCCGTGTAAATTCCGTCATGGATTATCTTGGGGAAATGTAGTTCAGAATTTATGTTCCACTACAGTATTTTATTTGATAGTCTCGGTGGTTTAGCTGTTTAGCATACCGTTTCACTTTCGATGATAGTAAGTTCCATTCCACGCACGGCGCAAACTTTTGTATTCACGAGTATGGTTATTTGTATCGATCTGAGTGTTTAGGTTTATATTATGATAGTATTTACAATACAAATTTACAAGATATTTATATCTCTTATGTAGTACTCATAATAAAAATTTTGCATAATAGTAATAATACTCGTAGTATTAAGTTATTTCACATTATTGATTAAAATGGTAAATAAGCGTTTGTTTGATTTGAAACCATATGGTAACTGAAACCTATAAACATGAATGCACTACGGGTATAACGTTATCATGGAACGCCCATTCGTGCTTTGTTATTTAAAGATGTCTTACATCCGTACCTTGTAATTACACTCTTTAACCTAAACGCACCTTACAAAGCAACATGCTGAGCGACTGAAGTTGGTCAGACAAAGATACCCATGTAAACTTTTTGTGCAAACTCCACCTAGGACATAATGTCAATGATAACTGTATATTTATATTAGTGTATACAGTTTATATATGTAATATGTTATGTTATTCATTATTATTAATTTGTCATTATTATTATTATGTTTTTTTCTCTTCTATTCTAGTGCCACCTCCCACTTTTGAATTTTCTCCTCTACCCAAAGGAGACAACCTTTGGGTAGAAAATTGAGGGAAGAGATTGCATAAGCGATATGGCCGCCTTTTGTACCCTCTTAACTTTAATTACTCTATTACTGTAATTTTCCTGGTGCAATAAAGAGTATATAAATAAATAATAAATAACTGTGACTCATTAATTATAATTACATTACATATTATTACGTACTCGTATATATGAACCATGATAGCATGCCGACCTCTTTATTTTAATCCGACTCTGTCTTTAAAACCAACTCGTAAACAGATATTGTTAGCGACTTTGTGTTAGAAACGTCTGTAAATATTGTTACAACCCCTATTTATTGAATTAAACCTAGTATTGCAGCTATTAATTTTTTGAGTTATATGTATATCTTAAGTATTTATTCTTTAATATTACGTTAAATAAAGTTGATGTAGTACTCGAATTCTAACTGAATTTATCCCACTGTGATAGCATTTTTTATATAATTCTTGCTATATTATACAGGTAGGGAGATAAATATGAAGTAACACTTCTACATATATTCTCAGTTGCAGTATAGTAAATACCCTATTGTCTACATGTTTATACTTCAATATATATTATTACCCACTAATATTAAAATTGTGAATACTTGTGAAGATATCCGTAAGTAATGAGAGTCAGTTACTGTAGGACCGAAAGGAGAAATCTAATGAGATGCAAATTGGCCGATATGGACCAACTTCTTGGAAGTTTGTAAACAGTGATAAATATTTCAGGTAGGCGACGAACCGACGCCCTGGCGCCTGATTTACAAGACGGCGCCATTGTTTCGTTTGATATTTGGGTTCAATTATATTCATCACGCGCCATACTCACTCCTTACTTACTCAGCAGCGCCTACTTCATGAAGAGAAATTAAGAAACCTTTTGATATTTTAAGTACCCAAGATTAACAATTAATATTTATTACCTTAATATCTTAGTACTATTATAAAAGAGCTAATTTGTAAGTATGGATGTTTGTTACTCTTACACGTAAAAACTACGGAACTGATTTTTTTAAAACTTTACAGTAATATAGCTTATGCATCAGAATAACACATAGGCTATATTTCATATTGAAATTTAATTCCAATGAAGTCGCGGCAAGTTAGTATGATATTTATATTTAACAATTATTTTCTCCATTTCAAATCTTTTTTTGGGTTTAATAATGGAGATACCATTAGCCACAAACTTCAATAAAATGAATTTCTTCATTTGTATCCATGTTTATATACCTACCTACATATTATTCCATTATTAATATACAACAAACAAATAAAATTGGTTTAAAAATAAAATATCTAATGCCTAGAGGGGTGCTACGTAATGTCTACGCACGTAGAAGCACGTAACACGTAAGTATGCTACGAGATTAAGGCGTTGACTTATGTTTGTAGCGAATTGTATATGTAAAAAAAATTGTAAAACATCTTGGTTAATGAAAAAAAAAAAAATTATTATTAATATTAAACACAGATTTCTAATGTAAGAAAATTTCATTCCTATTAAACTCTTCAACCTTCTTAAATATCCTTGATGTGGTGCAAGTAAACACTAAAAATGGTTAATAGTAAACAAGCTTTACATGATCATAATTGTATAGAAAATATAAAAAATTCTATGTACATATAATATTATTATTTGTGAAATTGAGATAAAAGAAATGGTTGGTATCTTAGTGCCAACAAATCAATATATTTTATGCAGACAATATTGAGACTTTAGTTTATATGACAATGATATTTAAATGTACATTTTGATGGTTGAACCAGAAGAAACTGTTTGTCACTGTTATCCCGTAACCTTATGCCCGAAGTGAGTGAGAAAATGTCTAGAATCTCTGATTAAAAACTTATTTAAACACTTGACTCAAACTTTCGTGGAAAGGAGTCAATTAAGGTGAACTCAGCGAGTGCTCAGCTCACAGGTCACACAGTCCATGATTTAGTCTCACTCGTTATAATTCAAGGGCGGTGGGAAGTTTTAATGGGGTTCTAAGTTAAAACCGTGTTCGCATCACGGCTATAATTACTGAAACAGTTTGCTTTGCGGGTTTTTGGTGTCGTTAACTCGATTTTAGTATACAAATGTCTTGTGACAGCTCGAAGTTACGTCAACATTTCTTTTTTGAGTTTAGTAAACAAATAATTACTTCTATTAAATATTAGATTTTTTTTATTACGTGTTTAATACACAATGTTAGCCGACAAAATCGTAGTGAATAGTGTAGACTGTTCGTTGTATAGTGTCGGCTTGACTGTATAATTAGAATGTCTGTATATCATAAAAATAATATTATTTTCTATTTCAGTGTAATCTTTATTGTCTCTCTTTATATCACGTCTCAGTCAAGTTTACTGAAAAGAAAATTACGACGTACTTAGTATACGATGCTTTCAACTAAAATTACGAGTATATTCAACTTGGCTTTTTATTATAAAATTGGAAAACAATCGCAATTTCGCTGAAAGGTATTTAATTATTATATTTTAGTAGCTCTGTAAAGGTAAGCACGTACATTAAATGCGAATGAGGTTACATTATAAATATTTACATTTAATGTGTTATGTAAAGTAAGCTGCGTGGGACGGTACAAATGTAATCGGACGCAAGTGTTCCTGATATGCGTTTTTAGAGTTCCGTGCTTATTATGTGTATGTAAAGTCATTACCTAGTTTTGTACTATGTAATCATTATATAGTATAAAACAAAATCGCTGTCGCTGTCTGTCAGTCCCTATGTATTAAATCTTTAAAACTACCCACGGATTTGGAAGCGATTTTTTTAATAGATAGAGTGATTCAAGAGGAAGGTTTATATATATAATACATGTATACCCGGGCCAAGTAGCTAGTTTCATATATAAATGAAATTTCAAGTAAGCTAACGGTTGGCATAAAAGCGTGAACTTTTGTGACATGTTACCTTCAAATATGTAAATGCTACAGATGTCACCTGCTGTAACTAATACGAGATATTCCTGAAGACTAAGTCAGTATGCCCCGTACTTTGTAATTTAAATGCTATATCTCACTTTCGAGATTATATTACAGTCGCAAAGTTCTTACAAAGTATTACAGAAGTTAAATCAACTGTACCGACCTTAAATATATAAATAAAATTGTTTGTGTAGTTTGTATTTTATTCGTTGCGTTTTATAACGTTTATCCGACGTCAATAAAACTTTATCATCTAATTGCTCTCACTTGTGCTCAGTGCACAGGACAAGTTAACTTACACAAGTTAACGTCGCCGTTAGCACCTGGAAATTTATTTGAAATATTTCTATACTTTCACAATATTCTGTGCCAGTAATGCGCCGATTACCCACTAACTTTTACGTATACGTTTTCTACTTTACTCTCTTTCATTTAATGGGATAATATGCGCATGTTTTACATAATCTATATCTTGATTTTTACTTTAAACAAAAATAAATGGATAATTAATTTAATATAAGTTTCTTAGGTATTAATCATGTACACACTTCTAATAATAAATCTCATGCTATCCAAAGCATGAGCAAAGAGGATTAGAGCATATCCTTTCTAGGAACAAATCCACTTTCATTACATTGGTAAATATTGAGAGTCAAGACCCTTCTTAGAATACAGTATTATAATTTATTAATAAACAAGTTGTATATTTATATAACAATAACTAGATTGTGTGTATGTATTTTATTATATGTTTCTCATATTTCTTTTCTATCATCTATGCTAACTACGTAAATAAAACATTTATCTATCTATATAGACATCTTACATTGATGTTGTTGTTAAAGTGCAAACAGGACCACAATTTTGACCTATGCAAAGCAATATTTTGCAGTATATTTACTACGTTTTAATAATATAAATCTTATATAATAAATTATACTTTTAACATTTATTTTTATTTTATTTCTCTATGATTCCATTTTATCGATTAATAAATATGTTTTAAACATAGTGCAGTATTTTCAGATGCCTGAACGTACATGTATATATGTATGTAGGTCGTATAGGTACCTACGTCATATTTTAATAGAATTAATATTTAAGTAGTTAGCCGCCCACGGGAAGTATACGTATTTTTCAAACAAATGCAAATCCTGTATTCGGTTTATATGTAGGCACATAAACAAAAACAGCCGACAGCGATACATTGTTGCCGTAAGTTTTTAACATGGCCGGCCCAGCACCAGGCAAGTTTATTGTATTGTGCTGTAAAAAATATTTATTAAAGAAACAGATGAAAAATAAGATTTACGTAGCAAGCAGTTAACATTTTATGGTTCTTAAAAGTACAGTTCCTAAAATTAATATTAAGCCGTGAGAATATTTTTACAGTTTTGTATTTGCTATTAGTTACTACTAAGAATTATTTAAATTATAAACCGGGTCTTAACACGAATAATTTTATGGCAAATAAAGGTATTTACCTATCTCGAGTTAAGTGTTAAGACCCGGTTAATAACTTAAATAATGTATATTAAACACGAAAGTTTAAAACTAAGAATAGTAACTATTAATAAGAATTTTATTATTAAATTAGTTAAATGGAAAAAAATACAGGATTCTTGCCCATTTTGTGCCGTCGGTCTTGTTAAGTTGTATTGAGAGAAATAAAAGTTTTTCATATAATAATTGCTTATGGATAATTTTAATATAACTGAGAGCTATGAACAAAATTTAGATCAATATATATAAAAATGTCATATTAAGTTTGTTTTGTGTGAGGATTGACCTTCATCTATTGAAAGATGAGATAGTATGTTAAACAGTTAGACCATATATATTATTGAGTTTTGTTAGATACTATAATATAACTAAAAGTATAGTGGAGAAGAAAGATTGCACAGAAATGATTAAACATTAACCAATGTAGTAAAAATGGAAGCATTAATAATATATACAAGAGGAGAACACCGCATACTGACTACAACTTCAGAAAATAAACACCCTCGTAATGTAAGGGCTAGTAATTATGTTTCAATTATAGTACAGCTGCAACATTCACACAATTGGTCGTTTTAATTTCCCTGGTGGGTGAGACTTGAGAGAAACAACAGGGCTTGGAACGGCGCCGTCGCGTCATACGCGGTGTTCACAAAAAACAACAATCTCTCAGTAATTTGCAAAAACGTCTTGCTCCGCACAACTTGAAACGAAATATTTGCCCGTTAAGTAAACACCGAGACGCCGATGTTAACGGTTGAAATGATTTTTCATTCGACTGAATGTTAAACGTGTAAACAGATCACCTGAGAGAAATACACGGACAGTTGCAACGTACAGAAATCAAACGATTTGGAACATAGTATGAAATCGCTTACTCAATGGTATCTTTATTTATATTTTGTCAAAACTTATAAGGAGGATAAAATTAAGCAACACAACAAGAAACCAATCATTAAATAAAACGTAATATCTAAAGTCATCCACAACTAATTTTCCTTCAGACTCTACGATACAGACCTGTGAGCTTAGAACTTAGAACTGCAGTGAAACGAAATATATATAAAAGTATATAATCATAAAGTATTAAATTTACTTAAAAAAAGACTTTTTATATACATATAAATAGAGTAATATATTTTTTTAAATTATAGACTATAGACACCGACTTTTTAAAACTTTTTCTTGAACATTTCAATCGTATCAGTTCGGGAATACCATTGTTGGAAGGATTCCAAAATATGTTCCAAAAAGTTATAGAGAAACATACGTTGGAGTACCGCCATTCATACAGATGACCAGGATGGTATTTTAATTTCTAGCGGGTAGTGCGATAATGACGACAATTGGGAGACTTTCAACGTAATAGATCCCATAATAAGAATTATTACAATGTATGTCTAATAATAAGCTAATCTTAGAAACGGCTTAACCGATTTCGTTGCGGCTTTGTATATATTGGAATAAATATCTCTTAAATGTAGTGTTTGATTATGAAATATATGTGATATATGGAGATATATGTTTATGAACAAAAATGTTCTAATAGTTCTAATAGATGCACTGGCTATGTCTTAAAAATGTTATTTATGGATACGATACAGTACTATTAATTATTCAGGAAATTCTATATAATTATGTATATAAACGTCTGAGAAACTCGGTTATTAAATAGACAGACTTAAGCCTATTTATATACGTACCAACTTTACGACCTTCAGCTTAAGTATACAAACCTAAGTATAGCCGCTTAATGCAGTGTAAAAACTGGAAAGATGGTTTTGACGATATTTTGCTGTTGCACTGCAGCAAGAACATATGCGATATGAAATATAACAGCAAATTATGTAAAGTAGATTAAATTGACAGTTTAAGACACGCTTTATACTTTTCTTTAATGTCTCTGGTGAAATTGAAAAGATTAATATTGTTTGTTTTTATTTGTCTATAGGCTCACTGAATGTTAAACATAACTATAATAAATTCTATTATTCTAATATATTATTAGTTATTAGTGAAATACTGTGTGCTCAATGTACAAATATAAATTTAATATGTAATCTCAATATAAAAGGAATATTGTATACCTTAATAATTTTAATTAGTTATTCTCGAATTTCGACTACTGAGCGACCAATAGTTCTATTAAAATTATAAACGTGCACATTTCCTCTTAGGCTATTCTAATACATCTCGATAATAGATTTAAAATTAATAGAAGTTCTATAGATAAATAAATCGTTTATTAAAAATTATAAATAGGGATAATTTTAATTTTAAGAACTTGTGTCAGTGTAGTCTGTAGCAACACATAAAGCTCATAAACTCAGTGTCGGAGATTGTTCAGAGAACAAAACACTAATTTTCAGTATTAATCCATTTAAAGATACGTAATTATTATTAAAATATTACAAAAATAACGACTGTTTGTACGGTGTGATTTGTAATTAATAGAAGTCGAAGTACTTACTTATGTAAATGTAACGTAATTTTAAATATGCAGTATGGATTAATCCACGAAAAAGAAAATAAAAATGTATATAATAACGCTTAAATATATGACCAGCAACAACTACCGAAGAAAACTTTGAAATCCTATAATATCGCCAGTTATCTTGTTGTACAATTTAATAGTCATTCTAATGAACATATTCTTATTTTCAGAGGCTACCTAGAAACAGCAAGTTTGTATAATAATCCTATTACATGTACTAATGCATAGGTAAGATGTTTTGTTATAATTATATTACATATAAACAAAGTAGTTGCTAGTTTTCTGCGCATCTGCAACTTTATGGTAACCGAGCACTGTGGGATAGCGCGGTGTCCACACCTAGAATTGAATCAGCAGTTATGTTACCTACGCCTTTTATGTAACGGATATTTGTGGTAACTTATAAACAATAGAGACACGCTACTTGGTAACTACTATATGATGGTGGATATATTTCATTTACCAATTCATTACATTTGTTATTGTACTTACTTAATAATAAATAACCTTAGACAATTGACACAGCGCCATATGCATACATACATAACTACTTATGGTTTATATTGGTAAATAAAATTAACTTACAGGGTCTTTGTATCATATGAAGCATACAGAGACATTGTTAATTGTAGTAGTCATGACATGTGTATGTGTACTGAGTGATGGTAGAATATAAAAATTACAACTTAAAAATAATAAAATTAGGTATAAGCCCATTTTTATTCTATTCTATTCTATTCAAAGAAATCCCTCTATACAGGTCACAACAAAACTCCATTGATTAATGCATTGATTTTCGAACTCAAATTATCAGGCAATTTAAAATTTTATACAGTAGAATAGAATAGTGATGCATTAAATGATAAATGTAGTTCGCTAGACCGTACTAAAAGTTAGTATCCACCGAATTAAAGAAAGTTCACATCAGTTGAACTCCAACTTTTATCTGAAACTTTGTCTTTTTACTTTGTGGTAGACCCCCAGATTATACAAGTTTGAATACATTTGTGATCTGTATTACTAAAATAATTAACTGTTTGCCTTCTAAAGTTTTCTAAAA
Source organism: Achroia grisella (assembly GCF_030625045.1). Classification (NCBI taxonomy): domain Eukaryota; kingdom Metazoa; phylum Arthropoda; class Insecta; order Lepidoptera; family Pyralidae; genus Achroia; species Achroia grisella. The sequence goes on along the minus strand of NW_026712977.1, from coordinate 1,498,203 downwards.
GTGTGGGTGGTCGTAATGTTTCACAATATTAACTACTACATACTTTGGAGTGACATGTCTAAAACTCAAATAATTTGGAACTACACTAGTCTAGAAATTGTAAACTATTTTGCGTGTAACAGTGTAATTCTTGAGAAAATTTATAGGATATTAAACATCATGCAACGATCCTTTGGAGCTGAGTAAAAAATAAAAATCGGAATGAATGCTAAGTGAAAAAGAAGTAATAATAGAGTCGGGTGATGCGATGTGAATGGATGCGATATTGTGGATCGGGGGACGAGGGTGGCTACTATTTCTTCTAAATTAAAACCGCAGCCCTCAGCTAGTCATTTTATAATAATAGTCTATTTATTATTTCTTTGTCGATCCCCAGTAATTTTGCAGCCTTTACAAAGCTCAAGTTTTGCATCCTAACCACTGCAGTTTACAAAGATCTATTGTGTTCGATTTTAACAGCGATTTCCTTTGCCTCCATAGTATGAAGAGTGTATTTAACAAAGGAGCAAAATATTCTAAAGGTTTCAATGCACAAAGGTGTGTACGGTGTAATACTGTTATAATATATGGACGGTTTTGTACGTGATCTGTCCATGCCTGAGATTACGTAGCGCTTATACATTTGTCCAGCGCTACGATAGCAACTGTGCTCCAACTGATTTAGTCTCGTCCATTTTCTATCATCACATAAGTTTTATAATAGATATGTTATATATTATTCCTTAGAATCAATCTTAAATTGTATAAGTTTATATTTATACTTTTATGTTAGAATTATATTTAGATTAGAATTCGTTGTTAGTAGTTGTGGCCTAGTAGGAAGGTTAGTAATGTAGTAAATAGTAGAAATTATGAGTTGGAATACTGAAAACAACGATAATAAAAATAATTAATCCAACAGGGCACAACAGTCACGTTTATTTAAAATATTGACAACAAAATGTGAACAAGTTATCATCAAAACAGTAGACAACTACCCTATTCTGGATTACAGTCGTGTGGATTATTTTTTATTCTTATTCTATTTATTCTTTATTATTATATTTTATAATATAATATCAATTGAAATATATAACAGTAAGAAAATAATAATAAATAGGAAAATCAATAATTAACTCTTTAAAAAATATATTTACACGGTTTGTAAGGTTAGATAAATATGCTTAGTATATTTAGTAGGCTATGTTTAGTACCTACACAGTCGGAGCTTAACCTAGATTAATGTAATACCTTCATCTTATTAAATGCAAAGCTTTGGATAATTAGGTAAAGCCGTTGCTAATACCTGTTAATATAGATTTCATAAAGTATGTATACGTAAATAGAATATAAATTAGTGTTTAGTCGGCAACCAATTAAATTTACGTCATGTGCCCATTATAATTTAGAATCTACGTTTGCTACTACGGTTAGGTTGTGTTAATGAACGTACAAAACAAACCAACACGAGAGTAGCTCGTATGCAAATAAAATGAATCGCTAATTTAATAAAATTGTTCAATGATACAAAAGAAAAATAACGTGAAATTACTTACTTTGTGGTTTACAACATCTGTTTCTAAATATAGAATTATACATATTACAATGTACGTATTATATTGTCTGTACTCTAAACTGAGTATTAAAATATCAAATGTAACTCAGAGGATGCTTTGTACTAAATCTAACATGATTCCATTTAGTATTTACTTCAGAGGCCAGCAGCTTTCTTTTCCGTGAATTGAATGGTGCGATTTAACAGCAATATTACAGTGTACCTTAATCCTTAGTAATAACACGTAAATCTCTTTAAAAACATGCTCCTTATATATTTGTAGTACGTATTTATAAGATATCTATATCTGCTTAGTGGGGATTTTGGGTTTTATGAACACTAATATTGTCTACTCTGGTGCATTGGTGTCAAAATCATCCTTACTAATAGCATGTAAACCCAAAAAAATGCTCCCTTTACACTCATAGAATGTTTTTACAAGACATCTATATTCAAGGAAGTCTACGTTTCAAATTGTGCAAGATGTGTTTCAGTTTGAGGATTTTTGTTTTTATACAGTACTTCAAATAGCTTATGAATATGTTGACAACACACCGACCGTTGGTGACAAATTCGTCCTTACTAATGCAAATATTGCCTACGCCACTGTTGGTGTTAAATTCACACAACGTAACTATATTGAGAGCATATCAATCTCGGATCACCACCCCGTTAACCGCGTATCACACGTAGCGGTAACTTTCGTGTAGCATGGATATTAGTTTGAATGTCTACAATATTCGAGTATATAATACATTTATCATTTATGATGGCCTCGGTGGTTTGCCGGTTTAGCTCACCGCTTTTCTTTAAATGGTCGTGGGTTCGATTCCTGATTCCTCGCACAGTACAAATATTTGTATTCAGGAGTATGATTGTTTAGGTTTTTCCTACGTATGTTATGTATTTATATAGAAAAAATGTGTCTGTTAGATTCTACGTTCTAATTATTGGTTAGAAGTAAGAAATAACTTGTAACTGTATTTTAAGATGTACGTGTAAACTGTTAGCATTTTAATCTAGTGTGTGCTAATGTGAAAATATTTAATTTTTATTATTTAATTAATTTATATATTACTCACTATTATTATTATTTAATTTATACTCACTTAAAAATTTGGAATGCACAAGGATATACTACTTTTTATTTTGGTCAATAACTCTAGTATATCTGGTTACGAACAATTATTCTTTAGTTAGTGAGAAATAAGTTGGCACATTTTCCGCACGGACTGGCTACATTAGAATTTTAGTAAATGTTGTATCGGTAATATTTAATAATTGTAGCCTAATATATTTTTAAAAACAATCCGTAATAGACAGGAGGGAATATAAATATATAGGATGGGCTTCATTTTGAAGAGGGGCTCTAATGGTTTATGATAAAAAATATTTACTTTACTTGACCTTTTAAAAGCCTTCTCCACCGTGTCTATGTTGCGTCAATTTACATTGACATTTAAACAGTATTTGATTTATCTAACTTATTATTATTAATGTAAAAGTATCATTTGATTTATCTAAATTATTATTATTAATGTAAAAGTATTACGTAAGTTATTCATTATTCGATAACCATCTTGTTAAACTATCAGTAACTTTAATTTTAATAATATTATAGTATTTGTAAACCAAACACAATAAAGTAAATTGTAATATTACTTATACTAATTACTAAGTGACCAATATTTTTTCACAATTTATAAGTGTAATCTTCTTTTAAACCATCGAATAAATATATGATGCTATGTATCATAATAATAATAGAAGCTTGTTGTCTATTATGTTCTCTAAGAAATCACAATTGGTGATGTTTTATGATTTTATTGCGAGTATAGCGTATAATATATAGCGTATAGTTCTTGGAAAAATATAGAGATGAAGCTTATTTCCTGTTCAATATTGAAAACATCGATTTCAAGAACAAAGGGCGGAGAAGGCCAATCTCTGCTTAGTGGAACGAGCCCGCGGCTTACTTGCAGCATTTTGAGTGGTTACAATAAATATTTGTGTCGCCGGTCGAACAATATTGGGCGCGCAAACAAAATATTTTTCATTAAAATCCTCGTCCTCAAGAAAAGTGGGAAATATTTGAAAATTACAGAGTGACAGCGCTTGTTCGCTGCCGTGGAATGGAATCATTTCGAATGTAAACGCGCCGAAAACACGAACAACAATGTTTACTCGTATGTTGCATAAATGTTTACAGGGTTTCATTTATGTATTTAAATTTAAAAATATATGTCCAAAAGTATAGAATACATTTTTATGAGCATTTTAATGCTTCAACGTATTTTAGAATAAGTGACAGTGGAAATTAAGTAAAAGTAAGAGACTACATTACATAAAACCGTTACATTAAAGTCAATTAATGAAGATTATCTTCAGTAAATGTGCTTTTTCTATTTTCATTAAATAATTTCTATACATACATGCGCCTTTGTATGTTTATGTAGTTTGTACAACACTGCTAACGAGAGAGGACCTGACTGTAGATTTAATTTAATTATTCAAAAATGCCCCTCATACACCTAGAAACGAAACTTTTGAGTAATTAAGTAAAGTACATTTATTTTTGTCCTTTTCTTTGTCGAAATGATATAAATGTAGTATTTAAAGCTTTTACATTTTATTAACAGGTTTGCAATCATAATATAATTTCTAACAGATGCCACATTTTGCGAATATGTACAAATCACATAAGAGTTGCAATCAAAATAAGCTCCTCAGTTTACAATAGACGGAATTTAGTGTGATCGCATAGTGATCAGCCAGTGACGTATATATATTTAAATTACAAAATATAATTTAATATAAGCAGATTAAATCTGCTAAAAATATATTTCAAGACAGTCGCGAACCGTTTTCATCTGCTACTGTCAAATAGATTAGGTACATATTATTACATAAGTACATATTCGCAAATCTCAATAAATTTTAAACAACAATTGCATCCGCATTACGTCGTTAAACCTGCGCCTAAGAAATGGCAAACTATTCTCAATTGTAACAGATTACAGTATATTACAATTTCGTAAAAGTCATTTAAGTTACAAGTTAACTTTCGCAATTGTAACTGTAAATTATTCCTACACTATCACAAAACTGTACATTTGAATCTGTTTCAAAGATAACTTGTTCCAGATTCACATAACCAAACTTCACCTGATTGAGTACAAAGAAACGATAGTAAATTTTGGATTACGTATAGAATAAGGGAATAGTACAAAGTAGTTGAGATGTTGTTGACGGTCTCGGTGATCTAGCGGTTTAGCACTACCGCATTCCTTCGATAGTCGTGGGTTTTATTCCTCGATAAGCTCTGCTTAGCTTGTGACTAGATAGCGTGTGTGGATTGTCCAGGGTTATTATTATAGTTTCACTAGCTAGGTAGCGCGGTTTCGCCGCCGGCGCCGTTTAATTTAAAAGAATTGCACCGCACCCGCTTTGTATCACTCGTCGCGTTATTACTTAATTTTCGCTAAGCATCCGACGTTGCTCCACTCCTAAAGATTGTAGAGTGATATTAAATAGTCTACAATCGTCTTCAGAAATTAAAATATAAAATACAAAAATATTTTTTCGTAATATCACGGACAGTGTAACTAATATGTGTTGTTAATATTATAAAAGCGAAAGTTCGTGTATGTTACTCTTTCACGCAAAAACTACTAGCACATTCTGATGAAACTTTACAGTAAAATAACTTATACATCAGAATAATACATACAGTATATTTTAAAAATATATTATGTAAATTGGGCGAAATACAATATCAAGGATACGCGAGCAAGCAATAAATAATGAGATATAAATTAAATATTCTATTATATACTAGACCCGTCACGACTTCGCGCGGGTACAAAGTAATTATTTTTATGATTAAAATTTTTCACTTTATCGTACTTTTTCTTTTATACAAAACTTGTTCTGCTATACACAATAACAAAATAATCTGTCAAATAGTTGATACAATAGTGAAGATATACATTTGTCGTAACGGTAGTAAAGTTTCCGAACTGAATATATGTGATCCCACACATGCTATTTGTAGCGGAATTAAACAAAATAATATGAAAATAATTTACCAAATATATGTACTACTTAATAGATTTCAAAAAGTAGTACATACATTCGGCAATTGGTTTTCATTAACTGGCTATATGCAGAAACTCGTCAAATAAAACAAAAGTTGCGTTCAATAATTAAAGACAAATAGGCACGCGGATAAATTTTCGTATATTTTACAGCATGCGTACCGGCAAATAATACGAGTATGTTTACAATTCTCTGAAAATATACTCGCCTAGCAAATATCGCATCAAAATGGTTACCACACATTCATGACCTTTCACATTTTAACATTAAATCATTTGTTAAATTTATAATGGAATTTAGAAGTTTAATTTGTAAGACCTACATAGTGTAATGGTTGCAGTTTACTGCCTCACTTTCTGGTGATCGTAAGATCCAATTATAGTATTATTAAGTACGAACATTGGTTGATTTACTCAAAATTTGTTTGTAAATACAAAAAGATAAAAAGATATGAATTGGGTAATTGAAATATACAGTGTGTGAGTGAGCACATAAAGATCCAAACGTAATAGCATCTATTTGTTAGTGCTGCACTTGAATTAATATTGGTTGCTCTCTACCTAGCGAGCAGACAGTTACACATTCATAATCTCACACCGCTCTGTAACCGGACATTGAAGAGTGGCGTTCAGTTCCTTTCTGTCAAACAGACTGGGAAATAACGCGGGCCGTTAACAATGGAACTCGATGTACGATGAAATTACTGGATTGCCACAATGTTTTATTTGAAGAAATTTCTAATCATTTCCAATTCCGAATATCAATATGATTTTGAATTTCACAATAATAATATCACGTTTGTTATGCGATATTATCACAAATATCATCGAACTTGTTTAAAACAAATATAAAAGCTGTTTTACGATATAAAATATTCAGCAATTTTAGAGTTCCCGGAATTGAAATTATTATGGTAACAATATCTATAGGCATAGAACAGCTCGTTTTTAAATGAAACAAGACACGATATACAATGTACGTATAATTTAATAACAAAATGTATAAACGATAGCCTCCTAAGGCTATATTTGCAGAACGAACATAAAATATATTTTATTTAATCTTATATAGGCAGTGTCCTCAATTTAAATATAGAAGTTTGGAAATTTTAAATATGTTATGACTTTGTCCTTAAGGCAACTGTGCTTTGCGCTATAAGTTGAGGTCATATTGGTTCAAACTTTGATCACACATTTTTAGTTATAGTTTTAGTTTTCTGTATTACAATATTACAACTTTTCTTGCTTTAGTATTTTTAATACACCTAGATTTTAATTAGTTGTAACATTGAATAAACATTACATTAATAAATTATACTTTTTGCTCCCGTCTGGGAATCATATAAATATTACAGACTTTTAGGACTGGACAGCGATACTCTAATATTCTTATGAATTTCTTCTTAACACTTGAAAATTCTCATCATGATATATTAGCCTTTGTCTATCCTGATTATAGAATTTTAAAAGCACGTATATATAATAATAATAATAATCTCAGGACAATTTACACAGCGCCGTCTAGACCCAAGTTAAGCTAGCTAAAGCTTATGTTATGGGTACTAGACAGCTGATACAAATACATAGAATAGAAATTACCCAGACTGATACAAATAATCATACTCATGAATACAAATGTTTGTGCCATGCGAGGATTCGAACCCGCGACCATCGGACGTAAAGCGGCGTGCTAGACTGCTGTCTAGCAGTATTAAGATGACTGTATTTGCATAAATTGTAAAAGAATCATAATATCTGAAAGAAAAACAAGCACGCCGACCCAAAGCAAAAACACTACTGCTTCCTCCAGCTTCAAAAAGGGTTTAATAGTAGCACCCAATGAAACATCCCAGGTAACATTAATACACAACTCCTCTCAATTAGGCAATATTACTACTAGGAAATATAATGTACCAATACAAAATTCATTCGACTCTTTATCTGATGAAAACGATACAGATTGTTCCAATCTCAGGAGTGATACTCTAAACAGAAGCTGTCCGGAAACTAACCTAATTAGAAAGCACGAACTGGAAGATCTCAACAAAAGATTACAGGAATTAGAACAAAAACTTGGTAGCGCTAACAATGAAATTGAAAATTTGTTACTCGAAAATAATAGTTTAAAAGAAAGATTAGCTGAAAACATTTTTCAAATAAAACAACTACAAAATATATGTCGTATTACACCAAAATCAACACCTAAACTAAATAAAAAAAAGAAAATAGACGAGAAAGTTGATACAAATTGTCAAGAATTTAATGATGGTGGTCTCACCGAGGTCGTCAAATAATAATAATTTATCAATTCCTGTTTCGCTCAATAAATTTACAAAAAGTGAGAATGAATGAAAATATTGACAGGGTACAGCGTGATCCGCAACAGTACCGCTGCTCGTCATGGCTAAAAGATATCTTACTAGTTTTTGTACGGCGAGTTATTATAATTCAACACGTGTATCGTGTGATAAGCCTTACGAGGCCAAAATAAAATCGACCCTTCAGCTACAGAGGCCTATAAACAGATTTTAAGGCCAGATATAGCCAGTTTATTTTTATCGCGTAGAGGCAGACACTTGGTGCTGTTTTGTTTACTTACTTTAAAAATTACGAGCCACAATATACATGCAAATATTTTGATAAAACTTATATAATTCTTCTAATTTATTACACGCACAAATACTATAATGTACAGAAAGAAGACCATCGGCAGTTACAAGTGACCTATTGGCCCACAGTTGTGTTTTATGGGTTCTTGAAAAACATTTTATTTAGATTTTTTTTATGGATATACTTTAAGTACCCTTATTTATTTTTTTTGCGATTTTTATTTTAAGTACTTTAGAAAGAAAAGAGAGGTGTGAGATAATATTTTTAAAATTTTTCAAATATTATGTATATAATAAACATATTACGCCGACCCCAAATAAATGTGACAAGGAAGAAGCAGAAGGTGATGATGAATAAAAATTAAATTAGAAATATATAAACGGGACCTCTTTCATAATATATAACTCCCTTTCTGTAAGTGCATAAAGTAATGACTAAGATTATAACTTCAAAACAGCTCCAATATTAAATTAAATTATTTGAATAAAGAGTACATACTTTATTATGAAAATTACTTCCCGTGCCATTCTAAAAGGGTTTTCATTGGGGATGAAGATTTGAGAGTTCTACACGAGTAATGCGTAATGGCGTAAACTAGTTAATGTGTGATGGCTTCTAACTTAAAAACAGCTCGAATATTAAATTTATTTATTTGAATAAAGAGTACCTATTTTATTTTTGAAACTTCTTATATTATGATTTGAGGCCAGTAATTCTACCGAAAATAGTTAAGGTACTTACATGTAGGTTGTCAAATCTGTGAGTAGCGCAAAGGGCGCGCATATGAGGTGGACAGTTTTCGGCGCAATGCTCGCAGCAGGTGACCTCCTCGGTGTCTTCCTCATCATCTCCACCACCACTAGCACCACCACCCTCCATGCCGGGGTCTGGAACCAACACCACATTTATAGCCGATGCTTATGTATTAATCTATTCAATACACAATGGCAAGAATTGTTACTTGACCCAGTACAGCCAGTTTAGATATGAAAGTTTAAATGTAGCCGGAACGAAAGACTGCTGGCTCATCTGATGAAACGCGAAAATCCTAGCTTGTATGTATACTACTGTAAAACGAGTGATATCCCTGACAAACCTCACTTATATAAATGAACAATACTGACTAGTGATAGCCGCTACGCGATGCCGTTCCTGAGGCCTAATGTTTTCTTTTTTTATCCAACTAGAGTGGTTAACAAGCAGATGGCTGCCGTCAATTAAAGTGACACTGTAAATATGATCAGCTCCCGCTCGTACAGTCGATATAATAGGGCCAATAAAAGAGCAAAAGGGAAGTAAATTGATAAGTTCTGTATTAAAAAAAAAATCAAGAGCCAACCGTTGATTAATAATATTAAGTTTATTAATAAAAATTACTATTTCTTATTTATAAGTGAAATTGCCGGTAATTTATAAAAAAGGGAATATTAAAAGGACTGGAAATAAATGGGACTTCGTGCGAACCAGTTGGCTATATGGGGTTTACTCACGTTCGTATGTGGAGGTGTCTTCGACCCCACAACTTTCAGTCTCGTCAGTATTACCCTTAATCATGAGGACGTTTACGGTTCGTGTCGCGAGAAGCACTGCGGGCCCAACGCGGCGGTTGTCTCCGTGCGAATGCTGACGATGGATGTGGGAACCGCGTTCAGCATCCGGCGACGTGCCAATACTACACATTATGTTATAGTAATACGAACTGTCCTTAGATACCACATCAGCGGATCCCGTTTACGTAATCTATACCTATATTCATATTATAAAAAAAATTGTTTTTATATCGAAGGAAAATATTTAAAAATTATGAACAGTATTTAATTCCTTTACGCATAAATACATCAGGCGGATCCCATTTACGTATTCTATATTGACTGATATTTATATTATAAAAAGAATTAATTGTCGTTGGAAAATATTTAAATATAATGGACAGTTTAAATATTAATTTACTTTATGAGCGAGTTATATACGTTATATTCGTAGACAACGTCGCGATAAACAGCTAGTTATGTATATTAAGTATTATTACAGTTCAATTAAAAAAAATATCGTGTTTAACTATAAAGTGAAACATATATAAACATGTATGACAGTTTGAGCTTTTTCATAGAACTTTTGAGGATATTTTGAATACTATCTGCGCCACTCCTGTATGGCGATGTATACATTCAAAATCTATATACGATTATTTAGAATAATTTTAGGTTATTTTTTTTGTAAAACTAATACAAAATTCTATGTATGGTTTGCTATAATACATCAGAGTGAAAACCGCAAAAAAAAAATTACACCCGCTTCTAAGAGATGCGTGCACAAACGCATAGACAAACAAATAAATTTTATACGATATTATTGAACTTCGAAATAATAATGAGAAAGTAAATGAATGGTTTCTTTATTTTTTAATGTTAGAAAAAAAAATTGTGTCTTATTTACGATTTAATTTAATTTATAATTATCAATAACCTAGCTGATTACTTCTATTTTGTTGAACGTTTAGATATTATGATTCTACGCTTTTTTAAATAAGGTCGCAAATATTATTAGATCCTGACTGAGATGTGCTGTGCTGTGATGTGCGACATAAAAAAATATCAAATACTAAGTACATATCTCAAATGTCATTTACATGCCAAAAAACATAATCCATTTATTCTTCAAAGCATATTACGGACCAAAGCAAAATCATTTATTCATATAGAACATTTTTTCCTACTTATGGTAAGTTAAGTCTATCAGAATATAGTTATGCTGTGTAGAAATCGACAAGAAATACTGGCGTCAAATATACATCTTAATAATACGTATTAAAGCTTCACTTGCATATCCTTGGGTCTCAAGATGTCGCTAATCTTATTACACAAAATCCAGAAGTACCCTGATACAGACGTACATAATATTAAAGTCAAGGATTTGTAAGTCCCTAAGGAGTTTTAAAGGCAAATCGATCTCTTATGGAGAAAACATGAGGGAATCGATCAGTAAATCGCTCGGAAACGAGTCTGTGCAAAGTATTTAATAAATATATGTTGTTTTGGTAACAAATATGTATACATGTATATATTTATATGATTGTCGGAAATTCTTACACTAGGCTTGGCCTGTCCTGTTGAAAATAGGGTATAAATACCAATCGTAATTAAAACAAACTTTACATAAAGTTGTAAATTGTATATATAGGTATTTTTAAAGTTTTGTGTTTAATACACATTACTAAATCAGTTAATCGGGTCTTAACACAAACAATTTTATGGTAAACATAGGTATTTACCAGTCAGTAGCCTTTTTACTACGATAATACATGACATACAGTTGATACTCTGTTGCTACCGAACTTTGAACTAACCTTACTAGTGTTATAAACGTGAAAGTTTATAAGTATGGATGGATGTTTGTTGCTCTATCACGCAAAAACTAATGAACACATTTTGATGAAAATTTACAGTAATATATCAGATTATACATCAGAATAACATGTAGGCTATAAATTTCAGGTGGGTGAAATGTCAGACCGTTAAGTACATCTCCATTTGTATTACCACATTCAGCGAAATAAATAATTTAATTTCATCCATTACCCTGTAATTTCACAGCCATATCTTAAAATACTTATTTTTATGACGTACCCTGTAGCTGTCGCTTCGTTTACATTCTCAATATAACCCGACGACGTCTAATGAATTGCAGATTATCCTATAACTATCAATATGATTAAACATTCATACGTATGTAATTTACTTGTACAATATTTTGCTTGACATCGACAATGTTTTTACGTGGGCGCGGAGCTGTCTGGAATTCTGATCATTTCATTAATTAAGTACAATATTTACTAGGTATTCTGTGGGTAATATTGTACACACTTTTGGTCTACGACACGCATATTTGGACAACGAAGTGCCGAAGTGAATATTGCTTCTCAAAATTAAGCTTTATCGGCCTCAATGATCTGCCGGTATAACGCCAACTGTTTTAGTTCTCGGTTGTACGTGTAGCGGTCTAGCACACCGCTTTACGACCGATGGTCGCGGGTTCGATTCCTCGCACGGCACAAACATTTGTATTCATGAGTATGATTGTTTATATCGATGTGGGTGTTTTCTATGGATATTAAGTATGTATTTAAAAAAAAAAATTGGTATTTGTATCAAATTGGTCTAGGATATTTTGTGTGTATTATGTATTATTATATAAGTATTTACATTTTTTTTATACTACTATGGTGGCAAACAGGCATACGACCCATCCGATGGCAAGCGGCTACCACAGCCCATGAACGCCTGAAACATCAGGGGTGTCACGTGCGCGTTGCCGACCCTTGGGGTCATTCATTCTCATTAAAGGGGAATAATTGATCCATTTCAATGTTAAGTTATGTGGACAACCATGCAGTCGCGCCTTGTGGCCATCTAGTTAATGTCTGTTGAATTCGCTATCATTCTCCATATTTATCCTATCCCGCGTATACCAAGTACCTGGTACCCGGTAGCTATATGACGGCGTCGGTGGACTACCGGTTTAGCACACCACCTTACCTACGATGGACGCGGGTTCGATTCCTCGCACGACATAAACATTTTTATTTATGAGTATGATCTGGGCGTTGTTTTATGTATAGTATCGATGTATTTACGAAAAAAAATATCTATGTATTTGTATCAGTTATCTAGTACCCATAGTACAAGCTTCAGCTAGCTTAACTTGAGATAAGATGGCGCTGTGAATTGTTCTGAGATTATTATTATTATATAGATATGTTTATATTTAACGCGAACAAAGCTGTCTGTAACTTTTAGTGTACAACTAAATACGTTGCGGCCCAAAAAACTCAGGTGCCCATATTCATGGGGTAATTTTACCCAATCCACCCGCGGGACCCGATGCGTATGTTTTGAATATTGCCTGCTTACGCCTAGTTGGGAGGCTTTGATGTTTTCTGCACAAGGTCAGATGGGTCCAAAGCGAATATGATAGTGGCATGTTTTAATAATACGAACACATTTTTATTATTTCTATTTACGATGTCTTTAAAGATATGTAGCACTGCGACCTGATGACTAGATGTATTGTATTTGCATGATTGTATTCGTAGTTTTATTTAGTGACTAGTTATTTGTTTGGGGTTTTAAAGATTGTTTCGTTGCTTAGTGACGGAAATTGTAACATATTTCCCTTAAATTTTACCTTTTCGGACCACCAACACAGCGCCTTCTAGTCTCAAGGTAGGAAGAGCTTGTGTTATAGGCACTAGATAACTGATATAAATTAATAGATATTTTTCGTAAATACATACATATTTTACGTAGAAAACACTCAGACCGATACAAACAACCATACTCACCGAGACCGTCATATTATTCGAGTTCTTTAGCGAAAGATTAGATGATTATATAATATATAAAAAATACATATGTAACATGTTTGCCTTAAACAGACACGTACATGTGTATACGTATATAATATTGTAAATAGTTATTAAAACTTTTAATTTTTCATTATAAAGAAAAAAAAAGTACTTTCACAAATTTAAAAAGCTCACTTCATACTGTGTGTAGTAGCTATAAATATAATAATGTGGAAACTGGATTGTTTTCCCTTTACAATGTAATACATACTTGAACGTTTCTTTATTGCAACTAACTTCCTGAATGAAGTTAGTTGCAATAAAGGAACGGAAGGCAATATAAGGTTCAATGCTTTGTAAAAAGTATAGTGCTATAAGTATCATGACAAAGAAGAGAAAACCTTATTGTAAAAGAATCGTTTTGTATTAGATAAAGAATAAAACCGTCTATGACCAAGAGATTCAAATCTCTTGTTCAACTAATGAACACTAATGAGCTTGCTTTGCAAGTTATGCTTCGGTGAGAAGGGGTACAAGCTGTAATAGGACGTTGAAATAATAGGATACGTACAGTCATTTCGTTCACAGAAATATTAACAGAAGAGAGCTATCGTCCCAATATCGTCATCAAGCAACAAGTCATAACAGGACCATAGTCCTGTCAATGTAAATAGGATTACGATGACAGTTGCCACTATCCTTCAGAGGTGTTGCTAGGTTGTTTTCCATGACCAACCAAGAACCAACGAGGAATCAAACCAGCAACTAATTGGTTGCGGGTTTGATTCCTCGCACGATTCAAATATTTCTATTAATGAAACTGATTGTTTTTATAGGTCTGGATGTTTTATATATACACTATAAATTTACAATAACAGAGTACGTATATCAATTGTCTAGTACCCATATTACAAGCTCAGCTTAGGACTACATTGTGCTGTGTGCGTGTTAAGAGTAATTATTATTATTACAATAACATAAAACAACAGTTCGTTCGAGTAATTTCGTGAATATAGTAGAACCGAGCGTGTATATTGCATTGAAGCGAAATCTACAGCGTGAACAATACTCATAGTCGTAGTGATAACGCCTCGCGGCTTGCGCCTCACGCGTCTGTGAGGGATCTGTTTATTTTCAAAGAGATCGCTCGGAGGGTAGGCGGCACACAATGGCCCCATCACAACACCCTTCGCAATCAACCGTCACGACTTTTGGATGGAAACCCTGTTATAAAATTAGTTAAACGACCCACCATACCTGTTACTCGGGTCGAGATGTCGACATAATAAAAGTGGCACGTAAAAGTTTTATCTCGTTCGTAACGGGGCGATAGGGTGGCGCGACCTTCACTGTGACATATGAGTCCATAATAAACTCTACTGAAATATCATTGTCTTAAACTGAGCGAGTTACTGTGATACGTACAGACCGCGTTATTTTAGTAATGCAATAATATACGAAATTACATTTTTATATTATTTATGAGTCTTATATTCTTATCGACCTTTATTGCTGTTTCATACACTCTTTTATCGATGCTGATAGTCGTGGATACGATTCCCGCGAAACACAAATCTTATAGTATAAAACAAAGGCTGTCCCTGTCTGTCCGTCCCTAGGTATGCTTAAATCGTTAAAACTACGCAACGGATTTTGAAGCGGTTTTTTTAAAAGATAGAGTGATTCAAGAGGATGGTTTATATGTATAATAAAAGACACCCGTGCGAAGCCGGGTGGGAAGCTAGTTATTAATATAATAAACGCGAAAGTTTGTGAATATGGATGGATGTTTGTTACTTCTTCCTCCAAAAACTACTGAACGGATTTTGATGAAAATTTACAGTATACTTACTTATACACCAGAATAACGCATAGGCTATAAATGTCATGTGGGTAAAACTGCGGGTACAGCTAGTATTTATATAAATCTGTGTTACTTCTATAATGTGTATTTCTTATGTCTGTTGTGTGTATATATTTTCTTTCAATCAGTAATCATATAATACAAGCTCTAGTCAACTTAATTTAATGCTATGTTAGTTAAAGCAGTATAATATGTAGACTTTATTTAGTTAGATAATAACTAAATTTAATAATGTAATAATTATTATATTTATTTTCTATATTACAGTCTCTATGAGACATAATTTAGTGAACATCTTTAACAAAACGGTACAACAAAAGTTATCAGATATGTTCACTTATAACAGTTTTTGCACTATGCATAGCTCGTGCCGCTGTTACCGACTATGATTTACAGTTTTATAGGGTAGTCGGTTTCAGAACCGACTACCACTAGACTACATCAGTATAGTATGTAAAATTTACACCTCAGTGACAAAATTAAAAGATAAGTGTGAAATTACTTATTAGTAATTATTTATTAACTTATTTTTTATTTTTATATTATACAACAATTTTCTACTAATAAAATATTATACCCTCAACACAAAAGGTAAAAAAAAACTTACTCCATTACTTTCTCATTATACATATTAATATGCTTTGTGCTCATGACCAAGTGCTACATTACAAGGATTGTTTAATGCCAAATATGTACGACTTACACTTTAATCCCCTGATACACACATAAAATAAATCGCAAACATTATACATATAAATTTCATATTTCCCTTTGATTATTTTATTTATCAGTCGCTGCTATTTTGACGGTTTAATAATCCAGCCACATGATTAATGTTAAACCGTCAACAGTATTATAACGTAATCACAATAAATATCCCCTTTATATAATGTATGCAATTTAAACTAAAAAATATTTAAAGCATAATAAAATAGATGATAATGAACTTGATTGTGTTAGTAGATCTGCTTCAATTCTGGATATTTGTAGAGACTGGGGTTCCACATGACGGGAACGTCGTGAAGACGGATAAAGATAATGTATATTAAGTATCTTAATCTGACTCACGAGGTTGCCGTCATGTGGATGAACATTGTCTTGATTGTTGCGACAGCGAACGAGCTCTTGATGAAGTCTTATCTGAATTATACATTGAGTTGCCAGTCTCATTCAAAACTCAGTTCTTGTTCATGATTTTGTCATGAGGTTCTGACCCTGCGATTAGAAATATTGATTGATAGCTTGGATCCACTCGGCTGATGATATGTTATGTATTCACTACACTGGCGCTTTTATAAACAAGTAAATTTAACATATAAAAATAAATAAAACTATAATTAAAACAACAAAGTATTTAGCATACAAAAATATTAAAAAAAACAATATCTTAAAGTACCTCTATCAGATGCTATAGTAAAAAAACAGTATAATCAATGTCTTAAGAGTAATTTGACAGTTTGACAGACCAGTTTATAATATTATATATATATATATACTGGACATTATATAGGACATGTGCTAGATATTTGAAGGTAGTAAAAGGAAATACATGGTGAATTATAGAGAGAGTAACATTTTACCGGAGGTAAACTATGTTGGAGACTCGAGTAAGTAAGTACTACTCTAACCTACATATTTCTGTCACCTCGCAGCTTGCAATGTAATGGTAGCCATTACAAGAGCGTGAAAATAGTACTGAACTAAACTAAACTAAATTTATAAGGTACAATGTAATGACTTAGTACTTAGAAATATTGCATAAGATATAAACTCAGATTATGATGTCTGTGGTGCTGTTTGACCACAGTCAACTTCCCTTTTTTGTATTCTAATGATGCTGGCCGGTAAAGCCGTGAAAGCTAGTTTACAGATTTACCGAACTATATGGGGGCGAATACAAAACAGCGGTCCAAACCTGTAGAAAAACTAATAGAGCGATGATCTCCTGTCTAAGGATACGACATTAGTATGAGGACAATACTAAGAAAATACGACGGTCTTAGCCGTGCTTCGAAGCCACGGATCAACCTGTCGAAATTTCGCACCCCGTTTGATTGGGATGGCAGATCAATCAAAGGAGTAAGTACTGTGATAGTTTGTGTAAATAGCAATAGCTGTTCCTTTTTCAATTAATGTTGAGTTGAGTTTCTTGCTGGTTCTACTTAATAGAAACTGTATAATAAAGTGTACGGTTAAGCAAAAAAATTTACGTTCGTAAGCGGCTAAAAATGCCTATATTAAAAACAGATTTTTTATTTTGAGACCTGAATATTTGATGTAAAAATTAGATAACATTTCGGGAACTGCACGTTAGGAGTATAGGAGGCTGTATGAGTTGTCATGTACACTCAGATTTACAGCTCCTCAATTATGCGCAACTGGTCCTAACGACGTGTCTTAATGTGATGTTCAGCAAACGCCGACTTTATGGTAATGCTCACACTCTGACACCATCTGTTTGGCAGTTCGCTGTCGAATGCCAGTAGATATCGATGAAAGTGACAGTTTATATCTATAATTCTTGTGAGTAGTATAAAAAGGTCGTAAGCTCAGTATAAAAGATTGTTCGGGGAATAAAATACTGATTTTCACCAACAACTGATTTGAGGTTGTTTATTTCTGATTGACTCTCCAGTGAAGGAAACTAAAAATTACTCAAAGAGACGATAGTAGTCTCGCTTCCTACTGATTATATATCTATAACTCTTGTTAGTAGTGACGCAATAGAGTAGTTTTTATTCCGTTTGAAAATTTAGTGTATTTATCGACTCTATCGGACGGTATGATTAAAAGTAATGTAAATAAAAAAAATACTTGAATATACGCTATTTATTTAGCTTTGCAATATCGAAATAAATAACCAATATATTTTTTCCTTAACGAGAATAAATATTTTAGAACCGCATATTTTATCGAGGATCGGATGAAAAACATACATGGTTGTATTTAAATTGTACGAAATTTGTTTAAAGCTTTACATGTAGTTTATTTAATATCAAAACGATATCATACATTTAATGTTAATAAAATATTTTTGTCATATTTTCAGAATATAAATACAACTACTTTAGAATAGCCAAAATGCATGTTTCTTGCTAAGTCATGTAGTCTGAAACTGCATGTCTAATTAGCGGTGTAGTAAAAGAAAAAAATAGTTATTTTAGCAAAGATTTCTATTTAATGAAATATCTAAAAATATATAAGACTAGAGTTTCTCTTGTTTACATTTCTCTTGCTAGTAAGTAAATGCATATATACAGGCTATTTCTCGCAGAATACCGTTATCTGCTATTCCCGTAGGGATTTCAGAAAATCCTTTTTCAGTTACAAAAGGAACGTCCTTATATTGAATACTAGCTGTTTACCCCATCTTTGTGCGAACTCTATGCAGTGAAATCACATGATTTTGTCGTAATTTCAGAACATACTTATTAGTGCGTCATTTATTTTAAATAAAAAACTATAAGTTATGTGTTCCAATTCATTTAGTATCAGGTTT
This sequence comes from Achroia grisella, assembly GCF_030625045.1. Lineage (NCBI taxonomy): Eukaryota > Metazoa > Arthropoda > Insecta > Lepidoptera > Pyralidae > Achroia > Achroia grisella. The sequence continues at coordinate 1,479,255 of NW_026712977.1, read as the reverse complement.
AAAAAAATACTAAAGAAGTACTTATTAGAATAGGATAGTATTCAATTAGATTACTCATTCTTTTTTCAAAAATACTTATTATAAAGTACCTAAATAATCTAATTACGAATTGGATATTTTTTATCAATTGAAATATATATTATTCATCTGTTTTTAAATTTAAATCTTTGTATATAACCTTCAAAATATCGCAGTACAATAACAGTCATATAAAATACTCAAACGCAATTAATTAATATTTAATGCAATTAATAATGGGTTTCGATAGTATTGCTATTGAGGCATGAATTTATCATAGTTGGTTAAAAATACAAATTGCCAGTTGGTAGCGTGCACACAAAGTTTTAATTAACCGGCCGATTGAATCGTAATATCGTGTCCGTTACTAAATACAAATAAAATTTAATTAAATATCCTTTTCATGCACTCAGTAAATCATTCATTTGTGAAATATTTTCCGTATAATATTTATTGCAGTGAGTGGATGAATGAACAATTATTACGTTTGTGAGTCAATGATTGAATAATTACTGCATAAAAATTAACTATTCACTGAATATTAACTGTATTTATTATGTCTAAACGAGAACAAAGTACATACTTGTGATACTCGTATGTATTGCTATTCTTAAAAAGAGCAGAAACTCAGTCTTCAAATCAGAATACAGCTTCAAAGCAAGCTGCAGGCTACAGAAATAAAGGAGACAAATGCATTAAGTAATATTTATATCATATAAATGTTAACAAAGCATACATGTGCTACACGTATGCGTTGCTATTCTTAAAAATAGCAGGAATTCAGTCTTGAAATCAGAATAGAGTTTCAAAGCAAGCTGCAGGCTACAGAAATAAAGGAGACAAAGGCACCCACGCAGACGACATTGTTCAATGTCTACTTGTGTTTACATTGACAATAGATATAGGTAAGTAAATAGTTAGGTATGGTTAATAAGACATTACTGTTAAATACAGTTTTACAATGAGTCATATTTTAAAGCAGATCTATGCAAGCACTACCATGATATATACTAATGATATTATAAATTGGGAAAGTTTATAATGTATGTCTGTTACACATTCCAATTTAAACTGCACATAAACACGTGGATAATACTGTGAAGTAACGCCTAAGATATTTTAATCCAAATTCACGCAGACATTGTCTTGGGAACTTTGTGGAGGTTAATATTAAAATTTAAAATGTGATGATATTGTACGTTTATTACTGAAACACAAATAGAGGCTGGAGGAGAGAGAGGCTAGAGGCTTAGGCTAGACAGACTTAAATGATATTTGATATATATATATGTTTTTGGCACACATCAAACATTAACATGTAGATTATTTTTATTACGTACTAGCTGTGCCCCGCGGTTTAACCTGCATTAAATTTAAATATAACCAATGTGTTATTCTAATGCATAAGCTATATTACTGTAAAGTTCCATGAAAATCCGTTCACACGTTTTTGCGTGATAGAGTTACAAACATCCATACTTACAAACTTCCGCGTTTATAATATTATTATTAAGATGTAAAGTCAATTACATGTACTAAGTAATACAATTGAATAAATTAGTGCCGCAAACCAATGGGTACAAACAGAGATCGTGTGGACTTTCTAATGAGGTCGACGTCTACAGCATCCAGGGTTTTGTTTTTGTTTATGATAATGAAATGGTGCACCCGCCAGCGCTAGCGGTTTACGCTGGCGGGGCACCAGTGGGGGACGATAAGATATGAGGTCAGGTCAGTTAGCCCATTGTGGCAAAGGGGGAACCGCGTGGAGGTCAACCTGATATGGTATATTGCTAGCAATACGACCATCAGTTCACATTACTAACAATCCCCTTTTCCCCTTGAACGCTTGAGAACAAACACGGACCTTAACGCCGAGGCGCAACCGAACTTCGAGTATGAGTAGGTGTGCATAAACAGTAGGACAAGGGTCCCTGATTAATATTCCACCTGGGCTTCTGAACCTATATATAATTAAAACAAGTCACAGGAACTATTGACTGGGTGCCTGCAGACAAGGGTGCACGGAGCCTTGATGAGGGTACAGTGCCCATTTACTGAACTTAATGAGTTTAGGAACGTTCCGGGTGATTGCGTTTTGGTAAACGATTGATAAATAATGAGCGAATTATATCATGTAATGTTATGCAGACCAACAAGACCTTCGAGACACTATGTATACCTACTACTTACAAAAAAAAATTCCTACAACCCACGGAGTAAAGAATTAATTTGGTATCGTAGATTCAGGCACATGATTGTTCCTATTACCACACTATGACCATTTTTACGACAATTGCTTATATTGTAAATATTCTTTACAGCTGTATAGGTTGTATTTCATTATTTGACATTATTAATCAATTAACAATATCACAGAGAAAAGTATTTTTTATTTTATTATCTATACATATAAATAAAATTGGAGTGTCTGTTTGTAATATTGAAATAACCGTTTTTTACTACATGCATATGAATATATATACGGTACATATACCAAAATAACAATTTTTATAATTTTTGTCTGTCTGTCTGTCGGTCTGTTTGTTCCGGCTAATCTCTGAAATGGCTGACCCGATTTTGACAGAACTTTTTTTGGCAGGTAGCTGATGTAATAAGGAGTAACTTAGGCTACTTTTATTTTAGAAAAATATAATTAAATTCCACGCGGACGAAGTCGCGGGAACAGCTAGTTTGAAATAAAAGTCTAGTAATATATCTATATCCCAGTTTTGCAAAATGGAAACACTTTCCACTCAAACTTTGATCAATGTTACAGTATTATTGAAGTTAATACTGTAACATTGGTCAAAGTTTGAGTGATAACCACTTGCTAAATCCACCAACAAGACAGCTTATTGTCGTGATAAAGTTATAGCGACGGACTTATTGATCTTAAGTTTCAACTCAATCGGATATCAGTAAGTGTTTAGAGGTGTATTACAAATGAACTGGAAAATGGAATTGAGCAGAGCGAGTTAAAAGCTTGCAGAAATAAAACCATCACGGTCGTAGTTGTAGATATTATAGGTTTTAAAACTTTTTATTTTACGAATTATTTCATTAAACAGCTCTACGTATAAATTATATACTATACTAGTCGTTCCCGTGACTTCGTTTGCGTGGAATTTTATTTTATTTTTCTAAAATAAAAGTAGCCTATATTATTCCTTATTACACCAGCTACCTGCCAAAAAAAGTCCCGCCAAAATCGGTCCAGCCATTTCAGAGATTAGCCGGAACAAACAGACCGATAAATAGACAAAAATTGTAAAAAATGTTATTTTGGTGTATGTACCGTATATATTCATATGCATGTAGTAAAAAACGGTTATTTCAATATTACAAACAGACACTCCAATTTTATTTATATGTATAGATTATATAAGGAGTGGTATCACTTTATTAATAATATCCTTTCTAAAAAAAAGCCATTAGTCCGATCTTCATAAATTAAAACTATTTAGATAAAGACTTTGTAAGAAGTGTGGTGCAACAGAAATACTACTATGTCAATTAATCATTCTGACTTAACAAGCCGGTTTGAAGGCAGAGATGGTAGATAACATATCTGTCATGAGAACTAATCAAGGTGACAAAACATGGTATAGCTTTCTTATGCTGGTTTTCCTTACAACTTTACACCAATACGTTAACTGTGGGCTTGTTTCCCAGTTGAGTTAGAAAAAAATAATATCTTTAAGGTAATTTGACGGCCTCGGTTGTCTATCGGTTTATCACACCGCTTTACTACCGATGGTCGCAGGTTCGATTCCTCACACTATACTAACATTTGTATTCATGAGTATGACTGTTTGTAGTATTCTAAATGTTAACTATATATTTACAGTATTTATATCAGTTGTCTAGTACTCATAACACTAAGCTAAGCAGAGCTGCTTAACTTGGAACTAGACGGCGCTGTGTGCATTATCCTGGGGCGATAGTATTATTATTTATTGACTAATTTTCTTTGTAACTTTCAACCATAGCTTATATATTTTATTGACATATTACACATTCATTGCCACGTTGAGTTTATATAAGCCAAATGTAATATTACATGCTATATGTAATGTAATATGCTATATGTAAGTAGGGCTAAAGACAAATCGGTGTAATAGCAACATTCGATGTATACTTTAAACAAAAGCGAATTGCCTGTCCACTTCTCACTAAACACTATAAAATATGCGATACTTAAAGAGATAATGGTCTAGGCAAGTCGGAAGGATGAAGAACAAAGGTCTGTGTAGGCTATGCAACGAGGAAAAAAATGGCTTGGTCACACGGAAAAATCGGGTCAACGAGCGACACTCGGGCCTAGCGGCCACTTGCGACGCGACGCCGCAACAAATCTTTCGCTAGTCTCACAGACATCAGATTCTAGTATTTGTACTACTAAATAGTACACATCTGAACTGAAGCCTGACTGATAGATTTGTTGTTTTTTGTATAGATTTCCAGCAGCGGTTTGTTGAAAAACTATACAAAAAACTTCTTACGACAAAACTAATACAATTTTTGGAGTAGATTGAACAGTGATAGTAAATGGCTTTGCCTGGTCCCAGACGATAGAAGTAAATTAAAGACACAAGTACTACGAAAAACAAATAAATATACATTCTTTTATAGAGTTAAATGTTCTTTTAAGGAAGTCCATTTTATTACTTAATTGACTCATATAATTTTGTTTAATTCTGTTAAAATTACTATATGTGAGACCACAAATATTTGGTGTAGAAATGTGATCACCACTACTGGAAGTGCAAGACCATAGTTATCACCTTCTCACTATCATTAATAGTGATGAAATTCCGACCGGCATTGGATCCACATCCATATTGCGAAATGTTTTGCGCCTCTAAACTATGCATCATCAGGAAATGTACAGAGTTCAGATTCAGTTGGAAGTTTAGTATTGACTGTCGCGCTACAGGTTTCGGCTGCATATTTGTAGTCCCATAAATGATAATGGTACGTATATTAAGACTAACATGATAGTCTGTGGGCTATCATGGTAACCTGTAATTTCTTTACCATGCTCTAAAATCGGAACAGATCTTTCAAAGCAACTTACTTTATACAAATCTCTATGTGGTAACGTCAAAATTCTATTCTCGGCATATTTACTTCCGTAGGCGTATTTATTTAAATATTTGAAGGCGCTGTATTTGTTTTACAGAGGAAGTTAATAAAGTAATAGAATAGACAGCACTTCCGTTTTAAAACCATACCATTCGCTTTGTGTAGATACTCGTTGGAATGTTTGTATAATTTAGAATACGCAGTATAATAACTTTATATTTAGTTAGGAATATATTAATATAATTTATGATAAGTTTATTTACTTAATCGCAAATAACACACTTCTTATTTTAATCTAAATTACAGTCAATTGGCCGATGTTTCACACGAGTGGATAAAAATATAAAGATCTCATTCTTTAAATACATAATAAATTTCATGCTACTATACGATACTGCCTTCTAAAGGAAAGGCAATAAAGGAATAAATTTTTACAACACCATTAGTGAATATTAAATTTTTCTATTACAAACATGTATGTATATTACGTGCTTCCTCGGAATAAAGATATATTTTCAGTTTCATGGTACACATAAAATTGAGTTTGCGTCCCCTAAGATAATCATTAAGCATGCATATTATGGTCTATCTATACGTAGCCGGCTATATCTACACGCGTAAAGAGTGCAATTAAGATCTTATTACGTAATTATTTTGTGATGCCCTGCCAGGCCATGGTAATTACGACAAATTCAGCAACGTACGAGGCGCTGGTACTAAGTAAATTTGTGACACGATTTGTTGCTTTTTTGGGATTAGGGATATCCATAACAGACTACGGATATGAATATAAATATGAAAATTTTCATTTTCAACACATACTTTACCTTTAAACTATTGAAACTTATTTTAAAAAAGTTTATCGGTATAGAGATGGCGGTCTCACTTATTTATTTATTTCTAGGCTTTATTGCATCAATTACAGAAAAAATATATAATAAAAAATATACATTAACTGATACAAAAGGTGGTCTTATTGCTAAGCAATTTTCCATATTATCTTTAGGTGGATAGAGAAATAAAAATAAGAAAAGGACTAACCTGGCTCATATATGTCACCTGACAAACACACACACAACTTACTCTGTACGATAAGTATGCGGATACTTATCGTACAGAGTAAGTTGTATACGATAGGCATTCGGAATGGCAACGAGATTAAAAGGAACCACGGTCGTTACATAAGATTTTGGTGTTAATTCTGCTGATCATCATATAGATGACTATTTATTACTTACCGTGACATGAAACTACAGCTAGTAATAATTTCATTAAAAAAATTCTATGTGTTCAGTTCAATTATGAAATACTGGTCAATAACTGTCTTTTAAAGTCAATCTGTTAACATTTAATTACTTAGGTGTGTAAATAAATGTATGTAACATCACATTGAATATTTTGTACATGAACAATAAGTACCATGTACGTCACTTGGAAAAAACTCAGCAATCAAACATATACATATGTATATATGTAAATTAAATTCTATCATCAATTTTCAAAATAGTATCAATACATTGATTGTATACAGGCAATGTTATAAATTCATCGACAATACACTTCGTTAGTATTCCCGTGCCACTTAATCACTAAAGCTCTGTCTATTGTAATTTTTTTTAATCAATATTGCTTTTCGATTTGTTGCTTTATTACTGATTCTGCATTGCTAGTGCTGTTTTGATTTAATTCGCCTGTACATATGTTTGTTATCTAAATCCGTTTAAAGCATTTTCGATAATTGTTTTATACTAAGTAAAGATGTGTTGTATAAGCCTAACTTAATTCGATAGAGCCATCCAACCGTATGCATCTTTTAAAAAAGTTTTATAATTGGTAATTTCATTATTACTAACCTACAATTATTCAATTTAGTTTTATAACATAATATATATAAATTGTACGATAATGTACTACATCAAGGCGACAGATCGTCACAACTAAAAATTGACTAATATGTAATATATAATAGTGGTTATAGTAATTTGCTTTATTAATAGTCCATATACACTTTAAGGAAACATTGAATTAAAATTTTTATATTTATAATTTTCCCATAATAAAGACAAACGTGATGTAACTCATAGCAAGCAGAAACTTGAGATTTGGTTTTAATTACAAATGAATGCACAAATATCATGTGCATGAGATATGCAACTGTGTAACTTACTCACGGATATTGTAAATATTAAATATGATACATTATACGTTGTTTTGATAAATAGACAACTATTCTCACACACGTGAACATCTACAATTATGGTGTACGTAACATACAAAACTGTTGAGTCTGAGAATATTTAAAAGGGTTGGGTTCTAGGAATATGGAATTCCTTATGTTTAATCAAATAAATGTTTAATTAAATATAGTGAAAAGTTTCTCATGATGAGATAGGAATATAAAATAAATGTCTCATATAAGCAAAGCCACGTGATACAGGCTACCAACGTATAACATTCACAAATTATAAAGTTCGAGATGATATTGAAAAAAAAACTTGCGTAGTAAAAAAATACTACCATTTCTTAGGCAATTTTTTTTAGTCTTTATAGGTGGTTCTATAAATGAAAATCAGTTATAAGTATAAAATGACACACATTGTGTTTTGATGTCGGTCATATTTGAACTCACTACCATTGGGTTCTCTCGCTGGGTGGCAAACTACTACCCTATAATAGTCTAGAATGGTCTTAGAAATGTAATGATGAACAGCATTTATTTGAAAGAACAACACGCAAGTTTCTTTCTCGTTCTTTTTACGATGAATCCGCGATCCTAATGAGTGGTAAAATAAAAGAAAATACTAGTCATAAGTGTTTATTTGTATATTATTTCTATCTATATTTGTAATTGAAAACCGAAATCTTTACATCAAACTACTTTCCAAAACCAGATTTTATTTATTATATACGTAAAAAAATATCTTTAACACGTGCTCTATATGAACATTTTAATTTGATATGTAATTAATTAATATTTTTACAAACTATAATATTTACGCTATACGTACACTGTATTCCCAGTTTGTAAAAGTACGCTACCGTTAATAGAATTCTCTCAAATCCGTGTTCTTAAATTCTTTTCCCAAATCCCTTTACGCTTCGCAACCATGTCGCAAAGTAGATGCTTTGACAATATAACTTGTGCCGAAGTTTTGCGGGCTTGCACCGTGACAACGAGCAAGTCTGTACAACAATAGCGAGACAGCATTTAAATATTTATCCCTCAACAAACTTATAACTTGAGATTTAGTTGTTGACCGTGTCACTGAGTTTACAAACAATGCTAACGTCTGCTCCAGGTTATTTTACTGTTTGTGTGGAATTACAAAGTAAACACTTAATTTCATTATTTTCTATATATAACCTTCATATTTCTAGACCTATTGTTAGGATAGCAAAGAGAAGTAAGTTTATTATATTAATTATTTATTCACCTTAATAAAGTTACTTTTATATAGAGGTAGACTTTATACAAAGTGTGGATACATCTGTCAGATCCATTTCGTTTGTGAGTTACATTTTTTTATAAAGGTCAGCAAACAATAACACTTTGCCATATTGCTTAAGTATATTTAATTTCTTTTATAAAAAATGTTGTAAATGTCTAACTGACTACGTTAACAATTAATTACTAAAATAATATTATACTGTTTAAGCATCGGTGGTTAGTGATTTTAAATACTGACTTATCTCCAATAGTCGCGGGTTCGATTACTCGTTCAATACATACATTTGTATTAATGATTGTTCATAAAGGTCTGATGGTGTGTTGTATGTAGGTATGTTACTAAAAGAAATATAAAGAAAATATATGTATTTACAAAAACAAAAATTAAAGTATTCTTAGTTGTCATATAGTACCCATAACATAAGCTTTGCTAAGCTTAGGACTAATTGTGTGAATTGTCCTGATTTGTTATATATACTAGTTGTGCCCGCGGTATCTTCCCGCATGTAATTGTATGTATAAGCCAGCCAGCTATATGTTATTCTGATGTATAAGCTATATTACAGTAAAGTTTCATCAAAATCCGTTAAGTAGTTTTTGCGTGAAATAGTAACAAACATCCATCCATACTCACACTTCACAACTTTCGCGTTTATAATATTAATAAGATATTATAATATGTTTTTTTTAAACCGTGTCATTTATTGTCGTTTACACAAACCTGTATGGTTTGTATATGACGTGACACGTTAAACAACGTGTTGCTATTGCTCATGACAAAGGCGTCGCAACAAGAATTACCTCAGAGCGCTCCCTCAAGGAGCCAACTCGGGCCCGGCTTACACGGGCTTTGGCTGGTAATAGTTGGAAATGAATATTGCGGCTTATATCAGTTAGTCAGCTTATGAGAAAGCTTTCCTGAAGGCTCACTGCAGTTCGCTACTTATAAACCTATTTTATACGGGACTTTGTAAAGAATTTATAATGTTAATACCTAATGAATAGAGTGGTGAGTGTGGTTACAATTTTCACGATGCATTGTGGCTCCGAACAATAGTTAAGTCTTCACAGTTACCGTTAGAGAGTTTTGTTACTGGAACTTGCCAGTTAAATATTACTTGCGAATAATTCTATAGAAATAGTACTTGTAGAGGTAGTGTTTAAAACTATTTAATATAAGCACAGTAAGTTTCTACAGGACTCGAGTTTACAAGACTTGCATTAAATGAATGTTGAATTATAGATGGTTCTTATTCTTGTGGAACTAAATATTCTGTTGGTTACTAAATATGTTCTTAGTTTTAAATTTATTAAACGAAGCTTACTTTTACTGGTTTACTTATACATTTCAAAAACATTTTCAGGAAGTACAGTAATAATTTTAATAAAACGCTTATGTATGTATATTATATTAATATAAATTGAATATTTTAGTTTTATTAAAATTTAATGTAGTCACATTACATTTTAATAAGACTACTTTTATCAATAAAGTAATGAAAAAAACTGCGTAATACATGCGCAAATAAATACCAGATTAATTCATCTATCAGATGGTATTTCTAAATGCAGTAGTTTCATGCTAAAATGCAATATAATATATACTCAAAATAATGAATAAAGTAATATAAATAATGTAGGTACATATCTATGATAAATGGATGATAACGCCATAAAAAGGAAAATACTGTATTCTACTCAATGCCATTTCTTCTTGACTCTGATACGATACTGTATAAAGTTATACTACATAATGTGCTAGTGCGTAGTAAATAATATAGCATCTACACATGTGTGCGTCACTAGTCACGCAACGCAACATCTATTCACACAAATTGAGATAAATGGCTTGAAAATGAAAAGGGAATCGCGCGGAGATAAAAGATTTTCCTTAGCCTCTTATAAGATTTTGGACAAATCTCTTAGTAGCGTTATCATTGTTTCATTGCCTGTATGACGGCGTTGCATTCTCTTCTCTATTTGTATATTAATAGAGGTGTACTGTACGGTATTGTGTTCAGAAAAGGGTTGTGCGAACTTCGTTCGATTATGAGTAGTCGCTTTTATACTCACAGTTGTTGTTTTGGGATCTACTGAACGAGAAACGGACAACCGCACTTTCGTATTTGTTATATTATAATTTCTAGATACGCTGACTTAACTTTACATACTGTATTATAACATAAACTTTAAATTAAAAATAAAAACCATTTATATTATCTCAATGTCAAAGTAAAAATTATTTATTCATATAAACATTTTCTACTACTTATTTCTACCACATACTATTTTATTACTAACCCTAAAGTTCCTTCTTGGATGATGGAGGCTAGTTTCTTTTTTACTGTATCGTATACAAACAACATATTAACATTTTTATTCATGGGTATGTTTGTTTATATTTATATTTACAGCGTATAATTTGTACATGTATATAGTGATACAAATACTTATATATATTTATAAGTTGAAAGTAATATAGTACCCAATACAAGCTCTGCTTAGATTGGGACTAGATGGCGCTGTGTCCAGAATAATAATTATTTATATAAAACACATTCGTTTCAAACAAAAAGAAAGTGTTATTATATATAAGTGTTATGTATAATATAATAAATAGCACCAGGTAACAGACATAAAATTTTTACATTAGAAATAATATTTTGTTACCTTTAAATAAATTCAATAGAGATGTTTTTCTCAACTGTTAACGAGCAAAAGAAAGCATTTTTTTATTAACTGAAGCTTGAATAATTCACCGAGCAAAGAGAGATATTAGGGGCCTTTGCAAATAAAAACTTTCGGTTCAGTTCAGAAATTCAAGTGGTATAAATCAGTGGTACTAAAACAGTGGTCCACAGAGAATCAATCATTACATAGTATGAAACAAAGTTGCTGTCGGTGTCTGTCCGTCCCTATGTATACTTAAATCTTTAAAACTACGCAACGGATTTTGAAGCGGTTCTTTTTAATAGATAGAGTGATTCAAGAGCAAGGTTTATATATATATATATATATATATATATATATATATATATATACATATAATACGTGTACACCCGTGCGAAGCCGGTGCGAATAGCTTAAACTAATATAAAGTATGGTCCGCGAAATTATACAAGCTACACAATTAGGCTTTGAGATAAAAAAAAATACTACTCAATATTGACAATTTTTTTTAAATTGATATTTTTGAAGAATTATTTAACACTACGATATTATAAACATTTAGTAGCTTCAGATAAATTGTCGTAGCTTTTATATAGTGCTACATTATGAAACTCGACAATAGGTTATACTTATTGTCGCGTCTATTATGTATGAAAATAAACCTACTTCACAACATGATGTGATACGTACGCTTTTTAATACTCTACTTTTGATTTAAAAATTTGTTTCTAGATTAGTACAGTTATCATAAATGTTATATTCCCTTCTAACAAAAAGATACCAGATTGTTATTAAAGAGCATAGTAACCCCATTACTAGCTGTACATCATATCAGGCCGACTTCCACGCGGTCCCCCCTGGAAATCATCGTGGTCAATTTCACGTTGAATTCTACATCCAATACAACAACAATCCAATCAAAATAACGATATATCCTTTAGTGGTACCTCGCTGGCACTGAAGGATATATCGTTATTTCGTTAACGCAGGAGGGTGCTTCATTTATTCATGATTATCGATAAATAAAATGGTCAAAACTAGTTTGGGAATCACCGGTATAAATAATGACGAGGTATCTTCGCGTCAAATGAAGCGGTCAGACGTGGAAGAATAATAAGACGTCGAGTCGGAACATTCAATTTCCAGGAAGCAATTGAAAAAAGTTAGAAGAACGTTGAGGTGCGCGTAACTTACAGAACAATCCAGAAGTTGCGCTTTAGTTACGAGACTAGTTTTATGCAGGATACGGTCGTCTACGTTAATAGGATCACAGAAGTTTTCTAGAGACAGGTGTACAACAGATTTGTCGTCAATTCTCCATATTATGAATGAATGAGTACAATATTACATAACTATTGGGTAATCTAGTTCCATCGCCGTATGAAGTATCAATTGCTAAGTGTTATTTTATTAGTGTCGATCAGAATCGAACTCGTTACGAATTCTATAATAAACTATTAGGACACTACATAATAAATTACAATTTATACATGTTAAGGCTAGCTAGGAAAGGATAAATGGAGTAAGGTCAAAACTACTTGGTACCTAAGACAAGGACAGAGAAAAAGAGGACGAACAAATAGAAGACGGGACGTTGAAACAATTAAAACAGCAGGGAAACTATAGACCAAAATCACTCGAGACAGAACAGAGTGGAAAAGATTAGAGGAGGCCTTTGCTTGGAAGAAAGCAGTCGACCAAGAGTTACTAGAAATAGTGTGAACATCAAAAGAAAGAAAAATTACATCTGAATAAATGGCTTTAATAATCATTATTATCATCATTACATAGTATAAAACAAAGTCGCTGTTCGCTGTTCGCTGTCTGTCCCTATCTATGATTAAATCTTTAAAACTACGCAATGGATTTTGGAGCGGTTTTTTTTAATAGTTAGATATGTTATTTATGATTCAAGAGGAAGGTTTACATATATAATACATGTACGTACACCCGTGCGAAACCGGGGCGTGTAGCCAGTAAATAATAATAACGTATTTATTAAGAGAAATTACGTTTTATACTGTATGATAATCGAACTAGCAATAATATAAACGTGATGCAGTGTGCTAAACCACTACACAACAGAGGTCGTGGATACTTTGTTTGTTTAGTAAACAACGAGTACATTACACTCGCGTGGAACTGTCGCATCATACCAACAAGTGGTTGTTCGCTCCCAATGGACTACACTACATTATGTACATATCCATTTAGGGGTTGTAAAATTGATGTTGAGTATCACTGATAGTAAACCTTTTTAAATAATAATAATATCTCAGCACAATTCATACAGGACCATCTAGTCCCAAGCTAAGCTTGTGTTATAGGTATTATACAACTAATATAAATACAAGAACATATTCTTTTTGGAAATGTAAATAAAATATTCCTAGAAAACAACCAGATAAGTACAAAGAATCATACTCATGAATACAAATAATTGTACCATGCGAAGAATCGATCCCGCGAGCATCGGAAGTAAGGTGGTGTGCAAAACCACTACACCACCAAGGCCGTCAAATATTCGTTGTAACTTTTTGTTGAAACATTCACACAACTACATAAGCATAGATATAGAAATGTGGTCTGTATATTTACACATATATGTACATATAAATGCAAACTCAACAGACTAGACTAACATAGATTTATATTCTGTCAACATGCTACGTTACAATAATTGTTATTTAGCTTACATTTCGGCACTGTCTGCTCTTATCTATTGACAATTGTCACATTTGATTTATATACATGTAGAAATAAAAAGAGTAATATTCTACTATCAGTTTCAGAATTCAGTTCAAATAGGCTAAAACTCAAGGCGTTATGTTCTAAGAAAAGAAAAATTAATACCATTTGGATAAATTTGAAATTGCGATATTAATTTTATTCCTTTTAACTCTGATTCTGTTTCAGATTAAGTGAAATATTCATTTTAGATTGACAGATTACAAAATAAAATGTAAGAAAAAAATTAATTGCTATCATTATGTATTCATATAAAAAGATAAAATGTTAAATAGATAGTAATATTTGTTTAAAGAACAGCAGTCAATTCCTTTGGCAAATCATTATTCAACACAAATGTCAGTTCAAAATTGCTTAAGTTTATTTGAATAAAGATTATTTCTATTTCCTACTATTAAATATACAGGTAGAGACTTAAGATGCTGTGTAACGTTCGCGTGCCTCCGCCATAATGCTTCACAGCGATTGAGTTATTCAGTGAGACGTAAACGTGATATCTTGGAACTGATATGAATTAAACTATGTACAGGTACACTAAGCTTCGTATATTGGTTGCGAATGGTAACAATATATGTAGGGATTTTACGATTTTGAAATCGTAAAATCTTGAAGAGGCAAATCTGTCTAATTCTCTATTTAATTGTTTTATTTTGTGTGCTAATGTTTAATGTTAAATTTATAGATTAAGGAAATCTTATAAAAATACCATCTATTCTAAATGCGAAATTTATCACTATTTTCATTTTAATTTAAAATATGTCATGTATTATTATTTATTATAATTATGTAATTGAAATATACTGTTTCTGAGATCACAAACAAACGCATTTTAAGGTATCATTTGGCGCTCCCGATATCGCATTTCGGAAGACTAATTGTAAGATGTCATATAACTGTTTTATAAATATTATTCTAAATTCTCTAATTTAATTATATGGGTCTGATTGTTTGTATCGGTCTAAGTTTTTTCTATGTATCAATTATTTATTTATCTACAAAATAAACTTTTTTTTATATCAGTTGTCCAGGATCTTTATTATGACTTCAATGCACAAATTCACATGAGTGTACTTAACACCTATTATCTCTTAGTCAATCTCATTTCATACTTAAACAGAAAAAGTCTTACAATGCAAGTAGTTTAGCTGAAATAGGTGAGACAGTAAGAAACTCAGATTAAATTTACATAGTCTACCTCAGTAAATAGATAAACAATAGGCAAATGCGTTTTTAGAAACTCAATCTGTGGCAATTGTCGATAGTAGGTTGCGTGCTATAATTTCACTATGTAGCACCCTTCACTCCGGAACACACAATTTGCAGCTACCAGCGGCGGATGTAGTGCAGACAGTGGCAACAAGCGTTTACCATCCAATATAAACAATCCCTTCTGTTTATAACAATTGAAATATCTATATAATACTACATATCTACAAAAAGAAATAAAATTGACAACCAATAATATGGATATGAATGTATAATGATAATTTGGTGATATAGCGGTTTAACACACCGCTCACATCAATCGAAAACAAGTAACAATATAAACTTTATATTCCTAAACATAACATCAAGTACACAAAGAAAGAAATTTATTGACAACCAATAATATTTGTTTGCTGTACTTAGAATTTGTTTATCAAATCATTGAGTATTTATTTCTATATAATATTTAGCTATATATTTATATATATTTTACCTTATATATACACATAAATTTTTTGTTTTTCAATTCTCATTAATATTAGTGCTCCGCCAACAATCTTTCTCTGCACCACTCATGGTTGACTGGTAGATAACACCGCAAGGTGTTAAGTCCGTCATATGTACCTACACATTGTTTTGGGGCATTGAAGTAAAATAAATAAATAAATATTTATATATATCTATACCACTTTACTTCCAATTATCGCTAGTTCGATTCCTCGCACGATGCAAACATTTGTTTTTATGCGTATAACTGTAGTGTTTTAATGTATGATATATTTACGTGTTTATACAGTACCGTAGTACCCAAAACTTAAAATTTGCTCAGCTTGTGACTTGTGCGATTAGTCCTACATTATTATTATTGTTATAAGTAATTTTATAAATTTAAAACACTACATGATATAATGCTATGCTATTTATATATATGTCTGTTATTAGTTGGCGACCTGTGATAGTTTACTGTCACATATCTGATATTCATCACCACACTGCGAACTAAAATAAATAATAACTCTAAACAATTCACACACAGGCGGTGTGTGAATGGTCTAGACATAAGCCAAGCAGGCCTTTCATTATTATTATTTATAATAAATTGATAAAAAATACTTACAATATATTTTTGGAAACTCAAATGTATGTGTCGTGCGAACAATCGTATCCGCGACCATAAGACGGTATGCAAAACCGTTTTACTACCGAGGCCCTCAAAATTAAATCCTAAGCAATTATTGATCGCTCAATATTGATGTATATATATGTATGTGTAAACTTGTATATGTAAACTTCTTAGTGAATGAAACTGACATTTTATTTATCCAATATTTTATATTAAAAACCTTTAATATAACAAATATTTGCTTAGTATATTCAACCTGTACATAACCGACTTCTAGTCCCGCTGCAAATTAGATCAAGCTCAAGTATCCTGCAAATTGTAAGGTTTGTGGGAGATGCTTAAATGCTCCTATGCGCTCACGTCAACTCAGTGAAACGTGCATTGATACAACTTCCACTATTAGAACTTATGTCGACAGTCAGACAGTTTAGATTAGTCGGACTGTTGAAACTAATTTCGATCTAGTGGGATTTGAATACGTCATGTGCAATAAATCGAATCAACATATCTCTCTATTCATGCGTTTTATTGCAAATATCTCAGTCCCTCAGAATTGCATATTATGCGTATCATAACCGTTATATGATGACATAATTTTCTAGTTATTGTTGAAGTATTTATTTAGGAAATTGTTGTTACTAATAATTAGATGGATCGTCACCAAATTTACTACTAGCATACTAGTTAAGGACAAAATAAGTCTCATCTACATATTAGTTTGGAATGTAGGTTTTTACTAGAAAAAATTCCAATGATTTTGGTTATACTCTTTTATGAGGACGTTCCCAGTGAGATGATGCAGTTGGAGAATACTGATGCAAAAAATAGTTTATATACGCTCTTATGCAATTTGCAACTTTATAACCACCTTGTACCCAGCCGTAATATGAATCTACTGCAAATTGGAACTATGAACCTATATTGTAGATCTTATACGGATGTACGGTCGCCTACATATCGGAAAATGGCAGAATTAAAGTTAGACCATCTATAATCGTCAACTTAATAATGCATAATTAAAACTCGTACATGCTCTACACGCCAATGAGATGTTGAGAATGGAAAAAGTAAGTATATTTTAGATTTTGCTTTTCACTAATTTCATATTGGGTAATAAAAATTCTTTTAACAATAAATGGACTACTCTATTGCTATTTATTTACTCTTCCGCCATATCTTCTCTAAAAAATCGTCAAAGAGAAGGTTGTAAACTTAGCTTATGTTCCTTTTAGACAAGTTTCTAGTTAAACTACTTTTGATTTACTATGATTATGATCTTCGTAATTTAATAAATGCAGAAGTTTGTGAGTTTTTATGGATGGATAGATAAATTGATGTTTATTACTGTTTAACGCAAAAACTATTGAAAGAATTTTAATGAAATTTTGTAATAATATAGCTGTACATCACATTAATAAATAGGTTATAAATTACTCATGGGAGAAATGCGGGCATAGCTATTTTGAATTATTTAGTTTTTTTGTAGGAAATTAGAACTTACAGCGTACGATAGCGATAACAACCTTGTCTTCAGGAATTGCAACGCATGAGTATCACAAGCGTAACAATGATTTGAGTATCAATGTAACATCATCTTGTTGTACACTTCTATATACTTCTTTTGGGCATATAAAATTTTGTGTTACTAAAACTACAAACCCTGTTAGGTACTTAATCATACAAATTAAGAACAGAAAGTACCTACATTACTTAGTACTGGGTTGTTTAGATTCAATTAAATTAGTATGATATGATAGTCGGCTTCATTTACACTGTGCCAACAATTACAACTGTCTAGTGCTATCGTTGTATTTTTCTACCAGTTTCATTAACTACGAAGAAATTTTCATTAAAGTGTTTCTACAAGTTTTATTATTTCCTCTATTTTAGTGGCTACTATTCATGATGACGTCATAGCTTTTCATATAATATTGTCGACATTATTAGCGTGTTCAAATATTTTATATACATTTTAGAGCTTAAAATCTGCAACTTCAAACATGAAACTACATGGATAGGAATATTAAATATATTATGATTCATCAAGATTGTTACAAATCACCTATTAATGTTGCAGCAAACGCAACACTTATTGTTAGTATAACAAAACAATTGCTGTGAAATAAAACTTATTTAAATTAAAATCATATTCTCAGTACACTATATTATATTAATTTAAAAATTTCATTCCTTTCTCTATGTAAAACTGTTTGTATTTTTTTTTTAAAATATACTTAATTATATATTCTATATCTGTTCGTTTTGTGTGCAAGACTGATCTAATTTAGGCAATAATGTTATATATATATATATACTATTTTTATTAATGTTATATACATATATATTTTATTTATTTCCATTAAATATTGAAGATATTTATTTTTGCACTTTTATTTTCTCGATTATTATTATAACAATCCTGATATTTGTTAATATACGAATCTTTCTGAATGTTTGATTATAGAGTTAGCTATAACGCGCATACCAAGTCAAGACCCTGTGAAATCATGTAGCTGAGCAAATTTCCCCAAGGAGAACGCTTAGAGGTAGGAAATATTTTTTTAACCTTTCGTACTAAATCAATCACAGAACTGCACAGTCATATGAACAGTTGAAATGTTATCAGATTTCGACTGTCTCTTTGAAGTGTGTGAGTTTCACTATATGTAGGTATTGTTCAAGTTATATATTAATATGTATACATTATTATAGCAATCATATTTTAATATGTTGAAATAAATGTACACCGCTTTTCTATGGATGGTCGCAGGTTCGATTCCTCGCTCGGTGCAAAGATTTGTATTCATAAGTATGATTGTTTGTATCGGACTGGGTATTTAGTCCTAAAAAGTATTTATATCAGTTATATACTCCTCGGTGTCGGTGAGCTAGAAGTTTAACACACTGCTTTACTTCCGATGGTCGTGAGTTCGATTCCTCGCATGTCACTAACATTTGTATTCATGAGTAGGATTGTGTGTGTCGGTTTAGGTGTTTTTTATGTATAATATGTATGTATTTACGAAAAAAACTCTATGTCAGTTACCCATAACACAAGCTTTAGCTAGCTTAACTTGAGTCTAGATGGCGGTGTGTGAATTGTCCTGAGATTATTATGAGATTATACTACTCATAGTACAATTTCTGTTTAGTATTGGTCCTAGACGGCGCTGTGCAATTTTTTTAGGATTATTATTATAATATACTTATATATTTTTTCTTATTTATCAATATGTCATAAATAAACAAAGACATAATCCAAACAAAATGGGAATCATCACCACTTGTAAAGGAACTCGACACGTATGCGTACAGCAACAAACTTTATTGCAAGTTACCGTCAAAGTTTCTCTCACAAAAAACTTAAAGGACTTGGTGAATTCGGGCCCTTGTGTACACTCAGCTACATATGCATAGTACAGTTGAAAGACTTCGTTATTTTTCTATAATCATCACCACAACTACCCTTTAGTATCGTACTACGGCATATTAGAAAAAATTCTATTTATATGAAAGGTAATAAAATAAAACCCAAGTTTTATGACCAGTCTTATTGACGAAATTTACATTGCGAGACGTGTTTAAAGTAACTTTATTCGATTCGATGTTATTTCTATTCCTATCACAACATTATGGATATAAAGTAGTCAAAATTAAAATTAATCCTTCCGAATATAATGATAAACTGTAATATATTTTTTTTAACAAGAAAGTAATTAGAAAACTATCCTAAAATGTAATATCTTAAAATACGTCACGTAAGTTTGAAATTTAAGCATTATTTAGCAAATATTTATGGAGAGGACTGTACTAAGAATGTTCTTTAACCAACTTTGAAAATGTTGCGATAAGTCCCGTCGTAAATATAGGTGTTTTCATGGTTTTGTACGTGTATATTTATAAGTGTAGGCATCCATATGGGATGATAATGGACAGATTTCAGTATTTACGTGCATTGGGTAAATATTGGAATACTTTGTGCTACAGTCGTTTCGTTAGGTTTTGTATTAAGCACAATAATAAAAATAAAAATATAAATCATACTAACTATTATGACCCAGATGGAGCTGACAGAGGAATTGTCAATCGTCGACGTCAAACTGAAGCCTCTACTTGCCATGTTCAGAGTTTTATCGTTGAGTCCAATATGGGATGTGGTGAGCTTACCACTGTATGTCTGACTAGTTTGGTTAGATTTTCTTTCTTTCACCAGATTTGAAATATATTTCTATAAAATCGCAAAGTTTTTTTAACTTGAATACATTGTCTTTCCGTCTAAGTCAAATTAACTCACTAATGCATTTTTTAATTATAAACCAGCAAATTTTACAACAAGCTATTACCTACCTAATAAACACAAACAGTTAAGTTTCACGGTAAATAATATCATACTCGTAGCATGTCACAAACAAAACCCACAATATTGGTCAATTGTTATATTTTGTTTTCTTCGCCATTGCATATACATTTTTGTATAAACGCAAAAATAATTAAGATGAACCTAAGTCAACTCAGTAGGGCACGGCTTTTTTAATTACAAAGCAATCTCCATCTAATAATCACAAATTATTAAGTTTTACGGTAAATATTATTATAGCATCTCACCAAATATCAAATAAAATCCGCAATGTTGTTGAATTGTGCTACAAATATCTCAAAATTGTCATTCTATTTTCGGAAACATCATCACTTTAGATGCCTTCGGGGCCTACTATCTATTCTGAATAGTGTCGTATAGCAAATTCTGGAACCAATGTATGTGGAAGTGACAGGTGTATTAATAGCTTGTTGTTCCCCCGAGGACTCAATCACAGTCCTATATACAACCCATGCACTGAGTTCGTCATATGCCAGTTGATGGGGTTGCGTTGATGAGTCTTTGTCTTAGGTTTGCAGACAGGAAACTGAATTACGAGATAGAAATGTACTGGAGATCCGATTGTTGTCAAATATCGTACAATAACTGATCATTTGACGGCCTCGGTGGTCTAGCGATTTAGTACACCGCTTTACTTCTGATGGTCGCGGTTTCGATTCCTCGCGCGGAGCAAACATTTCTATTCATGAGTATGATTGTTTGTATCGGTTGTTTTCTATAAAAAATATGTATCTAAGTATTAATATCTGTTGTCTAATACCTATAACACATGCTCTGCTTACCGTGGGATTATATGGTGCTGTGTTAATTGTCCAGGGTTATTTATTTATATATAACAAACTACACCGTTATAAACCTTTCTCTTATTTATTCCAACAAATTTAAGAAAAATACCTCGAGTTTAATATCTATTTTTAGACCAATATTTTAGAATCTTATTGGTCATGATTGCGTAATATAAAATATCTAAGACTATTAAGCGACATTCTGGCCAATTTATATAACAACCAATTTACAGCCGATTATGATAATCTAATTTTCAAATTAAAGAATGTACATTCCGTGTTGAATTTTTGGAACAATATTTGACAATTGAAATACAGTGAAAACAGTCTCTTTCTTCGAAAATACATCTTCAATTATTAACTCGGTTGGGCTAGTTAGAGACATAGACAACTGTTGATGTTCAACGCAACACACTTGTCGAACATAGTTCGTAATCGTATATTAAAATAAATACAACACAACGGGCTAATACTACTACTCTTGAATTAATTTTGATTTTTCCCCAATGTTTTTATCAATGGCAAATTAATCAGAAATATAATGGCGAATCAATAAGAAATTAGAATTGAAACTAAGTATATAGTCAATTTTTAATGAGATTGGAACGTGCAACCCTCGAAGTTTAAGTTGGGGTGGCATTGTCTAGTCCACGAAGCATTATCACTGCTGTTTACATCTTCACATTGTTAACAGACAATAATTAATTAGCGAAACAGAGTCGCGTGTCGTTTGTTCTGTGTTTGAAGGGCGCGCTTAATTTCGGCGCGACAGTTCACTCCACAGAGAACAAAGTAAGAATCGCACGCCTCGAACAAGAAATATATTTCAGGAAAGAATGCTCGGTTAAATTTTTAACGATGTCAGTTAATTGGTAATTCTATAGAGTGCCTCAATGTGTACACTCGTAGAATACTTAGTTCTTTTCTCATTTAATTGGATAAACGAATGTGAATTACTTTCATTAGATTCTCGAGACGTCGACTTTATTCTACAATATAGTGACTTTTAAGAACTCAATCGGACTGATTGAAATGAAATGAAATTTATTGCTTAAGTGTGATTTGGCAGTGATGGTTCAACAAAATAATATTTTGCTGCATATTAGTCATTATACAAAACGTGTTATAATTTAGTAACCCTTTCGTTTATATTATGTAATATAACAATATATTATCTATAAAGTAAATGCACTGATGGCTCTTTTTAAATAAACTATTATATATATTAATAAAAAAAATATTGCAGTATAATTCTAGCTTTTGTTCCGCTTAGATTGCAACTACATAGCGCTTAGAGAGGTAGCCCTGGGCTATTTGTATGACCTAATGGGGAGAAAAAAGGAAATAATTAATATATTAATTTGCTAAAATATCATGAAGTGAATATATTAGAAGTATATGAGGAAATACTTATACAATTTTTTAAAAATCTATAAAATAGCAGCGTGTAACGTAGGCTGCATGTTATAAAAAATAACAAAGATCCCTATTATAAAAGCAGCTGAGCTAAGCGAGACGCTGTTCGCTAGCAAAGTATAAAAGTGTTGTAACTACATTATCATCATGACTGTATATAAAATTGAATTCGTATTCCGTAGGGTAATGCAATTTTGTCGCTATATAGTGGACTGTACGTGTACAGCTTTTGATGGTAACGTTCGCGTTTGGTTATTTCGGTGGCAGTACTGATTGGTGGATGGCACAAATTGCAACTAAGTGACAGTGGACGAGCAACAGCCGAGTCAGCCAACGGACGCAAAGTACATTACTTTGCCGATAGTAATTGTATTATTCCTCTGGCTGTGTAAGCCACCGACGATCATGGTAACACAGTTTATTACCGTTCTAACTTTACTGTTTAGTTCAGGAATGTAACTCGTTTATAACGATAAATTACACGAACTTATAATTAGTTACTAATTGTGATAATCATAATGAAGTAGATTTTTTACCTGCGTACCTGTGTCATTTCTACAATTTAGCAACTTATTGTAAACCGAGTTCGAGTTGTAGATAGGGTAGTGAGGGAAATCAAATGGGCCGGAGGCGTGCGGGTGTACAAAGACGCTTCTACAATTGAATAACGCGAAATGAGTCACCCTAACTACGAAGTGGGGCCTGCCTTAAGCCATCTACAGGATCAGGGCTGCCGGAGTTAAGAGGTTGCGTTAGCATTCCCAATCCCTAGCCCTGGTCCGCCGGTTGGCGGTTCGTAGGTACAGCGTGTGGTTTCTTTAGTAGGTGAGCGTACGATAGTACGCTATATAAAAGCAGTAACATTAAAAGGTATGGAAGGATAGTCTCAGGTGTAACGCATGAAGGGCAAGACAAACGTCACATCATGACGTTGTTTGTCAATAGAATTCCAAAAAGACAAAAAAAAAGAAAGTCAGCTAGGAAAGCAGCCAATAAATGACGCAACATTCCCGGGTATAATCGCCCCTATTTATTATTAGTTATATACATTTATATACTATGTAACAAATTAGTTTACACGCATAGAATCACTGCAAAAATATAGTATGTGTAGGTTACCAAATCTATTTCATGATAAATGTAGTTTAGATATTTTAGATTTAAATTCAAAATTATTTATTAGAGTACCACAATTTTAGATATGTAGATTACATATTTAGAAAGTGCCGATGGCATCAAATGATGGAGTAATTCGGATGAAGCTATCGAGATCGGCTTTTCTGTTCACCAGGACGAGTAGGGAGGCAGGGGAGGTCACCTCGGTGCGCAACCTTTTTTCCATTTGCGCGACCGTCACCGCGGCTCTTCAATTAGCAATTCAAATATTTCCCCTTCATTTCTTTTAGAATCGACTTCGAGACTAGAAAGCTCTCAAAGCCTCATAAGAAATTCTCTTCCTTATGTTTTTCCGCGATTAAACGATTTGTTCATTATAAAATGATATTTTTCTTTGTTAAGCAGAATCATTGAGTTACTTTTGTAAATTTATCATAATTAAATTATTACTTTCATTTCATTTGCCTTTCTGTCTCATCTTTTATTCGACTATTCATAACTGTGAATGAACCTTCAAAATTTGACGAGTATCCTGTAAAATATATGTTCCTTTAAGTTCTATTAAGGAAGACTAATTCCTATCTTAGAATTGTTTAAAACATTTAAATAGAGGTTTATGTAAAATTAAAATTCATTAAATAAACACTAAAACTGTATTTAAGGCATCGATGTTGAACTAAGAGGCTTTTAATTAAAGTTGCTCGAGCTATCTATAAAACCATTAAACACTTCTATTCAAACAAGTAAGAAACTTGTTTCGGTATATTTAATGATAGGAACTTTTTATATGTACCGCATTATATGATATAGAAAAAAATCTTAATACAAATTAACTTAATTTAATAATAATATTTGAATTCGCAAATGACTGCCACTAAAGTAAGTACAAACAGAACACTTTGTATTTAACAAAAGTTGTGTTAAACAAAAGAGCTATGAAAACAAATCCTTATAGAGAATATGGTTTGTTTACACTTTAAAAAGTATTTTTTGTTGTTCTACCATAACATTCAAGATATAGTGAAAGCAAAGAATAGATATGAAGCGGTGACCGGAGAAAAGACTACCTATTTCAAATAAAAGTTATACACATATTTGTATAATATCCATGAGTTTGTGAATAATAAAAATTACGGAATCAGACTTTCTAGAATATTTAATTAAAGTATGGCAGTGCATAATATAAATTTACTTCATTGTTATAATAATATGTTACGATCTTCTGAGTGGTACATACGAGTATTATGTATTATATCGACTTACCTTTGTATAGTATAACGGGACATAAAATATAGATCCATAAAGAAACATACAACACTAATAGATGGAAGAATATATATATAGATAAACGTAGAAACGTCATTTAGTGTTAAAGCAAAAGAAGTTCTTCTAACATCGGATAATGCTTGAAAAGAGTGTTTAAATAATGTAATTGAGTTTGCATTTCTTCTAATTCATGAAGTAGTGCCTTAGCACATCGTTCGAAGCAGTCATATTCTTTATGTCGACCAGCGCGATAGCGCCTCGTTATTTGCTCTACTCTCAGTCTGGATGGGCCCTAAGCACTTAAATTTATCTGGGCGTAAAGAGCTCGCATAATCCGGCCTTCGCTGGACCTTAAAAGATAATACCATTCGGACTCTGTTCATGGAATGGAAACATGAATAATTATACCGTGAATTAATTATTTCCAAAGAGCATAAGGACATGCGTCCAACTTGACGAGAACGTGGGCACACGAGTCCAAAGCGAAATTGTGAATAATTAATTGTCAACTGATTAGCTAATGTGGACCGTAACACATTACGATTATTATTATTACAAACTATGTCCCATACTGTTTAGTTTTAATTGTCATACTATAAACCGAACTCAGGTCAACTAATCCGAGAGGTAGCGGTAGGTTCGCTCCATGTAGGAGTCGAATGTAACCCAGCGAAATGTTCACACGGTCAGTATTGTCTCAATCCCTCTGACTTCTCCATTGACTGATAAAGTCGCATATATATATATTATGTTCTAAACAAATTTCTTAGTATAGTGTATATCTTTATGGTGGCTTTATATTGGACGCCAGTTTTACTTAGCTACATGTAGGGTACGCGTGCCCCAGGGGTGTGACGCTGTGCAAACTATAATTGTTAATTTCGCACAAGTTACAGAGAAACACATGTTCAGTTCACTTGTTATGAGAGTGTGCTGCCATTGAATGTAATGTTTGGCCAACTCTGGCCCCAGCTAATTACAAGCTTTTATTTAACTTCTCTTGTTAGTATAACCGTGTAACTTTTGAACGAGTACTCACTGCCGGGCTCGTTTCAGTTTAATGAAATGTCGTATATGTCGCTGCAAAATGTAGAATTGATCATTATACGTACGTAGCCGACCGTTTCGTAAAATGATTGCATTTCAGTATAAAGTTTTATGTTTATTGAAATGGTATGGTAAGTAGCAGTAATAATATCATGGAAAGTACCGTGTTGCTATTACTAAGAATTAAGTTCAATTTTGAAAGTAAGATTTACAGCAGCGTATATAAAGAAAAACATCTTTGTGCACTCAGTCAACTCTAATATTCGATAAATAAATATATATATCGAATAGTAGATGGAAGGGATCTATAAAGATCATTAGTTATAGATCGGCACGGAGCGATAAGATTACTTTTTTATTTCCTAATTCCATTACAAAATTTTATCGCGTTTCACGTTACACCACCTGGTACCTAAATTACAAGCTCAATAAATAAATGAGTAAATAAAGCTACATTGAACACTTTGACACATTTGGGCCCGCTTAAGTAAACGGAAATGTCTTATATTAATATTCTTAAATAAGGAATAGATGAATGACTTTTTCAAAAAGAAGGTACACAAAATCTATATCATAAATAAGTACAGATAATAATGTATACCCAATTATGTAGTCCTAAACTAAGCAGCTACTTATAATACAAGCTGTATTATGAATACGACTCAACTAATAATCATACTTTGTAATAAATATTAAAACATAGCGATGTCCGAGAATGAAACCCACGATCATTGAAAAATAAGCAGTATGCTAATTCACCAGCCCATTGAATCAGAGGTAAGTAGCTAAAATACCCTAAACATGAATAAATGCTTTTGAGTTTGAATTTTATTTGAAGTGAGTTAAAAGTGACAGCCACTTGAACCTCACACGAAGGACAATTTAATAATTTCAAAGAAATTCAACATGCCCCTGTCAGCATCAGTGCGAACGCCCGATAAAAGAATTTAGCTTACATTACGCTTCTGTAGTACACGTATATGGCCCGGGGCTATTATATTTTATTAATGGACTCGTTAATAAAACCTTTTTACAACTCCAGCTACCTTTTGTGGCTTGTATTGAATAATAGTTGAATTTCATTTTACACGAACGGCAGCGATATTGCGAGTGTATAATGGAAAGCTTACTCTTTAATTTTTTTTTATTTTTAAACGCCACAGACAAATTCATTTTCTCTATTATATAACTACTATCAATACAAAAATGTAGTGTGTAGTGTTTATTCGCGTGTAGTTTTTTTCCCTGCATACTGAAGGTAGAGTATTTTTTTCCGTAGACAATAATGTGCTCGAGATGAAAAATACGCGAGGAAATTACTTTTGTTCAGATTCCAGGAATTATATAATTTCTTTTCTTAACATTTCCAGCTTTGTTTTTTAAGTAAATTATATCTTTCACATACACTCTCATGCACTGATGTTTAGTTTTTTTGTGAACCGATGCGTCACCTGGTGTCATTGCTGTATAAACATAGGTAGTTCGAAGAGTACTTTTCTATTACATATATATTGCCTGATAGCATTTACAGATAATTCCTAATACTCAAAGGTCAACAAAGAAGCATAAAAACGGTTAAGCCAGCGGGTAAAAGCCTTATCTAGTTTCAGTACAAAATACTTCAAACTTTTCCGCAGCCGACGAATGGCTACAGAAATGTTGCTGATGGTTCCCTGAAGCTGATGTTTGGACAGGTCATTTGTCATTATCTCGGGGGAGCAGATGATTAGTGTAAGAAAAAAAAGAAAGAAAATATATTTTATTTTATGACGAAATATAGGGTTTGCGTAGTACTTGCATCCATTAGTGTAATTTTAAACCAATATTAAAGAGTATTTTATTTTATTTTAATTTACTGTTTCATATTATTGTTCTTATGTCTTCATTTGAGACGGAAAATGATACTAACAGAACGTAGTCTTGTATAAGGTGTTAGTATTGTTAGTAATTTTGTTTGTCTATTGTAAACAAAATCATAAATTTAAATATACAATACAATTGAGATATTCAGATCAAGTAAAAATGAGCCAAATTGACATGACGAAATAGATGCTCATTATTGCCATTCATGAAACTTTTCTGAAGTTGTATTAATGATAGTTCGCAATTAGTCCGGGACTTTAGTCTTTAGGAATGACAACGCGTTAGGTCCATGTATAGGATTTGTAGAAACTAAGTTCCTTTGCTTCAGCACCTTATTATTTATTACATATACTTCATAGTATGTAAACCATAGAGAGGACTAATGAAAGCAACTTTGTAAAATCTAAAGGGTACATTTTTAACTGGCCCGCTTATTTAAAGTACCGATGCCTATGTCCAACATAGGATATACTTAGAATCAAAAGCACATACTTCACGTCATGATGTGACTGTCGTAGTATCCCTCAGGTGTTGCTCGACCACTATTCCCCATTATATGTATACAATCCGTAATACGTAAACCTGTTTTTACAATAAACATTTTTTCACGAGCGATCTAACGCACGCTGGAAAGGCCATACGCGCATTCCTGAGCATTAGTTCCTATATGTTTTTTGTACTAACTCTTTCATGTGTAATAGCGCATTGTTTCGTGTCGTTACTTTTTAATATTTATTTTATTTCCCAAAGACAAGTTTAATATTCATAATTCATCGATGACTACAATTACATCTTTGCTCTATAGACAGATATGCGCCATTTTACAATAATTAATTATTAAAAAAAATCATTAAAGCACGCACGATTGATGAACGCGGGAATGCATGATCAGGCGGCGTGCGCGACGTTGTTACATACACACTCTTTCTAGCGTGAAAAAGAGTACTAGGAAAGGTAGCTATTGTTTAATTACTTACCATCACCAAGCAGCGGTTGAACGTCTGCGTCTGGTCTACCAGACGGGCACAAGGGTAGAGCAGGCGGAGATGATGGGCCGCCACCTTCGGATTCCACCTTAAACAATACAAAATAATTTAACATACTTTCATGATAGCCTAGATGGGGTAATCAGAAGCATTGACAAGGAAGTGAATACAGTACTTTATATGTTCATATTTCGTTGATGTATTTCATTAATATAGCCTAATAGGGACCCTCCCTATTAGGCTATTGTTTCCTAACATTTTTAATTAATTTTTATCAAAAGAAAATGTTTGCTTGCTTCTCTTTATAAACACAGTATATCTTACTTTCATATACATAGTCAATGTATATGAAAGTAAGATATACTGTGTTTATTTGCTTATAGTATTATTCAATTGTAATTTCGGTTATTAAAACTCAAATTCGTTTGCTTTTTATAGATATTTCTACAATCTTTCTGAAAAACATGTGTTTCAGCATTCTATTTATAAATATTTCTATTAATTGTATACCCTTTTTTTTGGAATGTGGATTAATAACCCCATTGCTAGGAATATATCATATCTGGTTGTCCTCCACACTGTTCCCCTTGGAAATCCTCATGTTAAATTCCTGGCATTTTGAGTTAAAAATAAAATATTACTTTTCCATTGCTTGCATGAAATATAAAACTAGATTTTAAACCCTACGCCCAATCGTTCGAAGCGTCACAGTACTACAATATCTTCATTCTCAGATAGCTCAAAAACTCTAGTATATATAATAATGATACATTTAAGTGAGTTAAGGAATACTACTGTGCCATCAGCCGCAAGTAAACACTTAGGCGAGATGTCAGAAATACTTTACATGTACGTCCCAAGAATTTACATCCATTAATAAAATGTGTTACTGCGTGAGATGC
This sequence comes from Achroia grisella, assembly GCF_030625045.1. Classification (NCBI taxonomy): domain Eukaryota; kingdom Metazoa; phylum Arthropoda; class Insecta; order Lepidoptera; family Pyralidae; genus Achroia; species Achroia grisella. Next base: position 1,449,195 of record NW_026712977.1, on the reverse strand, counting down.
CACACTATATCCACACATAAAACAACGAGAGAAAATTCATAGCCACGAGTATCTTGTACTGAGAGTCTGCTACATATTTATTATGTATATATATTGTAAATACGAACGGTTTTTTTCTGACAGCCTACCTAATGATAACCGAATACTGTCGACTATGTACATGTATAGCACTACGGAAGTCATGTTATCATTTGACAATATGACTTCAGTGATATCACGTAGTACCATTCTAGAGGATTGAAACACCCTGTGCTTGTCTTGGAATTTCACTGGCTTTTCTCATACTACAACCAAAACATAGCTTACAAAGTCAGCGCCTATGCGGCTATTATAGATGAGAGAGAGTTTGTAGGCCTCTGTGGTCCAGCGGTTTAGTACACCGCTTCACTTCCGATGGTTGCGGGTGAGGTGAGGTGATGAGGATATTTATTTGATTGTCTGGATGTTTAATATGTATACTATGTATGTATTAAAAAAAATATAAGTGTTTATATAAGTTGTCTTGTACCTGTAACACAAGCTCTGCTTACCGTGGGTCTAGATGGCAATGTTATATTTGTCCAGGTTATTTATTTATTTATTATTTACATGTAGGATTAAGGTATCCACGCAGACATATTTTTACAGTGGAATACTTCGGAACGTACGTTCTTAGTTAATTAATTAACATTCGATGTTATATTACTACTGGACTCTACTACAAACTATAAAATGTTTCAACAGAATTTGGATATTTTGTATTCTATTACATTAGTAACATAATTTAATTCTGTTTGCACGAACTTCGTATTCGGTCCCTTCGAATTACGAACCGGGTGGCATAATTAAAATGTCAACGCGGTTTTCAGAACAATAAATTTATAGATCAGATGTGTCTGAGGTAACTAATTTGTTTAGTTGCGTTCATGTGGATTTTCATTAGGTTTAAACCGCATTACTGTATTCCAAATCTTTTCGGTTATTTGAAAAAATCGTTTCTAGCAACTATAGTTCGTTTTATATTATAACTAAGTACTCGCTCCGGCTTCGCAGTGGTGTGCATGTATTATTATATATATAAAACTTCCTCTTAAATCACTCTATCTATTATATTAAAAAAAACCGCTTCAAAATCCGTTGCGTAGTATTAAAGATTAAAGCATACATAGGGACAGACAGCGACAGCAACTTTGTTTTATACTATATAATAATTATGATGATCATGAAAAATATATAATCAAGTAATTATATTTTTCACTCAGATAATAAATCTATACTACTAATAGATATTCTTATTATTTATAATATAGTAATTTACATCTGTTTGCATAAATTTGTGTATATATTTCATTGTGACTCGTATTATTGTACCTATTTCCACTTCTCCACAGTACATCTCAGTCACTGTAAGGTTGATTGGAAGAAATCCCTCTTTATTTTTCAAGTCTTTGTCTTTGTATCCCCTTATCTTTCCTTTTATTGTACAACAAATTATTACAAAAAAACAAACAAACACAATAATAATTTTCTACTAATATAAATTCACATCACTCTCGATTAACCTACGTATACACGTATATTTCTCACAGCTTTTCAAATGTTGACTGAAAGAGATTCCTCTGTGAGATAAATCTGCCTTTGTATATTGAAATGTTATCAGGTATTTCTTATGTAAACTATGTTGAATAGTACTTGAGATGACAAAAGAAATCAAGTAAGCAAATATATATTAATATGGTAAGAAATACTAAGGGTACCAAAAAAATATTACTTTCACTATGTATGTAGGTGATCATATGATATTGCTGAGATTATATGATACCATATATAGATTCCTTATCATTTCACCTCAAATTACTGTAATAACTTGAGCATTGTTGAGTTGTCGGCATCGTTGTAGCGGTTTAGCACACCGCTTTACTTCCAATGGTCGCAGGTTCGATTCCTCGCACGGTGAACATTTGTATTCATGATATGATTATTGTATCGGTTTTGGTATTTCCTATATATATTATGTATGTACCATATCACAAGCTCTGCTTACCGCGGGACTAGATGCTGTTCATTGTCCAGGGTTATTTATATATTTTATTTTATTTTTATAAGATTATGTACCGGAATAAAAGTAGTTCATTATTTTTTGCTACAAGCAATCTTTTGAAATTCACAAAATAATAAGAAAAAATTTACTATTATAGGCAGATTTTATCAACGCACAGACAGATACAGGTAAATTCTAACAAACATAGTCTTCTATGTATATATATCTATCACTTACATTATCATTATATAAAGATTTTCCAATACAATACAATCGCGATATCTTTTACAGATTAGTAATACCACATCTAACTTATTAATATAGCAAAGAGAGGTTTCACACGATTCGTTTTATAGTATATAAAGATTTACATCTTGTTTCGTCTGCATTGCACTAGCCATGGTCCTATCTATTAATAATAGCACCTATTGTCGGTCGTTCCTTCGTGTTGACTCAGCACGTTTTCTTGCCTTATTTTCTGTACATGCCATTCATACTGTCGATTTGTCATCGGGAGGCGAATTTCGCGTCTGAATAGATTATGTGAATACAACGGGGGATGGAAATTGAACTGCGAATCGCAAGTACAGAAAGGGTAAAGTTTTCACTTGGATATTTCTAAAGTTATTTTCTATAACAGAATGAGAAAGGTACCTACCCTTCTATACCCTACTATTTATATGTTAGCTAGGTATGTATAGCATTTTATTTCGAGTACCTATTCTTTATTTCAAGTTTTTCTTGTCGTTTATCACGCTGCCTTAATTGGATGTCGCGAGTCTCTACCAAAATAATACGTATAATTGTATTAATTACCATATTCTTTTGTATTATTCTAGGCGATTTTTATATGTATCATCATATATACGTTTATGATCATACATAAGTTTAGTTGTCCAGTATTTATACTGCAAAATGTGCATAGTTTAGTGTTGAATATAGTTTATATTGAAGTAATGTACTTTGTTCTAATCGTTGGCTTAATATTCTAGACTCGTAGAGTAAAGAGCTTATGTAAATATATATACAAAGTAAAGCCGAGGGCTAGTGTTAGTAGTCATTATTGCCATAAAAAAATCCCGATTGAAAAAAACGTACCATATATAATATAAATGTGTATTAGAATATTAGTGGGTACTTACTATAATACGTTGCTTTAATATCAAATAAGCTTTATTTCATTTTAAGAGTAGGGAGGAAGTCTCTTTCCCCTTTCCTTGCTTTACCCCTTTATTTTACGCTAAAACAATTCACCACCAAGTCCTACCTGGGTATTCAGTGTGTGGCATTGACAGCCATTGCGGTCAGCGTTTGTCGACGAAGTTCTACCGATAAAATGCTGTGCACTAACTTTAGTACTACTACATTCCACCATAAAAGAATACAATGGAAAACAACACTCACAAACGTATGGAACATCACGGAAAAAAGCACTAATTAATATATTTTTTTATTTCTAAATTCCCTTCTAACATTTACGACCGATGTCAATAAATTTTTTTTTTCCATATTCGTCCATCTCCTTTTCAGTGATGAAACAGGCAAAGATCCTTAGACCATACAGCCTAGTCTACGTTTATACTTCTTCCTATTTGAACAAGTGATGAGGCCAAAGGCCAATTCTTATGTATGTTTATTCATTATGTTTTCATTCGTGTTCAAAATAATTAAACGATTTTTTTTCTATTAATGTGTTTTACGGCTCTGGATAGAAGTCCTTTTTAGCTTAATTTAAAGTTTTTATTTCAGTATAGTGATTACATAGATAATTAGTGTCTTATTTCCGTGAAAGAAGGTATGTTTTACGAATAGAAGATTAATTTGGCTTTTGGCTTTCAAAATGTGTACAGAGGTTCCATTACGTTATTACGAACTGTTTATATTTCATTTTCTTTGTCTTGGCCTAAGTAGTTTGTTATTGGAGGTAATTTCTACTTTGAGGGAATGTATTACTGAGCGTTGTCATTTATTTTTTTCCGTCTCTTCACTATATACTGAATAGAAATATTTTTATTACTTAAATACATTCTATTTTAAGCAATTTTGAATAGTCATTGTTTTGTTAAAGTGCATTGTAAACTGGTTTATTGTATAACACGGGAACGCGCAGGATACCATGGGGATGATGTAACAAAATACGGTAAAAGCCCTTAAAATATGGAAAGAATACATCATTGTTTGATTTATCTCCATATTGCTATGCAGATTCAAGTAACAAGAATAGGCAAGGAACTTGGTTGTACTCTTTTCATGTGTTTTTATAAATATTAATTATATAGTCTACAGTAAGCAGAAACGTTAATTTTATTTCGTTTATTTGTTTTGAAGTCTATACATGGCCGACGTCTGTATCTGTATAGAGTACACACTCAAATATAGACACGATTAAGCCAAATTTTTTGTGAAACAAAATGAAATGATTATTAAGGCTCTTGTTCTAAATAGGCACTTGTATACGAGTGGCAAATAAGGATGAAAAACAAAATTACAATATAATTTGCTATAAAGAGAATTTCGTAATAGGCACTTGACTGGAGAAAACACAGCTAATGTGAATGAAGAACGTAATATTAATAATTAATATTTATTTGCTACACATTTCCACAGATGACGGATTTTTTCAAAGAGAAAAGTCCGTGTAATCCGTACGCGTGGTTTGTGTGGCGTACATTCCTTGCACGCCAAGAATTTGCACAAAAAGCGAGTGGAATTCTGAAGGAAACGATGAAAAAGAATAAAAATTCTTTGATGGTAAGAACAACAATTTTGTAGATAGAAAGTGAAGCTTTGGTACGAGTATCTCATTGTAAGAGTCCGGATAATTGCGTTATCTAACCTTTTATAAAACGTACCTGACTTAGCTACAAGCATTTATATTTATATTAATCTTTTCAATACGAGAGACCAGTGCGCGTTCGTTATTGAGCTCATTTTCGTATTATGTCTCCTGGTTATTATATCAAATACGAAATCTGTACAACTGATGTAGGTATTGGGTTTCTTTTATGTTATCGACAACGGAATAACAATGACCAAGTAATTATTTCGTATATTCCGGTGTATTAAGTGTACATTAATATTATGTTGGACGACTAAACTAAAGACTATATAATAGCAACTAATTGAACAAATTCTACTTTGTTCTGCGAAGTCCTTTCATCGAATTGTACAGAACTGTTATTAGAGTACGAAATATTAATGATATCTTAGTGATGTATAGCCTGTAATTTGCAAGGGTTCGTATCAAGTGCATTGCACCTTAGTATTAAATTATTACGATGTGTATCGATACCACTATAATATGCGATTGCAGATGGGGAATAGTAGATAAATCAAATAATTAACACGGGACATGCATGGTTCCCCGTCAATTAGAACTTGGGCTATAATTACACATTTGATAGAAATGTTTAGCTATATTATTGTTGCAATAACAAAATATACATACAACACGTTGAATATTTTCGATTGAAAAATAACAAATTGCCACTAGTAATTATGAAGCATGTTTATCATACAACATGCAATGTTCGCATGTTAACAATATGTAAATATTTTGTTTACCTCATCAAATTAAACACTTTCAACTCTTCGTAAATGAATCTTATTTTTTTTATGAGTTTATGAATTAGACTATTAATTTTTTAATTTAATAAAGTTAGAATAAAGTTAATTAATTTAATTTAATAATTCATAAATTTATCTGCTACTTCAGATATTTAATATACATATGATGCGCCGCGTCCTCGCACCGAGAGGTTATTTTTTTAATATTACATAACCCTAGTTACACAGCCTCGTCTAATCCCACGGTAAGTAGAGCTTATATTTAGAAAACACCCAGAACGATACAAACAATCATACTCACTTATACAAATTTTAGACCGTACGAGGAATCGAATCCGGGATCATCAGAAATAAAGCGGTATCAATTATTATAATAAATTCTAATAGCATCTTAGTCCTGCAGAATGCCAATGAATGGTATCATTGGTGTCACTTCATGGTATGATGAAACTCGTAGTACTACCATGTATTAACGTTAATTACAATTTACCATCAGGCGGGCCATCAGCTTGATTGCAAGTAGTCAAAAAATGCAAATGAAACACAGAATTACATTGAAGTTAGAAAGTGTTAGGTGCTGCAAGAGTTTCATGTCCATACCAGGGTGCAGTGAGACAATACAATTATAGGACGAATGAAAGCCAAGAGAAGAGTGCAATTGAAAAAGTTAATAATTATTCCAATTGTACCCTTTCACAATACAATTTAAAATTGAAAGGTAAAAGTGATCAGAGTGCCTAACCCAGAGTGTTTTTAACTTTTAACTACACGAGAAAGTGCTGTGTTGTTCGCGCTTCAATGATGTAATAATTGCATAGCTATGCAATTATTACTTTATATGTATTGTATATGTACTTTATATATATGTGATTTTTTTATATATTTTATAATTATACTAGCTGTCACCGCTGTTTTGCCATATAAATAAAAATCGCTATTAAAAAATAGGGGTTGGTGATAGAAGGGTGAAAATTTAGGATGTATGTATGTATTTTTAATGCTACATAATAAAAAAATAGGGGTGAGCCATCCTTAACACTTAGGGGTATAAAAATTAGCTGTAAGTCTATTCTTAGACCTACTGAATATAGGTATAAAATTTCATCAAAATCGGTCAAACCGTTTCGGAGGAGTATAAACATTAAACCTGTGACAAGAGAATTTTATATATTAGATTCATATATGTCTATAAATATTATAATTATTATTAAAAGTTTTTAAAACCTATGAGGATATTAGAATATATATATAGATTACGTATTCAGATTTTTTAATTTAGTTTCAATATTGTGTAAAATTTCCTCCATAAAAAGCTTATTTTTCCATTACATAACTATGAGACCGTCCACTATACGCTGGACAAGACATCGACAAAGGCTTGGTGCCTCATAAAATGCAAAGTAAAAGCCTCTACTTAATATACCTAGAAAATTGTTGGCCGACATTTTCCTTTGAGCATCAATAAACGTTACTGCATTGTCATTTCTGTACTCTCTTTAGTTTTAATATTTTAAAAATGTCTCGCAACTTGGTCAGCGTGGTATTTCAATATCTAGTATAAGATTCTAGCTGAACTTTAAAATTAGTTATTTTCACAGACATACTGATAAGTACTGGTAAGTGCATATTTAGAAAGAATTTGTCTATTGCAATCAGTAAGTTACAGTCAATATTAGATAATTACAGGCAACTTATATTTAGCAGATTAAATAAACAATGAAATAACATAGTATGTATTTTAATGTATACACCATTGGCCTTGTATCTTCTAGTACTGAAAGTTGGCGATTATAATTTAGTTCTATGTTGTATGAAAATTTAATCTGGTGGAGTCATTACGAGCAGAGCGCCTGCCTGGAATTTATCTCAGTTTTTTCTATTCTACATTAGGATAGCGTAGGGACTATATTTTTTAAAGTTTTTTGTACGTCTTATTTGGATTATTGTTATGCTTTAGCTTCTTAATATCCATATTATTAATATTATAAATACGAAGATGTGTTGGCCTTTCGGTCTGTCTGTCTGTATACTCTTTTTCCCGACTAAAGAACTGAATGGATCATAATCCAAGAGTTAAAAGATACAGTATATATTTTAATACAGTTATCACAACCAGGGACATAAGCTGTTATTTATCTAAAAAAATACCAGTCGAAGTTGCAACTAGTTAGTAATAAATGAAAAAGGATTTGATATTTTAAAATGTTGCTAGTAGCATTTGTACAGGGGCTTGAATAGATAATGCAGTCCTATACATTTCTCCTTCCAAGCATTGATGTAGGAATTTTATAGGATTATGTATAAACCATTAGTTAAGACCAGTTTGGCAACAAATAACTGTGTTTGCATCTGCAAATGTCCTATTCACTCAGAGTCACAAATTTCAATATCAATTCAGTTTCAATATCTTTCAAATAGGAGACGATTGCAACTGCTTTACATAATCTAGCCCCGGCTCTTTGGCAATATTAAATCTTGTGTGTATATGGATACTGTATTTATAGCTAGCATATTGGTATTTTACGTGTTAGTAAAGTCCATTGCTACTTTTTCCACACATGTGTCGGGCACAGAAATTGTTACAACGGCTTGGCTGTAGTCGCTGCGACTTTTTTATTTTGTAACTAAACTTTAAATTACTTTGCTATTTTAATTTGTAACAGTTTGTTGTGTTCACACCATTAATGAAACTTGTATAAATGCATATTTCGTTAACAAATAACCTATAATAGGTAATAACCTATAATCAGTTGTATAATACCCATAATACAAATTGTGCTTACTTTAGGACTAGATGGCGGTATATGAATTGTCTTGGTAAATTATTATTATTATAATCTAGACTGTTTATTATCAACGTGATCCTAATGACAATGATTGTCTCACTGCATGCATGGTGTCTCCTTATAAGAATTTACGTGATACTAAAATCTTAAGCCCGCGACTTTATACTGTAGTAAATTTTTAGTTTTCTTTCTCTACCTGTTCGAGCGCTATCGAAGATGAGCTATTGACAGCCGCTAGGCCGGGACATCTTTCACTTTGCCTTGCGCCTACGACGTCACCGCACGCGTACCTTATTAATTAGCTAATGTTCCTTGTAATATTATAACTCCTCGTATTAAATATAATAACCTACAGTCCACTTCTTATTTTATTTACGAGTTATCAACACTACCTTTGAAATATATGTCCTTTGTTACACAGTCAGTATTTACGACATATTGTAATATATGTATAAGAAGCAGTGGAATTATTGTAATGATTATGACTATGTAAAATTAGCAAGTCAAGCACCTGTTCAACACAAAGAAAAGCTTGTCAAAACAATATACATATATCAAAATCAACGAAATTAATTTAAAAAATGCAATATAAAATTCATTAAAGAAAATAGTTTAATTAAGCCTTCTATGTCAATTGTATATTATTACCATTTATTTACTATTATTATTAACAACTAGGTATAACTCTATTAGAATGTATATACCACATATATACAGAGATTAATTTAATTTTCAAATACAATTAAATAGGTAACCTAATTCAGAATAATTCAAAGCATAATTCTGGATTAATTAATCCCCATTACAGGGGCGAGAGGCAGACGTTTGAATCTGTCGGGTGTTGACCTTTAGTATCTGTTTAAATACAGAACACGTCTTTGTTCTGCGTAATCGGGCGACTTATAATTTGTAAACGACATTATATGTGTCTGGAATAATAATCAGTGGGCCAAATAAATAGACTACTGGCCGCTTACAGAGCTGTAGCGTGACGTCAATTTTACGCAGACGTTTTTGTACAAAGGTAAAGTTGTCTTACCTAACTCTGCCGCTAGCTTTGCTTTATTTTGGTTTGAAAGGCGATATATGTCAGTGAAATTATGTAGTACGTTTGTATTAAATTATTTCTCATGAATCTCAACAGTGAGCATTACATTATGATGTGATGATTACTCTAATAGAAGGTCTCGACGAAGAAAATTAAAGTGCATAACTGATTAATTCTTACTGTTACCTATTTTGCGTTGCTCCCAAATTTTGTTCAAAATCTCCGTTAAGGCTATATATACCAGAACCCTTTCCATCCAAAACGTGCTATTATGGATATTTTCTACAATAACTAATTAAAATCGATGAAATTTTGTCCACAGTATAAGAATGTTAATGTTATCTTTCACACTAATGTTAACTTTCACACTGCTGCATACTACTTATTTGGTTTATTATAAACAAGTTTATTTTTGAGTTACACGTAACTTTAAAACTCCATTTTTACTACAAAAAGGACTTATCTTTAGCTCATTCTTTTGAACAATCAAAGATCGTATATAAATTAGAGTAAATGTGAAAGACATTGCAAATTTTATTATTTTCAGAATAATAAATAAATTGTGCATTATTATAATAAAATTACATTTACAGGCAATACTGAGGAATATTTAAATAATAATTTTATTGCGTGGACACGCCTTTCTTTTGAGATTTAAATCTCTTGATAGAAGTTTATCTAGAATGTGAATATCTTTCAATATTATAAGATAGTTTTTTTTCTTATGTACTGCAATGGCTACGCGACCCTAATAACCTATTCTTCTATATTGACAGGTCTATGAACCCCACACTCTCCAACTTATAATTTTTTGCCTATCATGTCCCCAAATTTTAGGGGAACTTTTCTGGAAACTGTATGGATGCAAAGATACTATCGAAATTAGATATAATAGCTGCAATCACTAGCTCTATACATTGAAGTCGGCCAACAAATGGAACAGTGTTACAATGTTTGTAGCAACTCTACGAGGCGACGCCGACGTAACGACGTAGCGTGCGGATTACTTGCGTCACGTAATGCACATCTACAGGATGATGTGTGAATCGTAACCCAGGGTTATAGATATAGTTTAAAATATTATCTGTTTTTAAACTATATCTATAACCCTGGGTTACGGTTAGTTTAAAAAACTTTTATATAATAAAAAAAGTACTGACGCAGTGATGATATGAGATTTTCAAAAGAGATTGTAGAGTTAAAAAAAGACGACTCGAACATTTGATAATAATGTAAGTTTAATCATTTGAATAAAAAATATTTATCTACATTTCAATCAGCTATACACATTGACTCTGCACGGATGTACTATGTAAATGTTAGAATACGTAAAATTATATACAAGTAATACCTATATAATTTTACGTATTCTATAATTTAAACAATATAGAATATTTTTTTCGTTTAGAAAATTATCTAAACGAAAGTGATAATTATATAAAATATATTACGTTTTTATATAATTATCACTGACGTTTTTTTTAATATAAATGTTTTTCTACTTTTTAAAAGTGAGCCGAAAAATAGATAAATGAAAACAGCGACTGCGTTTATAGTATTTGTAGATAAATAACAAGTAACAACTACGCGTGGATTGTAAATATTTGCGTTCACAGTACTCACTCAGTACTCACTCACTGCACCGGTGAAATACGCTACATATTTGATCGTTGAAAGCTTTGATGTAACTTTTAAAATCTGTAGCTAGATAATGGAGCATTATTTTTAATTGAATACAAAAAAAATATAAAGACCAATACAAACAATTATAGTAATAACTACAAATGTTTGGACCGGGCGAGGAATCAAACCAGCGACTATCGGAAGTAAAGCGGTGTACTAAACTATGTATGGAACGATATATATATAAGTAAAATAAAAACAGTAGGTATATATAAATAAAAACGTATATATTTTATATTGTTGCATCTTACAATAAAAGTACATTCATTTTCATAAAGACAGAACCGTTTAATACAATGCTAAACAAGAATATTACGTTCGTAGATCTGCAAAGTCCAGGCTGCATTTCCTCGCTGGCTAACTAAAGCAAATTGTTTTGCGACAACAGCTAACTTGTCCCTTTACTGCACCAAAGCTCTTGTCAACATCCACGGCGGGAATATTCGTCGCTATTTTGTTTAAAGTACTTTTTATTAACACCGTTACTCAAAGTAAACACCTGTTTCTTGTGTCAGTATTGAATTTACAAAGAGTAAATAACTAGAAAGGAGTTTCGAATAAGACTTTTATTTATTACTTTGGTATTACCCACGTCATAACTAGAATAAAAGTAGCATAAGTTACTCTTTATAACATTAGCTCTTTACGAGTGAAAGTTATGTCAAAATCAATCCAGCTGTTTTAGATATCTACAAGAACCAAATGATAGTAATTTATTTTTATTGTAAGTGAAAAGCTGTTAATGTGTTGTAATTGTATCAAACAGTTAACAATATCTATATGTATAAATAAATAAAACTTTAATATATATTTTAGATTCTCTAAATATTTAGTCACATGTACATGAAAAAAATCTAAAAAAATCTTGTCACTCTCTGTTTTGTGTTAAATGGAGAAATTAATATTAAAATACCATTGAAAATAAAATTACCACCCTATCTGTTTGTGTTCAATAGAGAACATCCTGTATATTGCAATGTCTTGGAATTGGATTGACAGGTAAACGGTCCCGTAAGCGACGTTCGCGCACACATTTGTCAAAACCAGAGTACTGTTGGTCATTGTGTTAGAGAACTGGATTGCATTGAATAAAGTATTGAAATCTACTAGCTGATCCGCGCAACTTCGTCTGTACACTTACCTGACATTTATCATTATATTTCGCCTAGTTTACATAATATCTTTCAAAATTATAGCCTATGTGTTATTCTGATGTATAAACTATATTATTGCAAAATTTCATCATAATTCGTTCAGTAGTTTTTGCGTGAAAGAATAACAAACATCCATACTTACAAACTTTCGCGTTTATAATATTAAGATACTATGTTGTGGATACACAAAAGCATATATCTACACTAATATTATGATACAAAGATTATTTCATTGTTCAGATTTAATACTCCATGATTCTATTTCGTAGTAATTCATAGAAAAACAATATGAACTATACATTATAGAAGACAAATTAATGCGATGGTTTGATCTTATTTTTATAAGATACAGCTACACTACAGTCCATAGTATACAAATTTTCGTACAGTCAAAATATGTACCAGATCTAGGAAAATTGCAAGGAGCTCTGTCGCCAGGGAATATAACGAAGAGGTTCTATCATGAAAGCCACGACCACTCTGGCAAGAGTGTATGACTAAAGAAGACGAATCTTACATTTTATATGTAGAGAGTTATATTTAGAGTGACTAAATATGCAGACAGACAGTACCTCGTTAAGAATATTCAAAACTTTTCACTTTCATTATGAAATGGTTTTCGTCTATATTGTGAAATAGAATATTTGGGTACGAAAGTGCAAACGAATCGTAACTTGCTTACAGTTGCTTCAAAAGCTTTTTCATTAGAAACTTTTATTCAAATAACACAACATTTTCATTTACAAATGGCGCCTGTATTTTCTTCTGAGTAATTAAAATTTATTTTGTCAATAGTAGTACCATCCCGCAGCATCGCGTGATTTCATGTCAAACATATCCTAACTGTGTAACTAATTTGAATTCTTCCAAAATATTTGTTAATCCTCTTAAAATTTTGTGTTTGTAGAAATATGTTTATTATCAAAAAATCGCTGGATTACAATATCCAGTTAGTTAAAACTATTATTGAAAATTACTTATAATGTAATTTAATATTTATTCATAGTTCAATAGTATTGATAGTGTAATCAACTTCTAAAAGTCTACTTAAATTATTAATAGTATTTGGTCAGCGAAAACTTCGTTTGTTTGCGTTTGTAACCATTCAACAGAATCAGTTGTACACATTTTGGAGACCGCAAAACAGTTAACAACAAAACTTTGTAGCCACAAAGCTAAATGCAAAATGTTTATACGAAATTGGAAAAATGAGATTGCTAAAAGTCGATTTTCAGAGAGAAAATAACAGAAAATTGTTCGACTTTATTACAATTGCAGACTGCTACCAGCCAATATCAGTCGATTTATTTGACTATGTAACACACATACAAGTCTGACGGCTTTTTTATATAATAGAATGGTGACAAGCTGATGCAAATACATACAAGTACATGAACAGTACATACAATGAACATCATCTTGTCATACGTCTTCATTCTTGTGGCTTAAGGTATGATAAGGGAACGTATTACGCGATCTGATCACCATATCTCACCTTTTATACAACTTACCACAATTCACCACCACTCCACAATTAATTTCAGTCACTCAAAGTTTGACTGGAATAAATCCCAGGTTTGGTATAAGTCCGCCGTTGTACCATTTATTTTTTAAGTCTATTACCATGCATTCCATTTATTTTTGTAACATTTATGTATCCTTCTGTTAAGATTTGTACAATAAATAATTACAAACAAACTTACATACAGTAAGTTATATGACGGCACAAGTAGTTATTGTTATTAAGCTTCTTGTTTATTTATACATACTTGTGATACCATTATAATTGACTGCCAAAAAACAAACGAAGTCCCAAATTCACAATTACAATAATTTTAAACGTGCTCCGAAATATACGAAGAATTCAACATTGAAATTTTAGCGTTTCAATAAATTTACGGAAACATTATGTACGCACGGAAAAACTTGAAAACGTTTATATAAATTGACTGTAATTATAATAAAACTTGACTATATATTTTAGCAGGTGAAATATAAAGTCGCTGATAAAGGTTAAATAAGGGCAAATTAATCATTGTAAACAGTCGACACGCAAAAGTGTCTAATTTGGTTTTAAGAAATTAATAAGAATTCACAGTATATTAAACACTCAGATCATCGTTGCCTAGGGGTATATACTATCCATCCTAATCATTAAAAATCATCTGTTCAAATCTAACTGATACTAAAAAATTCAGTGTATAAATTTACATTACTGAATGACTCGTAGGTGATGGAAGCGATAACGAAATAGAGCTAACCTGGTATACATAATTAATATTTAGATGTAAAATTCTAATACAAAATTGCCATTAAATTCGTGTTAATTCATAAAGACTTTCTTTACAGCTCCTTCTACCTTCTTTCTACTTGATTATTAGGTCTACTCAAAGGCAATCCTGCCGGCAACACCCGTGTAAGAGAAGCAAAACTCAACAACTATGCTAAGCTACCAGACTGTTATGTTAATAACAGAATCTAATATCATTATCATATAGATATACCCCATTTCCAGCAGTGAAATAAAAGTAGTGGTTATGTACATATATATATAGAATGGTCTATATAATAAAGTGCATTAACAAAAAATATCCTAAAATCAACTCTAAAGTTTTAGGTGTAAAATTGATTTTACCATATGTCTTTATTATTTAGTGTAGCGTAGAGCATGCGATATAGTCATTATAATAGGTTTCAATTAGTAAAACTTAATGTAACATAAAGAAATAAGTGAATGTAACAGAGTCACCAAAAGCTGGCCTGTTTTATATGCCTTCGTTTATGGCCGTCATAATTACTTTACGGGACATTAACTTACCTAAATCACTTATGCAGTAAAAGGTATCTAATGACATCACATTTATGATAACCCGTTAATTCGTATACATTTACATATACATCGGAAAAAATACTCCATTGTATGACAGTCGGCTCAAAATAATTGGAAATCCTTTTTGTTGTCAGGCTAAAACAAACGGTAAATTACAATATTGTACGAAACACGCTTATTTTTAATTAAAAAAATATACATATGTATATTGTAAAAATGTATTAAAAATAATTTTGTCAGGCGATTATCGACAGGCCACATGACGGTAAGTGGTAACTGTAGTCTAGTCTAACTGAGGTATCCACATAGATATTTTTTTCCAAAAGTTACCTAGGTTTAGTCATTGAAAGTAGTTGAAGAGCTAACATTTAATAAGGAAAGACTTGTGTCGAAATTACTCTTTTCCACCTGGTTGTAGGTGTAATTAAATCGTCTTAGTATTGGATTTTATCTCAAGCACATTGATATGATATGACCTATGAACTGAACTCTGCGACTTATATATTCTTAAATTACAATAAGTTTTAATTACAGGAGAGTGAAGTGAATTTATCTAGACTGTAGATCATATCACTGGTTCATATCCGGCTCGAAGGACTATTACGATGAGTCTGCTGTGATACATACAGTATGGTATTGTTTAATACATAGATGATAAGTTTTGGACTGCTTTCTAGCTTGATTTATTGTTAAAGTGACTACACGATACTTGAGTGTGGGGTAAATGTTTGCTTATGTGGAATGAAGTGATATGCAGCGATATAAAATGCTGACGGCTGTACGGTGAAGGACCGTATAGCCAATTTGAGCTAAATTAAAGTACCACAAAGCTATTAAACTGGGTAACGTTGGATTACAATACGCACTACGAATTGTGGGGTATACGAAGTGTTCACCACAATATTAAACCATTTATTAGAAGTTTAATATTGTTTAATACAGATTTATTGCTCTATAACAGTGGTTAGTATATATTTTGTGTCTCAATAAACCAACATGATTTTACATATATAAATATTATAATTCAAATAGGTAACATAGGACTGACCCACTTTAGAAAAAGTGTTTACAATTTTTTATAGACATTAATAGTAAGCATCATGCAAGATAAGGATGCATGTACATGCATGCACTTTAAGCTTTAGGACTTGTCTCTAATTTCATTACTACTAAGTACTTACTACGTATTTTTCTGCATAACTACAATGTGATCTCGATATTCCTAAGTAAACGTAGAACATATCTTTTCCATTTTCAAATCTAAATACTATATACAACTCATGTATACACATATGTCGAATTTTCTTTTAAAAATTACACGCGTTTATGAATACAAATGAGACGAGAACGGTTGCTTATCATGTCGAAATACCCAATTTGTAAGCATAGAGAAAATTACGGGGCGCACCGTGTCATTTTGTGAAATATCACCGCTTTAAAATGCTTTGTAATTTAGACGGCAGGTAATATATGTAAAGAAGGATAAAGTTGCTAACAAGACTGAAAATATTAAAACATGTAAGTAACTTTTAGTTATTAAACTATTTAGGCTATAAGACCTTTTCATTTTTGCAATTTTCTTAATTTGACCGAAAACATACAAGAATAATTAAAATAAAAAAAATATTTAGTACATTTTTACAATTACACACATACACGAGCACATTACGCGCGGCCGCACGTGTGCACACTCATACCCACACGCACATTGTGTTACACGCAACGTAGTTTATACTTTTATTCAAATGGTTTCTGATATAATAATGCGTACAATTTTGTAAATGTCTTAATTGACGTGCAACATTCGAAGTAAATTACAATAATAGTAGAATAAATGAAAACTAACCTATTATTATTGATTTTTTGTAGTTATTACAGAAAATTTAATACTGATATATAGTATTAGGGCCCTTGTAAATTAGTTGTCTAACTAAAGAACCTGTGAAGCAAAATAAATATAATTATTATTCCAATTCTAAAACAGTAGGCAACAACCCGAATAAAGTTTTCTAATATTGAAATATATATATTTATACAAAGTAAAATGTTACATAAACTTTGGGAAAGAAAAAATAAACAGCGATCTTTAAAAGTTTCGTTTGAATTTTTAAAGTTTTCGATGAAAAGAGTTTGGTTTTAACTCCATTGACTATAGCCGTTCTAAGATTCAGTAACGAATAGACATTCCTTCTCGACTGTAAGTCCAAATAGATAGACACATTCAACATACTTATCACTCGGATTAATTGATTTTGTTATCGGAGAAGCAATCAGAAAATTTAAATTGACATCTATAATGCTTTTTGGTACCGAACAGATTGGAAATAGTACAGCACTGCACCACAATGCCGACGTAAATCCAATTTGAATTGAATTAGTACAACAATAACAATAGACATACGCATTCAAATTGAAATTCGCCAACATGTCGCTACTAGATACAACACTCAATCAATTACGTCGCCGGTAGATTGACCAATTAAGCCAAAATTTGAAATAGCAAATTAGCTGTAACTATGCACAAACAACGCGCCTGATTTTGGAATTTCCTTGATAAATTAGCCATTACTGCTATACGTTTTAATACAATCTACAATCAATTACATTATGTTATAAATTGCTATTGTTTCGTTGCGGACAAAGAGCTGGAGTGAGGTTATTAAGAACTACAGGGTTCTCTCTAGTGGTTTGCTTATTGGCACATGTACACTCTCAAGCCGGAGATTCCGCTCTGGCAGACAAAAAAGTTTTTCTATCGACTCAAATTGCTGTATAACACTCCGCTAATGTGAATACTCACAACAGGTTATTTATGCGTTTATAATGGCATAAAATCTGGTGGTTTCATAGAATTTTTAAAGATTATTCTATATCTATTCTTTCATCCTTTAAGTATAGGAAAGAAATATATACGTATGATGACTGAGTGAGAATCCATAATATATAATAGTAATTTTCTTTTTCGCCTTTCTAATCATAGGAAATAACAAGGACAAAAAACATCACGTAAGAGAAGCATAACTCTATAAATATTCACTTATCTGTGTTTATACCAAGTTAACCACCACTGCAGCGAGGTAATAGTAAACTAATATCCTACACTTATGAGCGGCTCGTGCCGTGTAGTGCGCCAGTAATGGATATTTATGGTAAATAGGTATTCAATAGAGCACCACATATCTCTCCCGTTTAATTTAACCTCTAGACATATCGCAAAAAATGCAATATCAATTTATTATTTAAATCGCTTATATTTGTTTGCGGGGTTTTCATTTAAATTGGAATTTGAATACTCGACTCGATTTATCAAGAGTTCAAGAGCTGCCGAAGCTTTTTTAAATTCCAATATCTCTAACATTTAAATGTATTTATTGTTTTGGTGAATATAATATTATGAATAATATAGTAACAGATTTAAATAATCGCCCTTACATAGCTTTAATAGAACAATTTGTTTAGTGTATACTAGACTCAGAGTACTACTTTTATGAGTTCTCTTTAGAGCTGGGCATTTTTGACGGAAATTGTTAATAAAATTATCATTTTTCCTCGTGTGGTTCAAAAAATGAATTATTTATGTATATGATGACAGGCAGTAACAATTCCTTTGATGGAAAGAAGCAGGGTATATTAAGGTTTCTTAAAGGTAGGCAACGCGCACGTGACACCCCTGGTGTTTCAGGCGTCAATAGGCTACGGTAATCGTTTACCATTAGATGGGCCGTATGCTTGTTTGCCACCGACGCGACGTGGTAAAAAAAAAATATACATTAACCCGGAACTTTCAAACAAAGAAGACTTAGAAAAACATCAAGCGGACGTTATAAATTTGGTTTTCAGAAAGTAAAATTAGCTTG
This sequence comes from Achroia grisella, assembly GCF_030625045.1. Taxonomy (NCBI): domain Eukaryota; kingdom Metazoa; phylum Arthropoda; class Insecta; order Lepidoptera; family Pyralidae; genus Achroia; species Achroia grisella. The sequence goes on along the minus strand of NW_026712977.1, from coordinate 1,430,250 downwards.
ACACTTAGATTAAATATCATAACAATATCTCATTTTATCAAAGCAAAATTTTATGGAGAATATGAAAAAAATATATAATCTAGGGAAACTCAACGAACGAAACAAAACGGTTAGAAAATTCTGCACTATACTTTTAAAATGTTTAGAAGATATTAATTTGTTAAATTAAATTTTATTAAAAGCGGCCCATTTCACATATTTTCGTCGACTGCGGGCAACTAGACAAATAGAATATAATTAAATAGTTTTGGGACTACATTCCACGAATAAGCAACATGAATATTACCAACCGCTTTTGCAAACTGACTAGTTTGTATAATTGATTTTCGAATTTCGTACTGTACACAGCACTATATTTTAGAAACTACTGATGCCAGGCAAGAAATTTGGGATAGTTTTATGTGCTATTTGTATAATCTTATTAGAAATACGGACTAAATCAAATACTTTCAAAACCACTAAACTACTATTGTAGTTTAGTAATTTTGAAAGTATTTGATTTAGAATTAATAATAGTATTTTCGCAAAGATGCTCTTAAACAAAAAGAGGTAAAAGTAAACTTCTTCATTAAACTATTTATATGACATATATGTAATTAATTTTTTTATACATATATGTATTTAACTCAGGCATTTAATATAGTATAACAAACAGACAGATAAATTAATATTAATGTAAATACATACATTTCTATAAAATACATAATTTTGAACATGGAACATTTGTAATCACGAGCATGATTAAATGTGAATATTTGCAAAAAATATAAGTATTTGTGTCAATTGTCAGGGCTGTTTTAATAATAAATACGACTATTTACTAGTAGAGCTATTTTTTTTTTGGAATATTCATACAAACTTAAATTATCATATAAATAAAATGAACCTTTTCAAAATATTTGTTCGGGCCTCTCTGCGTGCGGGTCCGACTAGCACTTTATAGATATTTTTAAGTACAGATACAGATTGTTTATTTTGGTTGTGGGGCGAATTTGAAGCTGCGAAGAAAAATCCCTTAATTAAAGAAGCTTTATGGAATAAAAGAGACTGATAAGCAACAAACGTGTAAAAGGTAACGTACTTAAACGAGATTACCCCAATCTGGAGGTGGAATGATCTTACTTTGTTCCATTTCTTAATTCAATGCAGCGCTCGGGCAAATAAAGTCGTGATACAAGCAAACGCGCCAAAGCGCCTGATTTATTACGTTTTCAGATGATAGAAATGCTACACAATGGAGCGTGTTAATTAATTAAGGAGTTGTTCAATAACTTTGAATTAAACTATATTTTTACGTTTGTTTACAATTAACTAAGATTAAATTAATTATTATATACTTAATTACTTATATTACGATTATATTACGACCCGCGCAAAACTTCATCTGCATCACACTTACATGACATTTATCATTATATTTCGACCAATTTACATAATATGTTTTAAAATAATAATAAACTTTAAATAAAAAAATTGTAAACAGTAAATAAAAAAAATAATTACAAGAGGCGGTCTCATCGCTATAAGCAATTTCTTACAGACAACCTGCTAGCAAGCAATATAATATAATTATTAAACGAATAAATAGACATACATATATAGATATATATAAATAAAGTAACACATATCATATATACAACATATTGGAAGGTTTGAGAAATAAATGGGAAAAAATGAGGTATAGCGACAGATAATGAGACCTTATAAGATTTTTAAATATTGCATGAGATTGAGCGGATCGAATGGAGAGTGGTAGAGAGTTCCAGATACGAATGGCTTGGACTGTGAAAGAGTTGGAATAATACGTAGAGGAGTGAGCAGGGATCGTCAGACAAAGGCTTCTGATACAACGCAGCACCCGGTTATAGCTTTCTGTTATTCTGATGTATAAACTATGCTACTATAAAGGTTCATCCCAACCTTTCAGCAGTTTGTGCGTGAAAGTGTAACAAATATCCATCCATACCCACAACTATCGCTATTATAATTAATAAGATTGCATATATAATATTAATATGCCTTTCTGTCTGATTGAAATCATTTTAGGGTCAAGCTGTTAAACGGATTTGACATCAGTTACTATATATCACGGGGATAAACATTTATCGTATTTTTTTCTAAATTAAAGCCTTTTGAAGCAGATGTAATAGGCAGATACAGAAGTAAAGCTCGATGTATATTTGATATAAATCACGTAATTTTGTTATTTATGAGTTAAACAGAATTATACAGAATTAGGGTAAAAATGGATTCACAATATATATTAATTATAAATATTAAAATTATATACCTCGCTTATGAAATTTATATGTTGTGTGTTACTATTACCACAGATAACATAATATTACAGAATTACTATATAGTTTTTAAGACTCATATAGCAAATAGACATACGTCCTAACTGATGGTAGATGGCAGCCGTTTCCTATATACATGAGCATCAAATATCATGTGATATCCGCGATACACCTCAAGCGTTGTCGTTCGACTTAGATATCATCTTCATACCCTATAATTTCACTGTACTTTTGTACTTTACACCTTGGTTCGCGACTTTAACGCACAGATGTTACGAAATATCTAAAAATTATTAGTTGATTATGATAATATAAAAACTCCATCATTTAATTCTCATTCAATTAATATTTCATTTAATCAGTACATAGTTAACACAATATTTTTAAAATGCACAAATAAAATGCCTCTAGATCTAGGGTTTAATAAATTTAGAAAAAAAAAACATAAAATCAGGCAGGTCTGGGGATAGGCCTTAGTCTATTTTTCATATTCCTCTAATTAGGGGTGACCGACCCTAAATAGATATTTTGACTATTCTTTTTTATATGATTGGGCATTAAAAAATACATACAACCCTAAGTTATCATCCTTCTATCATCTACCCCTATTTATCAATAATTATATTAACTTATATTGCAAGACAACCGTCGCCATGACAGCTAGTAACTAAATAAAAATAAACATAATAAACTTCATATACAATTAACGCGAATGTCGAAGACTTGCACCAGGTGTAAAGGACTTACAACAACTCCGTCTAAGCCCATCAGCCGTATTATATTGAAATGGAAAAAGTTACCAACAAATATTGGGCAGAACCCTTGCCTACGGCTCATGGATCTATTTACATTTAAACTGAATATAAAAGGAGCAAAAATTATATAATACCTATAATGCCGTAATCTACAGAGCGAAGATTTTCCATTTAATTGTAATAGCAGACTTCCTGACGGAGCACCTCATGGAAACCGATATTCGTCGATGTCACAAACATTGTTATGATTGTGGTACAAAAGCCCTTTGTTTAACTTGCTTTGCCTATGTACTCTGGAATTTTACTGATATATCTCACTTTTAAAATTAGAATACGGCTTACAAAAGAATCAACTCCCGTCTGTATTAGTATGATGAGATAGAGGTCAAATAAAGTAGTATTCTTGGACGAATATTACTTTGATTAAGGTCTGTTGGTAATAGATTTGAATTTAGTAAATCATAAAGTTTTGTACAGGACATCGTGGTGTAAAAAATATATATACGGCTCCAGATTCGCATAACGGTCTAACAGATTAGCATATAGCTTTCATTGCGATGGTCGCGGGTTCGAAATTTTGCATTATGTATTCATATTGTTTGTATCGATCTGAGTATTTTCCGTGCATATTATTTATGTGTTTATAAAAAAATATATTTATCGAACATCCATAACTAAAACTATGCTTAGCTCGGGACTATATGGCGCTGTGTGAATTATTATTATAATTGTTATGTAAACGAATCTTTTTATCACCGGTATATATAATAGCAGATTCGGAAAACAAATTATTAATGAAAGAAAACTCGAAATAAAATATTATATTCATTTATTTCACCTCGGCTATTGAAGCAACATTTATGATTATTTATGATGATTTATGCCCACGGCTTCCGTCCGAGTGACTATAATTGAACACGATAAATACTAGCTGTATGTATATTCTTCTTCATTCAAAATGTTATATCTACGTATATGTCAAATTTTATTATATCAATAAAAGTCACTATGTTCAATCTATCGTTAATTTTAAACTTTCGTATTTAATATACATTATTTAAATTATTAACCGGGTCTTAACAACCTACGGCAAATATCTTATCAACGGTAAATACCTTTATTTGCGCTAAAATTATTCGTGTTAAGACCCGGTTAATAATTTAAATTCAATCTATCGGTTTGGTTATTCCATTTTTTAAACAAATAGATCCCGTGCGTAACCGGTACATAAGGCTAGTATTAAGTTCAATACACTTTGATGACGCAATTCACGACCGGTAAAGGCACAAGGGATTTTTCCTAAGTAATTTAAGTTATAATTAAACTTTAATATCGGAGTTGAATTTTATTATTTACTTGCGAGCCTCCACTTTGTATCAACTGAAATAATTTTCTCTCTGTTCGCAATCATGGAGCTGAAAGGGTCAAAATCGCCATTATAATTAAAACTGTTGTAATTAGCTGAAATTTTTGGTTAGATTTAAAATTATATTGCAGACCATAATTCCTTAGTTTACTAAAATGGTAGTACACGAGAGATCTGAAGACGTCACAAGGTTACTGAACAGCCTAGTCATTGGTTTACCTAATAGTACATGATAACTGTACATATATATACCTACACATTATATATATACTGATGACGGTCTCGGTGGTCTAGCAGTTTAGCAGACCTCTTTATTTCTGATGGTCGCGGGACCGATTAATCGCACGGTACAAACATTTGTATTCATATTATGATTGTTTGTATCAGTCTCAGTGTGTCCTATATATATTATGTATGTATTTACAAAATAAATATATAAGTATTTATATCAGTTGTCTAGTGTTGTGAGAATTGTTCAGGGGTATTATTATTTTTACGACCGGAAGACGCAGCGTGGGAAGGCCTCCAGCAAGGTGGACCGACGATCTGGTCAAAATCGCTGGAAGGCATGGCAAGACAAAATCGTGGAGATCTTTGGGGAGGCCTATGTCCAGCAGTGGACGTCTTCCGGGCTGCGATGATGATGATGATGATTATTATTATTATTATATACATGTTTAAAATTAGATTAATCAATTGTTCTACGTATTTATTACTACGAAATTTTAATTACATTCAAATACAGAACATGATAACCATAAAATATGGAATCGCTAAAATTTCGTTAACCTACTCATACTCGTACATAATACTCTTCATGCCACAAGTAATAACGCTGAAATGTGGCTACTTTACTCCGATATAAGCTAATAATATTAGTGAAAGGTTTGGTTGAAATAATTTCTTTTAGTGTCGACTATTGAAGGGGTAGGCTTTTTACGTCAAAGCTTGCGAACATTCATCAAACCCGGGAGAGTGGCAAAAGCTCGCTCGCGTGCCGCTAATATGGGGAAAAGACAATTCGAAAGCAAGGTTGGGTAAAGTCAGATTTATTTTTTGAAGAGGGATTTTGGTCCCTTAGAACTGAAAGAGAGAAGTGGCACCATTTCGCATTCTAGTGGGCTCAGTCAAATGACATACTGCCGGGTAACTTTAGACGTTTTTTGATAATGGTTGCTAGACAGTTTGTAACGGATATATTCTGACAATAGTTAGCTGTAAGCAATGTGTAAGTTATAGCTCGAAAAAGTTTTTAATATACGTTAAACGTAAAAGTTACTCGCCCTGGCTTCGCACTGCTGTACATGTATTATGTATATGAACCTTCCTTTTGACTTACTCTATCTATTAAAAAGACCGTTTTAAAATCCGTTACGTAGTTTGAAAGATTTAAACATACATAGGGACAAACAGCGACAGAGACTTTGTTTTATACTATATAATAATGATTGATATTATAAAATATTAGATACCAATTGATTATAATTGGTGACTATTATTTTATTAGTTAGAGTATTGATTAGTCTTTGATTTGATTTGATTAGTAATTGAATATTGATTAGTCATAGTGACTTAAGTAGTGTGTTATGTAATAACTAATAATTACTATAAATTGATGTTAGATAATTGATTATTAAGACCTCAAACTATTGTAATCAAATTATTTGTATTATAGTAAAATATAAGTAGTAAATAAATAACCATGCACAATTACCACAGCGCCATCTTGCCCTATATTAAGTAGAGCTTGTGTTGTAAGTAGACAACTGATATAAATACTTAGATACTTTTTTTGTAAATACATACAAAATACATAATATAGAAAAAACTCAGACTGATACAGACAATCATACTCATGAATACAAATGTTAGTATCGTGCGTGGATCTAACCCGCGATTATCGAAAGTTAAGCTGTCTGCTAAACCGCTACACTACCGAGGCCGTCAAAATAAGTCAAGTCAAATCAAAAGTGCGTCGAAATAAGCCTTTATCCTTCTTTGTTCGCGCGACTTTGATTGGCTGGAATAAAAATTTTGTCTACAACATTTCCATATTATATGTTAGAAATGTGGTAAATTTAATGATAGGTTAAACTGAAAAGTTGTACTGGCCTATTAAAAAAATTAGATCATTTTTTTTTATTGATGATTGTAATGATTCATAAATAGTTAGAGCGTTATTAAATACTTAACACTATTACAAGAGTATTACTCGTGAACGTGTACGACGTGTGGGAAATACGACTGATTTAATTTGTTACTTTCGAGTAACAAGTGTGTACTTACAAGATATTTCATTGTTTTGATTCTTAAGACTTTGAGATTCTATTGTGAATCAAATTACCGTTTGTAACGCAATAAATTATTATTAGAGTTCAGTCTAAAACATGTAAAGATTTCCAGTATTAAAATTAGTTTAAAAAGAGTTTCAGCCGAGTTGATTCCTTTTGGTTAAAGCAACTCGAATGTGGGGAACAAAAAATTTCTTTCCATACGTATATTAAGTTTCTTAAAGATAAGGATGATTCATATTCTATTCTGTATAAATATCTGCACTTTGAAGTAATTAAGTCGACAAAATAAAAAGAAAACATTTGTATAAGCTCAACAAGTGTATCCATTACAAGGAACATGTATCTGCCAAATATAGCGTACTTATCTAATTTGCACTTTATAATTCATCATTTCCTTGTATCACGTATTAGAGTAGGATTGTGCGTGAATGCTGAGAACTGTCCTGGGGGGTGGGGGTGGGAGAGGGGGGTGGTAATTACCGCCCACAATACACTCGGAGATTATTCAATGCTTGCCAGTTGAAAAATGGTCCGGTTGTACGGCATAGGCGAGCGGACATGAGTTATGTATATTCTATTAGCATTAAAAAAGGAAACCAATATTAATATTGCATTAAAAATGTTGTTGCCTTTCAGTATTCTTTGAGTATCAGCATTTCTATTTTATGTTGGCACATACTACACATATATTCAAACACTATACACATATTCAAACTTTATATATTATAATAAATAACTTCTCAAATGGAGCCGCTGCTGAAATGCCCGAGTTATTAATATAAAAATTCACGTAAATATGTGGTCAAAATATTCCAAATATAATAACTTTGTAAAAGGATAGGAATAATAAAAATTCATGTAAATAGGTGGTAAATAAAATAACTTTTGGATTTACCATATATATGCTAAAGGGTAATGTTGTGTTAACTTATATTTTAGAAAGAATTCACACCGTTTATTCGGGTCTGTAAGATATTCGATTCAAATTTGGCCCAGATCATGTGTCTTTTTTAATATGAATGGATAACGAAGGGTACTACCGAACCTTTTCACGCACATATGAATAAAAAAGTTAACTGTTGTAGAACCATTGGTAGACTGACACCTGATCTTTTGTACATTGATGCTAGACATATTTTACAATATAAAAAGTGTACTATGTTTAAATCTTTTGTATTTTATATTTGTATCTAACTTTCTTTACTAGAGAAATTTATTTCGGTAAATTCTTCATTGCGTGACTTTTCAGTAACAATTTGTTGTACTCCCGTACTCGGTAATTTCATTACAATATCTGACCAAACAGAAACTGCAAAACAAGCCACAGTAGACAGCAAGTTATTGGTGTCCATTCAGATGACTTTGAATATGGTCTACCACGTTCAAACTGTGTAATAGATGATTTGCATAATAGTAGAGTAAACTCAGAGGTCTTAGACAGGTATAGATGAAAGAAAACATTCTGTGCTCGCCTTAAATAATAGAATAAAGGTTGAGTAATTATGCTTATTACAAGTTGTAGGTGTACCTAAACTATTCTAATTTCTCCACATTCATGTAAGCAAACTCATTAAAATTGCTCGTATCAAAGTGGTCTATGCTTATATTAATTTAGTACCTACTGAAGCATTTTCTAATAACGACTAACCCAACTTCTATGTTTGCATACGTTGTAGGAACGGCTATCAACTCTCGAGTCTACAATTAAACTATTAAGCAATATTAAAGTTAATGAAATTTGAGGTAATTTGTTTTGAATTTTCAGGCAGCTTTAAAATAATGAAGGTTCTTAATTCGTCTCTTATTTTGTTATTATTACGAAATATACTAATCAAGTCTAAACATTTTTAAATGATCTATTTCTAATCTATATTATTAATCTTATGTCCTGATGACCTCGGTAGTCTAGTATTTCGTCACATCGCTCTGATTAAATGGTTCTAGATACGATTTTCAAGACACAAATTTGTGACTGGTTTGGTACTCAGACCAAATCAATCACAAATGTGTGTATTCATGTATATATTTATTTAAGGATGATAATGGAATGATGCATACTCTTGCGTTTCGGATATACAGGCGGTGTATAATTAAAATGAGCATAAAGTCAGATTCGTTCGCCCAACTTGACAAATAGCAATTTACCAGGATGGTTTCCGGATGCCAACCCCATTGTTAGCAATGGTGTTATTAGTGCATATTACTGGCAATCCCCTTCCGCAAATCATATATATATCATACTAGCTGTACCGTCTGTCTTCGTCCGCGTGGAATTTAACTTTATTTTTCTAATAATAAAAGTAGCCTAAGTTACTCCTTATTACATCAGCTACCTGGCAATAAAATTCCCTTCTGAATCGGTCCAGCCATTTCATAGATTAGCTGGAACAGCAGACAGAATGACAAATATATCTAACCAAGTACCTAAGTATCTTAATTCGGGACTACATGGTGTGGAGTGAATTGCCCTGGCTTATTATTATTATAATTTATATTTTTGTAATGTCCGTAATTGAAATTATGTAGGTATGTGAAAATAAACAGTTACAAATTTCCATCAGATTTGTCACTGTTTGTTCAGTTATAAACAAACTGTAATGTAACACAAAAATATAATAAGTACTATTACAGATTATGTAATGATCTTTGAAAAAATGCCGAATGTGACCGAAAAGATATAAATATAAAAGAAATCTAATTAGCATTTACGTCGCAAGGGACACCATCGACGGGATCGTCCCGGTTCGGACTTCTTACCGGCGATATGTAAATTACATTTAGTGAATTTACTGCGTCGCAATTCATTAGAAACCTTTGTGAATCCCAGGCTTTGTGAAGTCGTATTTATCGTTAGACAAGCTTTAACGCTAGTGATGAATATATAGACATGTAATCGTAGTATTTATATTAAACACACAATACCTAATCTTAAAATAAATAAAACCATACCTAATATATTAGAGCATCGTAGCTTTTTTTTCAGACTATTCTAATTCTGTTAGCCGCATATGGCCTTTACAGCTTCACCGGACGATAGGGGGCGAGTGAGTTCTAAATTGGCATATCCAAAAAAGGTGTACTTAACAACTTGTATTTCTGACTAACTCAGAGATGATGGAAACACCGATAACAAATTAAATTAACACTACTGATAATGGTAGTATCGTCGATTATGACATTGTAACGAAATATACATCAGGCATAAGACAATTTTACCCAACCACACTTTAACACACAACATTGTCCTCGCCGATAAAAATAACAACCTCAAACAGACGATACCACGCAATCAAATCACACCGGTACCCCCGGTTGCCCCTCCAATCGATCCCCATCCAATTCAAACGGGGATCAAAATAACTGGGCTCACCTAGGTTTGTACCCCTAGCGGTACCCTCAGACTAAAGTCGTATCCTTTAGGCAAGAGATGGCCTTCAGCCGCTACATAAGTCCTTCCGCGGGTTTGGAGTACCATTTGCACTCGTCCCCTATCTTTAAGTGAAGCTGAAAAGGCCAGTTACAGCCGACAGCATTAGAGTAATCCGAAAAAAGGGCCATGTATATATATATATATATAGATAATGATAATAACATAACAGAAATAACAACGATAAATGTGTAACTAATCTGTACCTAATCAAAAGTGCTTACAGGTGCACCACAACTAAATCGTCAGTGGCTTAGTGTATAATCCATGTTGGGGATTATTAATAATGGGCAGCACTGTCTCTATTGTTAGAATCTATTATGTCAACCCTAATGCAGTTAGTTTCCCGGGGAAATCGACGTAGTTAATTCCTCGTTAATTGGGCCCGATGCACTACGAGTTCTGATTTCATCCTCATTTTGTCATTTACTAGAAGCCTTCCGGCTCAAATACTAATCATTAGTGTACGCTATTTGAGCAGCAAGGTTCACTATTTTATTACTCTTATTTTATCTACTGTATAAATATAGTGTTTCACTAAAAGTAAAAAAATATATAAAGTACTATAAAATTTGCTTACAGTACGTATAGAGAATTAAGTATAGCTGTAGTATGACAGAGTATTATATTATATAGTAACATATATGTAGATTGATATAAAGGGTGCCCGGGCACGCGTAGGCGCCCGGTTGATTGGGTGATATGGTGTGTTGGGGGTCGTCATCTTCGCCGGCGAGGACGGTGTCGTGTGTGTTTGTAAAAGTGTGGACGGGGTGGAACGAGTGGGCCCGTGGGGAGGTTGACTGCCGTTATGGGGTCGTCAGGGTCAATGAGAACGTACCTCGGGCGACGTTGTCGCATATGTCGAATATTACTCCTCGGTGCGTAGTCGACCGTACTGACTATAAGCGGGCTAGGGTGGGATTGGTAGAGTCGAAGTAGCGTCGATCCGCTTCCTTCATAAACTGCTTGATAGAGGGCAGATTAAGGTTGCGGTGGAGATCTATGCTACGAACGAACCACGGCGCACCAGTGGCTCGACACAGAAAACTTTTCTGTATAATTTGTAGTCTGTTAATTAGATAGTAGGGTATGAGAGCGAATACGGGACTGGCGTTTGTCATGATGCAAGCCTTGTATAATATCAGCTTGTTGCGAAGTGACATTTTACTGTGCTTGTTAATAAAAGGATAGAGTCGGCCTTGTATAAAGGCGGCTCGCGGCGGCAGATACGCTTGATGTGAGGTCGCAAGATACTTGTATATGATTTTTCTATTACTAGTTCAATTAAAAATGAAATTGACAACATAGAAAATAAATGTTGTACAATACTCCATTTCCAGATGTTTTTACTTTTACTGTGCATTACTGCAGTGATAGCACTTTCGCTTAGAGTGGCAGAATATAAAGAATAATAAATTAAATTTGCTCCGCCGGTCTCACTAAAACACCACCTTTTGCGAAGATCTCGCTTGATAATTAAAACATTAAAGCGACAGAATTACTGTAATTATATCAGTGTGGATGGAGGGTTTCATCGGGCGTCAAGCAGCTTCCGTAAATTTTGTTGAGAAATGCTTTTTCGTCTTCAAATACGACCCGCAGAAAAAGGTTTATACTGTATTGTGCGATAATTTGTCTGTACTATATTTAAGACATAAATTTGTGGATAGTATTTGACTTACAAATTTCATTTCATTTATTAATGACTGAAAGGATTTGTGTAATAAGGTCAGGGGGTTTTTGTTGTCTTTTCATGTTTTTCTTCGATAAAGCATTATGAAATGGCATATTACATTGTTATGGATAGAAGAAAATTCTGTATTAGATAGATAGCATTTATAAATTACTATGTTCCTACGTTGCTGTTACTATGTTGTTTGTAAGGGTAAACCCCTTGAATGTGTAATTAATGAACCCCGTGAATTAATCACTAAAAAAACCCCTTACAAAAATAAAAATAAAATTCCTTTCAAAAATATTTCATTTAAGTCATAAAGGTCACTCCACTTTAGACTTCAGTTTTAGTCGAGGAAACTAGAAAGAACTATTTTTCTTTTTAAAAATATATTCTATATTATATATTCCACTAAATGTATACTTTATCTGAATAAAATCACAAATGAAACTGAAATAAACTAATATTCATTAAGATTACCAACTATTTCTGGAACATTCCGTATCTATCTGTAAACAGTAAAATAAGAAATTCCCTTATTCCATCACGACCTCTCACGTCTGCCTGGGATCACGCTAAACTAAGCCCCATTTCTATAAATAGAGAGTCAAATATCCTTTGAGATAAATATTAGGGATGGAGACGTATTTTCGTAGCTTAAAAAGACTCGTGAAGGGATTGGATTTACTGCGAGTTTGTTAGGAGCGTGTAGTATGCTAAGTGAGGTCACATATTATAATATTCATAGTTCTATTGCGGGCTTTGTTTGCCGTTCGCCGCTTTCGTTATAAAACTAGTTACGGACGATACATATCGTATACAATATCTACGTATTGGGTATACTGATATTTTTTATTATGCAGTATGTTTTTTATTAGAATATTGCCAATATTCTAGGCAATCGTGATCCATCTAAGTGACAATCAAAGAAATACCAGCGATACCAAATTAGGTATCTAACACCAATACAAACAACCATACTCATAAATACAAATGTTTGCACCGTGCGTGGAATCGATCCCGCGACCATCGGAAGTAAAGCGGAGTGTTAACCGCTAGACCACCGAGGCCGTATATAATATTAGTATGAATTCGCGATAAATGGCAGGTAATCCCTTTGAAATCAGTCCATATAATTTTATTTATTGATTCATTTATTTGCAAAAAGCATTACAATTAAAATAAGTGTTAAATTCAGATTTTATATGATTCTGCTTTATATTGTTTCCCAAATATAATTTTGTAATTTACATACCAGTGATATAATGTGATACTTATAACATTAATCTTTATATATCATAACCACGTCCACAGTAGCTGAGATGCATTACTACGAAATAAACATATAAGATGTTTTTTTTCTTCAATATTTCTAACATACCTATATACAGTATATTTATACTATATATATTATATCTGCCACTTAAAATCCAGATACGATTCCATACCACTTAAAAGTGATATTACCCATACTTAGAATCGAAGGTCCTCACAAGAGGCAGCGAATATATCGATAACAAATCGAAAGCTACATGAATGAGAAAGACCAAGACGGGTGATGTTATTGTCTCGTTCTATCTCACATACATTTATATTATAAACATATATCCTATTCCAGGACTTTAGGTTGCTGTGAATATAAAATTAGATTGGTTGATGACAGTAAAAGCGTATATGTATGACGAGATGATCGGTCAGTTGATGAGTCAGGGTGCAGTGGGAACTCTCCCTATTTATATAAACTTTCCGTATAACTCCAAACACAACAACAATAACTTCATTTCAAATAATGATTATTAAAATTAAAAAAGTACTCTATAAAATTCGGTAATTATGAGCTCCACATTTCTTATAAAAAAATAATTATATAATTGATGATTGTTGGTTTTTTTCTATTATATCATTGTTACTATTTATTAAATAACAATATATATAATTATCATTAAGCATAAATCATTATAGATATAACTATTTATAGATATAACTATTTATAGATATTATTATTTAATTGTAACATATTCAAAATTTGTTTTTTTTTTAAACAGTTATCGATTATAAAATATACTGTAGCCTTCGCAAATTCTAAACATGTAATGTAACTAGCAATCGAAAATAATAATTGGTATATGAGAACTGGCCAAGTTAGACCTTAGGCTACAGTATATTATCCTAAGTTATAAGAAGAAATGATATTTTATATTGTTATAAATACATTTCAGGACAGACCATTGAACTTGGCACCCATTTAGATCTCACCTCTTTTGTCGTAGAAGTCAACAATCAAGGCATATATCATTCTAATATTCTATTATCATATTAAATTCGGCTATCATTTCACATTTATGTTTTTGATGGGATCGATTATATTATTACCTGGATATAATATATTACCAACATTTAATTGTTGTATGCAAACAAATTCATTTCATTTACCTTTGAGGTTTAGACTGTAAGATGAGTAAATCAATCTAGATAGAATCTTTATAGGGTAATATAAAGGGTTCATAGTAAAGTGGAAACCAAGTTAAAAGATACTAAAATATATCTAAGATTCATATTACTCGAGAAACTAGCAACATGAACAAGTTTCCTCAACTTGAACTGGTAGAGAAAGCCTTCAGGCGTGAAGTTTGCTATGTATGCTAAATTTATTTTTGTGCAAAGGAATTATTTTTTAGTATTTTATACAAACTACGATACCCTCATCTTTTTATTAGTAGTTACTAGTTACTCGTCCCAGCTTCTCACGGGTATACATGTATATATATAAACCATTCTGTTGAATCGCTTTATCTATTAGAAATTTAAACCGCTTCAAAATCCGTTGCGTAGTTTTAAAGTTTTAAGCATACATAGGTCCAGACTTTGTTTTAAACTATGTAATAATGATATTCAATAGATGTTTTCTATTTCTTTCTTGTTTTTGTAGACTATTGTCTTTCTGTCTCTTTAGGAACGATTACTATGGTAGGTTCTATCCTGTTTAGAGTAAATAAATCTCTTTATTATCATAGATTTTAAATGCCACTAATGCCTTGTTTAATTTCACTATCTTATATGATTATAAGACTATTTAAAAGTGAGTACTGAGTTTATTCGAATAAAGATTATTTCAATATCCATGTCTTACTGTGCAATAGCAATTCGTGCAACCCAATCCTATCACAGTATCGTTATTCATTGCTTTATTCATGAGATACAATAACACGTTGATAATTCTGTGTTGAATGTAATAACGATGCGGATAATATATCTATAGTTCCCAGTATTATTTACTTTGTGGTATAATTAAACCCACAAATTTGCATATTCAAATGAAAAGCTGCCACATTTATTACTGACAGTGCTCGAAAGGTGTTAAACAAAATATAGGTAATTAATTTGTATTTACAATAGTAACAGAAAACCACAGGTTCAGTATTAAACCGCAAACATGACATATGTTATTTTACGAAATGAAATTAATTTATTCTGCTAAATATCTCGTGACTGTTGTGTGGTGTCGTTATTGTACAATTTTATAAATACTAGAGGGATTTTTTCCAGTCAGAACACATTCTGAAATGTTGAAATCATTGCATGGAAAAACGATAACTATGAACAATACAGGCGAATAATACAATAGATGGATTTACGAAGCATCAGTTGAATTTCTTTCAGTTATTTTCATCCGAAGCTGTCGGTTAAATTGGATGGTAGAGTTGAAAACTAACATATAAAAATGACATACATAAAAGCCTCATTTTGCGTAAGCGCTTAATCTGCAAATTTATTCGACCATGTGAATCATTACGTGGTTTAAAATAAATTCGCTGTCGCTGTCTGTCCCTATGTATGCTTAAATCTTTAAAACTACGCAACAGATTTTGAAGTGGTTTTTTTAATAGGTAGAGTGATTCAAAAGGGAGGTTTATATAAATATATAGCCGGGGCGAGTAGCTAGTCGTACATAAAAATAACTTAAATGTTGTAATGTAAATTAATGTACTAATAGATTTATTAAATAAATATATTCAGTTAAAATTTAACGCAGATGCAATTCTATTCAGTATGAACAACTTTGATTGCTTGAAATACAACCAGTTGTGAATTATATAATTATTGTAACATTGTATGATTACAATACTATATGTATTTAAAGAAATTACTTTCTAAACATAAACTTATGTTCGTTATGTTAAATGTTATTACATGGTTAGGTTTAATAATAACAGATTTATTTGTTGCTAAACTTAATTTTTGTATTTTATAAAACAAAATATATAGAAATTGCGGTAATCCCGAAAACGACAGTCGTGGCTTTATCGAACATTCCATCTGGTCGGTGTGAACGCAATACTCGATATGCACTTGTATTGAACTCCTTAATGCGTGTTATTATTTAATTTATTTTAGTATTAAATTACGTAATTTTTTTATACTTTGTTAGTCATAATATGCTACTTTATACTGCTGTTGTACCTCAATCATTTTTAATCATATCCGTATTTCCCTTAAAACCTCTTACTCATCAGATACATTAGATATCCCCGCTTCACCCGTATTATCTGAGTATATTTGAATTCATCGTGACTGAGCGTGGTTCGAGCGCCCGTTGCCTCCCAAGTTAATCATAACCATCATCATTTGTCGTCTGTAAAATCTAATTATATAAAATTAAGATTTGCTTAGTTAAATATATATATCTATTATATGAAACGAGCTCATATCACAGAGTAAATAGTTCAAATTACATCATCCAATCTTGGAATTCAGTCTATTTGTGAATTTAATATTCATTTCGTAATAGTTAAATAGTTAGAAATGTCAATTGTCGCGATCTCAGGTATCTAATATTTGAGATGTTCATTGAGTTACAATTGGAATTTTGAACTATTACGATGTACACTGAAGATCCAATTTCATTAGATATTTGAAGCGAAGCGATCACTTCGGTACAGGCGGCTTCATAAATATAATAGCTGGCAGATTTTAGCATACCTATAGATTTTAAATGTGTCAATACGAACTTGTGACTCGTTCTGATTTCGCTCGGATAGTCAAAGCCTACGATTTATATAATATAATTAATATTAATTTATTGTGGTTAGAATGATATCAGATTTGTGTTACATTTTTAATGATAAAAGTAACATATTATACTGTTAATAAATAAATAAATGTAACTCTGAAAAACCAACAGAGAAATTTATTAAAAATAAAGAAAAAATTGGATAAGATGTAAGAAAATTATTAATAATCATTACGACCAATTATTGTAAATAAACTTAAAAATTATAGGACTCGTATGGATATATTTCTATACTCGTATGTCGATAAACTGATAAATATACAGTTGATTGAAATTATAAAAAAAGTACATGCTTGAAATGTTAGATTTTTTTAAATGTTAGACCACCAGTCATGAGAAATGGTATATAGATAGATGTGATGACAACGATTATGAAGGTGTTATTAGTGATGCAAAGGGAAATTAGTCATCGTGGCACCAGAAATATAATCAAGATGAATGCATAGATCACGTACTAAAAAAGTTACAACCGACGTGCCTGCAAGAATATATTGAGTCTAGAGAAAGTGAATGAGATCTATTTAAATTCTAGATCTATACAACATTTGCCACTCCATTGTCTTTATCTACCCCATTAGTCTATAGGCGTAACTTACACTTATTTGAATAGAATAGAATAGAATAGAAAATCATTCATTCAAATTACTTTAAGCATTTTTGAATAGGCATAACAATTTTTTATCTACCGCTTATTCGAAAAGCTGTCTCATCACAAGAAGAATAAGCAAGAAACTTGTGTGTTGCCCTTTTAAATAATCCCTGTAAGTTCAGATTTACAAGTCGAAACGTGTGAATACAACTACCAACCAACACTAAGTTATTAGGGTCAAATATAAATACACAATAAGATTAAATCAGTCGTAGTGATAATAGCAGACCAGTCCCTACAAGCAGCACTCGTTCACGAGTATGACGGATGACCCAGCCATCACTGCGTACGACCATATTTTAGGGAGCCCAATGACCCGGCCCACCACGCCGTCCACATGTCTGGACATTTTAGTGAACATGACTACTCATTCCACTCGACAACGTCGTACTTGTTTTTGTACACTATTTTCGTATTTAAATATCTATTTATCACTTAATGGATTTATGTTATTTGGTGTCATTCCGCTACCATTAGCATCTGTTACACAAAACATACAGGTATTCACACAAACTGAATTGTCCATGCATATTATAATAATAATAATAATAATCTCAGGACAATTCACACAGCGCTATCTAGACCCAAGTTAAGCTAGCTAAAGCTTGTATTATGGGTACTATATAACTAAAAATAAGGTTTCTAATGATTCTCATCATAATTTTTAAGCATGTTTATGAGAATTTTCGAACATTAGTTCGTTTCAAATAATCGCAATTTACTGCCTACATCCCCAAGGTTACACGTTACCAACTTGAAATAGCAAATATCTTATATTTATTAGCATTTGGTGTGGGGTTTCGTAAAATAAAAATATGTAATTTAATAAATGCTGGAGCGATGACCTGAGACGTGTAGCAAGCAGCTACTCGATAGAGGTAGTACAGGATCGAACCTTATCTACAAGAGACGCCTATGTTTTCCAGACAATGAACGATCAAAATAACGATGATTGAAGTGCTCCGTGGCTCCGTGAATAAATAAATTTCCCATTTGGCTACACCACCCAAAAAAAAAGTTCGAATGAAATAATAATTTTGTAAAAAAAATTCAAAGAACAACTTATTACTAACCAGTTTTAGAAGTTTATTACTGTGTTGAAAAGTTCACGTTTAGAACTTACACAGAGTTGAGCGTTCTCATTTTAAACAATTTGATTTGTTGAATGAATATTCAGAAAGTAAAGTTTGTTATTCGCAGAGTGCGAGCTTAGCGGCGATAACGGCTCGTGCTCTTAACTTGGAATTGTGCTCAAATTATATTCAATCGCAACTACGTATGTTCAGCGGTTAAGGGATTACGTTATTAATCGACCACAAAAAGAGGAGTTTGTATAGTTATACACTGTTCTTTGATTGATTGGCTATGATTCTATGCCTTTTTTATCGATAGAGATTTTAGCAGTTTTGAAATTATCATTTACATTTCACAATATACAGTTTATAATTACAATATTTATAAGTTATATAAAACGTATCAATAGTTAAAACAATAGCTACTATAAGCTACCATTCATTTAGTTTTAATTTAATTTGATAAAGGCTAACGCCTGATATCTTTTAATGAGCAATATATTTTTATCTTGTTCTATTATGTTATAGGACAGACAATGCTCACGTTTATGAGTGGCACCATAGACTCTACTGAGATTACGCTGAATATAATTATTCAGTCCATGTAAATGGACTCCATTTTCTACGCTAAGTCTCTCATTTGATTCATTGTGTATGTAGAATGGTGGCTAAATTAGCAAGCCAAGTTCCGTCCAGAGGCATTGAAGCTTTCTAGTATTTTCGCAGCGCGCCCTAATAATCATTTTGAGAATTTACGGGCGTTAGGAGTCGACGCGGCGCGGCGGCTATTTTTATTATGATAATAGTCTTTGGCATTGGTGGTCTAACGGATTAGCACACCGCCTTACTTCCAATGTTATGTTCGCGGGTTCGATGCCTTGTATGTACACACATTTATATTCTTGGGTAGAATTCTTTGTAACGATCTGGGTACTTTTTATGTATGTATATTAAGCATGTATTAACAAAAACAGAAATTTAGTACTTTTATCAACTGTCTAGTACCCATAAAACAAGCTCTGATTTGTTTGGAACTAGATGGCGCCATGTGAAATTGTCCAAGTTATTCTTATTATTTATAATGCGTATATTTAAATAACTTTATTTACCAAATAAAATATGGTAGATAGGAATGGCAGACATAATAAGTAAACATTGTATATAAGTGACAATTTATTATGTGGTTGTTATGCTGTCACGTTTTCTTCCTGTTATTATATTAAAGTCTTATATCTACGCTTAGTATATATGTATGAATATTATATGTGATAGCCTTCCTGTCTCTTTATATGTCAAGGTTAGGAGCAATACATGGGTCTATATTTCTGCATGTTGTTTGAAATCATCATACTTACTACCGGAAAACGTCAACAATGGAATTATGGCGCAATAATAAAGCCATATAAAAATGTAATTCGAAATAATTCGCCGCCAACGCAACGCTAAACCGTAATACGGACTTACTCGGCTTCATCATAACTTGCTTCGTCTATTATTAGAATACAGTACCGAATTAATATATTTACTATTCTAGTGTATCTTTGTCTAACCTATTTTGAGCGCAAAGCAATTTGTTTTATAAGTTTTGTTTTTATAGACTATTAGACAAACGGGAGGGGACGCCCTAAGAAAAATAGATGGATTGTGTGAAAAATTATATGAATAAAAGAAGAGTATGCTCAGATATGACGACCCATAGAGAGTAGTGCAAGAGAATGACATACTGCGCCGACCCCAAATAATGGGATAAAGGCAAGGCAATGATGATTAGACAAACGAGCTTGCGACTCAGCTGATAGTAAGTGATTACCGTCGCCCATGAGCACCTGTAATACCAGGCGAATTGCAAGGTGTTACCAGCCTTTTAAGATGAAACAAGCTCTATTCTTGAATGCTTTAATATTGTATCGGTTCGGAAATGCCATTGCTGGAAGGTGATTATACAATGTTATCGTGCTTGGCTAAGAGTTTCTGGAAAAACGCATGGAGAACTGCCATTCATCCAGATGATCAGGGTGGTATTTTCGTGAATTTAGCAGTTGATATTATTAATCTGAACCTTAAAAAGTTTATGGTAGGTTATGTTTAGTTTATGGTATGTTAAAGTGTATGGAAGTTTTAGTCCTTAGAAATGGCAATTCATGAATGATTCATGTGTATAGGCTATGGTATGGTCACCTTAGAGGAAGATAGGCCATCAAGTTATATGAAAAATATTATACAATCACAAACAAACAATATCAGACCACTGTTAAAACTGACAAAACATAGTGACATTTCATTATTACTTGTCGTTGCAAGTAATTTCCTATGACGACCACTAGTCATATCTCAAAGAAAACTTTGTTATTCCAATCAAACTTGTCATCAGTTTATACGGAGACTCTTGAATTTAGTTTGGAATTGAGTCGAAAGTCACTTACAGATGTCATTCCAGTGTGAACGTGTTATTGCATGAGGAGACTAAATAAATCAAAAAGTTTATTATGCAACATAAATTGCTAATAAACAGTCTGCTCACCTCGTGGAAAATACATATTAAACTTACATAGAAGTCACATAGATATCAAAGAAATATTACCCTCAAAGGTAAACTATAAAGAGAGGTTTTTTCGGAGTGACTGAGCTAACAACGTGCAGCCATGCTGCAGGTCCTAGAAAGCTGAGACTTGTGATGTAAAATTCACTGGGAAAGGATTTTTAAACAAGCCGTTTTCAAGAGAAGGAAACATGGAAAAGCACATAAATATTTATATACGCAACTTCGGTATTACTAAATGTAACAATGTTGGGTACTTGATCTATTTATTAAAAATAATGAAAAATAAATTCACTTAGATTTAAACTCGTCATATGTTGTGTGGAAAAATTAGAATGAAAGTTTGTCAGAATAAAATGTAAAATATTCTTTGTTACTTAAGTTTCGTTCTAGTTTGGATATAAATATATTTATTGGAACTTATACATACTTCTATGGAAACAGGTTTATATAAATCAAAATATTATGATACATTCAAAATAAAAAACTGTTTACAATCATATAGTATATTAATATAATCATATATTAATATATGTTCAATTTGGACTCGCACTTTACAGATCTATTTTAAATTATCAAATGATCTTTCGAGTCTGTAGATACATAGGTAATGGTAACGACTGGACCAGTCGATCATGACAAGTACCGACCCGCGTCAATGTTCCATTGATGAGACTGTGACGTGGTTGTTCGTCAAATCGAACGAAAAAGCTCTCCTTGTGTACTAAATTGGTAAAAATAATATTATATGTATGAATAAACGCCGCAGTCCCATTGAAATTAAATATGCTGACGGCTTTGATTGAGGTCTGTACCCTTGGAAAGAAAAGGAAGATTGTGATTTATGATATAAATAAATATTTCTTTGCGATGGCTTTTGATGTCACCGAATCGTGGTAAATGTAACACTTAATTTAAGTTATCAATATTTTGGTTAATATAATCAGACTACTGTTATTTAACGACTATACAAGTAATAAACATTTTGCTTAGTATAATAATTGGACCAATCAGAAGTAGATACTACTATACGTTCTAAACTACTACTTTATAGAAATATGAAACATTTTGTATTTACATATATACTGCATGTAGAAAATACTAAGGCAAACAACCATACTAGCGAATATAAATGATTACATCGTACGAGAATCGAACCGCGACTATCAGAAGCAAGGTAGCGTGCTAAATTACTGGCCCAAGAGGAAACGTAATGTAAGAAAGCACTTTCGAGAGGTTGAGTTGACGATGATTCGCTTCAAAGTAACTTCTTGGTTAATTTTAATAGTTCCATGTGTTTCTATTACCGGATAGTTGGTCAAAAGTACAAATTGACATGCAAAGTTATTTTAATATCGGCCAGTTATGTAACTATAATAGAGATTGAGGTAGTAAATCTGTTCAGCGTTTGCCAAAATCGCAAAACCTTATCCGAAATCTTCTGGAGGAGGCTCTGCGTATTACAGCAGAGCCTCCTGTGTAAAATTAGGTATTACTAATTTATTAGTATCAGCAGTACTAACATAGTACCATCAGCTTAACCATGGCTTGTTGTTACTCCTAGTTACAAGTATAGATAACAAATTTATCACGTTGAGCATCCAACGGCAACACATGCGCTCCAACTTCGCAATTTTCTCATCAAAATTGCGTAATATTACGGAAATATTGTATTTATTGTCAATGCTTTTGATATAAAAATGCTTTTCACCCCTTGCTTTATAAGTTTACCTTTCTCTTCGCATAAATCTTGGAAAATCTTTCCTGCATAGAATATAATATCGTATGCATATAAACAACATTTATTATTTCACTTGAGTACGTCTTCTATTCACTTACTCCCATTTCATATTTTTATGAAAAGCTTTGAAATGTATTTACCTACATAATGACTATACCTATGACATTTAAAAATCACGGTTCAACCGACTTGGCGAATATATTACGCATTTGAGTATAAAACATTGTAACGAGAAATTTATTTTTTATGTTTGTGTTGAATGAATTTACAAAACAATTGACGGTTTTTGAATATTCTTTCAGTTATAAATAGCTACATTATTTCCGATTAATTTTGACAAGGAGTAATACAAAACTAACGGAAGACTGATAAAAATATATTATTACTGGCTGACCAGCGCAACCTCGTCTGCATCACACATACTTATCACTTTCACACATACTTTTCACAGATATTTAGCATTTATGTTTCGTCCAATTTACATATTTATAGTCTGTGTTATTCTGATATATTATATAAGCTATATTACTGTAAACCTTCATCAAAATCCGTTCATTATTTTTTATGTGAAAGATTAACAAAAATCCATCCATTCCCACAAACTTTCGCATTTATAATATTACTAGCTTTTACCCACGACTCGCATTTAATTAATTTTTTTTTTAATAAAAAGTATCCTATGTTCTGTTTAATACCTTTAAAAACGTGTGTACAAAATTGCATGATGATCGGTTCAGTAGTTTGTGCGTGGAAGCGTTACAAATATCCTTACTTTCACATTTATATTATTAGAATAAGGAATTTTGGATTGGAAAAGAAAAACTTAGTTTAAACACCCAATTATGTCTGTCAATATTATGTAATTGTCTCGATTCGTAATTTATAATGCCCATAAGCTGTTTGTAAATTTTTATCCCAAAATACCACCTGTGGGTAGAACTTTGCAACCCTTTGAGAGACTGAACCTTTTGCTTCCAGTTATAATTAACATATTTCAAATTAAAATTAATGTATCATTTATTATACCGTTACGATGGGTTGCGTATCTTACATCAAATATTTTAGAAGTTTCATTTAAATAATTTACTATTTAAATTTTACCTGAGCAATTTGTTTGCCAAGGTTAAAAACGGGGTTGAATGGGTCCACTGTAAACCACATGAGTAACTTATCCATATATCCTCCAATTTAAACATTAGTAATTCTAAGAAATGTATATGTAGTTATATTTGTTAGCAAAACTAAGAGTAATATTATAAACGGAACGTAGGTTTAGTTGTCACTGTTCACGCTTTAATGTCTTAACCAATCAATACGAAATTTCCTACATAAGTAGAATTTGGGGTTAAATAGGCTTTTATCACAGCCCATCATATCAGTCAAGTACCTAGACTAACTAATATAATTTAGAGAAAGAATTTACATTCATATATAGTGTAATTTAAAGAAAGAAAGAAATAGTATGATTTCTAGTAATATTTGGTCGACATGTAATTGGGCTGGCAAACAAGATTACGTCACATCGGACGGTAAGTGGTAAACGTCACCTATATATATGAATAGCACTATATCATCATGTTATTATATGATAACCGTGTTAGAACTACCACATGCCTAGCCATTTTGAAGGACTAAAATGTGATATCCTATAAATTCACTGCCTAATTGGATCCTCCAATAGAAACGTAGCTTAGAAAGTAAACTGTACGAGTGAAATAGGTACGAATGAGCAATCCTCGCAGACGATATTGGTCCCTGCCATGTTGGATTATGTGTTATGATTTCTTTTGCCACAATGTTCTATATACCAGGTATTCATAAAATACATGGGTGATTTGACAACCCTTTTATAGTCGGCTAGAAACAATCGGAACGGAAAAAGCTTTGTCGTCACAAGTGTTTTAAACATATCATTATTTGCTGACCCCTCGCCCCTGGACGGACGTGCAAACAGATTCCTCAGTTTATTGTTTGTCATCGAGCGGTGATCCGTTTGCAAGGGTCACGTATACTAACCTCGCCTGAAGTACTTAAAGGGAGAGGTTTTGGTAAACAAGCACGCCAAATAAGTTGCTTACTTATAGAGTTTATGCTATCAGTGTCGCACAGACATAGATATGAGTACCAGCCACTTTGGTTAGTGACAACAAATAAAAAAAAAACTATGTGCGAAATTACTACGATATGTTTATTATGCTTATTGCGCACCTCGTTGTTACTTCAGGCATTAACTAAAAATCAGTTTTTTTTATACCACGTAGGTGGCAAACAAGCATACGGCCCATCTGATGATAAACGGTTACCGTAGCTCAGCTCCTTGACCAAGAAACCACACTGAGGTATGACATATTTGCAAGCATTGTGCGTTGTCAGATAACACTGTAGCGTACATTTGTATATTGTCTATTTTTAATTTTATTAGCAGTTAGTTATACATTTATTGTTTATCTTCATATGTATTATTAGTTTATATATGGTTACACTTTTGGCACAAATGGTACAAATATATATTTATCTACAACTCTATATTTTCAGCCTGAATTAACCGCCAAGAATGCCTTTATATTAACTGTAAATTTTTCTTCTATAATCTTTGAAGTTACTATTAAATTATCTTCTCTATTTGATAGACAATATTATAGGGCACTGAGGTAGGCCCTAAGGTAGGCCTCTAAAATGGCAATGCATGCAGGGTCGGCCGTCACATGATAGCGTAATCTCCGAAGTAACATTCATGTATATAAGCGACGGTTGCCACTTTCGATCATAAGGTCATCACCATCTGCTTCTTCCTTCTCCCATTTATTTGGGGTAGGCGTAATATGTTTTTCTCTACCATTCAGCTGTTCGCAGTCATCTCATTCTTTACTCCCTTTCTCACCATATCATCTTTCACACAGTCCATCCATCTCTTTTTCGGTCTTCCTCTACCCTTATAACCATCCACATTCATATGTAATACTTTCTCAGGATATGATCTCATCATGATAAGGTCCATCAGCTAATTTTATATAATGGAATGTACTAGTTAAATGTAAATACATAAATATGTGCCCGTAAGTACTAACTTCGAAAACCACTACTTTGAAGATTATTCGGAGGTTCATTTATAAACTGCATTAATTATTTAATGGGCACCATTATAAAAAGGTAGCCGATGTAATTACGTTTGTGTTCAAGCTAACGGTCTCGTGTACGGCATTTTGGTACCGACACGAGGCAACTGTTTGGAAACTCGCCCAGTTGTATTCAAACGTATTTTATAAGCCGGGGTAATCTAATCTTCAAAGGTATGTAAACTTATGAGGGCGAAGCTGTGATTTACGCCAGGTATGTTAAGATTTGATGGCTTCTCTTCCTTTCACTTTTACTGTTGATGTGGATATGAAATAAGCAATAAATAACTCTTTACCAAGTACATAGATGTATACAATCTAAATAATTTATTAGTCGAATCAGATTTCTCTGTCTATCTTCTCTTTTAGAAACCTGATGTGAAGTTCAACTAAGAATCTACTTCAATTGTGAGCTATAACTAGTGCTATTTTTTAGCAAAGGAACGTGACGGTAAGCGATTACCGCTTATGAACGCCCTTTTACAGCTGTATTACGGGTGTGATGCCGGCCTGCTTTAAAGGTATTTGCTATTTCCTTGAAGGAAAAAAAGTCATACCCGTAGACAATTTAGTCTAGTGGCGTGTAATTTAATTACATTATTACCACTCATCTTGGCACTCATTCTCTTTTGTTTTTTTATTGGCATTCTTAATTGTTATATATAGTGGTTAAGATAGAATTAAATTAAGTTTTCAACAGTTTAAGTTTTCTTAGTTATCTAATTTATACAATGTTTAATCAAACATTTTCTTTACATAATAGAACCTCATTACAAAACTCATAACTAACCGTATTTGTGCTGAAAGAAACTAAAAAAGTAACAACATGTTAATGGAGTATATGGTAGGTAAAGGTACTTACGGCAGTAGGACTTTTCTTGCTACGGTTGGAGGAAAAATGTTCAATTACTTCCCAGTTGGATTTCTTGGGTGCGGGAGTATCTGCGGGGGACGGAGAGGCGCGGGGGGCCGCGGAGGGGGTGCTTCGGCCGGAGTCGTCAGTACCTCGAACTGGGGTCGCCGCTGAGCGCAGGGAGGCGCATCGGCGACCGCGCAGGGCATCCTGCAGGGTTAATGCAATCAGTTTAGGATCGGAGGAATTTTTTTTTATTGGGTTGTTTGGGCTTTTGTCACGTGCTTGGACCTGTAGCACTGCGACCTACATAGATCTATTGTGCTCGCCCTTTTCCAGAGTTCACTACCTAGACCCGTCAGGTAGCGAACTTTGAAAAAGGTCTGAGGATCGGAGGTAACGTGCGTGTGATCGTGGAGACTTTAAAGTAACCAAATCAATAATCTAATAGGTAATTATTAACAAGCGTTTCAGGTTAATGACGTCATCACGATCTTAGTCAGATTAGTTAGTTCGATCACCTCGTGGATATGTCAGAGTATACTGTAACAAAAAAAGTGTTAAATTTACCGATTTAAGGGTTTTATAAGTGCAATAATAAATTAAGCCCCATATACATATAATTAACCGTCTTGTCGTTGCATAATAATCATAGATTATACATATGACAGTATCAATAACATTCATTACAGAAATGGTTAAAGGACTGTAAAGATACTTACAAAATGTAATAACAGTTAATTTGTATACATAAATAATTTGTTATTGTTATGTAATACGACCGTAAATAATGTAACGACGTATATTATCAAAACAAATATAAAACAAAAATCATTTATACATATAGGACATTTTAGCCGGCAAAATTAAAAATTAAGAGGCTGGAAGGTTTCAGAATTTTTTACACAAATTTTGTGACTAGACCTTGTTATATAATATCACATATGTGACCAATTCCTGACCAATTCAACAAGCACAACGAAGATGTAACGATATGGATAGCCTTTTGGCACAAAAGTCTTGTATTTCTAGTATATATTATTAAAAAACAAAAGAAATAATTTAATCAAAAATAATTTATTCAAGTAGGATATTTTAGCCGTTTATGGACGTCAAGGTTTTTGGTCATAATATTTTTTCCCTAACGTCCAGTTCAGTATACAGATTCTGTAAGAACTGGCAAGAATCTCAACTGAATTTCTTTTTTGTACTTATGTATCTATGTCTAACATTAAATAAAAATCCCGTTGATGATCAGCTGCCACTGTACGTTTGTCACTCGAGTATATTTATTATTGTATATTATATCTATAGAATACAACCTGCCACTTTGCTTGGCGTTTGTGGACTATGAAAAAGCCTTTGATTCGATCGAGACGTGGGCTGTGCTACAGTCTCTCCAGCGGTGCCAAATTGACTATCGATATATCGAAGCGTTGAAATGTTTGTATGAAAACGCCACTATCTCAGTTCGCCTCCACGACCAGAATTCGAAGCCTATCCAACTGCAGCGAGGTGTCAGACAAGGCGATGTCATATCGCCAAAGCTGTTTACCGCTGCGTTGGAAGATGTCTTCAAGCTTCTGGACTGGAGCGGGCTGGGCATCAACATTAACGGCGAGTACATCAATCACCTTCGATTTGCCGACGATATCGTGGTCATGGCTGAGACCCTGGAAGACCTTAGCAAAATGCTCGAAGACCTCAGTAGAGTCTCACAAGGAGTAGGTCTTAAAATGAACATGGACAAAACGAAAATTATGTCAAACGTCCATGTCGTACCTGCTCCCGTAAAAAAATCGGAGATTCTACACTCGAAATTGTCGATCACTACGTATACTTAGGGCAAACTATCCAGCTAGGTAGATCCAATTTCGAGAAAGAGGTCAATCGTCGAATCCAACTCGGATGGGCAGCGTTCGGGAAGCTCCGATATATCTTTTCGTCCAAATTTCCGCAGTGTCTCAAGACGAAGGTTTACGACCAATGCATGTTGCCAGTGATGACTTACGGAACAGAGACGTGGTCGCTAACTATGGGCCCCATCAACAAGCTCAGAGTCACTCAGAGGGCAATGGAGAGGGCTATGCTCGGAGTTTCTCTGCGTGATCGAATCAGAAATGAGGAGATCCGCAGAAGAACCAGAGTGTCCGACATAGCCCGAAGAATTGCGACTTTGAAGTGGCAATGGGCAGGGCACATAGCTCGTAGGACAGATGGCCGTTGGGGCAGTAAAGTCCTCGAGTGGCGACCACGGACCGGAAGACGCAGCGTGGGAAGGCCTCCAGCAAGGTGGACCGACGATCTGGTCAAGATCGCGGGAAGGCATTGGATGCGAGCAGCGCAGGACCGATCGTCGTGGAGATCTTTGGGGGAGGCCTATATCCAGCAGTGGACGTCTTCCGGGCTGCGATGATGATGATGATGATGATATTATATCTATATAGATTATATCAACCTATTCAAAAATTTTGTACCTCTAGCCATAAAAGATCCATTGACGTTTTTTAAACGATACTTGCAAGTTAGCAGCAAGTTTGTCTTCAAATCCAGTATTAATGTTATGAATACGGGCGTTTTGGAAATAAGTGAAGATTTAGCGTGCGGTGCATAATTTTCTTTTATGTATATTATTACGTGTACCCTATTTAATTTGTCTTAAATATTTGATGGGTCTTATATATGTAATGTTATTAAAACCCTTCAAACACAGCTTGTTAATTATGTTCAATAATAAATAGCCACGTGGGTACGTGAAGATAATCATCGAGGTAAACGTACATCGCCTCGGGTAAATTGTCGTATATTAATTTACTTAATTAATTTAGAGGTATTTATTTACTTCACCAAGTATTAAATGTCTGTTCCACCCAGCACTGTACTAGTATCAAGTAGAATTAATAATCTATATTCAAATGAACTACTTATTACTGACGAACTCTATGGTCTAGCGGTTCACACCGCTTTACGTCCGATGGTAGCGGGTTCGATTCCTGGCACGGCACAAACATTTGTATTCATGAGTATAATTGTTTGTATCAGTCTGGGTGTTTTCTATGTATAATAAGTATTTAAAATATCCATGCATTTGTATCAGTTATCTAGTTTATAACTGATACAAATGCATGGATATAGCTAACTAGCTGTAGCTAGCTTAACTAGGGTCTAGATGGCACTTTGTGAATTGTCCTGAGTTTATTATTAGTTTTCGATGGTCGCGATTTCCCATGGCATTTATATTTGTGAGCGAAGGATGATATATATAAATATTATTGTATAATGGGCTGGTAAATATAATTAAGGAAAGATGGTTTATAGGAAGAAAGAATATAATTGGGTGTACAAAACATAAATAATATATTAAGAGATGCGTCGTGTACAATACTCATGAGTATGATTGTTTGTAACATATTTTGTTTCTTTGTATAATAATGTATTTAAGTATTTCTATCAATTGTCGATAACACAAGCTATGCTTTTTTATTTTAAAAGAAGTTACGATGGTTTTATGTCTATACAGTTATTGCCAAACTGCTCGAGTTTGTCAGCGAATACAGACACATTTTTTTCATAATGTAATATTGATATATTATTATACTATGTCATTTTATACATACTTTAACTACAATATATACTAGTCACTATTAGATAACTGCTACTTAGTGTATACATAATATACCGCTTTCCTAGTTTTATTTCTATCTAGCTATTCCCGCGACTTCGTTCGCGTGGAATTTAACTTTATTTTTCCAAAATAAAAGTATTCTAGGTTACTCCTTATTACATCAGCTACCTGCCAATAAAAGTCCCGTCAAAATCGGCCCAGCCATTTCAGAATTAGCCGGAACAAACAGACAGAAAGACAGAAAATTTAAAAAAAGTTATTTTGGTCTATGTGCTATATTTATATTCATATGCATCTAGTAAGAATCGGTTATTTCAATATTACAAACAGACAGTCCAATTTTATTTATATGTATAGATGACGACCATTCATTTTAAATACTTTTTGAAAATCATTTTCGATAAAAAAAATTATTCAATATTCTATTATATAACGTAGTTTGTCTCATTGTCTTGGTTAATTTGAAAATTTTACTATGTATTTATTTAATTTGTTATCACTGTTTACATTCACTGGAAGATTGGTGTTATTAATAAGAAATTCGCGGTAATTAGAAGACTATGACGCTCGACTCCTTTTTCTTCGACATATATCATTCATTAAACCAATTAGCTTATTTAACTAATTCAGAAACGGAAATTCATTTAATTAAACGCCAATTAAACTTGGTCCCATTAGTTGAACCGTATATAAGTGATGTAAGACACAGTATTAAGATATTGTTTAGGAATAAAATTCTAAATTCAATTATACTTTTCTACATTATTTCCAATGTTATCATATTAGTTACTAATGACGACTTTATCTGCATGTTTATAATACCTCTTTTTTTTTCGGACTATTTTAATACTGTTGGCCGCAGCTGGCCTTTACAGCTTCACCGGACGATAGAGAGCGAGTTCAGATGGCAAACCTGCGGAAGGACTTATGGAACGGCTGAAGGCCAATTCCACTGACATACGGGCATCGCCAGGTGTTCGAGCCTTGGCTCAGGCTGTGGTAATTTCGATTTCCATTTGAATTGGGTGGGGGATCGATCGGAGGAGACCATAATATATCGTAATATAAAACAGTGTCTTTCTCTTACATAAGTCTTCTTTAAACTTTAAACTTTTTGTATTATATCATCATCATCATCATCATCGCAGCCCGGAAGACGTCCACTGCTGGACATAGGCCTCCCCCAAAGATCTCCACGACGATCGGTCCTGCGCTGCTCGCATCCAATGTCTTCCCGCGATCTTGACCAGATCGTCGGTCCACCTTGCTGGAGGCCTTCCCACGCTGCGTCTTCCGGTCCGTGGTCGCCACTCGAGGACTTTACTGCCCCAACGGCCATCTGTCCTACGAGCTATGTGCCCTGCCCATTGCCACTTCAAAGTCGCAATTCTTCGGACTATGTCGGTCACTCTGGTTCTTCTGCGGATCTCCTCATTTCTGATTCGATCACGCAGAGAAACTCCGAGCATAGCCCTCTCCATTGCCCTCTGAGTGACTCTGAGCTTGTTGATGGGGCCCATAGTTAGCGACCACGTCTCTGTTCCGTAAGTCATCACTGGCAACACACATTGGTCGTAAACCTTCGTCTTGAGACACTGCGGAAATTTGGACGAAAAAATATATCGGAGCTTCCCGAACGCTGCCCATCCGAGTTGGATTCGACGATTGACCTCTTTCTCGAAATTGGATCTACCTAGCTGGATAGTTTGCCCTAAGTATACGTAGTGATCGACAATTTCGAGTGTAGAATCTCCGATTTTTACGGGAGCAGGTACGACATGGATGTTTCACATAATTTTCGTCTTGTCCATGTTCATTTTAAGACCTACTCCTTGTGAGACTCTACTGAGGTCTTCGAGCATTTTGCTAAGGTCTTCCAGGGTCTCAGCCATGACCACGATATCGTCGGCAAATCGAAGGTGATTGATGTACTCGCCGTTAATGTTGATGCCCAGCCCGCTCCAGTCCAGAAGCTTGAAGACATCTTCCAACGCAGCGGTAAACAGCTTTGGCGATATGACATCACCTTGTCTGACACCTCGCTGCAGTTGGATAGGCTTCGAATTCTGGTCGTGGAGGCGAACTGACATAGTGGCGTTTTCATACAAACATTTCAACGCTTCGATATATCGATAGTCAATTTGGCACCGCTGGAGAGACTGTAGCACAGCCCACGTCTCGATCGAATCAAAGGCTTTCTCATAGTCCACAAACGCCAAGCAAAGTGGCAGGTTGTATTCTTCGGTCTTCTGAATTACCTGCCGCAGCGTATGAATGTGGTCTATGGTACTGAAGCCTTTTCGGAACCCGGCTTGTTCGGGAGGCTGGAAGTCGTCAAACCTGCGCGCGAGACGATTCGTGATGACTCTCGAAAACAACTTATAAACATGGCTCAGCAGTGTTACGGGTCTGAAATTCTTCAGAAGCGATTTGTCTCCCTTCTTGAAGAACAGAACCACTACACCCCTTTGCCATGCTTGAGGCGTTTTGCCCTCGAGGATGACGGAGTTGAATAGCTTCTGGAGGATTCGTAGAACAGGTCTACCTCCAGTCCTCAGAAGCTCAGCAGTAACTCCATCATCGCCCGGCGCCTTGTTGTTTTTAAGTTGTTGTATTATATATATATTTTTTTATCATTTTGTACATAATTGTATATGTAATTGTATTTTCTGTGAGAGGAACAATAAAGAGTTTCATTCATTCATTCATTCATTCATTCATTCATTCTTTAAAAATAAACAAACTAAACTAAAGGTTTAAAACTAAACAAACAAACTAACATTCGCCTTTATTTCTTATGATTTCATCATACAAGCTACCGCGGCGATACCTCTATAAAATATTTTCTATTAATGAAAGAATTAAAAAAATATAGTCCAATATTTATTAAGTTCATCCACTACGAATAAAAATGCAATAGATTTTCTTTATAAACACAATTTTAAATAAAACGAGAGCAATTAGCGACAACAAGAAGCTTGTTTGCTCGATGATCAGATAAACGATAGAACTGCGTCGATAATCGGTTTGAGTTAAAAGGTTTAATATTTGCAGCGTCGCTCTCCGTACTTGTTTTGTTCCGTTTAAATTAGAAAAGGATATTATATCGCGCTGCATAATTGTCTGTGGTAGCTTTTATTGTACTTTCCATTTGATTTAAATAGAAAGAAAGACAACATTATGACCTTTATGATACAAAAAAGTACGTTAATTTGTATTTCTAATAAGTTTCTCTTCTGTAAAGGAAATACCGATACTAAACCAAAATAAATCCAATAATCCGCTAGGCTCGTCTCCAGCGAAACAAATTTCTTTATATATTTTTTTAATCACAGTATAGTTTTAACCCCTATACATTTGAGGTGTCGCTCTAGTTTAATTTATTTATAAACAGTACCCTAAAACTCTAGTTTGCCCTTTACTATATAAATTAGAATAGAAATGAAATTGAGTACTTCTCTATTATAATAAACTGAATAGAAATACTTTTTAATTGTATTTTTTTTTAATTATACCGTCAGGAAATTTTATTTGGAATGTTAGAAAAATAAGTAAGAAGCTACCATGTTGCTCTTTTAAACAAATATTGTATAATACTTTTAAGTACAAATCCAGAAGGAAATAATTTAGAAAAATATTCGCTGATTTATGACAAACTAATTGATTACGGACAGTTTTATACGAGGAATATACATAGCTATACAAGTACTGATATAACAGCAAACATTCACGACTTCCTTTGGAATGTGAACTTATATTATTAACAAAACTTTTATATTGTATATGTATTTTTTAGAGTTTAATATATAATTTATACTATATTTAAAATGTTGCTAACTTATAAAATATTATATAATACACAATAAAGTTTGGTCTATCAGGTACGACTAGACAGAATCATCAAAATCTGTTTAGATTTAGCTATAATGTTGATAAATACACATGTCCAAATGAAGTATATAGAAAAAAGGTGCGTGTTCGTTGATGTTAAAAGAATTGGTACTATTTATACTAAATATTTTAATTAACTGTCATGTTAGCTTTGTGGCTTTATCTCGGAGTAATCACACAAAAGTGAAATAGAAAACAATGTCCAAAACAGGGCTTATCCCCGAGCTACCCGGGCGCCGGATGGTCCACTAATTATCAAACTTTGCGAATTACCTTCCTAGATGTTCAATATTTATAAAGCATTAATTAAAGTTTTGTATTATAACTATTTAGCAGTTATAATCATTTGAAATTATTTTCCTGGCTCTTCCTGGTACGAACATTAATCGTTGTATATTACGTATCCTAAAAGAATGGATCCATCATCCTGTTATACATAAAATTTGTGTATCTATGTTAATTATCATCTCCTCCACCTAGATTTGGATTACATTTTTTCTTTTTGAAAATAATTGTGCCTGTATATCAATTGATTTCTGTATGATTACATTTAATTTGGATTCGATACATGACGTTACTATTCCGGGCTAAAAGGACGTCTATCGGGTACGCTGATAGTTTCTTAAGACTACTTTCTTTTTATAAGCGCGAGTACATCTAGAATTATGTAGGTTCCGAATAATTATTGTAGATTTTTTTTTCCTTTTTAACTCCTTACTTGTTTCTAACGTTCATAACATTATACGAGCTAATAAAGTATGTGCGGGTGAAGTGGAATCATTATAATAATATAATAACAGTAATAGCGGGGGAACGGAGGTTGTTAGTAATGTGGAATAATAACCCCAATGTACCATTTCAGCTAGAGCTAGATCACCACCTTCAGATGGACCATCACCATGAATTTACTATGAAGAGCTAACTGACTTGACCTCATACTCATCTTATCATCCTCCACTGATCTATACATATAAATGAAATTGGACTGTCTGTGTGTAATATTGAAATAACCGGTAAATGCGGTACACACACCAAAATATATTTTTTATCGTTTTTGTCTGTCTGTCTGTTTGTTCCGGCTCTCTGAAATGGATGGACCGATTTTGACAGGACTTTATTGGCAGGTACCTGATATAATAAGGAGTAACTTAGGCTACTTTTATATGAGAAAAAAAAATATTTTAGATAAATAATGTTAAATTCCACGCTGACGTCGCGAGTATAGCTAGTCAGACATAAAACATATTTTATATTAGTATTCCTTACATGGCCATGATAAGTATGAATCACTAACTCTGAACACTGTTTACTTATCAGTACTGCATTGAATTGTAAACAGAAAGGAAAACCCCGTACTATTTTAAGAAAAGATTAAAAACTGACTCGATAGGTGTCAATTGCACTACCTCTGTTTGTAATTTATCAATTCATTATCAATAACTACTTACCTTACTACGTTAATATTCCATCTAAATAAAACAAAAACTAATTGACTACAAAACACACATACTACACACTAAAAAAATAAACAAACATACACTAAAAAAATAAACCAAATACACAAAGTTGAATAGTTTATTAAGAATTAAATATATTTTTCTATAATAATTACCTTATTTACTATTATTATGTAATATTATGTTATCTGTGCTATTACGAAGGCATCGGTGGCGTAGCGGTTTACACACTGCGTTACTTCCGATGGTTGCAGGTTCGATTCCTCATTACAAATGTTTGCACCGTACGAGGAATCAATCAATTCAAGAGTATTCGTATCGGTCTGGTTATAGTTTATGTATATTAAGTATGTATTTACTAAAAAAAATATCTAAGTCAATTGTCTAGTTGTCTACATCTACTACACATAATACAATTTCTGCTTACCGTGGGACTAGATGGCGCTGTGTCCATTGTTCAATATTATTACATATACGAGATTGTTGATAATCTAACATAAGTAATAATGGATTTGGATTAGCGAATAATTTTCCATTTTCATTACAAAAGCGGCGACTATATGCAAAACTATTACGCGTTTGAGAATTACAGCATTCATAGTTTCTAAAATATAAAGCTGCAATGGACATGTTTGGTTAAGAACGCTGAAAACAAATTAAAACTTTCAGTTGAAAAAATTGCAGCACTTTTACTCGACTCAGCTAAAGTTAAATTTGCTTATTCTGCTTATTAGGTGTGAACTGTTTTTTTATTGAGAATTAACATCTCTGTATATTCTGTATTATTTAGTATATGTATATTATATAAAAATCAGTAGTAAACATAGCGAGTATTGTGGTCGAATTATTTACTACATCGTTTGTGCGTTTGATTTTAATAGATTCAAAATAACTACACACTTGTATTGTATGTACATACAATACATTCAGTTAGAAGTGTATGTAACATATTTAGTTATTTTGTATGTTGTATTATTTTTGTTATTTTGTATTATTTCTGAATTCTGAATCTCCGGTGATAGATACACACTTACATATCAAAATTAATCCATCTGACCCCAAATGATTCTTTAAGTATCCTAGATTCAAAATATACCTAGCGCATATACCTAACAATGCCTTTACTGCCTACACCATAACCGTCCTGGAAGTATTATGTTATTTTGTATGGTATACCGATATAATGACGATCTCGGTGGTCTAGCGGTCTAGCACACCGGTTTACGACCGATGGTCGCGGGTTCGATTTCTCGAACAAACGATTTTTCGGCACAAACATTTATATTCACGAGTATGATTGTTTGTCTTCGGTCTGGGTGTTTTCTATGTGTAATATGTATTTATTTACAAAATAAAAATGTATCCATGTATTTATATCAGTTGTCTAGTACCCATAACTCAAGCTCTGCTTAGCTTGGGACTAGATGGCGCTGTGTGAATTGTCATGAATACAAATGTTTGTACCGTGCGAGGAATCGAACCCACGACCATCGGATACTAAAGCGGTGTGCTATGTAAACCACTAGACCACCGAGGCTGTCAAATACTTTCAATTTCCCAACTTTACAGAAAGATTGTGATTGGTGTTATACCTGTTCTATATGGCAGGTTTTAATCGATTTGATATGTAGCGGTCCCACAGAGATTATTTCAGTTTTCTTATGCATGAATAAGAATGCATATGTCTGCGTTACCTTTTATTATAATAATATTATTTTTACCGTCCTGGATAATTCATACAGTGTCATCTAGACCCAAGTGAACTCTAGTTTGCGCTCTGGCGTGTGTTATAGATATTAGACAACTGATACAACTCAAATATTTTTTTTTGTAAGTACATACATAATCGTCATCGTTACACAGTAGAAAATAAAGTCGCTTGACGCTGTCTGTCCCTATATTTATAAATCTTTAAAACTACGGAACGAATTTTGAAGCGGTTTTTTAATAGACAGAGTGCTTCTACAGGAAGGTTTATATGTATAATTATGTACACTTATGTACTTTATGTACACCCGGTCGAAGCCGGAGCGAGTAGCTAGTACCTATATATATAAAACAACTAGACCAATAGAAACAATCATACTGTTTATTTATAAAAATATCAAATACGCGACCATCGGAAGTAGGCGGTGTGGTTCGTTTCCTCACACGGTACAAACATTCGTATTCATGAGTATGATTGTTTGTATCGGTTTGGGTGTTTCTTATCTAATCTATATAATATACTAGCTGTGCCTGCGGAAATTTTAATAAAAAATATAGCCTATATGTTATTCTGATGCATAAGCTATATTACAGTAAAGTTTTATCAAAATCCGTTCAGTAGTTTTTGCGTGAAAGAGAAACAAACATCCATACTTACAAACTTTCGCGTTTATAATATTATATATATATTAAGATTAAGATGAATTTCACAAAAAAAAAACTATTTCTTCATAGCAGTTGCCTAGTACCTATAACACAAACACTGTTTAGCTTGGGATTAGATGGTTAGGCGATGTGTCTTATGCTACTATTGGAATTTTAAAGCAGAGCTTTTAATAAAGTTGATTAATAATATAGTTCGTTCAAATAATTTTATCATAAGTTTAAGGCA
Source organism: Achroia grisella (assembly GCF_030625045.1). Taxonomy (NCBI): domain Eukaryota; kingdom Metazoa; phylum Arthropoda; class Insecta; order Lepidoptera; family Pyralidae; genus Achroia; species Achroia grisella. Next base: position 1,391,819 of record NW_026712977.1, on the reverse strand, counting down.
CTAAAAGCGAAAGTTTAAAAGTAATTTTAATAAAGATTCTCAATTCCGCCAGATTCGATCTTATGACCTTTAAAATCGGGGTGGCAAAGCACTAAGCAATGTTGGCTTCTGCTTTAATATTCCTACTAATCCTTACGCCTGCCTAATAGAGATGATTAGAATTTAATCAGCGGTTGTCATAGTAACCGAATTGTAATTACAGCTCTGGAAAGGACACAGCCCAAGGCTACCATGCGATGGAGCCGCTCTTATTAATAATAGAAGATTTTTAAGTGTCAGAAAGAAACTACGGAAATAACTTAAAATTAGTAAAATTTTGTATTTACAGTCGTGAAAAAAAAAAGTTTTAACCCTATCTTTTGATATAGTATATAAATTCGTTTACGTAAGAAATTGTATAAAATGAACGTTTAGTTTGCATACGCATTTTTATTATTTGAAAAGAGTTCGGAATACGAGACTTATGAAATACTGCCAATAGTAAAAGTCCTTGCAAGGTTTAAATATCGATCGAGTATGTTTAAGCTTAAAATTAAGCATAAGAAAATAATAATATCAGGTGATGAAAGCAAACTTCATTTAATAAATTTAAAATTAATTGACACTCTGCCGGTCTTGGTGGTCCAGCGGATTGGCAGATTTCTTTAATTCTGATGGTTTCGAGTTGGATTCAAACATTCAATATGAATACTTGTGGGTATAGATGGCGCTATGTTAATTGTAAAGGCAATAAAGAAATAATTCTGATATATAATTAATATCATCATCACTTAACTATACTTGCAATCTGGATCAATATTGATTACCCTGCCACATTTATCGGAGATTCATATTTTATCAATACAAAACTGGGTCACTAACTATTTTATTATTACCACTACAATTGCATTACTGATTATACAATCAGCATGCAATTGACGACCTCGATAGTCTACGGGTTTAGTATATCTCCTAACTTCCCATGGTCGCGGTTCGATTCTTCGCATGATTTAAACATTATTTTTCCGTTTTGACGTCAATGCAGTGATTACACAGACAATATCAATGTATTAGTTTTTGAATATTATATTATATGTATGTTAGTCTATAAGGTGTTTTTAATATGGGCCTAGTTGCCTGAAATAAATAAATAAATAAATAAACATTTGTTTTCACAAATATTGATCTTAGCTTTATCTATGTAATATTATGTATGTACTTAAAAAACTATTTAATCAATTTTAATATTTGTTCAGTGATCATAATACAAGCTCTGCTTGTCTTGGGACTGTTGAATTGTCTTGTGTTATTACTATTATTATTTCAATAAAAAAATTATGAAATTACAAAAAAACCTAACATTCATCTTTCGTTGACCCACAAAATAATACGGGAGTCTATTAATTGGGAGTTCTTCAATAATATTATATAGTATTAAATATCTCATTTATATGATGTGTATAAAATTATATAAATTTAAATCACTTGATTTATACAACTGTTTATAAAGTAGATTAATTGAACTTAAAAATCCATCTAAAAATATAATATCTAAACCTCATTATCTTAAAACAAAATCAATTATTTAACATTCATTTCCAAGTAAGATAACTTTGAATTCAGATGTTTCTGACCTCTTGTTCATCTGTCCGTCCCCCTACCTCCCTTTTGTGTGCTAAGTACAATACCAACGATATCCATTGGGAGATATTTTTTTTTTCAGTTTGCAAACCTCACTTCCATTTCTGCAATGTAACAATGGGTTTCCTTGCCATTGAAATATCAAATAATAGTTGTAATCGATAATAGAGATATAGTTTTTAAGAACTATAGGACGCTAGATATTTATCTATAATTGCTATATTTTCTAATTAATTATGCTAGTATAATATTACAATTAGTATCCATTTTATACACAATTTTAAGTGATGTCAATTAAAATTAATTTCAATTGTCAAATGACTTCAAAAAGAATGTCGAGTTACAACATACATATGTAATATATTATTAGATTATATTCCTAATAACATAATTCGTCATAACATTACTGTAGGCATAATAATAAAGAAAAATAAGAGAATAATTGAAAATAATGGAAGGTCGATAGAATATTCATGTTTCTGACAACACACTAATGAATTCACCGATGTACGAATAAATTTGGAGTTATAAGACAATACGTAAGGGAGGAAAAACAATAAATACAATTGTTAGGTTAATGGTCATTTATTTAAAAGAAATTCAGGTACTTATATTCAGATATAGAGGTATATATATAATATCCTAACGTCCAGTGCAACCGGCACTAGAGGTATTGTAGCCCAGGTCTCAACTTGGGGCGACTATTTGCTCCACTAATTTGTAAAGGCTTTTGGACATCCTAAGTATGTATCTGTTTACCCCATAGAGGACCGGCGTGATAATATATATGCATATTGTAACACAATTATTAAAACTGCATAATGACGAGATCGTAAAATAACATCTAGATATATAATTTTTTTGTTAAAATCGCATAATGGTAAAAGCTGAGTAACAAGATTGTCTGAATTGCTTTTATATCTTTATTTTCGTATTTATTTATTCTAAAAAATGTGATAAATTCTGTATACGAATCCATATAATAATGCTCTTGGGAGCCTTACGTCTCGATACGTACATTCAACAGATTTATCTCAAGGTACTGTATATTATATAGTGCTATCTGAGCACTATTGGGTAGCAATAAAGGGCGATAAAGTTTTGGCCTCTCCTTTAGAAGACACGGTGCTCGTAAGATGAATCATAGGTGAATCGGAAATTGGACGTAACGTAACAACTTGCCCGGGTATGAGTTAATGCTTATGTGAGAAAAGGTACATTCGAGGTACATCGACATCGATAACTGAAAAAAGAGTAACAGTTCTATTATTATTATAAATGTTATTGATTATTTAATAACATCGCCTTCAAGGTTATTAAATCCTATATGAGGTATTGAAAAAATTCCGAACATAGAAGCCAGAGTCGTTTCAATTTTAAAAAAAGTAATTGGGTATGGAGTGTTAAACGAGATTAATAATTGGAAGCAATGTTCTATACCACTGAGTACATTACTAAGATACAAAGTGTCTATGATTTTATTTCATAATATAATTTTTATTCTATACTAGCTTTACCCGCGACTTAGACCGCGTGGAAATTAACTTTATTTTTTTAACTTAAAAGAATATTTCTAAAAAAAATAAAAAAAGCCTAAGTTACTCCTTATAATTCATTCATTCAGCTACCTGCCAATAAAGGTTCCGTTAAAATCGGTCCAGCAATTTCAGAGATTAGCACGAACAAATAGACAGACAGACAAAATTTGCGAAAAATGTTATTAAAAAATGCATGTAGTAAAAAAGGTTATTTTAATACTAGAAAAAGACACTCCAATTTTATTTATATGTATAGATTACGATTAATTTATTTTTTTTAAAAACCCGATATTTGTATTCATGATTGTATCGGTCTTGGTGTTCCCAACGTATCATATATTTAAGTATGTATTTAAAAAAAATATATTATTATTTAAATCTAATACCCATAATACAATCTCTGCTTAGAATGGCGCTATGTAAATTGTCCTTTTATTGTATTTTATCGACGTCTAAAATAAATTTCAATATGTACTAATATCGTAGAATCCGTATTTAAAGAATACGTATGTAAATGGTAATATTAAGAAAAGATAATTTTCTTAATTTGCAGAGTAAATACACTGGGTCAATTTACATAAGTAATTTTACTTAAATATGGTATATTAGTGGTTGGATCTTTCTCTTAGGTATAATAATATTATATACATCGTTTGTTTTATTATTTGCGTAATACGAGTACAAACTACTTAGACCAGGATACAATGTAAATATTCTATATGAAAATATTGCATACTCGTGTAGGAAATTCAATAACTTTCGCCACTGTTAAGGCGCAATAAGAAAACGAACGAGTGGAGTTACTTCCTCAATTGTAATATCAATAAAAATGTTAGACATATCTAAAAATCTGCACATAACAAGTAATATATATTTATCTTAAGAACAATATCAATTGAGTGTACTCTGGGGAGATGCTGCCGGAATTCCGTTGTGCTTGACAATTGAAGCGTGACAACATCGTTGTTATATTAAATGTAGGACAGGTGTGCTTTTGTAGAACATCCGAGATACCGTACCTTTGTTCATCACGGGCGCAGCCAGATTGGAGACACGAACTATTTGATGATTCAATAAACTCTGATTTTTCTTAGAAAATCTCGTATTGATTCTTTTGTATCGGAAAGGTTTAGGTCCATGTTGAATGGAACAGCCTGTGTAAACATAAGTGATTTTTTTACGTTTACTTGCATCTGAATAGCATTCTGTTGGTCATACCGTTTTATTCTCAATCTGCAGTTCTGCAGTATTTGAGATTTTTAAAATTGATTGAGTAGTTTAACGACAAGGGGAAATTAATTAAAATTAACTATATATTATTAGTCATCTGTTACATTCTTAGATTTTCTTTCAAGAATAATATACTTCATACTGTGACAAAATATGTATGTCATATATATTTTCTGTCAACCATAACTTTCACAAAATATTAATCCTCTCATAAGAAGAACAATCGAGTATATTGATTTCGGTGAGAGTGCTCTAAAAATCCCCAATTATCTTCAATTTCATCTAGCTCAATTAGGTTTTATTCTGTACATGTATACTCCCATATATTTTGATAATAATGGTCCAATAACCAATAATATAAGTAAACATATTTATCTCTGAAAAATATTACCGTCAAACTCACTTTGGATCCCATATCAAGCAAATGTAATAATATTATTACTTGCCGAGTATAAGTTCGTGGCCGCATGTAACTTAGTACAGTTTACCAATTTATTATGAAATGGAAACGGGAAAATTGAAGCATATTTATTATATTAGATGGATATTTAGATTTTGTAATTTATCTAAATGGTCTGTATTACTTACTCGTCGTTTCTACTTACTTATGTATGGGTTTTTCTTATTATTCAGATCCTATTATTGTGTTACTAAAATAGATAACAAGCTGCTGTCATAACATAATTGTAATATTAATGAAAGTTCTACATGATTATATTTTTATTTCACGTTTTATGCATTACTACTGTCTTCTAGGTTGAGGCGGATTTAGCATGTTCAGAACAATATTACAAAATTAGATAATTTTAAATTTATATTACTATTCAGTTATTATGTTTTTGCGGCAGTTTTTGCTACGTTTAATATATTAGCAGTGCCCGCGGTTTCACGCGCGCTAAATTTCAATATATAAATTCCAATATAAAATATAGCCTATGAGTTATTCTGATGTTTTATAATATTATTAAAAAGTTATAATGTTGCCAAATTATTATTTTTATTGTTTACCCAATTTAAATGTAGTATTATCGTATGAATCGCAATTAGAAACATCATTGTTAGCATTCATACTTACAAAAAATATTGTATCGTACCTTGATATGAACTCGCTTATTAATTTAAATATTATTTAGAACGTAAAATTACTAATAATTTTACATACATTTCCATAAAATAATTGATGATGATGTTTAGAAAACAAATCAGAAGTCAATTGTAGTTAAATTAATTATTGATAATTAACGTCGAGTTACCGCTAAATAACTATTATATTTATCCTTGACGACTCAGTCTAGTCTGTACATTGACATTGAAAGTCTGTAACTATAATCTCGGTAGGTCAATGTTATTTCAAATGTCTTAATATGTATTACATATTTGTTAAAGTTTTTTTTTTATACTACTATGATGGCTAAAGAGCAAATTTTAAAAAGTTGAGCATCTACTGTCGACCTGTATGACATCAGGCGCTAACGGATCATCTCTCTATTATACAGATTGCGTAGCAGCAGTAATAGCATTCTAAAGATACTATGCAATAAATTTGACAGGCCAATACATTTTTTTGGATTCAAATTGTTACAGGGGCGATTAAATGATAAAATATATACTTATATGTATGGTAACACAGACTAAGTAACATTGTTACTAACAAGTTGGATCTGAGTAATCTGAATGTAATTATATTAAAGATAAAATGGGAGAGGATTTTAGTCACCGGGTTCGTGAGTTGTAGTGAGGGAGCGATAAAGAAGACATACATTCATAATTTTGTTATTTACGAAAATTTTATTACGAACACGTAAGTTTGTTACACGCCTACGTGGAGGCTGTAATAGTTGAGATAAAAGTGCTCAAGCATATCTTGATATACCTCGTATATGCAATAGTATATCTAGCACTACTTTTTCCCTGATTAAATTTCAAATCAAATTAAAATATCTTTATTTACGTAGGTGTATTACAGATTATTAATTAAATATATTCTTTTCAAAATAATGTTTACAATAATAGAGATTCATGCAAGACCTAATAATTCTATGTATATATACATAACTTTGTGTGAATTTGCGATTAGTTCATGTGTATGTATATGGAGTTCAGTCGCCCGATTCAAGTGTCTATTTGCAAAGTTTTCAGAGCAAACCAACCGTTTTGTATGAAAGTTTGAAGTTAGGCAATTTGGAATTTAAGGCGGACATAGGGTGTGACGTTGAGTCAAAGCTACTGAGAAGCCAAGTGGGTGTTAAGATGTATTAATAGGGTTCAGTGTGTTTTTATTGTTTAAACATATGTATATTTATACAGAATGATAGTATTATAGCTTCACCACTCTTATCCTCGACGGAGTAGTCTGGAGCATCAATTGATACCCTCGTTGGTCTAGCGGTTTACCACACTGCTATACTTGATGGTCGTGAATTCGATTCCTTGCAAGATGCAAATATTTACATTCATGAGAATTATTGTTTGTATCGATCTGGGTGTATTATGTATGTTTTACAAAAAAAGGTATACTTAGTATTTATATCAGTAAGGATTAGATAGCGCTGTGTGAATTTTCCAGAGTTATTTATTTATTATTATTCTTGTCGACGTTGTGGTTTCAACATTTAACCTGCCTACACTTCGATAGGATCTATCTTATGTGACAGGGGTGCGACCCTACCACTCTAACTCACAGAATATCGTAACTTGTTGTCGGTGTTTCCACTAGAGACGAATTAGTCAAATATTTTAAATTGATACACGCACATACTACGACGCTATATATTAATACATACGTGTCTCTCACTCTTTTTTCATACTTACATTCTAATAATTAACTTCTTTTAACTGTAATTTTTTTTATTTTAACCAAAACTATTTCATGATTAATCTGATGATTCTATTCTACTAACTGGATCTGAGCCCAACCGTGGGGAAAGTCTAGTTTGTTATAAAAAAATTACGAATCAAGATAACAAAAACATGAAAATCGTAATTAAAACTCTCTTTGACACAACAGTATTAAAATTCATCTGGAAATAATTATCAATTGTAGAAAGAACGAAAATTCTCTTCTCTCTTTCTTGAAAAAAGACTCTGAAAAAGAAAAGGACTTAAAATTTGAAGTCGCTTGTAACATGTTACGCTATTTGTAGTCTGTCCGGAAAATAGCACATAAACTTCACAATAGCAGCGCGGTCAACAATGCGTTTTACAATTCGTAAACGTGGCTCGACTCGTTGCCAAAATGCTTCTCAAAGCCACTTGCGGCTGAAAGAGGGTATTACATGCTACAATAATTATAAACATGAATGTTTGTAAGCATACATGTTTCTTAATCTTGCAAATAAAATGTATTCATTATTTACATTCGAATTAAATTTGAAATAGAGATATTTCAGTATAGGGTATATTAAGGTTTCTTTAAGGTCGGCAACGCGTACACCTCTGGCATTCTAGGCATCCATAGGCTACGGTAACCGTTTATAATCATATGGGCTGCATGCGTATTTCCCACCATCGAAGTATAAAAAAAATATATAGCATGGAATATATCTGTTTACAATGCGATTTACTATATGTGAAGCTTTTTTTAAATGCGACATTTTTTTTTCATTACAAACGAACGAACGAAAGGCAGTGATATTCGTTGTATAGATTACCACTTATAATCAGGTGGGACACCAGCTTGTCGGCCATTCCATTTTAACAAAAAAAGCTACGGGATTTACTGCTCAAACATATTATCCTGTCTGCACAGAGAAACCTTACCAATAAAGGACAGAAGGATAATTCATATCGCTGCATTATCCCTACACTGTTCATGATATTATAAAAAGGTACAATATGAGGATCCATATTAGTCCATATACTAATAGGCTTTTATATAATAGGCATTAAATTTTTCAATAAGATACCTAATAATATTCTGTATCCATTATTGAATAGATATCTTAAGAAATACTTATTGAATAAAGTCTTTTATATCTACTTTAAACCTTTGCTCAGGAGTCGAGTCTGTATGGCGTATAAAGTGTATTGACCATTTCGTATCTTAAGAACTAAGATGCAAGATAAATATATTGAAAAGGTAAACGTTTATATACAATTACTCAATATTATGTTAACAACCTTCCTAATTAAATTAATAGAATACAAACTTACAGCAAATTGTCTTTCTTGTATTTTAAAAATATTACGTTACTAAATATATAAAGAGAAGTAATAATGAGCTAATAATGGGCTTCTGTAGAATTACTTGCAGTAGTTATTAGCAACCGAACCTGCCAATTGAACTATATGGTTAAGAATAGGTGTATAAAATTAACACCCATATAAAATGTGGGATATATATATATATATATATGTATATTATGATTAACTTCCCTAAATACTTTGTTATTCTTAACAGGGTATACGTATGTTTATAATCCAGTATATATGATATATGATATTTGATAATGTAATGCTTCCTTTAACTAGTTCATCCAGACTGGAATGACTGAATAACAAAACTGTCGCGGTCAGGGCCGATAGCTTGTAGTAAGTAGGATATCACAATATTACAGATACAGAGAGAAGGATAATAATTATACAAATTATACAGATAATATATTTGTATATTTTTAATGCAATTGTAATGACAAATTAATTGATAGTTATTATGGTAACGCTGGTAATTGTAACTTTAATCAAAATATTTTAATATGTTAATATCACACCCGTTTTATTTTTACCTAGTTCGCCATCTTGTCGTTTATGTATTGCTGTACTCGTAACTTTATCCGCGTGGAAATTAACTTTATTTTTCTAAAATAAAAGTAGCCTAAGTTAATTACTCCTTATATCACCTATCACCTACCTGCCAAAGAAAGTCCCGTCAAAATCGGCCCAGTCATTTCAGAGATTAGCCGGAACAAACAAACAGATAGACAAAAATTGTAAAAAATGTTGTATGTACCGTATGCATTCATATGCATGTAGTAAAATTGGTTACTTCAATATTACAAACAGATACTTGAATTTTATTTATATGTATAGATTATGTTTTTTTTTAAGTGGGATTTATTCTAATTCTGTAACACAGGTTTTCCTAGCACAGATTCCGTTCTCTTTTATTGTTATATTTACAAGATATTTATTGTTAAAACAATTTTCAGAATACTAATAAATGGAAGGGTATAAATAAATTTTATTATAATTATTATTATTTAGAAAGAAAAGAAAGAAAGAAAATTGTTTATTTGGTACACTGAAAATAATTTTTAAAATTTAATTTACATTTTATATTTATTAATATAAAATGTAAATTATTCGTTGGTACTCTAATTATTATTAGAGTACCAACTAGGTCTCCGCTCAGCATATGTCGTGACGGGTGCCACGACGCTGGTTTTCAGCGGACACCTTTACTCTTTATTTACTCTGCTGAGGCTGATATAAGTATGACTGTATCGTTCAATAAAGGATACCTTACCAAATTAGTGACACCCGTATTACCATTGCCGAGAATTATGCCGTAACGTTTCTCTTTACCATAATTTTACAAACGTATCTTACTTTTTAATTATTTTAAATTAGCACTTCTAAGTTTGAATTCCAACGCCCTAAAAATCTAATATTTTTATCGGTTTTTTATATTTGTACACATTATTTTTTTTTATACTGCGATGGTGCTATATTTTAGTTCATATCCTTATGGTATATACAGTGAAAGATATGTTTAGACGTTTGTTACGTCCTGATTACGAGTTTACTGAATCTTCATACTAAATTCAGATCACGTGACAGCGCAGTGAATTTGAAAATAATTAAAATTTTATTATATATGCTCTTATATTAACTATGCTTCTTTGGGAACTTAATCAAATTAATTTCTCGGTATACCACGAGTATGTCTATACGAGAGGATATCACTCGGGGATCATCCACATACGGATCCCGGAGCAAACTGCGTTGTAATAGACCTTTTTCATACACACCTTGACCTCAGATTACACATTTAAATAAACCCATTGATATGCGGATGGTGACCGGTCGACCACGAACGATCTTTTATCATAATCCGACAGCGGCCACCCGCTGGCGATATTCGAATCCTGCACATGAATAATTAAATTTCAGAATTTTAACTCGGATGAATCTGAAATAATTATACATCAGACAAGCGACCCGCCTAGCTTTGAACATATTAAATTATTGAAAGGATCTCCAGCTTTTTTTAAATGTTATATATATTCCTTGTTACTAGTTGATAAAGTAGCTTTTTATAGATAAAATTAATTATAAAAAGTTTTTTAAGTTCTATATACAAACAATTTTTTTTTAATAATGATGCTAACTTGTATATGTGACTACTATCCGATCTTTTCCGTACTTATACAATCGAGCTCAATATGATTGAATTAAGTATCTTGATATAATTAATTACCTACCTACATTGGTTATTAACAACTACGTAATTATATAAATTACAAAATACTTGATAATCGATGTTAATACTCATACTAGAAAAAAAAATATTATACTTTCTATATATACAACAGGCCGAGTAACATATTATAATAATATCGTTATACATTACATTTTGACTTTATCTCTTATTATACTTAGTAGTAGTATTAATAAACCTATACTAAAATTATAAAATGTTTTTTTAACTTCCAATGTTCAGTATAATCTCTAAAACCTATAAATGAAATTTAAATATATTATACTATAGGGAAATTTGTGAATTATCACTAATCTACCGATTTGGATTGTAGTTTCAGCTGTATGGGAGCTCAAAGTTTGATATTTTAACTTAAACTATTACAATATTTTCATTATGATGTTTTTGAACGCACATCAAAACATTTAAAGTTCAATTATTTGTCATTTCAATCTCATAAAAAAATGTACAATATATACTTATTATTTATTAGATATTATATTATTTGTTCGAAACCTTCACATTGCATGTTCTATACGGCCTCGGTGGTCTAGCGGTTTAGCACACCGCCTTACTTCCGATGGTCGCGGGTTCGATTCCTCGCACGGCACATACATTTGTATTCATAAGTATGATTGTTTGTATCGGTCTGGGTATTTTCTATATATAACATGTATGTATTTACGAAAAAAAAAGAACTATAAATTTGTATCAGTTGTCTAGTACCCATAACACAAGCTTTAGATAGCTTAATTTGGGTCTAGATGACACTGTGTGAATTATCCTGATATTATTTATTATTATTATAGATCTATTCGCAAATTGGCGATAGTATTGACTCCCAACATCGTATCAATGAACAATACAAACTCGCGCGTACAGTTTTTCTAATAAATTGATGACGGTGCACGAGTCTATTTCGGACGACGAGACTGACCAACATTTGCCGGCAATGTACTATTGCTATCAAGCGGGACCATTAGCAAAGCCCCCGCTGTTTATTAAACAACGTCACGGCAGCTTACAGCCGCAATAACTGTGCAATTGGCCGCTAACATTGCTGGATAACAACGAAACTGGCTAGTCATTAGCTACCGTACACTTGCTGTGGGTTTTGTTGATATTTCTTCAGGTTTGTTACGCAATTACAAGTCCGCAATTAACAGTATATACACAATATATTGTTTCTGTATTCATACTTCAAATTGTAGTATCCACTACTATGATGGTAATTGAGTGGCTTGATCTCAAGATTTGACTCTATCCAACTCAATGTCAACAATGCTGACTAAATACTGAACAATGTCTATACTGAACTGAACTCTTCAGTTCATTTTCAACACTGAACTAAAGAGTTCAGTTATTGTTATTTGAGGGGCGAGCAACTATCGTTATAGTGTGAGTAATATAACGAGTTTTCTTAGGATTACGACTACAAATACTACAAATATTTTAAATTATATGTTTATATAATTTATTCAATTAAGTGTGTAAGGTAAGATACTCATTATTTTTGCTTCATGTGTTTTTTAACAATGGTTGCAATGTATGAACGTAAATACACCTACTTGATGTTCTTGAGTATACTATAGCAACTAAATATATGTTATTTGGAAATTTTACGATAATTATCCTAATTATTATTGTAAATGCAAAAGTGAGTTTATTAGTCACTTTTTCACACTTTAACGGCTCAACAGATCACTGTGAAATTCGTCATATACGTACTATTTGGAGTGGACAATGATATTATTTAACAAATGAAATAAATCTGTTTCTATGAATACAAATAATTGAAATTTTGTTTCCATTCTCAATCACTATCAGTCACAATATTATAATGAAAAGACGTGTGAATTACTGATCTGTCAGAGTAGTCTGGCGCGCTGGATGGAAAATGTGTGTACCCAAAGAATTCCGCTAATTGAAACGTCAGGTGTCGAGTTATATTACAAGTCCAAGGTTCCTATTGTACAGATATTTTTATGTACCCATAATAAACTACAATTAGCTGGTGTAGAATATCTCAAAGAAATCACACATATCACAAAAAAGAAAGTTTAATTTTTAGTACTTACTAGCTATTCGCTCTGACTTCGCACGGGTGTATATATATTACTCTTCCTTGCTATTGAATCACTCTATCTATGAAAGAAAACCGCTTCAAAATCCGTCGTGTTGTTTTTAAGATTTAAGCATACATAGGGACAGACAATGTCAGCGACTTGGTTTTATACTGCTCGTATGTAATGTATGGGACTGCGTGTTGGGCGCTGGGGTCGGTGCAACCAATGATTGTGGTAATTATAAGCGCAATATGACTGTATTACTATATTATAAAAATATATGTCGTAACAAATTACGTATGATAGCAGAAGGCAAGATGAATAATATTCATATAAGAAAAATATAAATATTTAAAAATAAGGAATATTGTCAGAATGTAAAGAGTCCTACTCAGTACCGTTACTTTTACAAAGATTGAAGAAGAAGATTTGATAATAATATCTCAGGACAATCCAGACAGCGCCGGCTAGTTACAATCTAAGCAGAGCTTATATTATGAGTACTAGACAACTGATATAAACACATATATTTCTAGAAAATGTTACGAATCTGTTGCTTAATATTTCCGTTTTGATTCGATATTTGTTATGAAGACACAAATTTTAATTAATACTTATAGTTCATGAGACATTGATTGTAGTATATTTGATCTGTCTTCTGGCATAATATACTCTATATCAGTGATTCCCAAAGTTCTATATCGCCAGGGGTCTATGACAAACTGCACAGGGTCTACGACAGCGGTCATCTTGTTCTTTTTACATTATATTTTTAACACTAAACTTTATTACAGTTAGAAATTTACAAAAAATCAATACCAGGTAGGAATGGGGGGTCTACCTAAAACCGAAAAATATGGCAAGGGACAAATATGTTTGGGAACCACTGCTCTATATCATCGCAAATACAATGTATAAGTCTAATCTCATTATGATTAGTGAAGTAATTAAGGCATGAAAGAATTCCAAACAAATACAACGCATTTAAAATATTACTTAGAATAATATAGACTGTTGATAACATCGACTGATAACAAGGGTTATCGACCTCAGTACTATAATATACTGATTCATATTACATTGTCGCAGATTCGATCCCCAGACAATATAATCATTTGTATGCATGAGTAGGTGCATTTGTTTGCATTTGTACGGAGTTTTTCTATCTATTTATAACAAAAGTTTGTTTGTTTCTCCCCTTCTGTTCACTGAATAAATTTTAGTACTGGATAGTACTGTGATGCACTGTGTATTGTTATACATAGTGTATATATTATAAAACCACTAATATTTAGACCTATCTTGTGTAATTAGTATGATAACTTATATACTTAGATTTTTTTTTCTAACTACATATTAGAATATACTAATACATAGAAAATACCCAGACCGACTCAGACAATCAAACTTAAGAACATAGAACATACATAATACATAGAAAACACCCAGACCGACACATACAAACTCATGAATGTAAATGTTTGCATCTTGCATGGAATCGAACCCGCGACTATCAACAAAGCGGTGTGCTTAACCGCTAGACCACCAAGGCCGTCAATTTGGTAATTTATATGTTTTGTTGTTTGTAATACTAAAACGCTTCAGAAAATTAATGGCTGATAATAAAAAACAAAAAAGGTAATTTCTCATATTAATTTTCATATGTTTATTTACTGAAGAGATAGTTACAAATATTAATTGTCACACAAAGTTATTTGGATGTTACTCAGGTTCAAACTCATGTCCTTGAGGTCTGAGTAGGGGTCGTAAACCATTAGACTACTACGCTTTCTTCAATAATTGTGTTAGTATTTAGTACCCATATTAGTTTTAGACTGTTTAATTTAGGTCTAAATGTTTAGTTTAGATCTACAGACTTCGTCGACCCTAATAATAGGATGAAGGTAGGGTAAGGACGAATTTAGGTCTATATGCTAGTATGATAATATACAATGTTATTTTATAATATTATAATAATAATAAACAGACAATTCTCATAGCGCCATCTAGTCCCGACCCGCGTAGAGCTTATGTTATGTTAAGTTGTAATTAAAAGTATAATTTCCTGTAATGTAGACAACTGATAAAATACTTATGTTTTTAAAAACAATGCACAGTATACACTATACTTAGAAAACATACATATCGATATAAACAATCATACTCATGAGTGGTATTCATTCCTGTTAGCATCGTACGAGGAATCGAATCCGCGACCATCGGAAGGCGTAAATATCGTTTTCATCGAAAATCTGCTTTTTTAAGATGTAAGACAGGCTTATTCGTCTTCGTGATACAACCTATCCAAAAGTTAATTTACATTAAGATCCATTTGTTCTTAAAAAATTTAGTCAAAAAATAACAAACGGACAGACAGACATTCCTTCTCATTTATATTACAACAGTAATAGATGCTGGAGTGTTAAGAAAATGGAAAAAGAAACAAAAGTTCGCGTCAAGGGTTGAAATGCACAGCGTAACCCTTATCACGGTCGTCCCAATGATTATAAAATATTCGCCGACGACGTGTATACTACCCCCAAACAGGAGAAAGGGCAAACAAATGCGGCTGTTCTATAGATTTATATATATCTACAACGAGCTGTGCATCGCAGTTTCACTCGCAATCTCATAAAAATTGTATTCTCCTGACCTATTTTTGGTTAACATTTGTCATTCATTAGAAACAAACTCTATATACATATATAGTTACTATAATAACATTATAAACTTTTAACAGCAATATTTTGAATATGTCGTATTGAAATTTAATGGCGTAGCGTTAGTTGGTGACGTCATAAACGATTCACGTTTCGGTACACCCATGATAATGGTTGGAAGTAGTGTGGTTAACACTACGTAATAGGTGCGAGGTAACAACCTGCCTCAGATGCAATTCAATAGCCACCTCGTCTCGAGACTTACTGCACGTAACAGAATACTACATTTTCGTCGACATTTTCATGTTTGCAGTCGTATTATTATTTGGCTCAAATTTTGCAACTGAATTTAACGCTTGTACATTCTTACGATTTAAATATTGTAAATTACCATCCGCGTAGTTACATGTCCCACAGAGTACAGCTGTCAAGCAATTATCAGCTGTTGGGTTGAAGGTGGAAACATGGCAGTGAAATTCTAATGTACAAATTCTTCGGAACGGTAGTGTACCGCGAGCGTCACATGATGATGCGATGTCTATAATGTTTCAATTTTCCTTTCCATATAATTTTCTTTACCACACTATAAATCATAAATAAATATATGTAGACAGCTATACAAGACAAAAAAGTAATAAAATAGCTTTAAAAAAGTAGTGCAAGTCCATCTCGTTTTTACCTGTATTGATATGAACTCTCGTGTAAAAATATTAAAAAAAATTAACGTTATAATAATAACGTTAATTTTTTTTAACAGCTAAGATTAAAAGCTAAAATGTCCTAAATAAATAATTGTTAATCTCATGTTTTTGTTGATAACTGTACCATAAAAACACGACAAGCTTTCAGACTTCCACATTTACCCTTGACTGTATCCTAATTACGTACGATTAATTAGCAATAGACATCTAGCAACTGGCACAATATAATGCGCAGATAAACAAACTCCCTGTGAAGTAATTAAAATGGATCACAAATACGCTTTAATTAAAACGTGCCTCAAACAAATCCTCAATAATTTGTTATAAGAATTCTGGTGAACGTAGGGTTCCCCATATCTCGCGGAATACTCCACTTTAATTAGTGTCTAATTATTATTACATATTTATCTAGATACGCGGGAGCGTCTCAAGCCAAGTTCAAGCCATATAAGTACAAGGCAGACCTTAGGCTTCAGTATATTACGAGTATCCTAAGTAATAAGAAGAAAAGATATTTTATGTTGTCATAAATAAATTTCAGACCTGATCATCACTTCTTTTGACATTGAAGTCAACAACCAAGAAATATAAATATATCATTAGAAATTAGGAATATTGAATTTGGCTGTTTGGCTATTAGAAATTAGGAATATTGAATTTGAATGTTTTTGATGGGATTATGGAAATAACCCGAAATAGACTTATAAGGTCGGACTATAACAATCTGTCAATTTACATTTCGGACTGACTCTCTGGTGATAGAACAATCGATTGCAATCTTTCGAAAGGCCAACTCGGTCTATACTATTATATTCATACATCTATATCAAAAAGTAAGCCATGACAAGTCTTGAATTTACAACAAGAGATTTCACAATGAATGAAAAAAGTTCACAATGAATCTGGCTTCATCATCGGGGATAACTGCATCTTGGCATATATTAGTAATATTGGCAGAGGTCGTTCTTCCTCTTTATTTCTAAAAAAACAATGTACGTTTTTCTAATAAATCCGTGTATCTAGTAATTTGTACTTTATACTAGATACTTTAAAGCAGAGTGAGTTGGGAGAGTAGAAATAGAAGAAAGTACGTCTTTGAAATGTGAGCATTGCGCAAAATCTGCGGATTAAGGCTGACAGACAGCATTCGTAATTTGACAGTAACACTGTACGAAATAAATTGCCGCTGGCAAGCTCCTTTTTAAATTCTTTTCGTATCTAGATTTTTTAAGTACTGTGCCGAAATATGTTATAAGGAAATTTAATAAAACACAATATGATTTACACTAAACTACGTCAGTTGGCTTAAATCATATTGCGTTTTATTAATATTAATATTTATTACAAAATGTAAAATTATATACACGACACAGTGGTTATATATGTACTAGTCAGATTTTAGAAATTCAACATATAACGCACTAATTTTATTCTGATGCTATGTAATAACGCGTTTGTAAAAATCACAAAACAACTTTTAGTGATTTTTACAAAGGTTTAGTTTGTGGTTTTTACAAAGCTCTGTCTATGTAAAAATCAAATAAAATATCTGGTATCACAGATGGGTTAGAGGTTTGATGTATTGTTAACTGACATGATGGTGGTAAAATTGATATGCTCACATTTCGAGGGGTACATTGGCATCATATAATGCAGAACAAAGTAACTGCCATCCCTTATATCAACATATAGCGATGTTTCCATTATTGAAGAGAAAAATAAGTACGAACTACCGTTAGCTATAAGATGGTTGATCTTCTTACAATATGGCATATCTCCAGAGATGCGGTATAACAGTCATCGGAAGAAAAAGGTCACAAGGCCTTTATTTTTTAAATTAGAATATAAAATGAACATTCTATACTCACGACGCTGTGCCCGCTGCGGCTTCGAAGACTGAGCCTCATCTTCCAATCGCGTTTGGAAGCGTGCCCCCCCTCCGAGCTGAACGAGCGCTTCATTGGCTGAGACATCTCGCTGATTCTGTTTACACTTTAACTGTCTGTAAACACTCGTTCCATAATCTTTGCGCACTAAACGTCATACAGTTTGAATATGGAACGTGAATCACGCGATGCTATTGGTCACATCACTATAAAGTTGTGTGAATTGTCATAGAATACACGGTTAATATTTTTACAATATATTTACAACTTAATATATATTATACACTTACACATAAACACTAAGAAGAACTTTAAAATAGTATAGTAGATATATAGACATTTAATTAAACCTAATTAACACTAACACCGATAAACACTACACGAAAACCTGAAACAAAAGAAAATTTAATATTAATAAAGTTTAAAAATGTTCCATAAAATTAAATTACTACGTATACCAACCCAAACCAACCAAACATTATACTAATAATTTTAATAACTAATTTTAAATATCTATTATAATAATTATTTCTATGTATGTAGCCGGTCAGGTGTCAAAACCACAAAATTTTGTTCATTTGTTTTTTGCAAATCCACGATACTAATCTAGATACCAAACTTTTAAAAATAAATGTAAGGAAACACCTGACGAAAGGGTTTATTATGTGGCAGTGTTTAACTAGACACCTCAACAATTAGTGAACTACCGGCTATTATTTCAGGGTAACCAGAGAGAATTACAGATCACTACGGTGAACGCAATATGACCCGCTGTTATTTTACAGGAAAAAAATCCTAATTAACTATTTCAGCGTCGATTCAATATTAAACCCTCGGACAACAGAACGTACCAATTATTTTATCACAAAAATATACAGTGTAAATAAAAAACAAACAAAATGAAACAACGGACCGATGCAGCGCCTGCAATATGACTTTTTCTGCACACTCTCAATTTTGGCTACTATTGTTCGAAGGGAAAAGCGACGAGAACAAAGCTTTTATTTCGTTTCAATTAATATCTGTTGGTTTTTCTATATGTCGATACTTCTATTTTGTTTGTCAAAACCTTCAACTAGCACCGTTCATAACTTTTTTTGATCAGTTTGTGATGGCAAAAACCACAGCCATTTAAACGATTTGTTGTTTGTGTGTGCAATTTTTCTACCATATCATAACTGTATTTGTTACGTGCAAAATGTATTGTTTCGTTGTTATTATTTTAGTCTATTGAATGATGAATATTAACGAAGGTTTATTAAAAAAATGTTCAATTGAAAAATCATAATTTCACTGTAAAAACATTATTAAGAAAGTTATAAAGTACTACTGTATGTAATATTATGATTAATATTTTAGATTTTTAGGTAATAATTAAGGACCTTTTACTTATTTAGCCTGCACTAGACCTGGCTGGATGGTGACAAAGGAAGGTTTCCTTTTAATAATAATTCACACAGCGCCATCTAATCTCAAGCTAAGCAGATCTTGTATTATGGGTACCACTGATAGAATTAGATAAATTTGTTTTAGAAATACACACATAAAACACCGAGGGCTACAACTATATAAATATTTAAATCGATTGGTTTTTGTAAATACGTAAAAGAAATAGAATAGAATAGAAAGCAGAAAACACTAATGGCGATACAAACAATCATATCCAATGAATATAAATGTTCTTACTATACGAAGTATCGAACCTGCGACCATCGTAAGTAAGGCAGTGTGCTAAATCACTAGATAAGCGAGGATTAAAAAGAAGACTGCTAAATCAGGTCAGTCTGTTCATTGCGTATTTATCACGAGTATATCACGAGTAGGTATCCTTGTTGACCTGACCTGACTGATACATTCGATACAATTCTAGACAATTGGGACAGTAATCACATCACTGCTAACAATGTCTTCCCCTTACATTTAGTTGTCTATCTATACAGAGTTCAATCTGTATGTCAATACAATATGTTAATATTGCATTGTCACCGAAGGTGGGCAATTCAGACAGGATTGTGTTGTTATCTACAGGCTCCATATTCTGGACACTAGTTATATACATACGTACTTATCACGATAAACTAATTCGCCTAAGCATTATTGGGTTATACTAAGTAATGGTCAGTGGATGTGTGGTGTGACAAGAATGGATAAGATAAAGAATGAATACATTAGAGGAAGTATGAAAGTGGCGCCGGTGTCAGAGAGGTTGAAGAGTAATCGTCTATCATGGTATGGACATGTAATGCGTAGGAACGAGGATAATATTTTAAGAAAGGTGTTACATATGAATGTGGATGGTTATATGGGCAGAGGAAGGCCGAAAAAGAGATGGATGGACTGTGTGAAAGATGATATGGTAAGAAAGGAAGTAAATAACGCGATGACTGCGAACAGGGATGAATGGAAGCGAAAAACATATTACGCCGACCCCAAATAAATGGGATAAGGAAGAAGCAGATGATGACTAAGTAATGGTCAGTGACAGAACAAAAATTAGCATTATACGTCCTAATATATATTTAAATATTAAAACGGGACAATTTAAAATACATTTTAAAAGATATACTACTACTACAAACATATTAAAAATTTTTGGTACTTATATCACAGATAACTTAATATTACATACTTATATTCACTCTCGACTTACACAACATAGTTCAAATTGTGAGTATTAAAGATATAGATAGATACTACTTGGTGTCCAGATAGGCGTTTTAATCTAATATTTTTTAACAGTGTCTAATCTAATTATTTATATACAAAGTTACTTACCTAAATAATATTTTAAAATAACATTATGGAATTAAGACATTCTCAAACTTCAAAATTTTAACAAAGTATCAAAGCAAGAAAACTTCTTATGTGCTTGTAGAAACTATTTTATGGCTAGTATGATTGTTTGTATTGGCCTGGATGTTGTCTACGTACATTATGTGTGTATTTACAGTAAAAGTAACTGTGTATCGGTTATCTAGTCCCCTTAACACAATTTCCGCTTTCCTTGGGACTAAATGGCGCTTTATTAATAGTAAGGGGTTTTAAAAAATATCAGTTCCATCATATTCAGTATCATCCTCCACTAGTTCCCTATCAAAGTATAATGGTAAGAGTATAAACGTTTCGCCCTTTATTAAAAAAAAACTGAGTTAATGCTAATAACTGGGTTAAATATAAAATACGTGATGATACTTAAAGTTATGACGACCATTTAGTCTCTGCCTCACGCCACAGTTAGTGCAGTAATCCGTTGACTGAACTACGATCACACATAAAGTTGAAACGACTTTGCGTACCCCTCATACTAGTTTAAAGGGTCTAATATGCTTCTACAAAATGACACTTATAAACTCTCCTGTATCATTTAACTGTAGTAGTAAATTGTAACTCCAGACTTTGTTCGCAGGAAAGTTGAGGATGTCGTTCAAACTATTCACACTTTAACCGCGACTTCTGACGAGCTTGGGTTAATGGGATAATTTAACACGTTGCTGCATCTTCCCATGATCAAATATTCGATCCACACAATACATTATTTTATGTTGTTAATGTATGAAATTGTCGTTCTATAGTAATAGATACTTTGAATTGACATAAATACTTCAAGGAGTGATATTTTCGAGTGAGTCTTTTAAAAAAATGTATAACATTATATTTTTGTCTTTTTGTTGTTTTTTTTATTCATCTTAGACGTGAATGGAGGGCGACTTCGAAACTACGAGTCATTTTTGAATACGAATTACGACGTGGAACGAACGCGGTAGAAACATCTCGCAATATCAACACTCCGTTTGGAGAGAAGACTCCTAATCAACGTACCGCGCGTTTTTTAGTTCAAATGTTTTTGGAATGGAAACTTGGACTTGAATCCATCCATCCGTCCATCCATTCATACTCACAAAATGTCACATTTATAATATATACAGTCACAGTTATATTAAGAAGTAAGAAATGTGTAAAGTGTTTTTCTACATAAGTATATTACATAGATATCTCCAAAAAATAAAATATTTAACTGGCTATATCTATGATACCTAGTCATAGAAATAGCCACTTACTAACGTAGTCCTGATTTGAACTGTTAAGGGTTAAGTTTTTATATTTCACATAATTTAACATGAAAGATATTCTTTTAAAAAATAGTGTAGTACTATGTTATGTGTAATATTATGTTATCTGTGGTAGTACTATTATATTTACAATTATCATCAGTTATCATCATAAACGCATGTTAAAAATAACAATCTACTAATTGTTTAGTCTGCCTCGAAAGACAAACACAATGTAAAATAGAAATGTCTAAAATCCAAACAACTGCAAGACGCCTATCAAAAGAATTCCTGTTGAGTTATATTATAGTATAGACTAACTACGCGAGGCGGGTTCACGTAGTTTCAAAGAAATCATGATCGCGCTTGTCCTTGCTGCATCGCATAACATCGCCAGCCTGTTCAAATTCGTTTTCCCTTAGCATACTCGTATCTTACCAGTCTAACTGGAAACTAAGTTACGAAGCAAGCAACTTGGTGGCTAAAACTCGTTGTATAGAAGTGTCCACACAAATGATTTTGTATGAAAGGTATTTATGGATAATTTTTCAATTTTGCAACGCAGGTTTAAAGTTTTAAAGTTTATACGCGGTCAAAGAAACAGTCTTTTCAGTGCTATATAGTAGTACTAAATAAACCGACCACGCATTACTGTAGCTTAATACAAAATATTCTACGTTTATAAGTCGCACCAAATTACACACGGTGAGCTAAATTTTTTAAGAAGTTTCGGAGTTTATCGAACAAATATTGTGACGCGTGATTTTTATATATATAAAAAAAATTCAGTGAAGACAAGACACTGGTTTATTTTTATGAAATAGCTTTAATTAATTATAGTTTAATGTGTAACTATTCAGTAGTGTTGTTTAAGTTTAATTAAATAAAGATATATTTATATACTGCCCTACTCAAGGCAAGTGAGGAGACGTCGACTATGGCTCGCAGATAATTAATTAGAAATGAATGTATATAGGTACGTACGTCACTCATAATGTGTTCTTCATTAACACTTAATTAATACATGTTTGTTGTACACACGTAAATTAGCATAGCAAACGCGGCGCCGGCATGTCTGTCATCTGAATGCAAATCACCTTTTGAACTGTTTGAAGAAACGCGAGAGGATTCTGTGTTGTGTGGTAGCGGAATTTTTAATACAATTTCAAGCATGTATTTATAAAAACGTTGTGTTCTTTGAATCTTTTTAATGGTATTATATCACATTCTGGTACATTGCTTAACTAATGCATGAGTTTAGATTCAGAAGGTTGTGAGATCAAATCTGATTGACAAAAACAATATTTGTGAATTAATTTATAATTCGAACCGTCCTTCCGTATTATAGGTATTATTATTATTGTCAAAAGATAATAATAATTTTATTCTTTGACAATTCACATATTTATTCTCAAGCTAAGCACATGTAGATTATGATGATGATGGAATGGGGCAACCGTCTGCACAATTGGTGTGTATACCCTGGCCAGACACATGTACATAATTATTAAATGACCCATAAGCGTCATTCTATTCATATATTAAATAAAAATCTCTGCATACTTTGGTACAGTGTAGGTGTAAAGTATAAATCATCTCACAATCACCTGTATATTTTGTAAAGAAAAGCAATAAAGCATTCGCAATTTTAGAATCCGTGTCCCTAATTTAATATCAATGTTTGAAACAATTTTATCGTCAGGAGTTTCCAATTTTCCGGTTCCGATATTTATTACCGTCCAAATGGCTAAATAATTTTATTCATCTATTACAGATAGAGATGAAGGGAATCGACTATCGCACGTGCCTTCTTAAAGATACAATTAATAAACGTTTATATTTTCTATTTTATTTCGTTAATTATGAATTAAAAAAAATATATTTTGTAGAAATATATGTTTATATGTGGATTTCGTTATAATCATAGACGAAGGAGAATCGTGTCTGACTTGTCTAAAAGAGAGTGAAGAAGTATTCAGAAAAACAAGAGAAGGATGTAGAAAATGGAACAATTAAACGTAGACTGAAGAATAACGAGAAATATACGGTAATAAGTAAAATTAAGTCTTCCAATTCTCAAAAACATTTATAATTAGATTGAGGTAATCAGAAGTATTGTAACAATTGGAGGCGTTGTTGACGTCAACACTTGACATTTCTTCTTTTTGATGGATATATTATTTAAGCCTACCGCCTTCTCGAATATAGCAATTTATTATTTCAAAATTTATTTCCAACACTGGGAAGAAATTATAATTTTTTTTAAGGTTTTGTATTTTATGTTGGGCTAAAAAGGACTTGTATCCAGAGCCGTAAAATATTAAATAAAAAAAAAAACAATATCTTGTTTTTATCAGTTGAGAATTGTTAGGAAATATAAGTTAACATAAAAAGTATGTACAAAGTACAGTCAGATTTGAATTTTCGACTATGGACTGTAAGTCGCAGTCGTAATTCATGAAGTTTAATTTAAAACTTTTTGCTTCTCGTTTATTAATTATCTATTATAGATTGTATATTCTTATAGATTGTATTTTAAATGCATCATTTTAACGTAACTTTAATATGGCTGTTTCAATTATGCACGGTCATTCATATATCATCAATCTTCCTGGTTGTGACGCGGTACATCCGTTGTCTTGTATCCGACGTCCGATGTCATAGTATATTTCAGTATTTAGTACTTTTTGCAGCTACTTTTAATCTTACATAAATCTATACAAATAAATAAAATTGGAATGTCTGTTTCTAATATTGAATTACCCGTTTTATACGTATTTAAAAAACGGTTAATTAAATATTACATAGAAACAGCAATTCAATATTACATACACCAGAATATCATTTTTAAAAATTTTTGGTTGTCTGTGTTTTTTCTGGCTAATCTCTGAAATAGCTGGACCGATTATAACGGGACTTTTGTGGGCAGGTAGCTGATGTAATAAGGAGTAACTTAGGCTACTTTTATTTTAGAATAATTCTTTTATTTTAGAAAAACAATTCCACGCGGACGAATTCGCCGGTACAGCTGGTTGCAATATATTTGTAACTTCGATTAATTTTACAACATCACCGACGTTACACCACTTTTCTCAAAAATTAATTAGCATATTGCTAAGCTTTACTTCCGTATGGCAGCAGGTTGAGTTACGATAACAATTATCTCATTTCACTAACAAGATTTACTGGGATTAGATTGTGCCCCACTTTATTTACATAAATTGACACCATTATATATATATCATTGAGATTGTAATATAAAATCACTAGCTTCCTCCAACCTTATCATACAAGTTCGCCGGTTACTTTTTTACGACGATAATAGTAAAATGATAGAAAGGATATGGTTACCGTAACTATAATATATATATGTATATAATATATATATATATATATATATTACTGATTATTTGTCATACCTCAGGATGAGTGGATCATGTACTTGATGATAGCAATTGTTGTCTGATGACTCGTTAATTTGATGTCCATTTCTCACAGTTTAAACCGGATAACCTATTACTAAGATGATTGAATGGCGGCGAAAATGGGTGGTACAGCAGCACCCACGCAGACGACGTCTTTGTACAAAAAATCTACCAATCAAGATAATTATATTGAAATTAGGAAACTAATTACATTTTATAAATTAAAATTTATAATACAGATATCCTTTTAGCAAACAACGTTAATTTAATTTTGTTTCTAAAACAAAAAGCAATTAGCATTACTCAAATACTTGTAAACGGTGCACATTTTAAGAGCATTCTCGACTGTTAATAGATTTGATTTTAATTTAAACGTAAATAGAATATAATTTGATAATTAATAACAATAACGAGAATTTGATTCGTGAAAATCTAAACCGGCCGGTCTCTCGCCGGGCCTAACGAGCAGGAACCCGAAACACTTTGATCCATTAATTAGTAATAGAGATCTTGTACGGGCTATTAT
This sequence comes from Achroia grisella, assembly GCF_030625045.1. Taxonomy (NCBI): domain Eukaryota; kingdom Metazoa; phylum Arthropoda; class Insecta; order Lepidoptera; family Pyralidae; genus Achroia; species Achroia grisella. Next base: position 1,365,700 of record NW_026712977.1, on the reverse strand, counting down.
CGATTCTATGCATTTATGCTTGCTCACTATGTGTGCACTGCATAATGCACTCGGCACTGAAACGTTCTAGAGATTTAGTTCTATAGTTCTATAGAACCATCCGGTATACCTATTGCAACAGCCTTTATTAGAATTAAATATTTACCAAATGTGGAAAATTCACCAATCCAATAGTGAAAATCTTATTCAAATAGATAAAGATGTTTAATTGATTAACATAAAAAAATAGATTAGATATACAAATAGACAAAAATAGTATTGACAATTAGTCGTGCAAAAGTATAATTTATATAATGATTATTTTCAGTTGTTGGGAGGTATATATATACAAAAAAAAACTGACTGACTTTCTAATCATGAAAAGAACAGTGCATAATTCAAGAGACACTTGTTTTCAGCTATATTTGGAGAAAACATACCATATAATATATATCCTATGCAGAAATATATATTTTTATATTCTTATGCAGAAACAACATCAGGATACATTTTCAGAAATATAGCGTAGGTAGTTAGGTATGTAATCATATAATCTTTATGCATTTACAAATGATTATTTTTAATTTGCTTTTCCAATTCCGACCTGCAATGTTGTCAGTATTAGCTAGAAGTAATTCACGACCTATTACATCTGTATGTTGGAGTAAATTATTAGGCTTCGGCGCTCTGTCAGTGATATAATAGTTAAGTTAATATTAATTATATTCACAGGTAATGCAAGCAATTGTGAGTACTCCCTTCAATTGCTGCAAATTGGGTTTGATTAAATCATTTGTAGGTTTCTAGTGAGCAGCGTGTTCTGTATACTTAGATTGGTTTCCCTCCATTATATTGTCCATAGTTCAATATAGATATTACTGAAGTGGATTTTGTACAATCATTTATGCCGCCAGACAGCTTGCTTTGTGAGCTGTATTTCAGTTTGAATTCGGATTATGGCAGTGAAATTATAGGCATGAGACTTTAGTTCTCTGGAATATCAACTTATGATGGGCACCATGTGAAATGATGACGTCATTGATAATGATTATGTGTATAGTTAACAGTTTCTATTTACTTGACGGCCTCGGTGGTCTAGCGGTTTAGCACACCGCCTTATTTCCGATGGTCGCGGATTCGATTACTCGCACGGGATAAACATTTGTATTCATGAGTATGATTATTTGTATTGGTCTGGGTGTTTTCTATGCATAATATATAAATTTACGAAAAAAAACTATGTATTTGTATCAGTTTTCCAGTGCCCATAACACAAGCTTTAGCTAGCTTAACTTGAGTCTAGATGGCGCTGTGTGAATTGTCCTAAGATTATATTTCTGGCATGCTTCTTTGCTAACTTTTAAGTTAACTGTTAAGTTAATAAATTGGTAGTAATTTCAAATGGGTAGCAATGTTACAATGGCAATACTTCATATTTATGGTTTAATTTATTATCTGTATTTAGTGAATTAAATATCTTACTACGTTTTCCACTATTTACACTACCTTTAGGATCTATAAATTGGAGTTGTAGGCTACTGTCTGTATGTAAACACATTGACCTAAACTAATAGCACAGATAACATAATATTACATACTAAGTTTACTTGTGAGAATCAAGCGAGAGATGTTGTTTATTGTAGTAAAACACTAGATGATTCTCAAACTTATATATTTTTATAAGGTAATCCCATGATACGAACAGGACACCTACATAATATCATATTATGAAATTATTGCTACAATTATTATATTGTTTTTTTTTTATAATTTTACATTCCAACGGTGTTAAAAAATGACAAACAAACCAATTTCATATTAAGAGTTACTCTTCATGTAGGCAGAGGAACATCTATCTCTATTTACGCTATCGCTAAAAATAGTTGAGTATTTGATACATCGTCGTACATTGCACAAAGTTAGAGACATCGCCATAAAACCTGTGGCTTAACACACCGTGTCAACACATTTACGACTGATCCCCATTGATAAATAAATGCCATAACTCTCCCATAAACCGAGTAATAGCTTTATTAATTCTGTTTTTAATTCTTCTTCCTGTTTCGCAGTTGATTCAATACTTATGTTATTTTATTATGTTACTAAAATCACTAAAATTAACGTTTTTCTTTATCATTACATAGTATAAAACAAAGTCGTTGTCGCTGTCGAACTTACATAATTTAAAAGTACGCAACGGATTTTGAAGCGGTTATTTTTAACAGATAGAGTGATTTTAGAGGAAGATTTATATAATACATGTACACCCGGGCGAAACCGGGGCGAGTAGCTAGTTTTTATATAAATAAAGACAGTTTTTTGTATTAACAAAAAGCCGAATGAAAACTCGGAGATTTTTTTTACTTTTGGAATAAATAGTAGGTAATACAGGAAATCGGCCTAGTTAAGTGATTATGAAAACCAAGGAGAAGATTTTCCAATGTGCTACATATGTATATATTTAACGTATAAAAGATACTAAACGATCTTTTAAGTATGAAAATGCGTTTATAAATACAAGTAAGATAATCTGGAACGTAAAATAGGGGAAAATATAGACGGCAGATACAAGAGGCGATCTTATTACCAGAACAAATTTGTAGGCAATTTTCAGTTATAGGAAAAACTGGTATGTATACCTATATATAAATATATGTATGAGATTTCACTAGAACGAATACACAAATTAGTTATTCGGAGAATAAAATAAAATGAGTGAAAATTGTCAAATTACACAAGCAATTATACATCGCTATAGATGTATTCGTGTACGTATATATTGTATATGCCATGTATTGATGATAAATCAGATAACAATAAGTCTATTAAACTCTATTATTTTATATGCAAATTCATTAATAAAATATAACATGACATATTTATAGTTAAAGTACAGTTTTATCGTCATCATGATTGTAAGATTTTCTCTTAACATAACATTAAAAACATAGTATATATAGTATAATCATAGCATAAAATGAAATCGATTCCGCCGTCTTTTCTCTTAGAACTTTCAAAGTACGCAATTGAGCGTTTAGCAATTGATAAGAGTGTTTCAATAAAAAGGTTCATATGTATTATACATGTACATCCCTGTGATACCAAGGATAGTATAATATAAATAAAATACTTGTGAATTTTTAGTGCTATTAGACTACTATACTGCTATTGTGTTAAGGCTTATTAATTGTGTAACGTTTACATTTAATAACCACGAACGTGGTTTGATGGCTTTCTAATTAAACTCACATAATCATTAGAATGTTATGTAAGAAAGTCAATATTTATTCATAATTTTCATCGATAGGGAGAGAGCGAAGCGGGATCGCGCTGCGAACCGTTACATAATTAAGATAAAAACATTACTAAATGAAATAAACGGTTTATGTTTGACAAATTTAATTACTACCAGAGTTTCGGAATTTGATTACTTTTTAACAGGAAAAGGGGCGAGGGAGGAACGATCAAGTTTTCAAGATAAAGCAATGAATGCAGTAATTAACAGTGTTACCATAACGTGGGATATAATCTTATTGAGTACATTTTGTGAAATGTCGTCGCGTGAATACCTCTGTATCTTCTACACCTTCTATCAAGCAACTTGTTTTAAGAGATGATGGCGTTAATATCGTTGGTCGCGGTTCGATTCCTCGCACAGTAAACATTTATATTTATGATTTTGATTGAGAGTGTTTTCTGTAACTAATATGTGTATTTATTTTAATTTATAAGAATAACAGTATTTATTTCATTGTTTTAATACATAAACTAACGATTTTTCTTATGACTAGTAAAAAAAACATTACCAATGTGAAAAATATTTATATGAAACTATTGGTTTGTGAGTAGGTATGAATTGAAAGATGGATGTTTATTACTCATTTACTCAAAAACAACTAAACAGATTTTGATGAAACTTTACAATAGTATATCTTATATTAAATAACGCATAGGTTATAATATTAATGCGGGGAAATTCGCGAACATAGGTAGTTTTTAATATATATTTTAAAACATACTCGTGGATTATATTTCATTACAAGCTTATGAACTATTCGTGGAGAATAATAGGTTATTATAATGATAATAAAAACAACATTAAGAACTATGAATACGAAACCACCACAGGATAAAATATTGATTGTGCGTAGTTGGCAGTACCAGAGATCCGGCCTAAATGACCGGATCCTTGATAGACGAGCTAATACAGCTATATGGAGAGAGTACACATTGTAGAACAAATATAGGGGACATGATTCGTCAACAAATCCTGAAATATAACTATAAATAATTTTTATGTACACAGCAAATAGCATAAATATTGATTTTTATACAGTGTATTTCATTGGCGGGCAAAATCTCACAATTAACTCATCAGACGTTCTAATTCAAATTGAATGGTAATAACAAAATATTTAGTATCAATACTAAGCAGAACTTTTACTATGCTATACTTTACTACTACTACTTTCACCTACCAGAAATATTAAGGTACAGTTTCCTTAGCAAATACATATGTAAATAATATGTTTAGGAAATACATACACAAATAAACATACTCATTGATATGGCATGTATTATAGGCGCACATGACCATCGGTATTTAATATTTCGATATTGTATACTAAAAATATTAAATTAATAGGATGAAAGTACTTATTGTAAATACTTACACCAATTAAAGTACACTAATTAAAACTTAGTGTCCTGAAACGTTTCAAATTAATATTCAATAATAGGAAACGAATTAAAGTTATATATGTTAAAAGAGGCTATGTAGTGTACACCTTGCCACTGTACTATTAACTTTGAACCCTCGTAATTAACAAAAAAATCGTTTGTTGTATATAAAATAGATATTAATACAACAACATTATCGTGTTGTTTTACATTTGTGATAGCGATCGATTATTCGAGTGTTGATAATGAATATCTCGATTTTATCACGATTATCATATAATTACTGAAACTACAGTTTTATCTACGAGTTCTACAGCGCCTTATCTGTACATAGTATGACAGCAGACGTGATGGATTGTTATGAATAAAACCTGTGAATTAATTAGTAAAAATAATACAACAACTTCCAGAGAGTGTATATTATACTTCAGTTTACTATCCCGTCTTATAGAACCTCAAAAGTTATATAAATTTATCCGACACGAAAAACTTAATAAGTGTTACTATAAATTTCTAACTGATTCCCCGACAATAGTAATAATTATCCCGGATAATTCATATAGCGCCATCTAGCCCCAAGCTACATAAGTCGAGCTTGTGTTATGGGAACTAGACATACATAGAAAACACCCAGACCAATACAAAAATAATCATACTCATGAATACAAATGTTAGCGCCGTGTTAGGAATCGAATCTACTACCAACGGAAGCAAAGCGGCGTGCTATATCTCTAAACTCCGTCATATATAATAATTCAAATTGTGTCCTTTTGAGGGTTACTTTGTAAGATTTTTTTCCTATAAGTTAACCTACATTTAACAAAATATTGTATAAAAAAATATTCATTCCACCCATTTTTACGTACAAAAATAAATAAACAGACTTTTTATGACACAATTCTATGATTTTGTTATATATAAAGTAAGTAAAATATTTCCTTTTTTGTTGTTAGGGCTGTGAATAATTTCAGAACTGCCCAGATGGTATATGCCGACGAAATTTTGCAAAAAGATGAATATTTTTAGTACCTTTTATCCATCAGCCATCCTTTTAAGTAATTGCAGGTGCGTTTTTGAAGAGACCTCCCGGAAAACCGCAGTGGGGAATCTATTCCATAATGTATATACGGAAAGAAGAAACTAATTTTATTGTAATCTCTATAATGTTATTTTTTCTGTATTAACAAAATTTCTGTAAAGAGTTACATCACAAGCTAATTGTTGTGGTATAGTGATGCAAATCAGCACGTTCAGTAAAAGATTGTGCGAGTGTACGTTTTGTATAACGACACGTAGGTCACGCAGTACCTCATATATATAGTTTATGTAATTAGTCTAAGCTAGAGTATTCAAGATGTAACAGTTAAATATACAAGTTACACCCTACTGTGTGTGTTTACTCTCACCACCACTCCTGCCATCACATGGCGACCGTGACAAAGAAGCTGCATAAATGGATCAAGATCAGACTATACTCTGAAGATCTTCGGGCAGCAAAGAGGTACAAATTATTTACCCTCAATATATTGTACGGTGGAAATTAAAGTTCCTAGGCCATCGGTGTCCAATATCCTCAAATTGAGGTTCACCGCATACCTGTGCCTAAAGTTGATTGAAGCATCCTTAGTTGGAAGTATAAAGATTGAATAAAAGGGTGCTAGCGGTCTACAAATGTTGTAGTGATTATCAAATGTGCCGTGATTAGTGTCATTTCTGAAGACATTTTTATACGTGTTTAATAAATAAAATAAATTATGACGCACGAGAATTTGATCGCAGAACAAATCAATGTCAAGCGAAGCGTAATAATACTAAGGCGCGAAGTCAGCAAAATACAATAATGCATAGTAAAGAAGATCGCGCAGTTTGTTATAGTAAGCATATGAATTACGTCAAAGCGTCAGCTGATAGTAAGAATAGCGATAGAAAGACATCGTTAGATTTTGTTCATGAAAATAAGAATACCGAAATTTTAGCTTTTAACACAAATAATGTAGTTAAATTTAATTGTTTTAATAAGGATATATTTTTGATAGCAGACTCAGGAGCGTCAATGTCAGTTTTAAAGTATGATTGGTTAAAAAATTTGCCTTCAATTAAGATCCATAAAGATAACGCTATAATAAAAGGCGTTTGTGGTAATCTAGAGGCAATGGGATTTGTTTACCTGAATCTTGAATTTCAGAAACTGCAATTTAGACAAAAGTTTTATGTATTTAAAGAATTACAGTGCAGTTCGCATGGTATATTAGGAGAAGATTTTTTAATACAATTTAAAGGTATTATAAATTTTGAATTGGGCTGTTTAAGTGTAAAGCCCCACGGATCACTCGATAGGGTCCGTATACCTTTTCAAAAAAGAAAAAATGGTATAAAATATGTTATTTTTCCTAATAAAAGGAAAACTGATTATATTGTGGAAAATGGAAATTGTGCGAAAAATAGAACAACGGACCAATTATCGAAAATAATTGTAACGTCCGATGAGTTAAAAGAATTAAACTCATGCTGTTCAAGCGTTATTAAGCAAGGTCCAAGTAAAAAAATTAATAAATGTTCTCAAGTGAAAGTAAAACCTAGTCCATCAAAGATGGCAGAAATTACTACAAAATCACAGTTTCGTGTGAAATTAAATATTTGTAATAAGGAGACATTAGGAAAAGTGTTAGGTATGCATAATATGCATGATAATGCGTGCAATGTAGTTCTATCTGGATCTATAATATATTTAAATCAAACGTCTCTATTAACAAAGGTGGGCGTAGATGAATCATTAAGAGAACTTGTAGAGATATGCAAGGATCATAATATTATGGAAGTTATAATTATTAAAAATATGTACAATAAGTCTCAAGTGAATAAGTTCTGTCGGTATATACAGAAGTATGATGAGTTTTTACGATTATGTAGGTATACTGTAAAATGTATAGATAAGTATAGTAAGTTAATAAGTACAGATAATGAAGTGAGCATTGTCACATTGGCCAATAATGTAAAGCATAAAATTTCTTAAAATTGTTTTAGAGTAAAAGGCCTAATTTTAATTTTTGGTTACTACTTGTTTAGTAGAAAACAAGATCTGTTAGATGATGACAAATATGTATTAATAATACAATGTATTTATAAAAGTTTGTATTTTTTTTGTACTCAGGTATGATATACCTTGAGAAATTGTTAAGTTAAATTAATCCTTGGTGCTGTTTTTTTTGTCTTTTTGTATGTTTAAATAATAAAATTGTCCTTGTAATGTTAAACTTTCAGAGGGAGGGGACACCCTCACCATAGACACCCTACTTTTCAGGGGAGGTGTGGTATAGTGATGCAAATCAGCACGTTCAGTAAAAGATTGTGCGAGTGTACGTTTTGTATAACGACACGTAGGTCACGCAGTACCTCATATATATAGTTTATGTAATTAGTCTAAGCTAGAGTATTCAAGATGTAACAGTTAAATATACAAGTTACACCCTACTGTGTGTGTTTACTCTCACCACCACTCCTGCCATCACATTGTACTAATGTTTCTTTATTCATTTAATTTACCTAATACATAGTTTATCTACATGTATTATGTAGAAAAAGAAACAACAATGTATAAAAAGTACAAGGAATGTTCTCTAAAGGAAACAAAACGTCCTCTTTTGAAGCGTGTTGTACTAAAGCGCTATAGAAAGTAAAAAACATAAAGTTTTATAACTATTTAGCACCTTTGAAAAGACTAAAACCGGTATATGATAAAGTTGGCTATAGAAAGTACTATTGTGAAATATTATTAAATGAAGTTTTAACAAATGTAAAAGGTATAACCGAATAGAGACATACTCAATTCGCTTATACCTTTTACATTAGTTAAATATCACATACTCTTATATCATAATAAATTCTACCTAACTCGAAATAACTTGAAAAACAAATTAGTAGTGTTTCACTACAATAGTTCCAATGGTCAACTTTATCATGTACCGGAATTGTATAATAAAACAATATAATGAAGCCATGTTCATTGACGATTGAAGTTTATTTTTTTCTGTTGCCTTATTTCAAAATAAGAACTTAACTTCTCGCCTATTCAAAAAGAAGCCTATATTCATAATGTGGGGATAAAATAAAAAAAGAATGTTCAATAATGTTTAAAATTAAGCTTTTTTGAATAAAGATTATATTCATTCCGTTCTGTGAATGCTACCGCAAACATTGGATGCATTCATTAACGCAGCAACCGCAACAGCATATGAAAACATTACTGTAATGAATATAATACGCACTGAAATCCCTCTGAATATAGTCTATCCACAGCTGCACGTGTAGACAGATTAACAATAAACTTTAAATAATATTTTTTGACTTCACTAACCTATTATGATCAGATAGATTACGTGCTATCTGATGCTAGAGTCAAAAGTCTCCGGAAACGATGTGAATGCATGAGACGAATTATGAATGTGAATGGAGCAAGACTCGTCTGGAAGGTTAGAAGCTAAACGCATTTGTTATTTTACTATGCCTACAGACGCCTTTAGACGTCTAGCGTTTTTTATGTTAATGGATTTACAAACAAGGTCACTCTCTAGTCCTCCTGGTGAATAATGCCAACATTCTTCTATAAACTTGAAAATGAAATCACCACTATTGTCACAAAATATTTTGTGACGTCCGTAATACGCATTACGTTAGAGTTATGTATGTCAAACCTTGTAATTATTAATCTCTGTTTAATTTATTAAAATGATTAAAATAAATTATTGCACTGTAAAATATTTTTTTTACTTTCTTTCTTTCTAAAAAAAATCTATTGTTACGGATTTCTCACTAATCATTTTTTTATACTACAATACTAGCTGACCGCGCAACCGTTATTTTGCCAAATATAATTTATATGACAAAACAACGCTATTAAAAAATAGGGGTTGGTGAAAGAAGGGCGAAAATTTATATATTTTTAATGACGTATTAACAAAAAATTAAAAAAGTTTTTTAGGGTGAACTACCCTTACAGGTATAAAAAATATAAACCTATTCTCAGACCTACTTAATATAAATGTAAAATTTCACCAAAATCGGAAAAGCCGTTTCAGAGGAGTATAAACACGAAACCTGTGACACGAGAATTTTATATATTAGAGTAGCTACTCGCCCCGACTTCGCACGGGAATACATTTATTATATATATAAACCTTCCTCTATCTATTTAAAAATCCGCTTCAAAATCCGTTTCGTAGTTTTAAAGATTTAAGCATACATAGGGACAGACAGCGACAGTGACTTTTTTTACCCTGTAATAATAATGATAATGATTATAATGATAATGAAAATGGTCGCAATGAAGCATACAGCCGTTCTGATGGTAAACCAATACCATTTATTCGTATTTGAACACATCTTTCTAAGCACAAATAGGTGAGACAGAGGTCATGACGACAACTTTGTCGTAAAGATATAGATTAATCGGAAAACATTCAACTCTAACATTTTGTTCTTACGCTATCTATATCTGGGAGTTAGCGATCTGTTTTGAGTATAACGGGGCGGGGAGGGTGAGAACATTTTCTACTCTTAGGTGTCGTATATAACCTCTTGTCTCACATGACGAGGGCTGACAGCTTATGTAGCGGCTTTTATAATTCAAAATATATGGTATATGTATTCTATTATGATGTATAAAGGCGGATAAATTTTTGAATTACTACAATACTTAATTTATAGAGAATCTAATGACGCTGAGTTTGTAGAATATCAATAGTGGTCTAATCGCTTAAGCGATCTCTTCTAGACAATCTTTGCATGAGGATAAAAGACAAGGGGTGGTGGATGGCGCATGAATAGAATGAAATAAACATAAATAATAATAGTAATATATCAAATCTTTACACATATTTTAAGCATATATATTCTATATAGAATATAGAAATAAAATAAATATACAATAATATAATATTTAATTAAGAAAGAGAGTATGTACTAATATTAAAGGTTAAATGATAACAGCAACTAACAGCCTCAGTAGTCTAGAGGTTTAGCAACCGCTTTATTTGTGACGATTGTGAGTTGATTCCTCGTATGGTGTAAACATTTGTATTCATGAGTATGATAGTTTGTATCGATCTGGATGTTATCTATGTATAATAAATATATCTTATATTATATATATTTACAAAAAAAATATTGGATATCTACACAGGCTGAGCTTAGTTTAGGGCTAAATGGCACTGTTTTAATTATCCAATGTTAAGAATAAATTATCAGTAAAACAGGATCGCTTGTATTTTGTAATGTGTATGTTTAGTTGTAAAACTTTTCGTCTACAAAATTGCAGTAACGTGAAACTGGACTCGTTAGTATAAATTAAACAAAAGTCTTAAACTGTACTTTAATCCTCAAAGCATCCCGTATTGGTGTAAACATCGTTGATTCCAAACAAATATCAGATGCAGTTTGCAATTTACGAAGATATCGTATACCGTACACAAAAATAACCTTTCCGGTGTTCATTGGAAATACTGTTACAATGTATTGCAAATAGTAGTTTATAAAATAACGCGATCGTGTTTTGTTCTCATGTTACTGTTTACCGTTTGCATGTTATTATTCTTATTTGATCGTATTTTGTGCCGTTCTTTGAATTTACGCATAATTGTGGGTGCGAAATTTCCAGCTAAGCTATTTATACTGAACCACAGCGGTATTTCTAACACATTTGGTGGGCTGATGTCGAGCAAATGAACGGGCGGCCGCCTGACGACTTCAATTTAACTTTAAATCCCCACTAATACTTGGAAGCGTTGGCAACACGTTTAAGAGTATTTGGTATTGGAAGGTCATATTGAAAAACCACAATCCGATATTGAATGAAATTCTGAAAACAACTGGATATTATTTTCTTTTTGATGTAAATTATTATTATTCGAGATGAAAACTGACGGTCCGGACCACCAAATAGATCTTATTTGTTTGTTTAAGTTTGTGAAAGTGGTCATTGTCACTTATGATATGAACAGAAATATATAGATGAGTATATGAGAGCTCGATACATCAATATCGAGCTTTGATAAAATACATTTTGACACTCGTGGTATTCCTCGTGTATTGCCATTCATCGGGATTATGTCATGTCTCTACATACATCTTAAAAGGAGATCGCTTTCATAGCTTTTTATATGTTTTTAATTGTGATTTTGTAGTTTATAACTCTGAGTTTAGGTAATAAGTTGGTCGATATAGTCAAAATCAAATAATATATGAAATGAAAATTATGTGTGCCAATAATTATTTAATATCCATTAATTGTGACACTATGCAACGATTAAAACCAACTACTGTATCAATTGCTTCATAAACTCGTCCCAGGCCGTAAATCCAACAGTTGCATAACCTTCTCTGCCAAAACACTTGGCTTGAATGCTATTTCTTGAAGGCAATGCTGTATTGTTGTATTTATCAAAAGCTTTTTCAGATAATTTAAAAAGAAATGGTCGAATTAAGAGCTACGCATTTGGAGTCAAAAATTTATTTATTATTTAGGAGAAAATCTCTTAAACTCAACTTTGCAAAAGACTTGCAGAAGAAAGAAGTTGCAGACTATACTCGGACTAATTTAGACCAAAATGTACGAGTACACGCATCTAGTAATAATTAATATTATATAATAATTATTGAGCAAATCATTTATCTCATTCTAATACTGAAATTGTTATATATATATAACAATTTCAGTATTAGAATGAGATAAATCTTCTTTATGAACACAAATTATTCTCCATCAGACTTAACATACGGTTGGATATTAATCTTTCTTAAACCTAATAATTTTGTAACTGTATAATAAAACGCAGACTAACATGAATACCACTTTAGTATATTAAAACCAATAACCATAGATAATAAGGTAAAATTTGTGATACATCAGTATTTTACAAAATTTATAATATACAGAACCCATATGTTTAAAGTTGCTTTTTTGACAAAGCACATAGAACCCTGAACGGTTATCGCTAACTGTTCACAGTAAACGAGCAGGGGTAATCACGGTCTGCGAGATAAAAATAACAGCCCCAAAGGGCCGCGGGTGAGAGAGCTTTTACAAGTCAAATAGATGATATACAATACTATTACGTTCGATGAATAAACAATTTAATGAGTAATTGATCATAAATAAACAGATACTTTGGGACATGTTTTGACAATCCCTTAAGTCTGTTTAGAAAATGCCTTCATTTCCGATACTCATGAGTTCGATACTCGCAGAGTGTAAGACTTTTTTATTCTGGATATTACTTACAATCGGTCTAGCGATTTCGCTTAGTAATGAAATAACCCTTCCAATAGTCGCGGGTTCGATCCCTCGCAAAGTTTAAACCTTTCTGTTCTCGAGTTAGAGGTAGAGAGATTATAGTTTGTGTGTTTTCTGTGTATGTTTTAAAAAAAATACCGAACTATACTCGTATCTATCAATTGTCTAATATATCTATTACTTGACAATATCGCGTGAAGTAGCGATCAAACTATTACCAATAACTTCACGTGTTTTTATATAAAAGATAGCCTGCGCACGTTCTCGTGATACTCGAGCTATATTAAAATCTTTCCTTTGATCCGTTCTGCTGGTTAGAAGTAATAGAGGTAGAAACATTTACGCATTTACTGTATATTGGTAAATATACACATATTTACTTTGTCAGTATTGTTGTACCCGCGACCATCAGTACTAAACCTGTGTACTAAACAGCTACCTCGTCTTGAATTTACTTTTCGTTTGTTTATAAATAGAGTGATATAAAATAAACGGAACAATGTCTCCCCGTGTCCCCATGTTATAAATTAGGCGGCCCATCTCTATAAATCGGTGTCCGCGCGCTCGGGAACTTACCTATTTCCCCCTGATTCTCGACTCCATTAAAACTTTTTACTGGCACCGCAGAATTTTACCACTTTTCTCTTACACCGGCGGCGGTACGAGCGTGATTGCCGTCAACTCAGTCACAACTAAGATATTTTTTTCTATAGTCATAATTTCATACGAAACTAGCTGTATTAATAGAAAATCACATTATTCTAATAACGCAACTTTCTATACGGTTAATAATAAAAAAACGTTCATATTTGCCTTTATCCACTATAAATTAAAAACCTAACAAACAAAAACTAAACAGTTAAGAATTGTTCATCATAATTCAATAATAAAAATTATGAAATAATGACAAATAATATAGAACACTACAAGAAGATAATACGTGGTGGCGTGGTAGAAATGGTCATTGGGCTCCCTAAAACATGGTTGATCGCTGACTCACGCGTCACAGTGAACGAGGGCTGCTTGTAGACATAAGCCTCTGATAACTATTATTGATTTATTTTACTACTCAAGTGTATTTATTTGTTTACATTTGACAATCTTACTATTTGGCATTTTATATTCGCATAAAATCCTAAATATGTAATGCTGACACATATATTATGACAACATATATTAATAGAGTAACACGCAAATTTCTTTAACGTTCTTAAATTTCGGAATTAGTGGTAGATAAAAAAATATCTTATAAAGAAGATTATTTCCATTCCGTTCCATTATGTATTTATTAATTTCGTTTGTATGGTTTCCAACGAAATTGGTAAGACAGAGGACATTAATGTAGGTAGAATCGTTTATCATAAATGATACTCGAATAGTCTCAGTACTCTTCCATATTCAGTATATAGAAGAGTACCGATGTGGTCCTTTTTTATATAAAGCTGATATGAAATACGGGGTGTGCAACATTCCAAGAATGCACGTTGCCAAATTAGGGCACGCGTTGGAGTCCCGCAATGCGTCGCGGAAACAGTATCGATTGTATCACAAGGCCGTTCCGGTAGCCATGGTCGAAGGTCACCATTTCCGATAAAAATAATCGGAACTGGACCAGAAATATAGAATTCGTTACTGTCTGCATTGTGTGCGCCGCTGTACTATTCTGTTCCCGGAATAAGTGAAAATCAGCGAAGTTATAACATTGCCTATATAGATTTTGTGTAGACCCATTATAAGAAATATTTACTATTATTTCTTCATTGTCATATATTGAAAAATGGTAGAGTACAAATCATTAAGATTCATTGACGGCGTCGGTGTAGTGTTAGCATAACGCCTTGCTTTTGATGGTCGCGGGTTCGATTCGTCGCTAGCTACAAATTTGTTGATTTGATTAATTGTTTGTATCTGTCGGGGTGTTTTCTACATACATATGTAATTACAAAAATATTTATATCAGTTGTCAGGTATCTATAACATAAGCTGTATGTTATACTGAGATAAGGATATCTCATTCATAAGTAACGCACGTAGTGGTAGGTACATCAATATGCATTGTTATTTTTGGGAGTTAGATGTCATGTCTATCCTCCCTGTAATTTTACTGCCATATCTCACCTATTATACCAGAGTATAACTTACTAACAAGGCACTCGCCAGCAGAAATAGTCCACAAAACTTACAAAATCTACCACAGTAAAACTGAAGAGCAATAATTCAAATTCAATATTAGAGACTGTCACGAAACGTCTATATTAGAGAATCTCATTATTTCATCTGAAAACAAAGGCTTTTATTATTTCAGTTCGGATTTGCCATCGTTCCCATTGCTAACAGATTTTAAACCGAAACGGACACGTAGTTGTTATAAGTATGATTAGATTAAAGCGGCTGGATTCAGTTATCCCTTAGGAAAATTCATCGCTAATATTGCTTGAAATCCCTTTGCTCTGAAGGCCGCGGGCTCGACGCAAGGGACAAATAGTTTTGTAACTTTTCAAATATTTATCACTGAAGGGTAGAGTATAATATTCATTACATAGATGGACTGTGTGAAAGATATAAATGTTGGCTGACTGGCATTACCCATACTTTGGATTGGATACTGCTATGGAGACCGATTATGGCTGATTAAATTATTTTGTTTGGTAACATTAATTTAATATCTGTGCTGGTTATAAATAACCACCTCTTTTCATCGTAATTCTAGAATATTCCTTTATAAGACAAAAGAAATTGCCCAGTTATGTTTCTTGCCAGTTCTTCTCAACTGAAGTAGCTGACCGAAGTGGACGTTGAAAATCGTGTATAAGTGGCCAAAAATGTCCTATATAATTAAACTAGCTACACGCCCTGACTTTGCACGGGTGTACATGTGTTATATATATAAACCTTCCTTTTGAATCACTCTATCTATTAAAAAAGGGCACCGAAATCCGTTGCGTAGTTTTAAAAATTTAATTATACATAGGGGTAGGCAGAACAGCGACTTTGTTCTATACTATGTAATAATGATGACTTCGTCTTTCTTCTCTTCGTCTTTGTGTCACCATTTCGGTTCGCGGCTTTAATAATTGACAATACTAAAGGAGATTCACATAGGTAGGTACATAAGCGATTACACACAACAATTTCGCGTTAACCTCACACCGACGTGAGCTGGTACTCCCGCAGGACGAAGCACTCTCTACACTCAATATCCTGCCGCTATATAATTGAATCGCCGCGAATTTCCTCCAATTAGTGTAGGACCGCGCGACGCCACGTATCAGGGACGTAATTAAATAATTATTTGAATAGGATAAATGCTTTAATAACAGCAGCGAAATACATTACCTTCACGTGGAGTTGCTTATCCCTTAAACCTATATAGATATTAACCTAATATATCACTTTAAATATGTCTCAATACACTGTAGTGTATAGGCAGATATATTTAAGATATATTCTATAGATATTTCGAGATAATGTTTAGAAATAAATTGAATATGTTTATTGACACGACATAATATATTTCTCATTATATTTATTTATTTAAATCAGGCTATATATCCCATTATATACATACATTATACAACATACATAAGAAATAATAATCTAAATATATAAAATTCAAAGGTGACTGACATAGTGATCTATCAACGCACAGCCCAAAACACTGGACGGATCGGGCTGAAATTTGGCATGCAGGTAGATGTTATGACGTAGGCATCCGCTAAGAAAGGATTTTGGTTAATTCTACCCTCAAGGGAATAAAATAGGGAATGAAAGTTTGTATGAAACTTTGCCAATTTTAAAGCGATCGGGCTGAGACTTTCCTCGATCCCCGATTCCCTAAGAAAGGATTTCGATAAATTCCATCCCTAAGGGGATAAGTTAACGCGAGCGAAGCCGCGGGCAAAAGCTAGGAAAATATAAATGCTAATTGTCTCTATCACTACACTGACGAAAACATTTAGAAAATGAATGCTGTATATGAATAAGGATAAAGAAAGGCCGAAAAGAGATGGATGAACTGTGTGAAAGATGACAAGAAAGGGAGTGAATAACGAGATGACTGCGAACAAGGATGAATGAAAAGAAAAACATTACGCCGACCCCAAATGAATAGAATAAGGAAGAAGCAGATTATGACAATATATTTCCCAGGTAAGGATACTGTATAGTATATATGGTGATAGCATAATATACCTAGCATTTAAATTTGTTTATATTATAAAGAGATAATTTTTGCGAGTTTGATATGTTCGGGGTAATCACCCGGTACTTCTGATCTGATTTTTTAATTCTTTTGCTAGTATAATAGTTTTTTTTGACTAGCTACTCGCCCAGTCTTCGCACGGGTGTACATGTATTATAAACCTTCCTCTTGAATCTTCAATATCCGTTGCGTGGTTTTAAATATTTAAGCCCTATGAATATAGGGACAGACAGCGACAGCGACTTTATTTTATACTATGTAATGAAATATCACATTAGGACTAAACAAAGCGGAACTGCAAAGATTTTTTTAAATCAGGGAAAAGGTGATGCTTCTGAGGTTACGTGGCAAAATAATAAAATTATTGCCTATCATTATTTTATTTACTTTCAAGCCTATTAAAAATCCACTACCACATAGAAATGAAGTTTCCATATAAATAAATAAAAATGTGAATTCCTTCCATAAATGTTAATAGTTATTACAAGATATTTCTGAAATATCTCAAAGTGATGAATATTTTCCATACCGGTAATATTTAATATTTTGGCGTATTTACTGCTCTATAAATTCAAATAAACCGATAACAGGAGATAAACAAATAACTATAAACAACGCAAGCCACTATTTAAAGCGAAAAACCGCAACACAGTTCCGATTGAAGTATAAACGGTTATTTATCGATATTCGCTAATAACCGGTGACACGGCGCTATTAGCCTCACACTGAAGGATTTGAGAATTAAAATTTCATTTAAATTAGTAGGTATATGACCTAATTCAATTTGTTCTTTGATTGTATGAATGATTTAATGAGTCGATGCCGGTGTATTGATTTATTGGATGGCTATCCATCGTGTAACTATACAACGTAACGTCTATTATTGGAATCCGGACCACCAGTCAATTGAGAACGCTAGGATAATTTATGGTTGATGCTGTTGATAGAAACAGTAATAGAGGACTAAAAAAGATTTACCCACTTCTGAACGGAAGAAATGCTCTGTTCAAGTGCATTTTTTATGCAGTGCTCTTCAAACTGCACGGGAGGATTGGAGTCTCCTATTCCCAGGGTGATTTCAGAAATAATTTAATAGATTTGAATGCTGTTTTTACTATTCTGTATAACATTCAATGGCCGATTCCCTACACATTATTATTACGAATATAAATCAGCACTGCTTTGTTATTTCATCGTAATCCGTTCGCAAATAATCGGTTATATACTGTCATCTATACCACAGAAAACATAATATTACGTATCTTTACAAATGAAATTGAGTAATTTTATTTTTAATTTTTTTGCTTTTGACTAAATGCATATGAAAGTATATATATACAGTAAGTACGGTACTAAGAGCAAAAATTTTTTTTTATAAAAAGTTTGTCTGTCTGTTTGTTCTTGATAACCTCTCTAACTGGAGAGATTACAAGTGAACGAAGTGACATATCTATTTACAAATACAAGCTAAGTCTAAATGTAACTGTAATAAATATATGTAAACAAACTGTACTCATCTGTGAAGTTCGATAACGGCATAAAAAGGCAAATGCAATCGACTTACTGTCACCAATTCGACGCGATTATAATTTGATCCCGATAATATTCTGTCACAAGTTACACAGCAAAACGGACTTTTGTTGAGTCTGTGTCTGTCTGTTTGGAACAGATATTCACGCTTTACTGTCATACTCATTTCACCGATTAAAAATAAGGTAACAGACCTTTTATTATTACGTTAGCTTCTTTTCAGGATTGAGATATGCCATTCGGTACTTAATGGATATTATTTTGTTTAATTCCACTTCCATTAGTCTAGTTTTTAGCTTCTAAGCCATATCCGTAGATTCAATAACGATCGGAATTTGATTACTAATATAAAAAGTCGAAACGCAGGTAACAATGGTCAGGTTTACAAATTCCGTGTTTGATTTCTCAAATGATAACTGAATTAAACAATAAGATATATATCCATTAATTAATGAAATGGAATTCCATAAAATTACATTAATTCTGTGTAATATGTAATAAGATACATAACTTTTAAAGATACACTAATTGTTAGTGCGGTAGAACTGAAAATACTTCATATTGCCGTCGTCAGAGTATAGAATTCTCATGTAAGTGTTGCGTTCACCACAACGTCTATACTGGACGATACCTCCGATATCCTGATCTATAAATTCTATAAATAGACTACATTAATAACAATTATAGATAAATGTACCCACTTATGCATAAACCAATTTATAAACTTGGAGTATTATATACCCTGTAATAGTTGACAGTATCGTGAAATGTTACTATGTCAATGAAGCCAATTTGTGAAATTGACCTCATTGTCACACAAAGTACCCTTATATGCCTCGTGCAGCGGACCCGTCTTGGCGATTTCATTATTCATAGATTATGAACTATTTCAATGCAGTTGGCTACAGCTAGCCTTTACAGCTATCATCATCATTATCATCGACTTCTTTCTTATTCTATTTATTTGCGGTTGGCGTATGTTTTTCTCTTCCATTCATCCCTGTTCGCAGTCATATCGTTATTACCTCCCTTTCTCACCATAGCATTCTTACCTATACTGGACGGAAATGGGTGTGAGTACAGAGTACCTCAAACCACAGGAAGGTATATGGAGCGGCTAAAGGTCAACTCCTATTTGACGGATATGATTTCAATCTAAAAGCACCACAAGACGTTCACACCTAAGCTCAGGACATAGTACTTTTAATTGCCATTAAAATGAGTAAGGGAATAGATCAGAGGGTATAATACAAATAGACGAAATGTAAGCGTATTATAATGCCAGCGTCTATTTAGCATACATTATAACTTTTTAATGTTATAAGTAATCATCAAGACAATCTTTGTAGAAATTAAAATGTTTTAAAAACCTATTTTACTATATATTAATTGAAAAAAGGGATGAATTCAAAATACACATATATATTTTTAAATATGGATAGAGTTGGAAGAGTGGCAAATTGAAACAAATTTTGTTCGAAATAATTAATAGGAAACTACTATTCCAAGGCGCTCCCAGGAACTATGACAAAGTACTAAATATTTGAATATGCTTTCAGTTCCCGTAACTGGTATATAATATTTATAACCTACATCGACGACTGACGCTTTATTTCCGATTGTCAGCGAGTTACTATATACTCTTTCAGAGGAACGGAACTGTTCAGATATCATGTCTCACAAAGAACACGAATGTTTGCAAACCATGTGAACCAAACTGACGCGACGACGAGATAAAGTAAACGTTTACGTCGCATAACAAATAAATATGTTTCCGTAGTTATACAAAAAATATTGACATTTGCCTATGTACATGTATATATGCCACATGTACTCAGTTGTTTATCATTATGTTAGCTACTGTTTGTGGAACACAAACAGTAGCATAAATAGAAACAACGAAACACGTCGTTTATATAAATAAAAATGTATATTTGAATGTTTGGCCTCTATTTTTTATAGAGGGGGTTTGTGCTATTACTAGGTTTTTCAGACCACGCACATCTATAGCGCTCGGTCTTTTTCAGAGTTCGCTACATAGATCAGTCAGGAGTAAAGGATATTCTTATATGTGGTGTTTATTATGTCCTCAGAATAAAGTGTGTATTTTCTAAAGAAGATACTTTATTTATGCATTAGTGTACTACAGTAGCATATAATATCACCTCTATGGATACAGTTTGTGATTTTTTTTTCGGAATACTCTAATTCGCTGCTGTCCTTTACAGCTTCACCGGACGGTAGGGAGTAAGTGCAGATGGTACTCCAAACCCGCAAGGACTTATGGAGCAGCTGAATACCAACTCCCGCCTGACGGATACGACTTTAGTCTGAGGGTACCGCTAAAGGTTTCGAACCTTGACTCAGCCCATTGTAATTTAGATCTCCATTTGAATTTGTGACGGGAGATCGATCGGAGGGACGACCGGTGGTACCGATGTGGAGCGCCCGGGAGCGCGTAGGCGCCCGGTCGAGGTCTTCGTCTTCGCCGGCGAGGACGGTGTCGTGTGTGTGTAAAAATGTGGTCGGGACGGAAGGGGTGGGCCTAAATAATAATGAAACTTTAGTATGGACTGCCGGTATTTCACAATTGAGTAGGTGGAAATAGACCACCGTAACAAATGAGTAGGAGCCTGCCTTACAGCATCTGTACGGCGGGCTATCGCCATTGTAGTCGTGGTAAAGAGCTAGAGTGAATCTATGGCTCCGACATCAGCAGCTCGTAGATACACCATGTTATTTTTAGTAATAAATCATCAACCCACACTTACTCACAAAACCTATCACCACCCTTCAGTGTAAGGATTATCTTTGAGAAGATTATTCATATGTAAAAAAGGGATTTTAGAAAATATAGCGAACTATAAACTGACGATTGGTGTTCGTGTATATTTACAAGGTGGGCCCGTCAGCTTGTTCGCAAGCCTAGTTACGTAAAAAAGTCTCTTTTACTTTATGAGGCGATACAACGCATGCTGGGTACTGATAGATGTTTATTACTGAATGCTGCAACTATTCGGTTATTTAACAGAGCGTTAACAACTCCATAGTTATCCCCAAACTGTTATACGGTAGCTAACCTAACGTATAACAATAAATAGCCGAGAACAAATTGTTACAGCGCCATCTAGTACCAAGCGAAGCAGAAATTATACTAGAAATTGGGTACCAAGTATCGCACCGTGTTACTTCTGATGGAGGCAGATTCGATATTGCATGATTGTTTCTATAGATTAGGGTGTTTTTTACGCATATATTTTATGTATGTATCGATAAAAAAAGTATTTAAGTATTTGTATCAATGGTCATGTACCTACTCATAATACTAGTTCTTCTTATATTGGTACTATGTAGATGACGCTGTGTGAATTATCCAGGGTTATTATTATTATAATTAGACTATACTAAAAACCACAAGACGATGGAGGCCGTATAAGAAAAAAAATCAAAATACGATGAAAAACAAAGTACTGTGATTTTTTTGTAAAATACGAACGAAAATCCTGATTCGAGTACTCTGGATTTTCGTTCGTCGCACGTCGATGGAATGTAGACAAAAATAAATAAAATCAGCTCCATAACGAGGACTCAAAGCAATAAAAAGGTAAATGAATGTGTGAGGATAGAAAGTGTGACCATTTTTATTATTACGTTAGGTAGAGTAAAAATTTGGAGTGCACTTTCAGTCAAGAAAAACGGAAACAACCCTAACTTGCTCTAGGTTAATAAACTTTTGTAGACACTGAGACTTTTATAAAGGACCTGCAGTTTAAGTTAAAATTGAAATCATTCTTAAATTGAAGTTTTATAAATAACTTTCTTTCCCTACATATCTTCTTATTTTTGGCATCCATTTATGATCAAAATACAAAATGTTACAATATAATAAAGCGAGTATATACAATACACGAACCCCGTTTCGGTATAGATTTTTGTGTATATTACGTTGTACATTATATTATGTTTATTACAAATATATTTTCTGTTCATTTCCCAATATTCTAAACATTTTGCCTGGTAGAATATAAGAAGTGTTACAAAGAAAAAAAAGCATTATTAGGCGTCAAGCATAAACGTGACTGCAACTCAAAGCAGTTGTGTGTACATTATGCGTCGCAGTACAATGTTCCCATACAAATGGTTTCTATATATAGTACTAATTAATTTCAAGTTAATATTATATGAAATGTATAAATTACGTACGTCACGTCTCGCACTGTGTTGCGAACTACTTGTATGCTAATTAACATATAATCCATTCAGAAGATCAGGCAGATTTAGAGGATTATAATACAATCAAATAACAATTTCTGAAGCCGATTACGTACTTACAATATCTGACGACGCCTTAATATTAATAATACTGTGATATTGTTTTTTTAACTGTAATTTATACGATATAACAGGAACATAATTTTTTATCCCTGAACAATTGAGACAACGCCATCTAGTCCTAAGGTCTGTTTAGCTTTCCTAAGGTAGTTCAGTGTTACGAGTACTAGATATATATATATAACTTGTATAAATACTAATATGTATATTTGTTTTGTAAATACAAACATCTAAATATATATAACTCAAAGGTGACTGACATAGTGATCTATCAACGCACAGCCCAAACTACTGAACGGATCGAGCTGAAATTTGGCATGCAAGTACATGTTATGACGTAGGCATCAGCTAAGAAAGGATTTTGATAAATTCCACCTCCAAGTGGATAAATTAACGCGAGCGAAGGCGCGGGCAAAATCTAGTACGGTATATACAAAACTACCAAATCGTTACAAATAATAATAGTCATTAATAGAAATATTTTGAATCGAACTCGTAACCTCCGGAAGTAAAACTAGACAACCGAGATCATCAAACTCAACGTCTAACTATGAGCTTTACAGTAATATGTACATAAATCCTAGAAGGAGTGGTCAGAGATTATGTAAACTGTTCGTGTTATGATGAACGCAACAATTGCCATGGCCACAGTTTGAAGTATTTGAGTACAGTTAGTCTAAAATTTAAATCACCACTTAAATTTCACTCAAATTCCATATTCGAACTCGTGACTTTTTATTTTGTATATTCAAAACCTCACGGGAGTCACGACAATTTCAAAACAAAACAATATATACACTAGAATAAAAATTTTAAAGATAGGTTCACTTTTACTGCGAAGAGTTCAAAACGTAAGTCCGGAAATTCTGAATGGCTTCAAAATAAGTAAATCTTTCTCTAATTTTAATGTAGAATTAAAATTCTTTCAGTTGTAGAAACTCATATTGTCACTGAGTAAATATGTCTAATATATATGTTAATAAATACACTTTAAAAATATGCACAAAACATTTCCACTATGTTAGTTTGTATCTTGTCATTTATTAACTAAATGATTTTATGTGTAATTGTTTTGTTGTCGTTACGTGTCGACCTCTGCCGACAGATTTAACTAGATCCAATCAATTTATTATGGAAATTAGCTACAGTCGTTCTTCATTGACTCAATTTGCGTCACTTTTTGGGTGTATATAAACTAGTTGACCCGCGCAACTTCAGCTGCGTCACATTTTCCCATTTTTTGTATAATTTTTCTTTGCTGCCTCGTTCTTACTGGTCATAGACTAATGCTTTTTATTATTAATGGATAAATGGGATATCTAACAAAAAAGGATTTTTCAAATTTGTATTTGTAGTAAATAGTCGTTTCTGAGATTAGTGCCTTCAAGTAACCAAACAAACAAAATATATATTACTATTCACATTGTTGTTTAATACTTAATTGTATCATAGTTACCACTTCTCATATCAAACAGATTCTGATAAACTCTACGGTTTAACTCTCTCTCTCTCTTACGGTTTAACATCTCTTTAATTATAATTAATTAATTATAATTGAAACGGTTACCAATATGAAGATGAAGGTACCTTGGGTCTACATATACCCTGTAATTTTACTACCATATCTCACCGTTCAATACAGAAATCTACTTACAAAGCAAGCGGGTTAGGGAATTAAATAATGTAATATGTTACTCGGTTTGTCTATTTTCATAAAAAAAATACATTGACACAGAGTGAAGAGATACTTCTTTTGCCAGTTGGTTGAAATAACATATAAGTAATACAATTTTGAAGATGTACGTGAGCGCAAAAGATATCAGAATGGGCGGAATACGGGATAAGTAAGCAGATGCATTGAGGCTTGTTTGGTGCGACGCCAAGAGGCCAAGGTCGCTACGACAACCCTACAGGGTTGGCAATTTACTATTTTTGTTTTGGAAAACGTCCAAGTCAGATATTTGTCCGCCAGGATTTGAACATTTATTCAGTAAATTATTGTTTACCAGCAACCAGCCCGATCTATACGCGATGCAGTTACTCGTAAATATTGTATATGTATATTATTTTTAATATAAAGTATAGGTCCTGTTATTCCCGACTATATAATTTTTTATGTAATTTTTTTTTATTTATTTAAGTAATTATGAACTCTATCCGTATTTATAATAGGAAATACAAAGATTCCGCACGTAATTAATGGAACATTAAAACAGTTTGCTTTGTAATATAACTGTAATAACAATAATATACCTTCACGGCAGTAATCGGGTAGTCAGAGCACTGACAACTCCTTACTTCGTCGTCATGTTACTACTATGATACGATTACGATATACGATTTCTACATTTCTCTATAAAATCGTTAAAAGAATTGAGGAATCATTGGATTTGTTCTTATAAATACGGATAAAGTAAGTAATAATCTAACTAAAAAAAATTAATTATAGAATACTATAACTGCGAACAACGTGGCCTATACTTTATTTCTCTATAATAATCGTATATAATAATTATATAATTCAATGAAGTTAGGACAAACCTACTGCCGTCTCTCGGATTTATGTTTCAAGTGTTTGGTAATGTTATACTGATCTTACATTTATGCCGTTTCAAATACAATGTTTATGTTAATTTGTATTGTTTTGACTACGTACCTACATCAATCTTATTTACTACATTTGAGAATAAGAAAAGTATGAAAGCCGGGTTACTTGACAGTTCTAGTCGCTTATATTATATACTTCACAAAGACATATCATAGGTATTTGTCTAGTATATATGTATAATCAAGCTACATGAACGAAGTTATTAGGTTTTAACATCAAGATTGCACATATAATTAAGGCAGGATACAAGTTTGTTACAACAAAGATAGACTTGATTGAAGCAAATATGTTGCATACACGAAAACTACAAAGTTTCATTTAAACTTAGGGCATACCTGCTAATTTGTCACAGCATATTCAGCTAAAACTTTCACTTTTGATACATGAAACTTGTTACAAGGCAGATTCAAGTTTAAATTACTATCTCAGTTTTGATCAGGTGGGCTGTCAACTCATTTGATTTCCATTTGCATATAAAAGCGAGGACTATTTCCAGTCGCTTCTGTTAATAACGTTCTCGGCGACTTCAGTGCTAAAGTATAAGCGGAACTTCTAAATTAATTAGTGGCATCTATTTGAACTCAAACAACTTCCGCGAGGAAGTTATCTTGAAAACTGTAATAGAATCTGGAAGTAGTTGAGAAAAGCTGAGTAGCATTTCTCATCTAGGGGCTGCGAAACGGTTCTGACATTCGATCAAAGTAATGAAAACTGCACCCGGGATATTTTATTACAAACTATACAATAGCGAGAATATGAGAGCGTAGCATTAATGGTTTGGTAGTTAAATTTAAATCGAATAGGTAGTGACTTTGAATCTCGTGACACTAAAAATGTAGTTTAGAATTCACGTATTGAATATTAAACTTTATTATCGTTTCGTGAAATCCTGCTGTTAATAATAATTACAACAAAAAACTATCTGTAAATATACTAATGTGACCTTTTTATAACTTTGATTATATTTCTGATTGAATCAACAAATTAAATTAAACGCAGAAACAATTTAAGTAGTATTCACAATAACAACAACACTTCTACTCATTTTGGAAAAACAGTGATGAATCAACCCGAGCTTTGGGAAATAAAATATATCCTTTGAAATGAAGATGACACAAATGTAATCTGCTTTGTATATCAACAAATCGCAGGCAAACCCTAGTTTAAGTTCTAAATAATATTATTAATATCACTTTAGTTGTCTTTTTTGTTAATATACTTTCTCTGTTGATGTAATTGTTTTTGTTTCTTTTCTATTTGTACTTTGTTGGATATAACACAATGCCTTCAACAGAAACACCATGATCGTAACAATTTAATTTCCGCTACCCTATTTCAGCGTACACTGAGTGGCAGCCTTGTTGACAACAAAAAAACTGTGTTACTGTAATTTGTTTCTTGTCAATACATCTATTTCTTACTTTAATTTTCTCCGGTTAAACACAATGATAAATTGATAATTTCGTAATAAACCTATATTATATAGTAGCTTTCATTTTAAATACGCATAAATTAAAATGATCATAAGGTCAAAAATTCATTCATAGCGGACGCTTACTCCATAAAACCAACCTGTGTTACAATTTTTAATAACAGATTTTATTCATAACAGATTTGACTGTGCGTTAATAGTCAGTTTGGACCAAGGAATTATTAAATATATAATTGTCATCGCTTTTTGTTAGAGTTTTACTTTGCTCAAAGTGTTCAGCGCAGAGCTGAGATCTGTTTTGAAATTATGGGTTTCATAATATCTTAGTTCTCATGAATGGCACACATGGGTATTACGGCCGTTACATGGTTTCTATTGTGTAGTTCATGTACATATCCGACAGAATATGGTTTCATTTTTTTTTCTCTTTCACTCTCCAACAATACTTGAACTAGTCCAGCTTTAAATCCAGATGCTTGTACGGACTTTAATAAAATACAAGTAAAGAATAAATTCGTTTGCAAATTTAACTCATTGAATGAAAAAAGTATTTGTATAGTTTATGATAACAAATGTGTGTCATCAATCAGACGGGGCTGCTTCATTAAACTGCTACGCGAGATAGCCATTTGTCAATATATTCACCTCTGCTCTGCCTTCGCCAATCAATAAAATGACTGTCTGACACACAGTTAAAAGAGATCATACCAGAATTGAATTGAATTGAAATAATTATAATCTGAATGTACAATTACAAGCATTGCATATAGTAATTTTTTATTCTATCATCACATTCTTCGTCACCTATTGCAGGCGCCGAACAGATTCGCTTGTGTTTCGTTTAAAAGGTGAGAACAAGCAGTTGAATTAAAGGTTTTGGCGGAGTGACATCTTAGTCCACCATAGATAACATAAATTACCACGTACAAAATGTTAAACACGAGGCTACTCGTTTGCCAAACTAGTTACAAAAAAAAAAGTTTATTTGAAGCGTAGAAATTAACTTTATGTAACTTTTCCTTTCTGTGTGACGGTTACAATGAACTAAACAGATAATTAATTTTGTTTATACTATGTTGTTTGTGTATGTTTTCATTTGAGATGTATAGTGACACTGACAGATTGAAGTTTTGTAAAATGTATTGTTATTGTTACTTATTTTGTTTGTCTATTGTAAAACAAAGTAATAAAGAAACAAAATCACAAATGTATATTTAAATATATGTATATATATAAAATAATTGTAACAGTTAGACCCAAAAATTAGGCAAATTGACATGACGTAACAGAAGCACATATTATTACGGTTTCACGAAACTATTCTGAAGTTGTAGCTATGTTTGTTCATAGGGTTGCTAATTCGGTTCTTTTAATTTAGCATAAACAAAGCAATGTTTTATTTTCTTATAGCATTAACATGATGCTGAAAATTATTTTTAACTCTTTATTTATAAGTTGAAAATGTAATTGATCGTTTGTTGGAATTTGTACAATCTATAGAAATTCTTCCCAACTTGAACTGTATTTCGAAATGACTGTAGATTTCAATTATCATACTTGTAAGTGCCTTGTAAGTAAAATATATTTTCATTGCATTTATTTCAACCTAATTAGAGTTCATGTCTCTAGGCACATCGTATTAAGAGAGCTGTCGACATATTTGCCAATCCGGTCTAGTCTTAATAAAAATATTGTTAATCCCAGGACAATCGCAGCCCTAACGAGGCGTGTATTTGTCTTGGAGTTGTTACAACCATTTATATAGTTAGCGGGTTGTTACAACTGTCTGCGATTGCACGGGTTAGTAACTAGGGTATGGACATGATATTATTATTATAGTTAGTTATATTAATAACCTACAAAGACATACGGAACTTATTCTTTTTAAATGGCGACGCTTGATGCCTGTTGTATACGTCACATGGTGATGTGATATCCATAGTGCTGCTCAACGGTTGTCACGCACATTTCATCAGGTGGGTCTTTAACTTATTTGTTATATTCATCATCATCATCTGCTTCTCGTTTATTTGCAATCAGCGTAATATGTTTTCCTCTTACATTCATCCCTATTCACAGTCATCTTATTATTTACTTTCTTTCTTACCATATCATCTTACACACAGTCCATCAATTTTTCGCCTTCATCTGCCCTTATAACCATCCACATTTATATGTAACACCTTCCTTTATTACTATATTAATTACACATATAACCTAAAGCTTATCTTACAAACTTTATGCTGACTTTAAACTTTATACCAAAAATGAGATATTACAAAGTATGTTTGCTATATTGCTATATAGAGGCATAATAACAACGTATGGAATACTTGGACACCTTTTTTTCGATCTTCACCGAACAATAGCGGGATAGTGCAAATGGCAATCCACACCCGCGCAGGATACATTATCAGTGGCTGAAGGCTAACTCCTCCCTGACATGTACAACTTCAGTTTCAGGTCACCGCTAAGGTTTTTAAATTAGGCAGATGGATCGGAAGATTATCACAATGTATGATGAAGTAAATTGCTATTCTAGTTTATAAAAATATCCGAAAAAATGTAATCAAGTAAAATAATACAGTTTTATTAAAATGATGTTATCACGTATGTATATCGTTTGGATCATACCGATAATTTACTGTCCAGCGAATCGAGATTTCTTTAACACTTACTATAAATATATTTTTGTTACTTATTTTGTACTGCAGAAAATAAAGTACAAATGTTACTTAAAGTAACATTCTGATTTATTTTGCGTTCCGCTCGGAACCCGGATATTAATGATCTATGGAGATTTTAATGTCTGTATGTACATTACTGTTTTAGGCTATTTGCTGTAGTTTAAGTTATTTATTTAACTGTCACAATATGTTACAAAGTATTTATTCTAAAACTTACAATGTAATTGTTTGTAGTTATTTTATAAATTTACAATTTCCGATTTCAAGACCTCGTTCCTTCTAATTACATAGCTGCCTGACTACCCCGTTTACGATTGTAGTAGTGAGTTTATATTATATCATTACAACCAAAAGTTCAAAACGCTGATTTCATCCGTTCTAATTGAATTAATCAAACTAATCACTCGCAATTCCGTTCGCGAGGGCCCTCGGATTTTTTATATTACTGCCTCTCGTCGAGATTTCGTGATAACTTGTAGGATATTACAAGTGTTAAGGATTAATTAATGGACGAGAGATTTACGATTTCAATAAATAATTATGACCATTATTATTATTATCTTCTTCCAATATTTCAATGCGGTAGGTAACTCATAAAAATAATAATAATAACTCAGAACACATCTAGTCCTAAGTTAAGCAGAGCTTGTGTTGTGAGTACTAGACAAGTGTTAGAAATACATAGACACATTTTTTTTGCATTTATATACACAATTATACATAGAAAACACTCAGACATATACAAATTATCATAGTCATGAATACAAATGTATTGTACAGACGAGGAATCAAACCCGCGACCACCAGAAGTAAGGCGTTGTTCTAAACCACTAAAGCACCGAGGCCATATGTTTACGACTGTTATCTGAAATGGAGTCGACAGGTCGACTTTCAGACAGCATTTGACATGTTGACGTGTAGCTCTCAATTTTAATCTGAACTGGCTAATAGTCTACTTGAAACTCCAGAATTCATGTTTTGATATCAGCTATGTTTATTTGTCTGCTAAATTAACAGTGTTTAACGGTGGCCAGAATCGATCCAACGACCGACGATAAGTGGAGGTAGTAAGGTTCTATGCCGCAATTCAAATATTAATTTCGTACATTAATTCGATTTATTATTTTATAACGGATATAGGACTCGTGGCGGTTTTTGTCATCTCTGCCATGTACGTGAGTAATTACATTTGGCGGATTATCGACTACATTAATACACTTTTAATAGCATTAAATGCATTATCATAGTGCTATCGTATAAGGTTATTCACATAAACATTATATATGTCATCATAGAT
The DNA here is from genome assembly GCF_030625045.1 of Achroia grisella. NCBI lineage: Eukaryota > Metazoa > Arthropoda > Insecta > Lepidoptera > Pyralidae > Achroia > Achroia grisella. The sequence continues at coordinate 1,334,667 of NW_026712977.1, read as the reverse complement.
ACGGTTATAGCATCCATTGACAAATGCAAGAAGGGTATTTTAAAGTTTCTTAAGGGTCAACAACGCGCACGTGACGACACCACTCGTATTTCAGACGTCTATAGGCTACAGCAACTGTTTACCATCAGATGAGCCGTATGCTTGTTTGTTCGTAGTATATAAAGAAATCTCATATATATAACCTTATTATTATCTTATAACCTTATATATCATAGGATAGATGAATTTATAGATGATAGCAATATATAGCAAGAATAAATTTAATTGCGTTATAATTTATTTTTCATACTGATATGATAGCGTAGCGGCTTTTGTATTGATTGCCGCATGCATCCTCATGTAAAGTGCGAATGCTGTAACTACCATATAGTAATTTTTAGTAGCTGTGACGTGGTCGAGTGGAAATAGTAGTCATGCTCACTAAAATGTCCAGACATATGGCGGCGTGGTGGGCCGGCCTAAAATATGGTCGAACGCAGTGATGACTGGCTCATCCGTCATATTCGTGAACGGATGCTGCTTGTAGAGACTGGTCTGCTCTAATCTACGACTGATTTTCTCTTATCCAGTTGTTTAAACAGTTGGTTGTAAATCTTATATTTCTTCTATTTGAGTATTTAATTGAATTAGTGCCAATTGGTAGTTGGTATTCGCACACTTCAACTTATAATGCAAAATAACAATAAAATTATTTTAAAGAGCAACACACAAGTTTCTAACTCGTTCTTCTAGTGATGAGACAGCTTTCCTAATAAGAGGTAGATTAAAAAAAATGTAATGACTATTCAAAAGTGCTTCAATGTAAGTTTATTTGAATAAATGATTTTCTACTCTATTCTATTATCTTTTTCTGTATAATTCCATCCTATTTCAAAATAGGAGCCTAGGTAAGTTTAAATTATCACACATATTTCATGATCTAATCTATGACCATTATACTTTTGTACAATAATAAACAAGCAAAAAGAATTTTTCTTTTCATTTTCTGAGACCTACTTTTTGGTGAATGAAGGTAATTGACAACCATAGCCTATATACATAAACAGTCTGTGAACAACACGCTATTATATAATACCCCACTAGTGTTGCCATTCTGGCGGACTATAATTGAGTCCTGCGACTGTGCACTGTAATTTCACTACCTTATCTCATCATTTAACCGAAATACATTATACAATGCAAGCCACTTGGTGGTTGAAACAAGTGAGACAGAGGTAACTGCGCGACGTAATTGTACAGACTACTCAGCAATAAATAACATTATGTGATATTTAACACGAATCCCGGATCTTAGGATCGGTAATAACAAGAAGATGTTTTAACTGATGATAATCCACACATTTTTATCTAATCCCAAGCTACACAGATAAAATTATATTATGTTACATATTTAGTTACTTTAGAAAAACCCAGAGCTACACAAACATTCATACTATAATATCCTGAAAGGAATCCAACCAGGGACCAACGCAAGTCGTTGCTCAGAACCTCCATACCATCGTGGCCCTCGAAAATCAGACGTAATATATAACGTAATAAAACAAGGAAGGAATTTTTAGAACTGGATGCTAGTTGCAAGAATGCAACCACTGCCTCGGTGGTTTAGAGGTTTAGCACCTCGTTGTACTTCCCGCAGTCGCGAGTTCGATTCTTCGCAAGATTTGAACATTTGTATTCATGAGTAATATTGTTTGTATCGGTCTAGGTGTATGTATATTATGTACTTACAGAAACAGTTACAAATACAGTCTAGTGCCCATAGGACAGGCTCTGTTTAGCTTGTGACTAGTGACTAGATGGTTCTGCGTGAACCGTCAAAGAATGTTATACCATATTATATATCCGGTGTCTCTTATTCAGTGTGATTTAATCCTTTTGAATATTCGATACCATACGTTGAAACGGTCTAGCGATGCCCTAAGGCTAAAACTAAACTATGATGTAGTTTCTTTTATACTACATACAATAGCAGAAAACAAGCATACGGCCCATGTAATGGTAAACGGAGCCGGATGGTAAACGGAGCCAAGCCAGTTAGGAATGCACTGGTTTAATCAATTTAACTTGATCATACTGTCATGTTCCACCGGTGCTCTGCCGCCGTATTGCACAGACGTGTTCATTATTCAACATCGTCTACTAAAAACACTAGCATCGATACAAACATACTTTGCTAAAACTGAACCCATTTAGCTTTGCCACAGTGAAGTAAAACCTAATTATCCAAGCGAACAGGAATCGTGTGTAGTTCACTTAAAAAGTTAATTATCCTGGACTCGATTAAGAGAACTGTACGTTAGGAACAGTTAGTACATAATGACATAAAATGCACGGATCTGAATCTGATCTAAATAATTTAAACAGTTTATGTTTCTTTGTACAGTATTTTTATTATACAGTATTTATATGGATAGAATTTGACTGCCTTTAAACTTCTTTTAATGCTGGATAACTCATATATCAAGGGCTGTTATTACGCTACGATTATTATGAACGTAGCATTATTGCAAAAATGGAGAATATTTCTTCCGTCTTTCTCTGTGTTGAGTGACGCATAAGAAGTTGCGAAGTAGTTGGTGTGACTATAAAATATATATACGTATATACATTCACTTCAAAATTTAATCCTTTATGAATATTATTAATGTAATTCGATTCTAATTGAAATTAATATTTAATTTATAATTAAATATTAAATTCATTACGACAAACTCAGTACCAATACTTTTTAATCAATATAATACAGTATAATATTACCGTTTTTTTTTTTATTTTTAGTTTCAAATATAATATTTAAATATTATCAATTCATTTACATAACCTAATTATACAACTAAGAACCTAAAATTAAAAAGCCTAAAAAACATAATATAATGACTAAAATATATTATTAAAAGGGGTCCCTTTAGGCAACGTTCTGAAGATAATGGCAGCATTCGCTCTTTGAATAGCTAGACTAATTCTTTGTCGAAGGCAGCTGCCAGCTCTTCGGTCTTCTGTGATGCCGACTAACCTTTTCTTTATTTCTTTGAAAAGTCTTATAGCGCTAGGACCCCACGAACCAAGGGTCTCGACACGAATGGGATATAATATTTATATCGTATTAATAATAATAATAAGTCAGGAGAAACTGATCTTAATTATTATGAGTACCTATTAAAGAACTGTTAGAAAGATTTATTTATATTTGTAAATACACAAATAATATGATTAGAAAACACCTAGGTGTTTTCTAGGTCTAGACTCTACACTAATACAAACAATCGTTCTTATGAATAAGTTGGTAACATGCAATAATAGAATCTACGAGCACCGGAAGTAAAATCGCTGGGCGAAAGCGAAAATTGTATATCTTTTTCCAATTTAATTAGCAAACAAAACTTCAAAATTGATATCATTATCGCTTCTCAAATAAATTACTTTGTTTTCTAACAACAAGGCTTTCCTTTTCACTGTTCAGAACGATAAAGCATATTACAGATTGTATGTAATTATATATAATCGCTTAACACGAGTATTGGTAGCAAAAGTCATAACGCTTCAACGTTCCATAGAAGGAATTAATAGGTATAGTAATTGCACCGTTTCTGTAACACAAACGGCACAACACAGTGAATCACGTAAACTTAGTCCCGGGTTTGATTTTCGATTATTTATTATTATTATATATTGCTCAACTAGCTAACTGCTCTTTCTTTACATGGAATAAGATATTCCCTGTAAACTGGACTCTACATTTTAAGTTCAGTTAGATCTATATATATAATAGACTGCCAATAGATAAGTATATGTATGCCATAGATAAGTAATACATCGGTAGAAATTTTATTACGTACAGTTACGTACGTACGTTTTATTATGTACAGACAGACAAATCCTAATATTCATAACGAACAGATAGTGTGGCACAAATGTTACAAATTCATTATACCTATATATATACATTGAATCAGAATACTGTTGTCAGTTATATTAGAGATGGAAACACATTAGATGTAGATACAACAAAATAAACAAACAGAAACAAAATAACTGATAAATGTATCGATTACTAATGCTTATTCTATGACAATAAAAGTTTAAATTTACATCCTGAATATATGAGAAATTGTAACCGACTTCAAATGAACTAATACTTCTTAGGTTGCTGCTTAATAAATGTTATTGTTTTATATATAACTTCTGGTGTAACAAACAGATAAAATGTTAATTCAAATTCAAATTCAAAATATCTTTATTCATATAGGTCTATTACAGATTCTTATGATATGTAAAATTTACCATCAGTTCGGAATGATTTCGATGAGAAGAACTGACAAGAAACTTAGCTCGTATTGTTTTCAAATTAATATTGTACATGCTTCCAATAGTCACTGACTTAGTGACTGACCACCAGCATATGCCATTGTAAAAGCAAATAGTTTAATCAGTGTTCGCTTAAGTGGCTAGTTAGTTAGTCTAATATTAACTGAAGTGGCTTCAGTCTCAGTGGTCTAGCGGTTTAGAACACTGTTTTACTTCCGATGGTCGACCGCCGGGTACCACTCCTCGCACGGAGCAAATATGTATACCTATTCAACAGTATGATTTTTTGTATTGTTTTGGGTATTTACTATACTATATATGTATATATATATGTATGTATTTATATCAGTTCTCTTGTCCCTATAATACAACAAGCTCTTAGCTTAGCTTTGGTATCGATAGCGTTCTGATGAATGTCCAGGGTTATTATTTCTTTGTAATGTTATCTTGTCTGTGTTATTACTATTATTATTAAGTACTCACTGTAGTAAAAAAAAAAATTGCGTTTGCATGTTTGTAATTATAGTAGAAATTTTTGGTCATTTATTTTACTTTTAACTTTATTAGGATAAACTATATAAATTCAAAAGTAACTCGGTCTGTCTCACTTTCACGTCAAAGCCACTGAACCAATTTAAATGAAATTTGGTACACAGATAGTCCAGACCCTGAGAAAGGTTATAGGATTTAATGAGAAAAAAGGGTTGTAAGGGGTTGAAATGGGGGATGAAAAGTTGTGTGGAAGAATAGTCATTTTTGAAGTTTTAGCTAATAATAAGCTTGAAACTTGTATAACATAATGGTAAATGGTAACCGTTGCCAATGCACATACATAAACAGCACCACATCAGCACGTCATCATGTTACATCCATGGTCCGACTCACGCATTCACACATACCTCTGTAGCCGTATTTCATTGCCTAATCTCACGCTTCACCTAATACACATCTTATAAAATAACTTGCTAGACGCCTGAATTAAGTGAGATAAAACTAGTCAAGCAAACAACTGCCCAAAGTTAACCACAAAGAAGGAATTAAAAAAAAGCAAAGTACTTTTATTAATAGGTTAACAACAAAAGTTAGAAGTTTAGAACATTTGATCAAATGTTAGAAGCATGTTATGACAATCTTCTTGGTACTTCTTTTCCTCGTTGCCTCAATACCTATGTCATATATATATACACATAGAGATGTACACACATATTTGTATTATTCCTAAAGATTAATTTATTTCTTATTATACTTAACATTATATTTCTTCCGAATTCTTTTTATGTTTTTCTTATTGGCATTTTATCTACCTGAACGATAATTAAATCCGTTACCCTAAGGTTGCCTCGAAAATATTGCTTTCAGCAATAAGGCCGCCTTTTTATATTTACTATTTCGAAAGTTTCAGGATCAATAATGAAGGTGTGCAAATATAAATAACTTAAGTACATATTTATTGTTTTTATAATACGTTTTTATTGCATAATTTTAAATTAATCATTATGCCCTGCCTTTATTCCTAATAAGTTATTATCAGAGAACTAGCGATTCGCCTCGGCTTTGTTCTGAGGTTTTTATACAACAAATATATATTTCTTGTATAAAAATAAAATATATTCTAATAATATTCTATTATATATATATATATATATAATATATTATATATAATAAAAAAATATATTCCCGAATATAGTGAAAACCGTAACAAAATTTATTGTGTGATCTAGAAAAAGTAAGCAGAAATATAGATAAAAAAAGCAGCGACATAGCTTAATATTATTAACATATTATTTATCATTTTACATTTCTTAAAGTAATTAGTTTCGGTGAAGCATTCATTGAAATCTTAAAAAGTGTTATTAATTTAAAGTTAACGTCAGAAAGTTTATGTTCTTCGAGATTCCATTACAGATGCGGACGCTGGAGCATCGCAATCTCTGACATTTCTCATCAGACAACTAACAATCCATTATGAAAACGAGAGATCAAACTTTTTGTAACTATTACTATGTCTTGGTTGGATTCTGGGCTTGAAGACAATACTAGTTAATTAAAAACCAGTCACCACTCCCTTGTATTTGCAGCGGATGCATTTATTATAGGTATACTAATTTATATATTAATTTTATTAATGTTGTTCGCCAATAGCATCGAAGTCAAATTTAAATGTTTATTTTGAAGCTAGTTGTACCGGCATAAGCTGTTTTGCTATATGAATTAATATTCCAATAACAAATATGGGTTTATGATAGAAGGATGGAAATTTGAAGGTATATATATATTTATCAGTTGTAAGTAGCTTTGACGTGGTCTAGTGTTTTGAGTAGTCATGCTTACTAAAACGTCCAGACTTGTGGCGGCGTGGTAGGCCGGGTATTGGGCTCCCTAAAATATGGTCGAGCGCAGTGATGGCTGGCTCATCCGTCATACTCGTGAACGGGTGTTGCTTGTAGGGACTGGTCTGCTCTAATCACTATGACTGATTTCCTCTTATTAATTGTTTAACGAGTTGGTTATATATTCAATATTTTTTTCTATTTGAGTATTTAATTGAATTAGTGCTAATTGGTGGTTTGTATTCACAAACTTAAAAATGTAAAGTAATAATAAAATTATTTAAAAGAGCAACACGCAAGTTTCTTGCTCGTTCTTCTTGTAATTAGACAGCTTTCCGAATGTGCGGTAGATTAAAAAAATGTAATGACTATTCAAAAGTGCTTCAATGTAAGTTTATTTGAATAAATGATTTTCTATTCTATTCTATTCAATGCTCAATCAAAAAAACATCCTTGTCAAAAATAAAGAAAAGTAATTAGGATGGTTATGAAAAATAGATGATGGCCGAATATCAGACCTACCCGATGTACACACAAAATTAAAGTAAAGCCGTTTCGAAGGTATTTGGTGACAAATACCGTAACTCAAAAATTTTATATATTAGATAAAAGATCGGCAGTAGCTCTGGGATGCAGATGAGTAAGGTTTCCAATGGGAAGCCGCTCTACATGATAGCATCACAGAACTTATTCGCTTATAGTCCTGGGACTTATCGCAAATGTACTCGGAGAAAAAAAAAAAAAAAAATTAGATTAAACCATTACGACGTTACTTCTTCAAGTAAATATTGTTAAATTAATGTCCACATATATTTTTTTGATTTTATATATTACGAGGCGACAACTGGAGTGTTCCACTACTCTAAAAAAAATTACGAGGAACTCCAGTTTTGATGAGGTTTAAAACAATTAGTGATGTAGAAAACATTTTCACAACGTTATATCCTTTGAAATGAAATCGGTTTGAGCATCGGATGGATGGTTTGTAACAGACTTAGGTAGAAACATTTTTGTGTTTAATTTATATATGTAATATATATACCTAAATTGAATTTCAGATCATATAAAGTTTCTCTCTATAATATTAGTTTTCCTGTTTGCTTCTACGAGTCTTTGAATTTAATAAGATGAAATAATACCTTTTTTATTACTTTAAATGGATATTAATGTAATAAAATATATGAACATCATATTAGCGCTCTTTTTTTTCAGGACAATTCACACAGCGCCATCTAGTCCCAACTTAAGCTATCTAAAGCTTGTGTTACGGGTACACGGGTTTCGTAAATACATGCATAGAAAACACCCAGACCGATACAAAGAATCGTACTCATGAATACAAATGTCTGTGCCGTGCGAGGAATCGAACCCGCGATCATCGGACGTAAAGCGGTGTGCTAGACCGCTAGAACCCCGAGGTCGCTCTGTACCTAAACATTCAATTAACTTGAACATTCTGACATACATACCTTGCCTACCTTCAGATAAAGAGGAATGATGGGCATTAATAATTTTGAAAGACGTTTGAATGAAATCAATACCTATGCAAGATTTTGACTATTCATAGTCAAGGATAAAGTAGTCGTTGTTTACACCACGTCTCATTAATATCAACAAAATCAATATATCTAATCTATTTACAAAAAACAATGGAAGATTGTATAATTTCAGTACATTTGCACTTATTTAACAGATTATTTATTTGTGTTTGTAATTGTAAGGACAAAGTGGATGAAAGATACCAAGGTAGTCTTTGTAAAAAGTCGTCTTAGAGAGTAGTGATTCTAATTATAAGGACAAAGCGTATGAAATACACTGGTAGGTAGACTGTAAAAAGTCGACTCCGAAAGTAGTGTTTGTAATTGTACGGACAAAGGGGATGAAAGTTATCGAGGTAGACTTTGTAAAAAGTCATCTTCGAGAGTACTGTTTGTAATTGTAAGGACAAAGTGTATGAAAGACACCGACACTTTGTAAAAAGTCGTTTCCGAGAGTACATTTGTCGACCTATGTCAGCCGCTAAGCAGTTAGCTTTGTAAAGTGAGTTACGGTTGAAAATTCAAAGGCAATACAAAATAATAGGCGTCATTGCTTAGTTCTCCGGAATGGCAACAAGTGGATGGTAGGTATCATAACTATAGTAATATTTATGTAGATAGGCGACGGATACCACTTACCATCAGTTGTTTGCTATTTCAATTACTTGAAAAAATAACCAGAAATTTTAAGCTACAAATCTCTTAATAAAACCATATCTACAAAATTTACAAATTCATTTTCCCATTTGCTTCTATAAAATCACCCGCGCGAAGCCACAGCACGCAGTTAGTTAAGAACAATAAACATCATTAATTGGCCGAACAAAATTTATTTTTCGTCCTTTTAATTAGGTTTTCTCACTTCGAAAGTGGAAATATACTTCATTATGTTTCTCTTTGATTGATTATTTATAAGAAGTTTTTCAGCAAACTTAATGTTTTACAGAAGCATTTCGTTGTAATTATTTAAAAAATTTAAACCGGGTTTCAACAGGAATAATTTTATGGCAATATGCACTAGCCGTGGTAGACAGCTCGTGACCACGGCTAGTGCAACCTAGTCGAAACGTCGAGAGAGGTAAATACCTTTATTTGTCATAAAATTATTCGTGTTAAGACCCGGTTAATAATTTTGATTAACTGTTCCATAAAAAAATATATGCAAATAAAATAAATATATATATATATACCATGAGGAAAACAGAGAAAGAAAAATAGGGCGCTTAATAGCAATCTTTTCTCTCTGCCTTAGAACGAAGAGGATTAATTAGAGATAATATAGTGTCTTGTTTAAGTTACCTTTGCTCTGTATGTACGAGTATATTCTTTTATTACTCTGTAACATTATATGGGAGACGACCTTGTATGCCGTCAGTTCTTCAGACAAGGCATACTATATTTTAAATATGTTACAAATATAAACTACTTAAATGCTATGTAATATTTAAAGATTAGATTAGATAGAAGATTAACATAAATAATTTTGACATATAAGAAACTTAGTTTCTACTCTGTTCTTCTTAACAGAAGTATTTAGCTATACTGGACGGTAGTTCTAAAAAATATGCAGGCCGAAAGATCATATTTGACTTAATTATTTTGCCTCTGACTGTATTATATCAAAATATGAACGTCTTATGTAATGCATAATGTACCTTTCTGTATTTGCGATATACTGAACTAGCTGTGCCCGCGGTTTCACCCCCGGGAAATTTATAGCCTATGTGATAATCGGTACATCCGACTATACGCTACGCTATATTACTGTAAAGTTTCATCAAAATCCGTTCAGTAGTATTTATGTATTCAGTAAAATTTTTCTTAAACATATACATCTATAAATTGATTATCCAAAATATGTAAATAATAAATATTGCACTATTAACATCGTGACATTTCATTACAATAGAATATATTACTGTAAAGTTTCATCAAAATCCGTTCAGTAGTATTTATGTATTCAGTAAAATTTTTCTTAAACATATACATCTATAAATTGATTATCCAAAATATGTAAATAATAAATATTGCACTATTAACATCGTGACATTTCATTACAATAGAATATACCCGAAAAGTGTTTATGCAAATTTATACATCAACATTTACATACAGAGTAAAAGCTTTTCAATCAGTACTCATTCTATAATTTAAATTTTTAATTGTAAAATTCGAATTGCGGATTTTAAACTGTGTAACGGTGTAACTCTTATCTCAAAACAATAATGTTATCATCATTTAAATGTAGGTAATTTTCATATTCATAATATTTTGTTTATTAGAAGAATTGTGTAAAATAATAAGGGACATGGCATACAGCGCCATCTAGTATCTATTCCAAAACTAAGCAGACCTTATACTTTGGCTTTAACTGACATCAAAAGGAAGTAATAAATTACTTTTTTTTTTAATTAAATTTTAAATTACTTATTATTTAAAATACTTATTATATAGTATGAAATTATACCAATTTAAATATTTATTTTTTTGTGTTTACTACCACAACTTATGATCTAGTGCTCAAGCTTACACTCTGTACGCATTTGATATATTCTGTGACCTTAAGAAACCGATAATTGATTAGGTACTCCAACGTTTCTTTTCAAGACAATTTGTGACGCTTTTAAGGATTATCAAGTCAGTTCCATCTGTATGGGTGTTATTTTTGTGGCAGATAAGAGCTAAGTGCTGCCAGCGGCAGGTACATTTATGTATATATTTAAATACACATATAAATAGGTCGGACATTTTATATTACATGTTTTAATTATACTAAACGCGGATTACGCATCCGTAATGTGCATTTAATAGCGTGGTACATCAACCCAAGCTGCGTGAAACCATCGCCATTTTTTAATATTTAATTTAAATTCTAAATGCTATTAATTAAGTTTATTCAAATGTTGTTATTAATTAACTTTATTGAATTCAAATAAATTTTACATTCGATACTATGAACAATGTTAATTATAGTTTTTATAATGAAGAGTTACAGGATATTAATAAAACTTTTTGTAGCAGTATTACCATTATTATTTACTAGCTGTATCCGGGATTACACACGCGTTAAATTAAAAAAATATATTTAGTCTACATGTTATTCTGATGCATAAGCTATATTACTGTAAAGTTCTATCAAAATCCGATCAGTAGTTTTTACGTAAAAGAGTAACAAACGTCCATCCTTACAAACTTTCGCATTTATAATATTAATGAGATAATAAGATGACTGTGATACAGTAAATAAGATGTCGGCTAGACTCGAACTAAAGAGCTTGGGTACAGTTTTTGGAAGTAAACCTCTAATCCACGACTGTCTTATAATTTTTCTATATTTTATATACTCCCTTCTATAATATATATATCATTGCCGCCTGTTGACTAATTAATAACACAGTATGTCAACTAATTTATATGTTCATTATTTTCCATGTAAGAGATATTAAATTTTAACTTACATATTTATAATTGTAATTACAATGTGACTAGATAGAATAAATCATTATTAATTTTTAATTTTGTCGCAATGGTGTAGATATTTAACTGACTAAACTTTATATAGTCGAGGGTTCAAATTCCTATACATTATTATCTAATATCTGAGTTCATTATGACATTTTTATTATTATTTCATGCTATACACTATAGATTATGATACTAAATGTTTAAGTATTTCTTTCTCTTAGTTATTTATTATCTATAAATCTCACTAAAGAGTCTAAATGACGCTGTGCCTACGAATATATAAAGACAATACTTTAGGGAGCCCAAAGACCCGACCCACCACGCCACTTGTTCAAATATCTTTGTGACCATGACCTATTGAAGACACTAGTCGATGTCACGCTTCACGTTTTCTAATACAACCTAATACTATAAGAAAATACAAGTAAAATAGTTTGTCTCAGAGTGAAAGACCAACTCTGCCTAACCCGTCAAAGAGCTGGCGACAAACACAATAATGTAAGATTTCAATTTATAATTCTTATGTATAAAATTCTCGTGTCACAATGTTAGTTACCTAGTATGGTAACTAAAACCCCTTAGCCGATTTTTATTAAATTTTTTATGCATATTCTTTAGGTCTGGGAATCGGCTACTATCTATTTTTCATACCCCTATGTGATGAGGGTTGTCCACTCCAAATATTTATTTTTTAATTTTTGGACAATTATCTTTTTTTATTGTGATATGACATTAAAAATGCCATAACTCTAAATTTTCACCCTTCTACCACCAACCCCTATTTTTTATTAGCGATATTAGTACTCAAATTTATATGACAAAACAACGTTTGGCGTGACAACTAGTTTTGAAACAAAATAGATAAAACAATAGAATAGACGTTTCTATTGTTTTATCTAACAAAACATACACAAATAAATAAAATTGGAATGTCTGTTTGTAATATTGAAATAACCATTTTTCACTACATGCATGTGAATATAAATACGGTAGATACACCAAAATAATATTTTTTGCAATTTTTGTCTGTCTGCCTGTCCGTCTGTTTGTTCTGGCTAATCTCTGAATTAGCTGGTCCGATTTTGACGGGACAGGTAGCTGATGTAATAAGTAACTTAGGCTTTATTTTCGAAAAATAAATTACACGCGGACGATGTCGCGGGATCAGCTAGTTTTTTTATATAGTTAACGATTGACAATTTAATACTGCTCATTCAAATCGTAATTTACAACTGACAGAGTCACTTCGATGTCTGTCCATCTGTCCCTGTGTCAACGTCAGTTTCCTGGAGATAACAATGAAATAATATCAGTGAAACTTACCCGGAACGGGCCAAAATGATAAATGGCACTCCAACTGGTTGTGACTACAAAAACATACGGACCTCCAAATTTGTATAGATACTATCAACTACTATTTATATAGAGTAGTTTTCTATTCAAATAAAGGGTATACTCGTAAGTAATTCGTACTAATATTACAAATACGAAAGTAACTCTGTCTGTCTGTGATGTACCTATGAATGGACCGATTTAGATGAAATTTGGTACACAGATAGTCTAGATCCTGAGAAAGGATAGGCTACTTGTAAATTTACAATAAAATGTAAATTATTTCGGGCAGATTCGAACACATAAACTTTAGATCTAAGTCGAATTGTTAACCGTCTAGACTAAAACATATAATAAGTATTAACATATGTAATGTAATCCTTATAAAGTAGAGAAGCCGAACAGGAGGTGAAGTGTGGTTTCACTGATCAATTTTGATAAAGAAAGTTATTTATACTGCTGTTATAATTGGAATCAATTTACTGAGATAATTAATTCCAATAAGAGATATTGATACATTCAATAAAATTTTGTATCTACTTAAATATATAGGTCTATATATAATAGCTGATCCCGAAATACGTTGTTTTGCCATATAAATTAAAATCACTATTAAACAATAGTTTATGGCAGAATGGTGAAAATTTAGGGTTGTATTTTTAAATACAAAATCATAAAAAAAATTAGGGGTGGATCACCCTTATCATTGAAGCGAATAAAAAAATTGTTGGCCAATTCTCAGATCTACCCGATATGTACACAACATTTGTTAAAAATACTAAAATCCTTCGAAACGGCTTCTGTTTCGAAGGATTTTAGTAATGAACACCGTGACACGAGAATTTTGTATATTACATTAATATTAATATTACTGAGAAAGACTTTACTGGAAAACATCAAAGTTGGTATCTCTATCTCATATATTTCTGACACTAAGTAACTTGCTATTTATGCTATATTTTTTAGATGAATGAAACCGAAATAAAATCAAGTATACCTAAAAGTAGGCCTAAATATACTACTATTTATCAGCACCGTAATAAAAAATACAAAATATGATTTCATATTGTTATCCCAAATGGAGTAATCAGATGAATTTTTAAAAACTGATTTCAGAATGAACGTAAAATTTGACATGTCATTTAGACATATATTTCGCTAGGTATATTTAAATACAACGTAAAAAACCAAACCTACCGCCTCTCGGTTCACTTTGGTTTATTAACGATATTTGTACCTACAGAGAATTCGATAAAGTTGAGAAATATAAAATTTATAAGTTATTTTATATTTCTTCTTGTGGCCAGTTCCAAAGTTTGGGATGTAAGTCGGCTATGAAATCGTACATACAAATTTTTATTTATATAACCTATACGAATATTTACCCTTGGAGTAAATTGGGCTCTGTATATAAAATCGTGTATACAATTTTTTATACGACTTAACTTACACGAATATATCACCGAGGTCGACAGAATATGAAACTTTGAATTGAACTCGTTATCATCTAAAAGTGAAAGCGTAAACCGCTGCACCAAGAACGTCAAAGTTTTATAAACTATTTACTGCATGAAGGAGGTTATAAACGGAAACCGAAAACTAGCAGACGCAGCGACGAGATTTTCCACCGAACGGAACGTGTATTGAATTCTTTATTCGCGCTATTAAATTTTATTGAATTTGACGTGCTTATGGGCATTCACTGCTGAAGGCTGCCATCGTCTGCATTCAGTGTCAATTTTCAATTTTCACGGATAATCTGTTTCGATTTAAAATAACATCCAATGTTTGACAGTTTTTGAAACAAAATTTCAGAATCAACCATCATTTGTATCTTTGAAAGACTAGCTGTGCCCACCGTTTCATTCGCATGAAATTTATATCCCCAGTATTATTCTGATGTATACGCTATTACTGTAAAGTTAATTCAAAATCGTTTAGTAGTTTTTGCGTGAAAGAGTAACAAACATGCATTCATCTATCCAAACTACAGTTTACAAAGCAGGCTATTTGGTTGCTAAAGTATGTATGACACAGATACTCAAATCACTTTGTAAAAGTCTACCTTCAGAATTTATTTATTTATTTATTTTTGTAAATTGACCAATGCAAATGTTCCGAAGTTTTGGTAGTGAATGCTCTTAAGTGCTGCGAGGAAATCTAAACAGTGTTTGAATATTGAAATCACTATCAATTATTGGACGGTCACTCTCAATTATTGAGATTCTGTTGACACAATTTGCTTCAGTTCAATGCCTCAAGATTGGATATTTATGAATTATAGGCAAAAATATTAAATAACAATAACAAATTGGGGGTTGGTAAAATAATGAACCCTTTATACGGAAACGTGCAGAGGTCCGTCCATTAATCACAGTGCGTGTGCTACATTAAAAAAAAACTACTAATGCTCTGAATTTGAAATTTTTAAACAGTTCATATACACATATCTTCTACCTAGTAATTTCCTAAAGCTATTTTATTTCAGATTCTTGCTTCAGTAAATATTATAGTAAAGTTTTTAATCACCAACAATCGATATTACTATTAGAAACTGTAATTAATATATAAGTAAGCAATGGGATTGTTTTGACCACAAGTTTAATGTGTTAATTATAAGTAAGTCGGTTTACTGTCCCTATATTACAGTTCTACATTTAAATACTAAATGCTAAAAAAACTACATGTAAATACTAAATACCAACAATACATGTTTAAAACCTCATGCTTATTAGTCAAGCTTTAGATTTCCCATACTTTCATGTTAATTAGTGACATACAATTGACTTATTTTCTGTAATCTATTTAGTGTTACTTATGAGATATTAAACTAAAAGAAACTAGGTGACCCGTGAAAAACGTCTGCGTTACATTATCTCCGTTTTTGCAACTACTTTCAGTGCAGCTGCGCTCTTATCGGTCACAGTAGGTTTTTTGTTAATAGATATATAGAAGAAGATAATTTTGATATCGATATAATAACAAATATTATACACATCGGAAATCTATAACTGTCTAATTTATTATACTCTCGATATATTTTTATATTCTGGAAATCTATTATAAGATAAACATATCTATATGTAATGGTAGCAATAAATCAACAAATTTGGAATAACATCATATGTAACATATATCGAAGAATTTCATTTCGTTTTCAATCGTTTGAGCAATCTCGCAAACACTGCTACATGCAGGCATTCCATAGATCGCTAAAATAAAACGATCTCGCAAGTTTGTTGCAAGAAAAGATCTCCCTTGTATTTCTGAATACCAAATTCATGTTTGTGTATATGCTACCGACAACGCTGAACCGAAATTGCTGCGGCTATAACGTCCTAATGCATATTTTTACGACTGTAATGTCAGATGGGTGCGACAGTCACAGATAGTCAAATGACGTTCTGCTGAACACTTGCTTTCGTGTCACCAAGAATATATGAATTTCAAGTAGCACGGAGAGAAGCTTCTACCACTTTGGTTTGTTATTAGAGTTTTCCATCACCGGGAAGATGGTGACTGCTTTTATTTTCGTTTCGGCCAGTTTTGATAACCACGAGCTTCAACTTTCACTCTATTAGTTCTCTATATTTTAGTTATTACATTATTTTAAGTTTTTAGTTTTAGGTTATTTGTTTTAATTTAATATATCACTTTAGTTATGTATAAGTTCTCTTAATACATGTCTAATATACCTATATTGAAAATAATCAGATTTATCAGAGCAAAAGATTTCTTTAAGATTCATAAATCGAACATAATAATGTTTTTGTAGAAATAAAAACTTAAAATTCTAATCGCTGACAATATTATCTGATTGCACTAAGAATGAGTGCGTAATGATTTCAATGTTGATTATCGCATACATATTACTTGTTATTGTACAATTATTTATATATAAAAAAACATTTAGTCAAAAGAGCAACACACAAGTTTCGTGCTCATTCTTCTTGTAATGAATCTGCATTCCGAATGAGTGATAGAATCAAAAATATGACTATTCAAAAGTGCTTGTATTGAGTTTATTTGAATAAAAATTATTTCTCTTGCTATTTCAGAACCCCCACCAAGTGGAAGATGACGTAATATGATACAGCTACACCACCAAAACATATACACTTAATAAAGAACATATTTTATATCATTATAATTATTCCTGATCAAAATAATGAAAATTCTCGCTGTACACAGCCACGCGTGCGGTTCGGTTATGAATTCATGATACGATGCGGCGGTTTTTGCGGTGAGTTCAAAACTTTCCTACAAAACATACGATATGGTTTAGTTTTGAAAAATAAAATTAATTTATATTCATTTCACACATCTTTTCGTGACATATTTATTAATACAGCATTTCACTGGCTGAATGAGGCCACAAAACCACTATCTATATTAATATTGTATAGAGGTAGTTTGTATGATCTGAATAATATTCTGTATTACGGATCCGATTTAAAAAAATATTTCAGTGTTGTTGTGTTCCTATACATCGACAAAGGCTCTATATAGGATACTATATTACGTTATGACTAGTAGAAGAGGTCCTACATTCAAAAATATTTCAAAAAGTGGGATAAATGACGCAGAAGCAGTTGCGAGGATCAGCTTGGAATTTACAATCCATCATTGACCCAAATCGGGTCAAATCTGAATAATACTGAAAATGTTGATAAATGATGATAATGAATTTTATATTTTTAATTCTAATTCAGTCACCGTTGATGTAAACTGTTGAGTCTGACTACTCCAATAAAGAGTTGCCAATATAACAATTTTAGTTACCCAAAAAACTGTACTAGGAGTACCGTTTTTTTATCGCCATACCAGAGAATTAGAACATTTATGCCTCTGTAAGAGTAGTAGTATTGCAAAAATAGTAGACTTAAAGTCTATCCTAGGCTGCACGTCTACAGTTAAAGGATTACAGTGATTTGCCTAAGACCTAAACAATCCGCTTACCGTGCCGTGACCATGCGATAGATTGGGTGATACCCCTACAGCAGAGTTTGTTATACGAGTATATCCATGTCATCATGGTATACTTCGTGCAAAGTCACATCTGACTCATGTATTTTAGCCATTAGCTACTGCAGTGACTTTTACTTTACTTTTTACTTTACAATCATAGAATAGAAAAGAAATAATACTTATTATTATATTTTTTTATTTCTTTTCTTTTCAATGTTCAATCATTGTTCTTCCAAAACTCTAATCGGTTTTGTCAACAGGCCCGTAATTTACTCATTTGATATTTAGAAAGTATTTTAATGTAGTTAATATAAGCACCTTTGAATAGATATATAATATTCTTTTGACTCTACCGTTAATTCGGAAATAAGACTCATCACAAGAAGATTGAGCAAGAAACTTGCGTGATGTATTATATTTTTAATAAATGTTAGATGAATATACATCAGAATAAAGGTAATAATAATAAAGGTACATCAATGAAAACTTCTGTACCATTCATAAAATAATTTTCGTTCATTTGGTACGTTCGTAATTCGTTTTTTTACGACTGATTATTCATAATCAGTCATAAAAAAACAAATTGCTCTAACTGACTAATTGTCAAATTAACTGGAGTTGAGAAAGACAAATTTTAAAGGGCTTAAACTTTTAAATAGCGTATTCTTTCATAGCGGATGCCTAAATAATAAGGGTTTAGGAAAATCTTGTGAAAACGGGATATTGCGGATAACATCACAATGAATAGATAATTTTGGAGATAAAAGTATATTATATATACGGGTACATTTTTTTTGTTTTTCATATTCTAACCGTACGACAAAAAAAGACGTGTTATAAGTATAGCGTATCTCTATATCTGTCTGTGACATTATAGCTCCTGAACTAATGGACCCGTTTTTCTTATTGACGTCATCTTGGTCCTTACCCACAACTGTTTTTTTTTTTCAGGGTTTAAATGTTTATATACAAATATTTATTTAACTCAGAGATTTTATCCGTTTAGTTAATACATATTATCTATTCCTAAAGAGTGACAAACCTGAATCTAGTATTGAATTGAAATAATATCGAAACTGATAACATAAAATGTACTATAGATTATTTATCTTTAACCACTTCATAAATATCACCTACAGAATGATTAACTATAATTTATCCGTGAAAACTCGGGGCAAGGAAATTACTAAAATATAAAATATAGTTGAATATAAAAATATGATGACAATTCATTGTTAATAATGTCAGGTGCCACAAAAATGGAAAACACGTTGAAAATCAAACGAATTCAAACGTCAAGAACAAAGGTGCCGTAATGGAACACCGTGCTGAAACAAAGGACCGTATCAATCATTTGGAGAAGAAACGAAATACGAATTACTCGAAAATGGGGAAAATATTATTATTTTCTCCATTTCCAAGCCTCGTTCGGAATTAGTATTACTAGCATAAAAAGGGTCGCATAAATACTTATTTTGAAAAATTTTATAGAAATAAAATCATAACACTACACTTAGAAATTATTTAATTTATTGTATTTTAATAACATAAATATAAGTACTAAAATACCGCATTTTGGTAAAACAAAAGGCCGTATCAATAATTTGGAATACAAATGAAATACGAATAACTCAAATATAGAAATAATATTATTTTTCCCATTTTCTAGTCTGGACAACACTGATATCACTTGGGACTTTGACATTATTTCCGTAACTTTAATTTATATCAAGAAAACTATTCTAATGGTAAATTTTTTTGAAACAAAGCCCGTACTCCCAAATCATACATATTTTGAAAAAACAAGAACAGTTGTTTCTTGTTTTTGCTTGAAAATATGAATATAAAAAAAAATATAAAAACAACCACTTTCTGGTAGGTACTTTTTACGTTAATTGATTGAGAAAAAATTGGGAATTATTTACTTTGCGCTTAATCCTTTTGTAATAAAAGTTCAAGAAGTTTGTTTTAATCAATATGAACAACAATGGTTACAGTAATGGTAGACGGTATGGTTAATATTTGGTGAAACAAAGAATCGTAGATATTTTTTGGAGAAGAAAAGAAAAGCCAATTGGCTTGAAAGTGAAGAAATAGTCTTATAATGGTGAAGAAATAACTGCTGACTGGCTTTTAACGGACGAAATAGTCACAACATAATAATTAATAACTCTGCCTAAAAGAAAAATGTTACTTCGATAATAAATATACATTTCTTAATAAAATATCTATTTCGCAAATATTTTTGTGTCTTTTGTAATATATTGTTATTAAGACAAACAAAATTTTGGTGACACAAAGGATTAATTTTTTTATTCATTTATAGTAAGTTACCTCATCCGTGTCAAATATGGTATTATATATATAAAATATAAAGATGCTTGTTAATATCAATCGGCCGCAAAAATATCATATTAACACTGAAATCCGCATCCAAATCCGTTGCGTACGCTTGTAGTAAACGGAGCGGCGGACGGACGCGGACAGCGACTATTTTATATTAATATATAATGTTTCTGCAACTCACGTATATCGAATTAAATGACGAACAAAGTTTTAAAAAATCTAAATAAAAATATAACACATATAATCACCAAAACAACATTTTTATTTCCCACACTTTTATATTTTTTATTTGTGTTTAGGATTTTTAGTCTTTTTGTGTACTTTTAGAAATTTATTTTATAACATAATACAATAAAAAATAATTAGCCTTAATTTTTGTATTTTCGGATTCTACACTGTTGTTGAAAGGCAGATTTCCCGCAAACATACTCAAAAATATAAATATCTTGACTCCTGCTCTCAAGAAAATTTGTTATTTTTTTCTTCAGCAAACAGAATAATTCGTAAGTGTAACAATAAAATGAGAGCAAATAATTGGTACGCGATTCTTTGTAAAGCAGCCGTTGAAGCTGATATTGAGAACAGATTGTCAGGATTGAACGAACCCATTAAATGGGAATTAAGTTATGTCAAAACATATTGCGCTCTCAATTTTGATATCGATATAAAAAATTGTACCATTTAAATTATCAAAAGAAATATCACTCATACAAAAAGAACGATATATTTGTCACGCACAGAAATACTGTCTACTCCAAATACCATTTATGCCGTCACTAATACGTAAAATAAAATGGAAGAGATAACTTCAAAAATGAGGAAATTAAAGAACATTTTGTGAGATAGTAAAATCGTATCTAAAATCTAATACACAACGCGATCCGGCGCAAACGGCACTCGCCGGCTCCGTGCGGAAAATTTGCCGAACAAACGTATTAAATATCGCGACACAAACATACACCAACAAATATAGAAGCAATTGAATATTTAAAAATTTACGGCGTAACGAAAACAGATCTTGCGTTTTTTTTTGTGTTAAATTAACCGTGAAAATTGCTCAAAACACAGCGACGTCGTCGATTCTTTTCAGAAGTTTTGAAGCTGAAAATTGTAACATAAATATAAGACTCTATTCTAATAATACAAAAAAGTATGTATTATATTTTTTTTTTAATATCTGCAACTGCTGTTGAAGTGATAAGTCGAGCTAAGGAAGACTTACCTTAGTCCTACAATTCGCGCGCGATCTCGTCACTTTAACTTTGAGTAGACGTGGTACACGTCCGTCGCGGTGGCTGGTTGGTGCGCGAATTGTCCGAGAGGACGGCGGGCGGCCGGCTCTGAAGCCGAGCGTTCCCCGCCAATCTGTTGCTTCGCGCATGCGCGACGCGCGTGGGCCGGCCCACAGCGGCGGCGATGCGGTGCGGTTCGCTGCTGTAGCGGCCGCCGCGCCGTCAGCGGGCAGCGGGGCAGCCTCCTGAAGCAACCAACACACTCGCTGATCATCATCTCCCTTACCATACGCTGTACGCAGCGCGCGGCCGGGACCAGAGGGGTACGCGCCTCGCCATCTTTCATCACATAAAATTTTCATGAAATTTACAATTCAACGATCCCAGTTTACCCTTCAGTTGTCACAGGGGCACCTTGTCATGCCTTTTGACGTCCATATTTCCATACAATTGAATAATTCACATTGAAAATGTACGTCGAAAACTTTAAAATTACAATTTAGGAGGTCGGCGCGAAGAAAATTGTTTCAGCCTCAGAATGGAAAAATAATAAGCTAAGGAAATATTAAAGCACGGGTAGGGTTTTGTGGCTCGATTACAGAAAATATGAGTTAAATGAAAGTGGGGAGTACGCGGTTGCGGAATAAGCTGGGAACGTTTTTTAATGGCTTTTCGGGGTTATTCAAGGTAAATCATAGGAGAAAATTAAGGCCGAATTAGGAAAACTGGCCTATAGGCGGCGCGCCCTGCAGACCTGGTATTAATAGAGAATGAGCAGGGCGGACGGTGGTGAGTACCTCTCATGCGCGTGGAAGTGTTGGCTCTACAATTGATAAAATATTTTAACCAAATTCTGAGCCTTTAGCAAATTATTAATCAAAAGGCATTTTTATATATAATATATCACACCCCATCTTCAACGACCACCACTAACCACCACGCAAAGCAAGTATCACCCTTCACGCGTAAAGGCTTTGCTTGCAATAGAATGTTACACTATTTGTCCATTCTATCCTTAAGCCATAATTCTAATTGTCATACAATATTTACTGTTTTCTTTCGCTTTCAATATTGTACAATTTTCAGAGCAATGACTACAACAGAAGATATAGGCCCCAATCTAAATGCCAAGTAACTTGGGTCACGCTGTTTGTAACCAAATAGATTAGGTCGATTGAGACGGGGGCTCTTCACGTACATCTACTTTGCCAACCAACTGCAGTTTATCTCATAGCAATAACGACTAATATTGCAACCAGGTCGCGTATATTGGGTCGATCTCTAGACTCCAGTGAGACTGACTAGACACTAATATGAGGGCCTAACCAACCCAACTGATTTCCGAGTATATAAATTTATAGCCCTAGTAGATAGGCCTAAACTAAAAATTCCCGTCTCTCATCGGCCGTTTTAGTTGGATGCACTGCGATTATAGTGCTAATAGCAATAGAATAGAATAGAATAGAATAGAAAATCATTTATTCAAATAAACTTAATTTAAGCACTTTTGAATAGTCATAACAATTTGTTTTTTATCTACCACTATAAAAATAACCCGTTCAGATTTTTGATTTTGCTTCAATGTACATTTTTCTATACTCTATACATATAAATAAAATTGGAGTGTCTGTTTGTAATATTTAAATAATCGTTTTATACTACACGCATATGATTATATTCATATGCGTGTAGTATAAAATATATGCGTGTAATACGGTACGTACACCAAAATAATTTTGTTCCGGCTAATCTCTAAAATGGCTGGACAAATTTTGACGGGACTTTTATTGGCAGGTAGCTGATGTAATAAGGAATTACTTAGGCTACTTTTATTTTAGAAAAATAAAGTTAAATTCCACGCGGACGAGTCGCGGGTACCTGCTAGTTAAGAATAAACCTAGTCTACGCGTTGATAAAAGTTTACTTACAAATTCGTGATCCTATCTATCTCCACTTCATGTTTCTACAAAACACATTCAGTACTTTAATTATCAAAATATAACAAACAAACAGACAGTCAAAATACTATCGTTTTTATAGTCTAGATACAGTTTGTTCTGGTTCAACATGGATATACGTCTTTAAAACTTGATATGTCAAATTTCAATCCACATTCAATCTAAATTGCATTGGACAAACGTCATGTATTCGTGATTCGCGTTTGTATGGCATAGTTTATTTCAAATATATCACTTGTATCACATACATAGTACATTTATATTTGAATCCACCACTTTCAAACGGAGTGTTTGACATATTTCCATTGTATTTGATTCTATCGTTTTCAAAAGACGCATTGTATTGAAACTAGGTATCCCTTTTGCTACAAACAGTGTTTATTTCTGTATCTGTAAAGCTTAAAGCGAGATTATTAAGTAGTAAACTAGTACTACTAGTGACGGGCCCCGGTTTTACACAGGTGCGATAGTTGTATAAATCTCTAATTTATTATTAATATAATAGTCCAAGGACAATTTACACAGCGCCATCTAGACCCAAGCCAGGCTAGCTAAAGGTTGTGTACTGTACAACTAATACAAATACACAGATTTTTTTTCGTAAATATTATATATAGAAAACACCCAGATACAAACAATGAATACAAATGTTTGTGCTGTGCAAGGAATAGAACCCGCACCATCGGAAGTAAGGCAGTCTGTTGTTCCTCTAGACCATGGAGAGAAAAAATAAATCCACTTTTTTCTAAAATATCTATCCGTGTCATAACCAGGTCTCTAATGTAGTCATGCTCTCTAACCAAGGACTTAGATGAGAAAATACTCTACAATGTATTTTACATATAATGAGTAAATGGACAAAGCACTAAAACCAATAAGGATGATCCTAAAATATTAAAAGGGTTTTGATGTGAAGAGAAGGAAATCAATTTGTAAACGCTTTTCAATAAACCGTCATTAATGTTATTAATTATTTGTCAATTATTATTTGGAGCCAACATTAGGATAGGAAACTGTATTGATCCGTTGTCATCGCCTCTTTTGTGTGAAAATAAACCTTAAGTAAATATAATAATAGTGGACATTTTCGATTCAGTCAAATATTTCGAAACGTACAAAATACGATAACAGCCCGTATTGTGAAATTACTCAATAAGTTAAGTAATATTAATATTAGGAAATAAAAAGTTTGTAAAAAGTATAACATTTGAAAATACAAATGTTATACTATAAACGATTATTCTATTTTTTTACTTTTTATATTGAATCTATAATTTAATTATTACTTACTTCAAATACTTTTGTAACTTACTGTAACTGTTGTTATGATCAGATTCCAAGTTATCGTAATCTAAAAAAATAATTAAATAAAAAGTCAATAATTGAATGCTAACAAATAATATGTATTATTAACTAAATTCAACATTAACCGATTTCATCAGAAAAATATGAGTAATTAACAAATTCTAATCTGAATGTTAATTTCAATCCAATAAAATAATACTCTCTTTCCTAAGGTTTTTTGGAAGAGATTGCGTGAGCGATAAGAGCACTTTACCTTTCTTCTTTCTTTAATGTATTATTAATTATTTTTTGTGTGCTTTTAATATTGGTGCAATAAAGAATTATAAATAAAAATAAATTTCCAACCATACTCATGAAACCTATAAACGATTGTACTCGTATGTATGTATATATAATTAATAAAATTTCTGCTATAGGTACTAAACTGTTTTAAGAGTGCAGAGACACAAAGGTTCGCTGGTAGAGATGCTAATAGCATTCAGTCTGCATCTTGTACAAAATTTCAATAAAGTTTAAATGAATAAATAAATAATGTATAATACAATTTCAATATCGATGTTGCAAACTCTTTGCATATATTTATATTTTTATTTTTGTGTCAATTTTGAATGTTGTTTTTCAGTTTTTTAAATTTGCACATAATTTATTGTCCCTTTTTCATTATTATATACATTATAAGTACTGTCCACTCATTCTATCGCCCACAATCAATGTTTCACATCAGTGTAGACCAGGTTATCAACGTGGTTGATAATTTATGTTTTATTTTATTTAGGTAAAGTTTCTGACTAAAATAAGGCAAAGAATCAGATGATAATGACAGTTAGTATATCTAAGATAATAAGGGGTTATTAAGACCTAGTACAATGTTATTAATTTTACTACTATATTTTCTTTATGAATCAGAGTTTATAAAGAATGCTATAATAGGTGCGGCTAGTAATTAGGTGAGCCCCTCCGATCGATCCCCCGTCCAATTCAACGGGAATCGATGTTACGACGGCCTGAGCCGAGGTTCGAACCCCTAGTGGTGCCCTCGGACTAAAGTTGTATCCGTTAGGCGTGAGTTGGCCTTCAGCTGTTCCATAAGTCCTTCCGCGGGTTTGGAGTGCCATCTGCATTCGCCCCCTATCGTCCGGTGAACCTGTAAAGGCCATCTGCGGCCAACCGCATTAGAGTAGTCCGAAAAAACAAAAAAAATAAAAAATAAAAATTTGGTGAGACAACTAGCAGTTTCCACAAACTCTTCCTCACCTAATTTAACGAGAGGATTCGATACTATATCTATTTTGTCGATATTTCGTATACCATTTATAATAACTACCTATCTAGGATTATTTTTATGATCCCATACTTAAAAGAGATAAGATTCTACGATAGCTGCCGTTTCATTACAGTCAAGTGCAGTCGGAATTACTCGTTTGAAACCCCTCTACGTTACGGAACCCACTCGCATATGTATTATCGGCGACCAGCTCGTATACCGTGACATTACAAAATGCAATTGAAATAATAACATAGTTTTTAGAGTTCCAAGCAGAAAGGTGCTCAAAACCCTTATCGTGCGAATTTGTACATTTGTCACAACGCTATATTTCAGAAATGACACTGCTTGTATCGATTTGATATTTAGATTACGTGTAGGTATTTTTCGTCTAATAATCATTGGATTATCCCTATTTTTTTTACTTTTACTGCCCCTATATTCCGTTTTTTTATTGTTTTTATTTCCATACAAATGAAAACGCTTCTCTGTGCTCTACACTTCTCGCACTAACGCTACTTTCATAACGCCTAATCATAATGAAAAGATTTTTAAGTCGCTACATAATTTCTTAAATAGTTTATTTAGCTTATGTTAGGTTAGATTAATTCAAAATTTTATATCTTGCCAGTCTAGTTACATCAAAGAAAACCTTTCTAATGAATACATTTTGAGTAATCATAAAATATACATTTTACAGGCAGTTTTGGCTAAATCTAGAGAATAGAAATATTTTCATTCAAATAAACTTAATATAAGCACCTTTGAATAGTCACATTTTTTTTATTCTACCACTAATTCGGAATGCAGACGCATCACTAGAAGAATGAGCAAAAAATTTGCGTGTTGCTCAGGAACAGTACACGTAACAATAATCATGTTTATGGCTTAATAGCTATATCGTATTACTATAGAAATATTTTATTTGTTCAGAACCCGGTATGCGACATCGATACCACACTTGATCGGTTATTATTTTTCATGTGTACAATATATTAATATTGGAATTTTCAATAGCGTTAACAACACTATAATAATAATAATACTAGTAATGGAGTAGTTATGGAGTAGTTAGAGATAACATTTGCAATTTCGATGGGTATATATAAATCTAACACGATTAATACCGAGCTTACCTCCTACCGGTTATCGACTTTCAAAAACTATGTGTGAGTCTAACACACATAGTTTTTCATTGTCGATAACTTTACGGCTCACGACCTTATATGTACTACCTTTTAGACCTACTGTTCAGAGAACTACTAAGCCATGTTATAACGTTCTATACATTATTATAGGTACTATGCTTTTAACTTAACCGCAAATGCGTTTAATAAGTTTGACATTTTATATATATTTCCCACGGGATAATCCGCGCGGCGCCATTTACTTCCCGTTCCTATGAGAATATACAAACCTTATTTTCTGCGAATGCTTACTTTACAAAATAAACGTATCGATTGTCTACCTATAATATTGCTCCTACGAATATTCAATCACATCTCTAAAAGTTAGAAATTGAGATACCGCTAAGCAAATAAAAACTATTGAAAATACTATTCTCGTATCAATTATATAATTTAAAATGTATGAAAGTGGAAGAGATGTAACCTCAGCACATTGTATTCCCATCTATCGCTAAACAGGTAAACAAATGCCAATCCAAATTTAAACTTTCCAGACTTACAATTAGTAGGTTTTGTGTGGTTAGCATTAATGGTTACAAAATAGTAATAATTGTAATGAGGATGATATAATAATGGCACTATGTGCGACATGCTATAACGGTATAACGTGGCGTTGTTCATGTATTGGTGACGGTTATCATAAACTATCAGACGGGCTTTCAATTAAATTTGCATTAATAATCACTATAAATTATTCTACCTAATTTTTATCAAGCTATACTTAGTGAAAAATGTTTAGAGTACATTCCTCAGTCTTCCTTATTTCGGGAGCCTTTACAGCAGCTTACTTTGTAAGCTTGATTCGATTGTAGGGTGGTTAAGGGGTAAAATTACAAGATAAAAGGCATGACATCTTAATCCTTGGAAATTGTCGTATTATGAATATCACATGATAAAATAAATGTAAGTAGTAAATAAAATGAAGTTAAATAAAGATTTTTTATTGTTCTACTTACAGATCAAAAATAATCATTTACATATACTATGTATACAGATACAACAATGAAAGAAAGAAGCAAGAAAAAGAGGCATCAATAGGCGGTCCTATCGCTGAAAAGCGATTTCTTCCAGAAAACCTTACCACTACCTAATTGAAATCAATTTTAATATCAATAAACCTTCCTTAACAGACAGTTTTCGGTCAGTGTGTATATATGCAGGAGACATTTGCAAAACAGTGGAAAATTTTGCCAATATCGAATGAAATTTAAATAGGACCGCCTTTAAAATACAGGCATCGTACGTAATTTGAGTTGTCGTGCATTCTGCATTTATAATGATAGTGGAGTGCTTCTAAATGTGTCAGAATATATAATTGTGCAACACAACTAACCATAATGGCTATTGATGCGGCACTAATTCGTGTCCTACTTCACTCTAGTAAATACTTTATTATTATAACTAGACACCCTCCCCGACTTCGACTGCATTGGAAAGGTTAATTTAATAAATATAAAATAGAACTCATGGTACTCGATAATAAAATGTTCTATTTTGCGGTTAATAGAATTTTTAAAGCCAGTAAAATATTTTTTGAGATTATACATTAACAAAAATTCTTTCTTTTTTTATGTTACTTTCGACTGCAAATTATACTATAGTACGGATTACGTGAAACGGAATTTTTAAAATAGATATATGTACTATTTTTTGACATTATCCATTATAGAAGGATCTTTACATTATTTTTTGTGAGATTTTGTGTAATGAACACTAAAATAATGAAATAAATAATTAGATACTTTTTTTTAATACATATGTTATTATTATTTTATTACATAACTAAGCATGTAAAAATATAATACTCAGACTGATACCAATAATCATACTGCCTATTACCTTCATAATATAAGTTTGTACCATGCGCGGAATTCAACCCGCGACTATCGGAAGTAAAATCTTGTGCCAAACCGTAAGACCACTGAGAATGACAGAAAATAAAGAATAATACATTCATAAAAGTTTCTCAAGAAATAACGTTTACGCATATACTTATAAATGTAAATGTTTAAAGCTTAAGGGTTGTAGAAATGAACATCATTCGGTGCATACAGCCTCTCCTATAAGGTTTCTGGCTCAAAGGGATAAATGTAGAATATAGAAGTGACAGTAGATATATCTTTCTCCGCTCCCCTACATGGACTTTAATTATGCCGAGTCTTATATTTTTTGTGCTGGCAATGTGATTAAAAATGGGTAAAAAGTTCATTGCATCGCGTATTAGTGAGTAAATATTCTGAGTTAATAAAGGCATTGTTAATATTCATATCTGAAGAGCGCTTGTGATAGGATATTTTGTAAAATAACTTGTTTCAGAGCTTACACGGATTTGTTGGACGTTTTAAGTCTCTCCCCAGGGTAGGTATTAGCTATGTTGAGTTTTTCGTAACGTAATTAATGAAAATATTGACGCTAATGGAATTTATTTTTTATTGTATTGAGGAAAGGTTTTCTGGGAATTCATACTGACTTTTCTAACAATAGAAATACTTGTGTCTCGTAGCTTGTGTCGTGTATTACTAAGAAAATTTCGATCTATTTTAGTGCTGGATTGTCCATCTGTGTATATAAATTTAAAGGAGTTAAACTGATTAAGTTACGGATATGTATGTTATGTATACATTATTCAATTCAATAAATGTGTAAACCATTTCTAATTGCATAATTAACAGTATTTCCATCATAGAACAATAACCAAAGTAAGTAAATAGATACAAATAATTTGTTATTAAAAATTATTTAGCCAAGTCTGTGCAGTAGCGCCTAAACGAAGCTAAGCCAGTATCTTAGACACCAGTACATTCTTTAAGGTAAAATGTATATGAAAAGTCATACACTTTTCATACAATTTTTGAAGTATTGAATGAAAAAAGATGGGGTGACAAAGGCGATAAAAGTTTGTTCAGACGAAGTTGAGTGTAACAGTTAGTAATTTAATAGCTTTAGTTTACAGCACCTCACAATTCTTCTACCAAGAATCTTAACTTAGATTCAGCATTATACTGATTCGTTTCTTTATATATTTATATTGTTTTCTAATTCTGTACAATAAGGCATTACGAATAAACAAGCAAACCATTATTGTCAAATGCACACGTGATATCTACTCTCCTATTAAAGTCTGAGTATTTAGGATATTACTCCCACGCTGGCCAGCAGGTATGGCACAGTTTTCTTCCGACTTTTCCTCTTATCGCACAGATGTACTTGTTCATTGTTTCCTCAGTCGCCGCTTACGACTTCTGAATATTGTAATTACAGTGAAATACACAAATAAAATAACATTAAATTTAACGTTAGGTTACGTGCAACGCTTTTAACTCGTAACAACTTTGACAACTTTCCTTGTTATAACTTTAATTAGATCACGTGAATCCAGTTAAACATATTGTGTAAATCTAAACTGTTACAATATAATAAACAGGATTTCATGTTTACGAACGGAATAGGATTGCGTTTAAAATAATATTTAATTAAAACTGCTGAATTTGTGGAAATACACTTAAAGGGGTGAATTGTGATGAATAAAGTAAGTTGTGTTTTAACTACATACAATAGACTTCCATTACTTCTTTCTTAGGAGACTTAGGATAAATGTAGACATTATTGTTTTTTTAATTAATAATAATGGAGTTGCGTACGCGCATGGGCTTATGCAGGACACCAATGAAAAATTATGTCAGATCAGATTACTTCATCCTGACAATTTCTCCAGTTTTAATGGTTTCTAGGTAGGTCCACGTATAGCGCGATCTAACATGGTACATAGCAACGAGGTTCCCATCCCGAATAAAGGTATATACATACATAAATAGGCATTCAAAATCTACCAAGTATTTGATATGATTTTTAAATGCCTGTTTATTTTGATTATATACAATGACAAATCTTTTCTATAGCATGAAGGTAATAAATAATTTACTAATAAAAATACCATAGAAAGTGAAGCACACCTGTGTACAATTATGCGTGAATGAGTCTAGTAGTCTTAGCCAATGTTATAGAATAAATACTTGCCATATTACATATAGAAAACCGTATACCTGGACTATACGTTTATATCGAATGTACCTAGACATAATCTAGTGGATGAACTTTCTTTATATAAAAAACTGAATAATTTTGTGAATCCATTAAAGAAATAGTGTTTGCCATTTTCTTTAATATTAAGCACACAACTGGAAAGAAACGTGCAGAGGAATGCAACTTCTAAAATAGGTTTATTAGATTTATTCGACGTTTGATATTTTTATGAAATAACGGAGTCTTCTTCTTAAACCAGTGACACATTTCAACCTTAATAAAATTTTGAAATATCTTTTATATTTTCAATGTAAACCAATCGATATTTATTTTCGATTATATTCCATGTTTGTTATTTTAATAAGTATAGGAGCCTATAGATTATGCATCACGACTATGTATAATTAAAATGCTAGTGTTGAGTTTGACGTATAGTGTGATGATACACCATGATGAATCAGAATACCTGAGGAAGTTTGAAGAGATAGCACTAGAGTGGAAGAAGTTACAAAGTAACTATCTGTTTTGGTATAAGTATACAGTTATTAATGCATAGGTAAATAATTTCTTCTATCAAAGGTAAAATATTACCTCTCGTACATACTCAGATTGTAGAATTAGAATGCGCGCGCGCTATCGCCGGTGGTGGGTCGCATGATTGATTGACACCAATCTTGTAAAAAACACCGCTTGTGTTTATTATATCTACTCTATGATAATTAAATTAGATAGTGTTTAAAAAGAATAAAATTCAAATAGATATAAATAAACAGGATATGCGTATTATTATCACGTGACTGAGCAGTTCCGTGCCTTACGTTGAACTAGACAATGTCCGCCGTTTTTCATAAAAAAAGTAAACCATTTTAATTACAATTACTTTTTAAAGAAAACTGACTATTTATTAACAACCAAATATAACACTAACGGGTTATGTGAAAATACTTATACATATCCTGGGTTTCTGTTGGATAAAGCGATGGCTGCTTCAGATAACAAGATATGTAAACAAGAAACACATCACGGGATCTAATCTAACTTTTACGTTGTTAGAGTATATTTTCTACAAGACTTTTGCTTGACGGAAGTTGGAAATTATTAAGGTGTACTTTAGATTAACAGGATAAATAATATAGTATGTAATTGATATCGTAAAATGCAACTAACAGCGTCGTAGAAATAGAAATAATATTTATTCAAATAATCTTAATACAAGCACTTTTAAATTGTTACATTTTTTTAATCTACCACTGTGGGGTACACAATTAAAAGATCTTCGATTTTCAAAATATGTGGACTGTATTTCAATTTGTTTCTTATTCTATGGGTCGGCCGGCCGGAGTGGGGTTTTCTTGGTCGTTGCGCCGGCGGTGGTTCTTCGTCGGTGGCGTATGCGTAAGAGCGCGCGATCGAGAACCAACCCGCCTTTTACGGGCGCCCGAGCGCGTCCTTCCCCACCCCCGCCGAGCTGTGCGCGTCGGCCGTCCCACCCTCCCGACAATTCCTGCACATGTCGGTGACCGACGGGCCGGAACAGCGAATACGCACACATTTAAAATTAAATACAATAGTAACAATACAAAAAACTACAAAAAACCACGTGCGACTAAATGCCACATGTTCAGGCTACACTAAAGCTGTGATCCCTAAGAATTTACACAATGGGCGGGCATAGAATTCACAGTATCTATGCCGCTACAAAGGGTATATGGTACAAACAATAGTCTAACCTAAACAATAGTCAAAACACTGGAAAAATACAAATTTATACACAAAATTTATTTACATATTTTCGATGCCGACTCGTGGTCCGCAACAGCCTCCCCCCGGCGCAGATCTTCGCAGCCCTTATCCCTAGGGAGGACCACTAGCCTTCGGGTCGGCCTTCGAAAAATTCCCCCTCGCGTCCTCACGTCCGCACTTCGCACCACGCCGTCGGGCCCCTCATAGGTGCGCTCCACTTGCCCGCGCGGCCACAGATTGCGAGGTAGCAGGCCGTCCACTATTAAAACCATGTCGCCCGGCTTGATGTTTGCCGTGCTCCGTCGTACGTCGTCTCTGGGCGTCAGCGTCGGTAGGTATTCTCGTAACCACCGCTGCCAGAATCTATCCGCGAGCGCCTGTGCTGCGCGCCACGTTCTGCGGTCGGCAACGTCGGTGGTACCTACGTACGGTAGGCCGACGGCTGAGCCCATCAGAAAATGGTTGGGGGTCAGCGCCTCTTCGTCCTCGGGTCGCACTGAGACGTGGGTTAAGGGGCGTGAATTGACGGTGTGTTCTGCTTCCGTCATTAGCGTTGCGAGCACCTCTTCTCTCGGCGCCCGCTCGTGCAGTACCACTGCTAGCGCTCTCTTCACGCTCCTTATCAGTCGCTCCCACGCTCCTCCTTGGTTCGGTGCGCCCGGGTCGCTGTACCGCCAGTTTATCCTCTTGTTGCTGACGTACTTTTCCAGTTCAGGGAGCCATTCCTTAAACGCAGTCGTAAGCTCCACGTCGGCTCCGCGAAAGTTCGTTCCGTTGTCCGACATAAAGGTTCGTGGCCAGCCGCGACGCGCTGCCATGCGTCGTATCGCCATTATAGCAGAGTCGGTCGATAACCCCGCTATGAGTTCTATATGCACGGCCCGGGTGACCATACACGTGAATAGGAGCCCCCATCGCTTCTCTCGCCTGCGACCTATCGTCACCCACATAGGCCCGAAACAATCCATACCGCATCTTGTAAACGGCCGGGCGTATGCGTCGAGTCGCTCCTTTGGCAAGTTCCCTTTCACTGGGACGTCGGGGTTCCTCCGGCGTACGGCGCATGTTGTGCATTTGCGTAATACGGTCTTGACGGTCGGCCTTAAACGCAGCATCCACACGTATTGGCGCAGGGTGTTCACCGTCTGTTCTCTGCCGGCATGATGATGTAGCTCGTGTTCTCTCTTAATCATCATCTGCGCCAACGGGTGCGCTCCGTCCAGTATGGGTGGATTCTTCATTTCTAGCGGCACCTGTGCTGCGTTTATACGTCCGTTCAAGCGTATTATGCCATCCTTGTAAACGGGATCCAGGCGGAACAGACGACTTGTCCTGTCTACGGTCTTTCCTTCGCGTAGACACCGCGTTTCCTTCGGGAAACTGTCCTGTTGCGCCTGCCGTATTATTAGTTGCTCCGCTTTGGCGAAATGCTCTGTGCCTAGCTTCTGTGCCCGTCGCCTGCATTTATCTGCGAACAGTAGCACTTGCGCCATGGTCCTCCTCACTCGGTCATATGAAGAGAACCGTGCAATGTCGATCACGGGTTCTGTCTCCTCCCGGACGTGTGCTACCATCTCTGCTGGGACGGGCTCGCTCTCATGAGGCCATTCTTGCTCCGGAGCGTACAGAAATGCCGGCCCGACAAACCATCTGTCGGCAGCGGTCATTTGTGTGTATCCCGCGCGGGTCGCGTCGTCGGCTACGTTGTGGGCAGTCGGTACCCAGCGCCACTGTGTCGGTTTCGTCAGTTCGGCGATTTCTGCCAAACGATGAGCCACGTATGGAGTATATCTGACGGTGTCGTTCCTTATCCAGTGTAGCACCGTTTTCGAGTCCGTCCATAGGAAGACTTCGGCCTCGCGACTATGTTCTTTCAATATGTCAGCGGCCAGTCGGGCTCCTATCAGGCTCGCCTGAAGCTCCATCCGGGGTATACTCTGCGCTTTCATGGGCGCTACCCTCGCTTTGGCTGCTACCAGGACGACGTTAACGCTACGATCCTCGCGTTCCGTCCTCCAATACGCGGCTGTGGCATATGCCTGTTCGCTTGCGTCCGTGAATACGTGCAGTTGCGACCGTTGGCTGTCGTTCGTGCCATACCATCGCGGCAATCTCAGTTCCTCTATATAGGCTAAGTCATCTCTCCATTCCTGGAACATCCGCGCTTCCTCGGCGGGCAGAGAGTCATCCCATTCGACCTTCTGCACCCACAGCGCCTGCAAGATGATTTTTGCCGTGATGGTGTAAGGGCTCAGCAGCCCGAGCGGGTCGAACAATGACATCACCGCTCCTAAGGCTTCCCTTTTCGTCGGTATCCGCGTGCCGTGCTTCACTTCTCGTGGGACGCGTGGCATGCCGGTGTTGAACGCCAGCTGGTCTTCGGCTGACATCCACAATAACCCCAATGTCTTTCCGTATGGATGTGCGTTGGCTCCCAGTTCCTTCGGCGTCCTCGCTCGCTGGTCCTCACTCACATTCTCTAGCAGGCTCGGTCGGTTTGTATTCCAACCCGCCAGCGTGAATCCTATCCCGCCATGAACCTCTACTACCTCTCGAATGGCGCGGGCTGCTTCCTCTTCGGAGTCAAAGCTATCGACCCAGTCGTCCATGTAGTGGTTCCTTGTTATGGCGGTGTACGCTGACGGGTGCGACTCTCGGTGCTCTGCCGCGTTCCTGTCTCGAACGCTGTGTGCGATGAACGGTGAGCTCCTCGCCCCGAAAATCATTGAGGTCATTACGTATTTCTGCGGCGGGTTAATCCTGTCATCTCCTCGCCACAGAAACTGTTGTGCTGCTCTATCTTCTTCCCGTATCTTAATCTGCAGGAACATCTCTCGTATGTCTGCCGTGATAGCTACGGGCTTCTCGCGGAAACGGTATAACACACCGTTAAGCGACCGTAGCATATCTGGCCCATCCAGCAGTACGTCGTTCAAGCACATTCCCTTCGAACGGGCCGCGGCGTCGAATACGAGTCGCAGCTTTCCGGGTTTATTCGGATTCGTCACTCCGAAATGGGGAAGGTACCACGCGCGGTCGTTGTTGAACCGGTCGTCGGTTACTTTCTCGGCGTAACCCTTGTCCAACAACTTGTTTATCTCCGCGGTATACGCCAGCCGGAATTCCGTAGAGCGATCCATCCGCCGCTCTATTCCCCTCAGTCGGCTCGCTGCCATGTCGTAGCTGGGAGGTAGAACGACGTTATCTCTCTCCCACGGCAATCCTACGACGTATCGCCCATCCACTCTCGTCGCTGTGCGGTTGAATGTGGCGACGGCGCGCTCCTCCTTAGCGATGGGTAATCTCTTCGACGATATACCCAACGCGTCGATGTCGTAATGCGCTTTTATTATGCCCTCTATATGCCGCATGTCTGGCTCGGCGTTGCGCTGTGTCAACCGCACGTGGAGGACATGTTCCTCGTCTTCCACGACACTTCTGGGTACCGTTCCGTGGATGACCCATCCCAGTCGTGTCAGCGACGCTGCGGGTTGATTGTGCCTTCCTGTGAGCAGCTTCCGCGTAACAATTAGATGCCAGTTGTCTGACCCGATCAAGACCTTGGGTCTGGCATCTTCGTAGCACACTTGCTCGCAAGTGAGTTGTCGCAGGTGTCCGTACGCGAGTATTTCCGGGTTCACTCGCTGCGTTCCTAGGGTGAGATCCCGGATCGTACGCGCCCTCACCGAGTGTTCTTCGTCCGTATGGTGTCGCCCTCTGATGATGACATCAGCCACTCGGCTTGAGGCTTCGTGCCAGCTCGAGGCCGCTCCCTGAATTCTCAGAGATCGCGTCGGACCTTCGGCTCCGATCTGTTCTGCGATCTCCGCATCGATGAGTGTAACCGTCGAGCCTTCATCTAGCATCGCGTACGTCTCTACTTCGCGTCCCGTCTTGCCTTTCACGATGATGGGACACACCTTTAACAACACTTGGCTGTTCTCTGGCAAGCGTGCTGCGGCTGTAATCGCGGTGTCCTCTTGCCGCTTCGGCGGTTCTTCTGGGGGTGCAGCAGGGCGTGGTGTGGCTTACGACACTCTCTCACACCACATTTGCGTGCCTTACACTTGAACCTTCTGTGCGTGCTGTTCATGCATTGGAAGCACATCTTATTTGTTTTCGCCCACTCCCATCTGTCTGATAACGACATGTCGTTCAGCTTCTTACACTTCGGCGTTACGTGTGCGGCGCCGCAACAGAGACATTCGGTACTCTGTTCGCTCTTTTCTACGGCGGCGTATACGGCCGCGCCACGATCCGTCATCTGTCGCCGAGGTGCCGACATCGTTGCTTTCGGTATGGGTTGCCTAGTGGGTTGCTTCGGGGGCTGCTTCGTGGGTAGCGCGCTCGTTCGTCTCGTTGGTGATGCTATTCGCAGATGTCGGGTCATGAGATCGGCTTCGCTCATTAAAAACTCTGCCATCTTGATGATCGTAGGTCTAGTGTCCTCCTTGTTTTTTTCAGCGTAGTGACACCAGTGGACCTGTAAGTGAGGGGTCAGCTTCTCTGATACTTCACTCTCAAGCGCGGGATTATGTAGGAATCTCGCCCCCCTGTCGATATCCGCGACGATGGTGGTGATGTTCTGTAGTTTAATGGCGAAGTCAATCACCTCTGTTGTCGATGTTCCTATTACCGGCATCCTTCTCAGATCTTTGAGGGCGCGGTCGATGATGGCCTCTGTCCGGCCGTACCGCTGCTCCAACGTCCTCATGATCTGCGACGGTTCTGTAGCGGATACGAGTAACGCTGCGACTGTCTCTCTCGCTTTTCCACGTAAGCAGGCCCTCAGCCTGGCCAGGTTCTCCGCTGGTGTGATCCTGTACGTCTTTGTAGACTGGTCTACGGCCGCCTTAAACGCTAGCCATTCACTTGCTTCGCCGCTGAAGATCGGGAGATCTTGGGCTTGCCTCGGCGCTACCCTATCCGCTCGTTCGTCCACAGCTCGTTCAATAGCTTTGGCCAACCGGGTGAATCCTTCTTGCATCCCGGCTTCAGGAGCGGGGGACCTCCGTCTTTGCTTCGGCGTCCTCGGCGGTGAAGCTTGCCTTTCTGTTGGCTCTTTCTGCGTAGGCGGTGGGGAATTAATTCTCTGCTCCCCCCGTACTTCGGTACGTTGAAACCAATCCGTTATACGTTGCAGGCCGGCACCTTCCTCGGAGCACACGCTATCTCTATCGGTCTCTTCATGTACCGCGGCGACATCGGCTGCCAACTTCTTTCTAATTAAATCAGCCTGTAATTTCGCCATCTGTAGCGCTGCCTCGTACTCCAGCCTCTTTAATTTAGCTATACCGCTAGCGGTAGAGCGGCGCGATCGCACCGACGCGGCCCGGGCCGGACGTACATCTGTCGTCGGCGGCTGCGACGGTGGCGCCGGTGCGGAGTCCGAGGTAAACGCGGCGCGGGCGGCTTGTGCCTGTGGCGCGCTCGACGGCGCGGCGGACGCGGACATCTGCGTGGTTTCTGAAGGGGACGCTTCTGTCTGTTCATTTTCCCGCGTGGTCTTTTTCTCTGCTCCCGGGGCTTGGCTTCTCGTAGTCGGCATCGTGTTCTGGCACTTGCAAGCCCCTAACCTACCGGTCCCTACCTACCTAACCGTCCCTAACAATCCCTCAGGATAACACCCGAGGGGATGGACTATGGGGATAGGAGGGTAGGAATTACCCCGCAGTGGTGCGTATGTACCGACGGGCCGGAACAGCGAATACGCACACATTTAAAATTAAATACAATAGTAACAATACAAAAAACTACAAAAAACCACGTGCGACTAAATGCCACATGTTCAGGCTACACTAAAGCTGTGATCCCTAAGAATTTACACAATGGGCGGGCATAGAATTCACAGTATCTATGCCGCTACAAAGGGTATATGGTACAAACAATAGTCTAACCTAAACAATAGTCAAAACACTGGAAAAATACAAATTTATACACAAAATTTATTTACATATTTTCGATGCCGACTCGTGGTCCGCAACAGCGCTCAGGGCCGGTTCGGACTTTCCGACCCCTTTGGCAGTGCCTACAGTCCGGCCCCCGCTATACGATACACACGTACAGGCGTAATAGTGCTATTCGGTTGCGCCACGGTAACAAGCAACAACCGGCAGTGACACAGCCGCGTATTGGAGGACGGAACGCGAGGATCGTAGCGTTAACGTCGTCCTGGTAGCAGCCAAAGCGAGGGTAGCGCCCATGAAAGCGCAGAGTATACCCCGGATGGAGCTTCAGGCGAGCCTGATAGGAGCCCGACTGGCCGCTGACATATTGAAAGAACATAGTCGCGAGGCCGAAGTCTTCCTATGGACGGACTCGAAAACGGTGCTACACTGGATAAGGAACGACACCGTCAGATATACTCCATACGTGGCTCATCGTTTGGCAGAAATCGCCGAACTGACGAAACCGACACAGTGGCGCTGGGTACCGACTGCCCACAACGTAGCCGACGACGCGACCCGCGCGGGATACACACAAATGACCGCTGCCGACAGATGGTTTGTCGGGCCGGCATTTCTGTACGCTCCGGAGCAAGAATGGCCTCATGAGAGCGAGCCCGTCCCAGCAGAGATGGTAGCACACGTCCGGGAGGAGACAGAACCCGTGATCGACATTGCACGGTTCTCTTCATATGACCGAGTGAGGAGGACCATGGCGCAAGTGCTACTATTCGCAGATAAATGCAGGCGACGGGCACAGAAGCTAGGCACAGAGCATTTCGCCAAAGCGGAGCAACTAATAATACGGCAGGCGCAACAGGACAGTTTCCCGAAGGAAACGCGGTGTCTACGCGAAGGAAAGACCGTAGACAGGACAAGTCGTCTGTTCCGCCTGGATCCCGTTTACAAGGATGGCATAATACGCTTGAACGGACGTATAAACGCAGCACAGGTGCCGCTAGAAATGAAGAATCCACCCATACTGGACGGAGCGCACCCGTTGGCGCAGATGATGATTAAGAGAGAACACGAGCTACATCATCATGCCGGCAGAGAACAGACGGTGAACACCCTGCGCCAATACGTGTGGATGCTGCGTTTAAGGCCGACCGTCAAGACCGTATTACGCAAATGCACAACATGCGCCGTACGCCGGAGGAACC
Source organism: Achroia grisella (assembly GCF_030625045.1). Taxonomy (NCBI): domain Eukaryota; kingdom Metazoa; phylum Arthropoda; class Insecta; order Lepidoptera; family Pyralidae; genus Achroia; species Achroia grisella. Next base: position 1,294,563 of record NW_026712977.1, on the reverse strand, counting down.
CCGACGTCCCAGTGAAAGGGAACTTGCCAAAGGAGCGACTCGACGCATACGCCCGGCCGTTTACAAGATGCGGTATGGATTGTTTCGGGCCTATGTGGGTGACGATAGGTCGCAGGCGAGAGAAGCGATGGGGGCTCCTATTCACGTGTATGGTCACCCGGGCCGTGCATATAGAACTCATAGCGGGGTTATCGACCGACTCTGCTATAATGGCGATACGACGCATGGCAGCGCGTCGCGGCTGGCCACGAACCTTTATGTCGGACAACGGAACGAACTTTCGCGGAGCCGACGTGGAGCTTACGACTGCGTTTAAGGAATGGCTCCCTGAACTGGAAAAGTACGTCAGCAACAAGAGGATAAACTGGCGGTACAGCGACCCGGGCGCACCGAACCAAGGAGGAGCGTGGGAGCGACTGATAAGGAGCGTGAAGAGAGCGCTAGCAGTGGTACTGCACGAGCGGGCGCCGAGAGAAGAGGTGCTCGCAACGCTAATGACGGAAGCAGAACACACCGTCAATTCACGCCCCTTAACCCACGTCTCAGTGCGACCCGAGGACGAAGAGGCGCTGACCCCCAACCATTTTCTGATGGGCTCAGCCGTCGGCCTACCGTACGTAGGTACCACCGACGTTGCCGACCGCAGAACGTGGCGCGCAGCACAGGCGCTCGCTCGTGCAGTACCACTGCTAGCGCTCTCTTCACGCTCCTTATCAGTCGCTCCCACGCTCCTCCTTGGTTCGGTGCGCCCGGGTCGCTGTACCGCCAGTTTATCCTCTTGTTGCTGACGTACTTTTCCCCAGTTCAGGGAGCCATTCCTTAAACGCAGTCGTAAGCTCCACGTCGGCTCCGCGAAAGTTCGTTCCGTTGTCCGACATAAAGGTTCGTGGCCAGCCGCGACGCGCTGCCATGCGTCGTATCGCCATTATAGCAGAGTCGGTCGATAACCCCGCTATGAGTTCTATATGCACGGCCCGGGTGACCATACACGTGAATAGGAGCCCCCATCGCTTCTCTCGCCTGCGACCTATCGTCACCCACATAGGCCCGAAACAATCCATACCGCATCTTGTAAACGGCCGGGCGTATGCGTCGAGTCGCTCCTTTGGCAAGTTCCCGTTCACTGGGACGTCGGGGTTCCTCCGGCGTACGGCGCATGTTGTGCATTTGCGTAATACGGTCTTGACGGTCGGCCTTAAACGCAGCATCCACACGTATTGGCGCAGGGTGTTCACCGTCTGTTCTCTGCCGGCATGATGATGTAGCTCGTGTTCTCTCTTAATCATCATCTGCGCCAACGGGTGCGCTCCGTCCAGTATGGGTGGATTCTTCATTTCTAGCGGCACCTGTGCTGCGTTTATACGTCCGTTCAAGCGTATTATGCCATCCTTGTAAACGGGATCCAGGCGGAACAGACGACTTGTCCTGTCTACGGTCTTTCCTTCGCGTAGACACCGCGTTTCCTTCGGGAAACTGTCCTGTTGCGCCTGCCGTATTATTAGTTGCTCCGCTTTGGCGAAATGCTCTGTGCCTAGCTTCTGTGCCCGTCGCCTGCATTTATCTGCGAACAGTAGCACTTGCGCCATGGTCCTCCTCACTCGGTCATATGAAGAGAACCGTGCAATGTCGATCACGGGTTCTGTCTCCTCCCGGACGTGTGCTACCATCTCTGCTGGGACGGGCTCGCTCTCATGAGGCCATTCTTGCTCCGGAGCGTACAGAAATGCCGGCCCGACAAACCATCTGTCGGCAGCGGTCATTTGTGTGTATCCCGCGCGGGTCGCGTCGTCGGCTACGTTGTGGGCAGTCGGTACCCAGCGCCACTGTGTCGGTTTCGTCAGTTCGGCGATTTCTGCCAAACGATGAGCCACGTATGGAGTATATCTGACGGTGTCGTTCCTTATCCAGTGTAGCACCGTTTTCGAGTCCGTCCATAGGAAGACTTCGGCCTCGCGACTATGTTCTTTCAATATGTCAGCGGCCAGTCGGGCTCCTATCCGGCTCGAAGGACCACAAAATTGTGGGGTACACAATTAAAAGATCTTCGATTTTCAAAATATGTGGACTGTATTTCAATTTGTTTCTTATTCTATGGGTCGGCCGGCCGGAGTGGGGTTTTCTTGGTCGTTGCGCCGGCGGTGGTTCTTCGTCGGTGGCGTATGCGTAAGAGAGCGCGATCGTTTTTTTTTTTTTTTTTTTTTTTTTTTTTTTTTTTTTTTTCGGACTACTCTAATGCTGTTGGCCGTAGCTGGCCTTTACAGCTTCACCGGACGTTATGGGGCGAGTGCAGATGGCACTATGTAACGTATGTCTATCAGTATATATACTGATAGACATACGTAACTGACATTACAGGGTTTGTTCTGTTTGAGACTGAAGACTTGTCTGAGACTAAGATTAAATAGTCCTAGGTACAAATAAAAAACAACAAAATGCACAATTGTTCGCGATTTCAGTCGAGTAACGAGATAATTCATTTAGAACGTTCCTAGCTATTTCCTAGCATCCTCATTAAATGAGAATCCAAAGGCCATTGTTCGTGTTGCATGTACCTGTACTAAGTGTTTGTTGGTATAAATTTATTCACATTATACGTATTTTGATGTTCTTACTTAAGAAAGAAACACTGATGTAACTTTACCCATTACTCCTATCAATCCATTCAATTTTTACCTACTGATTATTTGGTAGAGAATGTTCATATGGCAGTTAGCTCACAAATTGTACATTTATAACTAGCTGTCCCGCGAAAGTTCGTATGCGTCACCCCGTTTTTGGAACATCTTCTATTGCAGGCTCCGCTTCTATAGGACATAGTATGCCTATAATCTTCTTCAATAAATAGGTTATAAAACGATGAAAAATTTTCAAAATCGGATGAGCAGTACTGAACATTATCCCGATCATATTTATTCACAAATTTTACCTATTTATGATATTACTAATAATAACTCTAAGCTATTCACACACCAAAGAATTCATACACCGAAGAATTTCGAGTATGAATTCTTTGGAATAATAATAACCCTGGACAATTTTCAGAGCGCCATCTAGTCCCGTGGTAAACAAAGCTTGTGTTATTGGTACTAAACAACTTATTTATATTTTTTTATAAAAACATAATATACATATAAAACACCCAGACCGATAAAAACAATCATACTCATGAATACAAATGTTTGTACCGAATCGAACCCGCGACCATCGGAGGAAAAGCGTATCCTATACCTTTAGACCACGGAGGATGTCGATTTTTATACATTTCAATAAAGAATGAATAAATAAGTATTCAGTGACTTAATCTAAATCCACGTTGTTGCAAGCATTAGACCATGAATCAATGGAGTCGTGTTCCTGTAGTTGAATCCATGTTACCTTGTTACACGGACTGAGAATTACTAGAGTTTCAGTTTACAACTGTATCTATTGCTCATTAAAACTTCCACTTCAAGTGTTTGTGTTATGAATTTCCGTGGAAATATATTACACTAGCGAGACGCCCGACTTCACACGGCTAGGTTACAGAGATTAGATAATATGTTGGAGGTCGCAAAATTATACCTGTGGTATATACATAATAATAATAGTAAAAATAACCCAGGAAAATTGATACAGCGCCATCTAGTTCTAAACTAAGTAATGCTTGTATATAATTGTAGATAATGGATAGAAATTCTTTTAACCACTTATGCATTGCGAATCTAGAGTACTGACGTGTCGTGCCTCTTCATTCAGATTTCCTTTATTATAACTGAAAATTAGTTTTTAATTAGATTCTCTTCTGAGCTATGACTCTTTCTGTATTGATGTAGTATAAGTACATATTTAATAATATTGATCTAAATATTCTCTTATGTGTATTGCTTGTAATTGAACCTATATATGTGTACTGAATATAACAATAGATCTCTTACCTATCTATCTTATAGTTCTGTAATTTCAGCTACATAAAAACGACTGTTTTACAAGTTGCTGCTTAGCAACCGAGAGACAGCTGATTGGGCACCGCATTTTATATTTATCTGTCACTATATTGTTTGTAATACATCGTTATCAAATAATATGTGACATTAGCGATATGGTAGCGACGCGAAGCGGCCGACGACACAAACTACCTTTTACCATTATCATACGATAATAAGGGACGCTTTATCAAAATGACTAAGTTATCTCCAAAATTAGATATCTTAGAATAATAATATAAAGTCTCAACTGTTATTCCAGGCAGAATAGTCAGTGATTGACAACTGTCGTGGTGAACTCAAAACTCGATGCCCGTTATTTTTTTTCATTGATGATAATGAAATGGTGCCTGCGTCCACGCTGTTGGTTTACGCTGGCGGGGCACCAGTAATGAATGATAAGATGAATATGGGGTCAAGTCAGTTAGCCCACCATGACAAATTCATCAGGAATTTGACATTACGGTTCCAGGAGGCACCGCGTGGAGGTCAACCTGATATAGTACATAGTTAGCAATGGGGTCAGCAGTTCTCTATACTAACAATCTCCTCGCTCATGCCTGGGGTACATTTAAGAATCAGAATTAAGAATTTTAATCTAATGCACATCGTTGGGGCTGCTTAGTATTTGTTATCGATGTTTATATCACTGAAGAGTCACGCTACTAGACCAAGAGGCCGCTAAACATAAAATATCTTATCTAGTATAAAAGTTGTAATTGGAAATTCAAAATTGTTTTTGTTTTATAGTGTAGGACCTTTCGGCCACTTCTGCATGTCAATTTTTTATCACTGTTCCTATCGTGCAATTTTTCTAGCTATATCTGTTGAGAAAATCTGCCTATATACACAACTGGTACATTTTTATTTAATTTGTTTTATTACTTTCAATATTTGAATAATAAACATTCTTCATTAGAATATGATATACATAGGTCTCAAATGTTATATTTGATATTGATTTTTAATTAAAAAAAAGATTTAAAATATATATCCGATTGCACTAAGAATGAATGTGTAGCGGTTTCTATGTTGATTATCGCAAGCAAGGCTGAAACTTAGGCTATTTTAAAAATTCTATTTATTTTAATAAAATTAAGTGTTAAAGTAACGTGAATGATTTCGCTGATAAGAGCTATTTAATAATAATAATGTATTTATTGTTAGGTATTACAAAACGTTGTATGCATTATCAACAAGTCCATGAATTGTATATTAATTTTATGATTATGAAGGTACATTTATCAACTTTTATATTGTAAATTTATATAAGTGTGTTATAGATAAATGCTATTTAATAATAAACTGCACTTTGTGAATTTATTTTTGTTATCTTCTAAACATAATTCTAAATATTCCTGCACAGGTTGTACTTGAACTATTGCTGCACCATATCTAGTAGAATTATGCTACAATGATTCAAATAGTCGAATCTAATTTCGTGCTATTGTTATTTTGTATTAATTGTTTTGACTCTGAGGTTTGACTAACAAAAGGTTTTAATAAATGGTATATACACTGCTGCTTGCCAGTGGCGTCGTGTAGTTACACGGGATATTATACAAAAAATGTTTTTAACATATTACATTAATGTAATAATGTTTATTGCAAAGGTTCCTTTAATGATGGTTAGAACTCTAAAAATGGCGAGATACATTATCTCAACTCTAACAATGACTGTACAATAGATTGTGAATAATTATCAACAGAAACACGTCACCAACCGGACTCGAGGCACGCGACCAAACCAGGAAAAGAAAAAAAAGAAAACGAAAATAACGAATATGCTCACAGAGTATATATAACTTTATGGAAATAACGGTATGGAAACTGTATCAATTATGAAAATAATCATCGTAAATCAGCTATTTCTCCTAAAACTTTATGATTTTATATGATCATTTTACGGAAATTATGTCATGTGACGGTTAAAATTTTAGCCGTAAAAATAGTATATACACAAATATTATTGGAGTCGAAAACAAAAGTAGTGTTTTTAAAACTTTATTAATAGCCTTTGCGACCAAAAAATTTCCGTGCACCCTCGAAGGCATCTTATGTCGTAATTTTTAACTATGGCTTAGAGTCTAAGCCTGAGGCAAAAATTACGATAAGTTTACTATATTATAAAGACAAATTGTAGTACTGTTTTATACTTAGTTTAACTGAAAGAAAAAAGAAACTATCTTTACTGTTAAACCTCGAGAAAGGATTCTCGGCCCCGTATGATTCGTGACCCACAGTTTGAAAAACACTGTACTAGAACGACGAGTACGTGTTGGTAATACAAGAAAACTTTCGAAGGAAGTGTATTGGACCATTCATAAATTATTCAATAATATCGATAACTCTATGGGGAGAGCTAAGAAATCCTATCAGCCATTTTTTCTGTCCAATATTGTAGTCAGATTTTTTTATGTAACTGAATTGGCAAATAACGTTTTGGCCATTCTAATGGTAAATGCTGACCGTCGACAGACACCGACATCATGTTATCATGTGACGCCTGAGTTACCACTCATGCTTTGTCATTCCGAAGGACTATGTCATGCCTTTATCCCCTAATTTTACTACATAATCACACTCTACAACTTCTACACAGATTATACTAGAAGGCCATAGATGAGGAAAGATATAGTCACTGTGACAGGCATGTCAATTGCCAATAATCTATACATCTACACATATAAATCAAATTGGAGTCTTTTTGTAATAATATGTAATTTGTAACAATAATTTATATAATATCTTTTTTTTGTAATAATAGTTGAAATACGAGCGTGCATGGCGATAGTTGTCATGCACGGGATTTTCATTTCATGTTAGGCGTAGACACCTATATAAATATACATTGTAAATAAACTGGCTTTAAAAAAAAATATTAATTCAATTGAGATTCTTGCCAGTTCTCAATTGGATCTATATACCGAACTGGATGGTAGGGAAAAAAATAAAATTATAATGTAAAAATTTGACGTTCATAAGCAGCTAAAATGTCCTATATGAATAAATATTTTTTTATTATCTATACATATACATATGAAGTATTTGTTTAGTTTGAAATATCAAAATAACCGTTTTTAACTACATGCATATGAATATAAATACGGTACATATAACAAAATAACATTTACTAAAATTTTTGTATGTCTGTCTGTTTGTTCCGGCTAATCTCTGAAATGGCTGCATCGATTTTGATTGGATTTTTTGGCAGGATGTAATAAGGAGTAACTTAGGCTGCTTTTATTTTACAAAAATTCTTTTATTTTAGAAAAATAAAGTTAAATTCCACACGACCGAAGTCGCAGGTATAGCTAGTGATACATATGTTAAAGTAATCGACTATATAAAAATCAATTATTGTTCAATAGAATATCGATTTCTAAATCGACGATTATGATAATCGATTAATAAATAGGTAATCGACACATGTCACTCCGCTTTTTATTTGTTTAAATTAAAAAGAAGATAAATTATACGTTATTAATTATACAATTGGTCATTAACGTAGTTACAGCAAGTTACAGCAATTACATCGCAAATAATTAACTATTATATATATATTACGGTATATGCATTATTCATTATGGACGGCCCGGTCTAGCGGTTTAGCACACTGCCTTACTTCCGATGGTCGCGGGTTCGATATCTCGTACTTGTTTACATTGATCTGGGTGTCTGTAGTTAAAAAAAAAGTAAAGTAAAAAGTATTGTGGTTCTATTTCTGGAATTTATTTGTGTTAAAATGTACACCTTTTTTAAGTATTTAAAAAAAAGTATTGGAATCATTCTATCAATTATTTATCAATTATATTACCCTTCAGTTCGTAAGAAGTTTAGTCAAGTGTAAAATTACACATATGGCAGTTACATTACAGAATATAGAGGCATGACCTCTTAGTTCTCCGAAATGGCAACACATGTGTGTCATCAAGGATGTCACATGATTCTTAGACGTATTTGGCTTGGTAGGCTTGGTAGCTTGGGACTAGATGACAAATTGTGTTTTCCTGAGTCAGCATTGTCAACAATGTTTTGGTAAACAGAGGTATAAAACTAGGCAGAGGACCAAAAATCACTAGAAATCCACCGATTATTGAACGCAGGTTAAGAAAACGAATTTATAATTGTGCCAATCAAAATATGGTCAATAATTGATTTATGCGTGGAATTTAATATTATTTTTCTAAAATAAAAGTAGCGTAAGTTACTCCTTATTACATCAGCTACCTGTCAATAAAAGTCCCGTCTAAATCGGTCCAGCCATTTCAGAGATTAGCTGGAACAAATAGACAGACAGACAAAAATGGTTAAAAATGCTAATTTGGTGTATGTACCGTATTTATATTCATATGCATATAGTAAATAATGGTTATTTCTATATTACAAGCAGACACACCAATTTTATTTATAAGTATAGATACATCTATTTTCATATCATAATTATTGTATCATATTATTTTGAAGTATTACATGTCTATCTACATTATGTCCAAAAACAATAATATTTTATGATTGGAACTAAAAAATATTATTTTAAAAAGTATTTTTATATTTTGTAAAATATAAGTTTCCCTGTCCAATATAAGCACCAATGTACAATATGTCCACTAGAAACAACCCACTAAAGCAAAGGAAAGGGAGATCCACCAGCTTCAGTACTGAAACTCGCAAATTGCTGTTGTTATAATACATTGTACTATAATCAAAAGCAATAACAGTGTAAAAAGACAACAGCACTCGAAATATCATTTTGTATTATTTTAAGAATAGTTAGCTTAAATTCCTATGCGGTTTTTGTTTTTACTGTAAACGCGTCTGACAACTGAAGTTATTTTAACAAGAGTAAATTTAAAACAGTTGTGAAGTTACTGAAGTTTACCTGTACACTCATTGAAAATGAAATTATAGTGAGTTGTATTTTTGTACAGCGTCATCTAATGGTATGAAGAATGCATCAAATGCAAATATGCATCACAAACAATATAGAGCCGCTAAAGTAATACTACGTCAACCTAAAACAAACGGCTACACTTCCATTACTTATATTACTCTATCATTCTTCGTGTCATTTAAATAAAATTGCCACAAAATTGACTATATAGTCAATTAATTTTATTTTTAAATTAAGAATTTAAATAAAAATAAAAATGCTATAACATCTATAATTCAGGGATTTATGTTTAAGTATACGGTCAATATGAGAGCTATTGTAGTGTAAAAACGAATAACATGGACTATTTGTTACTAATTCAAGTTGTTTTCACTTTGGAAGTAACAATGACCTTGTGGCCCTGACCTCTGTAATTCAGTCTTCAACGGCAAAGGAAAACCAATCCTATGTGTAAACAGTTAAGGCGTGACGAACTTCATAAACGTAAAGCCGATAAGACATTTTGAGAATGAAACTAAAGTATGTTTTTCTCTTTCTATTATAGTGAAGATATTGAGACTGGCGTTCAGCTGCCACAGCCACGAGTTGTGGTTTCTGTGCGTTTCTTTAAGACTCATTTACATGATACAATTTTAAATTCAGCTGTAATATTATGAGATTAACACAAATGGATTATTTATTAGTTCGCATTTAGGAAAAGGCGAATTTTAGACACAATTATAAAATGGAAGTATTCTAAGAACATAATCGTATTATCTATTTGTATTCGAAACTATTTAATATATGTAGACAGAGAAAATAGCTTTCTAATAAAAAAAATGTAATATAGATGTAAATTAAATTTGTAGGTATGGATGTTTGTTACTCTTTCACGCAAAAACTACTTAACGGAGTTTTATGAAACTTTACAGTAATATAGCTTATGCATTAGAATAACACATAGGCTATATGTTATACTAAAATTGATATATTGAAAATTTGCGCAGGTGTAATCGCGGGCGCAGCTAGTATATTATAATACATCTGGTTTGAAAGGCTGTAAACACAGGACGAATCTAACATTAATCGTATAAAACAAACACAAAAAAGTATTGAATCAATTTAAGAAAATGTAACACAACGTGAATCATAAATAAAGAGAGGGTTCGTGCCAAATTTACCACGAACCTCAGATGGTATACTTTTGTCACTGTGTAAATGGGTCGTTAGGTCTCGTTCTATTTTTGAATGAATTCTAACAATACTTTTTAATATTGTTATTACATTGAGAGGCAAAGCAACTCCAACTAAAGCATTATAGCTATTGTTCGTTCATAACTTGCTATTTGTATGATTTAATCTCGCTTCTGCCGACAATAAACAGGAAAATGTCTATCTTAGGGCGCCTTGTTATAAAATACTATACTAAAACTTTTATTTATTGATATATTTTTTTTAATAGAGTCAAATGTTTTATAGGATCTCTGTACAATTCACTGAGGCATTAAGTTTCACATATTGATCCACAGCCACCGCGAGTAGGGTATTGGTAATTACAGGATAATTGGAAGAAGGAATGAAAATAGTAAGTTAGAACAATAATCCATGGCAGTCGCTCCGATACAATGGTAAGTATATTAGCTTACGTATAGGTAGCTTTACGATAAATTTCTTTACTGTCACAGTCGTTTGGCTGTGAAATGGTAAAAAAATTCCTGATCTGTGTTCCCAACATACTAATATAATATTAGCCACGAAAATTAGTGAGTATAGAAAGATAGGTGTATGTCTGTTGCTCTTTCACGCAAAAACTACTTAACAGATTATGATGAAACTGTACAGTATAGGTTATACATCAGAATAATACATCTTTTTTAATACATTAATATTACAAACGCGAAAGTTTGTAAGTATGGATGGATGTTTGTTACTCTTTCACGCAAAACCTGAATGAATTTGATGTAACTTCACAGTAATATAGCTTAAACATCAGAATAACATATATGTAGGCAATAAATTTCACGCGAGTAAAACCGCGAACACAGCTAGTTTATATTATTAGTACGGACAGTGGCACTCAATGAGGAAATAGCCATTATTATTGCTAAAAGTTGCATATAGATGGCGTGATTGGTATCGATGGAATTCTTCATAGTTTTGCAAACGTTTTAAAAAACAAAACTGTGTTTTCAAAATAGTTTAATCCATTTTTAAAAAAATATATATACATGTTAAAATGAAATAATGCGTTTAGAAAAGTAATTTTCATATATTTACTCATTTTGTTATTTTCCAGTACTTAATTACACTTTAATCAGTGCTAATACGGGGCTCAATGTTTTCAAAATGCTTTCATAGATGGCATTGTTGTCATTTGTATCGGCCTAATTAAATGTCTTTTTTATATTTTCCAATAATAAGCACTTAATATATTATTATTGTAAATTAAACATATAAAAAAAGTTTAAGTAAATTAAAAATAGCCGAACAAGCAAATAATACTATTTCCAATAATACTTATGTATGAAGTGTTGTCATATTAAAAATAAATACATGTATTATCGATTTTTTTTAATAATCGATAACAGGATTTTATTACAGCGCATTATTCAATGATGCTTTTAATGAGTCGTTGTGAACAGTAAATTTTCATTATTTTGTATTAAGTATAGCAGTATTCCGTTTCAAAGAACGGAATATAGTAGTACATTATTAGTGTCGTTGGTTATTTACATTTGTACTGAAAAATCGATTACATAATAATTTAAAATATCGAGTACGAATCGTAGCTGTCTTCGAATACTGGCAACTGGTAAGATTAAAATAGTTTTAAAAAAAGAGAGAAATCGACCCTAACTCGAATACCATAAAGTTTATTTTCCTTTCTCATTAATATCATAGCAGTTTGTTTTTAACTTGCGTATGACTCTGTGGTATGATGTTTAACGTGTATTGTTATTGTACGGTGCATACATTTCAAAAATTATATTTTAATGTAGGTACAAACATTTCTTTCATACATTTCATACATGTCAAAAATTATCTTTTAATGTAGGTACATACATTTCATACATGTCAAAAATATCTTTTAAGAGGCCTATTACAAAATGATGCCGCTCAACTTTAGGTTTAATCGCATGGATTTACGCACACATACAGTAATACACGTACACAGACGCAAATAACCGTGTAGCTCAATCGGTGTGGATTTAATATGAACCATTTTGATCCTTGTAATATTTTAATTAATAATGTGATATGTTTCTACTTAACTGAGTAACATAAACTACTTATTGGATTTTTTAAATAACGTGATTTATCTTAATTGTCAAAGTGCTAATAATGACCATATTTTTTCTAGAGGGTTGATGTCAGGATGCTGGCCGATTGTACAACTAAAAGCCAAAACCTTAAGTAATATGAGTAACAAATAATTGGGATAAGGACAAGAATATGAAATTACTATAACATAAATTTACTAATTAAGTCTTCTTACATATTAATTCAGTTTATTTATTAATAGATACAATATAATTTATTATAAGAGTCGGATACATTATTGCCATATTCACTTGTTCTAAATATTATACTTAGCAAATAATTGTTTTATTTATATATAATAGTTGTGTTTTAAATGCTTTGTTTTGATTTAAAGGTCCCATCCTTATATGTATATTAGGTGTGTCCGCGACTTCGTCAGCGTGGTATAATGAAATTGACCAAATAAAGGAAATATATTTAGATTATAACCTAAAAAAGTTTCATTGTTTCAATTAAACAATGACGATACTTTTATACAACCTTTCATCTCCGCTTTTAATCCCTTACAATACTTTTTTCGCACTATAAAGTAGTCTATGACCTTTCTCAGGGTATACTATCTGTGTATATGTATATCTATCTATATAGACTACCTGTGTATATATATGGTAGTGAATTTACAGGTTACAGGGGAATAACACCCGAGTTTTCAGGAATAGCAACGCATGAGGGAAACAATATGCTGATATGAACATGTCAGGTACTGCTCATGTATATAGGCGACGGTTACCCCTTTCCATCAGGAGAGCCGTCAGCTTGTTTGCCATTCTAAGTTGTAAAAAAAAAGCTTCAACTGCTATCATTGCTGTTCCTGCATCATTGACGTCGCCGCATGATATTGGCTGATATTGCAGCTTCTCGTTCTTGGTTGGCCGATTCTTGATTCTTGATAAATAATTACTTGTTAATATTAAACCTTTTTATAAATTATTACAAGACGCCTCATTGATTATATGTAATGAAATCACCATGAGCTATAGAGATTTTGGACAGAACCTTAAAAGACCTTAGAAACACCTCTGCTCTCATTGGCGGGATTACTTTTATACTTTTGCTGGAGATTTCTGAAAGACTCTCTGTGTCATTAACATCGTCTCCCTTATGGACTTTAATTGAAAGTTTAAAACTACTGACAAATTTGAGAGCTCATTTTTATGGAAGCACAGATAGTGATTTCCCACACTAAATGCTCAAACTTGAGGAAGGAATTTCTCAAAAGCATGATCCAGTCATGAAATTTAAGCCCGCCGAACATGTGCAATGGCGTCCCATTGGATATATTGCTTACTAAAGAATTGAAAGACAATTTAATTGTAGACCATTATAACCGGTACGTTAGCTGGGCAACCAGCTTATATACCAAGAATACCGATGATTCCAACTGATCTGCCAATACCATTTTAACGGCTTCAATTTCCGGTTAAAATATCATCTACACATGTAATAGATCTATGTATGTTTTGATCTTAAAAAACTACGCAGATTTTGATTCGTTGTTATTTAATAGACAGAATAGATAGACTCAAGAGGAAGGTTTATATATAACGTCCCAATACTGTACACGGATCTTTAAACGCGCAATAACCTATATATCCCATATTCACGCGGGCGAAGCCGCGAGCTAACAGCTAGTCTCTAAATAAAAACATTTATAATGTTGTTGACTTTTCACCCAAACACGCATAATTATTTGACATAACTGTACAGTAATGAAAGTCCAACGAGTATAATAACAGAATAGCTGCAATTTAGAAATATCTGTATTGTGTAAAATAAAATAAAATTGGATAAAATATCTCTAAACATTAAGTAATATAATTTATGTATAATTTGGCAATTTATTTACAATCCACATTGCATACTAGATGATATAACACAAGACAAATGTACGTAAAAATAATAATGATATTTTTATAAACAATAACCCTATTTTAATTTAGAAAAAAACTACAAAATAAACATAAAGTAAAATTGGTTTACATTTTCTTACATTTTTCTCTCAGATAAGCGTTATTTTTAAAAATACTAAAATGTTCTCTTTTTTAATTTTAACAATTAATTGCCATTAGTGTGACGAAATACCATGCTCTTGTGCTTTTCATAGTCCAGCAGGGTAGGTAGGTTTTATTTGTAGCATAACTGTACTTTTGTCTTGGCATGCTAAAATAAATATTATATATATATATTTAACAACAACTTTAAATTAATATTCGTAGAAATAAGTATATATTAGCAAAATTAATTAAATATTACTTAAATTATCAAAATGGTTTAGTCGCTCTATATTAATGTTCACTGACGAATGTCTTATCTTAGCGGTGTTGTAAAAAATGGCATAGGTCCTACCTCGACGAGCGCTAGCGCAGCACTGAGAATTTACTTTTGGCGCAACGGAATTTATACAACTTTCAATTATTATTATTGTTTATTTTTTTCTTAGAAACTTATTTTTTTTTTTCATATTTCTAATTTACAAGTATATTAACTTTATTATTATGTTTTTTTTATGCAAAAATTTCGTTGTATTTATGAGAAAATTAGAAATGATTATGGCAAAGTTTTGTTGAAATTTCGGGTTTAATTATGATCAATTTTTTAGATATTTAAGTTGAAAATGAAAAAAAGGACGATGCTGTCTCAATTTATAAAGTAATTATCAAGTTTTAGTACAAATATCATATCAATTTATGTTTGTTTATTAATGAACGACGACCCCAAACTTCTGTCATTTAGCGTTTTTGAATAAACTATTTTAGAAATTAGGAAGACTAACAAAGAGAAAATTAACATTTCAAAGATGTTGTTTTTAAGATTAGATATCTATCTATATAATTCAGGAATCAAAATGTATATCCGACTCTTAATTTCTTAGAACCAGAACCCCAAAGACACTGCTTTTAGGCCAAAAAATGTGAAAGGCCTCTTAATGTAGGTACATACATTTATTTCATACATTTCATACATTTCAAAAATGAACTTTTTATGTAGGTACATACATTGTTTTCATACATCTTATACATTTCAAAAATTATATTTTAATGTACATACATTTCTTTCATACATTTCATACATTTCAAAAATGAACTTTTTATGTAGGTAGGTACATACATTTCTTTCATACATCTCATACATTTCAAAAATTATATTTTAATGTAGGTACATACATTACTTTCATACATTTCAAAAATTATATTTTAATGTAGGTACATACATTTCTTTCATACATTTCATACATGTCAAAAATTATCTTTTAATGTAGGTACATACATTTCTTTCATACATTTCATACATGTCAAAAATTATCTTTTAATGTAGGTACATACATTTCTTTCATACATTTCATACATTTCAAAAATGAACTTTTTATGTAGGTACATACATTGTTTTCATACATCTCATACATTTCAAAAATTATATTTTAATGTAGGAACATACATTTCTTTCATACATTTCATACATTTAAAAAATGAACTTTTTATGTAGGTACATACATTTCTTTCATACATTTCATACATGTCAAAAATTATCTTTTAATGTAGGTCCTTACATTTCATACATTTCAAAAATTTCATACAATACATTTCTTTCATACATTTCAAAAATTATCTTTTAATGTAGGTGCATACATTTCACACATTTCAAAAATTTCATACAATACGTTTCTTTCATACATTTCAAAAAGTATTTTTTAATGTAGGTACATAACACCCCATGTCAGACCCCTTATATTTGGAAGAAACTTAAAAATAATGCCAAAAATATTAGATGAATATATTTTTAATACGAATATTGTTTTATTTTTGTTCATCAACTTTATCCCTCACTAACAATACTAGTAGTAGTACATAACCTGGTTTATACCGCTAAAGATATTGAAAGATATACGAGTAATTCAGAATGTTATCAAGTTCAAAATAAGCACACATTACTTGCTTAGATAACAGAGTAATATTACTAGTAATAAAAACATTTGTAATACCCATATGTATACTACGTATGTATAGTAAGTACTTACGCTGCGGCGCCGTGAGACTCGTCTAAGTACTTCATCTACTCATCTACGCGCGGTAACCGCGCCGACCGACCAATAGGATAGCGCCTCTCGTGTTTCCAGAAAGTTCGCGACTAACGGACGATATAGTAGTAAGGCAATGAGTGTCCCAGTGATATCATTATAATATTTTCTCGTTAAATTTTATTGTAATATACACAATTTCGCACTAAATAACGTGTTACCCCGTTACACATTTCTAATAATGAAAAACCTAGACCGACCCTGTTCACTTAATCTTACAAGATCTGACTTTAAAAATTACGATATCCTCATATAGCCTTTCATTTCCCCTTTCAATACTTTTTCGCATTAAAAAGTAGCCTTTCTCAGGGTCTACATTATCTGTCTACCAAATTTCAATTAAATCAGTTCAGTAGTTTTGGCGTGAAAGCGAGACAAACAGACAGACTGAGTTACTTTAGCATTTATAATATTTGTAAGAATATCGCTATTAAAAATAGGGGTTGGTGAAAGACGGGTGAAAATTTAGGCGTGTATGTATTTTCAATGTAACATTATAAATAAATAAAAAATTGTCCATAATACAAAAAAATATTTTTTCGGGGTAGGCCACCCCTATGACTTAGGGGTATAAAAAATAGATAACAACCCTACCTCAGACCTGGGAAGTATACATATCAAATTTCATCAAAATGTGGGAGAAATATGGCAACTAACACTGTGATACAAAATTTATATATAAGATATAGCGGAATTCTCATTAGGTAAAAGAGGGGTACATCGTAGAATACATGAGGTATATACCAGTAAATTAATTGTAGCTAAAATCAGTCTCATACATATAACGATTGAAATAAAAAATCGTATAGCCCGATTTTCATACGTACGAGTATAAACGTATCAAAATCAGGCTATACGTATAGCGCAGACGCGTTACAACATATCAAAAAAAATAGGCATGGAATGTAAAATAAACCATAACACAATAGGTATATACATTGGCACATAAGCCATATCTGCAGAGTGTCGGCTAACGATATTATACCTACACATTTACATTGAATCTTGAATCGTCCCTAATGAGGTACACGATACAGTTACCTACATATCTATTATATACATATCTTTGCAAAACAGATGTCATGTAGACTGAATTCACTGCCATCTATTTTCATGCTTTGTTACTAAGCACCCACTAGTAATCCGAACTGCTTCAGATCTAGCGACATCTAGCGGCTACGGTGGCGAAATAAAATAGCCCGAAGAATAGCCCGAGTTAGGAAGGAACCATTTTCTTGTATGGGATGGGGTATCTGTATGTAATATTATGTTATCTGTGGTACGGATAATAAAAATATAGTTTCATCGTTTTAGTTAATTTATGACAATTAGTTGTATCGTTTTGTTTAATTGATTGTCTTTAATCTCTTTTAATTGTGTATTGATGTCAATAATTGATATAACTGTATTGTATAAAAATAATTAATGTTTTTTACACTCATAAATGTTTTAATTTATTTTAAATGAGCAATAAGCTAATTTGATGCTCATTCTTCTTGGCTGAACATGACACAGACATTAAAGGAATACAGGCAAATTTGATGCGAGCCTAACATTTCGAATGTGGTAGGATACAAAAAAAATTATTCAAAAGTGTCTACATTAAATTCATTTAAATATAGATTATTTATATTTTTTTTTAATCTAAATGTAGGCAACGCAGCAACTTGCAAGTTACGTGCTCGTTCTTTTTGTTATGATGCGTTTAAAATGACTGGTATCATAAAAAAAAATCAAAAGTAGTTATATTAAGTTTATTTAAATAATGATTATTTATATTTCTTTAACTTACTAGCAACCAGCCCCGAGACCACACGGGTGCATTCGTTGTATAAGATTCTTCACGTTTTCAATTAATATAACAAACTACAAAGTAAACAATTCTTAATAATCGGATATGATCCTTTTTTAATTAAAGTACTATCAAAAGCATCTAATACTTTATTTTTAGAACATAAAGTTAATATATTTTGACAAAATTTGGTAAATTCGACAACGATTAATGATTTTTGAGTTAATACAGTTATATTGAGCATGTAATATACATATACATAAATTCAATACTGAAATTTATTTTCATTGTCGGAAGATTCCGTTTACAATAACATTAGGAAATATATGAAATCTCACTTAGGTCCGGCGAGACGTAAATTTATCGACATTGCCTCGAATAATGTATTCACCTGTTTAAAGGGTCCACTATACCCTACGGATTAAGAAGGGCAGGGGTCGCTATCGTTTCGTGAAAAAATCATGTTCCATTCGCCCTTCAGACAATTGAAAGAAATGGTTATTTTTTATAAATTTTATTAAATAGAATTGGAATTATTTTGTAAAAATTATGTTTATTCTAATTGCAATGTTTTTTTTTATACAGTAATTAAAAAATATATACTAGAATATACCTAAAATTAAAAACCTTAAATAATATATTTATAATAACTAAAATATATTATAAAAAGGAGTCAGTTCCTTTAGGCAAGGAATTGTTGGCAATTGCGATGTTATATACATATATGTATATATAGAAAACACTTCCTCATTTATAAATACGTCATAAATAAGTAGTAAATCTTACAGCTTACCGTAACATCAAGAATTATTTATAATTAAAATATGAAGCTATTAATGAAATAGGATTTATGTGTTTCTACAAGTGTCCGCTAGAAATATAAAGTAAATATAGTACATAAGTTAGTTACTAGATGGCACTACTCCTAAAACTAGGGAATGCTAAGGGTTGATATCGGTTGGACTTTTTGTTACATTTTTCCCAAAGTTCTGTTGATACCGGATAATCCATAGAGCACCATCTAGTACCGAGCTATATGAACCTTTTGTTATGAGTACTTGAGAACTGAAATAGGATTTTTTTTGTAAATCTATACATATAAATAAAATTGTAGTGTCTGTTTGTAATATTGAAATAACCGTTTTTTACTGCATGCATATGAATATAAATACGGTACATACACCACTTTTTTTACAATTTTGTCTGTCTGTTTGTTCCGGCTAATCTCTGAAATGTCTGGACCGATTTAGACGGGACTTTCATTAGCAGGTAGCTGATGTAAAGAGGAATAACTGAGGCTACTTCTGTTTTAGATTTATTTTTAGTTCAGGAAATTAAAGTTATATTCCATTCAAACGAAGTGTGCGGGAAACAGCTAGTACAATATATAATACATATAGAAAACACTTAGATGAATACAAAGAATCATACTCATGAATACAAATGTTTGTACCGTGCTAGAAATCGTACCCGCGACATCGGAAATAACACGGTGTTATAAACCGCTCTACTGCCGTGACCGTACTGAAAACAAAGTGAATGAATATCCTGTTCTGCTAGCTATTTTTATAGTATACTTTGGTACACTTAAAATCTTACAGCTGTTAAGGTGTAATAAAAATAACAAACACTTTTATAATTATAAATCAGTTATGTACTCATGGTCGAGAGCCATACTCAATTAATTATACGGACATTGGTCTTTTATGATTTTATTATACATATATATTTGTTGGTAAACCTATCGGATTGAAACAGAACAGACAGTAAAAAGTTCTAATAATCGTTACCTTGATTTACAATACATTGACATGTTCTCCAGTAACGTTTTTTTAATGTATCCTTTTAATATATAGTAAAGTATTCTCAGATAGGACGGCCGAGTCAGTGGAAGAAGATGACATACTGCACCGATTCCAAGGAGTCAGATTTTTTTTATGGATGATAAAGGAATTGTGCACCCGCCTGAGCTAACGGTTTACTCTGGCGGGGCAGCAGTGGAGTATGATAAGATGAACATATGGTCAGGTCAGTTAGCTCATCGTGACAAATTCAACAGCAATTTATCGTGATAGTTTCCAGGGGGAACCGCGTGGAGGTTAACCTGACATGGTGCATTGTTAGTAATGGGGTCATGAGTCCACATTACTAACAATCCCCCCAAGAGTTAGATTAAGACAAGGCAATAATGATGATATTGATGAGCTTCTGTTGTAGCGTTATTTTATATGTGTATATAGATGACAAAAATACAGATAAGATGGACTACGGAGATATATATTAGGAATGATTGTCAATACATAACTGAACAATACATAACAATACAAAACATATGTACAATACATAACTGAACTATAAATTCAAATTCAAATTTAGAATTAACAATTCATTTTTGATAAGTCATCTTCCTTGATCTCAGATTCCAGCAATCAAATACATTTTTATTGTTAATTTTCTTTAAACAAATAGTATTTCTATTATTCATTTAGTTTTTATTCATTCATTTTTATATTATTCATTCATAATTTAAGCTCTGCTTGATATTGGTATCATATTATGTCTATTTATTACATTATTATTACGTTATTATACAAACGGGCCTGCCTCTCCTGAGATATATTATGTGTTTCGCCCAGTTTACTAGTAAATCCTATAAATCCCCACGCGTCACCTTAAGATCAATGGATTATGCTTGTCTTTCTGTACAGAGTAATTCGATACTACGATCCAAAATACCAGTGGTTCCCAATCTGTGAAAATGTTTCCGCCACCACTAAAATAAAGTACGCAAAAGATTTACAATTTCAAACTTTTATCATATATTATATTGGTTTTTAATTTTTATGTTATGTAACATCGATCATATATAAGTCTATCATTTTTTGAACTTGCTTTGTTTCACATACAAGAGAATATTTGGTATATAGTTAGGCTATCGTAGTTCAGTATATTTAGTTATTATTTTTTAATTTATTTTTATTATTATTAAAGTTTACTTATACAGAATATTATATATGTGTTCTTTAATTAATATCTATGTACATATATACATGTCATAGTTATGTTATTATAAAAATAGTGGATGGCGTATTACGTAGAAAATATTCACAAAATTATTTTTTTCACTACTTTGTGTGACATTTTACTTATGCAGTTTTCTTCAGCCTACATGTTAACTACATATATACCTATACATTTCCGAAAATTACGTTTAACCTCAACAAACAGACAAACGGATTTTTTTCATTTTCGCTACAATTTTATTAAATATATAAAATTAACTGTACCCGCAATTTCGTCCGGGTAAAAAATAGTGTCTTTGGCCAAATAATGAAAAATATTTAGTAATTTAATTTTAATCTAAGGGAATAAAAAAGTTTCATCGTTCTAGCTTCGTTTTACATACAGATTTTGCATTTTTAATATTAGTAAGGATGAATAACACCGTGATTTTTTTAGATATGGATTATAATGGATTAACTCAATAAGTTTGGGAACCACTGCACTATACCGACACAGAGTAAAATAATGAAGTCTAGATTTCCATGATGTCATCCCAGTTACATGCAGGTACACTCAAAACGATTACGCAGATACTCGTCTAAGTTTGTATGACGCTGCACATCTATGTTGACAGTCGGTTAACATAAACTGCATAGTAATGAGACTATTAAATACAAAACTGGGCACGCTATTTCTAAAACGCATTACTATATAACTGGCTATAATATCTAGCTATTCATTAGCATACGACATATTATATATATATGTATATATAATATATGTTAACCATCCAATCTAGCAAACCCGACCACACGTTGCTGTAGCTAAGGTTCTTGAATAAAATAATATTGCGACTATAAATTGAGATATAAGCTATCCTATCTTTCAAGTTGGATCAAATTGCACACAATGGTCAAATCAAGTTTGCAATCAGTTCAGTAGTTTAGGAGTCCATCGCGGACAAACAACGTGACACGTAATTTTTATATATAAGGATATGTTGGGTAATGAATATGTATATTACGTGAGCCACCAACACCTTTCTAGTCTTTACATTCTATATATCCCAAAGGTAATCTAAAAGAATTGCTAAGCGATATGCCTTTTGTGTGAATTGAAGTATATTACTATTAATTCACACGTGGCACGTAGTCTCAAACTAACAGCGCCTACTTATGCGTACTAGATAACTGATATAAATACTTTTTTTGTAAGCGGAAATATATATTTTTATTGTATGTTATAATTGAACTAGAAATTGATAACGTCATTGTTCCGTTTTACAATATTATATTATCTGTGGTTTTACTAATTGGCTGACTATTTTTCTTGACCATAAAAACTACTAACTAACGTAGTCAAATCAACGACGACTCCCTTATTATACAAATTGTGATTTATCTTTAAAATCTACAGAAAGTTCATTGATATTTAGTGTAGTACGTTGAGTATCGAGAAATATTAACAGTGATTAATATAAAAATCGGAAAAATTATTAACTTCGTTCGATTGTGCGAGGAATCGAACACGCGACCATCGGAAGTAAAGCGGTGTGCTAAACCGCTAACCCACCGAGGCCGTCAATGTGTCTAAATTTAGTTCGCTGCATAATATAGCGTTATATATAATATATTTCCCGCCCGTTTGCTGAACAGAAGATGTTTGTCCTGTGTAAACAAACCATGAAAATATCAGATGTAATATCACAATGTCAACAAAATACCTTTCTCGTGTGTATTCCTTAAAACACCTATTAATGTTTTGCTGAAGCTCACGCACTGCTAATGACGCTCCTAGGCTACGCACCAGTTATAATAATGTACTATAATCTTATTTCATAAACCTATGTAATACCGCACAACCGAGGAGAGAGTTCTGGTCTACTGAAAAGCAGGCTTCTTGCCTAGTTCCGTTTCCAGGGTAATACAATCGCAAATTGATTATGAAAATGATTTAAACCTTTTTACAGGGTTTTTATTATTAACTAGCTGTTCCCGCGACTTCTTCCGCGTGAAATTGAAGCTTTATTTTTCTAAAATAAATGTAGCCTAACTTACTCCTTATTACTTTCAGCTACCTAACAAAAAAGTCCCGTCAAAATCGGATCAACCATTTCGGAGATTAGGTGGAACAAACAGACAGACATAAATTGTAAAAAATGTTATTTTGGTGTATGTACCGTATTTATATTTATATGCATGTAGTAAAAATGAATTTCAACTTCAATATTACAAACAGACATTCTAATTTTATTTATGTATAGATAATAATTATAAACCTGGTTATTTCATACAGCGCCATCTAGTTACATGCTTAGCATAGCTTGTGTTATGGGTACTAACAATTGATAGAAATACATAACAATTTTTTTATTAATACATGCATAATATACATACATATATATGTGAATACAAACATCATGCGATTAATCGAATCCCCTCCCATCGGAAGTAAGGCGGCGAGCTAAATAGCTAAACGACCAAGCTTGTCGGTCGGCCTGCCTCGATGATTAATTAAAAATTTAAAAAAATATATATTATATTTATATATTATTATATTATATATTACAATAAATTTCCAAAACCAAAACAGCAACTCTACTTTATACTACGCAACTAACAAAAAAGATTATAGATAAAATCAAATAACTGTCCCTGTTTAGTAATACGAACTATCTAAACTAACTAATATTGTTAAGAGGAAAGATTCAAATATTAACATATATTAAACGTATTAAAAAAAATTATAGTAACAGAACCTTTTGAGTTTCCTGAGCTCTATGATAGGATATTTTTATACAAATCAAATCAAATCAAATCAAATCAAATTTATTTGCACTAAACATAGGTTTACATTGGTTGTTATTGTAATATAATGTCCCATTATGTTTTGCCTCATTAGGCATGCAAAATATATAAATTTTAAATATTATTTAATTATTAAATCAATTGTCATTAGAGAATTATAAATACATATTATTATTATTACATTATTATTAATTTAAAAACTCGTTTACGGAGTAAAAACATTTGTCGAGTAACCAACTATTTAATTTATATGTCAATCGTCCTCGTGGAAGTGTCTTTATATCATCTGGTATTTTATTATAAATTTTTATCGCCATATGGAAGACATTATTTTTGACCATACTTAATTTCGTTCCATGTATGTACAGCTTCGTTCCTACTCTCGATCTTTGACTTCTTTGGCTCATTTCTTTATTTTTAGGAAATATATCTGGATTTTGAATTACAAATAACACTATTTGTTTAATGTACATTCCAGTTAAGGTCATTAATCTATGTTTTTTAAATAGTGGTTTGCACGAGTCCCTATAGTGGAGTCCGCACATAGCCCTAATGCATTTTTTCTGAATTTTAAAGACTTTATCTGTGTTTGTTCCATTTCCCCATAGCATCAGACCATACTGTACTGTTGATGTGACATACCCGTAATACGCATTTAACGCTACTTCCAGTGATGCAACTTCTTCAAGACGTCGTAAGGCGAAAACGAAACGATTTAATTTATTACATACTTTATTAATATGTATCTCCCAATTAAATTTTTGATCCAACCATACGCCAAGGAATTTAATAGATAACACTTCTTCTATCTGTTTATCATTGAATTTAATATCTAATTTTAGAGGGATGGCTTTAGTGGTACGAAATTGCATATATTTTGTTTTCTCAAAATTGACTATCTACAGAGATTCTTAAACTATATATACTCGACACGTTTTTTGTAATCAAGTAATCTTATTTTAATATTATAAACGCGAAAGTGTGTGACTATGGATGAATGTTTATTTCACGCAAAAACTACTGAACGGATTTCGATTAAACTTTTCAGTAAAATAGCATACATCAGAATAACATAGATGTAGGCTATAAATTTCTCGCGGATGAAATCGGGTATAGTTAGTTATTACATAAATACTAAAAGAGATACCACTAATACCAACTTTGTAGAAATACCACCGGCACGGAAGTTTAGAGTGGGCAATCTTCAATTGTTTTCCAAAACAAATAATAATAACCAGTGATCAATTTTATCAACACTGAAAAATAAATAATCTTTATTGATATGATAACAACTTAAGAATGAATGGATTGTATCTGATAATGAGGAATAAATATCTAATTAATCTATTAATCCGCTTCTAATAATAAATAGATTATTGTCATAAGTAACAGGATAAGGTCAAAATAACGAGTATATATTTATAATAATAATAATAACTTATTGACTGTTTGAAAATATTTATGATGTTACGCCATCTTAGAGTCATGGATTATTAAACAACAACAATTATTTATTATTTACTGGAAAACAATACTTTCTAAAAATGTATTAAAAATATATAAGTAAACATGGACATGCCAATCCATTCATGTAATCTAGTAATAAGTTTGTACTGTGGATTCTGTAGATTATTGATAGGAAAAATATGCGATTATTCCTAGGTATTTTTTTCGTAAACATACAAAATATACATGAAACACTTCAGTGTAAACAATCACCTCACGAACATGTTTGTATTGTGCAGGACAAACCCGCGTCCATATAAAGGTGAGGCAGGGCGTTAAACCACTACACCGGTAAGGTCACCAGACAATGTCTATAGATACTTTAATATACATCTAATTATGTGAACTCAACATTCCTATTACAATGCATGTCTGTATAATTTTCACTACCAAGAGTATACAATTCAAGGTGCATCATGCAATCTTCACTTTATCGGACAACGCCATCTATCGAGTGACCATGACAATATTCAAGTAGTAATTATGACACAGCCTCCGATGATAATTATGACACCAGCCAAAACTATTTACACGCTGTAAGTAAACAAACTGACATGACAGTTAACCTAACTCAATCGAAATAGACAACAATATACTCAATATTGAATAAAAATGTATGTTAATAATGATTATTAATCAATTAATAACGTCACCTCTATAATATCTGTTACACGGACATTTCATTTCAAGAGCCGAAAGATAAGCGGATACAATTTCATATAGAAGACCGCTTAAGTAAATTTGCCTTAGGATGAACAACGGCCTTGATAATACTGCGGTTTCATTGCCTTTTTGAGTCGCTTCCAACTTGAGTGTCACCGACAAATAAATTGTGCATAACTTAAACAAGCCCTTATTGTTGATTTCGAGATGTGAGTGGGAGAAGCGTTTGAGGTGGGTACTTACGATCGTGCGGGGTCGGCGTATGGTCACGAGCGGGGCGGGCGCGGATGGGTGCGCGCTAGTATCTAGCGAGGCCGCGGCTGAGCGACTGAGCGTAGGTCGCGATGAACGAAACGAGGCTCGCGGGGTGATAACCGTTGATAAGGCGACGCGTCATCGCCATCGTTTAGGTAGATGACGGGCGCTAAAATGTTCAGCATGCGCGGGAGTCGACGTGAGTAATTTGCGTGTGGATTTGTATTACAAATTGCGTACTTGATGTATTTATTTGGTTTTATTTGGTTATTTGCCAAAAATAAACAGTTGTTACCGAGGTAGGCTTTGTATAGAATAGTTTTAGCGATAGAAAAACTTCTCAACTGTATGCCGGTTACAAATTCCTCACAATTGTTTCAGAATCCAATTCACCTGGAATTAACCATAACGATTTCCAGGTGGATTTTGTAAAGGTAGACCTGGTAAGGTACACTGCTGGCAATGTAACCATTATTCCATTACTTATAATTACGTGACGCTATTCATATACATAGGTACATCAATGAAATATTCAGATTTTTAAGAAAATTTAGGCACATGCATTTGTAAACATTATATATTCCTTGCATCCCTGGTTATACATAATCAACAATAAAACATAAAAGTATTCAGAAATATTTAAAAATATGTTAGTCCAAATAAAATATTTAATTAAAAAATTCATACCTTTGAGGTATTGATAAGCATATTTAAATATTTTATATGTACACCACTCAAATCATTAGAAAAACTGATGAATAATAAATATATCAGTACAAAATATTTGTATTATGATAAAAGAGAAGAAGAACCTGGGCTACAAGCAGTGGCTATTGACCAACACAACTATATTAGTAGCGCAAGGACCACAACAGTAGTTATAAAGTTACATATCAAGAATAGCAGAGCAGCATTTTATCACACCATAACAATGCTGACATGGCGTCTGGTGCACTATTATTTGACTATTGCTATCTGTATATGCCGGTAGCAACGCGGTCATAAAAATCATGATAGTAAACAAATGCCACGCTGTTATATTTTTATTTATTTATTAATTAGAATTCTATACCTAGCAGTCCACCTGACGGAAAATAGTCACCGTCGCTTCAAATTATACAAGTATACTAACCCCGGAAACACTGTATTGCCATATAAATTAAAATTGCTTAAAAAGTGGTTGATGCTAGAAGGGTGAAATTTAGTGATTGTAAATTTTAATGCCACATTATAAAGATATAAAGTTTTGTCAAAATCTAAAAGTAAAATTTTAGGGTTGGACAACCCTTATTACCTGGGGGTATAAAAAATAGATAGTAAATATAGTAGCCGATTTTCAGACCTACTGAATATGCATATAAAATTACATAAAAACCTATCAAGCAGTTTCGGAAAGTATAGTAACTAACATTGTGACACGAGAATTTTATATATTACTAGCTGTCCCGGCAAACGTTGTTTTGCCGTATAAATTAATAACGCTATAAAAAATTAGGGGTTGATGATAGAAGGGTGAAAATTTAGGATATTATGTATTTTTGTATGTCGTATCATAAAAAAATAGAAACTAAAAATTTTGTCTAAAAAATTTAGAGGTGGACTACCTCTAACATATAGGGGGATGAAAAATAGATGTTGGCCGATTCTCAGACCTACTCAATACGCTCACAAAATTTCATGAGAATCGGTCAAGCCGTTTCGGAGGAGTATGCGAACGAAAACTGTGATACGAGAATTTTATATATATGATATTAGATTGATTTGGTTATTGGACCTCCCATCCGTTGCCATTCATCGAATTTTAAGTATCATACATTTAAATTCACTACTGTATATCACCCCTCAAACCAAAACATACCTTATCAATTAGGTAAGCTGCATAGCGCGTCAACAATTTCTATTTTATTCCACTCTCATTCTCGAATTGTTTACGTACCAAATAAATTAGAAAGAAATTCTGAATCTATATCCTACGTTAGAAGTCTGTCTGTACTCCCAAAAGCGCTCTTTAAAAGCCAAAATTCAATTAAAACTTTAATTACAAGTGAGATCTTCTTTAAAATAGATCTATTTCAGTTAAGAATAAATTGTATAAATCATTGTTGAATTGTGGAGACAAATAAAAATGCTTTGATGGTATTTCAAAATAATATTTTTTATTCATAAAACAATTGAATGCGTAGCGCATTCTAAATTCATAATAAATACAGAAGAGTTTTAATGTCTCGTACAATTAATGAGGTAGATAAGCTCTCTTCTTTTTAAACTTATTGCAATTATAACATCGTAAATTAATTCATGTCACGATGGAGATGAAATCTGAACTAAATGCATCTCTGTAAATAAAGATGCGCTCAGTTTTAAGCGCTAGGCGACCCAATTCGCAAATTAGTTTGCAATCTGTCACGAATCTAAATCCTTTTGAAGGGAAATACGAAGGATTTGGTGATCATAAGAAAAGTTTAAGTTGAAATCAGATTCTGAGAGCCATTTCATAAAGAAAATGCATTTTGTTTATGACATAAAACTGACTTTAATAGCTAAACAAATCGAAGAAGAGTTATGGATTGGTGTCTTATTCTTTAATTTCTAATATAAAATACTATACCAACGTGCCATCCCAAAATATGGCCTTTTGGGAGTGGAGAAATGCTCGAAATTTGTTGAGTGAAGTAGATTTATTGCCCAGCCTTCTCATTGTTATGTCTTCCTTTTACAGTACTTTTATGTCTTCCACTCTTCTATCAGCCATCATATCTGATCTTATCGGCTATTACTAAACCAAATTTATGTTAGCGATGATTGATATTCATAGATTTTTTATAAATATATATATATTTAGTCTTAAAAAAACGGTGTCAAGGCTTCGATGATATCGATATATCGATGTCCAGCCTCTGATAACATTAACTACAAAAAATAGATCCGAAAATAGAGACGTTGCAAAAAAAAATACACAGTAAGATGTAAAAAACAAATGAAATCAGATAAGGCATGCCGTAAATCGATGTTCTTTCTCATCATTTCTAATTTCTGTTATTGAACAGTTAGTTAGTCGACCTGCAGTTTAATCGAAAAAGGTGTAAGAGCAAATTTTACTGATACCAATAAATATATATGTCAATTTATGTTTCTATCTAAATTGTTGTTGTATTAATAATAAACTAAAATTATTCCCCGAGAAGGCTGGGATTAATTTTGGTTCACCCTCTAACGTTGTATTCAAAATACGCACCGATATGTGGTCATGTCAATGTTACATTCCCCATGCCGCCGTCGACAGTTGACAATGCATTTGAATATCCCATTTGAAATAACAGTCATGTAAGAATATCATTAGAATAGAATAGAAAATCATTTCATTCAAATAAACTCAATTTAAGCACTTTTGAATAGTCATAACATTTTTTTTATCTACCGCTCATTCGGAAAGCTGTCTCGTCACAAGAAGGACGAGCAAGAAACTTGCGTGTTGCTCTTTTAAATAATCCTTGTAAGTTCACATTTACAAGTCGTAAATGTCTGAATACAAACTACCAACCAGCACTAATTTATTAGGGTCAAATATAAATACACAATAAGATTAAATCAGTCGTAGTGATAAGAGCAGACCAGTGCGTACAAGCAGCACTCGTACACGAGTATGACGGATGAGCCAGCCATCACAGCGCTCGACCATATTTTAGTGAGCCCAATGACCCATTTATTATAATAAAATCATTAAATTTGTTCTGTCCACTGCTAATTTTAGGCATAACCAAAAACCGACAATATTAATTGAAAATAACAAATCTCGACGCCCCGAATTGTAATTTATTTCTGGTAAATTATCAAACAGCCTAACATCTGTGTTCGCATAGAGTTACTTATTTTAATGAATTTTCATATAACACTAACTGAAATGAAATCCAATCTGGTTTTCATTAAACCCTGCTTTAGTACGGGATTACGCGGATACTTTTTATACAGCGTTAAATGCGCTATCCACTATTGAAAGGAGAATAACTCTAAAAAACTCGTGACTGAAAAACTCGCGACTTAATTTAAAAAAATAATTTATCCACGGAAAGTTATTCCGAGTTTTTATTTAAATGTAATTATATTGAAATCTCCGTCTACCAACAAACTTGCCTTTTGCAAATAACTTATTTACCTACATCCTGAAAGGGTGCCTAATTTATTAAAGTCTTTAGTTTATTGCAATTTAAATAAATAAAAATTTAAGTTAATTACAAGCGCCCCTTTCGGTTTTAATCTATAGGTTTAATGAGGGTCATGAGGTGAATGCTCTACTGTATTTGAAAGCAATTAAGAGTTTAATAAATCATTAATAAGATATAGAAGAATGTGTTGCACCAAATCTATAAAATTTGCAATTCGATGCAAATATTTTTTTAAATTTGGTGTTGCTTTGACTTTGTTAGTATGTAGATATATCTTTACACATATCTTTGAATTTAGTGCAAGCTATCTTAATAAGACATGTTTGTTATCATACCTTTTGTTAAATACTAGTTGCATTCCTCTTCATTGCCCGCGTTGAGTCGACAAAAGTTGAAAAAGCTTACATCACTTAGTGATAATGTCTCTATGTAAAGACGATATTATTTTTAAAATCGAAGTAGCTTTTTCTTAATTTATCCATTACAAACATATGAACAATTAAATATTTATATGTTAAAATTTTCCACTAGTTAGTTATATGTACATTATGTAAATACTGCTCGTGACTCTAGGAATGAATAAAAAGTTAGTCATTAGTCTATAAGTAACATATGACTTAAGATATTCCTGGACAAACCGAATATCTTTAAATTCCCCTTCTGACAAAGCAAACACCATAGTATAAAACTTTGTCACTTATAGTAATATCAGTAACATGCACGTATCGTCAAAGGATTCAGAAATGTACCACAATACTGTCAATTTTAATATAAAATGCATTAAAGTTTCATGTTCAAGAATAGTTTTATGGACAAACTACCTAACAGTATTTCTTGAAGAAAATGAACACGTCCTAGACTGCAGTGTGTACCTACTCCATTATTATTACAAGCTTTTGTCTTTATTTTCAATCTTTGTTCAGATTATCTGCAAAGAAAACAAAATATAAATTCACGTTACTGGAAATTCAATATGGTAGATTTTAAGGTATGTTTTACTATAATTTATTTTTAGTTACCTACCAATTTAAATGTAATTTATTGAATTAGAATAGATATGAATTATATCTATTCTGAATATTTACAACTATTAAATACGATTGCATACAATAACAGCTGGTAACAAATTAGTTCCTAATTTGGCCAAACATTATCATATTATTGTTCAACCAGAATTTAATTAATTCTGGTTTCAGTTTCCAATTTATTGTTGGTTTATAGCAAATACCGTAACGAGGCTTAGTACGATTCCATTATTCAAAATATTCTGTGTATAGTTTAAAGTCCGTAACAATTCTATTAGGATATCATAATTCTAAAAAAAATATAATAATAATAGTCATTGCTACGACACGTATAGTGAATAACTATTACATTATTTATATATGATAGTTATTTTAAAAAAAATCAATATTGGAAGTAGCACGTACCAACAAAAAGAAATTGTATTTGTGAAATAAACAAATCCCTTGTAGTAGCTATTTACGAGGATCTATCAATAAGTAATTGGTATATTGAATTGAAATATGTAGAAGTAAACCCATGTCAGATGTATGCATGCTCTAGTGGTCATCGAATGCCTGACAAGATGCAAAGAATAAAAGTAGTTAAAGAAAATGATTGCTTGTGTATTTTTAAAAGGCGTTATCTTTTTTTTATATTTAGCATTATAAATTATGTAACAGAAAATATTTCAAAATATATTAAATAATTGTAACAAAAAAAAATTACTTAGCAACTAAATGCAAGATAATATGTATATATTATACTCGATATATGTGGTATACTCGAAATTTAATATAAAATACAATCTGCTCGAGTCGTATCGGAAGATCGATATTTACTATTAACTCTTTTAGATTACCAACAGATGGCACTGTTCACTATAGCATATTTTTAAAAATAGAATGTAGTACGCGCGAACTCGAAACTATAATTTTAGATTCGGCAGCGCGAGCATCGACTGACACCACTCCAGGCCCGATCAAGGTAATTGTAAATTTCAATAATATCAATTTACGATGTTTTATTAACAATAAAAAAAGACAATATTTACAAATATAACAGGACAGGTAACTATTTAAAACAGTGTGTGAAAGAATTATTAGCATTACTTCTCTGTTATACGAAAACAATTCAAAGACTTGTGTAAGTATTTACTTATTTCAATATTGAAAACACAATATTTTAGTTGATTGTTAATAATACTTATAATCCATTTCTAAAACTTCCCTAAAAAAAAGTTTATTTTTAAATTGTCTAGAATCTTTTTCTTGTACTCACAACAAAAATAAACATATGCAATGTGGATAAAACTTTTGTTTGGAAACTATTTCTCCGCAACTATGAGAATGTAAGGAAAAATACAAACTGATTGTAGATGTACTGTAATTATAGTTTAAGTGCTTTCACTCCTAAAATCTAACATCTGTGTTGTGTTATCTGTATTTCAAAACAAATTTAGTATATGTGAATAGTTGACAAAATGAACATCTAGTAACTGGAGAACAGTGGTCATATAAGAAAATTGTTATTAAAATAACAGTGAAAATGTAAATTTTGATGCCCAAAATAGTATGACGAAATTGCAATTGCAAAATATAAACTGGGTGTTATTTTTATAGTGGTTTCATACGCAACATTACATTGTGTTTCGCTATCAGACAACTTTTTAAGTCGTGCTAACGATAGAAATACTCGGGTTTGTGAGAATGGACGGGTTCGAACGAAAACTACACCGATAGACCTATAGCTTAAACTACATGTATACTGCGCTAATAATATTGGTTCTATATGTTAAAGTTATATATTAAATTGGTATAATATTTTCTATGTTTCTCCTTTACAAACAAACATTGTCGGCAACGCGTACGTGATATATGTATATGTGTGTAATGTGTCAAATAGTATGAACAATTTTCAAATGAATTCATGGGGGTAACGCCGTAACATACGCCAGTCATTTATAATTACTGAAATATTACTAAAATTCAGTATATAACGCTCTTAACATTAAAAAAATATACATTTTAGTTAACCTATACAGATGATAAAGTGCCAATACGATAGTAATTTTTTTGTATTATAATAGAAAAAATCAGTCACAACGCTACATTCATCTATTTGAAGACGGATTAATATTATATCACTTAATGAGTTAAAATTTATATCACTTGCCTACAGTTAATACACGCTTAGTCCCAAAATGGCGCTGTGTGAATTATTCAGAATATAAACTATTCATCATATTGTAAAACTAAAATTCATCTGTAGGACAATTAAGTAAAATTTAGGCATTTCATTCTAAATTTACGAGTGCACTATAAAGAGAAAAGATTTGACTATTATATCTAAAATACAGCTTAAAAAATCTTATCAGATTTTAAAATATCTTTCATCAAAAGCTACATTATTTTATATTAGTCAGTAACAAAGGGTGTATCTTTACATAGTATAAAACTATGTCGACGTGGCTTCTATCGTTCTTCTTCGCTTATATCTTTTAAATTATGTGACGTATTTTAATGCAGTTTTGTGCAATAGATTCAAGAGGAAGGCAACAGGATGGCATGGTTGTTATAGTATAGAATAAACTGAAAAATTCAAAGATTTGTAAAGCATTTTGTAACGCAGGACAGGTCTCTAGTAGTTTATAAAAGAAAATTTCGAAATGTCTACAATAATTGCTATCGTGCGATGCGGACCGGATGGATCGTTAGTACAGACATAATGAGTACCTGTATCGTATAACACCATGCACGCTAGTTTCCTAAATAATCGTTTGCACTAACTACCAGGCTTGCAAAGTAGTAAAGCCTACATTTATTTAACATGCAAGTTTTTGATTTCATTGATAGGTCAATCTACGGCCATATACATGAGGGTATACGGCTATACATAAAGGCCTCGGTAGCCTAGCGCTTATCATGCTTTATTTCTGATGGACGCGGGTTCGATTTCTCGCATAGTACAAAAATTTGTATTCATAAGAATTGTTTATTTAATGTTGTGTCCCATACAATCAGCTTGCTCTGTAAACTGTGTTTTGGTTTCAATAGTGACATACGCTTGTTAAGTTGCAGGGTATTCATGCATAATACTTTGGTAATGGGGGAAGGGGATTGTCAGTAATGTGTACCCATGATCCCATCACTAGCAATGTACTATGTCAGATTTACATCCACGTGGTTCCCCTTGGAAACCATCGTGATAAATTCCTGGTGAATTTGTCTCGATGGGCTAACTGATCTCTCCTCATGCTCATCTTATCATCCTCCACCGGTGTCCCGCCACCGTACACCGTCAGCGAAGGCAAGTGCAATCTTTCAATTATGATCCATAAAAAAAAATGTTTAGTAATCAGGACAGGACAGGATCTCTTTGATGTCTGTAGACGATGATGATTAACGACTTAGATATTGGAAGTTCTTTTTCATAAAATGGTCTCGGCGTATCAGCTCTATGTTATATAAAAAAAAATAAAAATAAAATTATCTTAACCAAAACCAATGCCAGAGACGCAGCATTGCATTATTTACATCGTCATTATTCATAGTAATGAGTGTAGGTGCAAATTATTTTTTTAATACGGACATTGTCCAATTTTTATGATTAGATATTATGTTGTTTAGATTGATGATATTTAAAATGAGATTACAATGTAATTTAAGTTTTCACATTATAGCCCCACGATACAATCTCAAATAACTTCTAGAAAACGATTTCGTTTCATCAACTTTTTATACAGTTAGCTAAAATAAACAAATTTCCATGTTTATGTAATCGTAACAACCCATTAACGTCCCACTGCAGGGCGCTGCTCATTCCACGTAAAACGAGAATAATAGCCTATTAATACCACGCCGGCCAAGCGGTTTGGCATAGGGTTATATTTGAGATTTTTTTCTCAGTATTAGTGTTGTCCTAATCTCGTAGTCCTAATAAACTAACATTTTTGTATTGAAGTAAGCTTAGTATGAGTATAAAATTGTACTTCTGAATATTAATAAAAATGGGAGTTACATACGACATCAGTGCATCTATAGACGTTTATATATTTTTTCAATATTATTTAAAACTATTATATTATAAGAATAGAATAGAATATAATATATCCTTCTTAAAAATACTTAAATTTAAGCACTTTCGAATAGTCGCTTTTTTATTCATTCTGAATGCAATTTCAGTCAAGAAGAATGGGCAAGAAATTTGCACATTGCTCTATTAAGCAAATGTAGAACTTTACATTCTAAGTCAAATATGTAAATACAAATTACCAAATAGCACGAATTCGTTAAAGAATCTCCGTTGGCAGTTAGGTTAGTTAACTATAAATATAGGGTAAAAATACACAATAGGATTATAATGATCCTTAAGAGGCAATATTATGTAGCTATTAATAGTGTATCGATGACTAAAAGTGGTGAGATGAGTCGGGTCACGAAAGGGTTATCACCCTTCCAGTCTAGACATAATGTGTGGTACAGTCCTGCTAAAGTAAAAACAAGTCACAATAAATTGCATTATAACTCCAGAAGTATTTTTATATAATTAAAATAGAAAACAAGCTGACGCGTATAACACATTATTTATATCCTTAACAGAGTCTTTGCACCAATAATTTTATGACAAATATAGGTATTTCCTCTCTCAATGTTTCGACTAGGTTGCACTAGCCGTGGTCATGAGCTGACTGAAGTAACAGCGATGTCCATGTAGACAGCAGTTTTTTTTATCTACCGTAACTAGATTGTTCAAGGAAAGTTCAAGACAGCGCTAGCGCAAGGGTACAAGACAGCGCTGACTGTAAAGTATATACATACTCATATATGGACATGGGCAGCATTACGATTTCATTTAACGTAAGGATTTCATGGTTGTTATCCTATAATTTCTTTTGTCACCTTGGACCGAAACACAGCTGACAAATCAAGCTGCTTATAACCTGAAATAGGTAGACAAAGAACCAAAATACTTTTTACAAAGTCTAGCGTAGTGAAGAATCTCTTATAGTAGACGGGATAGTCAGAAGCATTGTCAAGTATTAAAGTCGTGATTAATCTAACTTTCAACAAGCCCATATCGGTGTTTATATAAAATAGCAATCGCCATTTGTTATCATTGTGATAGAATATAAATAAGCATGATATAAATATATATATATAAACTTAATGATAAAACACATATAAATAGTCATATACTGTTTTAAACTTGACGCGGTCATTATTTATACGTATAATTAGTTATTCAACCGCCATGATCACGGGTAAACCGTGATCATGGTGGTTGAAACACTACCGAAATACCGGGAATTCAGCAAATAAATATAAAACGTGGTAAGATCCCGTGATTTTTACTAATTATACGTATATATAAATAGTCATGTTTTAATTAATCTACTGCCCCTTTGGAATGCATTTATTAATATGTTACTCTTTTAAATATAAGTTGTAACTTTGCATTTTTAATTAAAAATTTATGTGCATCTGAAATAGATAGAGGTGCAAATGCAGACAACTTTTTAAACAAAAAGTAAAATCAACTTCAATTAGTATTGAAATATGATATCAAGAATATGTTAATGACTTCAGTATAAAATTAAATATGATAATTATTAAATGTCTAAATGCCACCGGGCACCTGCAATACGTGAAGATTTGTTTAAGTGTAAATATTTTTATTAAAAAATATTGCTTTAGTTTTATCTATTTATGTAAAATCTCCACTAGATAATGTATGGGGCTTATAAAGTTGTAGGTTATGAGCATAAGGTCAGCTCAGTTAGCCCATCTTGACAAATTCACCAAGAATTTATCATGATGGTTTCTAGGAGGAACCGAGTGGAGGTCAACCTGATATGGTACATTGCTAGCAATAACATCATAAGTCCATATTACTAACAATCCCCTTTCGCACTGATATTTTCAGGGTTCATTCCTCGCATGGTACCAACATTTGTATTTTAGATATATTTCTTTCTGAAATATACTTGGCCAATATTATATTAATTCTCTTTTGTTAAGCTGTGAAGTATTATCGTATAATTCAGAGCTGGAACATTAGTGCAGAATACTCATGCTCGTCCCGTTTTCATTTCCCTACTAATTGCTGAAGGACAGGAATTTTATGACATCTGTAGAAGAAATGTCTGTAATCTCCTAGCTATTCGTACTTTATTTTGCGAATGAGATAGTGTTTCATTCAACCATTTATTGCACTACCAAATGGAATGTCCAGCTACATTCCTTACATTAGTTACATAACAAAATAGAACGAATGTGTTTTCATATAAACTTCTTCTTTATGTTTACTGTACCGCTACAATGATCCAGAAGAATGGGAAAGAAACCTTTATAATATATTTTAATTGTACATTTGAAATTAATGTATTATTTGTGTCTTTTCTATATATTATATATGTTGCACAGAAAGTGTATATATTCCGTCTCTCTATCTATTTTTTATCTTTATAATATATCCATATTCCATTTCTGCAGATAGCATAGCTGTCAAAGAAATGTATGGAATAGAAGACGATTTTCTTTTACATTAAAAAGGCTGTACGTAAGGAGCCTATAATTGCATGTGACTGTACTTTGTCAGATACAATCTCTCAACTCCACCACGGCTGACATTTAACTCAAGTTACGCCAGAAATAGGTACTTCACGTCTCTCATGTACTATAATTAAAAGTTCTTTTTTATTTCAATTTACTCATCACATTGTTGCTGAGTATAGATGGTCAAAATATTATTTCATCGTTTTATGTGATATCCAATTTATAAAGACCCACATATCACGGTTTTAATTGAAAATGAAGGTCAGGTTGTATATCCCATGGTTGCGTGCATTTTAATCTTATATATAAAATTCTCGTGTCATAGTTTTCGTTCCCATACTCCTCCGAAACGGCTTTACCGATTCTCATGAAATTTTGTGAGCGTATTGAGTAGGTCTGAGAATCGGACAACATCTATTTTTCATCCCCCTAAATGTTAGGGGCAGTCCACCCTTAATTTGTTTATTTATTTTTTAGACAACATTTTTAGTTTCTTTTTTTATGATACAACATACAAAAATACATACAATTTTTCTAAATTTTAAATACATTCTAAATTTTCACCCTTCTATCATGAACCCCTATTTTTTTATAGCGTTATTAATTTATATGGCAAAACAACGTTTGCCGAGACAACTAGTAAAATATATATATGAGTTATTAAATTAGGCTTATAATAAAGAACGAATTGTTGAATTATATTGAATAATAATTCAATATAATTCAACAATATTCTTGATATAAATAACAAAGAAATAAATGCTAAATTATTTCGTGAACAACAATAGATAATTAATTACGTTGTTTTTTTTATAACTAATGTACTAGAAGGAAGTGATAGACAAAGTCTACTTTAGTTCATTTTCTAAATTTTGGAAAACCCGGAAGTCAGTATTTAAAAAATATACTAATTTTAGCCTAAGTCTAAAAATATACTAATTGTAACCTAACCTAAGACAATCTGCTATCTGGAACAGCGATACGATGGCATCGGTGATCTAGCGGTTTAGAAGATCTCTCTGCTTCCGATGATCGCTGGTTCGATTCCTCGCACGGTCTGAGTCTTTTCTATGTATGTATTTACCAAAAAAAATTATTAAGTATTCTATATAATGTCGTAAGTTATCTAGTACATATAACACAAGCTCTGCTCGACTACTATTTATTATTATTATATATTATTCAATCTTACAATCTTTCTAATATATTACCATTGGATTTATTTTTTAAACTACGTGTATAAGTCTACAGATAGTAAAATAATTAATGTTAAAAAGTAAACCCACGAGGTACTGAACTAGGTTAATGGCTAGATTAAGTTATATAGCCGTCGAGTAAACGCAGTAGTTTATCTACATAAGCGTATTACATCAGAAATGCTGCACCATTTTTCTGTGGTACTGGTTATTTTCTAATTACTAGGAATTAGTTTGTAGTCTATTAATATATATATATGAACATGTGTATATACCTATATATACTCTGATGCATGTGTATGTTTTTTTAATGGATGTTAATGGAATGGTGCACCCGCCTGCGCTAACGGTTTCACTGGCGGGGCCCTAGAGGAAGAAGCAACAGATCAAGACAATTGGTCCATATTGGTAAATTTGCCAGGAGTTTATCACCATGGTTTCCAGGGGGATTCGCGTGAGGATCTTGACGTTGCCTTTCAATAATTAATAAACATAACATACGTTACTAAACGTATATATTATAATATATTGCTTATATGAATGTGTGGCCAATAATTAATAGATGCCAATAAAAATAGCTATTTTATTTTTACGATTGAAAATCATACGATGACAGAAAAAAATTGTTTACAATATCTAATCTAGATATAAAAAAGAAATGTCTTGTGGACATTAATTTGTTTGATTTGTTCAGTTGTTCCATTACATCGTCGTATTGTACTAAATGAAGAAAATAAAACCAATTATTTTTATTTTATATGTGGTCTTATTTTCTTTATTGAATACAACGGTTAAAATTCGGAGCGATCAGCTAGTTCGTAATAAATTACAAATTTACTGACAACAGTATAAAGTTATCAAAGTCACTTTCCTTTGACGTCACTCTTAAAATAACTAAAAAAAACAAAGCTAATTCTGAGCTTCGTATTCCCAGCTGAAAAACAGCGAAACAATCTTGCCGTATAAAATAGGTATGAGCCCTGGGAGACCAGAGCGGACACTACTATGTATTTACGCAATATAACAAAATAAAAAAAATCCTTAATTTTTCCAACAATCTTGCGAATACTGAATATCTTTCAAAGAAAAAAATGTTATATAAGATTTCCTTTTTTTTAATATTATTTTCAACAAATCAGTAAGTACACCAACTGTCTAATAAGTTGTTTTTTTTAACAATCGTATTATCAATGCAGAATAAATGTCTTTATTATTATATTTAGCTTTCGTGTTACAACCATACAAAGTTTGTCATGATTGAAATTCTACTTGCAGCTTGGTCAATTTAAGATTGCATATTCGTTATTTTTATTTTTTCACTTAATTTCTCACTCTTCCTCTCATATTATATAATCTCCATAAATTTGTTATAGTGACATTATTTTGAAAGAAAAAATAATAATTAATATTACAATAATACATTATTATAATAATAAAATCGTGTTCATATATGTGCAGTGAGTTAATGAAAATACACTCCATTTTTACCCAGATTGTCGGTACAGTTGATTAGCAAAAAATACATAGCCGGCCGACCACTGTTTGGAAACCACTTATTCTGAAATTTATAATCTAAGATATCTAGAATATACTAATATAGCAAACTAGATTTCTCTGTATATGGAGAATGAAATGAAAAATATTTAAAAATCTCACTTACGATTCAAATTCGTGTTAAATAACCATGGTAGGGGTCAAATTCGCCAATTAAAAATGTATCGTGTACCAAAGCGACGTCAACCGTGCCATTAACTATACAGTTAAGTCAATGAACATTGTGTAATAACAGAATACCGAAACAGGTGGAATTATTTAACGGATCGAACAGATCTGGTTTCTGCTCCCAAGTTCCAAACTATAATAAGTCAATTCCTGGAGGAAATTTTTAAAATAGTAATAGGAGAATATAATAATGATTTGAAAATAGACTACGTGCCATATAATATAATTCCATATAAATCAATATGCTATTAAGTCTATTTGTTTAAATTTGTAAATGATTCAATTTTATACTGTAAACGTAAAAATAGCTGTTTCTCTTGTTTTGTGATCTATTCATATAATACCTAGGTGATAATTAATAATTATAATTACCATGTCCCCTTAGGAGTTCATTTAAAAAATATATTTATAAAAGGTTAATTTCATATTCATCAAGTCAGTCTATTGTGAAAAAATTTTTGTAGATTATTTAAAAACAAAATCATTTATTATGAATTTGGAGTGACAATGTTTAATAAACTGATGCCCCAGAAAATGGCAACGGTCACATAGACGTGATGTATATCCGGCAATACACGCGTGATACCTCCCATACCTATATGTATATGAAAGTAAACTCAGATACAACGAATGATAGTAATCTGTGGAAGAGGAACGCTTTCCTACTTTTGATTTGCTACATCAGAGACGAGAGAGAAAAATTTTAATATAATTTTTAAGTAGACCAGT
The DNA here is from genome assembly GCF_030625045.1 of Achroia grisella. Lineage (NCBI taxonomy): Eukaryota > Metazoa > Arthropoda > Insecta > Lepidoptera > Pyralidae > Achroia > Achroia grisella. The sequence goes on along the minus strand of NW_026712977.1, from coordinate 1,252,937 downwards.
TTTGGAAAAGCTAGTCCAACTTGAAAGTGCATAAATGCCTGCAAAATTCAAGGTACTACGAGATGAGGTTTTGTGAATTACACGTCTTGAGTAATATTATTTAATCATTTCTTAACCACATCTCATCCTTTACAGTAGAGACCGGCTTGCGAGCAATATTGACTGCAAAAATAGGTGAAGCAAAAGTACCCATGCAGATAACTTTGTACAAAGCCTCCCTCTGCTAAAAGCTTTATAAACTGCAGCTTAATAAAGGCTTTATTAAGCTTTGCAATGTTTAATTAGTTAATAATTCACTTACATTCGCCACGAACGGCTGAGAGCGAAGCTAGGTAGAATATTCAATTAAATATATTATTAGTAAGAGACCTAACTGTATTTAGGATTTATAATATCCTATAGATGACGTAATTATTCACTGGCATACATCGGTCTAAGATAACTAATTATATAATTTATTATTTTTGAGTCCTACCCTCAAATTCAGACGACAATTTCTGTTGATAGGAACCGGCAAATAACTCTATTGTTTGTTTTTTAAAGTCGACCTGTTACTATCATTTACTTGTTTGAGTGAACTGTGCGCTATGTAGAATTTGTCTGACACGGTGCATTAAATACAGACACAAACAAATAAGATCTTTATAAAGAACTTTGCCTAGTGAGTGAGTATTAATAAAAGTTTTAAATTTATTGAAAGGCAATATGAGAATACAAGTTTTAAAACTTATATTCACAGAAGCAAATACGTTTCTTGCCCTTTCTTCTTGACTGAATCTGCATTCGGAATGTGCGGTGGAATAATAAAATTCTAAACTCCTTACAATGAAGTTTATTTCAAGAAAGAAGATTTATTTCTAATACCCTTCACATTGTAAAATGTAACACCCATTCGTATAAAAGATATAGGTGTATACTTTTCTCAAAGATCCTTAGATGCAGCTCAATGTCTACATTGTTGCAAACTTCTTTGATATATGAAAATAAATATTTTTCATTCTGCAGAATAGATATGTCCCGTGTCTACGAGGACATAGACCCGGCATATGCTGCCACCTGCAGTGACGTCACACTATGTTCCAACACCAAGGGTTTCTTCAAGAGTTTGAGCGATGAACTAGTCGCTATCGCTGACAAAGGATGGATAAAACGGCTGGAGAATATGGAAGAAGAGAGAAAGTTACAAGCCATAAAGGATAATAAGGAGGTAATAAAATTTCGGTATAGTAAGATCTATAAACTGCGACTATCTATTGTAGGAGATTTTGTAGGCTTTGTAGAAAGTCATCTGCATAGGAATCTATCTCTATATTCTACCACTAAGAACCTGGCTTTGTCTAATATGTTTTGGTAAGTGGTGATATTAGAGAGTAACTGAGTACGGGGATATGATATTTTAGTCTTTCGGAATATCAACGCATGCGTAGATGTGCGTAGATGTGCGTGCGATGTCATATTGTAACGTAATACTTATGGTGCTGTTCATGTTCATAGGAGATAGTCACCACTGTCTATTTGGTCTGTCAGCTGTCATCTTTTTACACAAATATGTTATTTAAAAAGCCAACAGCATATTACACATATTTACACACATTCAAAATTATTAATTTTTATATAAAATGTCTTATATTTATGAACCAAACTTTGGAAAGGGCAGTGATATTTGATATCAGTTTAGCATTAAATAAGCATATACTTAAGGATTAATTACTACTTCCTAATTCACATAACTCATTGATTATATCTCTATAAAAATAATATAAATTCAGAGTACGATTAGGTACTATAAATTGAAATTAAATTAAATAATGCGGTGAAATGAAATGAAATGATAATTTATCAGGGACATATTGATGCAGTAACTTAGATTATTAATCTGCAATATTGATATGGGCTTCCAGCTTACGCCAAGAGACGAATGGTTGGTGTGTTTCATTTTCAATTAAATTAAAACTGTACTTGTTTGAAAATATATTCTGTTGCAAAATCGTTTTATTTTCTTTATTTATAAAATAATGTAGGTTACTTTATATTTAGAACTAGCTGTCCTCGCGCCTTCGTCCGCGTGGAATTTAACTTTATTTTTCTAAAATAAAAGTAGCCTAAGTTACTCCTTATTGCATCAGCTGCCTGATAAAAAAAGCCCCGTCAACATGGGTCCAGCTATTTCAGAGATAAGCCGGATTAAACAGACAGACAAAAATTGTAATAAATGTTATTTTGGTATATGTACCGTATTTATATTCATAGGCAATCATTTCAATATACAATTACTACAATTTTATTTATATGTATATATGTGTGAGATAAGAAGTCGTGTCGCGACGTACCTCTCCGTTCATTTAGCCACCACTTTTTTTTAAAGTTAAGTTTCAAAAGCAATATGTAGTTCAGGCAGTGAAATTACAGGATTTGAGCCAAGATATCCTAGTTCTCTGGAATAGCAACGCATGAGTTTTATCGCGGTAGTCATATAATAACGCGATGTTCATTGGTGGATTCAAGTATATAGGATGTCACGGTCAGCCCTTACCATCGCGTGTTTATAATTTCAATTACATAAAAAATGTGATTGATGGCTTTGGTACTTTTAGCACACCTCTTTACTTCTTCTGTTTTAAGTATAGCTCTTTATTAATGAGTATGATTGTCTAGCTTTTTTTTATGGGCATCAATATGTATTTACAAGAGAAGTATTTCTATCGGTTATTTTATATTCATAATATGAACATCACAACTTATGAAAGTATAGTATTTTCTGAATTGTAACATTTACAAATAACCTGGAGCCATGGGACTCGATATTTACGACATAATGATTTTAGTTTAAGACTATACCATTGTAAACATGGCTATTTTTATTGATATTATTGGAAAATTGATATTATTCAACGTTCAATTTTAACATTTCGTTACAAGAACATCCTTGACACTTAATTAAAAACCTATTTGACATTATTTAAAAGAATAACTGAATCGTTTATTTTTAAAAACATTGCGACATTACAGTAAGTTTAATAGACTCATTTAAGTTTCGTTTCCATGATGAACTCTTAAGACGTAATATTTATTTACTCAGTGTCCACAGCCACTCGACTGGATAAAGTTCATATAGCGTCATCTATACATAATGTGACCACACGTCCTATTTTACGTAGGACAGAACGGCTTTCAGATTAATTTTCAATTTTTTAGTAAACATTTGTATGCATTTTCAATTAAAATTCCCCTCCAATCGATCCCCCGTCCAATTCAAACGGGGATCGAAATTACTACAGATTGAACGGAGGTTCGAACTCCTAGCGGTGCCCTCACACTAAAATCGTATCCATCAGGCGGGAGTTGGCCTTCAGCCGCTCCATAAGTCCTTTTGCGGGTTTGGAGTGCCATCTGCACTCGCCTCCTATCGTCCTGTGAAGCTGTAAAGCCCAGCTGCGGCCAAGAACATTAAAGTAGTCCGAAAAAAAAATTACAACAAAATAATAATACAGCAAAAGATGAACATTAAATATTAATTAAACAGTAATTTAAAAAGAAATAACAAGTGTTATCTGATAACACACAACGCGTGTACTGGCAGCAGTGTAAATAGGCCTGAGCTAGTGGTATTTGGCCAGGGAGCAAACAATGATTTTCAACTCTAGGGTATAGTAAATATGAAGTAAAATTAAAGAATATATGAAGCATGCATTAAGTATGATAATATTGATAATACAGTTTGTTCTTAAAATTAATAAAGTATATTAATAAGTAACGATTTACTATATATATGCATTCTTCATGTAATCTCTTCTTTTTAAATATTCGCAAGTATCTCACTTTGATAGATAATAAATGGTTACGTTATCCAGCCTCCGCTTTGCGAGTTCAGTAAAGAGCAACTTGCACTCTTGACCTGATTGCCGCGCCGATGTACACACATCTTAATGAATAACCCTTACCGCTCTTATAAGGGAAATCAATTTCGCGCTACCTATCAGCGATAGAGACTTTATTGCAACTATATTAAAGGCGATTTTACGGTGCACCCGGGGACGTGATATCGTAACATGTCGCATGTTGCACATTTTGCTCCTGTCACAGTATAAATCTAGAGCTTTATTTTAATCAAGTCGAAGCTTTTTCCTGAGTGCCACTATGTGCAGCCAATATTGGCTTTAAAGGGGATAGGTTTACCATCCTTCAATTTCAAGCCAGCCAGTATTTTTAGGGCTTCCAATCAATAAGTTTAGATGCAACGAGACATTTTTATTTTGTACTAGTCGCTGTTACAGTATTATATATTAGGTATAAACGCTAATAATTTGTAATTTGATATATGTTTTTCGTATTGCTTAATATTATTGCATAATTTTTGCATATTTTTAATTTTTAATATCAGTTACTTCATAACTGATATTAAAAATTATAATCGAAAATACAAATTGGGTTTCATGTTAAATGGAGACACATATATTCATTTCACATATTTCATTTTAATACATAAAAAAGATTATCATAATTAATAAATACAGTAAAAAAATAAATAACCCTGGATCTGAAAACACCCAAGCCGATACAAACAATCGTACTCAAGTATACAAATGTTTGCACCGTGCTAGGAATCGAACCCGCGACCATTGGAAGTAAAGCGGTGTGCTAAAACCGCGAGACCACCGAGGCAGTCAAGGGTCTTAATGACTCTAATCAATAAATAAAGTTATTTCGAATTGAGTTACACCGTTATTTGGAACCCTCAGTGTGTGAATCAGACTCTCATCTGACCTATTTCATTTAATAACGTACAGTCTAAACTAAAATTCGACACGTGATAGAGGCAGCGCATTTTATATAGGATTTATGCTGACTAAAACCCAGACGGTACACCTGCAAGAGTAAACTTGCCTGAATGCTGGAATAAGATAGTGTTTACATTCAACCTCGGCGGCAAAGCCTCGTCTCTCTCTAGTAGACGCTTTTATATTAAAATACAATCTCATCTCCTTTAGTAGCGGTATATATAATATTTCGCATTTTATTATTACGTTACATTCGCCTAATTAATTTTGTAATTAGACGAAAATATGAGGAACTTTTTCTATTTTTACTACTAATCATTCTGTTTCTCTGAATCTTTAGGAAATAATAAATTTGATGCCATATACGAATAATATAAAAGCAATATTAAATAGTATTATGTTAAATAATCGGTGTAAAAATAGAAAATAAAGTCACTACCTACTGCCTAAACACGCTATCTGGACTGACTAACAGAGAAGATGTTTTTAGATAGATCCATTTTTTATTTCCTTGTCTCTAATTGGCATTATTTTAAAATAGAAAATCATACTATGGCTTCGATATGCTAATTATAAAAATTATTAATTGGAATGTCAGAGAAACATATCTACATATATGCATATATGTATAAAAGATATAGGAACTTCTTTTAAACAAATATCTAGTATTTTATTATTATTTATAAAATTAATTAACGTTAATAATTAATTCTATTATATGAAAGAATATCTAGAGAATACCTCCACAATTAATTTATAGAACATAAACAGAGGAAAGGTATGTTTTAATGAAGTTTATACACTCGGAGGAAACTAAATACAGGAAACAAATGTTAGCGCTACATACGTTTCCTGTATTATGTTTTTTCAACTTACTACAGAGAACAGAGAGATTTATTCAGTATGAAATAACACCATAAATTATAACTACTATATTGATTTTTTGTCTATATATATATATTCTTTCATTTTGTTTGTTTATTATTAGCTGTGCCCGCGGTTTCACCTGCGATAAAAATATATGTAGCCTATATGTTATTCTGATGCATAAGCTACTATATAATATTACTGTAAAGTTTCATCAAAATCCGTTCAGTAGTTTTCGCGTAAAAGAGTAACAAACATCCATATTTATAAACTTTCGCGTTTCTGATATTGTTAAGATTGGTAGATCGAACGGCGTTGACAAATAAGTTAAGAATCACACATTTTTATGTGATTCTTCATATCAAAATTAAGTTATAAAACTTTGCAGATTATGGATGCCCTAGGCGAAGTATTGTCAAGGATACAACCATTGCACAGAGGGAAGGATGTTAGGGTGTCTCATGAGCGATGGCAGGCTGCTAAAGCGGCGATGGATACTGAACAACTAAATAAAGCATTAGCCCTCGCCACCCAGGCTGTTTTCAAAGCCCCAGTAACAGGTATTGAATTAATAATGAACCATTGACAACTAACATTGGGAACTATTCTATAGATACTGCATAATTTATAATATATCCTAATTCATTAGGAAAATTTTCAATACTAACCTAGGTAACTTTGTAGAAGTCGTTGTTTTATTACATTACTAAAATCATTCCTACAAATAAAATACAATTAAATTTATTCCTTAATATAAATTTTGGCAATGTACAAGGTTATAGCAACATCCACTTATGGTAGGTAAGGTAGAGTGCAAAAGTAGACTATTTACGTTCGTGAATATTTCATATATTTATGAAATATTCAGAAATTAAAGTTGAAATACTACACTAAAAATATTATATCGAGATATACTTTTCCTGTAGGGAATATAATAAATATTCAATGTTAGTATTCAGTGCTATATGTGAAACTCATTAATAATCAATAAATGCTACATTTCCCTCCAAAAGTAGTCACAAAAGGTACTGGAAGCACTACTTATTTATAAACAATTTGTTTGGAGAACTAGTCCCTGCACTGGGAATAAACCATAAACAAGAAAAAAATATTCAAACGTTATAGAAAACTAGTACTTGCATATTCTTTAGAAGAATTTAATATTCTCGATCTTTTATTAAATTTGTTATTTTCATAACACTATGTTAAAATAAGTCTTCGAACGAGATTAAACCAAGACTAATCGCAATAAGCAGGAACCTTATAGAATAAATAAAATTGCATCTGTATTCTGTACCAGGTTTTAAAATCTCTCCGCTTTAATTATAATAAGCGCAACGTACAAACGAACGGAGGCTTTCCCCAGTGTAATACCCACTATTATTAAAAAGCAATATTGTATTTCTCTGCCAGTTCTTATACTTTGTCATTTAAAAACGATTTCTCTAAGATGTCGACTAAAATGATAAAATATAAGAAGAAGCTGGTTATTTGATGTAATATTATGGTGCTACTGTTGAACAAAATGCATAGAACTTTGTAAACAGCTTGTTACAGATATTAAACGTGTATATATAATATATAGGACGCGACATTACGCCATTGGAGATTCGAGTTTCGTAAATAATAAGTAAGCGCGATGCCGTTGTATTGAAAAATAAATATTTGCAAACAAAATAAATTGCTGCACTATTTCTATTTATTGCCTATTTTATTAGGTATCATTGTATAGAATTTGCGTTACTTTCGCACGAGTAAATCTTGCTAACAATGCATTGATTTTAATACTATTCTAATTGCTATACGCCACCTCGTTTGCAAAATCTTTCTCTCACTTATTTCAGATTTGCTAGATTATTATTAGATATAAAACATAGACTATCTTCATTCTCGTGATACAGTCTATATTCTATTCTATTGCAAAATTTTATTAAGATGTTTTCAGAAGTTTCTTTGTGAAAAGGCAAAAAAACAAACAGATTGACAATTTGTCATTTATTATTAATAATATTTTATGCCTATTCATATAAGATTAATCCTATTTTTTAAAGAATATTCTTATTATATTTCCGTCTTTCGCAAAAATTATTTTGGCTTTAACCAGAAGTTTCTTTAGGGTGAATATTGTGCGTTAGTCAAAGCGTTTCGTCCAGCACGGTAGACAGGTATAATGAACACAAGTTTAAATAATATCCATCACTGCCCAATCATGGGGTCAGTTGGATATTATTTAATTTAATTTTAATTCATGATGAGTTAATCAGTATATCAGATTCTCTATTTGCATCACCAGACGGTTAATAAAATATGAATTACAATGTAAATACTTAATTTCTTAAATCCTCTTTATATTACTGTTTGTGACTAGAGCAATTTTTATTGAATATCTTTAATAATTGTAATAAATGTGTATGATTGCAAAAATATAAAAAACAAATATGAAAATAATACATAACTTATAATCTGCTAGCAACACTATTTAACCTGCATTAACATACGTACTCATATACATATACCAAGTTTCAACATTCAAAATTTGTAGTTATTAAATTTAATCCGTATCTGCGGCTGCAGTATAAGCACCATAATATCTTATCTTCAACTTAGAATACGGCTGCAAACAGCATCAGAGTGTGTCCTAATTAATTTGCCGGCACACAGCCGCACTGCGTGCTCTAGTGAGGCACAGAGCGCAAAGCTCATCACGATCCCTAGACATTTACCCTGAAAATCCGCTATTGCAGTCTTATGAAACGGGAATCTTATGAATCTTATAAGTAATCGATTAAATGGGTAATTTAATCGATTACTTATAAGATGCACTTAGGACACCTTTTCCATGAACGAAAAATTTTAAAATACATTTTTTTAAATTTTATTTTACCGGGTCCCATATAAATTGACACTTACTAATAATTTACAATAAGCATGTACTTTTTATATTTATACATTTTTTAGAATAAAAATATGTATAATAAAAAAAGTACAGATTTAATATACAAATTTTAATGCTCGAGCAGACTCGGTGCGTTCGTATTGCATGTATGTGAATCTCCGACATGTGACTTTGAGTAACTCGTCAGAAATAATTGTTTCCGTTTACTATGTACTACCAGTTTATGTAATTAATTTTATAATAATATATTGATAGGAGGAAGTCATACAATGTATTCAAATTTAAAAGTAACGGGCTAGAAATGGTCCTCGGCCCACCTGTTGCTCATCCCTGACTTAGGGTGTAGTAACCCTGTGGTTATTACACGGACTTCCAAATCCTAAGAAAGTGAGTTCTGGCCGATACAAAAATAAATTGTATTTATGTGGCTATATAAATAATATATTCATATCGATATTTTAGTCAATCTCCAGGAATCTTTCGGTATTTCAATTATTAACCTATCTGAGAGTACAGTTGTTAATTATAGAAAACATAGATTTGTATTGTTTCTAGGTTTGAAACTAATAAACTCAAAAAATACTATACCATTTCCAAAAATTCTTTCTTCATTACAATTTTATTTCATCTTCGAGTAACATCGGCTATATATATTGTTAGAAAAACTTGAGATCGCTACTAAAACTTCGATAATGTAGCAAAATGTCTACCCTTACGATGCTGGGACGGGCTTGTAATATAATATACATATAATATTATATCTAATAACTGGATTGGAGAAAGTGAAGCATGATAGTTAAAAAACGGCGTCAACTTCAGAAGACTTGGAGCAAATGTCGCTACGCTAAAACATTTTTCCATTTGTTACCACGTCACAAGAAGACCTCTCGACCTTTTACAAATCATTGTAATTCATATACTATATATTTATATATATGCACGACAGTTTAAACAGTTACATGCATGGTAACTGGTAAGAAAAAATATTTTATTTAACTTCTATCTTTTCTTGTGAAATGAAATATACCTGTATGTAAAATATAAAATGTATGTTGGACTCCATTCTCCGCAATTAGCCTCACATTCGGGCCGTTGTGCGTGTAGAGCCAGACTACTAACGTAGCCAGCCAAACTCCTCCCAAAAGCGCAGAAGACTCCTGGTGTCTTCACAGGCTTCACGGAGCGACCTCACCGTTCTGAGGATTTGTTTTCGTTGTTGGGCCACTGCCGTGCACTCCAGGATTACGTGAGCCGCCGTTTCTTCAGCTTCAAAGCAGCCCCGACAAAGGGGGCTGTCTGTAGCATCAATTTTGTATAAGTGTTTGTTTAAGGAATAATGGCCCTTTATTGTCCCTATCATTATTTTGAGGTTATGTCTATCTAGATTAATTAGTAGACGTGTTGAAAATACCTATATTCATACTAAATGTGCTCGGTGATTCACCCGTGTTAAATTTCATTATAAAATATAGCCTATATGTTATTGAGCATATTATATAAGCTATATATATAGGTTTCACCTGCGATAAAAATATATGTAGCCTATATGTTATTCTGATGCATAAGCTACTATATAATATTACTGTAAAGTTTCATCAAAATCCGTTCAGTAGCTTTTGCGTAAAAAAGTAACAAACATCCATACTTAAAAACTTCCGCGTTTATAATATTACTAGCGGGTTGCTAGCCCCGCCTTCGCACGGGTGCAATGCTGATACTGAATATACCTAATTACCTAAATTTATCAGTGTTTAAGACGAGAAGTGTTTTTTCAAGAGGAAGGTTTATATGTAGAGACATATAAACCTTCCCCTTTAATCACTCTATCTATTTAAAAAAAATCGCTTTAAAATCGTTTTAAATATTTAAGCATAAATTGGAACAGACCGCGACAGTGACTTTGTTTTATGTAATGATTAAAATAAGATTTATATGATAACATGGTAATAATACTATATACTAGCTTAACTAAAATTTGTATTATCTTGTAAAATTAAAAATATATTATTATGTTATAATTTCCTGTTTTGTAGATGTCGATGAGGTCATAGAAGGTAGCGTCACCTTAGCCATGGCTCTGTGGCTCCGATCAGAGATCTTACTCCGTTTGAAGCGACCCCGAGCGGCGCTGGAAGACCTCAAGATGGCATTAAAAGAGCGGTTACCAGCCAAGATGAGGGCGGAGTACTATTGGAGGATGGGCCAGTGTTACAGTGGTTAGTTTATTTAATACTCTTTTTTATTTCGTCATAAATTTGCGACTTTACTCCTGATAGTAAGTAAATAATTAAGGTCTTTGACAAGAGGGGTACCAAGGGAATCACTTGGTAACGTATAATCCATAGTTCTGATCTTATATTTCGTCAACAGTTGCAACTTACCATCAAGATGATCAGAGCTAGAAGAGGTTTAAAATATTGAAATATGTTTGTTTAATTGTGAGATGTAACATACATTAGTAAACGGTGTATTCTATCTGTGATTATATACATATGTAATATATATAGTTAATAAAAATTTAATTTTTTATAGTTACGTATCTTGTTAAATAATAATACACAGCATATGGTAATGTGCGTGTTTTATCCAAGTATAACATTTTATTTAGATAATTAATACAAAATTATGTCAAAATCTTTAACTTTACATATTATTCTAATAAAATAGTAAAATATTTACTTATCCAAATCTGGCTTTATTGTTTGTTTGTTAATTTGTTCCACATAAAAATGGGTGGAGAAAATTGTAATAATATTTTTGTTAAATATGAATCAACATATACTTCTAAAGGAAATTGAGGAAATACCCCACAAGGGGAAGTAATTAAATATAAATTTTCTATACGCCACCTCTCTACTTAGCTAGGTGGCGAATAGAAAATATTCATTTGAAATCCACTAGAAGGGTGCAGGTTAAGCCTCGGGGTACAATTTAAAATAGAAATAGAATTAAAAATAATCTTGATTCAAACGCTCATTCGGAAAGCACTAATTCTTGATAATTCACATTATCAGAAGAACTAGCAAGAAACTTGCGTGTTACTGTTTTAAATAAGTGTTGTTTAGCATTACATATTTAAGATAGTGTGTGAATACAAACTATATAAATAAATATAATAATTGAGTTACAACATTAATAACTAATAATTATTGTCAACTAAAATAACAAAATAAAATCAGTCATAGTTATCACTCTCTACAAGTATTTCATTAATTATATAATAGATGGCGCTGTATAGATGCTATGTATCTTATATACTATTTATTGCACCAGAAGTCAATAATAGAGATTATAAATACAAATAATAATGAAGATATAGCGGTCTTATCCCATAAGCAATCTTTTCATTCTATATCTATTAGTTATCATTGGGTATATCTTCATCAAATGGTCCAAATTAACAAATTTACATCAAGTAGCGAGCAGCACTAACTAAAGTATAATATCACTAGTAAAACAATTAGCTGTGGACGTAATAAATTAGTGCATGAAAAGCCCGAGCCGATAGTGCTAGGATATAACCACAAGCTGAAGTGAAGTTGGGCGGGCGGTAGAGTGGAAAGTTCGTGTGTGGAACGAACGCACGTACAGTGCAGTTTGCAGTCGTGCCATAACTTCTACATCTCACGTCACTAACAATATGCACAGATTTATAGCATTCATCTTTACTTTCTAAATGTTAACGCAATATTTAAATCCTGTGTCATATAATCAAGTGTTAATTTTTAGTTACTTCACCAAGATAAGTATATATATGTACAGAGCCAGTAGGCTCTGTCCGCTCGTTGTTCAGTCCCAACATTTCACTTAACGTCAAATAATTCATTTGTCAAATATAAAGTAGTTATAAAGCCATTGAGTTTGTCAATAAATGTACTTAGTTAATTGTTTAAAGTTGGTTTTAAGTTATTATTGTAGACGATAATAAGCATTGTTTTAAGTTGATTTTTAGTTATTATTGAAGATCAGTGCATTGAAATTTACAAAATTAAAAGATAGTCCTCTAAAAAAGGCAATTTATGAGTGTCATAACGATGACGTCCGTGATGACATGATGTCCGTAGTACTCCTCATGTATATAGGCGGCTGCTACCATTTATTATCTAATGTAAATAGTATTTGTAATATATATAAAGCATATTTATTACAATTACAAAAAATAATGTAATATCAAATCAAATAAAAAAAGTTTTTATTCACATAGGACTTTCCGGCCTCTCATACACTATATAATCTCTTGTATATAGATATAAATATTTAAAACAGATTATTTACAAGTTACGTTTATCATTGTCTCAAAATATGTCTCTCATAATTCCTATAAAAGAAATAATGCTTTATATAAAATGTTGTGCTTGTTGATAAACAAATTATAATATTAATTGACATTTAGCTTCCTTTATTAAAAAACAAAGTAAACAGTCACTTTCTGTTTACTAGCCGAATTCAGTTGAAACGATATCAATTACTCTACCAAATTTCATTAAAATTGGTTCAATAGTTTTGTCGTGAAAGCGAGACAGACAGACAGAGTTACTTTCGCATTTATAATATTAGTAAGGATAGTGGGCAAAACCGCGGCGCGTAGTTACTTCTTTTCAATATGAAAGAGGTTGTTCTATCTCTTTCGAAAACGGTAAGCGTATTAAAAAAATCGACTTAACTTAATCTGACTTATTCTTGCCACGATAAATAATAAAGTCCATACACCCATACCTCTAACTACGCCATATCGGGTATATCTTTCATTAATTATATTACTATAAGTTTTCTTCTTCGTATTATATTATTAAACAAGTGTAATTTTATTATTCTGTACTAATGTACTAATATGTATTACGATTAGAAAAGTTTTGATTGTTTGCATTAAATGGGCTCCGAATTTACTGGAACGATTTTAAAAATACAAACAAAAAATGGGGAGTGCAAATTTATTGTTTTTAGTATTAATATATAAATATAGTATACCCAATATAATATACGTATGGAGTAGAAGACAATGTTTGTAACGGATCGGTGGACTGTATGGGTGTCTAAATTATGAAAACACGTAGTTTGTAATAATATAATATATTAATATGTGCAATTGCGAACTATACGAAAGACAATGATAGAATAATAAAATAAATTGAAATATATCAAATAACATGACATATAAAAAAGAACTCTTCAAAAATATAAATTTAAAAATAATAAAAATATCAAAAGAGTCCAGATGAAGATGTCCAGACATGTAGCGGCGTGGTAGGCCGGGTCATTGGGCTCCCTAAAATATGGTCGACCGCAGTGATGGCTGGCTCATCCGTCATACACGTGAACGAGTGCTGCTTGTAGGGACTGGTCTGCTCTTATCACAACGACTGATTTGATCTTATTGTGTTTTTATATTTGAACCTAAATAAATTAGTGCTGGTTGGTAGTTTGTATTCACACGTTTGAATTGTAAAATGTGAACTTACAAGTATAACTTAAAAGAGCAACACACAAGTTTCTTGCTTATTCGTTTTTATGAGACAGATTTCTAAAGAAGCGGTAGATTTAAAAAAAAATTTTTTGACTTTTCAAAAGTGCTTAATATAGGTTTATTTGTATAAATGATTTTCTATTCTATATTATCTCTAAAATGACTCGACCGATTTAAACGGGACTTTTTTTGGCAGGTAGCTGATGTAATAAGGAGTAACCTAGGCTACTTTTATTTTAGAAAATAAAGTTTAATACCACGCGGACGAAGTCGCGGGTACAGCCAGTATTATATATACATTATATTATATAATGGATACAACAGTGAAGTGTAGTAGAAGGTAGTAAAATAATTAAACTGCACTTTGATATCTGACTTTCTCTAGAAAATGATAAGATATTATTACGCTGGAAAAATATCTTTCATGTCGGAGATGCTTTCACTAATAACATTTCAGTATTGCTTTCAACAATGCAATTAATTAGTTGCAATAATGTTACATTTATTTGTTACTATAATACATAATACAGAGTTTTCTTTCAAGTAACACAGCGTCTTATTCTAAGCTAAGCAAAGCTTGTGTAAGATTACGATATTGACCCATATTTTAAGATATGTACCTTTTATATGTATAAATGCATAATGTATTTTTTTCTATATACATTACGTATATATTTGCAAAATCATACTGACGAATACAAATGTTGTGAGGAATCGAACTCGCCTCCATCGGAAGTAAGGCCGCGTGCCAAACCGCTAAACCACGGAGGTACCGCACAAAAAATTTAGTACTCTTACCACGTAAAAACTTAAAATAAACACAATTTAGATAAAGTAAATACATATACTACAAACAATTTTATAAAATAAATATATGTGTATTTTCCTTAGCTATAACATATTATGTTGCAATGCATTGGATATTTTTTTTTTATCGAAGTAGATTCTATACAAAATCGTATCCGTGGTACATTTATTACACGTATTTATTCCATCGTGCAAAGCTTGCTTTGTAAACTGTTTTTTTTTATATATTAGATATGGATTTATTAGATATGGCAGTACAATTACAGGACATGGAGTTATGACAGCATCAGTAGTGTTAACACGGGCGTCAGTCGTGCTCTTGGTGTAATATCCATGATTCATGACAGTTCATAATTGCTGTTTTTGACAAGCGAGAACGTAGACCTTGAGCTTGTGTTCAATACAGTAAAAAAAAGTTTAAAGTTTTCTTTTAAAACCAACATTTGTAGGCATATAATAATGTATAGAACAACAGAACATCCCTTATAATGAACGTAATAACGTCATTAGTAAAAATTTAACGTTTCGACGAAAGTTGACGAAAATATTGCTAATTAATTTGATGAGAAAAATTTTACGGCTAAATTAACAACAGATTATGTTGTGCTTCAATTAGTGTTAGCTGTTGGCTGTACATCACAACTAATTAAGGACCTCAACTTAATTGAAGGCTTTCCACTCAGTAAGATACGAGAATAGCCCCTCTAAATCAATTACTAAAAGACTACTCGACGCGTCCCCTATATCTCTGAAATGAAAGAAAAATCCGCTAATTACGAATCTTACTCGCATACTAAGGGTTCCGAATAAATAATATATTATTTATCTAAATGTTACATACACGAACCGCACTAATTAGTGCTGATATCAGTATATCATGTTATCATATACCACCTGTAATATTATATTACCAAAATACCTACGGATACAGGAGAAAAGAAGACTATTTTTATTACGATTAATGGATTAATTATAATTTATTTTGACGTAAATACGATTAAGTTATATTTTTCAATACTAAATATGGAATTATTTCTACTTTTCACTTGAAATATTGCATACCAGAGACTTTTAGTTTTACTGGCCTCCGTAACGTTTGGTAACATTTTACCATAAGATGTTATACAATTTATATACTCTTTAGATATAAATACTTTATTGAAGCTTACACTTTAAGCGATAAGTGTCAGTAATAATAAGGCACTCTTTATACTATTCAGCATTACCATCCCAGAGGACGAGGAAGGAAGATGTCATACCTCTTATCCTGTAACTATACTAACATAATATGACCCTACAGACGAAACACTGCGAAATGCTTGACGCTTGAAATATGTTACACTGAGGTAACACATACAGCCGGGGGGAAGGGGATTATTAGTAATGGGAACTAGTAATCCCCATTGCTAGCAATGTACCATGTCAGATTGACCTCCACGCGGTTCCCCCTGGAAACCATCGTGTTAAATTCCTGATTAATTTGTCACGATGGGCTAGCTGACCTGACCTCATGGTCATCTTATCACCCTCCACTGGTGCCCCGCCAGCATAAACCGTTGGCGCAGGCGGGTGCACCATTCGATTATCATCCACAAAAAAAAAAACTCATACAGACGACTTTCTGTAATCTACCTCGGCTAAATTTTAATATTTTATTTACATGTAAACTTATTTTTTAATTTTATTTCTTTTTTATGTATGACTTCTATTATGTAATTTTACAGGTGCAGGAGAACCGACTAGAGCAAAGGTATCCTACGAACTGGCGGCCAGGTTACTGGGCACCAATCGAGAAGCCCAGGAAAAACTGAAGAAAGATATTGAGGCACTTGACTATACAGTATTGGCCAAGGATCCTCCTGATAAACCTGGTACTGATTATGCTAAACTAAATTCTTCTTTTTAATAAAGATATATGTAATGTGCGATTTATAATAACAACAAACTGAAAATAAAGTACAGATACTTGAAACAAGATGGAACATAGGTATATACTATAGATCTTTATAAAATCAAAATAGGGTTAATTTCATTTAATAGAAATGTGCATACGGCATAAGTTTCTTAAAGGATATTGCTACAATTATTTGTCTATTCGTCAGACTGTGTATTTCTTCAGCCACGAGTTATGCAACAGCTCCTACATGAAACTGACCGCATTTATTACCTTTGTTGTAATAGTGATGTAACTTAAAATATAGACTCTATTGTATCGTAGGAAAATATGCATGTATGTTATTCCGCAGGAAGCAAACGCGCCAGAGAGTTGTATACAAATTAAATAAATAATACAAAAATTTAAGTTTATTGTTCTCATTCTTAATAAAAAAACAAAACATTTATATTACAAAAAAATATTTATTTAGTTTATTATTATGCCGCTCGTTGTCTCAGTCTAAATACTTTAATACTAAATTTCAAATGAGTATCTATCGTACCGATCCAACTGTTCGTTTAGCCTCTTTTTTATTTTATTGTGTTTAATTTCTTTATAGACATAAAACTCACAGGAGGGCCTAAGCAGAATATGCCATCATTGTCAAAGTTGGTGAAAATTGTCGAAGAGGAAAATAAGGTAAGTAGTAAAGAAAATTATTATCTGACTCACTTTCAAAATACATTTCTTAATATAAATTGACATGGTATAAAGATCATGCTTGATTTACATATAAAACCAGTTCCGATCGATCGATATTTAAATTGTGACGTTTTGTATATTATTTACATTTAGAAATACTTATTACGACAACAGTTTGAAAAGTAAATTATTGCCAGGTTACATACATCCTGTCATATTAACTTTACATAATATAAAGTCAAATCAGCAATAGATATAGTGATTCAAGAGTAAGTTTTATGCGTATTATATATGCGTGTTATAGTATAGAACAAGCCAAGGAAATTTAAAGATTTGTAATGTATCCGTGCGAAACGGGGATTAGTCGCTAGTGTTAATATAAATAAAATGACAAAGTTATGATCACCTAAATCAAGTCGACGCAGGTTAAACGACCACAAGGTCTTATATAATGTAAAAAGCATCTATTTTCAATCTTTTTAAAAATTAAACGGAGCTACGATACATAATCGATCTGCATATATTACATATTTTGTTAAATTTCCTTGCTTTGTAATGTCTATATTTTCCGGTGACCTCGTTACACGATCCAGCAGTTTATGAGTACAATGAAAGGATCATAGTCTTAGGCTTGTCTTTTATCTTAATTTTCCATATTTTATAAATTCAATTTAGTCGCCAAAGTTTCGGTAAGTTATTATAAGTTTTAAATGTCTCAAGTTGTATTGTTTATTTATTCAGAAGTTCTGATAAATTTATTACTTACGTTTGTAAATTTATTTCGTATTTTGCCTTCATGCGAATTTCACCAAATACCTACGGATACGGGAGAAAATGAGACTATTTTTTTATTACGTTTAATAAATTAATGCTTATTTATTTAGACGTGAACAGGGTTAATTCATATTTTATATTATACTACCTACTCGCACGGACTTCGCACGGGTGTACATGTATTATGTATATAAACCTTCCTCTTGAATCACTCTATCTATTAATACTGCCTCAAAATCCATTGCGTAGTTTTAACGAATTAAGAATACACAGGGACAGACAACGAGAGCAACTTTGTTTTATACTATGTAATGATAATAATATGGTGAAGAAGTACTTTTTCACTTGAAACAATGTTCCAGTGGCACCTTTAGTGTTACAGGCCTCCATAGGCTTTGTTAACAGTTTTCCATCAGATGTTATGCAAATTAACCACTGTTGAAATATAAAAATCAACCTTATTGAACTACATGTCTGACGATATTGAAGCGATAAATATCATCAATATACTGTAATTTTACTGCATAATCTGACCCTACAAACGAAACACCACTTGCAAAGCAAGACTCTATTCGATTCAAAACGTTAGCCTAAGATAAACACGCATACGACTTTTAATAGTCTACGTTTGGTAAATTGTAATACTCTATTTAATTGTGATCTTATTTGTTAATTTTAAGCAATCTACTTCTCAAGTAATTGACGTATGTATTACGAAATTATGCTTGTATTATATGCTTAAGCTTTGTTTCTCATACTTGCAAGTTATGACATCATTATATGTATTGTAGGGCCGGTTCGCAGTGGCCAACGACTGTATCAAAGCGGGCGATATACTTTTGGTGGATAGCCCTTACGCAGCCTGTTTGCTAGCCGACTATTATGGTACTCACTGCTTACACTGTTTTAAGAGGTTTGTTTAATATCATTTTTTGCAGCTATAATTGAATGAGATTGAAATGGATTCACTTATTTTAAGGAATTATAAAATTGAATGGCCATAGAATTTCTAAGCAGAGCTTATTAGCGTTATAGTTACTAGACAACTGATATACATATATAAATATTTTTTTCTAGAATATGTACATATATAGATAACATCCGAGAACAATATGAACAATCATACGCACAGCCGAGTCAGAAGTACAGCCGTGTGCTAAATCGCTAAACTACCCAGAACCTCATTTCGATGAAAATTTTATTAGTTATTAATTATTATGCATGAGTTAACATATAGGCAAAAGTGAAACAATCTCCCTCAGCAAGCCCTAATACTTGCTGAGGTCGTAGTAAATATAATCAACTTGATATTTCAGAATAGAAAACTGTGAAGATACAGCTCCTGTGTGGTGTACAAAATGTTCTGGAGTAGTTTTTTGCAGTGTCCAGTGTAGGGACACTGCCGTTTCTACATATCACATGTACGAGTGCCAATTCCTCGATCTTTTTATAGGTGACTTTTATTTTGATATATAATAATAATAAAACTTTCTCCCTGAGTTCAATTTACTAATGGATTACAAATCTTATTAAAGAAATAGTTATGGTTGGCCTTTTAATAATACTTACTAAGGAAAGCCAACATAATAATGAAAATGGATTTCCTAGTCTAAACGACTAGGAAATCCATTGTACAAGAATTTTAATTTAATGGTAAACACATACAAACAGATTATTAATGTTAACAGATTGACTTTAAAGAGTCTTCTCTAGACATTAACTTGAAAACTGCCAAGATACACATTTGTTCTTACAAATGAGTATATTGGCGGTTTCCAAGTCCACTCTCAGTCTCATCTGATATTGATACTGTAGACTGAACTGTACGACTATGATAGGGATGAACAATACTATAATAAAATTATTTGTATAAGTTGATGGAGTATATGCAACGTTGTTAGATGTTGTGTTTTAAATTATGTATCAAATTGTAATATAATTTCCTTAATTTTTAAATTGTAAATTGTAATTTAAGGTAATCATATTCATTATTTTATTTACTTTCTTTATAATAGAAAAGTGTTAGTAAATAGAGAAGTGTTACCTAATTAGCAGCACTGTATTTGTAATATGAATATCTTGTGTGCAGAATTAATATTTCAATATCTAACTAACACGAATACTATGTATTTCGCTGGCAATCTAAGTGATAATGCTACTTTCTTATCAAATCCTATATACACATATACTTTTTCAGGCTCTGGAATGTCAGTGCTAAGCCATATAGCTCTAAGAATGGTAACACAAACTGGACTAGATACCTGTATGTCAATACATTCTAAATATCTATCAAATCAAGTGAAAACAGTAGAAGGATCAGTTCTTAATGACATAGAAGGAGTAGCAAAGAAATCTAGAATTAAAACTAGGAAAGAAAGGTTAAATAGATCTAAAAGAGGTCTTAAAAGTTTCACTGAAAAAAATAAAGAGGAAGTTGAAGACAAGATAGAAGATAAAATGAACTTAGAAGAGAAAATGGAATTGAAAGCTGCACAAATATACTCGCTGTGTACCCATTCAGAACAGAGGAAAGGAGAGGATTACCTCAAAAGAGCAATCATGGCGATGTTTCTGACTGAATGTCTAAAGAAAGCTGGATTTGTTAAGAAACAGGCGTCCTATGATTTAGCTAAAGGTAATGAATATAGTAGTTCATTTAAAAATCGTATTCATAATATTTCGGATTTAATGTAACACGAAGCTAACCTAAAATATTAGTATAAATTACATTAATAAATTGTATATAATTATATTTATTTTGATGTTGATATTTCCTTTGAATTTTCTCTCGAGCGATTTAATAAGTTGTTAATATCCTGCTATAAAAGTTAGCAAAACTAACTCTTGAAGTCTAATAAGATCCCTGTGATGGAAATGCTTGGAAACACTTTATATTCTTACTCAGTCACCACACTGAATAATATAGTATGCGGCTACTTTTACAGCATATAGTCTAGTAGTATAATACCCAGACAAAAATCCCTAGGTTCAGACCTGACTGTCACCAAAACTTATACAATTTTTATTTTTTACCCGGAGATGGAAAATCTTACAAAAAAATCAAGAAGTGACGGTAAATTCGTTTCCTTCGAAGCTGGATTCAAATATTAAGTCTAAAATAGCATATTAAGTAATATGTTGTCCACGACGAGGATAGTTAAAAAGCCTCTACATGGATATATTAATATGAACACATTACTATTAGTCTGACATACGCGTATTATGCAAAATGGAATCCTTTATTTCATCATGTACACCATTTATTATATCTATGCGTAGCTTTTGTATTTGGTCAAATTTAAATGTAGTAGTAAAATTCAGCTCTATTATACGGTATTTCATAATTCCAGTGGAGAATTCAATATGCGAGTTGATAATTCGGAACCTGCAACTGCTGCAATTCAATGCCCACGAGATCTTTGAGACACTCCGCGGGGAGCACATGTTCACTGGCTCCAAACCGGTGTATCTAGCTGTTGGCATATATCCCACTGGAGCATTGTTCAATCACGAATGTTATCCGGCTGTTGCTAGGTAAAAATGACATATGTGTACATATAATAAAAGAATTATTTAACCTTGTTTTTAACCTTCTTGTTAAAAACAAGAAAAAAGAAATAATAATAATAATAATCAATACCCCAGATTCATTCACACAGCGATACCGTGTATATTCTACTGATTTTCCTAATAGTACGAGTATTGCTATTATTATAAAGATATTTGTTTATTTTTTAACGGATAATAAAATTTATTACATTTTTTTTACATACTGCTCAATATATGAAGTATTTAAGTAAAAAAAAGAACATACTATTTTTTTATGCAAAGATGGGGACGTTACTGAACTGAGCGCTGAGCGCGTAAAATAGAGCCTATACTCGTATTAGCAAACCAAACCCTATGAAACGCTGAAAATCACAGTTCCAGACGTATTTTGGGACGCCACTGAGATGCACAAACAAGGATGATATATTGCATTTTATCGCTAATTTAAATCGTCTACGACAGGTACTTCGATGGTAAAAACATTGTCCTGCGAGCTACCCGACCGCTGAGCCCTGGTGAAGTGGTATCAGAAAATTATGGCCCTCACTTCCTAATGCGTGGACTCAAAGAACGGCAGCGGGCACTAACATGCCGGTATTGGTTCCGCTGTGAATGTGCAGCGTGTAAAGAAGACTGGCCTACTCTTAAACAGCTGAGTGACGCCCCGCCTAGCCTCAGGTACGTATTATTTTTTTATTTACCTAAATGGCAATCAAATTGGTGGCTCATTTGAAGGGAACTGGCAACCTTCACCTGTATATGAATTATCGGTAAACTAGTCTTCAAGGTACCTCTGATACGTTGACATTCAATAGCCCCGTATTTTCACTTTAAAATCAAAATACATATTACATATCAAGCCGCTAAAGGTAAAACTTTAAGAAATGTAAGATTATGAATTTCCTATTCTACAATAATTTCGAGTTTTTAATTTAAATTAAGAAGTTGTTAGTATTAATTACACTATGCCGCTCTCTACTCCAGATGGAGAAGAGATTAACAGTCGTAAGCATTTATAAGACAATTGTTACTAAAGGTCTCCCAATGATTTCTTCAATTAAATTACATACTACTAGGGTTGCCAACTTTTTTTGACAAAAAAAAACATAACTGGTACGGATAGGAAAAAAGTATTAGGAATAACAAATATTTATCTAATTTAAATAAAAATATTTTTATTGCTTTAAAAACATATTTTATGTGCATTTATATTACATTCCGAAATGATATCTAACATTTCGTTCAGTAATTATAAATCGTTAGGTACCTATAGTGAGTATTTTGTTTTACGCAATATAATTGCATACATATTTTGTATATGAAATTATATAACATGAATACCAAAAATAAAATAGGATACATTATTATAAAGTATGGTTGACAATCCTACATACTACATATAAATCGCAATTCTGTTTACATTGAATTATTAATATTATTACAATTTGCATAATATTTTATGGGCGGCATCAATCCGCTTTTCCAATAGCTGTTGAAATTGCAGTAAATTTAGGTATAGAGTTTATAAACGAAACTAGAGAGCTGTATTTTAGTGTAAACTACATATGTACTCTCCCAGGCAGCCCACAATTTCAAATTTCCAATTCCGTTAGTTGAGACTGTGCGTTTGATATCTGTCAGTCGGGCGGAACCAATCTGTTTACACAGGTTTATACCTGTGTCGACATTTCCATTACGTTATTGGCAGCTTCCACTGCACCGATCTCGTTTCTAAAATAAATATTACTCACATCCATATTTTGTATTTACATCAATTTTCAACTATTGCAACGAATAGTGTATTTGTAATAATTCTTTCTCGTCAATATTTTTTTACGTAAAATAACATGCAATCAGCAATAGTAAACAATTCTGTTCGGAACTATTTGCCGCCACATGATGATACAGTAAGCCTACATTCTGACGTACCTCCATTGATGGAAACATCTAATGAACCAATTTAATCCAAAAGATAGCGGTAGGCTCACCTCTATTTTCAATATACCTAGCTAAGTGTATTTCTAACTACCTATAATAGACTAAGTATCTGTAATAACAGAAGTGAAGCATTTTTAAAATTATCATTATCCTGATTGTAATATATGTATTTTTAAATTACGTCAGATGTCACAACTTGGATTGTACGGGCAAGTTTCGACCCCTCCCACAGTGCATGCCCGACACTTGTATCAAGTGTTCTACGCCAATCGACAAAGAACTTGTGGATATTAACTTGGATAATGTGAAAAGGTGCTGCGAACGATATAAGGTAATACCAGTGCACATGACGTTGCTCTGCTGTACAAAATAATCATACTTCAATATCCGGCTCGAAGGACTTTTGGTCCTTTACACCGGATATTAAACCGTGTGTTTGAACATATATGTCGTAGTTTCAATCGTAGTAATGTCGGCACTACCAGACGTCGACGCGTGATACGAGGTGGTATACCCCGCGGGGTGGCGTCGTCTCCAGACTGGCTGGTTGTACCCTAACAGGAAGCTGTGAATATTTCCTAAAAAAAGACGATCGATTTTTAGATGCTTTCTTTATTGACATTTTATCTTTGGGAACTTATTTATTTGATGACATTATGTTTAAGTTAAATACTAATATCATAAATGCAAAATGTCTCTGTCTAAATGTGGTCTGTCTATATCTTACTTTTCAAAATTAAACGCCTGAACTAGCTTTAATGAGCATTTCAAAAAAAAACCAGACGCAATATTTACACCTATACTATATTATATTGAATCTCAAACATTTCTTCGTCTTCAAAACAAATTTCATTAAAATACCTTCTATCGTTTACTTATGAAAGATAACAGACAGATACACTGTCGCATAATATTAGTACCGATTATAAAATTCACATCCATAACAAAGAAACCAACGTTTCGGGTATTTTACTAAAACGGCTGTTTGTTTTTGAATAAACAACCTTTTTAGTAAAATGCAAGACGAAATAAGTAAAACATGTCATACAAGCCCTCTCCTATAACATTTCTCATTATGCAACCGGAAAATGTTTCATTTCGCTACACGTGCATCCACGGTAATCATACTCGTACGTAGTCTACCTGTAGCGAGATTTAAGATCACATTGAGGCATATTCCGATACATTCATTCGATATAGATAGTTGCAATTCTGTAAACTTCAAATCTTCGGCTATAGAAAATTAAAAATAATTCAGCGATATCAGGACACCAAGACACATATGAAAAACTAATCTTAATTTATTAAGTAAAAAATTTATCCCCTTTTTACGAAATTTCTGCAGACGAACGAAACGTCTTTGCATAAAGTCTAATCTTTTTCTTTGTAACTGAATATACATAACTTTACTTTTCAGGAGGGTACCAAACTTATGAACGCAGAACGCCTCGATGATGCTCTCACAGTAATGTGTGATGCAATAAATACGTACCATGAAGTTGCGCGCGCGCCACACAAGGAAACCCAACTAGCTCAGGAGTCGCTCAGAACATGCTTTGCATTTTACGGTAATGTACATAAAGTACAAAGTGGAACTAGCGATGAACTAACTAAGAAGGTAGCAGAGACCAAGATTACTTAGAATACCTCTCAGTGTAACACTGTTGTTGAGTTTGTTGAATTAAATAAAAATACTATATTCAATGACTGTACATTTAATTTTATTAAGCAATTTAGATAAATAAAAAAAGAAAATATACCAGTACTAGGACTGATTAAATTAGTAGAAATTATTTAACTTGATCCTTTCGCTAAAGCTACCATATTAAGCAAATCAAAGGCAAAAACTCCAACTCTGTCGATCTTCATCACTATAACTACTAATATCGAAGCAATATTGAATATAAACAACGCACTCGTAACTTTAAACTGCATTATAATATCACATCAAAATGTAATCACAAGATCACATGCTGAGTATAAAACATTACAAGAGTCCAAACGTAAAGCTGATTCTGAAATATTTGATGTTAATGTAATAAATCATAATCACCACGACCTAACTGCCAATATTAACTAGTAGAAGGTTGATATATAATTATAGTATAAGTAAAGTAAAATATAAACGTGTTATTATAAAATCTAGGGTTCACACTGATTGAATCAATCATCATCGAAAAAAGTCTTGCAAGCGCATTCCTGTGGGTCAGTATCGCCATCACCCTCGCCGGTGCTGGATACTGTCCGTCTTAAAGACTGGACCTGCGTCTGAAGACCAAAGACACGCAGCTGCGCCTGCTCAAAGTTCTCATTGAGTCGTTGTATCTGGCACTGCATGCGACATTGAATCTAGAACAATTGTTAATGAGGTTTTCATATGAAACACTTGACATTCTCACACATGGTTCCTTATATATAAATGCAACATAACAGCAATCTCTCCCGGATTATGGTAATTGAACGACCATTGAAAAACTAAAAATTGACTTTATAACAATAATATCCGTCAAAATTGTAAATTTATACACAGTTTATTTTTTTCGGCCAGTTTTGAACTTACGATCTTGATAGATTCAAACTTAGAGCATAACGATCTAACTCCAGATGTACTATATTATATAGGTACTAATTACAATTAAATACAAAAAGACAATTCTTGCTAAACTAAATTGTACACTTGCTTATTCCTTCACAAATAAAATATTAAATAAATTAAACCAAATACGAATTATTGGGCTAACTTGACATTATCTGTAATAGTTTTCCTCAATTAAACAAAGTTACAAAACACCCACATAGTTTAAAATAAATTTGTAGGATTTCATTTCTATTAAAATTGTTAGGTTAGGTTTAACTGTCCGTCTAATTATTTAAATAGCGCTAACAACTGTAACATATTAGGAATGTATTAATTAGTAACCGTAATTTATAATTAAACTGACCCATTTTTGTTTGTATTCCGAACAGAATTAATTAAAATAATTACAAATATTTGCATGCCGGTGTTAGGCAACAAGCAAATATTTGAGAGAGAGATGTCTGTTTACACTTGAAGGTAATATAATTAATGATGAACCTGCATTCATTGTATGTAGTAAGAAACTGGTTTTCGAGATACAGGTTTCCCCCATTTAGATTGCAAGATCTAAATGTATAACATACAGACGTGTATGTTAAAAAATAATTTCACTATTGTGAATAAATATTTATTATGCAAGTATCATTACTTGAATAATAAATATTCACAATAGATAAGAATCATTTCTTAACGAGTAATTTCATTGCACAATATGCACTCTACTGCTGATACGCAATTTAAAAAGCAAGCTGGTTATCAGCTGAAATAAATGAAGTTTTTCGATTTTTTATAGTTTACTCTAAATGTTGCCATTCCAGAGGTTTGTTGTGTAATTTCATTGTCTAATCTATACTCTGCAATCGACACACAGCTTCAAAAGCAATCTGTTTAGCGACAGAAATAGCTTAGGTTGACTTACCCATCGGCTCTTTCTACAGTTTACCTCTGTTTATTCATGGTTGTCAACAACTTATTTGCCATTCCATATACATAAAAAAGGGATACTTTTTTTAATTTAAATAAGCGAAATAATCTTTGGGGGAGGCCTATGTCCAGCAGTGGACGTCTTCCGGGCTGCGATGATGATGATGATGAAGCGAAATAATCTTACTTCTTCACGCTCTTTCTCTGCAATTTTTACTTGAGCCCGACTGACAGCGAGTTGTCGTTCTAATTCTGCTATAGTTGTTTGCATACATCTGAAACAAAATATAAATGTGAATATAACTATAATATATATTTAAATAACAAATATCTGTATTTTAATTATATTAATTACATATATTTAAGGAGTCATTTTTAAATTACTTCAATAAGAACCTAATATCTTTTGTAGGTGACCCAATTTTTATGATTATTTGTATCTATGAAAGCAGATGTTCTTCATGTGATCTTATTAACAATGACCTAGATCAGACTGTATTATTATCACATTTCAAAATTGGCGAATAAATTCGGGAATAAACCAAAATAACCAGAGTAATAGCAATATTTTATTGAAACAAAAATATAATTTTAGTTTTTGCGTAAAAGCGTAACAAATATCCATCCGTACAAACTCATAAACTTTAAAATATTATTAAAAATTATTTAATAATATTACTTAATACTATTAATAAAATTATTATTAATAGTATTAAGTATTATTCTAATAAAGTTAAGTTTTAATAAATACTCTATAAAATAGTTTTTTTTTAATTCTACACCATATTCGTATTCAGGAGTCAATAAGAATGCAAGTAAACTGGCTTGTGCTCTTTTCAAACAAATGTTCTACAACTTTACACGTTTGTGATTCTGTTTGAATACAAACTACCATATAGAACGAAGTCAATCGACATACTAGGTGTTTGCCGTGACTTCGTCTGTGTTTGAGACAATATTATGGCCTATATCCGTGATAGAATCTGTATTCACGTGTATCTGTAATCTGTATTCACAGATTTCATTAAGATCAGCCGATCAACTATTTAATCATAAAAGTCTATTCGGAATAAATTAAGTAGAATGTTATTTTAATAACACCCTAAATATTATATATTACATTTATAATCACATTAAAATTTAACAATTTAGACCTAATAAAACCTAAATTCAGTACTAAAACAACAATATATTCAAATGAAATTAATGTAAAATACAATTCGAAGATATATCTAAATTAAACACGACCAAAATAACATTGGAATTCATTAAATGAATATTAGGATATTATAACACTTCACAAATAAATGCATGCAATATTCCCAATTTAATTAATTCTGCAGCACACAAACAATTCATTAGCATTAATTATTAATATGGGTATTTGAGCAGCTTACTACTTCACACCTCGCCACAGGTAATGTTACCAATGACAATTAATGAATCTATAGCTCAGCGTCGCACCAAATTTCGAATTGCAAATGAGAACGGACCAATGCCAAGCAAGAATTCGATTCGATCAAGTATTTGAAAACGGTATTTGATTCGGACTTGATTATTGTCAAGTATTTATTAAGCAAAGACGACTTGGGAAATGGCAAAGTTATTATTGGAAAAATTCAGTTAATACACCTGAATATTTTCAAACTGAAATTTAAATCTGTCAATAAATTAATGTCGAAATTCCAACTCTGCAGTCATGGGGAAAAAATATTAGGTATTCATATTCCAATATAACTTATTTACTTTACTAAATAAATAAATTTTAATGTCACATTTCTCTTCAGATTTGAATCGAAAATTTTATTGATGTTTTATGGTTTATAAATGGACAGAAAATATTTATTTGGTGTTCAAATTAAATGAATAACATGAAAAACCTGCGATTTCTTTTGCTATAAAATATAGTCGTATAACATCATTAATATATCGGACAGGTTTTTTGAACTATTAATCTACACATCAAATTTCACTGTTACTTTTAGCCGTTGAGTACTTAAAAAATAACAAAGAAACTAACAGACAGATGCTCTTCAAAATTTGTAATGTACATATTTAAACATGCTATGGTGTATTATTTATTATATATTATTATTTCTGTATACAGAAATCGAAATCTTACTTCAACGTAAATCTTCAAGTAGCCCCAACCTAGAAATGCTAAAGAGTAGAAAAAGTAAATACATACTTGCGCATGGTATCAGTACGTTCGTTGGACCTTTGCAGTGCTCTCGATGCTTCATCCCTGGCGCGGTCCAGTTCTCCTCCAAGTTGAGCACACTCATGCATCTTCTCCTGCAGTCGCTTTTCATTCGCCAACACTGATTCTTCCATACGTATTACGTTGGATCTGCAAAATAATAGATATGAATAGCTTTAATCAGCTTTATACATTATTTAATAATATTTCAGAATAATTCACAAAACGGTATTTAGTCTCAAGCTATGCAGAGCTTGTCTTACAAGTGATATCTATATACATATTTTTTAGTAAATACATAAAAAGGACTACATTATTTGTAAAATCACAATGCAATTTAGATCCAACTAAAATTTGAAAATACATTTTATTGCTTCTCAGAAATCTATACAATCATAACGTCCTTAATCTTGTTTATTTTTAATTATGGTAAATTAAGTTTAATTATATGTACATTTTATTTGCTCTTTTTTCCTTTGTTGTTTATATTATATTTTATATTGTATTTTTTACATTGCACTGAATAAAATATTTTTCTTTCTTTCTAATCTTACACCATTTTACAGTGTTAGCTTACCCTTGAGTGTTAAGTCAATTGTATGCTTTACATTCCTCTTCTTATTAAACATAAAATAATTTTGTAAAATTACTCACTTAAGCCTTTCTATCTCACTCTTGAGTGTTATATTTGTTTCTGTCAATTGAGAAATCCTTTGCTGTAACAATGCTAACTGCTTTTCATCGCCTGTTCTCTCCGGTGGCTTCTCTGGAGGTTTCATACTATTATGAAGCAGAACATGGACCTAAAATGGTGTCAATTAGATATATCATAGTATGTCTATTATTAATAATAAAAATATAACTGTATTACAGTTGGATATAATATCAAAAATATTGCGATTAGGAATCGTACGATACTTCGTACGATTCGTAATCGCGATAGTCACCACAAGAATCGATAATAATGTCAACCTTCAAAATAAGAAAATTAAATATTATACAAAAATAATAGAATTAACAATATCAATTTATTAACAGCTAATAATTAACTACGGATTGAAAAAAAAATTTGTATGAATAATAATAGAAATTTCTTGTCCATTACTGGAATGGAATGGAATTTCTATCTAAATTCAAAATGCACTTGACCTTTTCCCTTGCACAATTTAGTTCTCTAGCCAACTGCTCAGCATTATGCTCGGCGATAGCCTGGGCCTGTTGAGCGTCTTTTAATCTCAATTGTGTAGCTTTAAGAAGGTCTGGAATTGGCGCCAACTCCTGTAGTTTCTCTTGGAACTTCAACTGTAAAAACCAAATAAAGTGTATTATATATATTTCGATTTAAGATAAAAATATAGACAATAAATATCATCGGAATTTATGCCAGAGCCAAAACTATAAACCAAATTTAATTTCGTTCCACTGACTTACTTTGACTCGTTGTATTTCCAGATTTATTTGTTCGCTTATACGTGTATTGTCCATGTCCATCATATCCATTTGACGACGTTGTTCTTCTACCAGCTGTTGTGCTTGCATGTACTAAAAGAATTTTCATAAAGCTAAATTTATTTCTTTATGATAATTTGTCACTATATTTCATACATCATGTACTAATTATAAATTATACTGTAGCTTAGGCAGAATATTTTCCTCTGCCAGTCATCTCCATTTGCCCTCATCTAAATATGTATTTATTTTAATAGAACAAACCTTGATCCTATAATCCTGTAGTTGTTCATTCTGTTCTTTCATTAAAATCCTCAACTCCTCGATTTCTTCTTTTGCCTCCCTGTAGCACTGCTTCAATGACCTCACATTGACCTCTTGCTCAAATGCCTGTTCCTTTGTCCCCATTAACATATTTGTATGTGTAGCCAGGCCTTCGAACTTCATTTCTAATTCCCTTAATTTATTCTGAGCCTCGCGATGTTGACAGCGTTCTTTCTCCAATTCTTCTTTCTTCCTTAACAGGTCGGCTCGTAGCATTGCACACTATGTTATATAATCTTTTTGGATTTACTTGTATAAAAGATATGCTACTACTTATTTATAATAACCTAAAATTCATTAAGCTATTTACAGTAAATAAGTTGACACCCCAGCTAATGCAAAGTGGCTTCTACTACTGCCAGATTCTATAAACATGAACAGCACTATGGATATCCCATAATTGTGGCACCAGTAGTAACTCTCATTCGTTGTTTTTCTCAAGAACTACCTCAACTGTGTCATGCCTCCAAAACCTCCAATGAAAAAAAAGCCTTCAAAGCAAGCTGCTTATTACCAATAATAAAAAGAAACGAAGACCAGTAAAAAAACAGCATCTTATTTTAATTTCAATGTTTTAGTTTTTATAAACAAGATTAATATTAATAATTAACATGGTTCTATAAAAGTTCAACAGATTACCTCCGTAACTTTAGTTTTGAAGTCCTCCTCCGTCTGACGCAGCTGAATCGTTAACTTTTGCACTTCTTTTTCCGCTGGTGTCTATAAAATATTTATTACCCTCCATATATTCCAGCATGATCAGTTGTAATAAAACATTGGTTGTATTACAGATTAATTTATAATACTGGTATTGGAAATTCAAATTAATAATGCAACTGGAACTGAATATTATTTGCAGCTTGTAATTATTTAGCCAGAGGAAATGACAGAATATAATTACCGGTGGTGCATTGGGGTTGCAAGGGGCCGGGCAGGGGGGACAGACGCCGCACTGAAACATTTGTCAAAATACAAAGGGCTTAGGTTTATTAGTTCCATTGAAATCTGGACATTGAAATGATCCGGATTGATGAATTCGTTTGGCTTTAGATTTGCCGAGATATCATGTTTTGAACGTATTCTCATGTATATGTACGTACAATAATAAAAACAAGTATATTCCTCTGTGATATATATAATAACATTCTAACGTACGTATTAAGACGTCTAGACATATAATAGCAATGATCTTTATAAAAACATCGTGTTCGTTTGAAATTAAATTTAAATAGGCAATATTAATGCAGACTGTAGTGTTGCTTGTTTATGATTGCATGCAAAACAACATTGTAGAGTTCTTATAAGAGAAATAACATTAGAAACCTATTAGGATTGAATCTTGTTGAATGCTGGATGTAAAGTCAAACAACTTGCGGTAATTTACTTGCCAAACTATAATATAAATGTACTTGCTCTGTCGACTCTATGAAATGTGGTTAGCTCGAGTAAGTCGTGCTTCGAGACATATGCGAGCGTCGAGCTTTATTAGCGCATGCCGTTAGCTATATCCCCCTATACTGCTCATATAAATTCTAATCTGGGATATATTTTGTCTATGTTATAGAGACACTAATAAACTCGTATTTAAAGAGATTTTAAGTATATACTTTTCGTGAAAAATGGCAAGAGCTCAACTGACAATGAGCACCTATGAAATTATATGTGAACGAATTTTATACATTTAATTTTCATAGTGTCATGGAATCATCAGGTTCACACTCTGGTAGAAAAATTAATCCGACTAATTAACAAATATAGATTTCTATGATATATTTTTGTATATTATTATTTACATTTATTATGATTCTATTTAACATCCATACATATATAATAATGTTATAATTATAATAATAATTCAATAATGCAATCTAGTTGCAAGTTGAGCACAGCTTAAATTATGGATACTGGACAACTGATATAAATATATAAACATTTTTTTTTCTATAATAATAATGTAATAATAATAATGTTTATTGAACTAATATTTAGTACAGCCTTGACAATACATAATATCTATACATAATATATATAGAAAATACCCTTACCACTAACCAACAATCATATAATACTAATCAATACAAATGTTTCCATCATGCGAAGAATCGAAACCCACGACCATCGAAATTAAAGCAGTGTGGTAAACCGCTACACCACCGAGGCCGGTACTTGGTAATGCCGTAATTGTATTGTTATTAATATAGGCCGTACTCTCGACGTTGCATATGACGTAGTCGGATAACTTAAACAAGTTACGGCTGCTAACGTCCAAACTTGTGACAGTGCGGTACTAATAGATGAGTACGAAGTTCTGTGTAATATGTCGTTACACTCAGTAACGACTGTCTCATCCATCACACTAACAAACGGGTACGACTTATTAAGACTGATACAGTCCGTATACTTATTCCGATATACAGTATCAGAATTGGATTCAAGATATGATAATGTGCTGTTTCACACCTTTTCGTACCTCATCATCATCTGCTTCCTTATCCCATTTATTTGAGGTCACGTAAATCTACAATGATTATTTAAAAGAGCAACACACAAGTTTCTTGGTCGTTCTTCTTGTGATGAGACAGCTTTCCGAATGAGCGGTAGATTAATAAAATTGTTGTGACAATTGAAAAGTACTTAAATTAAGTTTATTTGAAATTTTTTTTATATTCTGTTCTATTCTTTCGTACATCATCATCATCTGCTTCTTCCTTATCGCATTTATTTGGAACCGGCGTAAAATGTTTTTTTATTCCATATTTCCCCTTCGCAGTCACTCGTCATTTACTCCCTTTCTTACCATATCATCTTTCACACTTCCATCCATTTCTTTTTCTGCCTTCCTCTGCCCTTATAACCAACCACATTCATATGTAACACCTACATTAAAATATTATCTTCCTTCCTTTACACCTTTCCGTACATATCCAATAAAAAATTGTTTAAATTTTATAATCATTATATAAAGGAACCAACATTGTTCATAATTCGATTTATTCTTGATCACAAAATTCAAAAGCACTGTATAAAAGTAAATTGAATTTACACCTATATTATAATTAGATTCGATTAGATCAAATCGATTAGTAATGGGTAATGAATTCACATTATTGGGTTTTTAATAAAATAATAACAAATACTCAGCATTACATTACTATCAGTACACAGTGCTGAGTTTACAGTAATTGTATAATTAGCATCAAAGTTAATACTAATCATATATCCACTATTCAGCATACCTACTATTGTCGGCCTCGGTAGTCTTCATGTTTATCATACCACTTTACTTCTTATTACATAGTGTCGCGGGTTCGATTTCTCGCAATGTTTTTTTGTAATTGTCTGTACGTTTTCTATGTATATAACACATTATTAAAAATGTACTTAAGTATCTATATCAATTGTCTAAGTATTCGTAACACAAGCTCTGTTCAGCTTGAGAGTGGATTCCTCTGTGTTAATAGTCCTAGGGTTATTATATTTATTACTAACGGTCCCAGCAACCTGATAAAATTGCGAAAATTTGTTAATTAAAATCACTATTAAAAAATGGCGGTTTGATGATAAAAGGTTGATATATTAGGGTTGTGTATAGTTTTAAGGTCACATTATAAAAAATTTAGAAGAAAAAATTTTGTCCCAAATATAAAACAAATGTTAGAGGTGGAATCAACCCTTATCACTAAGGGGTGTGAAAATTAGTATAAATCTAAATATGCTTACATTTCATAAAAATCGGTCAAGACGTTTCGGAGTATAGTAACTAACATTGTGATACGAGAATTTTATATACGTATATGATTATTCTATAACGCCTGTATATTTTGTCAATAGTGAGTGCATTCACAAAAAAGTATTAATCTACACTATTCCAACAATGCGTGTGCATTCACTGTTGAAAAGACTAACAGCCAACGTTTTGTCAAGCCCTCTCGGCTAAAACGTTTCAATTCCGAACTGCCAATACACGTGACATATCAAAAGCGTTTGTATATGCCTTTATGAATGAAAACATTTGATTTGATATCCATTCGGATAGGCCTTTTGCTTTGGGAGAATTGTCAAAGACAGCCTTTACATGCCGCTGGTCAGATATTCTCCTACTAATGTATTACGAACTAATTCACATTCACATTGGACTAGGTAAATGGGAGGACGGTTGCGTATGACAGCCGTCTGTATATGAAACCTACCATAGAAATTGCACTCTTTGTGTTCTTATTATAATATAAGAGCAAGTAATGGGACAAGCTCGCACAATGGACATCAGATTACATTCTGTGTTCCTATTACTCCCCCTTTAACAATACGTTTACCGACTATACGCAGATATAATCACGCTACGTTCTTGTGAGCAAATAAAGAATTGTAAGTTATCTGTATTTGATATTAACTAATAATATCATCTGCCGCGGGTAGTCGCGGCAGATGTCGCATTCAAAAATACAATATAGTATAATTAAACTCGTACTATACTATACTATAATATACAATATCTATTAAATGTATTGCGTCATACTTTAAGTATCGTGATGCAATCTTTATAAGTAAAGACACGTTAATTGAATTTTTAAAAAATCGTCGGTTAAATAGAAAAATTACACAATACAATTTTTTTTACAAGACAAGTATTTAAGTTTCAAGTATTCAATTTAAAGTTTTTAAACTTATTTAAATTATTATTTTTTCCTTTAAAGTTTTAACATAAATTTACACAGAAGTATTATATATCATCAAAAGTATTTAGATAATTATTAAGACGGCGATTAATGATTAAAGGATGATTCTAGCTTCTAATTTTGAAAAATATCATTTTTCTATTTAACATAATAATTTCAACGAAATATTAATTTTTATCAGTATTTAAATGTGTTTTTGCTATTGACAAAAAATTATTCAATGTGTAGAAGTAATATTATTATCTAGAATTATTACTATAAATATTATTTTATTTTATCACAAAAATATAATAATAATCTCCTACTAAAGTTTCTCTTCTCTTGTACAGTCATTCAGATCTGCACAAGTATTAGAAATATATCGGTACCAAAGGTGATCTAAACTCATGTCCCAGGTCAATTAGCTCTCATAACAAGCTGGCAAAAATCTTCGAAATTGTACACGTACCTCAATTTAATAAATTTTTACCCATAAAATAAAACGTAAAGTGAATAAAACATTATGTATACTTTGCTCACGCCGTGACTCGACATGAATTTACAAGTAGATTCGATTTATCATACTTCGTTTATGTAGGTACACATTCAGACTGCGCGTATTCAGATTTTGAAATTCATCGTACACTAGTCCCTCAATGTGCATGTCACAATATGAAAAAAACAAATACTATGGAATAATTACTTAAAAATTATTCTCAATACAAATTAAAAAGTTAATATAGAAGAAGTTTCAAATATATATTGAACATATATTACATTTAATTCCATCCACTCACAATCCAATGTTTCGTTGATTGTCTAAGGAAGGTTCTTTTACATAATTAACTACTTCACCTCAAGCCTTTTAACACCTGTTTCATTGCTTTTCTTTTTCTATACCGCAATTGAATTTCCCATTGATAGCCTAATGAGAATTTTTATTGTGCGATTCAAACGTTAGGGCACGCTCGCTACCTCTGGTGTACTTTTTAAATAATGATTCGCATACTCGTGTATTGGAAACGGTCTATTTGTTTTCAAAATTGACACACAATGCAATCGTGGCGAGACTTTATAAAATGTTCTGTAGATTGGTAGTGGACGGCGGAACGGGGGACGGTGAGGGAGGTGTTCAGGGAATTCAATTCGCAAACAGTTACAGTATGCTGCTGAAGTTTGTTTACGAAATCGATTGCTTTGTACGTACAGGTAATGAGTTTTATTAATGAGCAATTCCAGAGTTCTTTCTATTGTATTAGAAAATCATTTGTATTTTATATTTGTATAAAGAGTTGGTGTTCAATTTTTTTTCGGACTACTCTAATGATTTTGGCCTTTACTGGCCTTTACAGCTTCACCAGACAATAGGGGGCGAATGAAGATGCACTCCAAACCAAAGGAAGGATTTATGAAGCAGCTAAAGGCCAACTCCTACCTGACGGATACGACTTTAGTCTGAGGGCACCACTAGGGTTTCGAACCTTGGCTCAGGCCGTAATTTCGATCTCCGTTTGTATTGGACGGGGGATCCATCGAAGGAGTCACAATTTTAATGTGTGCATTCGTATATATACGAATCACTCTACAGAAATTTAATAGCGTGTTTGAGAACACCACCTAATTATAGTAGTTTGGTGGTTGCGAACAACACCTTTACAAACCTAATGTAAACTATAACTGACAGAGTATGTCATATTGTGAAAACTCTAATTAGTGTTCTCTAGTTGATGTTGGAAACAGTATAAGCTTATACTAGTTAATACTAATTGGCATATACAGTTGAAATCTAAACTGAAAATGTACATATTTTAGTTATAAAATAGGAATTAAAGGAAATAATATGTTTAATACATAACAATACATTATATTAAGCTATTTTATAGCTTTGGGACATAAATTTCTACGAGAAACTGTTAGGAAAATTGAAAGATTATTATATTTTCTACTAAGGCAACCTAACAAGCAGAAAATAAAAAAATAATAAAAGGCATCCGAGACAGTAGAGGATATTAAGTGATACTTTTTCGCGATCGTGGATGCTTCGACATAAAAATTAATTTAATTTTTTTGCTCTAAAATATCACTTGGTAATAAGTAGGGCCTTAATTACGTAACGTTTTTTGTTTAGGTAACGTTTGTTTACTAAGTTTAAAATCCATAATTTGCAATATGTAGGAACTTTACAGTTGGGTATCGTACAACTTAGCTTGCATCTGCGAAATTCATATAGTTATAATAAAAAATATAATTGACTGCGATAACTACTTGTAATTAATCTGGTACTGAGTTACACATTTATAAAGTATCATAGTCAATGATGTTGTCTGTCACAATCTTTATTAGACACTAACAATTCTATATACAATAAATAATAAATTTGTATAGAAAATACTATATATGAACTATAAAAGTATGTGGCCAGTACGTCACCAATAATCCACATGTAGAAATCATATCATATTTATTTTAATTTGGAACCATTGTTATACTCGCCTAATTAAACAACCAGTTAGTAAAATGACTAGCATGACTTACGAACCAGAAAGGTTGAGGATTTGAAAATTATACCTTTATCAATTTATTTTCGTAACTCTGTGGTTGGAAATACCGGAGACAAACTACAATATTGACAGTTGTTATTGTTTCTGAATACAATATTATATTATTATAGATTACACTTACAGCTCTGCTCATTGGAGGTACGGGGGGACCGCCAGACTGTAATGGAAATATTCTTCTAATTACACCAATAACAGATCATTATAATCGCTCAAAAGTGTCCCACAATTTTCTTCAAATACGAGAAACATTTAGCCTATTATTATCATGTTTATTATAAGGCTTGGATCGTGTTTTATTATAAATTTTCTCTCTCCCGTAAACGTATTTCGCTTTGTTCCACTGCAATTATTTCAATTTATCTCGTCATAAAAAGCTGCCTCGAATATCAAATAATATTACAATATTTGCTAAATTTTTAAGGCAATCCTGATTTTTGTGCTTAGCAACATATTTACAGATTCATTTATATAGACAGCAATATTAAAATATAAATGTATGAGTGAAATAGGCAATTAATTAAAAATTACTTTGGTAATATCCATGAAAACATAAAAGATATCACTACCAATAAAATAAGCGGATTAAATTTCGAAAGCAATTTCTTTCTGAATTTCTCATGAATTATTGAGTTCTGTACCTAAATCACGTTAGTTTATTCCTAATTCAGCTATTAACTCACCGGTTGCTCGAAACAGGTGTTCTGTCCCCCACCACCACGGCACGAGCTGCCGGCAGCTCCTTTTACAGCATCCATTTCGGTTTTAATATGCCGCACTTCCAATTCCAAACCACCCAGCTGTCTCTCCTATATCATATTAAGATACATCAAATCGAAAACCCTTCGTGTATGTATGTCTAATATAGAATCTTACTCAAATTTAGCGACGTTTCGATATGCAGTTTCGAGTCAGGAATTCACAATTGCATCATGTACAAATAATTCTTTGATCAGATCAATTCACGCTATGTGAATTGTCCTAGGTATTACACCGTAGCTAAGCAGAGCTTGTGTTAATTGATAATTGACAAAAATACTGAGACATTTTTTTTGTATATGCATTCCATAATATATAAAACACCCAAACCGATACAAACAATCATACTCATGAATACAATGTACTAAACTGCCACGATCATTGTAGCCGTAATACTTCATTGTTGCTGATTTGTACGGATGCAATCGTAAAAATGAAACTTTTTAAAGTTTCAAGTAAATCAATCATCTACTTTCCAATTCTGTATCGCTGTTTGTTCTTCCAGCTTCTCCATTCACCGCTAGTTTACACGGGTGACAGGGCGTCTGATAGCTATGAAACTCTTATATTTGTTCTTTAAACTCTTAATTTTATAGGAGCTGAGATGAAGTAAATAATTAAAATCTGATAAATATCAAAAAGTTTATATTTACCATCACCAAAATCAGTAAATAAAAGGAGTTCAATTTTGCATCGACTTATTAGAAACTACGGGCATTTAGATATGCCAAGATCGTAAATTATCAATTACAGTACAGAGACAGTGTGTTAGTCCTCCAGAATGTCAATGTATAACAAGACAACACATGTTCGTCATGCTGTTTATGTGTGTATATAGCTGACACTTGCTACATACTGATAATCAGCCAGCTTGTTTACCAGTCACATCAAAAGACTAGGCCTTGATGTATATAGCTACACCTTATAAAATTAAAATCTCACTTACCAGTTCTAATGTAGACAATTTGTAATTTTCTAACTTCTCGACTAAACCCTGAGTTTGCTTCACAGCTGTCGTTTCTTTCTTTAATATACAAAAGTATTCATTTATCTAAATCTAAACTATATCTCTATCTATAAATAGTATAAGCAAATATGTTTATTTACTTCAGTAATAAAAGAAAGTCATTAACCAGAGCAGACCTGTCCCTACTTAGCGACTATTGTATATTGTTTAATAATTTGATGAATTCAACAGTTTAACAGCGATTTATTCTGAGAAATAACACGTAACAACTGTATACTGTAAATTTATATGTTTCTTAATGAACTTAACATTCAGCACTTCTGACTATCAAGTTTGTAACGTCCAGGTATGCGAGGCTGCATTGTTTTGCAGATATCTCAGGTTTATTTCTCAGTACAGTCAAATGTGTTTGTATGTGTTTTGTGTAGGAACTTTAGTAAATTAAGTCTCGCCTTCGGCCAGTCTCTCAACAAAGTATACCATTTTCAAATTAACAATGCCTCGGTATTCAATCTTTGAAGTTGCCTGGTAGCAGAACAAAGCAATTTGATGTTTCGAAGCAATTCTGTGGTAATGCAACTAGTATCCCACCTCAACTTAGCGGCACAGATGTACAACGTATAATGGTATACACACTTTATACCTATAAACTGTAAAGAGGTTTTACTTTTTTCTATTTATATTTGGAATTCAGAAAATTGATAAAGTAGGTACACTTTGACCTTCAAATTTAAAGCGCATGCTATGTATTGCATTTTATTATTTTATATAGATACTGTTCAAAATTTCTATAGTAAAGAGGTTTTACGTCTTTCATAATTTTCATTAAATATAAAATTAAGTTCTTGAAACGCTAATGAAAACCTTACAATTTAAACGACAGATATGTATATACATATATGAATACGTTAAACTATGTTCTGAAATTTGACGTTCCAATATCGACGTTCTACCCTATGTGAGTTGCCTTTGACGGTCAATTCAGATAACTAGCCGATGAAGCCAATAAACCACATGACGAGGATGCAAGAGATAAGAAAATTGGATTAAATTCATGCACCGAGCGGATGCCGGCATGATAACGTTGGCCCAATATCGCTCGCCAAATCATTTATTCGTTATTGGCTTAATATCCGGGGCTCATCCGTCGTACTAGTGAACTAGTGCCCCTTTTAGATACTGACCAGCTCTGACCAATACACTTATGTAATAACAACTGTACTGAAATCACATAAAAGCTGTGACTTTGACCGTATTTAATACTTTTTAAACAATGTTCACATTTTATTTATATGTTATCATAGCAAAAAAAGAATACTAGAATGTTTCCGTTAATGTTTACTTGTGGGGACTGGTCTGTTCTAATAACTAACTAATTTACTCTTATTCAGTTAAGCAACCAGTTGGTTGTGTGTCTAATACTTAGACTGACAAATATATAAAAGTAAAGTTCTCAAAAGTGCTTAATTTAAGTTTTTCTGAGTAATAAATTTTCTCTTCTAATTTCAAAAATAACCAAGCATCTCGAATCTGTACTTCACTGACATATTCTGGTCTACAAAATACTCTAATAGAGTGATGAGAATGCTGTGGCTTCGTAGTATAAAACTACCCTCCAAGTTACACACCAAAAGGTCGTGAGGAGATTTTTGTTTTCACAAAAATCTTTTAATTATAATTTACATTATATATATAACAAATTAAGCATTTATTTCAAATACGGCGTTAGCTTAGCTCTCTACTACATTGAATTTAAATATACTACGTCGTCTACTTTTAATATAAATGCACTACGTCGATAACTGCCAATGACTCCGACTACCCCATCTGACATAACTTTTGTAAGGGTAATGTTATTATTCTTGTCACCTATATATATACCTGAGTGCCGGAACAGTCTTCAATTTCTTGTTTGTTGGGGGTTTCTTGGTT
This sequence comes from Achroia grisella, assembly GCF_030625045.1. Lineage (NCBI taxonomy): Eukaryota > Metazoa > Arthropoda > Insecta > Lepidoptera > Pyralidae > Achroia > Achroia grisella. The sequence continues at coordinate 1,210,940 of NW_026712977.1, read as the reverse complement.
CATCTCAGCTGCATCGCCCTAATAACCAAAAAGCAACCGTACTAAGACATCTGTTTATTATACTCGTTCTTTTATGTAATTCAATAATAATTTATGTGATTAAAGTCAAATAAGCTGACGACTACCCTGATGGTAAGTAACTATCACCAATATACATCGACAGTACTGTGGACATTATGTTATCATGTAATACCCATGATACCACTCATTAATAGCTATTCCATATAACTTACAATGTATTACTCTTATTCTATTATTTCACTTCAACCCAAAACCCTACATAAGATACACATCTTACAAATCAATTAATGTGGTTTAATTACATGACTATTCTACCTGAATTTTGGCTTAGTATAACGTTTACCTCTATTAACTAATCCTAGAGAGCACAAAGTAAGTTTGAAATCAAGATTCAAGGACCAGAGCATCATATGACCGTCGTAAGAACTCCTAATGTCATCGGTGAGAGCTAAGATGTCAGGTGTATCCTGTATTTTCACTGATTCATCTTTTAAAGCGGAACACAGCTTGGGAAGCAAGCAGCTTGGCAGCGCACATTGATAAGACATACGAGTAACTCAGACTGCAACAAATCCACCGCGATAAATTCAACTACTGTATCCTTAAATAATTATTTATATCGCGAGATATATGTAATAATGTTTATTTGGTTCTCGCATTTCTCACAATACGGATCCCAATTCCCACATGTTATTTGATGGTATTATGAATAAAATAGCAATTTCACGGTAGCCCTATTATCCTATTAAAATATTACAGTCATTAGTTAAATTGGCTGTGATCTCAGAAGTTTCAAGAGATTCTTTTACATTATTAAATGTCTGTATATGAAAATGTATTTGAAAAATAAATTAATTCCACCGCTAAACATGTACTAGCTTCTGTCCTCAATTTCATCTGCGTTGTCACCATTCTGTCTCCATATTATATGATACATAAATGGAAAAGTAAAAAAGGTGTTACAATACAAACAGATATACGGTTATAATATTAGTTAAGATAAAAACCATTATTCTGGTTCCGCAGCCACGTAGTTTAAAATTAGTTGCACAAGTTCCTAGCATAATTGCACTCCGCTAGTATAACCTGCAGGTATAAGTTTCAGGGATAATTGTACCCGGAACCAAAGCAAATAATTGATCTAACAATTATGTACAGTAAACTTTAATTGCACCTCCTAACAATACGGATATCTTGTAGTAATCCTACACATATCAAAGAGGTAGATATTTATACAAGAAAAGAATAGATATGGTCAATTTGCAGTATTTATATCGTATTAAAGTAGTATAGTGTATTACTAGATTTTAGGATAAAATCGAATAAACAGATGACATTTCAAAAATAAAATTATATATATGATATCTACTTATCATATTTAAATTACAACATAGCAACTAGAATATTACAATGAAAGCAATTAATTAAATATTTATTTTGTAAGACTAAAAAAATCATCTGCAATGTCAACTTTTTTGTATCGTATTTTAGCTACCTCGGGATTATTTCTCCTCAGTTTCTCGTTCAGTAAACAATTCTCTTTATTCATCAATTTAAGTTCACCTTGCAATCTTTTCACCTGCGCCCGACATGTCTCTAAATTTTGGTCTTTCGTCATCAACTCCTTGTACAATATATACCTGCGACACAAATTAGTACGCACCTTAATTTATCCATTTTGTTTTGTATTTTCCGCTTCGATTATTTCATATTGCAGAAAATTCTAGTAATCAAATCATTCCCAAATTATATTGTCCATTAAAGTTGACAGAAATTGTGGCGTCTTGATTTAGGTTCTTAATTTAAAAGTCAATGAAAACTTCAATATAGGTACCATACTTTTAAAAATACAAATAGATTCCATACAAATTAAAAACAATATGAATAACAAAAAATCATAATGTTAATTACAAGTTATAAGGGAATAGATAGATATTATGGCAGTTTCTACGTATGTCTGTTATTGATTTTGAGGCGATCCAACCGATTTGCCTGAAACTGATTTCATTGGAAATAAGCTGTTGGTGACAAAAACCATGTAGGTATTCCATATATAATTTGTCTACCTCATCATTTGCATCTATTACAGTACCACACGGCGTGTATCTTCATAAAACTCATCACATGCCTAAATTATATTTAAAGAGATTCTTAACTCTATAAAATAGAACTTCATTTATTTAATCATAAAATTAGTTATGATTATTCAGTCGAAACATGTTTGAACATGTGCATTTTATACCTTTTTCGTTCATCACAATTTCATAATGTTTCATTCACATGCATACCAAAATAACACGTGCCAACAAAAATAATAGAAAATTTTTCAATTTACTTCCAAGAGTAGTTTCTCGATACAGAGAATTTGTTTGTGTTTTATATTACCAACAAAACTGAACTGATTTTGGTCTTTTGACGATGGAAACCATGTCAGTATATAGTTATTTTGTAGACAGACTATTATATTCCAGTGCTTCGTTCTCGATATATATATTTACCATGTAGTTTCTTCAAATCACTAGGCAACATAACGCAATTTTAGAGCTAGATTCTAAAGCCTAAAAAAAAAAAAAAAGAAAATTAAACGTTTCACTGTCAACACTTGTCATACTCTATAGACAATAGATTGATACTTGTCATTCTTTACTTTGCGTGGCAACTATTGCGTCATAATTTTTAATTGTTCTTTAATTCTCAGTATTTTTTAATTGAAAACATATAACATTGAGTGTTTTTAGCATGCCGAAACGGAAAAATGAAGACAAAATACAGAAATACAAAAATAAAATACGACGTCTTGAAGAGAAACGTAATAAAGCTCGACGACGCAAATCATCATATTGCGTCTCGGATTCAGAAGAATCTATCCAATATAAACAGACAGGTAAGTTTTATATAGTAAATAATTACAGATATGCAATATCCCAATATACATTACAAAGGTTACGGGTACAAAAACTTGAACATGCAAGTTGCGTCATCCCTAGAAAATATCGTTGAGATATTACAAAGGTCGTCAGTACTAAAAACATGCAAGTTGTGTCATGCCTAGGGAATGTCCGTGAGACATTACAAAGGCTATTTGCACTAAAACTTGAATATAGAAGTTGCGTTAAGCAAGGCGATTATACTTAGTATAGTTACTATGAAAGGTGTCTGTTCTAAAACTGGAACATACATGCTGTATAAACCCTAGGGAGCATCCGAGAGATGTTACGAAGGGTATCACAATAAAAACTTGAACATGCAAGTCAAATTAAGCCTGGGAAGCATCCGTGAGATGTTGCGAAGGCAATGTTTACTAAAAACATAATATACAAGTTTTATTAAAACTGGTAAATTTAAAAAAGGGCTTTTCTAAATGTATTCACGCCTTTCAGATCAATCTGAGGAAAACAATTATACAGAATCTTTAATAGATGCTGTATCTATATGTTCACAAGGGACTAATCTGCCCTCAGATATAGAAAATATGGACCCAAACGTTATACAACAACAACTTCACAGAGATAATCAGATAAACCAACCGGGGGGTCCACTGAACAGTGCACAGGTGAACCAACTTTAAATAGTGATATATTGCAAGCTCTTGGTGATGCAATGGAGGAAAAGCCTCTATTCGGTGAATATATCAATAATTAGTTAGCAAAACGATGGAATAAAATAGCGAAAAATGGGTTAGATAAAGAAGTAAAAGAGTCATTACTGAAGCAGTATTTAATACCTGATAATTGCAAAACTTTGCAAGCTCCTAAGCTCAATCCAGAAATCATGGCCACAATTTCTGATACTGGAAAAAGACGAGATAAGAAAATAGAGGCTGATCAACAACAGTTAGGTCAGGGGATATCAGCTTTGAACAAGGCACTATCCTTGACAATTACCGACACAGGTGATAGTCTAAATGTAATAAAAATATTAAGTGGTGCCTCAAAAATATTAACAGACTTACATTGTCACCTGACATTTAGTAGGAAGAAAATAATCTCAACTTCCTTGGACAAAAAGTTTTTAGAAATTATAAAAGATATAGATAGAGATGAATATCTCTATGGAGAGAATTTATCAGAAAAAATAAACGCCTTGAAAACCCCAAAAAACTGGACAAACAATTAAAAAATCTGACAATATCAAGCCCTCAAACAGAAGAACATTAAATCCTAGCACTTCGGGAAATTTCCGGGGCCTGCCTCGATATGCAGCACCAAAACCCTTCAATCGAGGTGGGCCAAAACGCCTGATGCAACGAAACCTTCCATACAAACAGCAGCATTATACAACAAGGAAATCCAAACAAGAAATGAAACCTCCTGCTCGGAAGTAATGGTATGTCATGGTGGCAGATTATCACATTTTATCCAATGTTGGGAAAAAATCACTGATGATACTACAATCATCCAATACATAAGAGGTTATTCTATACCTTTCACCACTTTACCATTTCAAAACATTATTCCAAGTTCATTTCATTATAATTTTGATATAGAGAAGCAGGATATGAAAATTGCTATTACTAAATTACTTAAATTAGGGGCCATTTCTGTTTGTGAGCCCCATCCAGGTCAATTCATTTCCTCTATTTTTTCTAATTCCTAAACCAAATGGCAGTAAAAGATTTATTTTAAATTTAAAACAGTTAAATAAGTTTGTAGCTACAGCACACTTTAAAATGGAAGATCATAGGACTGCGGCATCCTTGATAAATAAAAATAATTTTTTAGCAAAAATTGACCTTAAAGAATCATATTTGCTTATATCCATAAACCCAGAAGATCGAAAATTCCTTCGCTTTAAATATGATAGATTATATGAATTTAATTCACTACCATATGGCCTCTCCTCCGCTCCCTACATTTTTACAAAAGTCATGAGAGTAGTAGTCACATACTTAAGGAAAAAGGGATATAAGAATATAATCTATCTGGACAATTTACTGTGCCTAGGCACTACTTACCAGTCATGGTTAGAAAATGTTAAACAGACTATTTTTACTCTGGAATGCTTAGGATTTGTTATAAACTATGAAAAAGTTTTTTAGTACCTTCCAAATTTTGCAATTTTTTGGGTTTTATTTATGATACAAGTAGTATGACAATGCAATTACCTTTAGAAAAAACATATCAACTTCAAAAGGTGACAAATAAATTCCTTAACATGTGTAAATGTACAATACGGGAATTTGCCCAACTTATAGGGTTGTTAGTGTCAGCCTGCCCAGCTGTACAGTATGGCTGGTTATACACCAAATATTTAGAACGTCATAAATACCTAGCTTTACTAAAAAATTTTAATAATTATGATTGTATTATGGATTTACACCGAGATACAAGGTTAGATCTTGAACGGTGGGCAAAAAATATATTGCTAGTATCAAAATCAATATTAGTCCGTAATTATGATATTGAATTTTATACTGATGCATCTAGAACGGGCTGGGGCGCGGTCTGTAATAACAGTAAAATTAATGGTGCATGGAAGAAAAATGAATATAAATTTCACATAAATTATCTAGAACTGCTAGCTATTTTTCTGGCATTGAAAACTTTTGTTAAAAACAAACAAGAAATTCAGGTTCTGTTAAGAGTAGATAATAAAACGGCTATTTCTTACATTAATCGTATGGGTGGTATTCAGTACCCACACCTTAATGACTTGGTTAGAAATATTTGGAAATGGTACGAAGAAAGGAAAATATGGCTCTTCGCCTCTTATATAAAATCTTCAGATAATGTAGAAGCAGATATAGAATCTCGAAAAACAAATACAGATATCGAGTGGGAATTAAATTCACGCGTTTTTAAAGAAATAATAAATAAATTTGGTACACCACAGGTGGACCTTTTTGCGTCTAGGGTCAACACTAAATGTCCCTTATATTTATCCTGGAAGCCAGATCCAGATGCATTAAATGTAGATGCATTTACTGTAAATTGGTCAAAGTATTATTTTTATGCCTTTCCACCATTTAGTCTAATTTTAAAATATCTAATGAAAATAAGATATGAAAAAGCCTCAGGAATCATAGTCGTGCCCTACTAGCCATCCCAACCATGGTTCCCCGTTATGCAGGAAATGTTGGTTTCTGATTTATTATATTTTGGGCCAGATAAAGATCTGTTATTGTCGCCTTACAGGAGCTGCCATCCTCTTCACCAGCAACTTATCCTGGTGGGCGGAATCTTATCAGGCAATCTATGATAAGACAAGCTATCCCCACTATCGCTTTAGATACTATGATAGCTTCACTATCAAAACACACACTAAAACAATATGATGTAACCTACAAAATATGGTGGGCTTTCTGTCAAGAAAACCAAATTAACCCTTTGTGTGCCTCAGTACCAAAAATAATACAGTTTTTAACAATTCAGTTTCAGAAAGGCTCTTCTTATGGAACCCTTAATTCTCATAAATCTGCTCTCTCTCTAATAATTGGTTCGCGTATAGGGAGGGATGAGCGTATTAAAAGGTTTTTACAAAACAAATCCTCCAAAACCGAAATACTCTTTTACTTGGGACCCATCTATTGTATTAAATACACTAAGAAAATGGCATCCTTGCATTTCATTACCGTTGGAAATTTTGACGAAAAAATTGGTTACATTACTAGCCTTATGTACAGCACAACGTGTACAAACACTTTCTTTAATAAAGATTAAAAATATATCTTATGTAGAGTCAGGTTTACATATAAATATCAAAGATATAACTAAAACATCTGCGCCAGATCGTTCACAACCGGTATTGGTCTTACCATTCTATACCGAACCTGAGATTTGCCCATCACTTACTTTACAGTTTTACATTAATTGCACCAAAGATATAAGAGGTGATGTTGAAGAACTATTTATAACCATTAAGTCGTTGGATAAAAAATGCGTTGACAAATTCTGGCATTAATACAGATATTTTTACGGGCCACTCTACTCGTCATGCTTCAACATCCATGGCCAAGATGAAGGGTGTGTCTATAGAGGCTATTAGAAATACCGCGGGTTGGACAGAGTCTTCGCAGACATTTGCAAAATTTTATAATAGACCCATTATGCAAAATACTAATATTTTTGCAAATACTGTTTTATCCGCAATGTGAGTGCTAACTATAGTACTTATACAATTTTTAATATAAAAATAAGTGTGTATTAAGGGATAATAATGTGATAATAATTGTAACTTGTTATAATTAAGAACTGTGTAATGAAGAATTTCTTATATGACTGATTAATATGATTAATAATTATGTTTAAAGACTTGATAATGTTAATGTTGAAAATGAGAATTATCCATAATTTAAATTTTTGTAGTAAAAGACTGATTTATACCAAAAATAGAAAGATGTTTTATTACAGCTTATACTATCCAGTTGTAATATTAAGGAAAAAATTAATCACAAACTCACTGAGACTCTAAATATCTACATGGTAAATATATATATCGAGAACGAAGCACTGGAATATAATAAATGATCAAACGAACTTACCTGTGATGTTCGATCATTATTATATGAAGTGCTTCGTTCGAAGATATATACCCACCCAGAGAACATATATAGTAGTAATACACCTGGTTTACTTAATCCCACCCTTTGAGTTTGTGATATAGTCTCTAAAGGAATGACAAGTATCAATCTATTGTCTATAGAGTATGACAAGTGTTGACAGTGAAACGTTTAATTTTCTTTTTTTTTTTTTTAGGCTTTAGAATCTAGCTCTAAAATTGCGTTATGTTGCCTAGTGATTTGAAGAAACTACATGGTAAATATATATATCTTCGAACGAAGCACTTCATATAATAATGATCGAACATCACAGGTAAGTTCGTTTGATCATTTAAAATACACGTCAATATAGATTGGAAATAGCAATTTGGGATGTCATTAAAATTTTATATACAGGACAGGCAGGTAATTTCCTGAACCAAAGAAAAATCGGATCATTACGTGGAATGAAATAAATTATCCAATAAAAAATGATATTTTCTAAAGGAGACAAAACTAAGGCAAGGGTTCGATCTGTTTTAGGTAAAAATAATACCTCTTGACCTCGAGATCTGCGTTGTCTGCTACCAATTTTTCTTGCATATCGTAACTTTCACTCAGCTTGCGTGTCAGGTCAATTTCCTTAAAAAAAAGGATAGCTATTATTGCTGTTTTTATATACTCGTGTAGTACATTATACTAGTTCCAGTTACTTAGTTTGGTATATGATAAAAATAGCTTAAGTATATTGAATTTATCGTATTGATAAATTTTAAGTGTTTCGCCTGATAAGTAAATAAACAGGCAAACAGACAGATCAACGGAAAGACAAACAAACAAATGAATGCATAGACAAATATAAACATAATTAGATAATTTTAAATCTATTTTACTAGTATGAATTTATGCATTATATAGTATCCATAACTCCCACCACGCAATGCTTATAGTTTTACAATCGGAAAAATCCATAAAGGTAGAAACTTACAAAGCAGCATATATGAAGGCTTAAAAATAAAATGCTAGCCTGCGATTTTACAAACGGAGTATTCAGACTTTCTTAGTAAGATCAAAGGAAACACAAGAATCGTTGAAGCGTGTATTTTGCAATGTATTTTGCTACATATGATTCAAAGGTTATTCTTATTCCATTGAATACAGTACTGCGGACGTACAGATTTGCTGCGTGTAGAGGGGCCACATACGACAAGACCTGGCGCCTCCGCGGTAGACCCGCCCGCCAGGAGTACTGTGGGATGATTCATTTTCATTTCGTGGTGCAGAGGAGATTCTACGAAAGAAATATTTGACACGTAAAATTATCTCCAAAGTACATACCATTGACGACCTCGGTGGTCTAGCAGTTTGGCAAACGGCTTTACTTCCGATTGTCGCGGTTCGATTCCTTTACGGCTTTTATCTTACAAAAATGGACACTGGGTTACCCCTAATATATAATACTATAAAAGCATTTGTTATGCTTTCATACCTAAACTGTTGCACCTATTATGATAGACTGGTATAGAAGTTGTCTACTTCATTAGAAATGTTATGGGCTATTTTTTTCAAAACACTGTATCGAAATAGACAATCCATATATATATAAATATACTTATTATTTAAGAGCATTAGAGTATTTGTGTGCGTGTGTGTGCGTGTGTATGTGTGTGTGTGTGTGCGTGTATGTGTGTGTGCGTGTGTGTGTGTGCGTTTGTATTGCAACCACGAATTATTATGTATGATCCGATTTCCTTAAAACAATGCCGATTTGTAGTTTATATCTAATCTAGTTGATAATGCGAATTCGTACCTGTTCGTATATAACTATTTTATTCGTAAACCGATTGGAATAAAACAAACATTGTAGTGAAAATCGGACTCCAATCGGTTAAGCTTTCTCCGAGATTAGCTCGCACAAATGCACGGACAAACTCAATAATTCTAAACTTCTTTATTATAGGTCCTATTACGCTGATGAAATTGAATCCAATAACAGTTTTTCTCATATTTATTTCATGTACAGATTCAGAGAGTACAGGCAGTGATCCGTTTCATTTTAATTTATTTTATATACCTAAATAGCTGTCCCAGGAAATCTTGTTTTGCCATATAAATTAATAATGTTATACAAAAATAAAATATAGTAACTAACATTGTGATACGACAATTTTATGTATAAGATATATAAAATCAGTTATATATCTTCTTAATATTATGAGCGAATTATACGCAAAAGTTTGTGAGTATGGATGGATGTTTATTACTCTTTCACGTAAAAAGTACCTACTGAACGGATTTTTATGAAACTTTACTGTAAAATAGCTTATACATCAGAATAGCATATAGACATGCGGTGAAACTACGGGCACAATAATATATATATAATATAAGAGTTACAGTAAGAATTTGTGTTCTAACTACTCTTAAAAGAGGGGTATAAATGGGTTACAAAAGATAATATAAAATCAATATAGCCACAGCCACAGCCTCGGATGATAACTAGTAGAGCATAAATATATTACCAACCATAAATGCTCGTAGGGACGTACTCTTTGTTCTGACAATCTTCTTTTTTTTTTAATTGCACCACTTCAGCGCCAACTAGCTTCTGCACACTTCTCGTCAGTCGATCAAATCTTTCCATCTCACGGAGCAGTAGCTCATTCCTCTCTCCTAATTCCTTCACGTCAGCCTCGGTAAGTGTTGACTTCTACATACGATATGTTCTAAAATAAATTTCCAACCGTAGCCAAAACTACGTGGCTAGTTTCACTCGGTATACAAAATCTATACATATAAATTGAAGTGTCTGTTTATAATATTTAAATAACCGTTTTTACTACATGCATATGAATATAAATACGGTACATACACTAAAATAACATTTTTTACAATTTTTGTCTGTCTGTTTACAATTTCAGAAATGGCTGCACCGATTTTGACGTGACTTTTTTTGACAGGTAACTGATATAATAAGGAGTAACTAAGGATACTTTTATTTTAGAAAAATAAAGTTATATTCCACACGGTCGAAATCACGGGACTGCTAGTTAATCAATATAAATGGATTCTTATTAAAGAGTAACGTAACTGAAATATATTGTCACGTTATTCTGGGAATGCCTGGAGTGACCTATTACTATAGTTGAAATCAATTCAATCTGGAATTAACGAGCTAGAGAACTGTGGGTCACAAGACCATTGTATTTTGTAACAGTTACATCTATTACAAGTACTTAGACACCCAAATTTGTAGAGAATTGACATGGAGATAGTAAAATCAATAAACGTATTCTTCTTATTATTCAATACATTCTTTACATAAAGGCCACGGTTATGTAGAGGCTTACGTCATCCGCTTCACAACCTATATGTACTTACGGCAGGAGGATTAACCCTTACCATAAGGGTATAAAATTGCAATGCAAAGAATGTTGAAACGTGTATATCAGAAAAAGATCTAAAGGTAAAGAAATTCAGATGAGAATCTTTCCAGTTCTTCTCAATTGAATCTGTATACTGAACTGGACTAAAATGTTAATAAAACAACTTGACGTCTATAAGCGGCTAAAATGTCTTATGTGAATAAATTATTTGATCTTTAATAAAACCAAACAAAAACAAAAATTATAAGTGTAATTTGTTTTTGTTGTACCTATTGATTTAACACCTAGCATTAACATACAGCATTTATTAAGAATTGCTTTTCTTCATACATTCTAAATTAGTATACTTAACCGCATTTTCATTATATTATAAACTAGCAACTCGCCCCGGCTTTGCACTGGTGTACATGTACTATATATGTAGTTTTAAAGATTTAAGCATACATAGGAACAAACAGCGGCAGCGAGTTTATTTTATACTATATAATAATGATAATAATAATAAACTAGCAGAATTCCTGAACTGATATGAATATTTTTTCTTCTAAGTATATTACACATAGAATTTTTCAGTAAATACTGTCTGTATTGGTCTAAAAAATTTCATATTCATGAATGTGACATGCAAGGAATCGAACCCGCAGCCATCGGAAATAAAGTGATGTGCTAAACCGCTAGACCAAAAGACCATCCGTCATCATAAAGTCATAATTCCCTTTTATATTGATTTTCTTCGACTGGCAACACCGACGACAATTGTCATTTTCAGCTGGCCGTAATAATAAATAAATTTTAATTGTTTATCATATAAATATTATAATTTCAATATTATTGCATGATTATATTTGACCCAAAAAATTAGTGCTTGTTGGTAGTTTGTATTCACACGTTTCGACTTGTAAATGTAAACTTACAAGGATTATTTAAAAGAGCAACACACAAGTTTCTTGCTCGTTTTTCTTGTGATGAGACAGCTTTCCGAACGAGTGGTAGATAAAAAACAAATTGTTATGACTATTCAAAAGTGCTTAAATTAAGTTTATTTGAATAAATGATTTTCTATTCTATTCTATTCTATTCTATACTCATAAAAGTGTAAATAGGACAAACCTTTTGTATTTCCAGTAATCGAGCCCGTGAATCTCGGATGATCCGCGCACTCTTCCGCGTGTCATTGTGTATGTCACGTATTTGCCGCGTCAAGGAATCGTCCATATCATAACCCAAGGGGGAACCTATATTAGTACCTAATCTTAATGGAAATGCTTTTTTTATGGGGGAGTTTGGGCTATTGTCAGGTGCTTGGACCTATAACTCTGCGACCTACATAGATCTATTGTTCTCTTCTGTATCTCGCCCTTTTTCAGAATTCGCTACGTAGACCCGTCAGGGACAAGAATTTAAGGATATTCTTGGGATTGATGATTCTCCTCAGGATAGAATGTAAACTTTCCAAAGGAGATATGTGGACTACAACCACAGTGTAGTCCACATATATTGGACCACTATATCTTATCTAGTGGATAAGTGGGCTACAACTACATAGGATGTGTAGTGGCGTTTCCCCTTCAGTTTGGCAAATGTGGATGTTAGTCATACGACAATTCCAGACTCCCCACTGGAAACCATCGCGGTCAATTCGTAGTGAATCAGTTCTGATAAGCTTATTGATTCGACTTCATGATTATCTTCCACTGGTATTTACCACTAGCACAGGCGAATGCTTCATTTTGATGCTTCCATTTAAGTCAGGATAATTCACACAGAGCCATATAGTCCAAGCTAAGCAGAACTAGTGTTACGGGTACTACACGACTGATATGAATACTTAAATATATTTTATTTTGTAAATTCATACATAATATACATCGAAAACACCCAGACCAATACAAACACTAAGCAGAGCTTTTGTTCTGGGGTACTTGAAAGATATAAAACATATCTTTTTTAAGTGCATACATAATGTACATAGAAAACACCCGAACCGGTACACTCATAAGAAACAAGAATGTTTGCATCGTGCGAAAATAGAACTTGCGAACATCGAAAGTAAAGCGGTGCGCTCAACCGCTAGACCACCGAGACGGTAATTCTATTATCATCATGCCAAAAACTGCCACCATTACCTATATATACATAGGTATTTCTTACTATGAGTACAAGATCGACATACTTACACACTTCCATTATGTCAAGATATGTCACAAAGAACTCGTTGCCTAACGCCTCATAATAATAATGGGGAATCACTTATTTGTAACCCGCAAACTGATTCTATTGAAATACATTGTTGTTTTGTATAATCTGGGACGTTTGTTTTATTTTAATACTTGTTTTTCTATAAGCTATTGAACTCGAGGTGTACTTTATGCAATTAAAGAGCATTCTATTTTATATTAATGTAAAAAGCCATTCGTGATTTTGGTGATCTCTAACAATTGTAAAACCTTTTTCACTTTATTGCACCGGATTAATAAATTAAAGATTAATAAATAAAAAAAAAATATTTTTGTCAATTCACAGAACGCCATCTAGAGTCAAAGTCAGCAGAGCTTTGTTATGGTTGTAGCCTACTGATACAAATACGTAAATACATATTTCTGTAATTCATGCTCATAATCAAACCTCGACTATGTGAAGTAAGTAGTTATATTAAACTGCTAGACTACTGAGGTTGACTATAAATAATAACTAAATATAAACTCGATTATAACGTAGCCAGAGAACAAATCCATCAACATTGTTGTTGGTGTCATAGTTTTAATCTGCATTTAATATTATATTCCAATGAAAACTATATCCATTACTCCAACACTAGACACAGCTTCATAAGTTTGAGCACATATTTGTAGTGCTTCAGCACACACTGGACACATGTTGACGCAAACAGAAGTGTATCTAGCAGATATGCTTGGTAAACCTGTTCGCTGGTACTGCTCAGGCAGTGTAGACTTTGGACTAGAGGAGCATGCTATGCACACATTCCAAGTTTGATCGCTTTGATATGAGCTTAAAAACCGATACCGGCCGGCAAAATGCAAATATCCGTTCAAAGTTCTAATACAAGCTCAAGTACCTAACACCTCACATGTCGCGATTTTGTAAGCTTAGCGAAACTTTGTCTATCTATCTGCTTTATGCACTTACTTGATCTGGATTTCTGAAACAATGTAATAGTTATTTTTAAACATTCGTAATTAATATACATTATTTATATAATTAACCGGGTCATAATACGAATAATTTTATGGCAAAAAAAGGTACGGGTATTTACCACTCTCGATGTTTTGTCTAGGTCGCACTAGCCGTGGTCACGAGCTGACTGAGAGATATTTACCATAAAATTGTTCGTGTTAAGACGCGTTTAATAATATAAATAATGAAACAATATTGTATACATTAATGGAACATACATTTTATATTTTTATAAATCAGAGTTCATATTTCTTATATATATACAGATATTGTTAAATAAAATAAATCATAATTATTATGTAACCACCTTAGTTAAATTAGGGCAGGCACATTTTCCTTTATTCATTTTCTTGTTTGATCCCTCTATCCCGTGATCTTTCCTCATAAACATCCTGGCACATCTCTTCACACTATCCCTGATAGGGCTTGATGACTGTTGCGCCATGTCTCCCGAGATATCCGACAATAGAATCTGGTTTTTGACATTAAACAGTGTGTCTATTCCGAATTCTTCCTTTATGTCATGTTGTTTATCTTTCTGTAAGCCAATCTGAAGGTAATAAGTTTTGCTATTTCATTTTACAAGGCACCATACTCATTTCTGTTATGTAAAAAAATATTGGTAATTTAGGCAGTGAACTCAGTGAGTATGGAAGATACGAGGTATCGTGGTACTATTCATTTCAACAGATAATAGGTTTTTATAGATGATCAAATGGTCCACTACTTGTTCTAATGGTATACACTGACGGGGCATCAGTAAAAGATGATAGAATAAGAATAAAGTTAGGTTAGTTATCGTAGCAAATTTACCAGGAATTAAACAAGATGGTTTCCAGATGGAATCGAATAGAGATGATCTTACAGTGTATAATATTAGCAATAGCCATTTTAGTCCCCATTACTACCAACATCCTGCCCCGTTCTCCCACTCTATACAACGACGATCTCTCCTGGATGCATTAATTAACATAAATCGTCGTCATTGGTCGTGACAGTATACAAATTTTGTATATAAAATGTTAATAATATTGGGTTTAAAAAAATAATATTTAATACTTACCAATCCAGACTCTGAAGTAGAATGGCCTTCAAGTGGAGATCGGTCTTTGTCAGCACTTTCCGTACCCTTTCTGACGGTGATGACCGGCAAGCAGTCTGCAGGTATGTTCGGGGAGCTGATCGTTTGGTCCAGGGAAGGTGACGTCTTGAGAGATGGTTCGATGCGTCCTCTTGGTTTGGGTAAAGTTTTTGTGGTCTAAATATAGATATCGTGTTTAGAATGGTACATTGTTACTTCCAAGTAAACATAGAAAGATATCCAATTGTATAGCTTGAAGCCAATAGATTATCATGATTTTTATAGAACAATATTTACTAATAGATAACAGTGTATACCTCATATATATATTATTTCTTTTATTATATGTTTAAACATATGTTCATAAAATACACCTGTAGTAATATAATAAATAGAAAATATTTTATTATTAGTACTTCAAAGTTTCAACATTACGTTACAATAATATACCAAATGACATACTGGATTCTTGAATTAAAAGCTTCTATATATATAAAAAGCTTCTTCTTATATTAATATATAGAAGCTTTTAATTTAATAAATAATATATATATACTTACTAATCTTAAACTTCTATTGACTAAACAATTACTTAAATGACAAACATGCATGAGAATAGTTTCATTTAGGATTTCATGACAATAGGTATCATGAAAGCATGAAAGTCTAAAAAAAATATAAATCTATCTATCTAAATGAATAAAACAACTTTTATTATAACTTCTCAATTGAATCTGTAGAATGAACTGGACGATAAGGAATAAAATTAATGCATATAATTACCTTGCATAAGTTAATATATCCTACATGATTAAGGGTTTAGATATTTTGAATTCAGAGAACCGCTCTACAATTATGATTATTTTTTTTCACTAACAACAAACTGGCTTTAAATTGCTCAACGAACTTTACCTTTTTTTACATAACAAACAATCTAATGACTTCATAGAATATGGCAACCGTCACCCATTTACACAAATATAATATCATTATGTAACGTCGAAGTTGCTATTTCTGAAGAATAAGACAGCAAGCTTTCACTCCCATAGGTCCTTTTAAAATGTAAACGCAGTGTATAATGTCAGTTAGCTAATATATAAGACAGAGGTATTAAAACACGATTTGGTGCCAAAATCTTCCTTGTAAAATCATGTTATTCTACCTACCTTCTACCTGCTATATGTACATATACCGATGGTATTGAAGTCGATTGTTTTGTGGACATAATACAATCCATTATTTTTATGTCTACTATAAAGGGTATGCTAATGTATGCTAATGCTTACGCTACGCTCAAATATAGCAAAACTATGTATTATTATTTCATATATGGGCATCACGTTCATTTCATTTACATTTCTAAAAATATTTACATCGCGTCAACTATTATAATAATTATGTAATATTGTTCAAATTAACACACGTACTACCAGATTGTGAATCTAACTCCAGAAAATCAAGTTTCTAACATTCATATTCAATTGCTTTTTAGGGTTCCTAACTGAAAATATAAAACCAAGCATTTAGATACCCCGTACTATTCATGAACTTCTAATATCCTAAATATTGAAAATTAACAGATGCTGTCTCTTCCAGTATGTTCGATGAAACGAAAGATTTGAATATGTTTATTTTCTTTGTAAAATCGTTCAAATGGTACTAGAAATATCGCAACATATCCGATTAGTTCAAATGATGTATTTATTATAAGAGGTTCATTTGTAGGTACATTGTAAAAGCGATATTTATTTTCTTTTATGTCGATCGTTTCCAAATTATGATGGAGAATGTAAAATGTAATAGCATTCGTTATCTGTAATGTGTCTGAAGTGGGAACTCTGAATGATTTCCAAGTATTAAATATAAGTATATGTAAACATTAAAGAAAAAATATAAAACCATTTCTAATAGGTACATTCATTAAAAAATAGTAAGAATCCATCTACAAGCTTAATTTAATCTATACTCTATACATTAAATAAAATTGGAGTATATTGTAGCACATGAATATAAATACGGTACATACACCAAAATAACATTTTTTACAATTTTTGTCTGTCTGTCTGTCGGTCTGTTTGCTGCGGCTAATCTCTGAAATGGCTGGATCGATTTTGACGGGACTTTTTTTGGCAGGTTGTGTTTGTAATAAGAAGTAACTTAGGCTACTACTAAAGTTTAATTCCACGCGGACGAAGTCGCGGGAGCAGCTAGAGTGATATAAATGTATAAAGATAATTACTATTAATTGGTCTGATGTTATAATTATAATAACCAAAAAAAAAATTCTCATTTTAATATACGCCAATTTATGGTCTACTTCTTGGTATTTAAAAGATGTTGCCTTTGTGTAAAGTCCCATCACCGTCTAAGACTAAGACGAAGCCAGCCTATGGCAGCGAAATTACAAGGAACAGTATTACCTCATTAGTCCTCTAGAAAACTACCGCGTGTTGATAAATAACCAATCATTACATTAAAAAGCTACACCATACCGTATTTATCATTTTATATTATTTCTTCGGAACCCTCATTGTGAGTGTCCGACCCAATTTTTTTCCAATACTAATTTATATTCTATTCTATCAATAAGTAACGTTTTTTACCTGTTCGCTATGCTCTAAAAGCTGTCTATTTGGTAATCTAGGTTTTGCATTTTTTAAATATTTATTTGACAGATGAGAGCATAGCCCTCGCGTTCCAAACAGGATATGTTGATCATTCTGTTGACCTTGTATACAAATTATTACATATTTCTAAGTGGAGAAATCATCATTATTACATAGTATAAAACAAAGTCACTGCCGCTGTCTGTACCTGTATATTTAAATCTTTAAAACTACACAATGTATATTGAAGCGTTTTTTTGTAATAGATAGAGTGATTCTACAGGAAGGTTTATTAATATAATACATGTACACCCGTGCGGAGCTGGGGTAAGTAGCTGGGGTAAGCACATTTTACTAATAAACTAGTTACATCTCGCGGCGATGTCTACGTCTTGACTCTAATTATTTAGCGCTAGTTTGTAGTTTGTATTTACTATACACCGATATATTACAATAAACTACGATAATCCTATTATGAATAATAATGTAACTTTTCCTTAGCGCAGAAAAATGTTTATAAAAATAGTAATGTACTCTTACATTAATTTAAATTATCTGTTACTTTTTTCTGGACGATTCTCACAGCGTTATCTAGACCTAGTTTCTGTTATAGGTACTGTATTTTGTTCATAAAATACATATTTACTATGAAGGAATCAAACCGATACAAACAACATATCTACTATATGAATAGAAATATTTGCGTCCGGTGAAAAATCGAATCCGCGACCATTAGGAATGTGCTGAACAGCTAGACCACCGTCTAATTGCTTCACACGCAAAACAGTTGATTTAAGCAAATCTGTTGTTATTGCGAATCCCACTCGTAGGAACCCGTAGGTGCAGCTACTGTGATAACAAAATATCACATAACAACATGTAAAGCTGGCTCAACAAAACACAACACCATAGTGTTTTGAGAAATCAAATAATGTACATCTAGCGCGGCGCCAGGGCTGTCAGTTATTTGAGATATATTATAACACCGAATAGTAACCAAAGGATGTAGTTCAACGTGTAATTGAAACTTTGTCTGCATGACACTTACTTGACATTCGTCATTATATTTCGTATAATTTACATTATATATATTTAAACCATAGCCTAAGTGTTATTCTGTAAAGTTTCATCAAAATCTGTTCAGTAGTTATTTCGTGAAAGAGTAACAAACATCTATCCATACTCACAAACTGATTGATAATTTTTTTTTTATTTGAAAAATTGATCTTCATTTTTGTTTTTACGGTTTTTTGAAATTGTTCTAAGCTATAAATTATTAAAGGTTCTTTTTTATATTCGGAGGAAACTTAAATTTTTGAATTTTAAATAATTATCATACTGAACATCAAAGCGTTCGATAGGATATGAAACTCCTGGCAACCCTACGCTCAACCCACGCCGCCTAGACCCATAACAAATCCGTTTCTTACATGGGCTTGGCCAAGATACAAACCTTGCACTCGGAAACCACTAATGCTTACTAAGAACTCTGCTTACTGCGTTGATAAACTTGGAAATCATATACCATAAATACGCCTTCACAATTATTGTCCCATATCCGCTCACGCCAACGATTTATGCTGACGGGGCACAAGTGGACGATAATACGTCCCCTCGGATCGATCCCCCATCTAATTCAAACGGGGATCGAAATTACTCGAACCCCTAACAGTGCCCTCAGATTAGTCGTATCCGTCAGGTGGAAGTTGGCCGTCAGCCGCTCTATAAGTCCTTCCACGGGTTTGAAGCAAGATACGTATCATGCGGTGAAGCTGTGGCCAGCTGCGGCCAAAAGTATTAGAGAAGTTGGGAAAAAAACTGGTCTAGGTGGTAGTCTGGTGCGTTTAACATACAGTCTTACCGATGGTTCGATTTCTCGCACTGTACAAGCATTTGTAGTCGTGATAAGTATATTATTACAATGTATTTATATCAGTTGTCTAGCACCCAAAATACAAACTGTGCTTGGGCCTAGATGGAGGTAATTGTCCTAAATAAAGTATATATCTAAACTTACTATTGTTTACATAGTAATAATAAAATCAAAGTGTTAACATGTAAAATTTTGTGATAATAAATAACAGACCATTACATATTAAGATTTTTAGTCGGAGAGAAAATGAATATTTATGTAGGTTTGTTTTTTGTCTATAATATCTATTATGTTTCCTATTTTCGTTTGTTCTAATTTTGCTATACGTAATGAATCACTATTTAAACCAAAACACTACTATCTCTCCATAATAATATTTACTTGCATTATAACCTTTATAACATTATAACCTTCGCTCACACCCATTACTACTAAACTCCTTCCCCTAATTCAAACAGTCTACGTCGTCATGATGTACGCTGCACTTGACATGCCTACATTCCCCTGGATACATCTGTATTCAACATAGTATAAGGAAAGTCTACCACCGTCTAGAAATAATTAATTTTGTTAATGATGTTTCCATCAGAAATATAAAAGGTTTTCGATGACTACCAGACTTTAATTCACGACCTTTGAGATCTCCGTTGGGTCGTTAAACCTCTCCACTACAACGTTTTCAAAATATTCATATGATATTAAAATGCATTCAAAGATTATAAAGACGTTTGCATTATCAAATATTGGATGCAAATATTAAACACAAATATTGGATTCCATATTTACCCATCATAGGAGCACATGCATTTTTGAGTCATGAATACAGGATTGAAATGTAGTTTGATTTCACTACATTATTCATAAGCTGCATAACACGTTCTACAGATTCACAATAATCTAGCAATCTGCACCGATTTTTCGATCTGTTTACTTATTAACTTTTTTTATTATAAATAAAAAGTTTGAATAATAGTAATCTCAGGACAATTTACAACGCCATCTAGACCCAAGTTAAGCTACAGCTTGTTATCGGTACTAGATAACTGATACAAATAGGTAGATACATTTTTTTTGTAAATACGTACATATTTTACTTGAAAAATACCCAGACCGATACAAAGAATCATAATCAGGAATAGTAATGTTTGTGTCGTACGAGGAATCGAACGCGCGACCATCGGAAGTAAGGCGGTGTACTAAACCACTAGATCAGCGAGGTCGTCAATCGTATTTATCTAAATGAAATACAAATTCAAATTGCCATTCCCGACGACTGAAATGTTGTATCTTATCTTGTAATTTTTACCTCGGTCTCACTTATTTCAGCCGCCAAGCAACATGCCAACAACAGAAGAACTGGCAAGAAACTCAATTGATATACTTTTTTTTTAAATCCAGTTTATTTACAATGCATAGGTATTTATATAGGTGTCTATGTCTAACATTAAATGTAATTCACATACATTAACATTCAAGTAATCGTTTAGTGAGTAATAGGCCTTGCTCAGTAAATATGATTTAACAGATGTTTCGAATTTATTTAAGGGTAATTCCAATATATCCTTTGGTATCTTATTGTAAACCTGTAGTCAGATGCACTACAGGTTCTATAGTTATATACTATGGGTACTTCTACTGCATATCTTGTAGTTGTTTTGTATGCCAGATATGCATTACGATTGTACTATTTTAAAAACGTATAGAACTATTTACCATCTTTGTCTACAAATAAATATTTTAATTATTCATTCAATCTCACTAGCCTGCCAGTAGTCTGCCTTGTAAGTTTTGTTTAAATTTGGATCGCTATCCAAACTAGAACAAAACTTACAAAGCTACCTTCACAACATCATAGTGTACTATATCTCGCTAGATACAGCAGTAAAAGTATATGGTACGCAAGTATTACGGCTAAACGATTTTCTATATTATTAATTGATTTATGTAAGTATAGATTTAGTAATCACACTGTCTTAATATAAAAATATTACACACTGAGCAATAAATAGCCAATATTGTTCGTTAATAATGTGGATTTTTTAATAACTACAATAAATCGAACAACAATATTAGTTACAAATAACTCACCTTCATTGTCACTCAATTCATAAATACTTCACTAATTAAATAAATTTAATAAATATAAGAAACTCGTAAAATATGGAAATCTTAATTGAAATAATCAAAAATATCTATGTCAATAGTATTGTCTTTGTGACAAATGTGTCTGAAATAAATATTGACAGCTTTCTGATCATCTATGTTAATAAAACCTTACAATTTAATCTTTTTTATGAATAATATTTCGTCGAATAATCATAATGCCTGCTTTATCGACCTAGGTCCATATGTTGTTGCTAAAAATTTGCTCAGCATCAAAAAAATAGTGTGTCAATTAATTTTTCAGACTGGATTTCTGGTGGTAAAAACACAGATAACAAACAAGATGATTCCGAGAGACGGCGGTAGGCTCACTATTTACGAGTTAATATATCTAGGATGTAGTAAAATGTGGGAATGTTAAGCATTATGTTCATCATAAATTTACATTTGAAAATGCCTCTCAACTCAATGATGGCGATGATACAGCCCTGGCTGTTCAAAAAGTGCCTATTGACTTTTGATAGGAAATACTGGCGCTGGGAGAGATTTCCAATTCTATAGCTCCTCGTTTTTGTCTTCATTACATAGTATAAAATAGTCGCTGTCGATGTCTGTCCCTATGTATGCTTAAATCTTTAAAACTACGGAACGGATACTGATGCGGTTTTTTTAATAGATCGTGATTCAAGAGGACGGTTTATATATATATATAATACATGTACACCCGTGCGAAGCCAAGTTGAGTAGCTAGTTCTTAATAAAACTTTAACAGCCATCAAACTAAAAATTTAATCGAATTATTGTTATGCTACATAGGACGACTGGGTGACCACTCCGAATATATTAATATAATATACAAATTATTTTTATAAATATAACAAATCTTTTTAGAATTCAGTCAGTCGTAAATGTTCTGAGCATAGATGCAGCAAAAGTAACAAAGTTGAAATAAAAGGCCAAGACAAAAGGAGCACGCTAGGTTTTATTCAGTTGGGTAACCTTTGTTACAATACAGACTTATAGTTGAGAGCTACATGCGAATGAAATTACAATTTAATATTGGACGTATATACCAAATAACAATAAGTACATAATACTGTATAACGCACACCAAACCACCAGGTCTATCGTCTTACTTCCAATGAAAGCGAATTCGAATATTCACACGCTGCCAACATTTGCATCCATTAATGTGATTATTAATAATTATTATTTTATTTGTAAGGGCTTATGGGTAGATTACATATTATACTATATTATTAAAAATATGGCAACTTACAAAATCTGCAGATTGTCTAAAATAAATCTCCTGTTTTCTATGTATATTATGTATGCATTTAAAAAATGTATTACATATTTATGTCAGTTATGTAAGTAAAAAAAATACGCTCCATTAAGCCATTTCTATACTAATATAACAAAGGAAGAGATTTGATTATTAGGAAAGTAAACTGCAGATCACCGCACTGATTTGAGAAATTCTATCACTGTTTTAGGGTGACATAGGCTATATTAGTTTATATAATACTCATAAAGTTATAAGCTTTCGTGCATCTTAGTCTTAATAATTTAGTAATTTAAGATACAGAATAATGTAGTAAATATTCTACCATCTACCTTTTTTTTTAACGTGGTTTGTAAGATTAGAAGGCGTGTATCCATTCGATGATACCAAGCATTTATTTGTTTATGAGTGCATTGTTAAACAAGACAACTTAGTATTCTATGAATGCTTGATACGCTGATATTATAATTTGCTACTGAAACAAAAATTGTAATTATAGCGAAATCGCTAATTATCAACATTCCATGAATAAGTTTTACTTTCAAAGAGTATCATTTAAGTTATCATTATGTAATTATATAACAGCGTACAATGTATGTGAATATTGACAAGTCATAAAACTCTCTTAATATTAGGTATTTGTTTTGTATATCTCTTGTTTTTATCTGTAATTGTACTGTTATATATGTATGTGTACATCAAGATTTTATCGCAAGCAATTAGCACCGTTCCTTATCTTTAATATGTGTTTACCTTCACGGAGGCCGTTTCCAAAAACAGAAGTATTAAAATCCATACTTATATTATAAATATAATATATCGGACTGTCTGTCAGAGACGATCCAGATGAAATATGCCGTGAAACCAGAACTAAAAGACTATGTATAACTAAAATATATTTATAACTAAAAAACATGCAATATTTTATCTAAAAAAATCAGACATTAAATTAACAAAAAATATTTTTTATGTAACTCGAATATATGTCCATCAACAGCAATACGAAAATCACAACATCATATGTACTCACGGTGATATTTTTGCGCTAAAAATACTCAGTATAAAAGTCTCATGCCTCGTATCATGCAATTTAACTGTCATATATTCCTCGTAGCCCGGAACACAGTTATAAAGTAAGCTGCTTGCCGGCAAAACTACGTAAGACAGACGAACCCATGCAGACTGTGAACTGCCTGTCACATTTGGTTGGTTTTCTGTCATGAATATGTATTCTGTCGTGTTACGTTGCTATATGGATCTTGTTGAATATGACCTAGAAGTACATATAATGATGTACTGTTAAGATTGAGGTTACTTACGGTTGGTAAAGATTTTTCCAGGAGTTATTTATTTACTATACTACTATACGGCCCTTTTAAAGTTTTACGATAATATAGTTTACAGAGTTTTAACATTAATAATTCCTCTGAAATTCGTAACTCGGGCGGGTGTAATCAAGTCCAACATCGAGTAATGTAATAGTTATCTTCGTTGATCAAGTGGTTTAAACACAGTGCAGGTTCATTTCCTCGCACGTTGGAAACATGCGAGGAATCAATCATATTGAAAAATACAAAATGTTTGAATATGATTGATGATGAATTTGAGGACGTTTTCTGTGTATATCATATATAATTATGAAAGTAAATATATTTAAATATTTCTATTAGTTGTCTAGTATACATAACTCAAGCTCTACTAAATCTAGATGCCGTTGTGTGAATTTCGTAGGTTGTTAATATTTGTTTCGTGTATCTATTTTCTTTATTTTTCATGTTAAGACTTTTATAAAATGTATTACAAATGTCAAATGATGTAAATGTTACTAAAAATGTCAATTAAATTTTGCCTTTAATTTAATCTCGAGGTTATGTTGACTAATTAGCATTATATATATCACTTTTTATTTCTAAAATTATTAGTGAGGAGAGAGGGGATTTTTAGTAATGGACACTACGGTAATCCTTGGATAATATCGTGAATAGCTGAAGTCATGATGGATTAACTGATCTGACTTTATGCTCCCCTTCCACTCTACACTGGTGCCCCGCCAGCATATACCATTATAGGCGGGTGCATCATTACATAAACATTCTTAGAAAAAACTATACAAGTGAAATACACATAAGAAACAGTTGGCAAATGCAACTGTGATTCATATCAATTGCAAAATTAATATATAAATCATATATAATAATAAAAAAGACAGGGTAATTTACACAGTGCTATGTAGTCCCAAAATAAGAAGAGTTTTTATTATGGGAGCTAGACAACTTAAATACATTTTTAATGCATACAAATTATACATAGAAAAAGCTTAGGTCAGTAACAATCATACTTAGGAATACAATTATTTGTAACGCGCGAACATCGATCCTATGATCTTGGAAATTAAGACGGTATGCGAAACCGCAAGACCACCAAGACTTTCAAAGAAGAAAAAAAATCAACAACATTACATAATTAAACCACTGAACACTGGCTATTATTATTATTTATTTTAATTCGGATTACATCCATATTGTGTTAGTAAAAACTTATAATACTATTTTAGTAAATTATAATAAATACACAGATATATGATTAAATACACAGATATATTAATTAAATATATACAGAGATATATTTAATTCATATATCTGTGTCCACGTCCAGAAGCACTGGGTCCACAATGCAACGATATCCAGTGCCTCTGGAGCGGACAATCAAGTATACTCGCAACAGTTGTTAGGATGCTGTTTGTGCTACCCCGAATTCTAAACATCAGTGATGCAGCTCTTTTACGCATTACGGCTTGCAATCCATATACCCGCGTTGCTATTATTATGTGGTTGAAACAGCAATGTATCCTATACCCCACCTGACCAATACAGTTGCTGCACATAAACAGTGCCTACACTTCATCATAAAACGCTAGTAATATACAACGTCGCTTATTGTCATTCTTTCTTTTGTGAACTACAATGGTAATAATAGCGGAAACAAGCATAAACGGCCCAACTAATATGATAAACGGTTGCCATTGCCTATGGATGCATAGGGGTGGTACGTGCCATTGTCGACCTTTAAAAAATCTTAATATCCTTCTTAAAAACCCCATGCTGTTATCTGTCTTGTTAGAAAACCTCGCTAAGTAGTTCATACCAAAATCTGTCCGAAACCACATAGGTTCCAGTAAGTGGATACAAATTCCCTATTGATGTCGTGCAATGGTAAAAAGTAGCCGTAGGCATCATGTCGATCTATTTGTATATACACGTGGTAGACACACAAAGCGATGCAAAGTCTTACCTTAAGCTAAATGGTCGGAAACCGCTATTCATGAGGACTAAGGAGTAATATCCCTGTAATTCCACTGCTATATCTTCAACCGAAACATAGCTTACATTGCAAGATATTTAGTGCCAGATACATTAGATTGAGGTATCCATACTGATAACTTAATAGAAATTTATTTAATATCAAAACAGGTAGGATTCTTCATGTAGGCGGTCTTTATACTTTGCCTTAAACAAATGCTCCCACGGTTCTTGCAAGTCGTACTTTCGTTCCTTCTAAGAAAATCGATTACACTTATCATCAGTTTTTTATGTATGTAGTATCACGATAATTAATACATGCATCGTAATTCCAAACAACAGTATTGGTCACGACACACTAACATAATAGCAAACTGCTGACCAAATAAAACTATCTTACAAGTTACTGTACAAATGACTTCGTAACTAGGCATTCTATTGCGTAGAGAATAGAGTTCAAAATTAATATCTGGTAATGTAAATGTAAAGTTTGTGACAAAGATAATAAGTTAATGCAATTACGACGCTTGCCAGGTTTCTTCAGTTAGGGAGGCAGCGCTGTCCAGGTAATGGTGACAATAGCTGGCACAGATGGCTGAAGGTAAGTGATTAATTAATTAATACACTCATATTATTAAAGAAACTCACGGTATACTATTAACGCGGTATTATATTTAATATTGTAATTATTTAAGATTATTAGTTTGTACTGAATAAAGAAAAAATATATTCATCCGATTTCTTTTATATAGGTCGAGGTCGAGTAACTTATATTATTTTAATTAGAGTTCTTTACATTACTTCCACCCCTGCTAATCTAAGCAGGTTGCGTGCATTTAATATAATAAAAACAACGAAATTAAATTAAATTCGAGGTCCTTTCCAGCTCTTCTCGACTATTTCCTGAACTGGACAAATTAATACAAATGACCTATAGATTAATAAATATACTTTAGATTTTAATTTAGAATGTAACTGCGACGTTGTTTGTTCTTTCATCGAAATGTTAATTATATTATTTTTAATTGAGTTTGTACAGTTTATAATATATCTATCATTTGGTTAATGGATTTTTAACATGTTCACATAATTTTATCAGAGAGTCGTGCGTTTTATCGTAGTATTCATAAATTGGGACACATTGCGTAATATTTGTTCTATTTCTAACATCAATATTTTGTTATAAATTGGATTTAGCTCTTAAAATACTGTTTTTATTTAAAAATTCTTTTATGAAATATTATATTTAATGAGATTAATATTTGCAATTATGCAGAATATCTACATTAATATCGATTTTAGCGATTTTTCTGAAGTCTATAGAGTTTACACTGTCTGATCTTGTTTATGTATCCATTGTGTTGGTATTATAAGTCAAATATTGTCTATGGAGGTTCCACAGACCTCGTCAACATTTTTGTATAAATACTTACGGAATTGCCTTATATAATAAACAGAATAATAATATTGTCAATATAAGGATAATTACACTTCATTAGAATATGATAAAACTGAATATACCTGTATATCTTTTAAATTCAACAATTTTCATTAAAAATATTTATCTACGCCTTATTTGCGATCATAACAAAATAACGGTCATCGTCTAAATATAAGTTCCTATTATCTATACCTATTATTTGATTTCGATTTAATAAAACTAGATTGGCAAACAAGGTAACAGGTAAACTAATAGAAATTAGTCACCATCATGAAATATACATAAAGCTCAAATATCTCAACACATACGAAATTTAAAATATGTTTCTTTTCACATTTCTCCGTCTACTGTTTTACGAAATGTTTAACTGTTATAAAATACCATATGACATATAAACTCAATTTAACAGTTTAGCGCACCACCATTCGATAGTCACGGGTCTATCGGTCTAGGTGTTTTCTTATCATGTATTGTTTATATAAAGAAAATATTTATACATATTAGGAATATATATATTTTTATATATAGGGGTCTCGTACTCATCATATAAGCTCTAGCTTGGTACTCGATGACACTCTGTGAATTGTCCTGGGATATTAGTATCAATAGCTGTGCCCGCGGATTCACCTTGAAATTTATAGCCTATGTATTATTTTGATGTATAAGCTATATTATTGTAAAGTTTCTTTAAAATCGATTCAACCAATTTTCCGCGAAAAAGTAACTAATATGCATTCATACTTTCGTCTTTTAAAGACGTTACTAAGATTGTTATAGAACATATTTTGAGTAATGATATAAAGAATAAATAAATAGTGTGCATGTGGATTCATAAGAATTAAGATATTACGCAGCTGTACTATATAATTACACTGTAATTTATCAGTTAACAAAATTGAATACAGCGATGCAAACCTCAGCAGTAGAAATATTTCAGATCAATATACCTGAAGGAAAAAATATTTTTTAAACAACAGACACTATTCTACCGTTATTCTCTTTGATACATAAGGAGTATCTTATCTTCTTTTTAATTGTGGGCACTCTAAACTCTAATCTACACGAATAAAGACAATGTAGAATATGTGAGGAATGACGTGAAATTATATGGCTCTAGGATTTTGAGGCAATAAACTTAATGTAAGCAATTAAAAATAGTTTATTTCATAACTCCGGTAGAGTTATAAAATAAACTATTTTTAATTCAGATGTCATATATCAATCGTAATACAGATGTCGACGAGCACAAAGATGCTGTAGATCTTTTTATAAAACAAAATCGCAAGTTACAAGTTTCACATATTGTAATGAATATTACTAACTACCATACAGATAAATACTACACTTGAAACAAGTATTACTTTTAAATTAATAAATAAAAAACTTTTTATTTTTCTAAAGAAAAAACAAGTATTACCAAAGTTTCCATGTCGCATACATTTTACGTAATCATAAATTTGAGAGCTACCGATATATTACGTTGTTCGTCTACCAAAAGGAAGTTTTTCAAACATACGATTAAAAAATTAAAGCATTAATTAAATTAAGATAACACAAACTTATTTAGTTGGTATAAAAAGAGACATTTTTTGTGATATACAAATAATTAATGCAAATAAATTCTCTCACAATCTCTCAAATTTATTTCCGCGTTGCGAATATATAATGGTATATTGTAGATATAAGAAAATATGTTAATAATTATGTCCGTCAAATTTAAATAAATTTATACTATAAAGAAAGAAACTGTTACACGACTAATTGTAACAATATAGCATAGTTAAACTGTATTTGCAATGAAATTATTATAATAATATATAATTATTATAAAACAACTTAAAAATACAATATACCTACTATATTACAAAGTGTTAAATATACAAGCTAAAAGCCATAACATATACATATAACTAATCCTGACACTGAACCACTTTCACCAAAACTGAAACCTGACAGTAAACACACAGCGCCATCTAGTATAGCCCATATTAACTTCTACCATGATTTCTAGAATATACTTAAAAGTTATGTTTTTAAATATATAATCAAATGCAATTAACTTTATTTGTACAAAAGAGTGATTGTATTTATAGTTTTTTGAGAAACTAAAATCTTATATAAAAATAGAAGACAGTAAAGATAGTACACGAACTGGCTTCCTAGATATGTTAATAGATAACCTGTCTCAAACCTCGATTATTGATATAAAATCCTATACATATTAAAATAACAACTACAATATGTAAATAAAAATACCCATACCAATAATAGTATTAGTATAACATCATACTCTTTAATACAAATATTTTAATGTTGAGCGGGAATTGAAACTGCGACCGCCGGAAAGTAAGACAAATACCAAATTACTACACCTCCGCAGTCGTTAACGATTCTGTTGTTGATTAAAATGTAACTATAATGTAATAAAAAGTAGATCAAGGCTATTTCCTTATCATCTGCTAAAAACCTTTCGAACAAGATTAACCAGTAATTGTTTAAGACATTTTTTATGTGCCTACAAACGGCTAAATATAAATTTTCAACTGGCATGAATAAATTTATCGTACTTTTCAATGTGTGTTTTAATATTTTTTGTTATTTATATGTAGTCATAAATAGCTATGTCTAACATTATATAGAATACTGGTTTCTACCCACG
This sequence comes from Achroia grisella, assembly GCF_030625045.1. Lineage (NCBI taxonomy): Eukaryota > Metazoa > Arthropoda > Insecta > Lepidoptera > Pyralidae > Achroia > Achroia grisella. The sequence continues at coordinate 1,180,514 of NW_026712977.1, read as the reverse complement.
AATTCGTCTAAATAAACTTTCACCCCTATTACACAGCCGTTTAGGTTAATTTTTTGATTTAAATAATAGCATAAGTCCGTTACAATTATCAGGTCCTACCTCAGAAGTCAGGCATTTCATAAATTATTTGTAAAAATATTTCACATATAAAGAAATAAATAAATTATATAAATTATCAAGTCGAATTGGATCATGAAGAAATGACAAACAGACAGAAAAACAGATATACACTCTTGCTGTTAATCAACTGCGTGAGTAGTAAAACAACGCACACCGCTTCACATTCGATGGTCGCGGTTTCGAATCCTAACACGTTACAAACATTTTAGTACGTTTGTTTGTATCGTTCTGGGTGTTTTCTATTTATATTATGTATGTAAAAATATCTATGTGTTTCTAACAGCGTCTCGTACCCATAACACAAGCTCTAGCTTGGGACTAGATGGCACTATGTGAACTGTCTTGAGATATTATTATAAATATCAATGTCCGCGATTTTACCCACATTAAATTTATAGCTCACATTCTAATGTATAATATATATTACTGTACAGTCTCATCAAAATCCGTTCAATAGTTCTTGCGTGGAAGAGTAACAAATATTCATCCATCCATCTATACACAGAAACTTTCGCGTTTATAATATGTATATTAATAAGAAGTATGAATTCAAACTATTCTAGTATACTCAGGTACACTCAGTATTAAAGTAGGTAATGTAACTTTTCTATTAAGGATACCTAAGTACAAAATCAATTCCATAACAAAACATGTCACAAAAACAGAGCCCCCATCGAAATTGCCGTCAATTTACGTTTTTTATACGTAAACTATATTTTCTTGTTTATAACGGAAGTGAAGTGTAAATTGTATACGGAGATTGGACAGAGGTAAATGAAGGCATGTACTTAATAATGCGTACGTTGACGACGTATATTTGATATTTTTAAGTACCACAGAATCACATTGTTATGAATTCAAATTGAAATATTCATTATACCTATATAACATTGCAAATTACGGCATGCTGTTACTATAAAATCACAGAGTTAATATACTGAATTTAAAATATTATAGTTTCATTTATATATGTGCATTCATTAAAATTCATTTCAATTGAAAAAATAATTGCAATTTATTTCACTTCACATGGAATGCATTCGTTAATCCTTTGACACATCCATCCATGCGGATATGAATCCCTCAAACGTATGTATATTTATTTGTCACTTTATTCAGTTGTCATTTTATTTCGTCACATTTCATTTATCCATTAAATCATTATGCGTGCCAACCACTGATTTGTCATCATATTTTCCCTAAGCATTTAATGATTCTCTAAAAGGCACGATTGTTCTAATCTTATGTGAGAGCGACACCTTGCGTATATGGATTTATTTCAATACATTTATATAGTGCAACATATTTATTACCGAAGTGCTAAATATTTTAATAATTTGACTTTTTAATGTGATAAATGGCACATGTTGTCTATTGCATGTCAGAAATGACTAATGTGAAGAACTAATATATATTTAAGCATAGATTTAAGCAATAAATTTCATTTCTTTCAAAAATAACAAAATAGTGAGAAAATTAGTAATTTTATGCACAACAAGTAGGACTAGTAGCATAGTGCTATTCTTACACTCCTTAATTCTAATTGTATATATAGAACTTTGATTTTCATAAATTACTCCCTCAATAGCTTGTAAAATTTTATAAATTTTGCTCAGTTTAGTAGAAGTCGAGGTTTCTTGCTTGTTCATTTTGAGTTAGATCGGAATATGTTGATATAACAAATAAAATAACTATACTACTAGTTACTACTAAAAGTTACTAAAAGTTACACACACATAAAAGAAACATTTTATGTCTGAGAATTTTTTTATTCTCAAACACAGTTTCTATTGAATTGTTTACAGTTTTTCTGTTTGAGAGTCCTTTTAAAATTGTAGCGTAAATTACATTTAACAATTTTATGCTTAAATTAATTTTATATGTCTGTTCCAGTTCAATTTCAAGTAGATTGAACAAAAAATCAGTTATGTAAGTAGCTGAAACACTGTACAATTTTTTACGTGTCGTGATAATTACAGTCTTCATTACAGTTCCAATTTTTATTGTTTCCTTCACGCGATACGCGTCGCCATTCTGACATGATTCCATTAAATCTAGGCCTCTGAAGGGATAATGACACAAATCCTATGTTTTTTTACAATCACTGAACAATAGGATTATGAATAATCATTTTAATTATTCTAGATCACAATTAGCTAATCGAATTGTTTAGTGGCACCACATCGACGTTTAGAGCGACATTTTATTAATATAATTTACTTTTTAGAATCATATTCATTTATTAACATCAAAGGCAATGGCATAACACATTATGCCATTTGACATAATAATAAATTATAGACTAATTTAAAAAATAGCTCACAACGTTATACTCAAACGTACCATATATACACAAAAGAAATCATTAAATTTGGTCTAGCTCTTTCGAGGAGTGCGATTACAAACATTGTGATACGAGATATATTACCTGTATACCTGTTAATAAGTATCATAATATTATATTTACAGTGTATATATATATATAACGTATCCATTATATTGACCATCCAATGCCTGAACAACTAACGCTAGTCATCTTCTAAGTAACTGTTAGTAGTCAGTAGTCATCTTCTAAGTACAGTGCAAAGTACTGTACTAGCATCTATACTTAATGACAATATCGTATCGTAGCTCTAAAACTTTCTAATACATATAGGTAGCTTATTCTCAAATATATTACCCATTCCCATAAAAAACTTATTAGCTTTATTTGAGCGATCCTTTACGTAACGTAAATTAATTTTAAGGTTACATTTTAGAAGCAATAACTGTACATAGATTAATATAAATTATAGTAAATATAGTTAATTGTGGTATCGTGAAATACACGACTCACAGAAACAGCAATAACTTAATTATTCGACTAATTAGCCAATTTAAAGCAAAACTAAATACTATTGCGAAACCAAGTATAGGTTGGGGTATATATATTCTAAGTTTTATGTCGACCAAATAGTTCTTACAAAGTAATGATTTCTTTATTATTATTGATTATATACATATATACACGTATTTTATATATCTCCCTTTGATGGGGTGATAAACCTGTCATTGCGGTTGATAATCACCAAATAATGACAAGTATAAAGGTAATGATTGTGATGACAAAAATTTTACGAACTATTCTACATGTGTTTAGAATTACATACAGCTTTTTGAAGAAGTGTGAAAGTAAGTGGGTGAAGTTGTATTCATATTTTCGGCATTTATTATTAACATTATTGTATTTTTGTTATTGGGTACTATATCGATACTACAAATATATAATAAAATATCGTTCCCAAATGTGACCTCACGCCGCCGTGTACGCGTATTTTCCTTTTTATTAAGTGGAGAAACATGTTCCTGGGTCATAGTCATGAATAGATCAGATTTAGAATAAGAAGAAAACATAAAAATCTATAATAATCATTTGTTATATAATAAACTATAGAAAATGCTAAACAATAATATTGATGCTCTCAGATCTTTTGCAATTATATATTTAAAATATATTAAACAATTTTATGTTTATTTAAACTTGCATTTTTATATATAGAGTTATTTATTTTATTTAATAAATTAAACTAAATAAGTAACGCAATAAATATTTATTTCCTTATAATTTCGCCTTGTTTATGATATATACATACATCAATATTTACAGTATATAACTTTAATATAAATACAAAAGTAAAAGTCTAGTAATAACAAGTAACTAATATATAATACACACTATTATTTAAGTATTGCAGTAAAAAATATGCCATTTAAGTAATTAAAAAAATGCAGTCTGTTAACAGCATTATTGCAGCTATAATCGTATTAATGGGCGAGGTACCGAGGCCTCGACATACTACAATGCAACTGATCACGAATGTAAACAAAACAGTCAATCGCTATTGAAATTAGTATCGAGGACTAATCTAACAGAAACTACTCTAAAAACCTTCTTCACTATTTATAGTACCGATAAAATATTCACAATAAAATACAGACGTAGAGATACAGCGTATTATAGAAAATCTAAAGAAAGAATATGTACTTTTCAACTTGCTATAATAATAATAATCCGGGACAATTCATGCGTCATCCATGTTGTATGGGTACTAGACAAATGATAGAAATACTTAGACGCATTTTTTTCTTAAATACAAATAATCATACTCATGAACACAAATGTTTGCATCGTGCGTGAAAAGGAACCTACGACCACCGGAAATAAACCGATTTGCTAAACCGCTAGACCACCGAGGCCGTTATTATACATTATGACTTATATATTATCTAATCTATAGTTATATCTACCAAACATGTAAAATAACAGATATAGACAGAGTTTATAATAGGTATTTTACGAATATACCTACGTTATTAAATTCTAGAATATTATTCAAAACTTTGTACTAAACAATTATTTCGGAGACGATCGTGTAATGCGTTCGTTTTTCAGGCAGGTTTATAGATATATTAAATATGTTAGATAAAATGCTGTACTAGACAACTGATTAAGGGAATTATAATACAAACCAGTTGAGTTTCTTGCCAGTTCTTTAAACTTAAAATGAACAAACTTATTCTATATAAAAAGCCCTCTGATATAATTATTTTTAATTATGTGATGTATATTTAATTAAGTACATTTTACTTATGTATGAACAGCATGTATCGAAGTCTGCCAATGTCTAGATTCTCGGTAAATTTTCAAAACAATTACGTAATTGCTTAAGAAGTCAACACAAGTTATGTGTAACTACTGTCGTAACGTTATGAGTTCGAATATGACCAACAATTGTATGACACTCTCCGGTAACGGTAACATTTATAACAAACTAAATCTGAGAGCTTGCCTCATCTCCTGTTAGTTGAAATTCAAATATTCTAAGCGAAATGTGAATATTTCTAGTATAACCTTCAACACAACCTCATTAATTAACTGCCTCTGGCTACCTCATTCAGGATCGAAGTCGTGAGAATATATATCAATACTGAGTACTGATTATTATCAATATTCACGTTAAAGATCATCTGTTGTAGGTAAGACACGACTAACCATCGCCGAGTGTGTAGGGTTGGCAAACTTAAATACAAACCACAGTCTATATACTAAAAGATTAAGAAAGGAAATATTATACATATAGTCATAGTGACTATAGGCGATGCGCGAAATGAATCCCCTGGACCATTCAAACCTAGATCGAATTTACAACATCAGTCAGGAGTCTTGATCTTCAGCCGCTCCATAAGTCCTTCCACGGATTTGTTGTATTCTGTTGTTACTCTACATTCGCCCCCATTTCCATGCGTTAAATCTGTAAAGGCTTAAAAGCGTAAAAGAGTCAACAAAGTTGTAGAAAAAAACCCCTGAATTATAATGGAGACCTGCGAAAAAAAATCATTTTGTGTCACATACATATGTAATATATATGTGTCAAGGTGACTGGAGCTGGAACACTGCAACTATTTATTAAAAAAGGTAATAGTTGTATGTGTATGTATAATTCTCAAGAGGCCTCACAAAGAAGTCAAAAGTTATATACAAAAAAGAGGTATCAAAATAATACAAATATTGATAAAAATAATGGCGGACAGATGCCAGAAGCAATTCAATTAACCATGTTAAAATATTAATTAAACTTCATTGTCATTAATCTTATTATAAACTTACTAGTTTCCTTACTAGTTTTTCTCGAGTATACACGTATTATACATGTAATCTTTCAAACAACTTCCAACTTCCGTAAAATTCGGTGTGTAGTTTAGCGTAACCCATTTCATTTAAAAATAATATTTTTTTTTACGAATTGATATAATTCTTCCTGTAGGTATCAAATAGAATGCTCTTTTTTTTTATTATTATAATTTAGGCGAGTCATATAACATCTTCATAATATGTTGTAATATAAAATATACCGACTCATCTTATTTAATTTTAATTTCATAAACATTCTTACATATCCTATCAATGTAGAGATAGAGATGCATACTATTGAATACAAGAATCTAAATAATGTTCAACGTTGGTTCCTCGTCCAATATAATACAAGTTTCAGTACATATCCTGCAGTTCACAATAAAGGACACTACTGTATTTGCCTTTACTACAACTTAGATATTACTATATTCCATTTGAAGGCACTATTGACGCATGTCTGCACAGCCTCCGGGAGTCTACGGTAAAGGTGACCTGCTCTTTTGAGTAGCGAACCAAACATAATCCTGAGGTTTATAACAGTATGCCGATTTATGTAACTTTGCATCTATAATATATTTCTATTGATTTCAGTTTACTACACTACCTTCATTTCTAGCTATATCTCTACTGTAGTACCTTTGATACAGTTTGTAGAAATATTATCAAGTTATCTACATTCCGTACCTATGTTTCACTAAATTCTGTCACCAAACTCTTTACTTTGGATTTTTGTTTCAATTAAAAGATGATATGCCAGTATCGTCGGGATACGATACGTTACGAAGGCCTATCTCCTCCAGTATAGGAAATGCCTGAGTTCTCCGTATTCACATATATCCGTTATATTATCTATTACGTACTATATTATAGTTTTTTTTTATAATAATAATACTAGACTTGATACAAAACAACTGATAGAAAAATACTTTATATAAATATTTTCTTTTGTAAATATATATAGTACGTCATATCCTAAAGAATAGTATTGTTTTTTTATTATACTTTATGGTGAACCGTGTTCTAACTTGTTTCCAGTTGCCATTACAAAAAAATAAAAAAAAGATACATTACGTATTAAGAGCGTTTTCGCATTATGTTATCTATTGTCCACAGATGTTTAGGCTTACAAGTTTGGAATGATCATCATACCTATACGTAATTACCTCACGCGTGCTGTGGTTTTCAACGGAACTCGTCACACAAACACTGGCTATTATATTTTTTGTCTCGTTTTTTCTGAACTTATACATAAATTCAATTTGTATTTCATCTTGAGTCGTATAAATAAATCCGTTTCATAATCCTTTTAATTGATTGTGTTTAAAAGCGAAAGCTCTATGCGTCATGACCTTTACCTCAGTTATCTTTTTTTATGTCTATATTATCCTATCGAGGTAGGCTTTGTATTTCGTCTGTGCAGATACTTCAGCATTATAGAAGCCAGCAGCTTGTTGCTGTGTTTTGATTTACGGGAGAACACAGACAAATTACAAAATGAAAGTAATGACATCTTCGCCTTCTGAAATGGCAACATATAAGCTGAATCAAAGGCGTCACATTATAACGTCATATCCGTAGTGCTATTAATGTATATAGGCATGCGGTTATCCTTTATCAACAGATGGGCCATTAACTTGTTAGCCATTTCAATTGGTTTGCATAATATTTACACCAATATTAAAATGAAATTAGATCAATCAGTCAATTCAGATCATTAGCAACAATGACAACATAGTGTTTTCTCTCAACAGTAGATAGTTAGTAAATTAACTCCTTACTATGTTGTTGTCAGATCACAACAAGCCAACTATAATTGTTGGAGCTATAAAAAATAACACTAAGAAATTATTCTGTTACTTCACACGGACCCATTGCGTAGTGTAGCCAAGTTATAAAAAAATATCACCTCGGAATCGTAAATCATTGTAATCTACAACATAATCTGGTTAATGCGATAAAAACTTATAATTTTTTTAGTCTGTGACATATTTTTTAATGTATAGGCACAGTATAAAAACTTAAGTACTCGAATCTCCCATTAGTGACATATTGTATGTGATTAGGCGGAAGTATTTTTTTGTTAACACCTGTTGCAACTATGTAATTTGATTTGCTATACACTGTCAAAGTAACAATTTGTCCATATATATTAATTTCATTTCGACCCTCGTATATAGAACTTGTGGTGCACGCGTCTTTGTCCGCGTATATATTTAACCTTTTAATGATATTATATAACAATTATATGTATCATTTATACAACGCCACCTAATTATAATAATAATGAACTTTTTATTCAGTATTACGTTAGTAGCTGTAGGGTTTACAGTAAATGTTTGTAGCTTCATAGATAAAACCTACTGGTATCAATGAAAGTGACTACCACTGAACATTTATACTGTAGTATAACCAATTATGATATCTGTGGTATAACCATGTTATACCACAGATATATTTTATAAATAGGTATTACAATTAATTTATGTATCTATGAATATGTGAAAATTACAAACGGATACTTCAGTTTTACTTATTTGGATATTTAAAAGAAATATATACATATTTGATATATATTTTCTTAAAACTGACGACTATAATTCCAAATTACATAGGTAGTCAGAGGTATTGCAAACTGACGCTGCTTCATAGTAAACGCAACACTTAACTTGCCAAAATGTATCATGTAGGTATATTTAACTAAATATTTTACTGTCAGTATTATTTGAACCCACGACTTCTTATAATCGAGCCGTAGTCGTAACCCACCACAACACGCCATTCATTTCTACTATTTGTCATTGCAATCATACAAAAAAACTGCTACAAAATCATTCCAATTCACGAAGTACGTAAGTGAGTTACAACAATTATTATTGGTCAATTAACACGACCGTTACCTTGAATTTGTCCTTTTTATTTAATAATTACGGAAATCTATAGCAGAATAAGCAATATAAGGGTATATCCGCTTGGTACATGAGACCATGGTTATTAATCATGCATAGTCTCTATAAGGAGGCGATATGTAATCTAAATAATATATATTTATCGTCACGACTCTTAGCCTAAATGGGGTAGTCAGAGGTATTGTGTATATTTTAAATTGAAGTAGTCTTTTGTTGTAGACCATCGGAAGTAAGGCGAAGCGTCAAATCACTGAATCAGTCAAACATAAAAAATATTGAAGACTAAGTTATACCTCTTTTACTAGCACTAATACACCCAACTTCTTCTTATATTATAATAATTAACAGCTTGTGTATTACGAATATAAATAAAAAAAAACTTATAACTAATTCATTATGAATTTATATTGCCCATAGTATTTCTCATACATTAACGATTCCTAGAACAAAGGTGCTGCCTGCTATATTTGCAATTTCACTGGCATATGATACCTTCTTAATATACATCTTAGAATACAAGCTGCTGATGTTATCAATCTGAATCATGCCTTAGTGGTCCTACGTTTTAGCACAGTTCTTACTTTCAATGTTTTCGATATCAATTTTCGCACAATTGGAATATTCTTATTTATAATCATAAATTGTTTGTGGGATATTTTCGTGAATGACATTGGAAACGTCGGGATTAACGGTATAAATCTGACCCTAGATACTATATATATATTTATGTATGTACATATTACATGTATAGATGTATACTAGATGTCCCGGCAAACGTTATTTTGCAGTATAAAATAAAATCGCTATTAAAAAATAGGGGTTGATGCTTGAAGGGTTAAAATTTAGGGTTGTATGTATTTTTCGATCCTAAATAATAATAAAATGAAAATAAAATATTATGTCGAAAAAAAAATATGTTTAGGGGTGGATATCCCTTACCACACAGGGGTATGAAAATAGATAGTAGCCGATTTGCATTCTCCTACTGAGGAGTATGTTAACTAGCATTGTGACACGAGAATTTTATTATTTATCTTATATTTGAATTATATTATTTATTATTATATATATATCTTATATATAATATATTATGTACTATATAACAAATACGGTCACAACAATTATGCCATATACGAAAGTCATTGTCAACTGTCAATGTTATAATCAACCCAAGATTTAATATTACCAACATTTCGCTGGCTAATGTGGTAGTAAATAATGATTAGTAAACCTACCAATTTCTCGCAGTATTTGTTTCACTAGAAAGTCATCCAAAAATATAACAATAATATCTGATATCTATATACTTGAACTCACTACCCTTCAGGTATAAACCATTAAGTCTCGGCGCTATCTAAAAGTACTTTAGTACTGTAAAATTGGTATAATTTAGATCTATGCCACATCGTGTTCACCTAAATAACCACAAAGCGTGTTTACCACATATTTACATCGAGAATAGCCGTGAGCAATTTATTGCAAACAATCCTGACATTGTAAGACAGTCAATGCGTAGTTGACATATAACTAACCTGACCATGCTGCACTCTATACGAGACAGTCCCGGTAATTGATACTCTGTACCAATCGATCAACGAAAAGATTAAAATTATCCGCAAATTTTACTAGAATACAATTATACTGGGATTTTTCTATGTAATAAATTATGGTATTGTGTAGGTTATTATATTATTGTAAAAAATGTTATGCTTGTAAAAGTCACTTGAATATAAAAAATAAATCACAATGATTTCGTCCCTAAAAAAACAGATTAAAATCACACATCTCAAGTAAGCTTAATAAATTTATTCCAATTATGATTATAACAGAATATCTTGTTGATAAAGCGATACAAACTATGTAATGAAATTCACTGTTTTCGTGTCCCGCAGAATATATTCGTATTTATTACTATGAGCATTTGTACACATTATATATATGTATATTATAAAATACTATCAGTATTATTATTTTTTGTTAATATTCATACTAGTATTCACATCGCACATACAGCTATGACTCGCTCGTCATCCTACTGCGGCTACGCGCCGTACAATACATATTGTGTATCTGTGGTGCTTTAGGTTTGCGCGGGAATATAAAAGACAACAAAATGGCTTCTTTTAGACATAAATAATTCTTGTGGTCTTCATTATTAATTATTTTATACTATTGATGTCTGCAATTTACTTTTATTATAATAAAATACCTATAAACACAACAAACCTGAATATAAACACAGCCCCTTGTAACATACACAACATTTTTAGTACCTATAACACAAGCTTATATACTTTAGAACTAGATATCACAAAGGTTCTAGGAAGACAGATTTTCTATCTGTCATACAATGCTACTTGCGCAAATAATGGTCACACTACATAAAGGTGATTGGGTCGTATAATGTTCAAACCATAACGACATATAACTACAACGTTAAGACCCTTGAATATTGATACTCACGCCAGCACGAGAACATCTAGACAATATCAGGCAAACACAGCCGCGGGACATTTACTACCTTTAAATGTAACACTATACTACATTATTATTAATAATAATAATAACCTAGAACAATTCACACAGCTCCATTTAGTCCCAAGCTAAAACTTCTGATATTAATACTTGGACACGTTTTTTTCTTGTAAGCATTTGTATAGTGTACTTAGAAAAGGCCCAGGCCTATAAAAATAAAATAAAAAGTTTTGAATCGAACTGGACCACTGAAGTCGTCAGTTAAGTTATAAGTAGGAAAATTGTCAGAAATATAAATAATATTTATACAAATTGACTTAATAAGAAGCAATTTTATATAGAGAGCTATGTAATATACAACATATTTTTGATTCAACCAGTCATTCGGAAAGTAGACTCATCACAACAAGAAAGAGAAAGCAACATGCGTATTACCACAGATAATATAACATTACATAGTATTACTGTTTTAAAGAAATATTGTTTATTATTATTAAGTTTTTGTGTGATACATACTTCCAAATAGTAATATGGACCGAAGTAAATAAGTATAATAGTTATTTCAGTAATAAAATAACAAGAATAATGTTAACGAGACCAAACTCTTCATATGTCCCAAAACCTTAACTTCCGTTAAAAAAAATTTTGTCTGAATTATTTCAGTGAATAATATCTCCTTTATAATGGGCTCCTCCTAAATACATAGGCGTCTGATCGCCCATATCTGATAGTACGAACTAAACAACCTAAAAAGAAATTCTAATTTAAAGAAACACTTGACATGCCCACATTTTGGGAATATTTTGATAGGACGGTCAAAGATGAGAGACTACCACGGTTTATCGGATTAATTAGATTCTCACGTATTTCAGCCAGTAGTATAAGTAGATTCTTTTAGAAAGCTTTCAGTTAGAGGTTTAGAGTAATTTCAGGTAGAGAGAGTTAGAGGTTGACATCCCGAAGGACTAAGTCCTGTTCACTGCCTGAGGTATGGCAGTGAACAGGACATAACATCTGTCGTCTGATGTCAACTCACGATAACTTGTGCCACGTGATTAAATAATGCTCAAGGTGCTTATGATATAGGTACTGGTTGCATTTACAACCATATGGGTAGGAAGCTTTGCTATTCCAGTAACTTTAAAAAAACGTCGATGTAAATGTTACTCTCTAAAGTGGGTAACCTTTTTATAAAACACCGGATTTATAGTCTTAGTCTTTATTCAATATACGAGCAACAAATGACATACATTGGTGAAATAATGTGCTATATAGATTTTTCTAACAAAACGTCATGCCAATGCCATTTTACTTAAAAAAAAAATCTGTCGAAACAGTAAGTTCTATATATATATGTATATACTAGCTGTCCCGGCAAACGTTGTTTTGCCATATATATTAATAACGCTATAAAAGAATAGGGGTTGATGATAGAAGGGTGAAAATTTAGGATTGTATGTATTTTTGTGTTGTATTATAAAAAAATAGAATCATTTAGGGGGATGAAAAATAGATGTTGGCCGATTCTCAAACCTACTTAATACGCTCACAAAATTTCATGAGAATCGGTCAAGCAGTTTCGGAGGAGTATGGGAACGAAAACTGTGACACGAGAATTTTATCTATAAGATATATATACTTTCTACATTCTTTATAATATTAATAGAGACGTACAAAAATTTAATGCTTCCCCGACAAAATATAAGTTTAGATGAAATCATTATGATAAATATTAGTTATAATAATATATAAGATACTGCATCGACAGATTTCAATACCTGTTTACTAGTGCGCTCTAATTTGTAGCCTGTCATTGTGCATACCATGGCTTTGTCAGTTAATTAAATATTCAATATTAAATTAATTGAATGCATAGTGCATGACCGCCTAGAAACATAGTCACAGGCGTTACTAGTATGCAATATAAATGACAAACGCTGAATATATAAGACTTTCTACATCAGTAATTGTACCAGGCCAATTACAAGTCAATACAAGAAAACGGGTATTTATTTTCGTTATAATATTAGACCTTTTATTTACTCGACAACGACTACACCCCCGCCGAAGGAAGGAGGGTGGGTGTGGAATTCTTAACCACTGAAGCCACACGGTTTCCCTCGAGGCGACAAAGTTGGGGTCATAGAGTTGCGCCAGCTTTCTACACGATCCCGATGGCATGGCATACCAACAAGAAATTAATGATATCTAATAATGTAATTAGAATTTCCTCGATTTTGATCAAGTATGGTTACATCGGATACTGTAACTATGTGTTCAAATTTGAAAATTCGTTAAATAGATAAATATTATATACTTTATGCATTACACAGTATATAAAAACGCAAATAATATATTAAGTTACATATGTATAAGTACGATATGACGGTCTTATGGCTGAAAGCAATTCATTTCCTTTTTCCCTTTATCATTCAACTCTCATTAGTTAATAACTATATCAGATACATTTCTGAAATACTTTATTACTTTATACTTTCTAAAACTGCACAGGTTTTAAAATTTAAAAATCGGTACAATTAGGTACAGACTATCGCGTTACTTGAGAATATGGATTTTGGAATTTCTACCTAATTTAAAAAATAATTTTCCTTTTTAAATATTATATTTATGCATTGCTTTTATGTACATGATGAGTCGAAAAAACGGATTAGCAATTTCAGTTTCTGTATTGTGTTACTGTGACTGATAAAATAATAGACAAATTAAAATTCACATCATGTATTCCATTTTATTTTACCTCATGCGATTCGAAATTCATAGTATATAATATATAAAACTACATAATAATAAGTAGGTATATTCAATATTCAATTCAGTTAATGTTCCTGTAAGCAGTAAACAAATACATTTCTCAAAACTAGGATTGGTTAGATAAAATGAGACGGTGTAATATATATTGCAGTATCGAATATCACAGGGCAAATGACACGTATGTTGTTGTGTGTATAAATAACACATTACGCTGACTAATGCACTTCTAGTAACTGTGGGAACCGATGCAAGCCGCGTCAGCAAACACACGTACCTAGAAGACCACCCATATTTTTCTATGCATTACCTCTTGTTGTCCTAGCGTCGATTTAGCAAATGTAAAAATAATAATAATCGTCGATTACTAGGGAAGGAGACTAACAGTAATGGAAAATATAGCTAGTAATTTAGCAGGGTGGAGAGAGTTGGTTAATTCTTAATGTTTTCGTAACTTTGGACTGATCTGATGCTCATGTTATTGTCTGAAGCGGGTTCAGGTTACGAAAAAAACTTCAATCGTGTTATTAATTCTACTCACTGATAATTCTAGTTATTATAATAAATACGTATAGTTTTTATATTAGCCATATATTTAGATACTCACCCTTATAATTTTGGTCAGGTCAGTCAGTTGACTATATTATAAACCTCTAATATCTAGAGAATAAATGTGACCTTATGTGTATTGTCCAAATTTTTTATTATTTATTTTATTTAAAAATCCATAAATCACATAGTATTAAATGTAATCAATGTAAGTTATCTAAATGTGCAAAAGTCTAGTCTAGTTGGTATATCATATGATATAAAACTATACATATATTGATCGCTGCATGTAAATAGGTCTTTATTCAGAGTATATTTTGTATGAAAAAATAAAGACATTAGGGATAAGGTATTTCATTATTCGCAATGTACATAGCTACAGCTAATACTATGCCCTGTAAAGTCAATGCAGTTGATTTGGTTAGCTGTTTAATATATACAATTTATTTACAATGACAAACAGACATACAGTTGCTATGCTAATAATAGACACGCAAGTCCGTTAGCAGTCTAGTTAGTAAAGTTCAGTAGGTATTGATTTCAATTCTTGTCGTGGGAATTTTGCATTATTCTCAGCACTTACAATCCCTTTCCTTTGCTTCATTGTGAAACTAGCCGCCGAACGCGACTTTGTCTGCTTTTTTTATATAAAAGTTAGCCTTTGACCGCCATCGTGTAATATCTATAGAATAGTAATAATGACATATACCTACAAACAGACAATGGCACTTCCAACATTAGTATGGATAACTTACACTTTCAATTATAGAAGATATACATTTATAAAGAAAACGCATATTCCCACAGATTATACGTAACATATGAAGTAAAATATTTAAATATCCGGTTATAAAACTATAATATTACTAAATGACACAATCCCTTTTTATTTTTAAAATTACCTCCACAAACAAACTTCTTTGTTGTAGTCATAAAGATAATATCGAAAAGAAAAAAAAACACAATTAAAAATTCAAGGTTTATTAAGAAAACTGCCTTAAATATTTCTTCGCATTATGCATTGTATGATAACAATACTGTGTGCCAGTTAATCAACACCTACTCATTTGGTGCAGTGTTACTTTTGATAAAATCAAGTAGCGCACAGTAGGTACAACGAGACCGGTATGCAAATTAATGGTAATCACCTCAGTCCCAGCTACGGAACTTTGACAAAAGACAATTTTTCAACCAAATTTTTATCAGATACGTACCGCAGCCTCGATATATCGTTAGATATTTTAAAAAAAATTAAGCACCTCAAACAGACTATTCAACATTGAAATGGCGATAAAATAATTTTCATTGTTACTGCAATTAATTATTTCTAATCGTAATAAGATCTTAAACGAGCCGAATTTATACCATAATTTATCTATTAATATATTAATGTGTGACATAAAAATGAATGTTTTATAATAGATGAAGTTTTTAATTTCACGAATATGTTAAGATATGTATCAACATATAGGCTAAAGGAATTTAAGATAAATAGACCCAATGATTCATTGACTGCCTCAGCGTTCTTGTAGTCCTTACTTCGGATGGTCGCGGGTTAGATTCTTTGTACAGTACAAATATTTATATTCATGAGTATGATTATTTATTGGTCTGGGTGATTCTAAGTATATTAAGTGTGTACAAAAGAAATATATTAAATGCATTTCTAACAGTTGTTTAGTAACACAAACTCTGCTTAGCTAGGTTCTAGATGGTGGTGTGTGAATTGTTCTGGGTTTTATTATATATTATCTGTATCCGCTGTAACATATGACACTATGTTTCTCATTTCAATAAAATTAGTTTTTACAATTTTTATCTGTACGTTTAAGCAGGATAATCTCAGCTGACGGAATGCACTTAAATTCTATTTTTATTAAGTTCGGTATAGTAGCAACTTTCCAGTAAAATGTAGTGATTGTTGGAGTCTAATTGGTAGACGGATAGACAGACAGAACAGAAAGTAAAGTTAGCTGTGCCACACGTACGAAGTTGTAACACAGCACTGATATTCTTTATTTTTAAAATATTCATATATAAAATACAACGTTGTTTTAAAGATTGAAGCGGTTTTAATTAATGTTATCAGAAGCGTACCAATAAATCAGCTTTCAAATAAAGACATTGCCATTTAAGCTAGTCAATTTCCGTTTACGCAATCGAATCTACTATTCTTTTATATAAATCAATACAGTTCATCAAGTAACCGTTTGACTTGGTAATTTGCAGGAACGAAGCATAGTTTTTAAGAAAATGTAGGTATTATCTTGTGGACATCCACAAGATAATACCTACATTTTCTTTATATTATCATTATTATTACATAGTATACAACAAAGTCGCTGTCGCTGTCTGTCCCTATATATGCTTAAATCTTTAAAACTACGCAACTGATTTTGAAGCGGTTTTTTTAAATAGAGTGATTGAAGAAGAAATGTATATGTAATTCATGTACACCCGGGGCGAGTAGCTAGTAAAAGAATAAAGTTGAGACTAAAGATTATAAGAGTAGAGGAATCTTAAAAAATGGATGGACTATGTGAAAAATGACTGGTAGAGAATGCCATAAGACATTAAGTCCGCCATTTAAACATGTGCAAAAGATTAAATAAATGAATAAAAATGATGAAAAAGTGATAATTGCGAAAGAATATTTTTTTATTTATTTATATTGAGGCGGTTCACTTGGAGTTAATGTTAAGGGCACCTCAGACGTCATATGATGACGACGCGACGTGGTGCTGTATATGTATATAGACATATAGTCGACATGTACTATTTTCCGTTGCGTGAGCCAGATTTCTGTGATCATTGTGAAATGATTTATTTATTCCAGTTACTTAAAACTTGTATGTGTTTAGTGAAGGAAGTAGATAATCTATAATTCAATCGCGTATCTATCTTATTAATTTATTCAAGACTTATAGATATTTTTTATTGAGTAGCCAATTCAGAATTCTTTGACCTATATGTAAATTTATCTGCATTATATCCAATTTTTAGCGCCTACTTTATAAACTTATTAACTACTAACTACTCGCCCCGATTTCCGAAAGTTGATTTTGATCTAGAATTGCTTTAGCCATTCTCAAGGAATGCCGTTACCAAATCTTTTTCTAAAATTAAAATAGCCTAAGTTCTTACTCTTTATTACATCAGATACCTGCCAATAAAAGTCTCTTTAAAGTCGGTCCAGCCATTTCAGAGATTAGCCGGAACAAATAGACAGACAAAAATTATTTTAAAAAATTTTGGTGTATATATATTCATGTGCATGTAGTAAAAAACGGTTATTTCAATATTACAAACAGACACTCCAATTTTATTTATATGTATAGATGTAGACAAAATGGTTCTTAATAGTGCATTCGTTGAACATGAAGTTTTATAGGAAAACAAAAGATGGGCGGGGAAACGGGCGACCGTCACAAATAACAATGATTGTTTTTTTTTTTGTATAATTCAACTGGCGGGACTATCGAGTTGTCGCTAAGGTTATAGGCAAGGTCTGAGACGATAAGTACCTCGAGACATAATCAAAATCATCATCAAGTATTTCAATGAAAACGAGAGTTTATAAAAAACTCTTCATATTTAATTTATTCGGGTAAACAATACACGATATAAGGTTGTTGACAGGTAATATTCCAATATATTGGTAAATATAAATTGTATACATTTTTCGAGAAATCTTCATAAGGACTATTCGAAAACAGGTACATAATAAAAATAATTAATAAGGAGCATACCTTTCCTTATTAAATATTTTTGAATCGGTTTGATTCATACAGAATGATTGTCTTTTGAAAGATTAACAACACAGACATGTAATGCGAAAGTGGTACAAGTAACCGTAGCATAAGTCCAGCCTGGACGATCACGATCATATAGACTATAGCAGACGTTGTTTTACTATGTAAAATCTCTATTTAAATATAGAGGTTGGTGACCGAGGGGTGAAAATTGGGGTTATTGTGTACTTTTTAATGCCACATAAACAAATTAAAAAATATTATTCAAAAACAAAAAAAATTGAAGTGGATATTATCAGGAGGATCCGTATCACTTAGAGGTATGAAAAAATCAATTACGCCGTATCTGACGAATATGGTAGAATTATATGTATAAGATATACTGTCTGATAAATGAGTCAGGAGTCTTTATGACTTCAACAACACATATTTGACATTAAATCGAGTACTACCAAATTTACCTTCAAATCCAAGTTAAGAAAACATCTTTCCAACGACTTTTGTAATTAACTTAATACATTAATATAGTGTTAAATTATCTCCCGCTTTCACTGTTGATTTGTCTTGATTGATTATGTCTCATTGTTGATTTGTATTTAGTATATACCTATGTATGTATAAATTTTAAATGTATATACTTAAATGTATTTATGTGTGTATATATATATATATATTTATATTTATATATTCTTATTTAAGTATGTATGTAGTTGGATATATATATATATATCAATTTATTAATTTTATTATAATTGTACCTTCCTCCTTTTATTATTTATTTCGTGTTATTATTTACTTAAATGCACCGCCCACTAATCTCTGTTTGCCCTGCCCCATGGTCGACTGGGAGAAAATGCATTATGGTGTTAAGTCCGCCATAAGTCCGCACCTTTATTTTGTTTTATATTTGTGCATGAAGTTTTTATAAATAAATATTTATGTATGTGTTGGCTTGTGAAAGTGAATAAAGTAAGATTAATGAATAAAGTCATTTCATCAACCTGTACCTTACATGTGGGGAAGGTAAATATTATAATTTATATTTTTTCCTATTTTTTATGTTAACTAATTTCTTGTCTTTTCTTCTCTTTACATCATATACGTACAGTACTGTATACTCGTACAATAGACAAGTATGAAACCCAGTAATTTTGCTACTATTACTATTAATAAATGATTGCACAACGACCTGTGAATGTGAGTTATTCGTGGTGTAGTTAGGTGAAATTAAAGATTTATAATGTTGTCGCTACCAAACAGCGGAAGCTTTTATCGTCGTAATGTTTTGCATAATTTAAAGTGTAACCACTATTTGCGTATTTTGGAAAAACATAATTTTATTCTAACATTTTATAACTATTTATTAATGCGGACTATATATCACTATTTTCGCGTACATCTTCCGCTATAATGTTGCCAGAATTTAATTTATATAATGCATAATCTCTGCATATGCGTTTTCAAATGTCTACGTTTTCACATTGTTATTATACTATACCGTTCACAGATTGTGAGTGTACTGAATTAACAGTGTTCAAATAAGTAAATTTCATTGAAATTTCGCTATAACCGATCCTAAAATTAGTATGCAGTGTTTGGTTTTACACGTTATATAAACGGGATATTTGCCCTAATATATAATTTAAGCGCTCCAATATTATATCGCTGTTTCAAGCATCCCGATCAGGGGTTAACTCGTGGCTTACTATCCACAATTTAGCTCAAATTTCCTGACTAAATCTTGTCAAATAAAAAATAACTTTATGTGTCAAATTATATTTTAACTAACTCTTCGGTAATGGAAAACAGGTAGACTTTATAGAAAGTCGTTTTTGTCTACATGTACTCGTAAAGTGTAGTGGCGATATATGTAATGTTATTTATGTTACACGTGACGCTTCCTAATTAGGTGAGTCGTAATAATTTGTTCTATAATTATATATTAATTAGATAATGGGCAACTTCGTATGTTTCACATTTATCCTGTTTTTTGGCATTTTTCACTTCAGCTCCGCTCCTATTGGTAGCAGCGTGATCTTATACAACTTGTAACGTGACTTTCTAATGGTAAAATATTTTTCTAAATCTGTTTAGTATATACAATGATCAACTTACCACCTCATATACTTTACACCTTTATAATATTAGTATAATTTAAAAATTGAAGAAATATTATTATAATATATTGTGAATCTAATAAATTGTAGCTAAGAACCATTTCGATCATGTCAGCTTTTAAACAAAAAAGACATTATAATCGGCTCATTTAGAAGATATTATACCACAGATACACAGACTCGTCACACTTACTGTATAACACTTTCCTTCCCCGTTAGTCATTAGAAAAGATCACAGAAAGTTGAAATCTACGAAGTGAGGGACAAAATCGGCAAGTATAATTCGTTTGTAATTGTACTCGCGTAATGAGAGCTGGAGTCTGTAATATCCTTAAACGCGATGTCCTTGATCGTCATAAGGCAGTGCTATCTATATTAGACACTACTTATCAATTGCTCAGTTTTATACGCGCGCGCGCACTAAAACCATCTGTTTGGAGTTCGTTATTAGTATTAGATACAATGAGGGAGTTGCACGGTGAGTTCGTATGAATTGATTTCAGTTTTTTGATGACACCTCGCGGTGGATAGTAGTGTTATGTGTTTAATTTTATACGCTATTTTCAAATATGTTTATTGTTTACGTGCTTTTTATATTTTTATTCGTGCACGAGGAAAGTTAGTTATTATTTTTTTATTCATATTCGCTTATTTTTTTTTCTATAATAATTATGAAAAAGTAACTAAGAAAAGCTCGGTAGTATATATAGTCATTAAGTAGATCATAAGGCTTTACTTAATTAGGGACAGAATAAGTAATAATAAATCGTTTTAATTAGAAACTACGGCCTGTTACATAGTATATAATAGTGATATATAATGATATTATTAAATTAAGAGATGATAGTTTTGTTTATAAATAAATGTGTACTATATGAAACGAAACTAAAAAAAAAAATCTTAATTCAAGACAATTAAGATTTCTATTTATTTTTTATTAACACCGTGAATTTTGCTATCTTCTATTTAACCTGATATAAGTCTACCACTCATTATCAACTTAAATAAAAGCTAAGTGCTAAAATTGAGTGCCCATACTTAGAAAATACCTTTCACCATGGACATAAAAAGTCCAAGACTCCAGATTATATATCTCAGGTTATTTAGTTAAAATTGTAAGTAAACTACTATTTGTAACAAAATATGTTCCTACGATTGTAATCTCATGGAATCTCTGGTTCAATGGTCAACTAATATTTTATACGGTTAACTTACCATTAATTAATTAATTATCTCCATTGTATTAAAGAAATTTTAAAGCCACTTCATAAAATAATTTCGAATTCATCGCAAAATCATAGCAAAACTTTTATAAAATACTATTTCATATTAAATATTAATATTTCAATGTTAAAAGTACAATTTTAAAAGGTTTAAGCTTCATGTGGCATTTGTATTGAAAAGGTATCCTGATCAAATATAAAACCAAAATATTTAAATATATTTTATGTTTAAATGGCACGTAGCACTTTTTATTTTTCGCTGTATCTTTCAAATAATATTAATGCAAGTATAACCAAAACTGTTTATTACGATCCTTGTTTGCTCTATAAGACTATTATATAGATGAATTAATAACTGAATCACTTTTTGTTATTAACAAAAAAAAAACACCTTCGTACCTACTCATTCTTTACTAATATAATAATCTGGGGAAACTACCGCGTTAATTAAGAAACAATAAAAATCGCTTTTTAATGTATGGTTACATTTTTCTGTATTAGTGACCGCAACCACTGCGATTAAACCTTTATGTTTCTGTACCTAAATACATCAACTCAGTAATGCAAATAAAATACCTATTATATGCTTACAACATCATCTTCTAGTATTACATTCTTTTTAGGGCATAATTATTTAAATTTATAAGCACTGTACCTATTTTACAAATAAATTATTTGATTTGTTTTATTGTAATAGTTTTCGAAATATGAACTCTAGTTACTTCATATTTATTAGTACAAATATAAAATAGTGACAGAAAATAAAATTTAGATATCTTACTCGTAGATACGCAAGCTTACAAACAGTACGTTTCAATTTGTAAAATAATATATTTTTTCCAAATATTATGATTTTATGTTATATATTATGA
Source organism: Achroia grisella (assembly GCF_030625045.1). Taxonomy (NCBI): domain Eukaryota; kingdom Metazoa; phylum Arthropoda; class Insecta; order Lepidoptera; family Pyralidae; genus Achroia; species Achroia grisella. Next base: position 1,158,057 of record NW_026712977.1, on the reverse strand, counting down.
TTGTATATTTCATATGTGATTACTATCATTCAAGCCTAGTAATATGTCACATTTTATTTTCTATTCCAACCATGCACCTTACTAACTTCTGTTTATTTACACTCTGCAAAAAAGTTGTCTGTACGAGAATGCTTATGCTTTATTGATTAATTATAATAAATTAATTAACAACCCATTTTTAACTCTTTTTGCCGTGGAACCTATATCGCAAATAGTCTATACTTACTTATTATCTCGGTATCTACCAAATAAATTTGAAAATACTTGTAGTGTTTGATAGCCTACTTATTGAGCCCATTCATTACGCTACGACCAATAATAAATGAAAAATGTTACAAAACATTACAAACGCGGCGTAGATGCAGTCGCGCGGGATAACTAGTAAAATATAAATACGATCATTAATTTAGATTATTTCCATTTATCTTGACAGAACTATTACGTAACCTAAATAGAAAAGAAGTCAAAGTTCTTTCTGAAATTGTTTAAAAGTGCTAATAAACAGGTTTATTTAAATAATAGTTATATCTGTCCTATACCTACCAGACTGTTGTATTATGAAACCTGTATTTTTATACAACTCTACACTTTCCATTATACTTATATTTATACTAACATTTAAATCTGTAGAGCTTGTTTAATTATTGGAACGTGCTAATTTCAAGAACCACTTAGGTTATTAGAATAAACTTTAGACTATTAAACTCTCTACCACCATCAGGTAAGCCGGTGGATTGTTTACCATTTCTATTAAAAATATACTCCTGTAAAGTTTCTATAAATCTTTTTCCGTTCTTATTAACTGAAAATGTGAAAATCAGGGTTTGTTCTCTGCTTAGTAACCAAGCCTCTAAAACGGATATACCAATTTTTATAAAATTTTGTTCGTATATCGGGTAGGTCTGCGAATCGGTCAACATCTCTTTTTCATATCCCTCAATAGTATGGGTGATCAACCCCTAAATAGTCTTTTTATTTTTATTACAATTCGGCATTAAACAATACATACAACCCCAAATTTACCACCAAACCCTATTTCTTAATATTCTTAATAACAGTTACTTTTGTTATATATTTTATTATCATCTTTTGCTATATCTATATATGTGCTGACGATGCAAATTAGTGATTTATCTAACCGTCTGTTGTATAAGTTATAAATTCAAACAGTTTTACCTTATGAATAAAAAAATAATAGTACAGACGCATAATGCAATACGATGCGTTGGGTCATGGCATGGGGGTGACAGCCATTTCTTTTAAATTAAATCCTAGCAGAAACCGCAGTGTGGTATAAATGAAATAAAACTACGCATTTTATATGCCCGCAAGGAACTAGTTTCCTCCCATTCTTGGGGATTTCCAATAACCGTTTCTCGTTTCAACTGTCAGTGGATGCTTATCTACTATGTAGGAATCCCTAGGCTCAAAGGCAGCACAAACCTACATTTTCTCTTTAAACATAAGGTTTAGTTCTTGAAGTATTTTTAATATCAGGAGAAACAAGTGCTAGTGGCTTACACGATGAAAAGAGGTAATCATCGTTATAAATAAACTTACAACGGATATCGTAGCGTCACATGATGCCCATATAATAGCATTTATAATGCATTGTTATTGTTCAAGAATTAAAATTTGTACCTGCCTTGTACTATCAATGCTCTTCAATTCAAAGCATGTTACAAGGTTTCTTGACGACAGAAATATTCTCGCAGACTTCCTGTAAAATCTACTAGACTAAAGCAAGTTAAAAGTCAATGCACAAATCAAATCGGGTTATACAAAACAAACTTCGTATAACTCGCAAAACTAACTATAGTAGTTAGTGTTTTACGTCCACGCCGAGACACATATTTAAACTCTGCGGGTTATGCACAATGGATTCAGTTACGAACTCTGCAAGTTCCGTTTGCTGAGTTTTAGATAGTTACGCGATCTCTGTTAAATTGGATTCAAACAAAGCAAGCGCATCTTTATTCTAATTTAGAAATAGCTGAGAGCGTTGTAAGTGCATTCTGTTGTACTGTGTTCGTGTATATTGTTGTATGTTATTTCGTCTTATTCCACTCCCTTCATTTATAAATAATAGAATTAAACTTTAGACTATGTAGTCCTTTATTGACAGTGGTAGACATTTGAAACCCAGATTATAAGTAGAATTCCACAGATCTCGAAAATTTTCACAAATTTTATTTATTACATATATTTTTTTTTTATTTTGTTTTGCAGGTGACAGGTCATTTTCGTGAATTTAATACATATGTCATTGTTTCTTACCCTGAAACAGAGAATTGTTATTATCATTAACAATATCATGCGCACATTATATACATATGTTTTAGTTGTATCTATATTTTCTAGAACATATATGTGCTTTTTAAAAAACTTGCCATAAAATACAGCAGTTAAACAGATTTTATTTATGTTATCACATAATTAGATACCCTGTGATTAGCAACGCATGAGTTGTACCACAGACGTCATATTATAACTATTACTATAGACTTATAACTATAGACGATTATAATACTAGCTAGTCACCCCGACTTCGTACGGGTGTACATGTATTATATATATAAACCTTCCTCTTAAATCACTCTATGTATTAAAAATCGTTTCAAAATCCATTGCGTAGTTTTAAAGATTTAAGCATACATAGGAATAGATAGCGGCAGCGACTTTTATTTTATACTACATATGTATTGATAATAATGATTCTGTGTGCCCTGTTCAAGCATATATGTAGTTACCGCTTTCCATCAGGTAGAATTCTGCTGTTCCTCATTGTAATTACCTAAAAATAGTACCAATCTAATTTTTAAAAGACTTTCTTAATTTGATTATGGGTCCAAATATTGTAACAATTAAAATGTATATGTATAACATAGTTTCTAGAACTGAGGAAGTAAGTCTATACCTACATGAATTATGTAGGTTGACTTTTCCATTAGGTGGGCGTCTATTCACCTGATGGAAATTGACAGGTAAGAACAAAACCGTACCTACATGTCGTTCAAAATTACCTCACTCGGTTGACGTCATCCAGACAAACTCTATTGTTATGCCACAAAATACACAAACAATTTTGCACAGCCAACTTGATACAATGTACGTTATTCAGGCGATATGCTAATTTTTTTGACAAAAACAACAATCACAAAGACACTTGTAGTTCTGAATGAAAACATTAGAGATCTACGAAGGGATAGAAGATATTTATTTCATTACTATTTACGCAGGTGTTATTACGTTGCCCTACTTTGTTAATAAATATAATATGTTTGTAAAAACAAATATTTATTTTATATTTATATTTTCCGCAACGCGCACGTGAAACACCAGGCACATGAAAACTATGGACGCCTGAAACACCACGGTTTCAGGCGTCCTTAGGCTACGATAACCTTTTACCATCAGATGGGCCGTATGCTTGCTTGCTACAATCGTAGTTTATGTAATATTTATGTATATAATATTTCCTTTCTTCCTGAGAAAAATACTTACACATTCTTCTAGAAAATCTGATAGCGACGACTAATAAAACTAAAAACTAAAACAGTAAATAGATTGGTCAGTTTATTATATCAACGGCAACTGAACTTAAAAATTTTTAATTAGATTTTTTTTAATATTATAATTTTATTTTTGAAATCATTAATAAATATGAAAAAAGTAAGGGAACCTCCCATTTTAAAGGACTTGACTAGTTAGCTAAAGTAAGACATATCTCTAAGTTTAACAAAATTATTGAAATATTTGTAATGAAATAAGTAATAGTTATATAAATGAGTCCTATATTTCTTAAACTGTATCGATCTATATACTTGAACTATGCTAATGTAATATAGTCTGTAATTAACATACCTACTGTATTACTTAGTCTGTGGTTAAGGGTTGCATTGACAATGTATTCAGGTTACCCCGGTCATTACTCCTTCGGTTTTATCGTAACTCGCCTTTCGAGTCAGTGTACTGATTATATAACGTAATTGCTAACAATGGGTCAGTTGCAATAGTTAGAAATTGCAGTATAATAATTAACCATTTTAACCAGAGGTAGAGTGTAAAAGTCTTCTCAGTGGGTATCTTAATATCACCTTCTTGAGCCGCCACTCATCTTGCTTTGTAAAGTGTGTTTAAAATGCAGTGAAAATATAGGATTATAGGCTTGATATATTATTATTAGTGCTGGGAATGGCATGTGAGATACTCTGAGAGTCACATGATAGCGTGATGTCCATAGTACTATTAGATGAGGATTACTGTTTACCATGCTGGGGACCGTCAGCTTTATCTATACATATAAATTAAATTGGAGTGTCGGTTTGTAATATTGAAATAACGTTTTTAATACATGCATATGAATATAAATACTGTACATACACCAAAATACCATTTTTTTACAATTTTTGTCTGTCAGCCTGTCTGTTTGTTCCAGCTAAACTCTGAAATATCTGGACAGATTGTGACGGGACTTTTTTTGGCAGGTAGCTGATGTAGTAAGGAGTAACTTAGGCTACTTTTATCTTAGCAAAATAAAAATAAATTCCACGCGGCCGATGTCGTGGGAACGGCTAGTAATACATATATATACTAAAGATATCTCGCATCTCCGCTCGCGTAATTAATTCCTCTTGGCTGAGCGTTCCTTCACACTTTTTAATTTAAACTTTTACCAAGTCCAAAAATAGTAACGAAGCCTTTCTCAAAACGCGGATTTCTAATGTAACTCTGCCGCTTAACACATAAGTATAGATATGTGTTTTATATGAAATGGAAAAGATGACCGAAAAAAAGATGAACTGTGTGAAGGACGATATATATAAAAGGAGAGTAATGTCGAAGTCAAAGAAGATAACTCACTGCGCTGGCCCAAAATAATGGGACACGGCAATGATGTTCAGATATGTATTTTAATTTTCATGCGAATGTTTTTTTATATCATGCTTGGCGCATATAGTGTTCCTGCGATTGTCAATACATTCATTCGTTCATAATTTAAGAGCCACGCTCATAATTGCATGCATTTTTCCAATTTGTATATGAAAAAAACAGAGCGATGGGTTTTTTTACATTGCTATAATTTGGAGGGAGTTAGGATGACAATTGTTCCGTTTTCAAATATTTTTGTATCAATAATAATAAATTCGAAATGCAAATAAATCCTATGCGTGCTGCACGAACTTGACCTCTGTGCTGACATTATTTATTCAATCGATAAATAATAAAGCAAATAAATAATTGTCGACCTTAGCCCTAGACAACACATACAACATTTAATTATACTATAAATTAATTTACATTCACCATCATGAGTTGGTAACAACACGGTAAAAAAAACGAAAAGCAGAACAAAGTACGAGCTTCAGATAACATGACGCCATTAGTCAATAAATAAAAAATAAAATAATGCCTGGCCATTTATGAGATCATTATACCTCATACATAGTTACATTATTTGTTTTGCTATCGATCAACCGGTGCTTTTTTGTCGCGATTGAAATAATTTTTTTGTGCACCGAACTGTTTAGGAGAATTCTATTGAGAGATGATTTGCAATGTGAATTTTGATTTCTACAATAGGTGTTAATATCCTTATACGAATCTATGGTTGTATTAACGAGGCTCTTCTTAGAAACAATCATTACTTCAATGTATTTCTTCTTCACTTGCATTACTTGACGGGTTCATCGGAATTAAAAGAAAAGGAGTATTCATTGTAAAAAATAAATGTATACGTCAGTCAAATAAGTATTAGGGGGAAACCAGATACTCGTCATTTTGGTTTCCAAAAATATTGTTTTTATTGAAAGTATGGAACGTCCCTGTAAAATTTCTTATAATACTTCTCTACTAAAGTAGCTAGCCGTACTAAGGAGTAGGGTGTGATAAAAAAATACCTGTATAGATGAAAATAAAATCTTGGAAACAAACTTAAAAAGTTTGTTTTTTTATTTTATATTTATAAAAATCTAAATTATATGCTTCATAACAAATTATTATTACTTAGACAGAGCTCATAGACCATCGGTGTACATGTATAAATAAATTTAAAACTAATTTGTTCCCTTTATATTTTTCCATATCAAATAATATGTATAAACCAAATATCATTGTTTACCCGTACTAGCGTAACAAGTAAATCGGATACATTTACCGGTACGTATCAATTGCTATCATATTTACTACCTACCACTATTTTATTTGTTTGTTAGTATACAATAACAATTTGATACACTTGTAATTAGTTATCTCGAATATCATATATAAAAACTATACTCGTTACAGTTTCATTGCAAACTAGTTATACAAACTACATCGCATCGACTGACGACTACAATTGCACGTGTAAGATAAAAAAAATAATTAGTGTACGGCAATTTTGTTGTAATTGAACTGATCTGTATCTGTGGTACATTCATTGGCACAAGTAAACAGATTGACAATGATTACCTACCACAAATTGATTAAAATGACGCAAAAGTTTAATAGAAGTAAATTGTTATTTAAATGAACTTAATATACTATTGAATTAGATTTTTTGTAATTGTACGGCATTATTTGGAACATTCCACTGCGAAGAACAGACAAGAAACTAGGCAGGTACTCTCAAAAAATATTGTAATAAGTATGTATTTAGAAAAAATATATGTATATTATCCGTTGTGTACCCATAATACAATCTCTGCGTTGTTTGGTGCTAGATGACGCTGTGTAGATTGTCCTGAGACATATTATATTGTATGTGCATAGTGTGTAATAGATAAAGTGCGATATTTATCACTTTCTAAGTGTTAGATTGTGACCATTTCTATGCAAGTAATCATCATTAACAAAAAACTCGGTTCCTTAACTGCTAACTAAGTAGGTTTATGAACTAAATTGTAGTTAAACAACAACAACATTTTAGTGATATAAAGTATTTCTAAGCCGTTTGCCTCCTCACTAAGAGGATCAGTTCAGAACAACTGCATCTCTTTGACTAATTTCGTTTTCCGTTCAATGTCAGGACAAAGTCTGTAAAATTATACCACGACTTATCACATATATCTATACACAACAACTTATCATTATACATATATAAGTAATATATAAAATCCTCGTATCATCCCCAGAAACAGTTTGACTGATTTTGATGAAATTTTATGTTTATATTCAGTATGTCTGAGAATAAGTTTATAACTATTTTTTTACCCCTAAGTGTTTAGGATGGGTAAACCCAAATTTTTTTTTTAAATTTCTTCGGCAATTTTAAAATACACACAATCCGAAAATTTTCACTCTTCGATTACCAACCCCTGTTTTTTATAGTAATATTAATTAATATGTACTACAACTGGTATATTTGTATACAAAGTGTACTTTAGTCTCATTCGTTCAAGAGAGGAGAGCCAAAGATTAGAAAAATCATTCGAATTATAAGTTCTCTTAATATTGTACCTATCAATCCTACACATAAAAAATAATTAATTGATAATGGTGATATACTTTTGTGTCTGAGATTACGTGCGACGTCAGTTACATGTTAGTATTGTGACATTCTAATGTCACCATTTGAGACAAGCTGAGACAACACTAATGTGTCCAGTTGTCACACAACCGTTTTTTGTACAGTACATACATATATTTATATATATTGAGAAAAATAAACTATATGTGTTGCTTTTTTACAACAATTAAGTATTAATGAGATTCAATTCACTAAGAACATGAAAAAATTAAGATCCTGATGGTTGCTATCAGTATCAAACAATTTTTTTTGTTATTTATATCCGGTGGTTTAGCACGCCAGCTTACTTTCGATGATCGCAGGTTTGATTACTCACAAATGTTGGCATCGAAACATTTGCATGATGGTTTATATTAGTTTGGTTGTTCTCTATGTATGTATTTACTATTGCTTATGTATTTACTAAAAAGTTTTTCTAACAATTGTTTAGTAGATACCTACAATAAATATATAATATAAAACAAACTCTTAGCATAGGACTAGACGACTCTGTGTGAGGTATGTTTGTTATTACTGTGTATATTTTTAGTATTACCACAGATAACATAACAGCTATAATTTTGGATCAGTTGTAATGATAAATTTTGAAGATTTTCACTTTGTACAAAATAATTGTTATGAGCAATTGTGTAACAGCTCTTTTGGGATTATATTTAGTTATAATAAATGATAGAAAATAGGTATGATTTTAGTTGTCATACACTCTGTCACTGAATTTACTATAACAGAACTGAGTGACAGAAGTATATGATAATATATGAACAATAGATAAAAAGAACAATTCTATTTTAAATGTGTATAATGGAATATACAAAACTACCACAAAATCTCATTGTAGTTCTAACATATTTGAATACTACAAATGGTTATATTATATGTTGTTCACATTAGAGTAGACAAACATTGAAATATGGCGTTTATTTGTTTAATACTTTAGTAACAAGTTTCGCTCAGTAAAGTGAAGCACTTTTCTTTAACTACTAAACAAACTGGAAATATAACTTTAATATATTATAACGGTTTTTAAAATACATTCATTTTCCGCTTTGTGTGCTTAGTTACATGAACCGACCTTCGGCTTACTTACGTCTAACCTAAACCTGTAGATATCAAATTCGGAAATTCGATCAATGTCTAAAAGGATTCAGCAATAACTACATCGTTCTAAGGTTCATTATATTACCCCAATACATGTCCATAAATCGAACGTTTGATGAAAAACTCCATCGGTTGGAGTCTTTGATGCTTAGATACATAGAGTAGATTATACGACTATATAGTCTGATACAAGTCAGTGTGCGGTCAGCCAAAATCCAATCGAAATAGAAAGAGTATTTTTGTTTCTAATGCCTTCGCGAGAAAAATAAACGTGATAGACGTAGATATAAATACTGTTCTTATATATACTGTTCTATAAGAAATAAACAATTAAATTTAAAATATCAGTTAAACACATCGGAATAATTCGCCATAGAACTAAAATCACCGACATAGCACTTCGAATTTGCAAGTTGAAGTGGCAGTGGGCTGGTCATATTTGTCGCAAAACCGATGCTCGCTGGAGTGGCGTGTTCTAGAGTAGAGACCGCGAATTGGCAAACATAGTGTAGGACGCCCCTCAACTAAGTGGAGCGAGGACTTATGTAGTCTGCGTTGGGAGAGGCCTATGTCCAATGGACTGCAGTAGGCTGATGATATCGGGTATGAGTCTCTCTGTCATTTAGTTAAAAAAATTAACACGAATAAGACTGTCATAATTTTAATAATATAAGAATTTAATTTCTCTTTCTATGATATTAAAAAGAATACTAGAACGATTTGAAAGTACATTATTGTTGAAAGCACGTGTCTTTCAAAGATAAGAGGATTTACTGAGCTATTACTACACTCGCAACTAGTATTGAATTATATTTCAGTTTTCCTTCACTAGTGATTTTTCCTCTAGTACTAAAGTACCTCCTCAAGTACTAAAGTAGCTTCTGTCAATGCAATAATACTATTATTACTACTGTTAAAAATGTAAGGTAAGTTTAATACACAATGTTGTTAGATGGTGTTAGTATAAAAGTAGAACAGTGTAATCTTAGAGTGCAGCTATACATTTCTATCAGTATATTTAAATCATAAATAAGTTATATATTATTTTCTATTTAGTTTACTTTTTATCATATAACCTTATCCAGCTTATATTGAATGCGTCTATATAATGTAGCTTTTAGGCATACGTAGTGTTGGATTACAATCCAGTTTTGTACCAAACTACACGCTCCTAATCAAATTCTTGTGTTGATTGTAATCTATTTCGTATGTTAATATATAAATAACAGAGAGCGTCTGTACGCTCGGATTAATTCGTTTTATTATCGGTGTTACCATTACCGGACAAGCTGTAAAATTGACACTTTTTTGGTGTCTGAATGATTTGAACCTACAAGCCATTTAGGTAAATAAGTTACGTCGGTCTCAAATAATTAACTACTCTTAAATAACACCACAAATCAAAAAATAGTACTGTAATGAAAATTCTGTTTCTTCGCAAGTTTTTAGATGACTTGACATTTTCTAGACTGTTCCATTTCTAATTGTTGCCTTAATCGAAGGCAGAAAACTAACTGAAGCGTAATAATTACTTACCGCCAAAAATAAATAAATACATATAATTGATTACCTACTTTGTGGTTATGTATATACCTCACAGTTGGCCGCCTTGACCTGCCTACACACGGATACTAAAATCAGGAACAATATTGGAGACTTTCAATTACCTACACTTTGTAAAACACCATCTAGAGAGAAAATAAGCACATTTTATAAAATAAAGTTGCTGTCGTTGTCTGTACCTAAGTAAGCTTAAATCTTTAAAATTAAGCAAACGGATTTTGAAGCGGTTTTTTTTAATAGATAGAGTGATGCAAGAGTAATGTTTATATATATATATATTACATGTACACCCGTGCGAAGCCGGGGCGAGTAGCTAGTAATAAATAAAAAAGACTATTTAGTATAAAGTTTTAAATTGTTTAAATTAATTTTATTTGTACAAACATTATTCTGTCCTATAACTAAAAAGAAAAAGTAGTCGTGAATCCCCGACAAAGTATAAAAACCAAGAACCAATTTTTGAAAATAAAATTGTATTGTTTATTTAGAGGTAAGATTATCAGAGGACATATGAAGGTTAAAACTTAATTCATATATTCAAAACAGACCTGTATTAGGAGGGACAAATGAAGGTTAAAATGCAACCCGGTTGTTGACCATTATCATCAAGAATTCAAAACGTCTCAAAATATATATAAACATTATACAAATCATTCGAAACTGTTACATCAACCAAGTAACACATCTCGGGTTTTTTATGGATGATAATGAAATGGTGCACCCGCCTGCGCTAACGTTTTACGGTGGCGGGGCACTAGTGAAGGATGATAAGTTTATCATATTATATGATCATAATGATAAGATGATTCTATTCTAAGGAAAATCTAATTAATTGGAGAGACCCACGCCCTGCCATACTGCATTCAGACGTGAAGAAATATATTAGCAGTCACTTATTTGTTTAATTCCTATTATTTTATAATAATATCTCAGGACAATTCACACAGCGCCTGCTAGCGCCAAGCTAAGCAGAGCTTGTGTTATGGGTACTAGACAACTGATATAAATACATGGATACATTTTTTTTTTAATAAATACACATTATACATAGTAAACACCCAGACCGATACAAACAATCATACTCATGAATACAAATATTTGTACCGTGCGAGGAATCGAACCCACGACCATCGGATAGTAAAGCGGTGTACTAAACCACTAGACCACCGAGGCTGTCATTTTCGTTAAAGTATTGCATTAAATTCATTTTATTTTATTTATACGTTGAATCCGCAACTAGTAGCGTTGGTCTTTTGTATAATATCTATTTATGTCATCTTATCAAATTAAGGTAACAAGCCTGGAATTTAATATCTGGGAGTAGGTATTATTAGTAAAAAAAAACTTATCTGTGCTAGGTATATCAATTGTTTTGCTAGTATGGGACTTTGTAGTGTGTGAATTATCCAGGATTATTTATCTATACCTACTAATATTATGGAATGAAAGAGGAAGAGATACAATTATTTTATAGTAGTAATATAAATCTCAATAAATTCTAGATCGATTTTAAAATAATTTTCACAGTTTTAGGCTACATTATTATAAAATAATATATACTGGTTATATTAATATAACAATATCCATAAAGTTATGGGCACCCGAGCGAATCAGAGCACGTCACTATTATATTAATATTAATTTTACAATTATATCAAAATATTAAGTTTTTCTTTATTTTCAGGTAATGTAGTAGCCGAGAAGTTGAACAGGCGCCGGGCGGTCCCTGTCATCCATCTACAGGGCTCCCACTATGACGTCGGTTATGATGTGGTCAGTAGAACTTTATGTCTTACATAATACTATATTCCCGAGAATCAGTTTACTTTTTTGAGTAAAAAGACATGTATGTCTTCTTGAGCAATCTATCTTTACTTCAAATTTCATTAAAATCAGGCATTTGATCGTAGAAATGTAGCAAACAGAAAGACACATCTACAATTTTAATAAATTAGAGTTCTAAAGCATATAATAATTGTAACCAAACTTAACACAATTATTGTGTACACATTCATATTATAACGTGACAAGAATAACTTCAGTAAGTAATTATCTACGCTACATAGCATCATCTCTGTGTACGTCTGTGATAACTGTAATTACACTTAACTATAATCACCATTATATGTATATGACTATTTTATTCGAATATAACGTCTAACATGGTCATGTTAATTATAAGAATATGTATACTCTAAATTCGACTCCTCATCACTAAACCAACACGTAGAAAGATATAACAATTTGAAACGTTACAAAGTAAATAACTAGTAAAAGATATTTATAATTTGGAACATTTTTTTAATACATGGTGTATTAAAAGAATTTTCCATTATGAAGGCTTTATTTTAAAATTTAAATGTTAATAATATTAATAAAATTTCCTATTAAAAAATATATAATAAAAAGTGTAATAATACATTTTTTCAACAACCTTGCTCGTAAAGTTAATCTTATTTCACCGGTTACCGATATATAAAGCGGTTCATAATAAAACATGCGTGCGTTATAAAACTTACAAAAGTAAATAGCAAAGCTATATTCCACAACCGCACTATTTGCTTATTTTTTCAAATTTCGAACTGGCCGCTTTTCCACGCTGCGCCAACCAGGCGCTGATTTAAAAAAGTAAAAGGCTTTTGGCAAAGGTAAAAAAAAAGTAAAACGGCGGGAAAGCCGCTTTGTGCATGTGTGTCGAAAAGCGTCGTAAATTATACGTGCGTATTTAACAATTCCGGATCGTGTGTTATAACCATCATAACGCATTTATATCGTAATATACTATTTTAAAATTATCTAACAATTTAATTTCAATGTTAATACTTTTTAATAGTATGGAGTAGAAAAAACACATTCATTACATTATAAAAATAGTTCTTATTTAAATAAGTACATAATAACTAAAATAGACTTAATGATTGTAAAAGACGAGTAAATGAATCGTGTGCTAAAATATGTAGGTACAATAATTTGAAGACTCTAATGTACAAAGTTAAAGAAATTAAAATAATTAATTAACATATTGTGCACAAGTTTATTAACTGAATTTGATATGTTCCTACGGGTTGTTAAATATCTCATGTAGGTACCTATTGTCTTGCACCGTATTGTACGCATTAATTGCAACAATTTTTTTGCTTACATCAGCATATATAATCTTATATTTTCAAGAAAATTGCGCAAACGTTGAAATTTCGAAATGCTAATAATTCTTTTTAATTATGCATAAAATATAAATTAAGTTAATGAAAAAACGTTCAGTACATTACCATGTATTTGACACACGCAATTCTTTTGTTTATTGCATGTGTGACTGCCAGTGCCTGTTCATTATAGAAGTTTAGTCTTTAACAATAGAACCTTAATTTAAATATTCAAATTTCGAATACTAGGTAACCACAAGTAATAATAATTATATGTGTATCATTATAAAAGTCATAATTTAGAGTATTTAAATAATATTTTTTTCTATTTTTCTTCATGCAGGGAAGAGTTTTCGCCTCCGTGATTAAGAACTTCCTAGCCAATTATGAGAATCTGCGCGATTTCGAAAAGGAGTACAAAACTGATGTTGGAAGAGAAGTGTATGACAGGACCCTCGCCAACATGAAGCTCAGATACCCGTATTACCTCAAAGAGATACAGGGTGTCGCTGACGGTGCTAAGGTGCCTTTTCATCAGGTAAATTAACGAAGTAAACATTGTGCAGAATTTTCTATATACCTCAGTCTTACTTAAATCAGCCGCCAAGCAGCTTGCTTTTTAACCTGTGATTCGGTTTTAAAGTGCAGATTAAGAAGTGAAATTACAGGATCTTAGTTCTCTTTAATAACTAAGTGTGAATAGTATGAAGTATGTTATACAAAATAAGTTTAAATTAGAAAAAAAATCCCCAAGGAAAAAAAATCCTAGAATAGACCTACGTATCAAAATTTTTTTTAATAGTCTAATATTTTTTGCTTGATACAGTAATATGAATTGTAATAATCTTTGAATAATATTCGTACCAAATTTTCTTCTAACCATCTAGTACTTTTTACTTAAACCTGTAATATGATTAAGCCCGGACTATTCACAAAGCAGCATCTAATCCCAAACGAAGCAGAATATGTATTATACTCGGTTACTCGACGAATTATAAATACATATAAATTACCCAAAGAATGCAAATAATCATACTACATAATGCGAGGAATCGAACCCACAACCAGTCGGAAATAAGGTGGTGTAAAAACTACTAAACCATCGCGACCGATTGTACTACTTCATATTGCAGCTATTCCTGTTGCAAATGGACGATATCATCGGTACCATAAATGACAACCACGTGCCCAGAAACGACACAGGCGGTTGCAGCTCCATTGGAGTCAACAATCCAGAGAGCGTACGTGTACACTCCATTTTCAATCTTAAGTCGCTATATTTAAGTTACATACTAAGGGACAGAGAGGGTATATGTACAAAGTGTGGCAAAGTATTGCAGGAGTCACAAACTACGTATAGAAAAATAATGAGATCTGGTAAGGTCCTTCCCTGTGAGATGGCGTCTTAGATTATGACATGTCACATTTCTATTTTAATATTAAATCATGAATTATTAACCAAAAAAATGTAATTAGATGTGAGTAAAAATAACGGCACTAGGAAGTAAATACAAAGTACCACTTTTACTAAATTATCTGCATTACAAACAGTCCCTATTTCTTTTTCGCACTATTCTAATACTGTTAGCTATAAATATTTTTACAGCTTCTCTGGACGATAATATAGGTTAGGGCAGCTGAAGAGCGACGGATCTTACTTATATCTTAAGACTAAGTCTAAACCTATTGATCTTAGACTTAACTGACTGACCTGTGGCTGACGCCATCGTAATTTTAATGTTTCTGATCATAAGACGAAAGGATTAAATCGGGCTGAATTTGACCTTATAGTTGATTTTTAATTTAAAGGAATTATACTAAATTAATAATGTTTATACTAATTGTAGAGTAGACTGTTCAAGAGAAAAAACGGTGATCTTAAAATAAGTAATCGAAAGAACTTAAATTATTAAATAAATTAAGTTGTTTTACCAAAAACTTGAAGTCACTGCTATTAGAGAAATGCCCGTACTCAAATAAGGATTTTTGGATATATTTTATTATATTAATAACATATTTTATGACTACTTGAAAATCTATGTTTTATAGCAAAATTCAAACAATGAACCCACATTATTCATGAATAAATTAATAAAATACCAACCACTTAAATATTTAATTTCAATGTTACAGGGCATTCTGGGTCACACTGAAGATGCTTTTAGCGAAACTCTGAACCATTTCTACATCATGTCTGCGCATATCATACCCACGCCTGAAGACAAGGAAAACGGGGTACGTATATATTCATCCATATATATGTGTGGCAATGAATTGATCTGCAGATGAAATTTTATAAATTTTATACTGTTTTCTCTGTCTATCCCGTAAGAAAAATGTTGTACAATGATATTTCAACACAGTTTTATTTTATAATAAAATAAAATCTATGATGATATATCATGATGTATCTCATATATTTTTACGTATTATTATTATTATTACTATTGTCCCAATTAGGGTGATCAAAGACATTGTCGACTGTCGATATTGTGGTGAATATAACGCTTTCTTAAAATAACCACATTTCTCTGGATATATTCCAACAAAGTCTACCACCATTTCTTACATTTTTATTGTGTTTTCCATTACAAGAGAATTAGACTAAAATTCAATTAATAGCGCAGTGTGCTGCTGGATCCAATTGGCATAGATTGAAACTATTCAAATATGCACTCAAAATTTCATTAAAATCAATCCAGTCGTTATTGACTTAACTGATGACAAACACACGTAAAGAAGTAGGTATATAATAATAATTACCTACAGTTCACACAACGCCATCGGAAGCTAAGCAGAGCTCGCTACATAACTATTATAAATACTTATTACTTTTTTTTGTAAACATACAAAACACCCAAATCAATACAAACAATCATATTCATGAATACAAATGTTTGCACCTACAAATCGTACCTGCGATCATCGGATGTAAAACGGTGTGCTAAACCGCTGGATCACTCAGGGCATCATATATATTTAATATTAAACTACTACTATTCTACTCCAGGCGGTGGAAGAGCAGTTCATGTCGCTGTGCTATGCCGGACATATGCCTGGTTATACCATGGGATACAATCACAATGGGCTGGTATTCTCCATCAACACCCTCAGCCCTCTCGTGCTGAAGCCTGGCAATACCCGTATGTATATCATACTAGCTGACCCACAAAACTTCATCTGTATCACACTTGCTTAATATTTTTCATTATATTTCGCCATCTTTCTAAACATCTTTTTAAATTATAGCCTATGTATTATGTATGTCTATCTCTAATGTATATATTACTGTAAAGTTAGGTACATTGCTGTAAAGTTTCATCAAAATCCATTCCGTAGTTTTTGTGTGAAAGAGGAACAAACTTCCATCCATATTCAGAAACTTTCGCGTATATAATATTAGTAAAATTTCATAGGAAACACTTCCTTTCTACTATAACCAAACCCTGTTACCCGGGATTTCGTCTGGTTTTTTAAGACAATAAATTAAACGTATGTGAAAACACATCGTGTACTTTCAATCTTCACGTCGAATTTCATTAATATCTTAATGAAATTCGACGTGTAGGTACTCATTGTTTATTCATGATTTTTTATGTAAAGGTAAATGATGAAGATTGCCTATGTACATGAACAGCACAACAGACATCACGTTAACATGTGATACTCGTGCTTGCGTGCGTGCTCGACAGGGCTCATGCTTTGCCATCCCAGTGGACTTAGACGTAATGCCTATTAACATATACTTTCACTGTCTAATGTCACACTACTTTAAAAATATGCTGCTTGGCTCTTGAAATAGATGCTGAATTATAGATTTTATATTAAATACAAACATTTGACATGACCTCAAAAATTTTTATCCAACTGTACAAAATTTTAATCCATGTTTATGGCATAGGGCAAAACTATTTTAGCTAATTATTTTTGGCATATTATCGATTTTTCTTCCATCGAATCCTCGGAATCTATTAGAACTATAGACGCAAAATTATTTATGTCAATTTTTACGGTCTGTGTTCGGCTCGACTAATCCACAGGGATTTTGAATTGTAACGGTAATATCCAGGACAATTCACGATTTAGCGCCATCTAGTACTAAAGCTAAGCAAAGTTTATGTTAAGGGTACTAAACAACTTATTGCAATATATAATTTTTTTTTGTTAATAATTAACATAGATAAGGCTCAGAACTAAACAAACAATCGTAATCATGGATATAAATATTTACATTGTGCGAGTACATGAACCTTGGACTATCAGAAATAAAGCGTTCTAAACCGCTACACCACTGAGTCCATCAAATTACTAATTACTATAGCGTATAACAATCGCCCTAAACGTACCAATAGGCTGCCATCCCGATATCACGAGTTTCCGGTGGCAGTACCGTACTTCCGTTAGTTATTATTAGACATAACTTGAGTCCTGCCATATTGGCGCCCAACATTTTCATGTCATTACTGATTACCGACAGCGAGAACATTCATCACTCGTGCTCTGTTGGCGGCGAAATCGTTCAGTGATGCTGAGAATATTCTACGAGACGAAGGTCTGGGTATAGGGAACGGGTTCTCAGTTAATATGCTGTGGACGGATGCTTGGGGCCGCCAGCTTTATAACGTGGAGGTGGCGCCTGATCTAAAGGGAAACAAATCGCTACTCAATATACACAAGTACGACGAGGAGCCATTGGTGCATTGCAATATGTAAGTGTATTATTTTACTTTTATATAATTAATTGCCTAATGATATCCCAATTGGCAGTTTTTCACAGATAAATAAAGATGTTGGAAACTGATTTATATCAAATCAAAAATCATTATTCGTCTAAAGTATTTTTTTTTTGTATTAATATTATTTCCCTTCCTACTGTATGATTATCTTTACGATTACATATATTAGTGTTGTTCTTATATATAACTCAATCACAATTTATCTGTTTGTGTAATAAATTTATTACTTAATAATAGTTTTTAGTTGAAGAATATTCTGTATTTATTATATAAGTTCGTTAAACAAATTGAGGTACTATTGTAAGAATTCACACAGTTGACTTGTCAACAGTGTGAATTCTTATTCTCTACACGGCGTTATCTCAAGACAAGCAGATCTTGTGTTGTGGACCAGTCTTTGATATGTTTCAAAAACTCTTGCGTCGATATTTTATTATATAGCTTAATAATCAGTCCAATTATAATAATATATATTAAAGTAACCTTTACAGCAGTTTTCACATTAAATGCGATTTCATCTCAAATTTCCGACTGGAAAAAAGAATTGTAAAAAGTCGGCGTGATTGCAAACCCTAGTTCTGATGATATATCATTACTTAGTATAAAACAAAGTCGCTGTCGCAGTCTGTCCCAATATATGCTTCAATCTTTAAATCTACGCAACAAATTTTGTAATGGTTTTTTTTTAATTCAAGAGAATGGTTTATAAGTATACATATAGTAATTTATATAAACATCTATTAACAGTTACCAGCGTCTGCACGTAACAGAGGTGATCGGACCTATCATAGACAGCAGTGAGTCTCGTCTAGAAGCAATCCACAAGTACAAACCACCCCAGAGTCGAGGAGAAGTTGTAGACATTCTATCAGACACCGCGGGCAAAAAATTCCAGGTGTTCCAGGAGAAACCAGACTCCATCATCCAGACCATTGCAGCTGGTACGTAGTTTCATTGACAGTACATAATATTATAAACGCAAATATATGTAAAGATGGATATTTGACGGCCTCGGTGGCCTAGCGGTTTAGCACACCGCTTTACTTCAGATAGTCACGGGTTCGATTGCTCATACGGTGCAAACATTTGTATTCATGAATATGATTGTTTGTAGCGTGGGTGTTTTCTACGTATATTATGTATGTATTTCCAAAAAAAAAGTTTATCAGTTGTCTAGTACCCATAACACAAGCTCTGCCTACCGTGGGACTAGATGGCGCTGTGTTAATTGTCCAGGGTTATTTATTATTTTATTTATTACTCTAATAATTAGGAACTCATATTTCAAATTATAGCATGGAATTTATAAACTTTTATAAGGATACGTGCAATAAACGCCTAGTAAGATTAATAAAGATCAATCAGACACTTTTATCTCAAATGCAACGATTTTGAACAAGGTCACTTTGTGGTTTATTAAGTTTGGCTTATGAACGAAAAAGATATTTTTATTAATATCATAATAGGCACTCAAGTGAATTAAAACTTATTCTTTAGTCATATTTATTAATATTTTTCACGAATTACTTATTTCCTAATTGTCCTCAATTCTTTAATAAAATATAATATGTTTGTTTACACGCTGCCGTATTTACTAAGTAATTTTATTCTCAAGGCTGTACTAAATATTAACTCAATAAACATTATTCATTCATTGCAGGTATTTTCGACCTAGACCAAAGAACATGGAGCATTTATATCGACAAACCCAACAAGTCGGAACCGGTGGCGATCCTTCCAATTACATTTAATATTTAGTTGTAATTATTCCTACATCTAGTAAGTATTATATTTTCTTATTATTGTAGTTTTAGCAAATATTTTTAATTAACATTTGTTTACATCTGATATGTGTAGTTACTGCGTGCATTAGACCGACATCTTACAATTAAATTTATAATTTCAAACAAACTTTTTCGGCAGGTAGATTGTAAAAAGTAATTTACGTGGGTACTCCAATATTTTAGGCGTCAAACAGCTTGCTTTGTGTGTTGTTTTAGTTGTAGATTAGACAGTGAAATTACAGGATACGAGGTATGAGATCTTAGTCCTCTGAAATGGTTCATGAATGGAATCGCGGGTATAACATAACTTATGCATAGTGATGTTCATGTATTGGGTTAGCGCTTACCATCAGTTATATGTGGCACCGGTGGGTACGAATTAATGTTTTCTTTTTATATTTGATGTTACAGTTTTAGGTAATTTTGTGTAGCGTATATCTAGAAGGGTTAAGTTTAGAATAAATTTGGTTATGAGCTCATCATTAACATCTGCATGTGAGTTGACTTTTAGGTATAGTATGTGAAATGATCCAAGTAATTGTCATAATAAATCTTAGTTTAAGATATTAGTTATAATAAGTTTAGGTTAAGAAGTACAGGTCGGGAAGGTACAATAGTACCTGCTTATTGTTTGTCATAAAAAATGAGTAGGTACATCTAAATACTTTTATGATAAAGTTAGGTATAGGTAAGTTGTAATTAGTTAGATAGGTATATTAAAAGTTTAGACTACATTAGTCTAAATCTGGTAGGTATAGTTTTAGAGTAAGCAGTTATGAGCTCCCGATTAACAAATCTTGTGAGATCTTAACTTTTAGATATAGTCCGTGATATGATCCAAGTAATCGACATAATATTTCTAAGTTTAAGGAATTAGTTATAATCTTTTATTCACATCGTCATCTGCATGTGGGGTCTTATCAGTTTCGAGTAGTATTATTTAGTTTAGGAAAAAGTAGGTCGGGACGGTACAATAGTATCTGCTTATTGTTTTTTATAAGAATGAGTAGGTACATCTAAAAACTAAATACTTTTATGATAAAGTTAGATATAACTTAGGTTTAAGTAATTTTAGTTACTTTGATAAATAATCATGTGTTGCATTGTATATTTTAATACATCTAAACTTCAGTTTTCAGACACGGTAATATCATATTTCTTAATTAATTAAAAATTGGTATTACATAGAACTTGCATATATTACATATACATATTATTTTAGTGTAACCTACAAAAATCGATAATTTAAATTAGTTTCCAATAGATACAACACTATTTAAGAATTGTAATAAACTTGCTACTTGCTAATATGCAATGTCAATTGTGTTTCTGAGATAAAATTAAAAAACAAACTTTAGGAAACTCCACAATAATATTTGTATTAATTATCGTTGATCGTATTTGGAAACAAAATTAAAACAGCTCTTGATTGATTCCTATTAGAATATATTGTCAGATTTTTTTTATTAAAGTATTTTACTTATTAAATTTTAATTTGTTCGGTTAGTCACAATAATTTCAAAAGAACAGTATAAAAATAAAAATGGTTTGGATTGAAATCGATGTCGCGTTGAAATTTCAGCGAGATTCCGATGAAATAGTTTTTGTATTTGCATTACTAGTTTATATTTTATTAATTATGTTGCCGTACCAATTAATAACAATTTAATTACAGTTTAACTTCGTTTCAGTAATAATCAATATGTACACTGAACACCAGTCGTACAATATTATAACAGATTGTATTTCTTTTTTGTTTTATAATATACTTGTAAGTATTATTTAGTTTTGAATGGTTTTCTTTGTCTTTTCAATTATTCATTAAAAGTTTATTACAAACATTTTAAATTTGCCCCTAATTTATATATGTACGTATGTAGTAATAATAACCTATTTCGCCATATAGTTACGTACGTACATACGGTGTGTGTGTTTACATGTTTATTTAAAACAACAAAAATTAAACATATCAACAACTTTTTGATTTGACTTAATTACAATTGAGTGGGTCGAATACGTATAAAGTTTTCTGCTATATATTAGCAATTACATATTGTTAAAGATCTTCACATAATATACAAAGTCACTGTGTTTTTTGTCTTTTGCATTGAAATTTGAATACTTACCTAATAGTTTATACTTGTATAGTTTATTGGAATATAAAACGTGCGTTATTGATTAGATTAGGTAAATATTAAATAATATGATAAAAATTAAAGAATTGTGTTTTTGTATTAAACCTATCTATACTGTAGCAATTAATAATGTTTATATTCAATTCATACTGCCTTAATTTTTCAAGTGATTTTATTAGTAATTCTTTTATATTTCATTATCCTAATTCATTATTCATAATTTTAGTAGAATATCATTTCTTGCTTGCTATAATATTTTAAATTGTATTCTCTAGGCGTCTACATTTCTATTTTTCCTATTTACCATATCATAAGTTTAATTATACGTTATTTTTTCTTTGATTTCTTGAATTGAATTAAAAATTGTGATCAATTACGATCCTGGTTCTATTTTACATGATTTTATTTGGTTATAGTTATATTTTTTTAGCTATTATAAATTTGGTATCTAACAACAGGTGTACATTTATTTTTTTGTAATTAAAAATAGAGATTAAAAAGGGTGTTATCAATTAACATATATATATTGGTTTTCTCGTCCTCTATATATTAATCTATAATTCTCATTTCAGTAATCTCAGCTACCTTCTAATCTAAACTCACATGGTTATAAAATGTCATTATTAATCTCCTCTTTTTGTACATGTTCCCTTCCAAATTTCCTGTACTTCGTCTTCGGGCATCGGGCAAAGTACATACAGTATTTTATTCTAAAATTATTTAGAGCAAAAAAAAATATTTTTACAATAACACGATAATTGTAAACTGGAGACATATTGCTCTGGCGTATATAAAGATAGGAATGCATAAAGGCAATTATGTCAGACACAGGGATAATGATTACATACTATTTTAAAGTCGATTTGATCTACGGTTTACTTTCTTATCAGGAAGAGTCAATATGTACACTAAACACCAAATTGTATAACATAAAATATTGTATTTTATCTGTTTCAAATTAGAAATAGGTAGTTTATGATAATGTTTCGTTTAAGAATTATTTCTGCTTCATGTTTTTTTATATTGTGTTCAAGTATTCTTTTTAGAGTTTATATTTATTTTTATGATCTTATTATTGCATCATTTTAAAAGTTTTTGTTCATCCAACAAAGACTGTTAAGATACAATTATTGGGCTTTGTTTACGCAGTGTTCATTTCTAATTAATAGTTAAGAAAAGTAACAGTATCAGTTAGATCCCGTTAGGATCTAACTGATACTGTTACTTCCCGATATTTTGGGACTGTTGCAATCACCATGGTCATTTCTATACTGGATGTTTACCCGTCGATTCTTGTTTTGGAAAATACTTGTACTTAGTAAAATACCTACGTAGTAATATACTAGATTTACGAGGGCACGTTTTTAAATTCTCGGACCGGTAGGACCGTGTAATAGTAACTATCGTCAACTAAAGCAGGAATAATTTGCGATATAATACTTTACTTTATAACCGCGGTGTTATAAAGTTCAAGCAAGGGAAATCAGAATTATACTGGAAGAGTTAACATCATCATTACACATATCACACAAACTCTTGGCTCTATAAAACAATGGTTTAGAGCGGTGTGGTGTGGTTAAGCGAAGCAGGGACTCATTTGTATCACGGCTATGATGGCCAGACGAAATAAAATATTATTTTCCAATACGACCGTTTCAGAAACAGATTGCTGAAATGGTTGAAAGTATAATATACAATGATTTTTAATATCTTTCATAATCACCTTGGTATGACGAAAGTGCCTCAAAGATGGGTGCCTCAACAAGCTCACGCCGCCTTAAAAACAGCGTATGAATGTTCTGGTGAGGTTTTGGAAGTCTGTCCTGAAGTCAAGGATTGTAAATTGTTAATGTGGACGAAATATAAGTTCATCGCCTAAAAGTGGTGCCAATGGTAAGGCACCAGTCGGCCGCGAAAATTAAGGCGACATACTTCTGTCAGAAAGCATCCTGGTGATTGCAGTACAAAAATATTGTTATAACCGAAAAATATTATGGTTTAATCTTAATATGATGAAAAGAAGCCATCTGGAGTTCGCCATGACAACGTGCCTACACAATAGTTGTATGTTCTGTATGGGATGAATATATCCTGCAGAATCAGCCCCGACCTGCCTCTTTTTCTGGCAGAGATTTTTTTTCTGTCGGCTTATTATTCAGACAAAGATTATTTTAATTTCGACGATTAAGATACAACTTATTTGAACCATCAGAAAAATGTATTAGGGTAGCCGACGAATATATT
This sequence comes from Achroia grisella, assembly GCF_030625045.1. NCBI lineage: Eukaryota > Metazoa > Arthropoda > Insecta > Lepidoptera > Pyralidae > Achroia > Achroia grisella. Next base: position 1,133,844 of record NW_026712977.1, on the reverse strand, counting down.
TAAAAGGAAAAATATATTAGTATGTACAGTACAATCCATAAACCCATTCCGCGAAATTTAAAACGTCCCCTCGTAGCAGTAAGGCTGTAAGATGTTAGAATTGTTTTTTTTTTTATATTATCTGGAAATGTAATAAGCAACAATTCCATTATGTATTTAGATTATAACACTTATAAATTCTAATAGATAAATAAGGATATTCATTGCCTATATCTATCACAACCACGATTGAGAAATGATGTCGCTGTCTTATATTATCTCATGCACGCAGTAACTTATTATTATAATTTCAACGGATTGCTTAATTTTTAAGTTTTTTTTTGGTACTTTACAAGGGAATTTAAATTTTGTATTCTTTTTTTATCCTTTGTAATATCCTATTTAGTTATTATTCATTCTAATTGCTGTTAAATAAATATGTATAAATTATATAATGTTTTTATTTATTGCCCATAATTTAATTTAACAATATCAAGTTAAAAGTATATATATCAAGAGACTTTGTTTGTGGTTCAGATATGCCTCAGCATTGCAGTTATGCAGTTTGCTCTGTAAGCTGTTTCGGTTGAAGTTGAGATTAGGCAATTAAATTACAGGATAAAAAGCAAAATTTATATATATATATCTAAAACGTGTATGTAAGTATTTCTATCAGTTGTCTAATACCCATGACACAAGGTCTGCTTAGCTTGGCACTTCTACATAGAGGGTGCGTAGTGAATTATACAGGGTGTTATTATTATTAGTTCTCGTGTCACAGCCAAGCTGGTAGTCAGTATCGAGAACGGATTATGCCAAGTCTCTCGTTACTTTACTATTATTAGCCCGGAATAGCAACGCATGAATGGTATCATGATTTTCACATGATATCATGACATCCGTAGTATTATTCATTTACAGGTTATAGTTACCACTTAAAACCAGCATGTTTGCCTTATTTGCCATATTGATTACAAAAACTCCTCACTTTAGGATAAACATATATGTTTTAGGTTTATATGCGCATTATAAGTTATATTATATATATTTCATCTACTTTATTATTTATTTATATTTAAATTTCTTTATGTTCTCAATTAGAGTATATTTTATGTGAATGATTCATTTATTAGTCGATGTCCAAATAATTGCAACTGTTTAACTTTTTAATAAAATAAACAAATGACAATGTACAGAGTCTACGCCACGAAACTGTAATTTGTTTAATAACTTAAAAATCTTTAATTAATCTTTGAGTTAACAGTAGGCGGCATCATACCCAATGAGTTGCAGAATATTTCTTTTATAGTCTATTTGTAGGTTTTTTTTATTCAGATTTTTTAATTATAAGAACGTACATATTTATGAGTATAAAATAGCGATAGTACACTGGTGGTAAAAAAAAATGTAAAGGTGTTACTCTGTTCTATTTAGTAAATAAAGATTCGAATTGAATTTGGCAGTAGTATTGTCTTTGGTAAACAAGTGATGTATATTCACATGTGTTATTCTTAAAATACATATTCGGCCTAATTGACGCTTTACTATTTTAATATGTAATAAATGTGTAAATTGGGAGTTGGTACAAAAACAATCCTAATAATGTTCTCATATTTACACTTACTAATATTGGACAATTCCTAAAAAATATATTATAATTAGTATATGGAGAGTAGTGTACAGTTTCAGTTTCAGAAAGATGTATTGACTAGGTAATAAGGATAAAATGTTAAGGAACATACACCGTAATGTACGTATTACTCTCGTCCATATAGACTATCTTTTATATAAAAAAAACAGATGTAAGTAAAAGTCGCTGCTAAAAGCTAGTATAAGTATATCGCTTCAGATCAATAGGTTAAGCTAAACTAAACACACTTCCCGTATTATTTTCTCCTCTCCTATAACAGAAAAATAAAAAAAAGACATGTTTAATGATTAGTATATTTGCTTATAATTATATTAAATGTATTATATTATTATCAGGCATAATGTTTCTAAACTAACAGTTAAGAAATATAATTATTAAAGTCAGAGAAGCAGAGAAACGCGCTAGTAAAATGGACTCTCACTTGATGAAGAACTAATCATAGTTTAGCCTAAATCAAAAATTATACATTATTAATTAAAATTAAATTTTACTATACATGTATACAAATATGTTGAAAACATATACACGCCAGCACATGTACTCTATTCCAATATCCATATCAATTTAAATCCAACACAGTTCATACCAATCTTTTAACAGGCAATCCATACTATATAATATTATACATATGAAAGTAAGTCCATCTCGCGGTCTAGTGCCATCAGACACTGTTATTTGTAAATAAACCATTGAAATATATATTTTTTCGTAATTAATTCGATGGCGCCAAAAAATTTTGAACTATTAGGTTTCTATGTACATTTCAAGAGAACAGATGCTATATGCCATTTTTAATAACAATCCATCCACAGTTTTCTAGAAAGACCGGATGTGTTATACATTGCTAGTACATGCTTTTTTTACTTCAAAATAATAGAGATTCTCAATTGGTTTGTATTATTCTTTGAAAATTGATAAATTATAACTGTTTGAAAACATAATATATCAATTGATAATAGTAAAATAATTAAATTATACAATATTCTTATAAAATCATTTGTCCTATCAACGCACAGCCAAAACTAAGCTTAGAATGCTGCAATTTGCATTTAGCATCCATTAGTAAGGGATTTTACAAAATGTCAACTAAAATACACGTGTGCAGAAACGCAAGCAATAGTTTAATGATAATTTAATTTTGCGGAGGTCCTATACTGAAATATGTTGAATTTGTAATATATTTTGATATATACCTGACCTTAAATATATATTTCGTCTTATATATAATAATCTAAATAATAGTGAATTTCAGATGGGATAATCAATATTAAACGTAGAAGAAACTATGCACTCAACGTTTTTTACTACTAAAACATTAATAATATTAAAGTTAGTAAAATAAATAATCAAGTATTGGAATATAATGAATAATAAATAACTGGATATATTAATAAAAATTAGAAACTAACGCAATTCGTAACTAACACACTATTGACTCACTATTATGGAAAATTCTGAAGTAACTCCACCAAAGAAGGTACATATCAACTCACTAGATGTCGCTAGAAGCAAATGTATAACGCGCTACGGTTTACCGGTCATCCCAACCGTATATTAAAATTACTCGCCAGCTATTTAATTCGGTGAAGCTGTAAAAATATATTTTTGCAAAGCTGTCGACCTTAGCAGGTCTTTACAGCTTCAATAAACGTGATATTTAAAAAAAGATAATATAAGAGTATAGAGTTTCATATATGTCCGTACATATATAAACTTATCTTTGCAGAGAAACTGATTTTTTTTATTTTTCATATTTTGTAGAAATGACTGATGTTCACTGGTGTAAAATTGTCATTAAATACTGAAACACATATTACTTACTTCTAATTGTAAGCTTCTATGCAACATTACATGCATCAACTTTGAAAACATTGTTTATTGGGAGGTGGAATTTCTAAAATTCCCTTTTAGTGTATGGAGATGTTTTTATAATAAATTGCAAAAAAAAAACTACCAAAATATTTTGTTTTTAACCCGTGGTTTAGGCTTTGCGTTGATAAAACAATCAGGGCAACCAAATATATTACAAACATAACAAAATATGAGGCCACCTTATATTTCAAGTAATCTGGGTAGAATCTTGTTGTAAGACAACATCAGTACAGGCTTTACAGTCTAATCTCGACATCAATATCAATTGAAGCGGTAGATTTGACTTCACATAAATTATTTGTCCGTAATAAAGGTTATATGAATAAAGATTTATATTTGATTTAAATAACAAATCATTCAAAGCATATTTAACCAAATCGGTACATTAGACTTGCCATTATTTGGCTTTGTTGCAAAATTTGACTGGCTGGTCACGGATTTGAGTGATGTAAGAATATTATGTGTAATAACTGAAAAATGATGATGCCCACATTATCGTGTTTACATAAAAAAAAAAACAACATTCACTGAGGGCTGATGACCTTCAGTTTACCCAACTACTTAACACATGGAGGGCCCTTTTTGATTAGCATGTATGTAATATATAGATTTATTTATAATCTACTATAATATATACTCTGAAGCAATATTAGCTGGTCAAAAGCAAAAACAAATATCAAATAATAGTTTATTTTTATTAACAATAAATGCAATATAAGTAAATCCTATTTAATTTTCTTTTTATACTAAGAATAAAATTTAGTTTTTGGAAGAATTAAAAATATATATAGGACAAATTATAGGGTTGAGTGAGTTTATGATGATTTTGGAATGTTACTTAGCCGCCACATCCGCAGCCGCCCATGGGTGGGGCAGAGGGCCCCGATCCCGATGGGCCGAAGCCGCCAAATTTTCGACTCGGAGGTTTCGGTGGACTGAAAATATATAAAAAAACACCATTAGACTTCAAAAACTCCCCAACAACCTTGCGCAGTCTACCTTCTATTAAACGTCGTTAGTGTCGTCTTTTTATTGATGGGTATTCTCGTATTTTTTTCCAGATATCATTATTTAGAGTACTAGGTTCGTAAGGGACAAGATCTGAAAGATATTCATAGGAGCAACGGTTTTTATCTCCTGACGATAAAGACGGTGCTTTTCAAAGGAGATATTAGTTTATGCTTGAGTGGGCTACAGCCACATAGGCTGTGTGGTGATGTTTCCTCTTCACCTTGGCAACAAAATCTGTAAATCTTTATTAAGGACTAAGTTTGTGTGGTTACCGTTTAACTTATTTAGTTAATATGCAACATGCCTTGTAAGTTATTTCGGTCGAAGAATCAGATAGGGTACAGAGGCATGATACCTTAGAACTTGGGAATGGTAATGCATGATTGATATCTCTAATGGTATGTGATGACGACGTGAGTATATCAGTCAGTGAGTATGTCAGGCAATATACGTCAATGGAATAATGATTAGCCTGGCGCACCTCTGATAACTTCAGGCATCCACTATTGCAGAATTGTATATATATATATACTCGTCCGTTTTTATGTCCCTTCCGCATTCCCAAATCGTACCATAGTCTGTCTCATTTTTACATCGACACTCATTCTAACCGACTCGCTCACGAAAATGTTTAAATCCTAACAATTTAATATAACACCAACGATTCAAGGAAACAGCAATATCCTGTGTTGATAAGTACAGATATAATTCAGTACAGGACTAAATATAAATATAATTAACATTATCACCAGCCCGTTAAAAATAAAGACGTAAAATTAGAACAATATTTATTTTTAAATATATTTTTTTAATTGTTTTGTATAAGTAAGACACACCAATTTTTATATTTGTGAAAGAATTTACTAAATTTAACACAAAATTTATTGGACCTTCATAGGGACTCGACTATGTATAACTTTAAATCCGGTTGTTAAGATCAATACGCAATCTACACTTAGACAGTACACTTATGAGGTGGGCTATTGTAATGCATTTTGTCATACAGGCGGCCATGTCGGTGTCCGGCCCATTCGGATTTGTGTTGAGGATCAAGACTTTACCTGTGTCTGATGGTCCTAGTCAAGTAACTTGCTGCATATTGGAAGCATTAACATCTAATATATGGAGAGGGGATTTGTAGTAATGGAGATTAATGGTTACATAGCTAGCAATGTACCAATGTCATGTCCACCTTCACGGAATTTTCTCTGCAAACCATCATGGTTGATTCCCGAAGTATTTTTTTTATGGATGATAATGGAATGGAGCGTCCGCCTGCGCTGGCGGAGCACCAGTGGAGGGTGATAAGATGAGCATGAGGTCAGGTCAGTTAGCCCATCGTGACAAATTCATCAGAAATTTATCACGATGGTTTCCAGGGGGAGCCGCGTGGAGGTCAACCTGACATGGTACATTGCTAGTATTGTGTCATGAGTCCACATTACTAACAATCCCCTTTCCTCCTCCCGAAGTATTTGTCACAATGAGTTAACTGACGTGACTTTATGCTCATCCTATAATATTTGCACTTGTGCTCAGTGTATGCTTTCCCATATCATCCTATACTAAGAGTATTTCCATATCACGTATAAACAGCCGATATGAGAATATCGTTAGTGCATATAGCCATTCCATGATCATTTGACGCTTTAGTAGTCAGCTTTATCTCCGATGGTCGCGAGTTCGATTACTCACACGGTACAAACTTTTGTGTTCATAATTGTTTGTATTGGTGTGGCTGTTTTCTATGTATCTTATGTTAAATATTACACTTACCCACTGCCCGGTGGTCGGAAGTCTCTCACATACTTGTCACCGTGCTTACTGTAGTTTGGGTTGATGAGAGTTTGGAATCTGAAGTGAGAAATAGTTTAATAATAATAAAGCAAATTAGTAATTTATATAGTGTTAATTAAATAAATAAAATTAGAGAGACAGATTTTATCAATTACTACCTACCTGGCAAATGTTATATTGTTGTAAATTATTAATGTATAGGCCATTCCAATCCATTACTAGGTTTATAAAAAAATCCTACAACATTTCATCCTACCTACCAGGATTACCAAATATACACTTTCATAAAAATTGGATAAGTAATTTCATGAAAAACCTGTGTGAGATTCTTGTATATTAAATTAATTTGAAATAATGATTCAACTAACTCAATAAAACATTTAATTTAAATAATTACTACAGATGGTTGTGGGTGAAATTCCTCCCACAATACAAACATTTGTATTCATATGTGTGATTGTTTATATTGGTATGGGTGATTCTTATTTATGTAATACATATATTTAACAATGTATAAGCTGTCTTGTATAAGATCTAGTGTGAGACCACAGGAACTCACACAGGAAAGAGCCTCAAGTTTTTATTAATATTAAGTTAAATTGAAAGAAACACTTACAGAAGATAAAAGAAGTTTATCATGCCCCAGAACCATCCAAAGATGTTAAAGGAGTTCTGCTGCACTACAGTGCCATCTGAAAAGTATACCATAAACAGAAATTAACAAATGAATTTACTACTTTACTTTGTTTAAAGTTAGTTCTCAACAAATTTGTCAAACATGTAGCATGGGAAAATAATGGGAGGTAGTCTAAGTGATAGCACTATACCCTGTCATGGTAGATTTCTTCTGATGTTACTATGATGGATTATCTGACCTAATCTGCAGCATTCTATCATCTTCCAGTGCTTGACCAAAATTTGTAGACTGTGTCAAAATGAAGAGAAAATGCCACTATGCATTAGTTATTTTAAAGTTCATTCGAGCACGAACAACTTATTTTAATTTCATAGTATCAATATAGACAATAAAAACAATTGTGTGAGCCTGTAACATGATGTTATTTAGATTTATACACAAAAGTTTCTGAATAAACTTCTGGGCTGACATTAAAACCATTGAAACACGGACTTTTCAATTATTCCATTCACCATGGTAATAAAATTGATGTTGCTACTGACTACCTCATCAAGGAGTGGTTATATAACAGTCTGTATGCAGTTAACAATATATATCCTTCAATTCCTGCTCCTTATTGGAGCTGCTTTTGTACTTCAAGATTTTGAGCACAGAATTTAGCTGTGCTACAGGCCTATGTTCGCCTGATTAAAGCTGTAAAAATTTATTAAATAAATATAGCAATTAATCTGTTAACTAGTATTTTTTAAGGTAAATATAGTATGAATGAGATACATCAAGGCATTAAGTAGATTCTAACAATACTGTGCTTGTAAATAAATAACTTGAACTTACTAAACTAAACTCATTGGTTTCCTTTGAAAATAATCCCTAACTATTTATTACTGGTGACATCATCTGCTGTTTTATTTTGAGATAAAAAGTGGTTCAATTCCTTATAATACAATCTATTTTTAGAATTACTTCATTAAAATCTATTCAGCTGTTCAGTTGTGAAAAGGTAAGAGGTAGACAAACACTTTCACATTTATAATAACAGAACCTATGCACAGCCCAAACCAATTAATCCAGTAATTCTACTTAACAAACTATAGTACACTACCAAGGACTAGTGGATATGTAAAGTATCTTTGCACAAGTGGTATTATTGTAGAAATGCAATTTTTTGTAACTAAATATAGTCATTACATGTTATTACTGCTTTTTTAACTGTGTTAATAATTTTATATTTATTCACTACAAACAAAAAATATAATCCTACCCGTTTTATTTGCCTTCTTTTAATTTGTATGAGCTATACAAAAGTAAATAATGTTGATCACTGTAATTTAAATGACTCAATAATTTTTGCTGGGGGGAAAGGGGATTGTTAGTAATGTGGAATGATGATCTCATTGCTAGCAATATACCATGTCAGGTTGACCTCCACGCGGTTCCCCATGGAAACCATCTGACCACATATTCATCTTATCATCTTCCACTGGTGCCCCACCAGCGTAAACCGTTAGCGCAGGCGGGTGCGCCATTCCATAATCACCCACAAAAAAAAATTTTGCTATTTTTATTAGACAGAATAGATACTACCATTGTTCATATGTAACATACTGGGTCAAGGACATCAATATTGGGATAACACGGGCCCATAAAGGATGATGATTTCGTAAGCCATCTAAACAAGATGTATCTAAAAAAGGCTCTCAGATAATATAGTTGTGAAACATAATAAACTGACGTGGCCTAAACTACAACCAGATGTAAGATATAGAATACAAGAAAAAAACACATACCTCCTTTAACATACACCATTTTACAATTTTGCAAGATAAACAAGTAGTATAATGTTCAAAGATTATATATAATTTCGTTTCAATCTCCTGAATTAATAATAACTGTACAATAGAATTAACAGTGCTCAATTGCTCAAGCGACAATAATAAAATATAAACGAATATTATATATAATGCAACTGTCAATCATTACTGATATAAAAGATTGACGGTCGGGCATATGATAGAATGACTGCGATTGAATACAAATATACTTTTCTCTGTGGTGGCTGCCGTCTATAGATTAACTTGCAACACAATTTTCATTTTGTTAAAAGTCTGTTTTCATAGTTCAGACGAATGATATTAATTATTCACTCATACACTGATTGATTATTTTCAGATCATTCATTCCATCAATTTTGTATTTTCTGTTTTTTGGTATATTACGAAATCGAAATTAAAATGATTTTATTTAGTTTCTAATCGATATTTATTGTTTGATATATATGAATCAGGATATAATAATATTTATATAATTGAATTTTAATATTACCCGTAGTATTGAAAATGTAGAAATTGCAGCGAATTTTAAGCTGCGTTGCGAATTTAGTGTTATCGACGTTTAAATGTCAATAGGTGAAACTTGAAATATGATACTGTTTTATCTACTTAGTAACAAAAATGCAGAGTAATGGCGAAGTGAAATACAATGGGGTTACAAAATATAAAGCTAGTGACTTTCGATGCGACGAATACACTGTTAAAATTTCGTATACCGCCGTGGAAGTACTACGCTGCAGTAGCTCGCAATTATGGATTTAAAGGCACGGACGAAGATGTTAAATCCAGGTTAGTAACTAACTACGACGCCGTATGGGCTCAATATCCCAACTTTGGGAAGAGCACTATCTGTTGGAACGAATGGTGGCGGCAAGTAGTGAAGAGAACCTTCGATGGCCACCTCCCTGTGGCTTCAGATGTGAACAACATTGCAAGTCAACTGATAGAGGACTATAAAACCACGAAATGCTGGTATCCTGCTGAAGGAGGTGAGGAGTTACTTAACAGCCTTCAGAAAAGGGGAATTCCAATCGGTGTTTTATCCAACTTTGATCCACAACTCTATGATGTACTGCGTAATGTTGGTATAATTAATAGATTTAATTTTGTTATAACTTCTTACGAATTTGGCTACAGTAAGCCAGATGAGAGGATATTCCGACATGCTCTGGAGAGATGTCATCAATCTGTACGGCCATCAGAAGCCCTTCATATTGGAGATGATGTGAAGAATGACTATGAAGGAGCCCGGTCTGCCGGGTGGCATGCGGTGCTTATAACCGCAGATAATGAAACTGAGAAACCACCAGCATCAAATCATGTGTTCGATAGCTTAACTAATTTATATTTAGCTGTAGAAGAGGAATCTCTTGAATTGTAATAGTATATAAGACATTGTCTAGAATATTTTGTACTACTTAAATCTATCTCATAAATATTAATTAATTAGTTTCTTTATTTTTATAGTCTGACTAAACATGTATATAGTTGAAATTAAATTTATTTACTCATGTTATGATACTCTTATATAGAATTTAAAAAACATTATTTTTATAAGAATATTATAAATATAAAGGTTATGAAATATTTTAATATATACATATACATGATTAAGTATGTAAACAATAAAAACATTCTCAAATACTGTAATTTATTTATACAATAGGTTTAATAAAATAATATGGAGTTGCTATTGTTTCAGATACTTGTTATTTACTGCAACATTCAATGTATATAGTTATAATTTAAATGTTTTATATGATTCTCCTACATACTGTTCAAATTGTTACCCTTCAAGCCTTTGTTTCCTGTATACCTAAATTATAAAAATGTTACCATTTTTTTGTGTATTTTGAGAAAGTCATATTAAAGGTTGAAATATAGAATTTAATTATGCCAAAATAAAGATAGTGATTGAAGTAAAAAACAGAATTTACCACATTTTAATAAAAACTAAATACTATAATAACTAAATACTTACTCAAAACAGTGTGTTTGTCAAGTTTTCACCTAGATATGTCTAGCTGAAAACTTGTCAAGAATATACTTTCTGTTGTATGTGCCAATAGCATGATTTTGGGTGAAAGTAATTACATATTCTATTTATTGTCCCGTTTTATGATTATCTTAAACTTTTTTATTTGGCCTGGATAGATTATCGTCGTGCTATGCATATATGGGATGTATTATTCATATAGTATAGGGCATAATATTGTACCTTATATTTTAATCTAATCTAATATGTACAATATAGATAGTCATTATCATAAATTATAAAAAAAAATGTATCATTGTCCATGTATAATCGTAATACTTAAGTATGTACTTAGATATTGTATTAAGTATTAATCAGTATTGTAACTATCTATAAGATTGTGGGAAAAATAAATATTGCAATTGTCATTATTTATTCATTTTCATATAATACACTTTCTTAATTTCCTGGAAAAATGTAAACCAAACAATAAAAATACAACAAGGAAACGAAAATTTAATTTTGTATTGACACACATTTCCTACAAATTACATATTATGCTGTCATATTAAACACGCCATTTTATATTAAACATATATTTAGTGTACATAATTACATAACTATATAATAGTAATGTGCTTTGCATTTCATAGGTTGGCACTACTTAAAGTATAGGAAAATCGCAGCCAACCTTAGTATTATAAGGCATTGTGTAATTGGCACTCTTTTCGAACCATCGAAAATGACTGAAGATTTAGTTAAATTATATAGGACCTTAAATAACTGTAATAATGGGATATATCTTATGTAATTAGTTTTTATTTTTATAATTTCAACTTAAAAAAAAACTATAGAACATTTTCAGCCGCTTATGCTAGAGACTTCAGTTGATTGATAAGAAACTCAATTGATATGTTTCAAAATAATAAATATGTTTAAAATTTTGGGGAAACTTGCCCGAACACTTTCTATACAGCAGTGTTAGAATAAAATTTATCTCAATAACAAATTGGCCTCGATAAAGCAACTGATATCAACTATATCTGCCATATAGTTGATATTACTTGCCTTATCCAGACCAATTTTTTATTGAGATAAATTTTTTCAACCAGTTGGTTTTAACACACGTAATAGAAAACCTCGATTTTAATAAACACAAAACGACCTATTCTTATTTCATTCCTATGAACAATGCAAGACAGTTATAAGAATTTGAAAAAATAAGCAACATAGCAGTTATAATGAAATTTTAAAATAACTAATAATCCCTTTATATTTACTGTATCAATAGAGTTCACCGAGTAGAGAGGAACATAAGTGAACGCCAAAATTTTGATTAAAAATTAACAGTACTTTTAATCAATATTTTGGAGTTGACTTGTGTAAGGCGATACCTAAGGTTACGGAATGGGAACAGTACAAAATGAATGCTTCGAACTTAAATTTAATGCGCGCAGAGAAGTGCCCTCTTAAATAAAGGTTAGTACAATGTGGTAGTACCAAAGTAACCACGAAAACAAAACCAAGGACTTCATAAAAATTAAACAGTTGGTTTGTACTTAATATAGCATACTTTTGCATCAGGTTGACGTTACTTTACGGCTTCGACTCCAAATAAGGAAAATAGAGTTGAAATCATCTCTATATAGTTTACTTTTAGTTATTGACAACTAACTATAAACAGAATTGTTAAGACAAAATGTGTTTTACATATATAGGCGAGATTTATCAGCTATTATTTTAAAAATCATTCAATATTAGATCCACTGGTCCCTATTAGCTATTGTTTAAGTCAAAGATAAATCATAAATGTGTTGTTGTGAAAAATATTGAATTTAATTGTTCGTGTAAAATTAATACCTGTGATTAGTGCCGATTTAAAAGTATTCGCAATGAAAACAAAATGTTATTTATTAGAAAGTTAGTTTTTTGAGGTCAACACCACACTGCACTAAACATCAATTTTTCTGTAATGGCAACACACAAAACTGCTGCGCGTCCATGTCAAGAGTTTCATCTGTGTTACACGGGATCAATAGAAATTAAAATTCTCACACACAAATGTGTAAAATCGCGTTTAGATAACTGATCTTCTGTGACAACAGAGTTTGGCTAGAGATTAGAATTGAGATTATAGGGAATGCACTCCGCGGTCGTTCATGGCGATGCACACATTGCAGTGAAGTGAAATGACGGCACCGTCCTTTATTCCCAACAAAGTGAACTGTTGACTGATTATTTCGGATTGTAAAACTGTTCATTATGTAGTGAGACTGCAGCTATTTAGTGTGGTTTATAAATCGCGAACGACGTGTATAGGTGATCGTGTAATATTAGTGATGATACGAAGATGATGTGGTTTTGCACGGTGGTGGCGGCCGTAGCGTTCGCGGCGGTGAACGTACGTGCCGAGCAAGTGCTGCTTCTCGACACCACCACTGAAGCGACGTTGGCCTGGACAAGGTTCCCTTACGGCCCGCAGGCGAGCACCCTCGGCTGGCTGGAGGAGTCCTATACGGACTTCGAAAAACAAATCAACTGGCGGTCGTACGTAGTGTGTGACGTCGCGCACAACAACGTTAACAACTGGCTGTGGACACCATTTATAGAGAGAAGAAATGCAAATAGAATTTATATAGAAATTAAATTCACAATAAGAGATTGCTCACTGTTTCCTGGCAATGCACTCAGTTGTAAGGAGACATTTAGTCTGTTGTATTATGAGTTTGATGTTGCTACTCGTGAACAGCCTCCCTGGGAGCCTGAGAGCTATAAGCTGGTGGGCCGTATTGCTGCAGGTGAAGGAAGATTCAACACCAATTCTGAGGTACACATAAATACAGAAGTTAAAAGCATAGCTGTCACAAAGAAAGGAGTATACTTTGCATTCAGAGACCAGGGTGCTTGCATATCTATATTAGCAGTAAAGGTGTATTATATAACATGCCCTGAAGTAACTGTGAACTTTGCTAGATTCCCTGCTACTCCTACAGGCAGAGAAGTCACAGTAATAGAACAAGCCAATGGTACATGTGTGGAAAATGCTGAGACTCCATCAGGTGAGACCCCTCCAGTTTATTTATGTAAGGGTGATGGTAAATGGACCTTGCCCAGTGGTTCATGCAAATGTCGTGCTGGATATGAACCAGATCGAGATAATCAACAATGCAAGGAGTGTGCTCCAGGGAAGTTTAAGTCTCATACAGGAGATGATCTCTGTACTCTGTGCCCTGACTATTCTGAGTCCACAGCATATGCTGCATCTGAATGTAAATGTGTTCCTGGCTTCTATAGAGCTAAGAAAGATCCAAAAAATTTTCCATGTACTCAACCACCATCAGCACCAGACAATTTGACAGTAACCTTTGCAGATCAATTTTCCATATCACTTGCTTGGCAGCCCCCACACAAAAATGGAAGTCGCAATGATGTCACATATAGAGTTTATTGCTCTAATTGTGGTCCTAATATTGAATATAGACCAGCTTCATCAGGATTAAATTCCACCAGAGTTACTGTGATTGGTCTTGATCCAGTGACAGAGTACAAATTTCAAGTGTTTGCAGAGAATGGTGTGACAGAATTAACTGGCGAACAACCAAAGAAAGTGGAGATAACGGCTGTTACTGAAGCATCTGTTGTCAGTGTTGTATCTAAATTAAGGGTAACTAGTGCAGAAAGTGATAAATTATCTTTAATTTGGAATCCACCACCCATTGATTTATCTGATCCAGATGATGCTATAGAAAGTTATGAAGTGAAATGTTTTCCAAAGGATAATTTGGAGAAGGGTGCTAATACCACATTAAAAATCACGAAAGAGTCCCATATTACCATTACTGGTTTAAAAAGAGACACAGAATATGGAATTCGAGTCAGGGCCAAAATGAAACGTGGTTGGGGTGAATTCAGTGGTATAGTATATGCACGCACAGGGTCTGTGCTTGAAACAACTTTTGTAGGTGAAGAAGAAGGTGCACAAGTACGATTAGTTGCTGGTGTAATGGTTGCTGTGGTAGTCATTTGTGTTGTGGCTATTATTGTTACTGTCCTTTTCCTGCGGTCCCGAGCCGATGATGAATGTGACAAAAAACAACCAAATGATTGTAATGCTCTCAATTATCGGAACGGCGAAGTATATACAGGTCCAGAACGACCTGCTAAGACTAGCAGTAACGCCACAACACCACTTTTTGCTGGAACAGGGTCTAGAACATACATTGATCCTCATACATATGAAGATCCCAATCAGGCAGTTAGAGAGTTTGCTCGAGAGATTGATGCTTCTTGTATTACTATAGAGGCAATAATAGGTGGCGGTGAATTCGGCGATGTGTGCCGTGGTAAGTTGAAGGTGCCGGCTAGCTGCGGTCAAGAAATCGACGTCGCCATAAAAACACTTAAGCCTGGATCTACCGAAAGAGCCAGGCGTGACTTCTTAGCAGAAGCCTCTATAATGGGCCAGTTTGAACATCCAAATGTCATATTTTTACAGGGTGTCGTCACTAAGTGCAATCCTATAATGATTATCACTGAATTTATGGAAAATGGTTCTTTAGATACCTTTCTACGAGCAAATGACGGAAAGTTCCGTGTTCTACAATTGGTAGGGATGCTACGTGGTATAGCTACAGGGATGCAGTATTTATCTGAGATGAATTACATACATCGTGATCTTGCTGCACGAAATGTACTTGTAAATTCTCAATTAGTATGCAAAATAGCCGATTTCGGTTTGTCGCGCGAAATAGAATCTACCGCCGACGGGGCATACACTACACGCGGTGGTAAGATACCAGTACGGTGGACGGCACCGGAAGCAATAGCATTTAGAAAATTCACTTCTGCCAGTGACGTTTGGTCCATGGGTATTGTTTGCTGGGAAGTGATGAGCTTTGGCGAACGTCCATATTGGAACTGGAGTAATCAGGATGTAATTAAATCAATAGAGAAAGGTTACCGTTTACCAGCCCCTATGGACTGCCCGGAAGCTGTATACCAGTTAATGTTAGATTGTTGGCAAAAGGAACGCACGCATAGGCCAACCTTCTCAAGTATTGTGAAGACTTTGGATAAACTTATACGCTGTCCTGATACATTGCGAAAAATAGCACAAAATCGTTCAGCGGATCCTCTTGCCGGTGATACGCCAGATTTGGTCCAATTCTCATCTGTCGAGGAATGGTTGGAATGTATCAAAATGTCGCGGTATATAGAGAAATTCCGCGCAGCTGGTATCACAGACATGGATGCCGTGGTAGATCTCACTGTACACCAGCTAGCATCTCTTGGCGTAACCCTCGTCGGCCACCAGAAGAAGATCATGAACAGCGTGCAGAGCATGCGTGCTCACATTCGCGTCAGTGGCCCATATGGGTTCCTTGTTTAAACATTGAGTGGTGTGTGTAGAGCCAGTGGTATTCAGTGATACTATAATTCGAGCTATGCAAATGATATTGACGCACAGTTTGTGGTCACAAGTGATTTATACTAATGAGAATAATGCATTTTGTATATTTTTCTAAAAGTACTCTCATCGATTTAGTGTATAAGGTTAACAGAGACACATTTATTAAAAATGATTATCAACTAAAACATATGACACGACATTATTATATCACAATGCTGTTTATATTTTTTTCTAAGTTTTTTATTGTATTGTTGTACTTGTTTAGTGATAAGAATATTTTTTATTCGTTTTTGAGATTTTTGCAATATAGTGAAGCTGGCCTAAATCATATACGTATTCTAAAATTGAGCAAACAAAGCTTTATCGATGTACCGTCTTTAGCTAAATGTATACAACGAAGTATAGAGCCATAAACTATTTTAATACTCAAAAGAAACTTATTATCGGCTGGTGGCAAAATGAAAGTGATCCATTGAATTAATAATATTTTGTATGTTTGAATATTACCATTATGGCTAATCATAATAAAAAGCACTTAAATTATTTAAGTAGACTGGTAGATTACTTGTAATTAAAATTTATTTATAATTTCTAATGCTATCTTTATTGTTCAGATAATTTACAGTATCAGTTCAGTGATAAATGTATGTGTAGGATGTATAGAAGTTGATTTGACTGGTAATTTTAAATTGTATTTAAAGTGGCTGTAAGGATAGAAAGATGCTGGAATAATATTAAAATTACATTTTGTAAAAATTAAGAGTTATAAATTGTAGGTAGCTAATTCTGCTTTAATATTTCGGACAATGATTTGTATATTCATGGTATATTTGCAAAACAATATTATTTAAGGTTATGATAGTATATAACGGGAATAATATTTTTTTTGTTACTGATTGTAACTTGTACTGCTGATGTGATCTATTTTGAAGTGATGTACTTAATTATGTTTATATGACTCTTTTTTTGTTATACATATTCAATATTTTTGTTTTAATATCACTGCATGTATATAAGGCTGAATATATAACTTTGGTGTAAATTCTTGCTTTGATATATTATATTATATTCATATTTTCGAACAAATTTTTGTGTGCAATATTCTGGTTAATGTAATTCTGTTATATTGCCGATATTTTATTTAGAACCCGTATTATTGGAGAATAAACTATTTGATTCTGTAATCTCTATGTTCAAGCTAATATTTTTTTTAAAAAACTTTATAATGTTTATTTTTTACAACAATAGAATATAATTGAATTAAATTTATTAGACCCACTAATATCAATTAAATTAAATAAAGTTGATAACGTGGGTATGTGCCAAATTGTTATTATATCTCTATATATATAGCTATGTCTGAGAACGTATAAATCTGTATATATGGTAATAGAATTAAATTATTTCATAAAAAGTACATGTTCTCATAAATTCAAGCTTTATGAATTTATGTCTAAGATGTTTGATTTTATTGTATTAGAAAATTTGGAATTTATAATGGTTTAATAGAACAGTTGCAGTTTTTGCACATCTTTCTAAGCTGAACCAACCTACCTAATTTAGTGGGAGAATTATGTAAAAAATTACATGCCTGTATTAAATTATTTTCACATACCATATATAGAAGAAGAACAGAATAGAACTAGAACAGAATATTGCATACAGGAATGAGATCATAGGTGTAGTTATTTTATATTATTTTTACTTGCGAATTACTAATAACACTTATTCACATAATTCTGTATGTAAGTTCAGTCAACTTAAAAGAAATCTTACATACCACTATTGATTCCATGTATACAGTGTTATGTGAATAAGCTCTTAGCAATTGAACAAGAAATTGCCAACTTAGTTTGTAAGTGCTTCGGCTTATTATTCTCCTGATGGGTCGTTAACCGTTTGAAAACATAACATATGTATGATATAGAACTCTCTTATTACTTTCAAATAATAAGCTGAGCGATTGATTTTACTGTTATTGCTTCAAGCAATATATTTCAACTATTGTCAGACAGGTGACAATTGACTATCAGCAAAAAAAATTGCATCTTTTCTAAATTTTACTTTTACACCCAACATATGCTTCTTTACTTTTTTTTTGTAGTTGTATCATTGAAATCGTCTGTTGTCTTGCCGTATGCATATCAATTCCGACTATATTTACATAATTGTACTTCAACTGGTATACTTACATATATAACAAGGAGAAAAACTATTTCATTTCTCAATAAAATTGCCTTACAATACTTAAGAAAGAAAGAAAACGTTAATCATTTTCTTGTGTATAACACGAGATCCTGAGGGAGAGATATATAACTTGATATTTATTTGTGGCAGTCTATCAGACTGTGTGACCTGGGTTCTAGACAGGAGACAGATCGAGGTGTGTACATATAGCAAGTACTCCAGTCTCCTGCCGTGGTTGTCTAACCCATATTTTACTAAGTTACTACTATTTATGCAGTATGATTTTCATGACCGACTGATCAGGACTATTCTGAATAGTTTAATATATACCTCTCGATGTTGGCTCAAAATCTTTGCTAAAGGCGAAACGTCATTTTACGGATCGTAATATGTAATTATTCTGCCTTGTCAATTTGCAAAGCAAAAACCCGTTTAGAAATGGAATACTTTTGCTCCTTGTATTAATTGCACTGTACAGTTGTCAATGTTTATGTATGAAGTCTATTCCACTATTATATTTATACAATTATACATATATACTTGATATTGTTTATGTTTATGCATATTATATATTGGGCGACTACAATATAAATACACGAATAACTTAATTTGGTTTAGATTTCATCTGCAAAGAAGGAATATTAATTTATCATTGTCTCCATATCAGGTTCCATGTTCGAATTTCAAAAAGGCGATCGGCCATAAGCATCATTCGTCGATATATATATTAAGTCGCCTGTTTCACGTTAATTTGCTGACTATACGAATCTAGAATGTCACTTCACTAAGTGTCGTCGCGGTACAGTGGTGACTCACTCAATTGACACATGCTTCTGTACTCACGCGATCCACCGTCTGGTTTCTAAGAAATTACTTAATAATACCCATATTTATATGTCCCATTGTGACATTCTAGAAAAGGTGTTATTACTGTTGTCTCAGTGTTCTTTTTTTAATTGGCATCGCGATTTCACTTAAATAACAAGAGCAAAAACCCAGCTTCACACTGGTATGATTTCGTTTTAAAAACAAAATAATTTGTTTTAGGTGACTAATTGTAAAATATCAACAGTTCATAGATTTAATAACAATATAACATAAGAGTTGTTGATATTGGAAGTGTGAATCAGAATTTTGATGTTACCCTTTCACGTCTGACGCATCGTGGAATTAGCATATATGTAACTTATACGAATAAGAGTGGTTTCTGTTCAATTATATTCACGCGGACAATGTTGCAGACTTATAAAAGAATCCACAAAGAATTAAAAAAATATCATACATTTTGAACAAAAATTAATACCAAAAACAGATTTAAAAATACATACATACTATGAAACATTACTTTTTACCAGTCGAGTAATTAATTCTGACAGATATATCTGAGGTTATTCATAATTTTAAAATAATCCATATAACCTTATTAACCTGTACCTACAGTGTAATGCTGTACTTATCTTTGGTTCAGTCTGGAACCCATTAGCTGGGGTCGGCGTAATAGGAACACTCTTCTTCCCTTTTATCGGCCGCCATTTTTGTAAACACATTCTCTTGCAAGATAACATTTTTATGTACTCTTTAGATCTTTCTACGACTATCAATTATTTCTTGACCTTTTCTATATTTTTAAACTTTGCTTATTCTCTCATTGATATTAATGATCTCTGTGGTCAGCGGTTTAGTACTCCAACTCATTTCCGATAGTTGCTAGTTCGATACTCGTGCGACACAGACATACAAACATAGGTATCTATATATTGGTTCTGGTTTTTTTTTATCTATCTGTACTAGATATTTAACAAAAATTACATGTATCGATTCCAGAGACGCCTAAAAAGTCTTTTACTTTTAACTTGATGGCATTATCAAACTAAAGCGACAAAGTTACTAATATGTAGTCTTTAAATTGTAAAAATAATTTTTGTTTAAAATTTAAAGATTATATTTTAGCGTATGTTACATGTTATCTATTTTTGTCTGTCGGCTAACTACGTCTAATCCATGCAACTAATTTTATTATGAGTCACTGTCATTTAAGTATTTTTCTTAAAAATTTTTGAAACTAAGCAATAACAGAATGTGACGCTTGTGTTTTTTAAAGCGAACTTAAGCAAGAAGCCTTCTATATTGAAACCTGGTACTTAAAATGTCATTATTCATAATACCACCCAAATTACTATTGTTTTTGTGACACACCCGCTTTTTTATACAGCACCTTTTAAAGTATGGCATTACCTGATATTTTAAAGTACATTGCCTGCTTTTCGAACTAGTTGCAATCTAATTTGTAAGCTTAACGCTTAATAGGTAGGTGGTCTTTTGAAAAGTTTGAATTAGATTATACGATATTTCGTTCGTTTTCCTCAAAAACTGGTGTTGGGGGATCTCATGTATGTATGCATACAAATAAGGTCTATTGAACGAATTACTCCGACATTAGGACCAATGTATATTTATAATGCAGCAAATAAAAATACTATGATCTTTTTCAACCGTCTTTACACGCTGGACGTTATTAATTTTTCCGCATTTCAATTTTAAAGCTGTAAGTATAAGTGTATTCCTTTAATTTTTAATACCGATAATTACACTGAGACAACATGTAATTTAACATTATTATTCCGTTTTAATTTCCATTATTTCTAACTTAGTAATGTATATTGTGCCTATTGTTCTATTAATCATTTTTAAATAGATCTCAGAAATAAAATAAAACGCGCAGGATTTCATTAGTGAAAATTCAAAGTTCTCTTGATATAATAATATATATATAGAAATTTATAATATTGATTCATAAATTATACATTAATTGCGAAATAAAATCAGTGCTTTTTGTAAAGATCAACCGGATTATTCCATTGATCTTTTTATTACCAGCATATACAAATAACAAAATATATAATATAATAGATATATGTACTAGCTATAGTCATTATACATTACATATTTTATATGTTACTATTTTTCTTAAAAACTGTACCTTTTTTGTAATATGTAAACCGATAAGAGTAGACAGTGTACTCAGACTAATAAATAATTAATACATATTAAGTTAAAACAAAAGTCTGTATTATAGAGTTTTGTCTAGGTACCTACAATAGTAAAAAAATAATTAAAATTAATTACAATTATGTTAATTTTTCGGCTTGAGTATACTGCCTATATTACGTTGTCTGATTATGTATTGAAATATATTTTTAAATATCTTTATATTGACAACACTGATGCGTTTACAATTCTAATTCTGAAATAATATTATTAATTTCAAGAAATTTTGCGAACAAAGTATTTTAAGATTATTATATATCAATATCAAATATAAAAGTGCATTATTCATGAAATATACGACAATATGTAAATTATAACACAATGTAACGATGAACACCACAATAGTACCTTTACAAGCAATAATATCTATGACAATTGAAATACAAACTTTTAATATTATATAGAAATATACATAAGCCATTTTATTCTAAATAGTCATAAATATACATATGTAGGCATCAAAATATATTATCAATTGCTCAGTGAGTCCAAACTTGTGTAAGTAACCATTCAAGTAGATTGAGAAAAAAAGGGAACTGTGCTATGTAATGACTGATTAATTAGTTATCAACTGATTGTTTATAAGTATTTTCTGATGACACGATTGTACTAAACTAAATCAAAGTACATCTTGATAAGCAGATAAGTCTTTTCATACATAATTTATTTGGCATCTATACTATGTTTATATTGGTATATGTAATTCGACAAAAATATATCTCTACGAATAAAGGCTTCTAATTTGCTGAATGATACAAGATTTGAGTTATATGTTTACATGTGGTGTGATATTTTTAGACTGGTTTACGTACTTATTAGACTACAATTACAGAATAGTTACATAGAAATAGCAATAGACCCATTTTTTCTCATTCATACTATCTGAAAAATAATTTATGTAACACGCAGTTGGTTTTTTTTTATTCTACAATGTTACAAGACATAAAATTTGAAAGGATTAGCTAGAATAATTAAAATGAAACGTATATAAAGTAAGATTTTTGATACAACGTACAGGAGAGTAGATAATTAAAGTTTTTTTTATGACCAGTATTTTCAGTACTAATAAATTAGGCAGTGAGACTTTTATTTTAAGGATAATGAAGGCGAGTAATATTTATATTTTAATATTCAGTAACTTTATGAGGTAGACACAGATAGCTTCATAAATATGTAATATCTTAGCATTTATTGATATTGAAGAATTGTAAACAAGTAACTAAAATTAGTATTCTTTGCTAACTTATGATTGACCACTTTGGGTGTTTAAAAATTTAATTGATAGCCAAGTAGAGTTTAAAATAAAGGCATTTTCAATTGCCGTTTACCATAATATGTACAATCCTTCATGCTATATTTTTTATGAAGTTGTAGTTGAGTACACGGCAGTTAATTTATTTATAAATAAGATGTCAATTTAACAAAGTTACCTTATTAACATCAAGGAACATCATAGACTGATTTTTATCACCAGTATTTTAATATGGCAGCAGATGAAAAAATTGCTCGCCTTCACGTAAATGGATATAATTGTAAATTAATTAATGTATGTTGTGTCTACAATAATAAACCACGCCCAAAAGCAATAAGTTTCGCCTAAAAAACAATGTTACAAACAGTCACAAGTCGTGGTGACCAGACGGCTGATTGTGTAACACTGTGTGCAATTTTGTTTCTGCTTTGAAACAAAAATCTGCTCTGCTTTCAAATTAGTCGCAAACCTTCCAAATAAATGCATTTGAAAGGTATGCGTCTAATTTGAATAGGACTAATTCAAGTTCAGTTGCAATAGCCGTACATAGTTCATACATAATTAAAAGGTTTAAAGTAAGGGCAGGTGGCAACAGAGTTACATAGTCTAGTCATAAAAATATCGCGATAGTTGCAGGCGATCTACATTGTAAATTCGTTGTTGCACTATATTTTTATTCGAATAGTATAGTTGTAGATATGAATCGTTCACTGCCAAATTACTAAACTTTTAAATACTTAATTTTAAGCAATGTTTTGTTTAATCAGTGAAGGATGCCGTCTCTTCCGTTTTTCCAACATTTGGGGTCGGCGTATTTTTATGTACATAATACGCTAAAGATGGGTTTATTACCGACAGTCCATCAACGACCCTTGTAAATGCATATCAATGGTTACCACCATTATATCATCTACATTAACGGAGGATTTGTGACGGGACATTGGGATATAGAAGGATTTGTGAGAGATGCTCTAGTTACACAGTCGATATATTGCTTGAAACTGTAGTAACTCGCGAGGGAAAGGGCTGGAGTCGCGTACTCGCATGTACTTACTGTAGGACCGGACAGGTGATTAGGGAAGAACACCCCTGACACAGGGTAGACAATAGAATTCCAATGTAGATCGATGCAAACAATATCTATATAATATTTGTGATATGTCCAGTTTTCAATTTTAGTCCTATTATGGCAACATATATTATTAAAGAGCTACACGTTCTCTTAATTGTATAGTACCTTTGGTTTCAAATGAAATATATTGAGTACAATATTATATGGCACAAGATATATATTATATTAAGTCGGGTAATAGATATTTAGAGGATGGTATCGTAATAATAGTATTAATAATAAACACGTAGTAGATTCTGTCTCGATTTCATTGTATTAGATTTTAGATGTTACTTATAGCGTGAACGACTCGACCATGTGGTCGGGATGCCTTTATATATGCTATTTTATATACAAACTTTCATATACTCTACGTATAGATTAATTATTTATTCTCATACAGTCCATACTATATCGATAGTAGTATTATAAGAGGGTGATAGATATTTTCTTGTGAGGAAAGTAAAGTAGTAAATCTACAAGAAATCCTTTCAATACTTGAATAGTACAGTTTCAGAGTGACAGGTTGTATATTATGTTAATAGCTATAAAGTTACAAACGCCTATGAAAAGCCCGGATTGATCACTAGTAAGAAATAAACACAACAACAAAGAAATATGCCACTAAATCCTCATTATTTTAGCCAACATTAACTAAATTTTTTATTAAAATTGATAAAATAATACATCTCAAGAAACCTTATACAACGCCATCTATCCAAACATAGAAGAACTTGTACATTGTACCAAACAACATAATTATAGCAATACATACTTAAATTAATACTTATTTTGTATATACTCAATATACACAGAAAACACATCACAATATACTTACAGATATTAATTTAATTTTAAACCCATAAGCTATAAAACTCGCTATCATTGGAAAATAAGGCAACATTATTTAGTTCTTCGAATTGAATACGCATATCTATTCAAAACTACATACATATGTTTATTCACTTCCTTTGCAGTTCAGTTACGCTATTGTTACAAAGATTTATTAGTGGCATAGTTGATAGTACAGGGAGTAAATACGGTTTCAGTGTCTGATTCAATTTATAGAAATCAGCGAGTCGTTTGTCAAACTAGGTTTACATCTGTCACCGGAAACATGTGCTATCGTTTTGTAAATAATTTTAAATGTTTAGAAATTCTTACGTTCTGTTACGTTCGGATCCGTCATAGGTATTATTTGATAAGATAACCGTTTGTTATGTAAATTAGAGTGATGTACTTGTATTTGTCATATGGCAACAACAATACGCTTAAATAATAACTTCAGCAATAAATTCAGTTCCCGATATAGGTACTAGAACGTGTGGCATTTTAATAAGATCTTCTACCAATATTAATAAATGAAAACTTAGTTTTAAAGTTGCTTACGCGAGTTGCCGACTTAGGACTACTTATCGTTTTAACGAGATGATATAGAATTACTACAGTAGTAACACCAATCATAGCCTAATTAACTATAATACATAGAATGATGTTAGATTTATATATAAGTTTTTTTATATAGATTTCGCATGAGCGTAGGTATTCTGGTCCTTTGCACCAGATCGGAAACATCTTATTGCCAACGCATCGTATACAGATAAAATATTAGACAGTTTTAAATCGTAAATGTAAGCTTTGGCTATAATTTATGTAATAAACTATTGATACTTATAAAAATGTGTCTTATTTATTTATTTCCTATCATCAACCCTTTTGTATTTTCACTGCTGGTTTTTCCATAAGAGAACAAACGTTAAACTATGTACAGAATCACTCCTTCATTTAAGCACTTCTGTCTCAAATATTTCAGTCGTCAACCAGCTGGGTTTTGGTTGAAGGGCAAGACATGGCAGTGCAATGACACAATACCACAATCCATAGGAATAGTAACTCATTAAAGGTATCCTGGTGTCAAGTAACCATTTTATGTATATGATGCTATTCAAGTATATAGGCGACGGTTGCAGCTTACTATTACATAGGTGAGCCGTCGGCTTGTCTATTAACTTGTTCTGAAGAGACTATGTAGAAAGTTGTTATTATTAATATTTGTGAGTTTTATGTCAAGTTTTCCATCTACAGCAGTGAACTGTTTGTCTTTATTTCCTTAATTTCTTCGGCACTTATCCTGCTGGGGTTGAAATAGAATGATACATTTATATTAAAATTTAATGTCATTAAAAGGAGATTTTGCAATGATGAAAGGACGTTGGATCAGACTTCTATAGCTCTGAAATAATTATTATTCCAGAGTGATGCAATATATAAGCAAAATTGCAAATTTATGAATACCCAAAGGAAGCACTTTTTTTGGCTTCTCTATTAATAATAAAATCAGTAAAATATTTATTTCTAATTTCTTTCTTATAAAAACTGCGATTAAAGCGGTTACACTTCAGTTTTGTGACTATCTAGTGATGACTATATTATACTAAACAGCTGATTCAGTGGACAATAGCAGTTGCAAACGACATATTGGATATAATTTACTTGCAATTTTAATTTGATTTAATTTTCCCAAGAAATGGCAAAAATATAAATCTGCGGTTTTTTTAACAGCCTATTCTTTATAAATTATATGTTAGTAAATACTCAATAATGATGCGTATAATCTCCACACCGGGCCCCGGTCGTCTCTCCGGTTGATCACACGTCCAATTCAAACGGGGATCGAAATTTCGACGGCCTGACCCGAGGTTTGAACCCTAAATGGTACCCGCAGACTAAAGTAGTATCTGTTAGGCGGGAGTTAGCCTTCAGCCGTTTCATCAGTCCTTCCGCTGGGTTATAGTGCTATCTACACTCGCCCCCTATCATGCGGTGAAGCTGTAAAGGCTAGTTGCGGCCAACAGCATTACAGTAGTCCGATTAAACAAGCAAAGTTAGGTATAATGCAAAATAATTGCCTTAAGTGTACAACTATACCATTTAAATAACAATTTTATGACATAGTTCCAAATGACTGATAAGCAAGTTATCATGGATTTACAGGTGTTAAATCCACATCAAACTCATGATAAGAAGCATTTGATATTCTTTGTCTGTTTGTAACAAAGATATTAAATACATTTTGCAATCCTACACCTCATATCTCGTTTTTCTAAAAGGTAGGCCAAATGAGCACAAACATTCATGATAAATCAAATCTACTTTGGCGAAGATGATAATAAAGTTGAACATTCGACACACAGCCATTGAGTCAAACCCAAGTTAAACAATGCTTGTATTAGTTTACTAGAAAATTGATACAAATATCTACTTTAATAATGCTTTAACTTTTTTTTTGTAAATGGATACTTAAATGCCAGATATAGATATACGTCCATCAGTGGACTAACATGCTGAAGAAGAGAAGAAGAGGAAGATACACTCATACTCATGACACACATGAATACAAATGTTTTTATAGTGAAACCTGGTTAATTAGATCTCGAAGGACCAAGAATTATGTTCCAATTATTAGGGTTTCTATTAATCGAGTTTTCCGATTAAACAGGTTTAAAATTATAGTTGTTTCATTTACAGAGCCCCTCGCTTATAGAGTTCGAAATGTACCGTTATTCTATTTATAGAGGTGGAAAAACCTTTAATAGTAGGTACTGACAAATAAAGAATGTGCAAAACACATTCAAATATTTGTAAACATACGTGTTAAAACCTGTCCCAATCTGATTAATTTGTCTCACTTATTTACATAGAAAAAAATATAGAATTTAAATCTCATTAAACGCGGTTCGAAAAATCCCATTAACAGAGGTAATTCAATGAAAAAGTACCGGGACCTCATTGCAACTCAATAACAGAGGTTTCTCATTTATCCAGGTCTAACTTAACCAGGTTTCGCTATATATTACATTATCTGTGGTTTATACAGTTCGAGGAATGAAACCTATGATCATTCGATGTAAAATGGTAGTCTAGATTACCGAAGCCGTCGAGTATTACGAATATATGATTAAAATATACCTACTAATACATGTCCCAGAAATTAGATAAATATACACTATAGACAATGTAGCTTAATCATGTCACAGCGATTTTTATATGAAAATACCTAATTAGAAAGTAAATAAAGTGTTTATTATCTTGATAACATATAAATACAGGTAAAGGAGTGGTAAACAGTTAAAATAAATAAATAAAATGCTGTAATTATACAATACCAAAGACTCGCAAGGTTAAAGCGGTCACGGAGTGGTTCTTGATAAAACAACCAGTACGTCATTTCTATAAACATTTTTTTTATAGTGCTAATATTTCATGTTTTAACTTTCAAGGAGAAAAGTTATTTTTACCTCTCCGTACAAAGACAGTGACACCCAGAGTTAAAAACGACAACGCCAACAACTTTGTACCATATTTACTTCGGCTAAAATTTAATTTTAAATGCACGCCCTGCTTCCAATCCAAACTTTAAAATATTACATTAAAAAGTTTAGTATAAGGAAAGGATTCTGAGTTATGTGGCCCGTGTATGTTAAAATTTATAATCTTAATAATATTCTAAACGCGAAAATTTGTGAGTGTGGATGTTTGTTACATTTTCACGCAAAAACTACTGAACGAATTTTGATGAAACTTCACAGTAATATAGCTTATGCATGAGAATAACGTATAGGCTATATTTTTTATTGAAAATTAACGCGGCTCAAACCGCGGGCACAGCTAGTAATATTATAAGTACTTAGGTTTCGATATTAAGGGTTCGGTTCTATAGAACTGAGGATGTTGAAGACAAAATTGCGTGGGTCAGCTAGTTAAGGATTAATTGTTCGAAATTTTGATTAAATATTAATAGTGGTTTAGTACCCTGAAATAGTCCCAAGAACATACATTCTGGTGTAAGGTGATTACGTACCATTAGACTGGCCTTATGCTGAATTAATTTACTTTTAAAGATGCCAATGTACGAGAGTCCTATTACATTTTCAAGATTGTTGTCGCATTTCAGTCTCGCACAAGTTTCAAAAAAACTTTACTGTACCTCCGTGCTAGAGAAAATAAATTAAAATTTACCGCCCTTCCTTATTTTCCCTGAATCACAACCGAATTGGTTTTGGGTTACAACCGTACGGGTTAATTGCGTTGAGTTCATGCTTATTCTATAATTCTCCATTGATGTTCCGCCAGCATGTTAGCGCAGGGCACACCCGCCTACGCTATCATAATTTCAGCATCTCAACCTAAATAGATTATTTCCTTACAAAATACCTAATTAAAAACAAACAACCTCATGAAATATAACACAACAAATGTTTACGTCGTACATACGACTGTTGCAAAGTAAGGTAAACCCCCAGAGGTCAATTTTATATTATAAACTAATGCCCATGATATAAATAAACTTGTAAGCTTTCTTTTTTATATTACAATTACTTTAATAGGGATTAGTCCCCATTAAAGTAATTTTCATAGTTGTTTAGGAAATACCTAGATCCGGGATTAACATTAAATAAACACTAATTAATGTAAATAATATTTATTATAATTATCTCAGTGATTTTCATATACAACATTGATAGTAATATCTCATCAATATGGTTCACAACATTGTTGAAATATTACTTATTAATTAATTACAATAACATAAGCATCCAAATAACACAATCTGTAAATCAACGTAATAAAATTAATATATAATACAATCGGGTAAAAAAATTGTAATAAAAAAATATTTCAACATCTATAGGTAGTACTTTAAATCAAAATACTATGTTGCTCTATTGTGGACTGGCAATATAAAAATATATATAAAGGAGAACCAATATCAACCTAAATATCAGATCTATTAAGTATTGTTCCTTCCATTTGTTATTATTAAATATTACTCAAGCTATTACTTATGCTTTCATAAAGAAATGTATTCCCGGAAACGGTATTTAATAGCCTCATATGTAGTTTGTGTTTCAGTTGCAACCGACTTTCAACCAGAATGGAAAATAGACTGAACCAATTCTGCGCACAGAACAAAATACACATACTATTATTAAAGTGCCCCGCGGCATGTCTGCATGTCGTTTTCATATATCAATCGAGTAATTTCTATGGAAAGTTTAGGTGTATAATCCATTAAGGTTAATTTTAATGTTATTTTCTTGCAATTATTCTTTATTTTAATTTGACATTATTTTCGAAACAGCAGTTGAAAAACGCTTAACATAAATGAAGCCATAATAAAAGAAACGTCTTATGTTTAACAGTTATAAAATATACAATGCTATAAAAACATCAACATATAGAATTTTGGTAATAAGAAACATTCTAAAATTATTTACATCGAGGTGTAGTAGGTATAAATGCACTTTTACTAACAAATCATTGTTTCCATTTCTGTTTAAGTAGATTTACATGATTTTATTAAGCTATAGGATACATTATAAAAATTTCTAATAATAATCAATATAGTTTATAAATCTTAACGTACATAATTATTACCGATTCAGACGTCTTTGTATAAAGTCAACCACGGTAAATTAACTGCATATTAACATATTAAAGGAGGTATTTTTTATATAAAAAAGAAATCTAACTACAATACAATATTATATCTTAGTATAAATACATCCATTATAGGAACATTTAGTTATATATATCTAAGCGAATTCTGTTTCATTTGTAAAAATTAACTAATCAGTTATAATAAAAAAATTGATTTTTTACAAAACGGACGACTAAATTTACAAAAATAGTACCATTTATAGGCACATCATTGGCGATATTGTTTAATGAGTAAAAAATCTTCTATTTTCTAATATAAATAGAATTTACATTTATTCAAATGAACTCAATATAAACACTTCTGATCATATAACATACTTTTATATTCTACCACTCATTCGGAAAGTACGACTCATCAAAAGAACGAGCAAGAAACTTGCGTGCTGTTCTTTTAAATAAACGTTGTTCAGCATTACTTGCTTAGGATTTTGTGTAAACACAAACTATCAAATAGCTAAATTGACAAATAATAAAAGTACATAAGTAATAAGTCGGTTAAATTCACACAACTCAATTGAATCCTATCTAATAAGTTAAGACTTTAAATATTCTACCTAATGATACAAATATATTTGCGACACGAGAAAATCATACAATATTTTACTATTTATTTGACTATATAAGTACATTTTATAAAAATTGTGCGAATACAAACACAACACGAGGCAATTCGCATTAAAAAAATCCCCCGCTATTTTCATAAGCTGCTGCTGCTGAAAAAAACGTGGAAGTATTCTATAAATAAATAAAAACATCCACACATGACCCTAAAATTGGTACCGAGATAAAACAGTAGCGGGGAGCGCCCGAGATGGCAACATTGATCGTCTCGTGCATAGGCAAATCGTAATCAATATCGTATTATCTCCACCGATTTTAGGGCCGCGTGTAGGAGCTTTAACTGCACATATCACAAAGCGACAACTTAAGTTTAACAGGACTAGTACTATTACGCGCACTAGATAACCGATAATAATACTTAAATACATTTTGTATATACATACATAATATAACATAATACACATATGTAGGTGTTCATAAATACAATTAATAGTCGCGGTTTTAAATCCAGCACATTTTTTTGTATTGTACCAGATTCCAAAGCGCGACTATTGGACTAGGTAGTGCAGCTACCATGTTGCTCTTCACCATTAGTAACATCCAATCATATATTTATATAAATAAATTAAGCATTATTTAAAACTATTATTTTATCGCGCAAGGATGTTTTGAAGATATATTGATAACGTTCAAAAACATATGGTATTAACAATATGTTTAATAGTAACATTTTGCCCTACAAATGTAGAAAGAAATCATTAAAATGTATAACATACATAATTGTAACCAACGGATGTTCCGTTGGCGGATTATGTTAAAAATATGAATCTAAACATTCGACGTCACTCCTTGTGAATATAATTCTAATCACACACCGGAAATAGTGTCGTAAACACGTTACATATGTATTTATTTAATTGACATATATTTACATTTCGTATTCGTTTATTAAAATACACTTAAATGTAACTTGGTTAAAATACACTTAAATGTAACTTGGTGCTTTAACTTATATGTTTTCAATAATATTATTTCCAATAACATGCAAATGCAACAATAATAATAGACTAAGCTTACTATGGCAACTGATTTCGTATTCAGGTCTTATAGAATTAAATAAATAGGGCCACAACTGTAATATCGTATGGGGTGGTTAATTACAGGCTTTATCGATTGTAGATACCGTCGCGCATTGGTTGGGTACCTATCGTTTCTAACTATCATATAATGTATACTGGCGACTTAACGGATAGTAATAGGCAATAATGTAATCAATGCTATGTGAGGCATATCTACATCCATATAAGTATATAAGGTATAATACCACATTAAAAAACATTTGAGCCTCTAGGCTGATTTACTCAACTGAAACTATCGTTTGAATTGGACGGCATATTGGAACAATTATATAAAAGCTGACGTCCAGGTAACTTAAATGTCTTACATGATTATATGCTTTACAGCTATACATACTACGTAAAAAATTTTGTTACCAAAACCTTAATAGTGCCTGACTGACAAGTATTTGAAATAATTTTACTATAGGCCCACCAGCTGACACAAATTACTGTGGTACTCAGAAGATGTAGGCACAATTCAATCGTTGGAAAATTACTTTGTTAAACTGCACCAATCAAGATGGACACAATTAAGTATGGTAATAATTTTAAGTTATACTAAAATATCGAATAATAGTGTTACTATATTTTTTATTAGTTTCTGTTCTATATGTTGAGCTTTGAACAGAATAGAACTAACTGTCTTGTTACAGGTATATTATGTGAAGTGACATCCATGTATTAAATAAAGAATAATTAATTAATGTGAATGGAGGTAAAGCAGGAGGAGGAATTAAATAAGCATGGATGGATTTTGTGAAAGATGATATTCTTCGTCAACTATAAATAATGGGATAAGGACAAGGCAATGATTATTCTATAAGTTGAGCAAGTGTATAACAATATTACACTATATTTATATATTAAACAAATGCACCATTAATTACATATTTTTAAGCACAGTTTTATTACATACACACCACACATATGTGGTGTAATTAAGTTGTTGATTTTTTTATATCAACTTGCAAGAGGTATGGCAATATTATATGTATAATAGTTTGAAAATAATGTAAAAAATAAAATAGAAGTCAAAATTTATAAAACTAATTGCTTTTTTACACTATTATATAATACATATATATGTATCAAGTCTAATATATGCATTAAGAATATGCTCACTAGATTTCTAAATTATATGAGATTAGTACAATGTTTTGCCATAAGTATATATATATTGTTTGGTCTAGATATGATACTATATAGGTTATAATAGTATAA
This sequence comes from Achroia grisella, assembly GCF_030625045.1. NCBI lineage: Eukaryota > Metazoa > Arthropoda > Insecta > Lepidoptera > Pyralidae > Achroia > Achroia grisella. The sequence goes on along the minus strand of NW_026712977.1, from coordinate 1,100,684 downwards.
TAAGCCCTAAATACAACCACACATTTTGTCACGAAATAAAAATGAAATATTAAAAAAAAATTAAGAATTTGGTCAATTGGTAGTGAATTCTATATAACATTTACATTTTTATGACAATACTGTATTTGTACTTGCTTATTATAAATATTATTTACAATGTACTATTATAATAAACTTCCATTTATATAGATGTAAATTTATAATCAGAATTTTATAAAGTATACTTTATAGTACCAATGTACTTCACTTGTCTTAGTTTATAATTTATGTGTTTCTATATCTCCTCATAAAAGTCATACAATATGATAAAAAATGTCTAAAATTATTCTAGGCACAATTCTTTCATAAAGTCAGAATATTCATTGGTTATTAATATATAACACAATATAGCTGTTCATATTTGTTCACTGATAATCTTCTATTAACTGGTTTCCAGTCACCAACAAAGTAAATAGTTGTCTTTGGTACCTGCAATACTATACTATAAACGTAGAGCACTTCGGTTTCCTTCGGTGACACTGCTATACGGTGTCCACCCGGTCATTGGGTACTAGAATGTAACTCGGTTTGGGTTTACGTTTGAATGTAACATATGTATAAAGGAGACTTGCCAGAACACTGATGTTGAGGCCAACAAAATTCAAATATGAGAATACATAGTCTCCTCCTATGACCATTCCTAAATATGTTACACAGATATTTTTAAGGCAGCCTATGATTGTTGTTGTTAATGCACTGTTGTACTGCGTACACAACATCACACTGTATGATAAAACAAAGCCCATTACACATGACATAAGGAACTGTATTACAAACAGTGGGTTGTTCCAGCCCGTATATTCCATCGAATGCACCAAGTCACCTGTGGACCAAGCCACTAGAGTAGCAGGAACTAACATAAACAATGCATTGTAGTACATAAGTCCATATTTACCTAGTTCTTTTGAATCTAATTTTTTCTTCATGTAAACTCCATTTGCAGCTGTGAAGGCATCATTGAGGAGCACAAGTGTGTACCCTGACCAGGAAAATGTGACGTCATCTATGGCTGCCAGAAGAGCGCCACCGACCATGGCCAATACACTAGCCTGTACCGGCCACGAGGCTCTGACTCCAAGTACAAATCTTTCCCCCAACATGGTCATCAAGATACTGAAGCGCCGTAACGCTGTGAACATTGGCAGACTAAGCTCCTTTGTGCCACCTAGTCCCGTGGCCATATTTCCTAAGTAGATGAGTGGTAACGGCCATATACGGCGAGCCACGCCACTATCCAGCGGCGGGAACTGTACCATGTTTATATACCTGCCGCTCCATAACACGACAATAGTGGCGATCATTTGACCCAATCCCAAGACTTGGTAGGACGGGAATGCATAAGTCGTCAATACGGTTTTGTTCACAACAGTGATCATAAAAGAGGCGACCGCATAAAATACCGCACTTAGTATTTTCCCGGTCACCTGCGCCCTGTCAGCGTCCACTTCATCCTGAACATTTTGTCCCGACATTGCGATGCACCACGTAATTAACACGAGTAAAGCAAAACTAAACGAACATGATTAATTACGCGAACGCTTCGAATAATTATGTTTGCTGTCACGATTCCGTCATATGGGCGCAGTTTATTCACACGAGAGCCGCCTTCATGGTCAGTGAGTTAATCCTTTCATTGAAAACAAATAGAAAGAAACCTTGATTACATTATTCTTTACATGAAATGGATGGAGCATTGAGTTTTCGAGCCGTGAATTTTGATGAGCCAAAGCAACTCAGTCGATGACAGACATTTGACAGTCTATTGAATGTCAATGTCAAATTTCTACAGAGCACTGTTTGAAAAAATTCCTGCATATAAAGGTTCCCCAACACGGTCAAATAATGCATATTGTTTGACCGAATTAAGTATACTAGAGTGTAGTTAGAAAACTACACTCTAGTATACTTAATTCATTCTTAGATGTGTACAGTTATTTTTTTATGAATATAATATATATAAAGTTTATTTACATCACATTAATAATCTTAGTGCTGTAATATGGGATATTAAATTGCATTATTCCAATAATTTTTAATGTTATAGAACTCTGTAACAGCTCCAATTATAGATAGATAGCTCCAAATATAGTTCATTGTTGCTAATAATTCTAATTTGGAATAAACTGAATACCATAATTTTGTGGCTAGAGATGTAAAAAATTGTGATAATCTGTATTATATATACATTGTATGTACAGTATTTTTTTGCAATTGCAACTGCAAAAAGGTAGGTATATAATTAAAAAAGTGTAGATTTAGATTTAATAGAATTTGGCTATATTGTCAAATTCAATTTTAATTTTAGTTAAAATTAAACGTGTGTGGAGAGCATTATCCACCTCACCATAGACTACAATCGCAGGGTAACTAAGCACTAACTTTTACTTATCATAAGCAATACAACTTTATTTTATGCTTTTCCGCAAAAGTTTTAATGGTATAAAAAATAATAAATATTTAAATGCAGCATAATATTTTAAATTTGATATCACTATTTATAAATATATTTTATTTTTATTTAAAAACATAAATATTTAATAATATTAATATTCTATTAAGCGTTTTGTTTAGCCGTTTGACTCTACTGCGCTTGACAGCCATGTAAAGTAGATAGAAGTTGGTTGGACAATGAACGGTGCATTGTGAACAAGCGACATTTTGTTATTTTTTACATGTATTGCCATGCCAGTCAATAGTATTTGTATTGCAATATAATTATTTGCGGGTAGTATTATAGTAAATCATGTGTGATGCTTTTAACATGAATATTTAAAGCGTATAAGGTGTCGAGCGTCGTTTATTTCGTTTACGTAGGCAGCGGGGGGGTCGCGTTTCATTTTCAGGCAGTGCGATGTTTCATTGTGTGGACGCGTAGTTGAACTGAAACTTGTGTACAGTTAGTCGCGGTCTGGGACGGGCGTCGGTGCTTAGGAGTGTGCGCGGTACGGGTGAAATGGCGATGCCCGAGCAATTTTCTTTACGATGGAACGATTTCCATGCAAATCTATCCCAGTCCTTCCACGCATTGCTGGAAGGCGAAGATCTGGTGGACGTGACTTTGGCAGCGGGTGGGCAGTACGTGCACGCTCACAAGCTGATTCTCTCCGTGTGCAGCCCCTACTTCAAGGAGCTGTTCAAGGTGAGTCATTGTTTCAGTTTTCCTCAAGAAGCTGGCCTGCTGACTTCTCGCCAGTTATCACACAACTATTTATCTGGCAGATAACTTTTCGTTATATTTCTACTATTGACACGACATGAATGGAGTGGAGCATTGATAAATGATATATGTGTTTACACTACTAGTAATTAGTGTACATTATTGGGATCATTATACTGAAATACCAAATTATATACATCAATAGACATATATGTCTATAAATGCAATATGACTATATGACAATGGCACTTCAAGTGAGTATTGATTGCAATTCTGCCTAGGTACTTATAGTTATATTATAAGGTTTACATGGGTTTATATACTTTTGATATCACTTAATTATGTATCTATATGTATTATTTGTAATATATGTGTGACACATGAAGAATGTACTACTAGACAAAGAATGTTATACAATGAAAAATAAAATATACTTAATAATTGTAGTAATAACATATAAATTAATAAAAGAACCATATTTTATATGAGATAAGTCAAAATTTACTATGCATATAATATAATGCATATTAAATTAAATTCAATAATTTGTAACAAAGAGATCAAGCCCGTAGTTATATTCAATAGCCTTCTATTAGGTAATGACTGTGTTATACAGTATGGTAATGTAAGTCAGGATATGTTCTGAAACTGTATGGTGATGCCATCATGATGGGCAAGAATTGGCACAATGTTATAGTAAACATGTTTTGTAGGTACATTCTACCCTCGAGGAAATTTGATAAATGGTATAATATGTGTGCAACATTGTAGTCCAATTGAAGATGCCTCATAAAATACAGAACAATTCATTAAACTGCATCTGGATGTGATGGTATGCACCAGGCAGTTTAGGGTGAGCAGTTCTTTTTTGGATTTGATGATCAACCAAGGTCTCTGTCAATTTGCATAGCAGTAATGACATTTATTTGACTACTCCCTGGCTAAAACATTTTAGTACTTCTGCTGTTATTTATTTAACTCTTGTCTGAGGGTGGAGGATGAAAAAGTTAAATGGGTCTTAAAATTTTAAGTTGACTATTGGTAGACCTATTGGTCCACCTATATACTTTTCTATTTCCCAACCTGTCTGTCTTTCATAGCCTAGGTCAGTTCAATGACCTCTAATTATCTCTGAGTCTTCTGATATCCCTCTGAATAGCTAGCCCCTATATAAGAATAAGGTCCCTAACTTTAGCTGATGCATCATTATATTTCAAGAGAAATTTCTATTATAAACACTACAAATTCTAAAGTATTAAATTGAATGATATATTTCTGCTATGAATAGCATTTCAAATAGAGAACTTCAAATTTATTACAATTATTATATAGTAGACTAATCCCTATATGATATATAAGCATACCTTGTCTATGCTTTTGAGTATATTATGCTTAAACCTATTTCAAATTTTGAAACAAAGTATCCATTTTGAGCTGACCTTAGTATGGAAATATACTGTAATTATATATATGAAGGTATATATATATATACTAATTAAGCACAATAATCTTTCACTATTCCAAATATGGATGCTACCTAAAGTTTATAAACATTCTTTAGTTGAACAGTAGTAAAATTGCAGTTCAGCAATTTGGTCCCAATAACAGATGCTTAGTGCATGTTATTTGAGTGTTTAGCTGAAAAATATGCGGAATAGGTATTTATGAATTGCATACCCAATGTTAACAATTGCATGAAATGTATGATTCATGTAAGTTGATAATACTGGCAACGAATAATAGTCCATTGTACATGTAAAACATATTGGAGACTACATTAAATATATAAAAATAAATATCATTACTAATGTCATCCAGGATGGGGTAGTCAGACGCTTTTAAAAAGGTGGTCATGATTAATGCAGTATTAAATGTGAGTATGTGAAATACACACATTACATTGGGTATACTAATATCCAAAGTGGCAGGGTCGAGCCGCCGCAATCAGATTATTTTTTTATTTTGTTATCGGTGTTTTCATCACCGGTTAGTTTTTTCGTTACCGGTCGGTTTTGTCATTTTTTGTCACCAATGGGTTTTTATCATCTCCTTTTGTATTGTTGTTAGCATGTTGGATTTACGATACTTTGAGTTAAAATCGCGGAATTAAAGCTCTCGTTAAATGCAAAAATTTTCCCTCTAAAGTAGGTATCTACCAAAGTACATAATAATAATATTCCGTCTCGACTGTTCTATCTGTATCTATGTATATATCCATCCCGGGACGGCTAGACGGGGTCGTTGTGACCTATCGATTCGCGAAACTTGACATGCGCATTTCGCTAGGTGTTTGTATCCAACGTTACAGGGGCGAGCCCTCTATCGGATTGGTTAAGCTCGTCGTCATTGTTCACGTAGAGTCAGTAGCATATATATATATATATTGACAGAAAATTTTCCAGTGCGGGCCAGACATGTACTGACGATCGTTCGCTATAAGTTTGTGTAGTTACAACAAGGGTGCGACATTGTCTTACAGTGCATGGTACAGCGAAATATAGGGGAACTCGTGTGTGAGTACTGTTTTTTTAAAGGATAGTAATGGAATGATTGTCCTTTTTGCTTTAGTAGTAGATGATAGGATGACAATGAAATCAAGTCGGATGGCAGTTTGAGAAATTAATCGTAATTATAAGTACATTTTTAAGAAAGGGGCTAAAAGTTCAAATTCTGATGGGGGATCAACACATGCATGTATGCAGGTTACAGGGAAGATTTTCATGAATACCTTTACAGTCCTTGATCACGGATAAAGTCGTGAAGACTTGGTATTGGTAATGTGAAAGTTTGTGAGAATGGACTCATGTATGGGTGTTTGTTAATCTTTCACTCAAAAACAACTATGCAGATTCGACTAGTAGGTGCTACATACATACATACATAGATCATAAAAGATTAAATTGTAGGATACATTTTATCTTAACACGAGCAACCAGCGCCGCGTGCTACATTTTTTAGTGTTATTGTAAGTTTAGTTTTAGTTATTGTAAGTTTTTCTTTGTTTGTCGGTATTCTCAGGTAATTGGTAGCCATATTTGTTACGAATATGCCTATATATCTATGCTGAAGTCGCGGTAGAATGCTAACGCGACCTCGTGTCCGACAATGACGACTCTGAGCTACACCACGTGGATTTTAGCGGCTAAAAATCTCGATACTTTTCCCTTCGGAGGATTGGATAGTCTTTATAGAATTTTGTACACGTAAAAAAGGTTATATAGGTATTTTATATATGAATATAGATACTCGGGCGGGGTTGTCTTGTTTGCAGGGTGTGTCTGTATTGCATCAGGGATGTTCGCGGATGCGTGAGTTAATTATTTTAACCCGACGGTGCGCAGAAAGGTGTGCCTCCCTCATGCGCAGACAGTGAGGGTAGGACGCAGGGGAGGTGGGCGGGGAGGAACGAGGGACCGATAGGACCCTGGGCAATATCGCTTGCAGGCTGCACTGTTCGTACGTGAACATTTGTTGCATCATATCTGGAGAAATTGCAACAATGTTAAAATATTCCAGTCTGATTTTAATAGGCTTCTGTACTGTACTCATATGTGTGTATTATAAATGGAATACTTGTGTAGTTTTATTTATAATCTTAAAATCGGTCAATATTACTGGAATAATAAATCATTTAAAAATGAATGAATATCCTATTTTTTTTATGTGATTTTCTTGATATATACTCCTATTATGTTTACTACTAGCTGTTATAGTTACATCCTTCGCATGGTATTTAATTTTTTTTAAATGAATATAATTAAATTTCTTCAATAAAAAAGTTACTTAATTTCCTTATATTATCCATTATTACCTGTAAAAGTCCCGTCGAAATCAGTACAGCCGTTACAGACGAACAAAAATGTATAAAATTTTTTGTTTGATGTAAGTACCTATAATATATACTTTCTTATGCATTTAGTGAAAAGCTTCTAGTTTGAAATTACGAACAGACACTTTAATTTAATTTATTTTTATATATATGAATTGTTGTGAAAAGAAACTAATGATTTTATGTAAATATTTTTTATGTAATGGGTTTTCTTTTTTACATTCACATTATCACGCTATTACAGGAGGATTGTTAGAGGCATTGTCAAATGTCGATGTCGTGGTGAAAACAACACTTGTCAGGCCCAGGTCGACAGGGGCGAGTCTACCGCCGCCTCTCGGATAAATTTTTGATTTGAAATCGATATTTCCTTCATCGGAGCGACAGACAGAGATGTAAACTAGCATAATTTTTTTTTGTGTTGTTGGCAGATTTGAAACACTAACTTTAAGGCGTAATTTATAGTAGCAGTTATAATTATTATTATTTATATCTTCTTTGTTTTTAAGAAAGATTTTCACTTATTTTTTTTATTTTATTGTATTTTGATGTTAACATTGTTTGCCTGCAGATGAATCCCTGTGAACACCCAATTGTGATCCTAAAGGACGTGCCACATCAGGAACTGCGCCAGTTGCTCCAATTCATGTACCGGGGCGAAGTGCATGTACGCCAGCAGGAACTCTCTGGGTTCCTGCACACGGCGGAACTGCTGCAAGTCAAAGGTCTCACCAGCGGTCGGGAGGTTAGTTGTTTAATCTGTACATTTATATAACTTATAATATCGTAGGTATATGTTGAGTTGACATTGAGTTTGTTTACGCGGACATTCTATAACTATGTAATACAATAAATACATTTTAATTAAAGACATACAAAGTTAGTGATGAGCGTTCATGTACTTGTAAATTAATTTATAGTATACATATTGCAGAATCAAAATACATTAATTATAATGATATTAGTATCGATCATTTTCACATTTTAACAAAAATACTCATCAAAATCGGTCTTCATACAAATAGAAGTTAAATTTATAATATTTTTTTTTACGCCGCTGTGTGAATTAATAACATATTCTACCCATAGGTATATACATGCATATATTTTGTTGTCTTGTTTGGGATTGAACCTGGTACCACAAATAATGGGTTAAACCACTACTCGACCAAGGTAGACAAGTTTTATAACCCAAATCATTATTAGGTACATTTTAGTAGATGATGTCATGGTAACGGTCACTTGATAATCGATCGACGTGCACTACTGGGGGATGATACGAAGGTCATCCATAAATAGCCAGGACCAGGGGGAGTCACAAACATTATCTAAAAAAGTAATTAAATCTACGACCTGAGTTAGAGGTCGGATCGTAGATTTATTGACCTTTTATTATGGCATCGGTGCTCTAACAGTTTAGTACCGCTTTACTCCAGATAGTTGCGGGTTCGATTCCTCGCACGGTGCAAACATTTGTATTCATGATTATGATTGTTTGTAATAAATTTGTATAAATGTTAATCTAAGTATATCTATCAGTCAAATAATCTAAGTATTTATATCAGTTGTCTAGTACCCATAACACTAGCTCTGCTTACTGTGGGTCTAAATGGCGCTGTGTTAGTTGTCCAGGGTAAATTAAAATTAAATTTAATTAGGATAGATCCTAAGTACTACGCTTTGTGACGCCACATTTCAATATTAGTATTTCAATTTTATTTTTTTTATATCAACGATATTTTAATTTTTTCAAGTTTAAAAAAATTCATATTAGAGTGACGTAATTTATGAAGGGCCACTAATAAATAAATAAATATCCTGGGACAGTTAACATAAATAGACAACTGATAGATAGACTAGAGAGAGATAGATAGACTGCTTTTTGTAAATACCTATAGAAAACACCCAGACCGATACAAACAATCAAAAATCAAAATGCTCATGAATACCTCATGAATTTTTTTACCGTGCGAGGAATCGAACCCACGACCATCGGAAGAAAAGCGGTGTACTACACCGCTAAACCACCGAGGCCGTCAACAGGATGGAATAAAATAACTTGGTTTATATTTCCAAATTTCTACCTAAAATTTCATAAAGCACTTGTACAATTCCCCGACGGCTCACTAGTTACTAATAATAACTACGTAAACATACGGACATAGGTGACAGGTATCTTTCGATATACACAAAATTAATTGAACAAATATTAATTATACTAATCAGCGTGTTAATTATCTATAATTAATTATTGTAATGTAATTATAACAATATTATTGACACAGCCCATCGGGGTCTATGCACTGGGTTAAAAGATCACTGATTATAGTACTGTTCTTGTATACAACATACAATATAACCAATACTAATAATAGTTCCAATGAAATACTTGATAACCTCGATGGTCTAGCGGCTTAGCCTCGGTGCAGGTTCGAGCTCTATATATATTAGAGATCTCATTGTTTATAGGCATTTATTTGTGTAATATTGGAGACGGTAGTTCTCTAACATTATTGCAACATACATTAAAATAAAAGAGTTATGCCCACAGCGCAGTGAATCACCTCCACCAGTGGAAGAACTGCCTAAACCGAAGGTGCACCACTCAGAAACGGACAACCAACCTGAGTGGGTGCCGGGGGGCGAAGATACCATCGCTACGGAAGCTCCATCTGAGCCTGAGATAAAGGAGGAGCCTCCAAGGAGCCCGCTCAAACGGTATGTACAAACGTTGTTTTACAATATAAATTAAATTTTCTATTTAAAATTTGGGGTTGTTGATAGAAGGTTCAAAATTTAGGCTTAAGTATATTTTTATTTATTTTAAGTATATTTTTAATGCCACGTAATAAAAAAATAGAAAAAAGAAATTGTTGAAAAAAGGAAAAACAATTTTTAGGGTGAGGCACCACTTAGGGGTAAAAAATTTGTTATAAACCTATTGAATATACATACAACATTTCATCAAAATCGATCAAGCCATTTATAGGAGAAGTATAAAACTTTTAACACGAGAATTTTATGTATTAGACTTAGGTAAAAAATCTATACTGATATTGTTTTAATGTATTTATTGTACCGCTTTTGAGATTGAAACTCCTATAATGTTGTGTAGCTCCTTTATCGAGGCAGTATACTATAAAAGATCACGCCATGACCAATAGGAGCGGAGCAGCAATGACATGTAGCAGCAATGCTATATAATGAAAACAGGAAATGTGACGTGGACGAAGTTGCAAGGGTCAACTAGTATTATACATATACATTACAAAAAAGTGGTATATCACATGTCACATGTTTACAATTCAATGATAACAAAGAAGAAAATTTATGTATGTGTATGTCATACAGCTTGCTCAAGAACAGCAAGAACAACAACATGAAAAAGAAGACGCGCCCCGTGAACAGCAGCCCCACTCATCCCGAGAACACCGAGTACGCCTACGATGGGTGAGTACATCGGGTATCATATGTCAACTTCTATGAAGTACTTCTCATTTTCATTCCTATATACGTTTACAGGTGACCTCCTTTACACATAGATATTTAGATTTCAGTATACCTAAGCTAAATTTCTTTTTATTTTGTCTAAGGATAAAATATAAAGAATTACTAAAAAATAATGTAAATGAATACAAATGTTCTTTCTATTCATTTATATACTACTTATATAAATAAAAATGAATTGATGTTTTTTTTACGTAGAATTATGGAATGTTTCATCAGTCTGCGCTAAGGGTATACTTGTCCATAGGTGCCCATCTGTTTTTTTTAAATTTTCTATCTTAGTACTCATCAGTGGAAAATGATGAGGTGAGGATGAAGTCATTCCTATCAGTTATATAGCCAATTGTTGTTAATTCATCAAGATAGTTTCCAGGTGAAACCTTGAGGTCAAACTGACGTTACATTGGTAGCAATGGGGCCTGTACTCCCAACTGCTAACAATTACCTTCCCTAATCAATTGCTGTTTGTTAACCTCGTTAAAAGTCAGAAACGGAGCAACCGATTTGTTTTTCTGTCTTATTCGCTATAACATAGGGGAGGTACGGCAAAACAACCTGGAAAAACTACTTAGATTAATTGTTTTAGGGTTTAAGCTAAACTATTAATGATTATTATATACTATAGTTGAATTGCTTTTGTTAATCAAACGAATTGAAGTTTGTAAGTTAATAAGGATTAAGAAAAATCGATGATTAACAGTCGTAATACAATATATTGGCGACGATAGCACCTAAACAAAAATAAACAGCATTGTTTAAAGTAAGTAATTGAAAATGTTTATGTAAATAGTTCCAGTCATTTAGGAGGAGTTAAGTAACAAATGCACTGGAATTACAGAAGATTTATATACATGTATTAATATATATGTATACAGAATACACACGAATAATAAAATTTAATCGTATAATAATTAAATTGCCTAGTTGCATACTAATTATCATTGTATACGATCGTGGTAGTCTAACGGTTAGAAACTATGGACCCCAAATACGTGTGCCATGTTGCTTGTTTTTAATAAAGTCGTTGTTATACGAGGCAGTAGATTTAGCAGTACGGTCCACTGTTGATGCGACTAAGCATTTATTTGTAATTTCGTTCGTACGTGATCTGATCACTAAGATCTTTCGACAGTGTTACACGTTAGGTTGAATAAAATATATTTATATGTATTATAAGTTTGTACTCTTATTGTTGTATCTACATTAAAAATAGCGGGCAGTTTATTTATTCTTGATACCGCATCTAAAACAGAGAGATTTTATATCAATTGAGTTTCTTGCTAGCTCTTCTCAGGCGGATCTATACACTGAACTGGATGCTAGTGAAAAATATCTTTATATATAAAAATTACGTGTCACGTTGTTGTTCCGCGATGGACTCCTAAACTACTGAACCGATTGCAAATTTGATTTGCACATTGTGTGCAATTTGATTCAACTTGAAAGATAGGATAGCTTACATCTCTATTTATAGACGCAATATTATTTTATTGCAAATTATTTGATATAAGAAGATCCACATTAGCCACAGTAACGCGTTGCCGGGTCTGCTACTAGGTATTATAATATAAAAAAACATTTACGTTCATAACAGTTCGTTCATACTAAAATATCCTATATGAATAAATGATTTTTGAATTTATAAGTTATTTTTTGACTCAAAATTTCTTTCGCTATGTACTGTGGAAATACAACTTTGGAAGACTTTTCATCAACCTACTTCAAGAAAGATGAGATTTTCCATTCATTTTTTTAGGTGTTCTCAGAGTGTTTCTGCTATGTGATTAAATAAAAAGATGAATATTTGACTAGTGATTCTTATCCTTTGGTCCTATATACGTAAGATTGAGATTTGAACAATATTTTTAGAGTTATCCAGTTATTGATATTTTCATATGGTTTTCCGACATTTGTTTAAACTCATCGTGATATCCGGGCGTTTAATGATTCTTTATTATGATTTTGTATTATTATTTAGTAATTCTATTTCTTTTTTTATTAGTGAAAAAGTGACAAAATAATCTTATTTTTATTTTTATTATTATTGTTATAATTATTTATTATTTTGTTTCTTTATTTTTTATTTTATTTTGTTTTTAATAAAAAATTTCAGTGAACCCCTGATTGACTTCGACACAATGGATCCGTTTCCTAGTGTGATGATATTACCGGAGTCCGCTAAAGAATCTGGTGAGTAAAATGTGTCATTGATCATAATTACGTACAATTAAGTTTTAAACTACACGGCGTCTTCGTAGAAAGTCGTCTGCGGAAAGCGGGCTTGTGCTGTGGTCCGGTTCGAATAGGCATTATATTTGGCAGTGAAATTATTGGGTTGGGTTATAGTGCTTTAGTCTTCATGTTAAGACATTAAAGATTAAGTAAATTGTAATTTCGATAACATTGATCGCTTATCTTCAGGCGGGTATTTTTTTTATTATTTAAAAATTTTTGCTTCTAGTTCATTCTTGGTTAGTAGCTAAATAAATTAAGTTGATTTTTTTTTCGTTCGTATTGTTAGATTTGAAAAAATTGCTTACACGATAAAATATTTAGTTACCGTTGAGTTTCAACACAGTTTTTCTCAACTTATGTGGGTATCCGAACCGGACAGTATGGATAGTTAAAAAAATTCTATGCATAAGTGGTTTAATGATTATGACTTTGACTTGATTATTGAGTGTTTTCAGCAGGTTGGAACTGCAAGACGGGTGGTGTGAAGTGCCCGTCGTGCCACAGGTTCTTCGCGAACAGGTATAACCTGAAAGTGCATATTCGAGACAAACACGACACCAGAGAGGGGACGCTGCAATGCGAGATATGTCAGAAACGTATGCGCAACCCGTCCTGTCTACGCGTTCACATGTACCACCACCGCAAACAGGCAGCTTACCTGGCACAGCTGAGTAGTCAGGGTGACCAAATGCAACACGTGTAAGTTTTATTCTTTATTGTAAATGGAATGACAAACAAGTTGACGGTCCATTTAATAGAAAAATAGCAACTGTTCCCTGTATAACAGCATCACAGATTACGTTATCATATAACGATACTGGTAACCCTCACGCGTTGCTGTTCCAGACATATTGGAAGTAATATAAATAGAAACAGGCAGTAAATTTACTGCGCAGTAGAAATAATACAATTAATAAGACAAAGGATTGTTGGAATGGCAGGTATATTGATTCAGAACTGTGTTTTATTAATAGACGAAGCAAGTTATGCCTGAAGCCCAGTAACTCTACAACTAGCGTTGCGTTGGCGGCGAGTTCTAACGAATTTCATACTTCTGTGGCTTTAGTATTTCACCGTTCTTTCCTTTGTTAAGGATTTCAATTTTATATTTCGAAACTTTGAACTTTTGCCTGGATTTTAATTAATTGAGTATCGTTGACTTAATTACTCTGTAATTTGGTTGAAGGCGAAAATGGAGAAAAAGTAGAAATATAATATAATGGTAGAAATGTATAATAAACTATCTAATTCTAACGGGTTTACATGAGCACCAATTATTACCAGTTCCTTAATATCCTTTTTTATGGGCTTCTTATTAATATATTTTATTTTATAAAATATATTGCAGGTGATACGACGTTCACCGGGTCATCTAGCTTTTTTTTTTTATATTTTATGGTGGCATTCAAGCGAACGGCCCATCTGATGGTAAACGGTTACCGTAACCTTTAGACGCTTGAAACACCATTAATGTATTAATAAATGAAATAAAGACATCAGTATTAATCGTTTTTGAATTATACCTCTTTTAAGTTCATGTTTTATTATGATTTATACACAGTTATATTAATATTAAGATTTTTATATAAATTCTATTACTGGGGAATTTTTATGCCGTATTTTCTGGCCATAAGACGTACCAGATATTTATTGGAATAATAATTTTGAAACTATCAGGTTTATTAATAACACCTGATTAAGATCATATAGAAAGTATATAGCGGTGATTATTCACGCTTGTAGTAAGATTAATTGGTTTTATATGTAAAAAGTGCGTCTTATATATCAAAAGACACGGTACATAATAACTAGAATTAATATAAAGGAATGGAGACACCATTTCTTTCATCCTAAGAGGTTGTAAGAGACGACAAAGCAAATAAAGCATAAATATATGAGTATAAAAGAAGAAAATCTCGAAAAATTCTGTTAAGTTTATTTATACAACTCATTTTTTGAATTCATTATGTTTGTTATAGTTGTTTTTATCACCGTTGTGATAATCACAATTGTAAAGTTTAAATTGTTTTAATGTCCACCAGATTCGAACTCTTGACCTTTAAATTCTAATCGGAAAGAGTATAGAAAGCCAAGCCAGGTAGACTAGAAAACTCTTGACGCTGAGCTACTTTCATCAAGAAACAAATGGAGGTCTGATAATAAGGAAACTTATTATAATGATTTGATCACGTGACCGCGCATTTTGTATGAATGTAAAATAAATCATATTCCACTTTAGTTTTTGGGGAAATTAGTTCAGTAAATCTATGCACGAAATATGTGGCTTTTAGATTGTATTATTGTTTGCGACTATGCCTGTATGTGTAGTGGCTCGTAATGTATATATATAGTAATTGTCAATGTTAGTATAGTGTTCGTATTTAATGTTTCTGATGATATTATAGCGTACAAAACATGCTTGGCAGTAAATGGCGTAACGAGGCCGGACTTGCCGACTACAGAGATGACAAGTAAGTGCGAATTTGATTATTATCACATGCGATTAAGATTGGCGGGACCAATTTAAAATAGAGATGGATTCAAATCATTCCAATACATGTGAAAAAATATATATATATAAAAATATATAATACATAGTGGTCCCGACTATGTTTCGCATTCGAATTTTTATTTATTTTATGTTTGCATCGATCATGAATCATTATCTGCTTTTCCTTATTCCAAATCATTTGGGGTTCACCGACCACAAGCGATATTTTCTGTTTTCCATTCATCTCTGTTCGCATTTATTTCTCCTTTTCTTACCATATCATCTTTCGCACAGTCTATCTTTTGGCCTTCCTTTGCCGTCATAACCATACAACATTTATTTTAATATTCTCTTTATTCGTAATTCCTATGAAACTATTTCAGTGGTGTGTTTATTCAGTATTACATAACAGAATTCTTGACTACTGAACTTGTTTCTTATCAGTTTTTATTTAAAATTTATTACTTTTGAGCAGTGCGCTTTCATGTATTTTTTTTTATTTTTTTATTTTGTACTCCTCTGCATTGCGAATGTTATATTCTTTGCACACCCTTTTCTGCTGATCCGGCATTTGCATTTGTAGTAATTATCGATGTATTGTGATTGTTGAGTCTGCAAATTATTTGATTGTAAATATTTTTTATAGAGAACGTAATTGATAAATGAAAATATTATTAATTTATTAATGATAGCGTTGCGTAATGATACAAAGTCAGGTTACATGTAAATTACAGCAGCTAGCAGATCAATTACTACTTGCACGGCGACCATTTAGCTATCTACCCATATAATTCAATACTTAAGACAAAATCATAACTTCATCAAACGTTCTCTATATTTAATATTTATGTTGTTGTACCTACCTATATATGTTGCTTGTTACCGAATTTATTCTTTTTTGCGCATGTAAAACAGGTTTCGTGTACTTCAATGGCTAACCTGCCGACAGCTCTCCTACTGGCAACCATCGCTTTTATACTAAAATAGCACTGCGACTCTAAAGAATAAAACATTATTCCTACAGTACATAATCTTAATGCGTC
The DNA here is from genome assembly GCF_030625045.1 of Achroia grisella. Taxonomy (NCBI): domain Eukaryota; kingdom Metazoa; phylum Arthropoda; class Insecta; order Lepidoptera; family Pyralidae; genus Achroia; species Achroia grisella. The sequence continues at coordinate 1,084,383 of NW_026712977.1, read as the reverse complement.
ACAGTTTCTAAAGATTTAAGTCTGAACACTTTTTATTGTAATTTCATGACAGTGAACATATTTCAATATAACCCCATGAACGGTAATACTACTTAAAAAATAAGCTGCTTGAACAAGCGGCGGAGTTTGAAGGAACAGTACGAAGTCTTCCGCGGAATCTCGCGCAACTTAGTCTGAACGTCCATTGAAGTTAATATTTTTATTATTATTTTCTTGTTTAAAACCTAATATATTAATAATGAGGTCTAAACGCGAAAGTAATTTAAAGCGTTAAATATTTTCATAGTTCGATGTGCCGTATCTAGGATTTTATGCAAGTTTATATATATATCTAGCGCAACTTAGTCTAAACGTCTATTGAAGTTTATATTTTGATTATTAATTTATTGTTTAAAATCTAATATGTTAATAAAGTGGTCTAAACGTAAACGAAACTAATTTAAATCGTTTAATATTTGCACAATATATCTATTGCAAATGCTCACTGTGGTCGAAGTATATTATACAAAAAGAATTTTAGCTTGCAGGTCAAAAGGCGATGGTTGCTTTCACTTACAATTCTCATGCATGCTCGAAATTGAAACAAATATATTTTGTCTATTGGACAGTTTTGTCAATTTATTTTATACGTAGTAGTTTTCATAGACACTTGATGTTGCATGCTAGTTTCAAATTAAATATCATTAAGTTCAGTATATTTGTAAAATGGTAATAAACAGATAGACACACTTTCACTGTTATTATGCATTAGAATTTTCTGTAAATTATGCTGTGACTGCAATGTACATGATGTTACTTAAAAGTAACAAATTTCTGTCTGATTATATGAAGTGTTTGAATACAAAAAAACGTAAATGGTTGGTGTGGTGAAAGAAACACAGATCTTTCTCGTAACCTTTTTTGTTAGTTCGAAGTAACATGCAATAAAGAGTATTGTGCCTTTAGTTAACGCCTACTTTACCAGTATTTGTTTCTGCGACTTATACTATATTATCTATACTGAATAATCGATATATAATATATATTTTTTTATGACTATCAAAGAAACAAAGTGGAAAATTTTAAATAACTTGTAGTTCTTTCGTGGAATTTGCACGGTCACAAAGTTAGTATGACGAGTTCAAAATGTATTTACAAATTTCCGTTTTGTTTCATGGAGAAACTCGTTAAGAGTCTTGACTGTTCTACCTGGCTTACGGCTTGGTATACCTTTAATTACTGTCCCTGTGTATCAGGGTAGTGTTAAAATGTTGAAAATTAGATATCATTAATCCTTTATAATAAACGCAATACTTTATTTACATTCCAGTTATCAAGCTCAAGAGTCAAAGGCTTCGGAGAAGCAAGCCGCTGCCGAGACAGCCGCTGTTACACCTGAGAACTATGCTCCCGAGCCGGATGTCCCAAAACCGGATCCTGAGACCGTATGATCAAGATCTTCTAGCGGAGATGATTCGTACGTTGATCCTTACCTGTTGTTCTACTCGTTTACACAGCGGTGTTTTTGGGATAAGTACGTTTTCGTTCCCAGCTATGCTCCCCCTCGGTATCGCCGCAGAAGCCCACATTAAATGTGACAAAACTTGACCACTGCAGTCTGGAAAGTGGAATATGAAAATTGTTGTTGACACCACTCCATATACTTAAATGGTGATGACGCCAATATTCATAGTTGCCAAAATCAAAAAGTATGTATGTATATTCCTGTAGGTCTATATAGGACATTTCTAATATGTCAGTGTATTTGTTTTATTTTTTTTCGTATTTTTATGCAGGTTAACTTTCCAGAATGGGCACTACTGGATGAAAGTTTTCACTTTGTATATATTTTATTCTCTGCGGTATCAAAGCAGCAATAAATAAATAAAGCAGCTCTAGTATTCACATCTATATAGGCCACAAGGAATATAGAATGAGTTTCTGACCCCTCCCGATGAGTCTCTCTAACTATAATTATTTTAAGAAGAGATGCTAAATATATATATATTTAAAATACATGTCTAACAATATATTTTGACATTATATTTTTTATTTTTTTTGCCGTTTTGGCCAAGACTCAGCGTGTGTTATGACAGTTTACAGTCACGGTGTATTATTTTATTGTTACCAATTTCTATCAATTTCATGTAGGATAGAATTTTGACACTTTGTTACAATGATTTCCTAATATATATGTGAAATACAGGCTTGTTCATTATTGTTTTTTTATATAATTCAATAATTGATTTAAATATTTACATTTCTAATTAAAAATATTAGGATCTTACCAATTTTAAATTGGTTTTGACGACCTCGGTGGTATAGTGTTTAAGCATTAACCGTCTTATTTCGATGGTAAACTATTTCAGTCTGTTTCACCTATTAATTTTTAACGTTGTTTGCATTTTTTTTTCATGCCAACAATATAATTGACGAATTAGGTGTGAATTTTAAATATATCTCATATTATATTGGAATTAATACATATTTACAATATATTTTTTAAATGAAGAAATGTATCTTTTGATGCATACCTACTTTATTTTATATTTCAGAGCTGACTTTAAAGCATTATTCTTATATTTCTAGTATTTTTTATATTTCATATTTAATAATTAATTGTATTGAACATATTTAATATTCTATGTTCATATAGAAATCTATCTCTACATAAGCCTATCTCTTTATATTTATTAAGAATAATGAATAAGTACTTCGAAGGGGTCAGAGACATTCATCGTACTTTATATTTATAGTTTAAGCATAATATCTCATATGTTAATCTCTCTATATAATCATATTCTCAATATTAATAATAAGCCTAAAAATACAAAGATAATTATAATGTAATGAACTTTTGAACACCATGATTTTTCAATTTCTATATGCAATTTATAAACGTAAACTAACATAATATAGTTAAACGGGGCAGTGCGATAAATGTAGAAATACGTGGCGTTCAAAAGTTTATGATTGCAACAGGGTAGTGCTGTTGTGATGTTTTATGTATTTATATATACATTCCACCACGCAACTCCAAAGACTGTCATAATAGTCGAGTGTAAGTGTACATCCATCGCAACACCACTAAATGTGATGTATCTTTACGTGCGGCTTGCGACAATATTGTGTATATTTTATACTATATATTATTTAAAATAGCCATTTTAGACTTGAGAAATTTTTGTAACATGTAAATTCAATGTGATATAGTTTCCCTTTACATCGATTTCAGCCCTAAAGCGCCCTAAAGCGGGTTGATTTGCAAGATGTGTTTCTATTGAAGAATGAGACAAGAGAATGAAATTGCAGGATACAGAGGACATTTTAGTCCTACGCAATGGTAACACATGAGTGGTACCACCTTTGTGGTTATTAATGTGATGGCCGTGGTTCTGTTCATGTGCAAGCGACGGTTCATCAGGTGGGCTGTTAGCTTGTTAAATCAACCGATTCCAAACATTCCAATACTATGAAATATTAGTTCGGCCCGCGGTCGCACCCGCTTTAAATTTCAATAAAAAATGTAGCCTATGTATATTCTGATGCATAAGCTATATTACTGTAAAGTTTCATCAAAATCCGTTCAGTAGTTTTTGCTTGAAAGATTAACAAACATTCATTTTTACGAACTTTAGCGTATATAATATTTTTACGATTACTTATATAATATTGATCTAAAATAAATATTTGTTTGACAGCCATACATTGTAGTCGCCACATAATATGTTAAAATTTCAGAGTACTAATTGAATTTTGTCAATTTCCTTGCTTTTTGTCCCATTCTTCCTATGTGGGTCGGCACATGTCTCTTTCTTCTAGTGGTCATATCTGAGTTCACTGTCCAATGTCTTGCAATTCTTATACACAGTCTAAGTATATATCGGAGATATGCGATCGCTACTTCGTGACTCTTATTTATGTAAGAAGTTTTCAAACCGTACTTGTCTACATCCAACTAACGAACCAACGCCGGCTTAGCACGGATGCTCCTTACTCTGTAAGTTCTGTATACATATCTTGCAGACTATGCCGCTTTGTGGACTGATATTGTAATTTTAACTGTGAAAGAATTTCTCTATTTAGTGCAGTTGTTTCGGAGTTTATTTTACTTATAACAAAATCCACTGTCTATTTGTATAATATTAATAAAATTAATCAGTATTTAATTCTTTTAACATGCAGTATTGTCGTAAGTTGTTATCGTAAGAAAATGATTTCAACATACAGGGTGTGTATATGAAACTCGTACTTATAATAATAATTGTAGGCTCCATATAAAGTACGAATTTTAGATAAGGGACAGGAATGATATGTATATTCTTTATCTCCCTCATTCGATGTTTGATGTAAGTTGTATCTTCCACTGTAAATGTTTAAAATGTATCAGAATTAGTAATCAAACATAAGTCAATTATGGACAAGGAAAGCGTAGTTAAACTAGTGTGGTCCCAATGATTGGGCGAACGACGTAATAAGCGTATGGATTACTTATTTTGCTACATTTATTTAATAGAATAGGGCTGACATTCTATTGAAGGTATATTAACCTCAATTACTTGTATAACTTATAATTAGATATAATCGAATTTACACTTTGAAATTTATTAGATTTTAACATTGTGTATAGGATATATCTGTATCGATTTGACAAAGTTTCATTGCAACTGATGACGTAGTTTTATCGCATCGAAATCAGCACACCCTGTAGTTCCGCATTCCCACTGAACCGCCTCAATTAGACTAAAATAAGAATCTCATTGCGATACCCCGTGGCCAAGAATATATAAGATATATATATATATAAATTTAACAAGTACAATGAATCTAGGCAGCTAGTTCGCCCTAGAAGTAAGTTACGTTGCCATTCAACACAAATGTACAAAGAAAAAACCCCCTGTCCCCCCTCCCCATTCCCCCGATTCCCACATTTTGATTATGCTTAATCAAAATATAAGGTGTGTAATCACCCCCAAAAGCATAACCTTACAGTACAAATAATTGTATATTTTATCATCTACGTATGCTTTACTTAGATTTAGTTTTTTATGTTTAAGTATGTTGGAATTTAAGTTGGAACAAGTTATACGTACAGTTTAGTCCGTCAACGAAGTATATGTCGTGTAAGAATCAAAGAATTGGCCGTGTCATGAATTAGTCAGCCATTTTGTGAAACGGTAAAATTTCTTGACAGACGCACAAAAGTTAATATTACTGCGATATTTTTAATTTCAATAATGTTCAATGATTTTATTGTTTTATTATTAACATTATGATAACTTTTTTATCTTTTAACATTTAAGAAATCTACAAACGTTGAATATTATTATATTTTAAAATATTTGACCACAATTACGATGTAATTCAACCATTTCATGTAATAGTAACTACTTCATAATATGATCAATTGTACGAATTCACGACATATATACACAAATTAAAAGGGTCATTTACAAGTTGCTGATACGCTTCTTCTTAATACATTAAAATCATTGTTTACCTTTTCAATAAATATCTGGCAAATTAGGATGCGTGCGGTTTCGTTGTATCGCATGCTGTAACGTTTTCTTTAGAATTATGTTCTGTAATATTCTCGTTTCAAACAATTGAGTTCAAGCTTATATTTGTACTATTTGACAGTTCCTGTTACATACAGAATTGTAATAAATAATGTACAACTGAAACTATCAAATAGTACACTATCACTGGTATATTGATTTTATTTTGTTTCAGTTAACGAAATATATACAATATTCACAGTTTTGCACTCATTATTACCAAGCATTTCCCAATGATACCTTTCACATAGAAAATGATTAACAGCAACTAGTAACATGACCCTAAATATTATACAAGGGTTGTTATAGGTATACTAAGTAAATTTATACCTCAAATATTAAAATGACTGTTTATGTAAGATATCGTCCCTTTTGGTTCACCTTTTTGAAATTATTTTATTATAGATTTTTTTTCTACTAAGTGTATATTAGATGATTCCAATAGGTTACAAAAACTAATGTTAAAATTATGACCGGATTGAAGGCCGTGGCATATGTTGTCGGGACCGGCCTGATACTGGTGCGGTTTCGAAGCGTTAAAAAGCTTTAATGTAATAAAACTGTCCCATCGCTGCAAAGTCGAAACGTATTTAGTCATTAGCTCTCTTAATTGCATGGTGAACCTATGGACATGAATTCTTCTATTCGCGTATATATTTACCGGCGCGATGTTATGGTAAGATTTTATTGTAAATGTTATAGTGTATAGTGATTCCGTCAACGGACTCGCGCGTATGTTAACATTTTAATACCCTGTCTTTGAAATCGGTACGGTGAAGTGCTCAGTTAGTTTTTGATAATATGTAAAAGAATGTTCTGGAAGTGTTTTTTTTTTATTTATTAATTATTTATTTTTAATTGTTTTAATACACTTGTTCAATTAAAAATGTTCAAAAACAATGAGATTATTTATACAAAAAAATGTTGATTTCAGATTAATATACAAGTGAATCTAATTTATTAAATAATTGTAAAATTGCAAATGGATGTGCTAACATTATTTTGTGGTGGACATTGAGATGATTGCACCGCACCGTATTATAAGTGGGGTATAGGGTTGTGTGTATATTTGGTACCGCAAGTGTTCACCGCGTTCGCGAGGTGACGTTACGAAAATTATTTAGCTGATACGTCCATTATCGACGTATTGTACGATGGTTTGGGTAATTTAACAATAATATTAAGGGGTATATAAAACTAACAACTCTTTTGAAAAGTTAAGAATTATTATTCTACATTCCAATAGTGTTAAGTATGCATAATCAACCGATTTATATATAAATGTAACTAGATGTATAAGTTTTTCGTCTTTTTATTATTAAAAGGTCATAACAAGGAGATTATAGATATGTGTATGTAAGTTACATTCCATGTTTTGGTAGCTGTATAGTTTTTTTAGCATTTACTTTATTTTTTTACCAAATTTTTTTTATACCAATGGTCTTATATGTAGTTTACGTACTCCAGGGTGCAGCTAGGACCCCCGTTACGCAACCGGAGTGGATCCCAAGCGTTCTCACATTTTATATATAGTTATTCGGTCTAAATACTCAATTTGTGTGGCCAAATAGATTATTCTCATGTCTCTAGCGAGCGTTTATGGTATTACTTGCTAGATGCGTGGCGTTAGTTAATGTCTATGGCCAGCGGCGCGCGTCCCTCATTGGATATCTAGATTTGTCTATGGTGTTTATTAAGTGTTGTAAGGTAGGAGTGTCGCGCGCCCAGCCACTTATACAGGGTGGAGACATACTGTATCTATACATGTCTTTGTGATTATAAATTATACATTCCATTCGATTAAGACATTCCAAGTTACGAACAAAAAGTATTTCTTAGAGAATTGTGCTCAAATTTTTTTTACTTCTATGTATATTAAGTATATCCATGACATTCTTAGATATTAATGTTGTAGCTTTTAAGTATATATACACATCTTTTTATATGTGTACGAGACTACGTATTCAGTGGTCTATCTTTCTCTATTCTACTCGTATTCGAATTATGGAAACAATATAAGTATCCAATATATATCTAATCTAATATATGTACTTTATTGGAATGAACGTTATTCAGATATGTTCCAATTTCCCAACTAGCTCACAATATGAGAGTTACCAAACTGTTGTGGAAAATGGAATTAAAAGATAACCCATATGATTATAAGCCATTAATATATGTAAGTATTCATAAGTCTTTAATCAGTGTCTAGATTATTATAAAGAATGTATACATTATAAAATATGTATCTATCTTTTCCTAATAATGGTTCTAATTGGTGTTTAACTCTTATTGGCGCTCTGTCGGGATGTTTATATGTATAAGTATGTATATTTAGGGAATCGAAATTGAATTGAATTTAAGAATGTGTATTTTGACAATAAATTGTCATATTGGCCAGTATTGTGAATAAAGGTCGAGAATAGAATTCAAAACTGTAAGATTGGTAAAAACAAGGTTGTTGTACTCGTTTTTCGGGTTTCTGTACTTTCACAATTGCAGAAAGTTGTTAATTGATGTCAATGTATTGTTTGATCAGGGTCTTCTACAATAATATGATTGTATATTCATTATCTAACTGAAAATTTATCCAACATCCTTATTTCTTTTGTAGTATTGCCATGTGATTAATAGCATTCCCACAAAAGTCCGGTCTTAAAACTGTAAACACTAAATTCTCTTCTGTTTTAATTACTCTTGAAATGTAAATGACTATATATTATAAAAATAGTCCATTCTCGACCTAAAGTTTTCAACTTGCAGTGATATTCATACGTCCGGACGAGATGGAATCTCAACAAGTAAGGCTGCTATATTAACTTGTAGTGTGTAACGTGTGATAACAGAACGATAGTGTTGTGACTGTAATCGTGTAACTGGGAATGTAGATAGTGCCCCAAGAGGCGGTGTTGCCAGATCTCCCGATTTTAAGGGAGTTCTCCGGCATTTTAATGAATCTCCCAATTCTAAAATGATCCCGTTTAACGAATTGTATCTAATACAAGTTTTTTTATAGTAATAGATTATGTAACGTTTTAAATTCTCTAGATATGAAAATATATGTAATAAACATAAAATGTATAGGTACTAAAATTGAATAATTTATATTCGTTTCCAACGCTCGCTCTAAAAATTATGTTAACGACGGGGTAGACAATTAGGTGTAACTCAGTCTTGTTTATAATTTAAAAAAAAACCGTTTGTTTCTTAATCCACAAACTTTTTTCAATTTGTTTTTATTTTTGTATTTTAAGATATTGAATCTGGCAATACTGCCCAGTGTAAAGTAAAATGGAGACTAATAATACAGAATTGATGCCAATTTTTATAACAATAAGTATTCAAATATGTTATGTTTTCTTGTCGACGTTATCGCTATAAAAGATATAACTTATGGTACTACTGAACATAAATTTAATTATTTTTTGTAAGACTTTGGCTTCTTGTTTTTTTACACTATTTAGTATACTGTATCAAAATACAGTGAATCAACCAATTACAGCAAAAAGATAAGGTTTTTATATCTATCCCTACTTGATAGATTGGTATCTATTAGGTAAGGATAGCGATAAAAACCTTACCTTTTTGTAGTAATTGGTCTAATTCTTAATTTTTATCATTATCTAGTATAGTATATTAAAATACTGTGAATCGACCATCTACTATAACCTACTTAATAGATTGGTATCTGTTAGGTAGGTTATATAGTAAATGGTCGATAGGTAGGTGGTAGTGATCGATTCACTGTATTTTAATACACTATACTAGATAATGATAAAATTTTAAGAATTAGACCAATTACTACAAAAAGTTAAGGTTTTTATCGCTATTCTTACTTAATAGATACCAATATATTAAGTAGGGATGGTTATAAAAGCTTACCTTTTTGCTATAATTGGTCGATTCACTGTATTTTCATGCACTAAGTTCTAAAATAAACTTGACATTCAAAATGAAATTGATTCATTCAAATTTCTTGGCTTCAATTCTGTCTTCACAGTGTAAGCTCTGGTTACAAGTTAATCTTTATTCACATGAGCTATATTTTGCCGTAAATGTGGCGTGATTAGAGATATATGGACGTAGTTAATAAAGTTTAGTATAAAATTTAAGACTTGGATAAAAAACTTCATGACATAACAGTTTTACATTGCCTCACATTCAGATTGATGTGTATTCTATTTCCGTACAATACAAACATTTGTATTTCAGTTTGTATGTTTTATACCAAAAAATTACATTGTGTGACAGTGTATAATGGACACTGGAAAAACTGATTGTCATTATTTCTTTTGGCTTTCTTTGATTTGGTTTCAGCATATATGATGATGGAATATTAGTTTAACACTATTTAATAATAGTTGTGAGTGAAATCTCTATGTCACTGCCATTAAATAACGGTAAAATAAAGTCCTTGTGAAGGGGTATAGCTGATGACATATAGTGTGACAGCGACGGAATATGTGCGATGAAAGCGTCAATCTTTTGATAATATTATATTTATGTAATAATTACACTGTTGTATTTACTATTAAGAACATATTTAAACATTTTTGACGTCTCTTATAGTGATATGAAAAGTCTTGATTAATCAAAAGCATGTAGAATTAAGGTCGTATAATCGATATCAATGTTCTGATCAATGTGTCATTCTTTAATTATTGGTATTATTCCATTTGTTTGCTTTGTTCGCTGACATTTAATGTCACTTTTATTACAATAATTTCACTATAAATTACTCAGGTTGTATCCAGATTCTAATATAATTTATTTCGTACCTTTGCAACTGCTTTACATAGTTCTGGAAGTTTGTCACACAGTAGGGACCGCGTTTATACATAAACAAGTTTAAATTCACAATTTTGGACTAACAGAAATTGTTCACAATTTTTCTTTTATATTTTTGTCTGTGAGTATATACTTATTATCGTTTAAAAATATTTACAAAGGTGCTTTATAGCATTTACGGTCCCATGTGAATTTCTTGAGTGTTTTCTTTCCCATTTATGTATCGTCTATCTCTTTAATATCTTTTGGTGTTAAGGTCCGCACGTTGTTTGTATAGTTATCTCTCTTGCACGTATATGTATGACAAGATAGAATATACTACAGCGTTGCTCCTCAACACTATATAATGGCGAATAAGTCTCCGATTAATTAAGTAAAATTATTTTGAATTATTAAATTTGAGATTATTTTCTAACTAATTGTCACTGCAGCTACGGAGCGTTTAATTTTGTTTTATGCATAGAATACACATTTTTATTTTATTTACAACGAATTTCTCGGTTACCCTATATTTATTCAAATTTTGTAATGCTCTCTATATTATGATTATACAGTTATAAGTATGTGTATAAGATTATTTATTACCATTTCATATTACTACTTCTTTCAAAATATATGGTTTGTATGTAATTACTATTTGTTTGCCCTTTATACCGTAATAAAACAATGTATTAATTGATGCTATACATACCTTAAGTTGTGTCAAAATTATTATTATATACCTTTTACAAAAAACATATGAAATGAAATGTTACTGTTAATAGATTTTAATGAATAATTTGTTTTTGTCATATTACAGACGAGGGGTCTACAATAAATTACGTTACATTATTTTTTATCCCACCTTTTACAGCCATTCAGAATATAATAAATGAAAAATTTGTGTTTTAATACTTAAACTGAAATGTTTCGTCATAAAATCTAGGACCCCTCCCAGGGGTGGGAGGGCTACTACCAGGGTTGGAAGGGGTCCTAGATTTCATGATTTACACATTTGTACATCACCAATCACTTGTTATATAATGTCACGCTTTATCAACCCCCACACATTTCTAACGTATGACGTAATTTATTATGCCCCTGATTATTTTTTATAAAAACATTCCAAAATGTATTTATTTGATACATTTCATTTTAATTCTTGGACTGTTTCTCCACTTTGTAATATTTGAAATGAGGTTTTGGGTTTTAGTTTTTATGAATGAAGTATAATAAAAATATTTTCATGGTCATTATTCACTTCTACATTATAATAGGGCAATCGAATGTTGAAATTATAACAGAATTTTCCCACTGTACTGATTAAACTATGTCTCTCCTTTTATTGAGTATACTCATTGTATTTCTCTATATTTTTTTATATTAGCTTTACATGGAATAAATTATCATTTTGTACCATTTGTTTTATTGATAAACCCGTATTCCGTCGTATTAGCTATAGTTAAGTATTTTTTTATCAGCTAAATGAAAAGACCAAAAGTCGGCTGGTAAGCAGCTAACGTAGTCCACATGTAAGAGTTGTCATCATATTATTCAGTACCGTGTTTTCAACTTTACTTAACCCTGATCGACAGAGATTTTTTTCAAACCTATCGGAGGTAGAGCATATTGCTAACTTCCCATATTTGCAGGATTAACTCCTTGCACGGCAAACGTTTGGATTCGTGAGTATGATTGTTGATTGTCTAGCTGTTTTTTATGTTTATATCAGTACACAAGTTTTCATTAGTTTGGGACTAGATGGCACTGTGTGAATTGTCTTGAGATATAAGTAACGTCTAACCACTTGACAATTTCTTATTGACTGCTTTTGGTACACTCTATAACATGTTACGTTAGTGTTATTAAAAAAACAGGTTGCATGCGGTTTTTGAATATTTGAAAGATATAACTCACGTATTCAGGGCTGAAAATTGAGTATCGAGAAAGCTAGACACATGAAGCAAGACTACATAACTACGTATAACTTTCACGGTACTCACTACCTGAAGATAATATTAAATGGAATAATGAAACCAGAGATACCTTACAATCATCTATTTCTTTTACCAAGTAAATTGCTACAATTTTTTTTCCCCTTTTAAAAATGTGATATGGTTATGTAAGTTTTGACATTAAGCTACCGTATGTACCTTAGTGCTCAAAAATGGCAATGCATAATACCATCATTGTTACAATATCATAGAAAAATGATGTCCGTTGCACTGTATATATTATTTACCACTGTATCAGATGGGTTAAATTAGTTTACCATTCTAATCCCAATAAAAAAATGAAAGTTTGAATATCTTTCTAATTTTATTGTTCTTCGCACAAACAAAACCAATATTTTATTTAGTAACCTAATATCTCATCCAATACATGCCAGCCCTGATCCTGGTGTAATCTGGCAGACCTTCCGTCGGCCCCACTGCTGCCACCGCTGGACATTTGTCGTAAAGATACTTCATGCACGTTTCCCTCACATCCTTTGAGAGCACCTCGTCTATAGAACAGATTCTATCCAGCATCGTTGGTCTCACTCCATTGTACAGTACCCATCTTCCTATGTCGTGACATGCTCCCTTACAACTTTCCGTTTCAGAAAGGGTTTTAGACTTCAATAGTCTCTTCCCTCTCTGCACTTCTCCATCAGATGCCATTGTACATAGTCTCATCCATTCGTCTTGAATAATGTATAACATATTCTCTAGTTTTAGTGAAGGCGCCATGAATTGTACCCCCCAGAGACCTGTATCTTTATAGTTAATGTTTAGACATTTGTATGAATCGCACGAGTCTGTCGTAGACGCTACTCTGGCCACGTACGTGGAGTGGTCTATCCCGCCAGGCTGGGATCTGTCCCATCCACCAAATATCTCTGTTGCAACATCCATTACTAATTTGTCTGGATCGCAAAAAGAGGGACCTTCTACCGCAATAGCTACGTTTGCTACAGGAATGGAATCATCTCTAAAACGTACTTCCGATCCGGTGAATCTATATTCGCTGGAGTCAATACATTTAGTAGGTTCGAAATTGCACAAATATTGATTTGCCAAGCAAACCATTTGGTCATGTCTGAGCCCACCGACGGCGGCAAAAACAATTCTAGTTGGATCAAATTGTCTAGTCAAATATCTGCAAACAGTGCACTCGTTGAAGTTATAGAGATTCGTGCTCGGCCCCATAACAGACTGCCCGAGTTGCGTGCCCTGGAATGCAGTTTTGTGTAAATAGTCGTCCAACAGTTTGTGTGGATCTTTGTCGTGTTCCAGCATTTCGTAGTACACAGTTTTCTTTTGGACTTCCAAGTCTGCATACGAGTAGCAGTTATTGAAGATGCAATCGGATAAAATATCAACGACAACGGGTATGTCCTGGCAGAGACATTCGGCGTAATACGCTACCATTTCGCGTGTCGTGAAGCATTTGAACTTAGCTCCCGTATTATTCATCAAGTCTTCTAGAACGGTTTTAGATCTACATCGGGTGCTTTTGAATGCGATGTGCTCGAAAAAATGGGCGATTCCATTTTCGAAAAGACTCTCGTATCGAGAGCCTGCATCGAAATAGAGGCCTATGCATGCATTGTAGCATTCTCGTTCCTCAGTTGCGACGGTCAGCCCATTTGGCAGTTGGGTGACTTCTGTAGACGGAAGGTTCCGCAAGAAATTATGAAATGGAATTGGATAAGGATAATTTCTTATACTAATGTACTGTAGCTTGCAAACTTTTCTTAAAATGTTCACGGATTTCCACATTGGTATGACGTTGATAGTAATAATGTCGATAAAATAACAATAGGTAGTTATGGAAACGTACACTATAGTCTATGCTCTGTGCTATGGGACCACTAAATAGAAAAATATTCTTCTTCGAAAAAGTATCAATTTTATGGAGAGTTAAAAATGGTATTGTTATATGTATAATTAATAATAAGTTATTATTTTCACAATAGCAATAATTATTCAGTCCTTAGTCATATCAAAGGCTGATATTATATCATATCAAACATAAATACACTCAGAACAGTTCTCCAGTGCACCTATATATAGGGAATTGTATTTGGGATATCGTTTTATTACAAAAAATTCTCTAATAAAATATGGGAAGTGTCTAAAATATTGACTAGTTAGTACTTTACCGTAACTTTTCAGACGCGGTAATTTAATTCAAACGTATTTTACGTACACGGCGTTTTCATTTAAGTTATACGAATTATTTACTTCTGCAAGAAGTTAATAATTATAGCTTTCCTTTAATACATTATGTGAAGTCAGCAGGGTTTTTATCAACTGGTCCCAAACGACCCTATATAATCTGAGCTATTTTTGCACATACACCCATGGCTCATGCAGATGTAAAAAAATGTATTTAAATATCTACATCAGTTGCCTACTACTACCCATAACACAAGCTCAGTTTAGCTTTCGACTAAATGACATTGTGTGAATTGTCCTGGGATTATTATTATCATTATATAATATAAAACAAAGTCGCTGTCGCTGCCTGTCCCTATGTATGCATAACTCTTTAAAACTACGTAACGGATTTTAAAGTGCGTTTTATTAATAGAATGGTTTAAGAGGAAGGTATATATATATAATACATCTACTTTATAGTTCTATCTCATAGTTTCTGATAGACTGTTAACTAATCATTTACACTACAATTATATTGGAACAGTCCAACAACAACTCCCTCAATGATTTTCCACTATCTTTGCCAAAATTGCCTCAAAATTATTCATGAATATCCATTGCTTCGACGAGCTTAGGCCAAATACCCGTATTACATTTTTGGCACTAATATTAATGGATTTATGTGTTAATGGCTTCTAATCCCTTAATCCTATTACTATCCTCCCTTCACCCTACCTGCCAACTTTATTCAAAATTAATGTCCCTGTACTGTTTGGGATGATCAATAAATTAGTACATACAAATAAAATAGATATATGAACGATTTATTACTATTGGGCAGTTTGTATTTTCACAAAATTAAATATGTAATGCTGATCAACAGTTATTTAAAAGAGCAACAAGTAAGTTGTTTGTACGTTCTTTTAGTGATCTCTCTGCATTTTGGATGAGAGATAGAGTTAAAATAATATTATATGAGTATTAAAAAGTGCTTACTTTAAGTTTATATGAATAAAGATTACTTCTATTCTATTCTTTCAGCACACCCCTTACAGCAAAACTGTAAGGGTAAACAAAATATACCAAAGTGTACTTTTATATTCACGTCTATTACCACATATGGTGTAAACAGATGAATTGTCAACTGTAGACATTTTCTTCTCACTGGGTATATCTGATAATATTAGATTAAAGTTAGTTATCAAAATAAAGAAAGAAGAAAATTATAGTTTATTCAATAATATACACTTTACGAATAAAAATATTAAAAAAAAAATTGTGATTTCTCTATCGATGTTTTCATCAGCGAAGTGTCAATCTTTACATAGTATAAAAGTCGCTTTCGCTGTCTTTATGTTGCTGATTTTTTATTTTGATTCACTTTCATTTTATTCCAATCAATCATGATAGTGCGGACGCAGTATTTAGTAGAATCTACTTGTTTTAACTATACTAATGCTGTTGACCACAATTGGGCTTTACAGCTTCACCTACATAGGTGGTTGAAGAATAAGTAGTGTACAATGATAGAGACTCATTGCCTAATTCGAAGGGCAACGGGCGTGAAGATTGATAGCATAATTAAAGTTCTCTATGGATGTTTACTCGAGTTATATTTTGTAAATGTCTGCGTAGATACATTATTCTCGCCTACAACTACTTTGTGCTCAGTAGAATTACAGGATAAAAGGTATGATCTTACTATAGTCATCCAAGTAGGCAATGTTTGAGTGGTATCGCGGATGTCACATGTTTTTTTAATTACCGTGGTACTGTTCGTTTACCATACATAGGCGACGGTAACCACTTACCGTCAGATGGGCTGTCAGCTTGTCTGCCTATAAAATTCTATAAAATTGAAATATACAGGTACGCAAAAATAATGGAGTGGAAAAATAACAGGACCCTGTATGGAAGATATCAAAATTTTATGAGTTATAAACTTGTAACGCGGAATTGAGAATAACATAACGTTGTTTATTTCTATTTTGCATAAAGTATCAAGAAGCCGCTCCTTATTATCGCAAATCATAATAAAGTTACCGAGCTGCTTTAGCAATTTATAAATATATCATCACGGATGTTATTCTACATGCAGTAGTCAGTGTTATTGACAAACATATATACTTTCATACTACAGAACTCTCGGAATAATTATATAATAATAATAATCTAACATATAAAATTCTCGTATTTGTTACCAAACTTCAAATTCCTCTGAAACGGGTTTACCGATATTTGTAAATTTTTTTGTGCATATCGGATAGGTCTGAGAATCGGCCAATATCTATTTTTCATATACCTCCTCATGTTTTTTGTTTGTAAAAATAGTCAAATAAACCAAAATAAAAAATTCAATAAACCTTTCTAGAATAAGAATTACAGAAAACCGCTCACACAGACACATGTTGGTGAAGCCGCTACTCAGATTAGCACGCACAAATACAATCCAGACAAAAAAATCTAAAAAATAATAATTATTTTTGGTTTTGTTTCATTGACACAGTCCTCCGATATAACTTTTTTTCATTTATTTCAGATAGCGATCAATTACATTTCTATTATAGTTACAATTATAATTATTGTAGTTACAAATATATATACTTTTTGGAATGGAGAATTCATATCAAATCAACAATCCATGCCAAGAAAATATGCTGTATTTTGGCGATTCATAAAAAAAAAAAATGTACCATAATAAAATAATAAAAAAAAATACAGTTAAGAAATGACTACTTCAATATAAGGGCTTTCATTAAGAACTAAGCCGTTGATTTATTACTATTACAGCTGAAAATTAATGTCTTTGGCGAATAAGTATTTAGAAACTTCAAAAGCAATATTTGAAGTACGAGTAAGTACATAACGTATGAATGGAGTTGGAAAGTGCAATCGGCTAACAAATTTCCGCGGTAATAAAGTTTACCGGCATGTTGCTGCTCTAAACTGAAAATCGTCATAAATGTATCACGAAATAGGTAGAATATACTTGATTTTTTTTCTTGTTTATTCAAAAGGTGAAAAAGAAGCAGCAGGAACTTATACAGAGCAGCATCACAGACATCTTGAGACGCTAGTGGTACCACTCATGCTAGCTTTTCAAGATGTGTTTCGGTTGTAGGATGAGTAAAATATCATGTCCGGAATGTGAACGCATGAAGTGACATGGGTAACCACGCAAATGACTTTGTCCAAAGTCCACTTTGGTTAAATGTATATGAACATAGGAACATATTTATACATTTTGAGCATACAAAATTCTGTTAAAATATATCTTTTTTAAATTTGTAATTAATAAATATACGATTTCAAAAATTAATGTGTATCAATTAAAATTTCTGTGTGCGATTTCGTTACACTGCACATTTAATTACACAATAATAATTGAAAACTCAAAAAGGTCACTCAGTTTAATATTAAATTAATTGGTTATTTGCTAATTAATAGTGAATTTTGTAATGTTAAAATGAATAAATGAGCACACATGATATATTTGATTGTACATGAAATAGTTTTGGTTATGACTTATTGATGCGGAATGAAAACAATGTTGATGGTGAACGAGTGTACAAATTGGTTGCCGGTCGTGAGAACACTGATAACAAGCCAAGTCAATTCGAGTAACGGCTGTAGGTTCTCTGCTATATTACTTTCAAGTATACCGCAACGAAAACGAAATATGAGCATGTCGAGTGTTGATAATGATTCTGACCACTACATTTGAAATTACAGTTGTGAAGGTATTTTATTATTACACATTATCACAGTCACAATATCTTAATCTTTCTTAATTAATATTATAAATACTAGATGTACCCGTGACTTCTCGCGCGTGGAATTTGACTTTATTTTTCTAAAATGAAGGTAGTTACTCCTTATTACATCAGCTATCTGCTAATAGAAGTCCCGTCATTTCAGAGATTAGGAACAACAACAACCGGAACAAACAGACAGACAGACAGATAGACAAAAATATTATAATGAAAAATGTTATTTGGGTGTATATACCGTATTTATATTCACATGCATGCAGTAAAAAGTGGTTATTTAATATTAAAAACAGACACTCCAATTTTATTTATATGTATAGATTAAATGTCTTTATTTATTGGATGTTTGTTACTCTTTCACGGAAAAACTACTGAATGGATTTTGATGAAACTTTATAGTAATATAGATTGCGCATCAGAATAACATAGGCTATATTTTATATAGAAATTTATCGCGCGTGAAACCGCGGGCACAGCTAGTTCACAATAAATTAAATGATAAAATATCAAACTACGCAAACGTTAATCTGTTAAGGTTAGCCCTCTCGAGGGCAACTAATGCTAAGCTTAACGGGCTCAAATTAGCACTCAATCATATAAAACCATAATGTCTACAACTAAACAAGTAAAAAAAAACGTTTTCTTTTTATATTGTTTATTGTATTGTTTGTTACAATATTTTTTAAATAATTTGTAATAGTTATCTTTTAAGAGTTCCTACAACGCAGTCATTATATATCCTGTCAATTTAATACAGCTACTAAATACAGCTTAGATTTAGTAAAGCAAGATTTCTCAAAGTAAAGTAGAGGTACCTAATACTTTGGGTATACCGGTTAGTTATTATGCGTAATTACTTCTGTATAAACTATCACTTTCACTAAGGTAGACTCACCTTAAGTGAATAATATGCCATTTTTTTAATAAGACATACACATAAGAAATATCGATTGATTAGCAGCACAACATTAAACATTAATTTCCTTTCTACGTTTTCTTGTCCTTAAATTTAATCTGATTGTTAAGTAACATCATTGAGTCAC
Source organism: Achroia grisella (assembly GCF_030625045.1). NCBI lineage: Eukaryota > Metazoa > Arthropoda > Insecta > Lepidoptera > Pyralidae > Achroia > Achroia grisella. Next base: position 1,065,121 of record NW_026712977.1, on the reverse strand, counting down.
TACCAAATAGAAGTCTATTTGGTAGTGACTCAATGGAAATAGCATATAAGTTTGAACAAAGTTCCACCGGAAAACCATTCCATCATAGTCTCATTCAATTTTCTAATACCAAAACTACATTGAAAGATCGATTGCTTGCGTTTTGAGAATAGTAAATTTAATAAACCAAGAATTAATTCAAAGTTTTTTGCGTGGGCTCTATTTGAATTTTATCTCTGACACATTTCAGCCACCCACAATGTAGCTTTTTGTCAGCTATACTTCGATGGGAAGGTGAGGAAAAGTAGTGATATTACAGGGTGAATGCCTCCGCATGATGTCTTAGCCCTCGGGAATGGTAATGCATTAATCAAATTAAATAAATTTATGTAAGTCTAATAAAGTAAGTTCTCGAGTGGCGACCGCGGACCGGAAGACGCAGAGTGGGAAGGCTGCCACCAAGGTGGACCGACGATGTGGTCGAAATCGCTGGAAGCCGTTGGTTGCGAACAGCGCAGGACCGATCGACGTGGAGATCTTTGGGGGAGGTAATTGTTCAGCAGTGGACGTCTCCCGGGCTGAAATAATTATGATGATGATGTTTCAGATATGATATGTTAAATTTAGCGACAGCCTATATCTAAGCTAAGACAAACTGACAAGAATCGCAGGTTATTCTTTTCAAATGAGCCCAAACTTTTCATAATACAAAAGATTCATTTTAACTTAAATTAAAGACAAAGTAGTGACCTCCAGCATATACAGCAGTATTTTTATCGAAATGAAGTATTGTAACCAGTAGCCGGAACCCGAACGGACTATACATGTGTAGAAGTTATGTCCGTACATACATGAACAGTACGTTCATGTATGTAACCGACGCGACGGTGGCCATCTACCATCAAGTGGTCCTTAAGCATGTGCGCCATTTTAGTAAATAAATAAATTGCGAAACCCTTTGTATTTGTAAAAATAGTCGAAACGATTTGCAATTCAGATTATGTATTGCAGGAGGGTCCGCCCAATGTTTTGTTCTTCGGAGAACAATGGCCGTTCCAGGTAACCTCTGGGATTTTATTTTGCTTTGTTTGCTGTAGCTGTGAGTGCCTATGAGCGGCTGACTGGTCGCAATCTTACAGTTGACATGAAATACAAGTGGTTTGCTTCATTTTCCTAATTAAAGTAAACTAATTAATGTTTTCTATTACTTATGAATGGTATTATTAAATATTTACATAATATGAATACCTTAAACAAAAACTTTGTAGTCCTTTTTATGAAAATTACAGGAACTGAGGAGAATGCAGTTTTGGCACCTTGGAAGTTTATTCCATATAAACTTCCACGGTAGTATTTTTAGTATTTTTTTAATAAATCTTAAATATATTACATTCTTAAATAACAACATTAATGGAAATGGTGATTACGTTAGTGTTATATATATATACGCTGACGGATCACCCAAAAATGTTAAAGATTACATTAGGTCACTCAGTCCAGTATCCAGACAAACATATTAGAAATTAAGAACAGTCTCGCTACATAAGTACTAACAAACCTAACCTCTTTCTTTCTTTCTTTCTTTCAAACCTACTATTAAGCCACAACTGCACAATTAGGTACCAGATAATTACAGTAGACAAACAATAAACTTTTATTACAAAATCAAGTCCACTTCATCTCGGATAATGTAAGAAAATACTTCAAATCGTCCCTAAGATTTGGCGTTGAAACAATAGCTTCAAAATGAGGGCGCCCATAAACAGAAATGTTCCTGACACCATAGCAATTTGGCTACAGAATTGTGGGCAAAGTTTTTAAGAACCTTTCATCTTCACGGACGAAATGACTTAAAACTTGACCCCGGGTACGGCGAGGTGTATTTTATATTTAAATTCATATCATCTCATTATGCAAATAAGCTACAAAATGAGGCATTCCGTGAGGCGCATTAGATTTAATGTTAGTTACTAAAAAGTGGAACTTATGAGAAATTTTGCACACAAATTTAGGATTTTCCTATAGATAGTTAGATAATTATGTTATACAGTTGTTAACAATTCTCATTTGTAATATTTATAGTTTTTCGATTGTGTTTTACACATAATTAACTGAATTTGAATTTAAACTTTTAATAAGTTATGTATGTATTCAATAATCGTGTAGCAATATTTAGTTAAAAGTCGATGTCATTATTTTATGTTACCTTATATTTTATAGGTAGTTATTTTTCTTATTACATACATCTTAAAATATATTTTATATATATTTTAAATATTTAAATATTTTCATAAGATAAACGAAGCAATATTGGCAGACATGCTTTCATTTAATTATCACTAACACTCATTTATACAGAATTTAAGTTACACATTTTTATATAAATAACATTTAAACAATTTATTGTATTGAAATATAATCCATCAATTATATTATAAAACTTGTTTGGAATTCCAGTAACGAAGAGTTACACCCTACATCCTGTATATAACATCACTAAAGCGCTGCAAGTTACAACTAAATACGTCTAGCTCTGGGAATCGACTAAGTTTATTGAGTTATCCATTCAGAGTTATGGCTGAATTTAAACGTAATATCAGTCGCAAATCCACTTGAACACCTATGTTGCATCAATTTAATGTAATAAGCGGATGCTCGGCGCGATCACTTGTGCAGTCAAATAATCCTCACTAATTGGTAGCAAACGGTTTTGTTTGCAAAACCGTCAGACACGATGTCTGAGGATGGCTTTCTATTCACCTAAATATCGTAAGTACGTTGACAGACCAATTATGAGATTAAGTTACATTTATTAACTTGATTTTATCCGCAACTATGTTGGTTGGACCATGGCTGACTGGACCGAATATTATATTACTTTTTGTGGTTTTAAGTAATTGGAATGACGAGTAACCTAGCGGCTGAATAGTCGAACTGTTTAGCAAACCGACTTATTTGCAACGCACGCAAACATTTACATTCATAAGTATGATTGTTTGTATTACTCTGGGTGTTTTTACGTATATTACTTAAACACCTTTTTATTTGAATACATATATAATGTACAATATTATATACATGTATTCAATCAAAAATGTGTTTAAGTATTTATATCATTTGTGTAATACCCATAACATAAGCTCTGCTTAGGTGGCGTTGAATAAAACTCTCCAGAGGCGAATAATTAATAACAAACCAAATTAATCCGATAGACTGCGTTGGGCTCCTTATTACTTTATATTAAAATATACTTAAAATGTTGTCATAATTAGCGTGGATTTCTTCGTTCAGCAAAATTTATAATTAAAATCTATACAACCTGCTTATTATTTTCTCTATGATTATAATACAAACCTATTATTCTATGTATACACTATGAAAACAATTACACTTATGACAATGTTTATGTCACAATTACAAAAAATTAATTACCTCTGAATCGTATACAATTTATATCTGTCAGTCATTTTATTATGCTTAAGCAAGTTTCAGCATCAGCTTCAAAAGCTTTTAAGGCTGGATTAAGACACTTCTGGGCCGAATGTACGCCCGCTGAAGTACCATCCAATACTAATTTATGCATACTGCCCAATGGAGTGAGGGTGGCCACAGAGGAAACTAATTCACCCCTAGCCTCAATCGCACTTTACATAGAAGCTGGTTCAAGATTTGAAACTGCCTGTAACAATGGTATTACACACTTTATAGAGCATATGGCGTACAAGGGATTTAACTCAATGACGAAATATCAACTAAAGGATTCACTTTTCCTAATGGGTGCTAAGTTAAATGCCCAAACTAGCAGAGAAATACAAATATACTCAGCTAAGTGTCTGGCGGAGAGCGCTGGGAATATAATCCACATACTATCAAACGTGATCACTGATTTAGCGCTATCAGAAGAGGAGATAGAAGCGGAGAGGTACAATATTTGCTTAGAGATGGTGGACGCCGACAACGATCCCAAACAAGTCGTGTTTGATTACTTACACCAAACTGCTTTCCAAGGTACTCCCTTGTCGCAGCGCGTTATCGGACCCACGAGAAACATTCAACGGTTCGACCGAGATTTCACTGCGACATTCCTGTGCGAGCATTATCAGCCCTACAAGTTGGCTCTTGTGAGCTCGGGTTGTCTAGACCACTGTGAGATGGTTAATTTCGCTCTCGCTAGGTTTGGACATATGGTTGGTAATCCTGCTTACGAGTCTGATGAAGGTCCCTGTCGGTTTACAGGTTCTCAAGTAATTTACAGAGATGATTCTATGCCCTTTGCTCATGTAGCCATAGCAGTGGAGGCCCCCGGGTACAACAGCTCTGAATATTTGAAGCTGCTTGCGGCTAGTTGCATCGTTGGTTCGTGGAATAAATGTCAGGGGGGCGGCATAAATAACGCGTCCCCGTTGGCGCAATCTGCGGCTACTACCAATATCTGCGAAAGCTTTGAATCTTTTTATATTACTTACCGCGATATCGGGCTCTGGGGTTGCTATTTTGTATGCGATCGCATGAATCTCGAGGACATGGTATACAATATCCAAAATACGTGGATGAACCTGAGTGTTTCAACTCTGTACTCAGAAGCACGACGAGGGGCGCTGCAAGCATATTTGAAGCTAGCAAAAGCAATATCAGGTGATCCTTGTGATGATATTGGCATGCAAGCGATATACCGTTGTAGTAGGAAATCTATAGAAGAAATTGCTAACGATTTGTCGACTGTAAATCAACAAAATATAAAAGAAACCGTAGATAAATATATTTACGACAAATGTCCTGCCGTTGTAGCGGTGGGGCCGACTGAAAATCTACCAGATTATACGAGAATCAGGGCTGGTATGTATTGGCTTAGATTCTAGTTGTTGTGAAATTGTTTTTGAATTGAATTATATGACAAAAATTAACACCTGAATATTAAATGTTTTAATATTACGAAACGTATAATTTATTTTATATAACATTGTTTATAGGTATTAAATATAATTACTTCATCCATTTATGAATGAATGATTCTATGTATGAATTCATAATAGAACGTAAAATAATATTTTAAATTAGATTGTGAATATTTTATCTGAAATTCGATTTCGGAAGATATATACTTGCGGAATAGCATTATAAATTCCCGTGTTGGAAGTAGTTCTTCTTCGAGAATCCGACAATAACTCCGTGAGATTCGAACGCAGGATTTCGATAAAGCGAAAAGCATGTTTTAATCCTTAGCCTCCGTCTGCGAATATTGAGGGTGATATTGAACCCCAGGGAGATCTGGTGGGGGCACATTTATTAAAGTACCTAATAAAGCGGTTCGTCGCATTATATTGTAGAAAGTGTGCGACCGCTACCCATAAGTAATAACGGATATGAACTTTATCACAATGGCATTAAATCCGGAATACTATAGGAGCGTTCACGATTAAGTTGTTGTAATCTAAATTGATAGTAACAATAACGTTATTAGGAGTAACAGCTTTATCAGCTTTCGTGTACGCAGTCTTTTTTGTTTTTGTCGACTAAATTTAGCAATTGGTAAGATGGTTTTAGTAATTTGTAATTTAATATACATTTTAATAGCTGTTTCATGTTAAAACTGACGAACTGACGGTAGATTTGATATATCATAAGAGTCTTTAAAAGACCTACATGAATAAAGATATTTTATTGATTGATTTGATTTGAATGGATGTTAATAGAATGGTGCATCCGTTTGCGCTAACGGTTTACGCTTGCGGTGTACCAGGTGTGGATGATAAAATGAGCATGAAGTCAGCTTAGTTAGCCCATATTGACAATTGGAAATTTACCACGATGGTTTCCAAGTTGAAACACGTGGAGGTCAAACTACCATATAACATATCTTTAATCATATACATTACAATAATAGTTCTGGCTATACTATCTGTGATCATAGTAAAACTCCATCGGTAGATCCCAACTTCCACAAGCCTGCCCGGAGGTAATTGATAAGCGTCTTTTTAATATACTTTATCCCGATTATCTGGAGAATGATCGTGGTCGGTCCATTAATTTGTATTAGTGTTGCCATCAGTATATCAATCTTACAACTAATAATAGCGGTAATAAACCCTTTTTAATAGTAAATAATCTATTTCTATATAGGTTTACTATCGAGTCGGAAAGATGCGCAGAAAATGTAGCGCTTACCAATTAAAATTTATTAAAATTTATATCCAGCCACCTATATAAAATTGTGTGTGAATACATACAATTTCATCTAAATCAACCCAGCCGTTTAGTAGGCCTGAAGTGACAACACCTATAGAGGAGTAATATTTAGTAGATATTTATAAAATAAGATCTTTTTTACATACACAAATACTTGTAAATGTGAACCTGTATGTCTGTTTGCTAAAACAGCTTAAGTTACATTAATGAAAATTGAGGTAAAGATAAACTATATCACAAACACGAATATAGATTCTTTTAACTAAAATGCTGACAGTTTGAGAGTTATAAAAAATGCTAACAGATAATATAATAATAATAATAATCTCAGGACAATCCACACAGCGCCATCTAGACCCAAGTTAAGCTAGCTAAAGCTTGTGTTATGGGTACTAGATAACTGATACAAATGCATAGATATTTTTTTTCGTAAATGCATACATATTATACATAGAAAACACCCAGACCAATACAAACCATCATACTCATAAATACAAATGTTTGTGCCGTGCGAGGAATCGAACCCGCGACCATCGGACGTAAAGCGGTGTGCTAGACCGCTAGACCACCGAGGTCGTCACACACACATTGCAACAAATATTATATTCCTTTATAAAGGAAAGGAAAATCTCTTATTGTGGGTTAAAAATTATATTAATGTTTAAAATAAAACGAATACGAGTCCGGTGTTTAATATTAATAACGATATTTAAACAAAGCGTCTGTAAATTTTAATACGCCTCAAGTTACGGACGAGCGAAGTTAATAACAGCTCAATGAAATTACAATGAAAATTTAATTTTATTTGTTACTCTGTTTGGCCAGTTGTTTATGTTGTCCGACCGTATATTTCTTTTAATATTTTAGTATAACCTCATGTATTCCATACTCTATGTAGAATTACAGTCGTTAAGAGAGTAAATCCATATGCCAATTGTTGTGGTGGACGCAATATTTGACAGGCCGATATTTAAATTTATTAATAAAGAAAATGATTAAAATATATTAGGGAAGTATAACTATTGCCGCCCTTAATTTGGATTGTTTTCTGTGTTTCCATTATCAGAGAGTTAACCGGATCAGAACCATCATAAATTGATAACGAAAGATTTTTTGGCAACGTTCCAACTCGTATTTGAGTGCTTTGGGTTCTAAATCGTGGTACTAAATTTATGGGCTATAATTCTAATACAATTTTGATTGACGGCCATGGTGATCTAGCGGTTTCGCACATTGCCTTTCTTTCGACGGTCGTGCATTCGATTCCTCGCACAATTAAATATTTGTATTGATTAGTATGACTGTCTGTATGTATTGCTATTGGCATTTTCTATGTTTATTAAGTAGGTATTTAAGAAAAAATGTATTTAAGTATTCATATTACTTGTTTAGTACATATGCTATCTTTACTTTGGGACTAGATGTCGCTATTGTCCCATTATCGCTATTGTATTGTCCAGGGCTATTATTATTATTTAATTATATATATAAATAATTTACAGTTATTTTTGTTTTATTTAATCGTTGATTCCTGATTACAGTCTTAAATATTCCAGGGCGGTAGATATTATCATAAAAAATAATTATATGAAAAGATTTATTTTAATAATTCTCTCATAATGTAATTAGATACTTTCAATACAGACAAACATAATGCAAAGTTTTTTTCATGAGTATCTCTTACCTATTGCCAGGAGCAGCTTACTTTGCAAGCTATATTCCGGTTTCAAAGGGGAGATAAGGCAGTGAAATTGCCCGGTACGGAGGCATAATATGTTAGTCATAACATCTTAGTCACATACAATGTATTTTGTGGTGTCTCTGCTCCTCGTATTTATGAGCCATGTTAATAAAAAGCTGACGTGTATAAGTGGTTGTAAAATCTGCTATAATGGTATGGTATGAACCTCTACCTTATTTTTGCTTTTCTTTTTTTCTATTAATTTTTATTTCCATGATACAGTTTATACTACATAATTTAATTGGTACTTATTATTAAAGTATATCATATTTAAATTTCAGTTTCAGTGTGACTCGCCGTTAATTCTTTTAATAAAGACTTTAATACTCGTATTTTAATACACATTTTTTACTGTATTTGTTCGAATGCCGTAATCTATGTTCAAATTCCATACGTCTTAATTTGGAAGTTTTGCTTCTAAATATTAGGCTTCGGTCGTTAGGAGCCAAGTAAATAGAAAGAAATGTACACTAAAGTAACAAACAAGTAGCAGCAAGGCTGGATGATGTGATCCAATAGTAAGTGTAATTTTTTAAGTTAAAAGTGGACAAAACTGCCTGTCGCAATTAGTTATATAGTAATGTTCGTGTACTATATTGAATACAGATCGTACAATGCCTTTAACATTGTCTTCATAGAACAAGTCAAAATACTGTTATAATTGACGTCTAAATCTGTTGCAGACATCTCGACATGGCCGAGATCCGTTGAACATCTTACATCCACGCCTGAATTAACTTCATAATAGAGCCAATCGAGCATCAAACTCCAATAGATACTGCCGGCATTTCCGACATATCCACTGCCGTTGATAACAGACAGATCTTGTAAGATAAACGAGGCTAAGGTTCGAATGGAAGTTTTACTAACTAACCGGTCAGAGTCGGATTTTTACTGATATATATTTGTATAGATAAATAGATTTTCAGTTGTTATCACATTATTTTTTTAGAAAGTATAATTTTTGTATTATAATGATTAGTGATAAATTGCGGTAAAATATCTATACATATAAATAAAATGGAAATAATTGCTTTTAACACATGGCTATGAATACGGTATTTTTTTTACAATTTTTGTCTGTCTCTCTATCTGTTTGTACCGGCTAATCTCTGAAATGGCTGAACCGATTTTGACGAGACTTTTTTTGGCAGGTAGCTGATGTAATAAGGAGTAAATTATACCTACGTATATTTTAGAAAAATAAAGTTCAATTCATCACGGATGAAGTCGCGGGAACAGCTAGTATAAAATAAGATTTCATCATCATGCGGTAGGGCGCGGACGCTGATTCAGAAATATGATGTTAATTCGCTGACTGATTAATATCCAAGGCTTGTTTGTGTTACCTGCAATATATTGGGCTCGTACTCCTGTAGCACCACCACCTCTATACAGCTGTTGTACAGATCACAATGATATTATTTAGATTCGAGATTAACGTAATAGCAACAGGGCTGTTATTATATACATATTTTTTTATATAAAAGGCATAGTACAAATGCTCGATCAAACGATATATAAAATTACATTTGACAATATAAAAATTAACTTTAATAATAATTCGATAAAAACATTAATAATGAATCCAAAAATATAAGGGTACAATATTTCATTACATCGTAATAATGCGTTTTTTATAAATTTTAATTACCTAACTCTCATTTTTTTTACTTATTTAAATATGTGTACTGTATAATATGTGTACCAATTCACCGAAGAGGATAGTATTTACAGAAACAGTGAATTAAGTGTATCTCTAGTTTAAATATAATAAAACGCACGAATATAACATTTTGTGGATATAACTTTAACTTAGTTAAACTTTAAGTTTCCTTAATTAATTACTTTATTAAGTTATTGGGTAGCTATGATAAGTATAAAAAATCCGCTATCCTCCCATCAATTGTAGCGCATTTCACCGCAGATTCAGCGCGGTATATTTTTGTTATAACGACACCCCATTCCCGATTAATGGATGCGTTTTATTGCCTCAATTAGCTGACCCGAAGAAGGGCTCCGAATTTTTATCCCCAAACACGGGAATAATACAAGTTTCATATGTAAACACGTGGTCACAATAGCTGATACGGCTATATTAACTACGCCTACACCTATTAGTTGTGATTCTCCTTATTTCCACGCTATTGTATTTTCTGATCATTATATTTGATAACGTCTAGCAGCGGATATTTTATTTCATGTTGGTGTATAAAGTAGGCGAGAGGTACAGTCACTGATAATAATTTGGTTTGTGTTTTATTTTTTTATATGTATTGTAACATATGGTTAAAATAAGTTAGTTCATTTAATTGTAATAAGTAGGTAATATTTATTGGCCTACAACAGTTACTTCTAATACAAAAAGTTTAACTATTATTACATCTACCTACTTATTACAATTATATTAACTATCTTATTTTAACAATAGATTACGTATATATCTTTTTATATTTTAGTTATTATAACCAAATGGCAAACACGCTGGTGGCCCACATGATGACACGAACAGCACTGCGGGCATCATACCTTATTAGGTACCATACAGGCCGTGATACCACTCATGCATTGCCATTTCAGAGGATGAGGTAACATGGCTTATAATATTATGGATATATATGTATTATAGTAATAGTAGTACGTAAATTTTTCATTTGTTATTTTATTGTATTAACTGTTTGTATAATATAATGTTTTTTATAATTAAAAAGGTATCATATATTTGTGTAACTTTTCCTTAATGAGCATATTGGGAAATTGTAAAGTTCGCTTAGTATTGATATAAATAAATAAATAATGTATTATTAATACAATATCAGATATACATATCTGGTATATATACATATTAATACGCTAATTTATTTGTATTACTACTTTAATATTTTGAATTCATACTATTCGATAGCTTATATATAATAAACCTGTATAACATTTGTTTAAATGTGCAACAAGCGAGTTTCCTGCTCATTCTTCTTGACTGGATCTAGATTCAGAATGAACGCTAGAATGGAAAAATGGCTATTCAAAAGTGAAATAAAGTTTGTTTAAATAAATACTGTTTCTATTCTATTTTACGACATAACGAGTCGAAATGTGGTCGTACATATTACGTGTTTCAGAGTCACTACACGGGCAGGGCTTCCGCAGTTGGCAGAGAATGAAACCCAAATGAGATTTAATTCCTTTTGACTTAATTCCCAGTTAAAAGCCCGTTGTTTCTAACTTTGTGAAACGTGTTTGAACAGGACGTTAGCAGATATAAGAATATTGGATGCGGATATTTTACGAAAAGTAATATTTTTCATGATGTTTACTCTTTGAACTCGCCTTTAATAATACTAGTAATTTGGTGTATTGTATTTTAGGAGATATTATTTCATGATTTATGAAAAAATTGACAACATTATATGAGCGTACTTGTTAGATAGTGGTCTAACAATTTGTAACGACTGGTAATGTAATACTAGATAGTTAAGAACTTTACTAATATTAGCTTAGAAAAAAAACTAACAAATGGGCCATTGATACCAAAATAAATATCTTTATTATTATAATTATTATTTAGAGCTTGTGTTGCAAACTCTTTGCACATTTTTATATGTTTATTTTTCTATAAATTTTTTATATATTTTCTTTATAGAATTGTCATATATTTTAATTGTCACTTTTGCCTTGTTACTGTTTGCACACGAGTACAAATCTCAACTCACACGAGTACGTATCTTCATTATAAGTATTTACTATTTTTAATCCATTATTTGATTTAGGTCAAAACAAACAAAACACGCACAACAAAACATAACGCATACAGTTCATTCATTTTATCTATGACAATTCTATAGAGAAAATACATTTAAAATTGACAGAAAAATAAATATATAAAATGTGAAAAGAGCTTGCAACAGTTTCATTACCGTGACAAATAGGTATATAAAGGTATTGAGTCGAATCTGGGCCAAACCAAAATAGTTTGTCTGTTAATTTATATTCAAAATAATCAGCAGACGATTTTAGATTCGCCTCTGCTACATTGGATTCAAATATACTGCGCGCGAATGACAAGTGTCGCGTTCACACTTCACAGTGATATTGACAGTTAGCAATGTCATCCCCATCCGGATTGTCGTGTTACAGTCGTGACAGCCAGACTGACATTGGATGGGTTTCAAATGCACTAGCTTTTGTATCTGTTTTTAGACTGCATATCAATAGATTGAACGCTAAAAATATTGAAAGGCGAAAACAATCTTTATCTTATTTCATTCATTTATAGACAGTCCAAAATATACACATGCTATAATATAGTCAAACTAAAAATATTTCTTAAATATAACATCTAACCAAAGTATTAAGATTAATAATTTAGTACGCTGATGAACATATATGTATCAGAAGTAACCATTTAATTACAACTAGATAACAAGATTGTTTTAAAATTAAATTTTAGTTCAAAGTTGGTTTTTTTAATACTCACATTCTCTACTCGTATATTATGTTATTGATTTTCACTATATAATTTTCATTTATACATTTGATGGATTGATTTATTTTTAAAATGGTATGAATAAAAAATTAGCTAATTAATAATTAATGATTACTTTACTTTTCATAGTTTTTTCTCTGAAGAGTCCGTTATCATTTACTGTTTGACATTTCTAAATATTGACTGTACATAATTCTCCGTCACACATCGGTTATACTGAACATAACAGTATAACCGATGTATTATAGTCACATGGTACACTATTGGTCGTAAAGGCCAAAAATGAGATGGAATACTAAAGAAACTTTCAACAAGTGATAAATTTGATATTTTCTCACTACATTATAAAATCAGTCTACACAACGTCAACACAGTCTAGTCCCTTGTTGCTGTTTTATAGCTGATAGACAACTGATAAAAACATTTAAATACCTTTTTCTTGGAAATACATACATAATATACAAGCACTAAGAGCAATATCTTAGATATTACCAATACCGCTAGACGACCGAAGCTGTCAATTGACCGCGCAGTTTCAGTTTCCACTTTACTTCATGTGAAAATTAGTGAAGTTTCATTAATGCTTTATCAGTGGCTTTCTACTTGATGTACCCTTCAAGTCCAAGTTGTATATGACGGTAACTGTACTCAAGACTAACGAAAACTAATGGCACTGAAAATATTATACAGTTACTCAAAGCAACATTCTGTGCAGTTAAGTAGGTTTCAAATTACATTTGTACCAACTCGTTGTATTAATTAAAACGTAACAATTCCATACAGAGTGTTCATTATTAAACAGTAATTACACTCTGGATGGATTTTGGCAAGCAACAAAGCCTTTATATTCTTTGAACACGCAAGTTTCTTGCGCTTTCTTCTTGTGATGAGTCTGCTATCCAAATGAGGGAGAATAAAAAATATAACCGCTCAAAAGTATTTACATTTCAGTTTACTAGAATTAAGATTTTTCTATTTCTTGTTCTTATTTGGTATATTATCTTTTAGAAAATTACACAGCGCCATTTAGTTCCAAGCAGAGCGGAGCTTGTGTTATGTTTCTAAACGACAAATACTTAATTAGATAGTGAATAGCTAGACTACTACGAACAATCATACTAATAAATACAAATTTATATGTTGCGAAGAATCGAATCTGCATGAACATAATACAGCATGCTAAACCGACAAACCACCGAGGCCGTCATTGAAACGTTGAATGTCGTGAATGAAATTTCAACGATTATAGTGGAAGAAAAGGTACAAATAAAATCACTAAGCTTGAAGGCATAACATGTTATTTTACAGGAATGGTAATACGCATGGAGAACAATGAATATCATACGAGTAGTGTGTTTTGTTAAAACTTGAATTGTATTCACTTTGATATCCTGTTTAATTTAAACGAGCGGTTCTCTTGTGTATATTTGTGTATCTTGGGAAGTGAGTAATAAATGATTAATAAAATTTTGTATTTAGATAACGTTATATTTTAGAAGTTTACCTACAGGGTGTTTTTCTGTTTTCCCAAAATGGTTCTACCATTTTAGGGAAACATTTGTGTAACAAACAAAATATGTGTCGCTTATTATTTTCTATGAAAATGAAATGACAAATAAACTGACGGAATATATACATAAACAACTACACGAATATATATTTTTTTTAAACTATGGCCCTCAAGCATACGGCACATATGATGGTACAGTTACTGTAGCCTATGGACGTTTAAAACAACAGGCGTCTTATGTGCGTGTTGCCGACCCTTAGGACACCTTAATTTACCCTTGGCAGTTAGTATGCATGTTATTCTTTTTACCATGTAATTTCTCTGCCTAATCATACTCTATAACTGTATACTCTATACAATATTCACTGTTATGCTGTCGTCAGGTTTCGTAAACGGCTTGCCTTATTTGCAGTTACCCTAATCGAACTATTTGATGTTAAACGAACCAGCTTTTAGTAAACGCGTTTGTATCGTCTTAACTTGCTCATTATCTCCCGTTGTCATGGCAACGGGGAGCTTTAGAACGTTTTATTGTGCAGCACGTGTATATAATCACATTTAACTATTGCATTTACTATTTAGTAGTAATACTAATGGGTGAGAGATTTTTATCTATATTTTTTCTAATTAAATTATGCAATTATCTTATAAATTAATTTAATGTAATATTACCGTAGCTTTGACCATATAAATGTCCAGTGTAGCTGTAACTGTATCTATCCGTGAAACAAAACTTAATTCAAATCCATTTATCTATTTGCGTAAAGGTGTGACGAATATCTATCCATTCTCATAAGCCACCAAGCAGATTGCTTTGCAGGTTGTTTTAATTGAACTGTGAGATATAGCAGTGAAATTACTGTAGTAATTATGAAACCTTAGCCCTGTGAACGTTTCAGTATTATACGTTTTTTATCTGTGGCGTTATTGTAGGAACATGAAAAGAACACTAGATTCTTTAACAACTCTTATATTTGAACCGACCGATTTTCTATAGTCGTCCGCTGGAATACCTAAGAGTTTAACAATCATCAATCATTTCAGCTTAATACAACGCTATTAAGAACCGTAGAAGCAGTTCGATGGACCAAATAGAATGTTTACGAGGGATTATATTGCTTTACATAAACAATAGACCGACAGAGGGCGGGCCCGTAACAATAGGAGGTGAAGTGATGAATTACTTGCGGAATTTCGTAATTTGGAAGTTCCTATAACTCGAGTTTCTTCCACGAAATGGATAACTTGTATCATGAGATTGCTATTGAGAATTTTAAATAAATTCCTATTGTATGTAAGTTTACGTAATTAACATTCAATATCTTATATATCTTATATTTAAGAACTTTTGAATAGTCATATTTATATTGATAATCTACCACACATTCCCAAAGCTGTCTCGTCATAAAAAGAACGAGATTTAATGAAATTTGATGATGAATCTGATGAATGACGAATTCTATGAAATCTTTTGTTAAAAAAATAATCAGAGCGGTGTGAAACCCGATTTTTTTTAACAAAAACAAACAGTTTGTTTAAATGAAGTCACGGAAAATAGCTAGTTTTAGTATAAAGTTTTGAACTGTAGTTAATTATATATATATTAGTTTGGAAAACAGTTAAAATTGTGTTATGAAAACAAAATTACACGTGCGTAAAGGTGAGTAGTTATAGTTTGAAAGCTATCCCAACACATTGCAAATAGGTGGCGGTACTAATTAAATAGTTAGCAAAAAGTTACGGTGTTTCTAAATTGAGTCTGTGGTTAAGCTTTTAATTATTATGCCACGTTAATTCACCTCTAATGGGATTATGTTTGGTTTTCTGTAAGCACTACTAGTTTGTTACCCGGACTTCGTCTATTTATTTTAGATTAATGGAAGTCTTTCCCCGACGCCGTGATGCAGTTTATTTATAGTGTTGAAGATGAAGATGTAGATTATCCGTTAAGCGGTTTAGTTCTTAGAAAGTACAAACTGATAATTACTGTGACCTATAGATACTAAAGGTAGCGAGTTTGAATCTATCCGGTATCAATTGTGTTGGTCTGTCATTATACGTTTTTAACGATATATTCCGGTGATAAATGACCTATAAAAATTAAAATGAACAATTTTGGTCTAAATTTTATACGAAGAATGTACCATAAGTAAAATTTTAAACTTACTTGAAAATAATTGAATATGCACTCAATTCGCCCGTATATTCTATGTGAGAGCTTTATACATGATTTGTTTCTGTATTTTTATTTGAAAGATTGTCGTGTGGTCCCATATAATTGTTATTAAGATCTAGTCCTACTGGCTATTGTTCGAGTTATACGTTTATTATTATTCGTAGTTCCATTTGCAAAAAAAAAAATATAATCTATTGCGAATATTTTTTTCTCCTTTACAAAGTCATAAAACATAACAAGAAGTTGCCAGAACTAGCAAAATACCATGGGCCAATGGTATTTTGCACGTGATGGCACAGACTTTGAGTACATTTAGATCCTTCAATTACAATAAAACTATAGCAAATAATAATATTATTTGATTTGATACACTGGATTACAATGGGAGTAGATATTTTTATCAAAATGTAAGTGCATTGCCATGTTTTGTTCTACAGATGCGACTTGCGACACAATACAAATCGAGTTTATGTATACCTAGGGGACGACGCAGACTACCAGAGAACTCTAGATAGAGCACTACATACATAAAAATTAGAGGTCATTGTTCAATGAATGTATGAGTTAGTCTGTATGTAACTATTACTCTACATACAATCAAACAATATATTATTTTAATATGACGTAAATTAGGTATGACCACAGATAACATAATAACGACTATTAAGGGTTTTCATGAGATGATGAAATAAAATTAACAAATTTTTTGAATGTATGAAGTGATATGTAATAAATCATTGTTAAATATGCAATGCACTATAAAATTATTGTAGCAACTTTACTATTTATAAAATTTATTTATATATTTTCTCATATTACTGTACATAATATATTTGTAATTTCAAGTCATAAATACGTTGATTCTGTCTTATTTTGTCAATAGCTTAAGTTAATAATGGATTTGTGAGCAAGTATATGTAATTGCCTTAATGTGGTTATAACATTAATGTTCATATGTAATGCTCCATCTTGACTTGTATGTTAGTCTGTTGGGTGGATAGAAGAAATTCAATGCAAACTATAAGTGGCGTTGTAGCGCATGTCTAAGAGAATTTTCAAGCTACCATTAGTAATTTTAAGTCATATATATGTATATATACACAAGTTAATTCTGTCATATTTTGGCAATAGCTTAAGAAAATACTTTTTTTGTGAGCAATTAGATATGTTTAATTGTTTTAATGTAGTTATAACATTCATGTTCGTATGTAATGCTCTATCTTGACTGTTATGTTAGTTTGTTGGGTGGATAGAAGAAATTCAATGCAAACTATGAGTGGCGTAGTAGCGCGTTTCTAAGCGACTTTTCAAGCTACCAGAGCGGTTGGTATAACGAAGTTACAGTACTGTATAATAAACTGTGATCATCCCATTCACACTGCAACTCTCTATTACTATGCAAAACTTCAACCAGCTAGCTGTCGGACAATTCAATGCGGAATAGAGTTATTGAGATGAAACTTTAGGTATTGCAAATGGTGTATTTACTGTACGTCTGTGAGGGTGCCGAGTGTCGATATAATAAGTGAAATTTGGGAAGTCCAGGAGTAGATCAAAAGGAACATTGTCATGAAATTTATGAGCACACTGCTTTTTAACTTAGCGGTAACTTAGGCCGGTTTGCGTAGATACAATCTACATTATTATTATTACATAGTATAAAATAAAGTCGTTGTCGGTGTCTGTCCCTATGTATGCTTAAATCTCTAAAACTACGCAACGGATTTTGACGCGTTTTTTTTAAGTTGATATAGCGATTTGAATTCAATATTTTCGGCTGAATTCCACAACGAACACTATATTTACGTCACAAAAAAGTTAACAATCATATAAAAGCGGCTGGAACCCAAAATTTGCGCTTTATTCAACGTCTGGCTATTGCATCTAGGATAAAGACCTTAATGATATATTATTATATTACATTTTTAAATCTACTTTCATTTTTTTCAGATATTGCAATAAAATATTGAATTGAATTCAATATTTTGAGCTGAATTCCGCAACAAGGACCATATTTACGTCACAAAAAAGCTAACGATCATACAAAAGCGGTTGGAACCCAAAAATTTGCGCTCCATTCAGCGGTGGGAAGCGTAGGAGGCGATCTGTTATTACATCGCTATTGATCTTGGCGGTGACTTGTACTTATTCACTAATTTCGAGCGTATCGATGCCTTGGAACGTGATTTGGTTGTGTTAACATTTATTAATATACTAGTTGTGCCCGCTGTTTCGACCGCATAAACATTTCATTTAATATCTCAGCACAATTCACAGTGCGTCATCTAGTCTCAAGCTAAGCAAAGCTTGTGTTATGGGTACTAGGTCACTTATATGAATACATAGATATATTATTTTTAAATACATACATAATATACATATAAAACACCCAGACCGATACAAAACAATCATATTCACGAATACCAATTTTTGTACCGCGAGGAATCGTACCCGCGACTATCGGAAGTCGGTGTAATATTGACGCTAATATAATACTGACGCTATTGAAGATAACCAAATTGTAATGTATTGAAAAATATTTCCAAAATTAATTATTTCACCCCTATATTTTTATCAAATTTATTAAACTTATACGACCTATATTATTCAACACATACTTATCACGTTAGGACATAAGTTGGTGTCCTAAACACTAAGATACGACGTCCACATTAGTAACGTTAATTATTAATTAATTTCAAAATTCAATTATATCTTCAAGAGAACTACTTCTAATGAATTAAAAAGGAAACAAAAGAAAGAAAATAATTCTTGCGTTAAATGTTAGTAACACAATCTAAGCCCCTGAAGGCCACGCAGCTGGGCCACTTGCTAAATTTATACCTACATTAAGAAATGAAAATGTCCCCCAGTTATTAAAGGTAATTTACTGTAACAAAACTACAGGACTCGCTCGCAAATAATTATTTTTAATAGCTGCCCGCCCCTGCTGATGGTATACTGAACTAAAATAATATACGTAACTGAAAGTCTCAAAATTTATTGTCAATAATGTCATTATTTTTAGTCGAGTATTTATGATGCAATTCTTCACACTTTTGTTAAGTTATAGAAAACTTTTTCTTTCATTAAAAACTTGTCTTGATACTTATAAACAAAAAATATATTTAGGTTTATACGAACAAAAAAATTAAATTAAATTTATAGATACCTACATAGAGAAACAAAAATTCTTCTAGTTATTAAATCCTTACTTTCATAAGTTTGTATGTTTTCCAAACTTTTGTAATATCAACATTGAAGTCAATTATAAACTTTTTTTAATTACAAGTACAAAGAACTTTTTATTACCCAAATAAAAATTGAGGCAAAACTTTGTAGGTATGAACAAGATAGTCATCTATCTCAATCTTGCCTATTTCATTCGCCAAGCAGCTTGCTTTGTAAGCTATATGTGATAAAAGAGATATGGTAGTAAAATTGCAAGCTCTAGAGGCCTTATGCTTTCGATTTCGGGATGCATGAGGAGTATAATGGTCATTACATGATGACGTGATGGTCATGGCACTTGTATATACACGTAGTTCATATATGTGTACTAGCTGACCCTCGCAACTATAATAATTTACAATTTACATACTATCTTTTTAAATTATAGCCTATGTGTTATTCTGATGTTTAAGCTATGTTACTGTAAAGTTTCATCAAGTATTTCATTCAATTTAGCAGGTTTTGTTTGAAAGAGTAACAAACATCCATACTCACAAACTTTCCCATTTATAATATTAGTAACATATAAGACGGCAACCACTTACCATTAAGTGAAATGTAAGCTGCTTCGCTATTTCACTTACTTTGAAAAACTTTTAAGTAACTATGTAGAGTTGACTGGAAGATCTCTATTAGAGGTAAGTACACATTTGCTTACATCAGATACCTTTATATGACACGTTCTTTCACACGCGATCAGAAGCGTGCTCGATTTAACGGAGGAAAGTATGCATACGGAATCCTAAGTGATCATTTGTATCTATTTTTTACCGCACAATTGCTCGTATACCTCATGTATACATTTTCTCTTACCATTCTATTTTTTAATATTCAATTGTAATTTTCCTGCAACACGTTTAAGATTTATAAATTAATAATATCATCAAATTAAATTACGTGTCGCATAAATTATTCAGTTTTTATGTTCTATCAACACGTTTTAGAAATATAAATTATTAATCATGTTATTATGGAGCAACCTCCATAAATACATGTCCACAATTTTGTTATGAAAATTAATTAGTACAATAAGGTACGAAATCAAGCATGTTTGTAAGGACGCTAGTTGACGGTGCTCTCCCGCTTTTTTTAATTCTCTTTGTTTAACTTTACATGCACACTTTTTGCTACAAGTAAATAGATTTGATTTAAAGAGCATAGCATACATGTAATGACAGTTGTTGTGTCGAATTATGATTGTTTTATTTTCAGTTCAATTAATCATTACTTATATAGAACACTTTCGCCAATATATTCGGCACCGCTTATGATTATAATTATTTAATTTACGTATAGGCTACTCTACTGGTAGATTTTTTTAAGTCTTTAAGATTATGAGATAATTTTTTATGGATGACTAGCTGAGTTCACGTTCCTTTTGCCTGTGGAATTCGGATTAACAATAGTTTATAACCTTTTGTTTGTAAGCCGATTGTATAAAACAAACAACATTTTAAATGAAGTTTTTAGTGAAATCTGCACATAAGTCGGTTAAGCTGTTTCTGACTAATGCTAAGGGCTAAAAGCCACATATATAAACTGTAACTAACAATGTTTTGTTTCTATTAAATTGATAAAGTCTACCCATAGAAGATTTTCATTATATCTATAGCTAATTTGAATATTTTCAATGCATAGAGAATATAGAAAACATTTTTATAGACCAATTGCACGTATCCGTTTGAGATATTTGTTTTATCCATCGAAACAGTCGGACAAATAAAACGAAAAAAATATAACCTCATCTGGAATTGGTGTGTGAATGAAATGGATTTATAAAAGCGGATAGACTGGGAGATGTACATACGTTTGGTAGGATAGAGGTAATCGGTACAGGATTTTCTTTCCTAAGGGGCTCGGTTTACTATCAGATAATGTGACCATAAATACATCGTAATTTTTACTTCATAAATATATTTACTACTAGCTGTTACCGCAACTTCGTCCGCGTGGAATTTAACTTCATTTTTCTATAATATAAGTAGCCTAAGTTACTGCTTATTACATTAGCTACCTACCAAAAAAGTCCCGTCAAAATCGGTCCAGCCATTTCAAAGATTAGCCGGAACAAACAGACCGACAGACAGACAGACAAAAATTGTAAAAAATGTTATTTTGGTATCTGTACCGTATTTATATTCATTTGCATGTAGAAAAAGACGGTTATTTCAATATTACAAACAGACACTTTAATTTTATTTATATGTATAGATATGCACAGTTATATACATTTGTATATCAAATTTTACTTGAAATATATTGTTCTGTGTAAAGTTGTTAAAGGTGTTTTTATTCCCCGCCAATTAGATTAAAACTATTTAACAAAGCCTTAAAATTTATACATATTTAAATGTGTACCCAAACTGAAGATACAGAAATAATCTTATTTCTAATAAATTTAATATAAGTATATTTGAATAGTCATAACTGAGTCTGTTTGTTTGTTTGTACAGTGACAATAGTGGTGAATCGGAAAGCGAGTTTGGTTAGCATAGAGCTTCATAGGTAAAAGTCTGTCATACTTCCAATATAAAACTTGATACTTGATGTCGTGAGTTCAATCAAGCCGAAACCAAAATAGATTAAATTTAAATTCTAAATACATAGCGATGGTGGAAATAAACAACCAGCGTAATCGTGTTGTCCGCTACATTAAATTCAAAGTATTCTCGAAATTTGTGCAGTCCAAACGGTTGGAAATACCTTCCTACCCTATCTAGGATTATAGTCGTGAAAGCATAGTGAATAGCAGGATTTTCATAATTAATTAAAGTTTATAATTCGCTTTTGGGTTGTCATAATTCATCTCATATAGTAGGCGAATAAACATCAACATTAGTGGTATAACTAAATCCTTTGAGGCTTATACTGTATGCACGTCTGGACTTGGGTTGTCGTATATGAGATTATTAAGCATTAATGGTATTATACCGTGTACATAATTAACATACTAATTGAGATTGTATTTATATGTTGAATTGTATGTTAAGTACATATAATTCAACATATAAATTCAATCAATCAATAAGATTATTAAGCATTAATGGTATTATACCCTGTACATAATTAACATACTATTTGAGATTGTATTTATATGTTGAATTATATGTTAAGTACATATAATTCAACATTATAATTCAACATATAAATACAATCAATCAATAAGATTATTAAGCATTAATGGTATTATACCCTGTACATAATTAACATACTATTTGAGATTGTATTTATATGTTGAATTATATGTACTTACGCTTAGCCTACATTTAAAAATATGGATATTTTTGTATTTGATTATCCCAATTAATATATTTGATTATTTAATTATCTACTATAGCTTGTAAAGAATTCAAATGATACATTTGTTAGTTGGAGCCTACTTTAATTTACTTTTTTACGAAAAGAAATATGAAAGCAACATTCTGTGTGTTTGTTTATGTTAATGTTACTCTCTAAAACTTTATCTAACGAGGTTTTCACTTTCATATTCTATAATTTTTACTGTATCATTTAGTATTTGTTTTAATTCATTAGGTTCATATATATACATAAATAGTAAATATAAACAGTTAAGGTAATGATATAATGCAGCCCTATATCTATACATATAAATAAAATTGGAGTGTCTGTTTGTAACATTGAAACAACCGTCTTTTACTACATGCATATGAATATAAGTACGGTACATACACCAAAAAAATTTTTTTGACCATTTATGTCTGTCTGTCTGTCGGTCGGTCTGTTTGTTCCGGCTAATCTCTGAAATGGCTGGACCGATTTTGACGGGACTTTTTTTGGCAGGTAGCTGATGTAATAAGGAGTAAATTAGGCTACTTTTATTTTAGAAAAATAAAATACAATTCCACGGGGACGAAGTCCAAGCAACAGCTAGTTAATAATAAACAAAGACAATCTACACAGTGCCATCTAGTTCCAAAATAAGCAGATGTGTTATGGGTACCTACTTGACAAGTAATATGGATAAAAATTATATTTCTATTTTAAATCTTGATAAAAGAATATACAAAACTGCTAGTAAATCTCTAGCCATAGCCTATATTTGTATGTTCTGTGTGTTTCTATCCTAACACAGTAAATTGGAGCACAATGGTGATCACTATAGATAATTATAGCATTTTTATATTCATAATCTATATTTAGATGCGTTTTTTTGTGAGTACATTAATATATATACACCAAATAAAACACAATACAAACATTCATACTCATGAATACAAATGTTGGCATCATTATGAGTAATCGAACGCGCAAGCATTAGAAGTAGGGCCACCAGCTAGACAGCTTGACCGGTGCTACATGTTAGTAATAACTCGTACGAATTCACGAGTTTAGCTATTTTTATTACAATAAAAACCAATTTCTTTGCTTTGATCTTCAAATTAAAGCTAAAAATTCACAGTCTTAAGTACATCGTATTTAAATAGATTTTTGTTATACATGTTGCTGGCAATATGTATATTCCAGGAATTCTATAGTCTAGTGCCCTCTGCCTGTGGTCGTGAGTTCGATTTCCCGCATATTTTAAGGATTTGTTTATGAGTGTCATTTTTTGGATTGATCTGGATGTTTTCTATGTATAATTTATATGTTTTTACTAACAGAATATATTTAATAATAATAATAATAATCATAATCTCAAGACAATTCACACAGCGCCATCTAGACCCAAATTAAGCTAGCTAAAGCTTGTGTTATGGATACTAGATAACTGATACGTATACATAGATATTTTTTTGTAAATACATACATATTATACATAAAGAACACCCAGACCGATACAAACAATTATACTCATGAATACAAATGTTTGTGCTGTGCGAGGAATCGAACCCGCGACCATCGGTCGTAAAGCGGTGTGCGAGACCGCTAGACCAACAGGGTCGTCAAATTCGTCGTCTTTATTTTTCTTTATTTATATCAGTTGTTTGCAATTCAATTAAGCTATTCCTAATTTATTTGGAGGTGACACTTGTGTGTTATCACATACACAAGTGTCATTTGTGTCCTGGTTTATTATTTTTATTATTATAATGCATAGAACTTTGTCTAACCTAATATGATATACATACAATAGAAATTTTATATATTTTCTAGACAATGTATAAAATATCTGAATTATATATAATACTGGTAACATATATAACGTAAGGTAAACATATACTTACTTATATAAATATAATGAGGGTCGTTAGATTTCGTGTAAGTATACAAGTATCTACGACATCAAAGGGAATACGAAATCATAGCTAATAACATTATCCTCAATTTATTATATTAAGTAGGTAGCTTATATACGGATATACATCATATTTCTAATTGTAATGTTGCTAGTATTGAGAAAATAGCTCTAGTTACTAGTCTATACTAGAGATGTGCTAACTCGTAATAATCATAACTCGAGTTGAAATTCAGGTAACTCGAGTTAACTCGAATTTCTGGAAGTAACAGTTTTTTTTCATTTTAGAGCTATTCTAATATGGTTAGTTGCAGCTGGCCTTGAATTGTGTTAACTCGAGTTACCTGAATTTCTGGACGAAACGGTTTTTTTTTTCATTTCCGAATTATTCTAATATTGTTGGTTGCAGCTGGCCTTGACAGCTCCTTAGAACCATAGGGGACGCGTGGAATTGGCAATCCAAACACGCGAAAGGACTTTTGGAGCGCATTCATGGCTGCAGCTCAACTCGTCCTATTTGAGTGTTTTTTTTTTTATTATTCGATAACGAGCTGGTATATCCTACAAATCTAAAATTAATCCGATAATTTTTAAAGTTATACACATTCTATTCGAAAATAGTATGATATGATATGATCGGAGAACTTCATGTCATTGTCGATTTTAATCGGTCGATGCAATGGCGGGTGTACATACTAAGACACGAAGCTAACGACCGAATAACGCTCTCGCTCTTCACTTGATTTGTTTATTTACCAGTACAATTCTCTCAACTCGAGTTATCTCGAGTTAGTACCTCGAGTTGACACATCTCTACTGTGTACAGAATAAAAGATGTAGTCGCGATGACAAATTCAATTTTATCACCTGGCACATATATTTCTATGTTCCTGTGATCTGAGTCAAAGTGGTTACATCCCATGGGATTTGACATTCCATGATATTCTCACAACTGAACATTAGAGTTGGTTTTTTATAGGAGTGAGCATTAAATATTCAATGAATAGAAAAATATAAATAAATACTCGTTGAAAAATACATTATATTTTGAAACGTTTACTTCTTAAGTAATCGTAATAATATAAAGCTGATATTTTTTTATTGAATGTATGTCAATTAGTGCAAGTGGAAACACATTAAATAAGTAATTGTTATAATTCATAAGTAAGTTATTATATGCATTTGTTCAGAGAAGTATGAAAGTAGGGTAACTGAAAAATGACGAAAATTTTTAGATAATCATTTATGCATTTGTAGAGAGATGTTCTCTCTGGTGTATACGACATCGTTGTATTTATTATCTGTAGCGAACATATTCCAGTGTAAAATTGTTGGCAACAAGTTATACAATCCAGTCCCTGGTCTATTGCTATGACGTTGCAAAATTAGCAATGCACTCGTCCTGCGTCCCAAACTCGGGGATTGAATTTCATGTGTTTGTTGGATGGAAATGTATTTCTAATTGTTCGTTTCCAACTTCTACGTACCGTCACACTCGGATAGTTCAACATATTGAACTAGTGACCCGATCTTGGTTTGCACGAAATATTTTCCTAAAATAAAATATGATAACCGATGTATAATTAGAGACTAAAATATAGGCATATTTAAGTCTCTAATTATACATCGGTGGTCATCAATGTAGTGTACATTCAGACAACAAACAAACGGTAATTCTAAAAAATGTTGTTTCAGGAAAAATAACATAGGCACTAGTGGTTTGTTAGTACTCTGACTTACATAAAAGAGGTCATGAGGCCAAAACTGGTCGACAGACTGACTCTGCGGTTAAGGAAACACTGATATCAAATCATATATTCCGAGAGACTGATACAGAATGGCCTCCTGGCGTGTTGTAGCAAATATTCCAGAGAAATGTAGGTAACACGTGTAAGAGGTTGACAATTTCATCCTTTTTTGAACTGGGTTGAATGAAGAAATCTTTTGGTATTTTTATTTTCAAACTACATTACGTTACTTGCCTGCTATTACATGTTGCCAGATACCTCATCTTAACTTAACAATAATATTTTATGCTATTCAAGGTAGTCCTACCTTGAATTAGTAGATAAAATTACGAGTAATCTCTAATATAGCATAGGATAATGAGCCTTAAGTCAGGCGTTCCTGTTATCTATAGTATGTAAAGGATTACGTTCATCACTACTTCGGTGGATAATACCTCTGACTACCTCATTTTGAAGCTATCCCGAAGTAGTCAGAGACTTGGTCGAGACGGTGTCTAATTATTAATTTTAATGTTTGTAGTTGTATTATGTATCATGTACAGACATCTGACCATAAGTTATTTTGTAATATGCGGGATATTGCATGTTGAAATTGAAAACGTAATAATAGAATCCTCGAGAACGTATGGAATCATTTTAAATTTGAATTTTTGCCGACGATTTATGGCGGCATCCATACACTTTATCATGGTACGGGTATTAATTACAAGTACCATGTGACTAATACTGGATAATAATTGCGCAATTTGCGAGAAAAAGAATAAAATATCATGCACAAAAATACTTCTATAATTACAAATCTAGAGTGTGTGTGTTTTTTATAACTTTTTCACGATAAAAGTCTCAATGGATCTTAATTAAATATGAAGTGAAGTTAGGCAATGTAGCTTCTAAAAAATAGGCTGAGTTGCGTATACTATAACAATATATATATATATATTGTTATTACAGCAATGT
Organism: Achroia grisella; assembly: GCF_030625045.1. Classification (NCBI taxonomy): domain Eukaryota; kingdom Metazoa; phylum Arthropoda; class Insecta; order Lepidoptera; family Pyralidae; genus Achroia; species Achroia grisella. Next base: position 1,037,913 of record NW_026712977.1, on the reverse strand, counting down.
TAAAGTTAGCAGTAATTATATCATCAGATAATATATAAGAGAGACACGTATATTATATATACAATATACCCTCATCTGTTATTTGATAATAATAAAATTTATATGTCATATAATATGTAGATTTATAATTTGCACGTGGGTTGGCTGTCTAAATTTTGGGTCTAACGTGTTAAATCATAGAATAGAGAAGTAAGAATTGTGTATAATGAAATACGATTCTGATTTTTAAGCACTTTCTTATGATGCTATTATTATTTTTTACGCACTTCTGTTTTGTTATTTATCCTTGTATAATTCTACATTTTAGCTGACTTCGCAAATGTAGACAACATTTGCGAAGTGCTGTTTTATATTATTTGCTGTTTTATAGCCATTTTACATTAAAATCGCAACCATTTTTTACAAAAAAAATAAGGGTTGATGTGTTGAAAGGTGAAAATTTATAATTTTTAGTGGTGATATATATATTTAAGAACAAATTAAAAAAATAATAAAAATATCTTAGGGGTGGAGAACCCTTATCACTTAGGGGGTATGAAAAATAGATAGTAGTCGATTCTCAGACCATTATATGCATATAAAATTCCATAAAACTCGGCAAGTCGTTTCTAAGGAGTATGGTAACTAACATTGTGCACGAGAATTTTATATATAAGATATAACAAATCAACGTTGTTATTATCATATTACGGATGTGGGTAAGTCATGCCGCGTACCCAATCCTACAATAATTACATTATTACATTACTACATTCATGAATAGGTGAGGCGAGCAGATGGTAATAAATAATGTTTATTCATTTGTTTCAAACATACCACAATAGTTTCATTTCGCTTATTGGTTAATGGCCGCAATATTGTCGAATTATTGAATGCATCAGATGACGGTATAATGAATCAAACGTGGCGGCTCGCTGAAAATCTGCTCCAATTGTCTGTCACGAACTTTACCCGTAAATTCGTGATTCGCAAAATTATTAATTGCAGTGTATCGTATTTAATAATTTATTTCGTTGTTCATTTCAGAATATTGGGTTTAACATATTGACAGCACGGAAATTACAGATATTTATAATATGGTATATTTTTATAATGTGGTTAATACAAAGTTTTTTTTATGTTATCGAAATGGCAAACAAGCTGAGGAGCCACATGATAATCATCATCGTCTTTATAGTCTGCATGTCTATCTATTGTTGGAATATAGCCCTTCCCCAATATCTTCAAACCATACAGGTTAGAAGATATTGGTAGAAGTTTGCCTTAGGCATCCGTCCAGTCTCGGTCAAATCAAACCAAATCTTGATGGCTTCGGCCCATCTTGCACCGATGGGCCGACACTCAAACGATCCAGACGCAGTTTCCACTCTATTTTCTCCATATCTACTATCGTTAACTTGACTGGCAGGTGCAGTCCAAAGCCACTTCGACTGGCCATTTTGCCCCCCCGTCGAATGTTTTCGTTTCGCATCATATCCGTTAGAGAAATTCCGAGATTAACTCTCTCATTCGTCTGCTTTAATGTGTACACCAGGCCTACAGTCAGCGTCCATGTCTCATGTTAGTCAGAACTGACACACTTGATGTGTGATACATATACACTTCCACAGTAATCACGTCATCATAACCGTAGTGCCTTATAGTTCATGAAGTTAGAATAGGGCAAACAGTGGTACTACTTCGAACTAAGTTCGCACATACAGACTTATATATAAATCAAATCTACTACACAGGTGTGTTACATCAGTTAGTGCGTTTTATCAGCAATCCAATTCGGGAGTACTATAAAGTAAGTATTCGAAAAATATAAAGACATTTTTTCTCACCCTACTTTCGAAATATCTTATAAAGCAATTTACTTAGTGACTGAAATAGGCAAAACCTGAATTTACGCAGACGATTCGTATTATATTAAATATAGCAACTTGTCAAATTCAGCATAATTAACTAATAATTTCAGCGTAAGAGCTCAATGGGACTTCTAGATAGCGTGTCGTTAAAGACATCTCGATGGCGCCTCACTTCAAATTCTCAAATGATCTCGTATAAAAGTTTGTTGTTCCCAATCAGGCGCAGGTAAGTACTTAAGCAACATGAACCGGCAAAGATACGATCAACAGGAAACTTCGTCCGATGGCTGTTTCCATTTAGTCTCGCAGCGTAATGAGATGGAATCGTATAAATTATATAATTAATTCCTGCTCCAGGAACGTTCGTAGTTGATAAACAAACAAACAGTTTGACAGTGCAACGAGAAACTTCGAATCCTATCCCAATATATTTTTGAATTATTTATAAGATTTTGATTATATTATATATATTATTGTCTTATATACATTATTATATTATGTATATTATGATATATATTATTACCAAACTAAAATAAAATATATGTAAATATAGTATTAATATATATTAGTATTAATAATAGTGTGTAAAATTACAGGATAGGAGGTATGATACCACAGTTCTCTGGAATCATCAATGAAAGCGTCAGTGGTATCACAAATAAAGTGATGGTGATGATGATGATGATGCTTTTGAGAAAGTGATGGTAGTCACATGATAAAGTGATGTCCGTAGTGCTGTTCATATATGTATATAAGCGTCGGTTACCGGTTATCATCTAGTATGTCGGTCGAATAAAAGACTAAATTAGTATATTCGAGCTTTCGTAGCACATTCGACACAATGTAACGTAACGTTTCGTAGCATGCCTTGACTGTCGTAGCATGCTGAACCAACGTGGTACGCCATAACCTTAGCAATAGGCGCCAACCTTCATAGCATGTCAATATCAACGGAGCATGCCCAAACTTTTTGTAGCATGCCCAAATCAACATAACATGTCTGTTACTGGAGCGGGAACACAACTACTATTTTAATAAAATCCAAATATTAGCAAAAATGTGTATTCTTCCCAAAAGGGCTCACAGCAAGATGTAACAAAACAATATATATAGTCAAAAGTGACATATAAAAAATAGATATAAAAAATATAAAGTTTGTAAAAAGAATGGTAGACAAGCTGCCAGTAACAATGTCTTTATTAATTTCGAAACCGATATTTTACATCTATGCGAAATTACAAGTACTACATCTGTGCAAAATGAGTTTAAAGTAGGTATCCACAAACGTAATACAGGCTGGCTGGCAAATTGTAACTCGGTTTTGAATCACTGTAACTGAAACTTTCTCTATAAAACGGTAGGTAAGTTGGGCGCTTAATTTTATTATTAAAGTGATAACAGAGTTGAAATAATAATTTGATGTGAACAGAGCACGAATTGCAATATATTTAAGCAACTGGCAAAGTTCAGCCCTAACGCGGAATTGGGAGTAGTGAGGCGTGAAGTTATGAGGTTTCTAACAACTTTTTAAGGTATGTCCCGACTTTTATTATCCACAAAATGATTACTGGAATAAAATAAAATGGATCCCCATGAGTTCCGTTTACAAATGGATATGTTAGTGGCAAATTTCTAAGTGAATGAATGAAATTCTTGTGTGAGTGAAATTTTAAAGTACCTTGCGAACATTTATATTCCGAATGGGTTCGCCAATAAAATTCAAGATTAAGTATTTGAAGATATCGTTGAGTATTTATTGAGAAATAACGTGGAATGCATTCACTTACACTAATATATATGATAAGTAAACTTCAATCATTAAATATTTATAGTATCCAGTTAGAACGAATTTTTTAATTAATTTTTTTATATTTAAGAGGGAGAAATGGGGGTGAATGTTTACACAGAACTTTGATATTTTGGGAGTTGTCAGTATAAAACTTAATAGTCTCGTTGAATTTTAGTGTAGTTAACACCTAGTTTTATTCGATATTCACTCTATTTCAGCGTGTAAAATAGTGATTAAAAATTCGTTATACCATTTTAGTTGGGAAAAGTATGTATAATATGGGAATATGTGCCTGTCTGTCTGTATTGAATTTCCATGAGTAAACTGAAACAGGTGACACAATCTTAACGACTTAAAGATAGATTTATAACTCGGACGGAAATAGACTATGTGTTATATGAAATAAATTCAGGAAGATTGTGAATAAGGATGAAAATCTATACAAAAAGTTTGGCTACACCATTTACGTATACATATTTTCTTTTTTAATTGAAATGGCAAACAATCTGACGGCCCACCTGATGGTAAGTGGTGACCGACACCTATATGCACCGATAACATTAGGGCATCACATTATCAAGTGACATCCGTGATGCAACTCATGCGTTGCCATTCCAAAGAACTAATCTTCTGTTCTAAACTTGTAATTCCAGCGAGTAAAAGGTAGTTCTCATACATATGTAATTGAAAAGTGTAATCCGTAGTTCCTTGTTCATTGCAAAAGTTTACGAGCGTAAGTTGGCAGGATATGTGATCTCATGAGACGACCCCCCATCGTGGAGTCATGTGGAGTATCAGTCGGTTCCATATCCAGATGGGGTGATAAATCACTATAATCTCTTGAGACGGCTGAGTCCCATCTGTACTAACTAATGTTTACTATAATATCTGTATATATAGTTACAGATAAAAAATAACCTATGGGTGTCATAGTGCATCGAGAGTTTATTTCGGAAATTGTAGCAAGCAAATGCATCTAGATTTAAATAAATCGAGTAGTGTCATATCTATTATACATGCAGAATGACACCACACTTGTTATATTTTTTTACGATAGGATATATACAGTGTAGACATCGCTGTTATCGTTAATTCTTTTATTTGTCGGGTTTATCATTGTCAGGAAAATATTCCTAAAAAAGAAAATAAAATAAGAAAGTTACTCGGAACATTAGAAAAGATAATATAGTCGTTAAGTTTTCTTTAACGTTTTCCAATTATACAATGCACAAAGTCAATATTTATAGTTATGAGATGGTATATCATCATCGAATGATACACTTGATAGTATTACCTGATATCGATCGATATATAAGTACGATATATTTCCAGTTCCGAACGATATTTTCCGAAAAAATATCGTTCGTGTTAAACAGCTGAAAGTCTCAAATAGCATGACAGAATAAACACAAACGATATTTTTTCGGACTACTCGAATGTTGTTCTCCGCAGCTGGCCTTTACAGCTTCACCGGACCGGACCGGATATAAACACAACAGTATAAAATACAGATTTCGACTTAGTTTAGGTACCAGAGAACAGTGTAAATATTGAATGTGAAATAAAAAATGAGTATTATTATTATTATTAGAAAAAAATATTGACGTTCAAAAAATGGAAAATATCATCACAATAAAAAAGGTCAAGATCGCTGGAAGGCATTGGATGCGAGCAGCGCAGGACCGATCGTCGTGGAGATCTTTGGGGGAGGCCTTTGTTCAGCAGTGGACGTCTTCCGGGCTGAGATGATGATGAAACAATTTTATAATTTATACTATTCCAACACCACAATAACATAACCTTAAGAGATATACCTTATATCTCTTAAGGTTATGTTATTATGGTGTTGGAATAGCTAAAACAACATATCTAACCTTACGTAGCCGGCATTATATTGCACGATAATAGTCGGCACCACGCCAAATTCGAACCGAGTATGAGCATGGGTATGTACGATAAGTAACATCTGTGCTTTACTATTATATAAAACGGAAGTTTGCTTGTTTATTTGAACATTCTAATCTCGGAAACTATTTGCAAATTTTTTTGCATTTTATAGTTGAAAATTTGAGCAAGCGCTATGAGCTATAAAATATATTAACGGACTTTTAAACATAACGCCACACCTTTTGGATCCGAGAAAAAACAGTCCTAATGAAGGCTAACTTTACTTACTTACTTACTACACTGAAGAGAAGTAAAGTCACTAGCGAGTAATACCTGCAGGTAAGACATGCATGCGTGTAAGACAGTCGGTGGAAAAAATCATCGCCGTTTAATTTTAATTACATGACAGGTGATTCCGCAACACGTAATATGTCATTTATATTACATCAATATTACGATATAACATACACGATACAGATTTCTAATACATATTCTTTTATCAATATAAATCAAAGTTTTACGTTTATACGAATAACCATTTCCAACCTAGTTATGATTCATTTCGGTTTGTGTGTAATAAAAGCGAAATGTGTGTAAAAAATTACAGTGATATATTACTGTAATTTTTTTTACAGGTAATCTGGAAATATTCTCCTATTTGTCCCAAAAACTCAGCATGGTCCAAATATCAGTGGGGAGTACTGAGTGAATGGGGCAAAAGCACCTCTCTATATTTAAAGTCATAAATTTATAGACGATTAAGCTTCATATTACGTGATCCGGATAGTTTGTTCGACCAGTAGCCTCAGGGTTGCTTCATGATATATGTGTTACCGTCATAAAAAATATTTAAACGGATATAGATTAAAATAATAGCGTTGTACGTCGGTTAACTAGTATAAAAATACTTGCTACATTTTTTGTTCGAAGTTTCAATTAACTTATCCAAAGACTCAGAAATATGGAAACATTTTGTAACATCTTCGAAAATATTTAGTATTTAAAGACTTTTATTTTGAAGTATTTCCTTGTACTATATTTATTTTAATACTACCTATTAAAATATTTGAAATATTAATACACAGAAAAAATGTACTAGCATGTATTTAAATAATAGAAGACTGTTATTTATTTTTATTAATAAATAAGTCATCAGGTTGAGTCGCCGTTTTTAAAATACATACATAATAATTTATGTGTGTAAATGTTGAGAAACACATTTGATATTAGTATTTTATTTCTTTGTATTCTTTAATCAAATACTATAAAATGAAATATTTGTCACTTTACTGTCTCTACCATTACCATTAAAACATTTATTACTTTATAATAGTTTTACTACATACTTTTAAAATATAGCCAAATATTAATATTTGTGCACTGGTGAAACACGCTTAAAACTTATATAAAAATGTCTGCTGATTCACAAAAAACATGTCGCAATAACACAATGTTTTATGACACAATTTAGGATGGTAACGCGTTGTTGCTGTAGATGGACGAGTTCATCTGTCCGCACCACATTTTGTTTACGGCGTGGTGATTAAATCTACTAGGAGCTCATAAAAATCTTGGACGATCACTATAAAGCCTCTTTAACTGGCCCCTAAAAGCCTTTTTAACGCCCACTCGTGCTCTCGAGACGCTGTTATGTCCGATCCACTATTCAAAGACAAGTATATTTATTTAACCGACTTTAAAAATAAAGGCAGTAGTAGGTTATATAGTATTTTTATGCGAAGTATATAACAAGATATCTTTGCAAATTGTAACCGTTTATCGCAAGTTTTATATCACTATTTAAATGTGCTATTGTAATTAATTACTATCATAATGCTTCGAAACTAAAATAAATTAATGTACTCAGTAACTTATGCATAAAAAATATTTAACCCATCTATACCAAGAATTTTTTTAATATGAGTATAATTTTTTTTAATATTCATTTAAAAAAAAAAAATATTTTTAATGTTTTTGAATAGTCCTTTCTTATTAAATTTGATCTCTATAAGTGAAGGCAGATTAAGATTGGAAGAAACGTAATGAAAATTTAGTGTTGTTCTTTTGAAAGAAATGTAAAACTTTAGAAGTTACAAAGAAAACCAAAGGTAGTATTAATTTATGATTTTGTTACGAATACAGATGATTCAATTAATTTTCCCAAACGGTATTTAAATTACCAAAAGCTGACTTGGCAAATATTAGGTTCACATATTACGTACTACTTTTTTAGATTTAGTAATTAGTCTCCCCGTGGACGAGAGTTTCGTTTCTGTATTTGCACTGGCTGTTTAATTTCGTCGCCGTTGCTGCGAGAATTTCTCGCAAATACACGTATTTTCTCACTTCAGTTTGATTTAATGGAATACGATTTTACTCGCTCGTTTCTCTATTAGGTATGAAATATAATATCCTGAAGCATGTGTTAATTAATATTTTAATGTTCACTACACTTACAATAAGAGCATATTTTGTTATATTGAATTAATTTAAAATTTCATATGTTGTTTACTTTATCTCTATTTTCATTTTATAATATACTAGCTACCGCCCCGGCTTCTCACAGGTGTACCTGTTTATATACATGAACCTTCCTCTTGAATCAATCTATCTATTAAAAAAACTGCTTCAGAATACGTTGCATAGTTTTAAATATATAAGCATACATAGGGACAGGTAGTGACAGCGACTTTGTTTTATACTATGTAATAATAATGATTTTTCAGAGATATTGGCAGTTTTTTTAAATAGTTTAAATAGATTAAAATAAAAATAAATAAAATCCTTTATCTGTATGTGTCGCATGGTTATTTAAATATTGAATTCTATTCAGTATATGTTTGTTTCGAGCTAGATTTAAATACCAAGTGTAACTTTTACGAACTATAATGCTGTTGGCCGCAGCTGCCCTTTACCGCTTCGTCGAACGACATGTTAAACCAAAGTCTAACTTTAGTAATGATTGTATGCAAACATTTATCCTCTATTTATAACTGCTGCATACATTCGCATGCTACTATTTGCATTCGGTTAGATGTATTCTCTGTTAGTTTCATACATATTTCGTTCAAATTGTCACTTGGTTTTTTGTTATGAAACAAAATCTACTTGTCTGAGTATCTTAAAATATATTCGCTACATTTCTTCAAAGTGAATACAGTGAAGAAATTCTATAAGGCGAATTTCAATTTTCACCCACAAAGGCGGATTATTGTGGAGATAGAAAAACAAAGAACTATTCTGATGTCACGTCCCATTGCGGAGTTATAGCGAATGGAACAAATAAACAACTGGCACTCGTCGTATAAGCTGCAAAAAATACATCTGCGAAATAACATCACCAGAAAGGTATTTCGAAGAAGTGCAAATTTATACGGAGACAGTCTGATCTTGGATTCCTCTTGAAATAATATGGGCCAAGTATACATACAACGTGGTACAGAATAACAATTACTATTTTTTTAGTTCGTCTACCGACTGGAATTCATAGGGAATGTACCAAGCCGGTATTAGAATAGACCGCGTGGAAGATGTCTTTACATGGAACATTATTAACAATCCCCCTACACAAGAGGTCATTACATCTCTTCATGAATCTGTCAATATTTTTCCTTGCATATCGTTTATCAGTATAGAACGTACGTGATATAGTATATTTGGGTTGCTAAGTATCCCGATTTAGATCATCATAAATTTTATTCATATTCCTGCCATATTTATTGCAGACCAAGCTCACACCGCAATACGGACGTTTTACCATTTACCAAGCTAAAAGCCTGGGTGAGTATTTCAGTCTCACCTATTTCAGCCACCATCATTTGTAAGTTAAAGAATTTATAACAACAACTAATGTACTAGATGACAGGCTGTCATGTCTGTCATCTGGTCCTACGGAAGTTATAGTCCTACAGAATAAAAAAATGAGCGGTATCGCGTATATTACATGATAACGTGATAGTGCTGTTCCGTATATAAGTGACGGTTAGCACTTACCATCAGATGGGTTTGTTTTTTTATGACATTAAAGCAGCAATATTGGGTAGAAAGTCGCTATGTTATTTTAAGGGGTTTACTGCTGGACTCCTATTGCCTCCAAACATCATCAATATATTTTCTTTGCTGCTAAGGTATCACAGGATGACTGGCGCATTCTACCGGCGATAGGTATGTAGCAGATGAATCAGGAATGAACGGGTATAAAATAGTAAGTACTTCTAAAACGGACACACACGGCAAAGTATTTTAAGACAATATAGTTTAATTCTCAATAAAAAATATTGACATCTCAAGGATCTATTTTTAAATAAATATGATTATAAAATCTACAGGTATCTACATTATTATCTAGATTTAAAAATTACATATACATAATATATATGTAATTTTTATATATTTATATTATAATAAAAACATTCAGAATTATTAGAAAAATAAATATATAAAAATGAGCAAACAGTTTGCAAGTTACAGGGGATCCATCCACGCGGAGACTCTGAATCGGGAGCACCAACCGCAAGTATAGAAGAACTTCAATTAAACACTAATACATAATTACACACTAATATTAAAAATGGCTTCCTATAATCCAGATTTTTGTATAGTTTTGTCTAATATATTTAGAAAAAATATAATGAGAGTTGGTCAATGTAAATAGGGCAGTAGTTAACGTGCCGCGTGTGTACTTCTGTTGGCATACGTTTAATCGCGCGTGCAGACAAATTTACGAGTTGGTAATGAGAGGGCCCGAAAACATTTTCTTTTGTTCCGTTTTTCTCTGATTTTTGGGTTATGGCGTGTGGCATAGGTGGCAGCGGATGTTTTACTTTTTTATAATTGAAGCGATTTAAGAATTTTTTTGGAGTTTACAAACATAGAGGTATTGCTACAGATGTAGTATTGTAGTTGCGTGGATACCTAGGGCTCTTGTCTGTTTCGGTTGAAGGGTGAGATATGGTAGTCAAATAATTTGTATAGAGACATGACGGTCTTGGTTCTGCAAAAATACAAGGCATAAGTGATGGCCATAGTACTGTTTATATTATATGCAACTGTTGCCACTTACCATCGGATAAATTGTCTACATTTTTGCTGTATGATTTACATAAAAATTCTTTACATACAATTAGGAAAAGAATAAATTTATTTGGAGTTTACGAAATATAAACACAAATGTATTATCAATATATTTTATTTCCACGGGGACAATACTAATTTACACTCTATTTGCACAACAAATATTTTTCCCTTTAAATGGCGGCTTATTTAGCTGGTTTTGGTTCACTATTCTTACAAACTCTGAAATCCTTGGATATCAAGACCGCTACTGTCTAAAAATGCAATTTTTTAGTTTTTCTCTTATGTCAGTTCATTTTTTCTTCCACTATAGGTCTGTATGTTGCTTTCTGTATATTGAATATTTCGATACATTTTGTTTTTCATTTACTTTACACGTATGCTCTTTCACGCGCGAATAATCTTTCACGTAGGAAAGAATGTGCATGTAAATGTAGTAAATGAACGAGAAAGGCCATATCCACCGCCAGCTCACACATTCCCGCTTTCTTTAACCGTGCGTGTTTTAGCGTCTTTTTTTTAAATAATTAATTATACAAACATATGAGTATGGAGAAAAACGTAATTATTGAGTTATTGATAATTTATAAATCTCATATGTAAATCTGGATGAATATAATTTGAGAAATTAAATATGATATTTTAACAGTAAGTGTAATGAGATGAATCATCGGGCCAATAGGCGTCACAACTGCGCGTGCTGATCTTCCTGCGCAAAATTACGCGCGCTCCTGATCGCTCGTGAATGAATGTTTCATGTAAAGGTAGATATTGTATTTGCACCGCCGACAATTATTCTCTGCACTAGCTATGCTTAAATGGTATAAAATACTGCGTCGTCTTCAACCCGCCAAAAAAATTCTATTTTCAAAATCTACTGTCTCTTTCTGTAAAGTGTGCATTCGGTTAAATAAATAAAATACGGGGTAGGCATCGTCTTCTTACAACTTATCCAACACACACTCATCGTCCTTTATGTTTGTTTTGTATTCGCTTTGGCGTATCTCCAAATTACGTTTCAAAAGAGTTCCTTCCGAATATTACGCAGGGACGCGCAATCCATGCCCCGCCATTCGTTATTTATTTAGTTTCATTAGATATAGACCCATTACATTTAGGATACCGTAGCGAAGTAAACGAATCTTTATTTGTATAAATTTATACGTTGAGATAAATAACCTTATATCTTTTATTCTGGATGGGGTAATCAGAATCATTGTTAACTATCGAAGTTACGCAAACGTAACGCTTGACACGCTCAAATTTCAGATGAGCCTACCGCCTTTTCTCTGATTATTTTTGACAGAAATATAAATTGATTTGAATTTGGCAAAAAGTTTTTTTTTATGTTGAGCAGATTTGAACTATCTTTCAAGTGTAAGCTAGGACGGTGAACCACACGACGCTTTTGAGATATTTAATATTGTCGTAATTTAGTACTTCGAATTAGACACCAATTTGGAAGTTTGAATCTGGTCGACGAGCTTTAAGACTACCTGAACATAAAAAAGGTAGAGGTCGTACCACAACTACCCGGGGAACTGAACCAGCAAGAAACATGTTATCACAACGTAAAAGTTGCCCGACCCGACAACCCAGGGTGAGATAATTAAAATAGACTAGAGATTGTGTTGGCGACTCAAAATTAGAAGAGCCGACTCCACATAAGTGGAATAGTCCAAATAAGAAGAAGGTTATATTTGACCTACGACCTACTATTTGGTTATATTTCGTTGTATTTCACCCGATTTATAGCAAACCTATATAACGATATCCATTTTCTGCACATAAATGAACAGGAATTTTACACCTACATGCCTTTCAAACACCGGCCTACGCAGAACATTTTCGTAGAATGCACATATTTAGGTATAACATGGATATAGGTATATTTATGTGTATATTATATAGTATTATAAATAATTTATACACAGGTAAAGAATAGAGAAGAACAAAGATCTGCAGAGATATATATTTACTGTTTTTTCAAAAATAAGAAGTTAAGAAAAGTTATATACATGAATACAAATGTTTGTACCCGCGTCCATGTGAAAAAAAATGGGTGACAAATAAATAGTCCACTGAGGTCGTTGGTTTGGTTGAGATAAAGAAGTAAAAATAATGAATAAGAGGTGTCATATCTTATTTCTCTAGAATGGCAACATAAGAGTGGTATCACAGTGGTGTTACATCATAACGGGATGTCTGGAGTGCTGTTCTGGTTTCTGGTGTATTAGTACGATTACAGTCAGGTGATTGATACTAGTCAGGTCAGGATTATGTACATCTATACTATAAAATGGAAGTCTGAGATATAAGAGTCCAGAGCGTCGATAAATTAGAATAGTTTACTTACTGCAAATTGAGAGAATGAATATTTTAACGGCCACAACCGTATCTCTATATTCTGCACTCTGGCAACGACGATCTTCTACAGATTTATTCATGCACCTTACTTTGTAGCATTCAATCTAGAAGCCGAGAAACGCTAGTGGTTAGCTGTATATTCCTTAGCACAACGGAATTTGACTTGAGGTGTAGGGAATTGGTAATGACGGTGAAATCATCATGGTACTATATAATCCGTCTGGTACCCAGCAACTGTGTACTATGTATATTATTGTATATACATGGGGATACACCATGCCATTTTCATTAATTAAACTAAATTTTAATAAATACTATCTGTGACCGCGGTTTCATCCGATTTAATATTCAATAAAAAATATAGCCCCTGTTTCATTTTGATGAACTTTATTACTGTAAAGTCTCATCACAATCCGTTCAGTAGTTTATGCGTGAAAGAGTAACAAACATCCATACTTACGAACTTTCGCATTTATAAATATTTTATAATAATAGCGAACCGATTTTGCTTGATAAATACAGGACAGAAACGAAAATACAACTCACTCCTTTAATTCTGAGCTATGTTAGAATTTATAATACATTCATACTGATATAAAAATGATCTTTATAAAATGGCTTTCATCTAATATATTTGACAGAATAATCCCTTTTAAGGAATTGCATTAATTCTATTCTATGTTGAATATAAAGAACCGTATAAATCGGGCGACACAATCTCTGTCCCGAGTGTGAGCGACCATTTTTATGGCACTCATATCTGAAAGGATTTGTCAGAAATAAAAATGCCAAATTGTATACAGCAAAATGTGTTTATTTATTATCAAGTTGTGTATTAAATATAAGCAGGTCTGAAATTATGTTGCTCGGCGCGTTGCTAGAAGTTCAAGAGGGATAGAGATGAACTATTGTAGAGAATAGGGTCTTTAAGACCTCCTCTCAGAAAGGGGGTGAAGCAATGCGCCGAACAACCATTTGAGCGCTAGCCATGAAATATGTCTTGTCGAATATTGTGCTTGTATTCTACTTTAGTTAAAAGCGTCCATTACCACAGTCTCGTATTATCTGTCAATTTATAAAATCAATTACGCAATATTTGTGAATTACTACCTATTAAAGTGTTCTGGCGTAGAATTGGAAAGTTAATAATACTAAATCAGTAGAAATTTCAGATATATCAGTTTTTTCGGGACCATGGTAATGAACGTTATGAAGTTGTATTTTATTGATGTTTTGTATTAATAATAACGTCGTTTTATTTACACGGAAACTTAAGGGTCTAATGTAAAAAAGAAGTCAGTATCATCCCTTAAGTGTTTCAATAAAAAATATCTTCGTAGAAACATATCTCTTTTCCATTTAAGATAATCTACCAAATTTCCGCTGGCCTTAAAAGCATTTAGCAATATTGGAAGAGACGTGACACTGTGAAAATTACATTAGCAGATACGAAACACATAAAATCTTCATTTTTAACACTGTTTTTGTGTTGTTGGGCCTTCACAAATTATGATATTTGACATTAATTGAAAAGAAAGTGACATCATAAAGCATAACAGCTCGTCGTTAACTAAATAATAAGTTAAAATTATGTATCTCATTACAACAACTCCTAACAATTTGTTAGAAAAGGTAATTGTTAGTGAGAAAGACAGTTTATTTACTACTCGGTGATCTATTGGCATTTCTATCCTCCCTTAAGTATTCTGAGAGGAACATTTAATTCCCAATATATACCTAATCAGTTTAGCAAACAAGATTTTCTTCTCGGAGAAGACGATTTCTCTAATTTATTTTCTGTGAAAAATAAGAACATCCAATTTTCCAGTTACAGATGCTATAAATATGATTTCTATGTTCTTCTATTACGATTTCTTTATGTGATACATTGGTATTATATAAATAAATCACAAAATATTATATTTAATATAATATGTCCAGTTTATATTAAGATATTTATATTTAACAGGTCATTTATATAAATCACAGTTTCTCAATATAAATCGCTCACCCGCCCCTATTTTTAGGCAGTTTATTGATAGGTCGTAATTTATACGTGAAGCTTTTATGTACCGACTATGAACGACCAACGGAATGACCAACCAGCTGACTTACATATGGATAGAAAGTATTAATCATTGCCATTCTTTGCCAGTGACGTTGTCACTCCTAATGTCTATGATATTATGGTAGTTACTCTGTAATTATACAGCTACATTTGTAGCAGACAATGGCAACATAATATGTAAGTAAAGAATTATAATTATATTATATATATTCAAATTTATTTGTTTAGGATCTGTATCAATGTATTTTAAAAAGAAGTTCTCAAACTATGACAAACGAAAATAATGGAGAAGGTAAAAACATATGAGAACAATATCTAGAATGCTTTTCATTTTCAATCTGTCCTCACCCCCTTTGATCGTCTTTAGTTTCCTTAATTATATCGTGCCCTCTGCAATCCATCGTACATGAGGGCGTCAGCCTGTTTTGAGAAAAACTGTCTATACGATAGATTATATAAGTTGTAAAATTGTATAGTAGTAAATTAAAATGACACGACTTTAGATTTGTCGTATAGAACAATATTCGCAGATTATTTTTGTTATATGTATATTATTAATATAAGTACAAAACATCAGTAAAGTGACATTATCAAAAGGTAAAAGCTTTTACTGTTTAATCCCCGTTGCAAGAAGAATCGTTATCATCATCAGTTTAAAATATCTATTGATTTTTATTTGTTTTATTCAATTAAGAATTGTTATGTTAATGTTAATTTAGAATGTTATCTGTTAAAATAGAATGCATAGTATAGTATTTTTATGTTATAGTATAATAAGGTAAATTATAGTATTGTAATTAAAATAAAAAAGCTTACATATTAATTTATGCATGTGTACAGTATATATTTTAAGAAATTAAATATTATAAGTTGGACACAGATCTAGGCTGGCGCTCGCGTATGAAGAATCCATTGAGTACAATATAGTATATTGTTAAACATGAATCACAAAATAAGAGTCAGATTTCAGACAAACCACTTAGTCACGCTAGTTAATAAAGGTTCAAAAATTGTTCAGTCATAATTTATAAGAAATA
Organism: Achroia grisella; assembly: GCF_030625045.1. Taxonomy (NCBI): domain Eukaryota; kingdom Metazoa; phylum Arthropoda; class Insecta; order Lepidoptera; family Pyralidae; genus Achroia; species Achroia grisella. The sequence continues at coordinate 1,021,842 of NW_026712977.1, read as the reverse complement.
GTATTTTCATCAATATACATTTTATAGTTATATTTAAATATTATATATTTCACAGCTCAATCCCATGACAGGTTATCCCGTACAACGTGGAGGGATTATTGTCATTAAGACAAAATTAGAATGTTGTATGAAAACACTCACAATGTGTTCTAAAACTGTACTCGGTCCCGATATATATGATCAGAGGCTTATAAACCATTTCACAGGTGCACAGCCGATACAATTGTACACATTTTATTATCCAGATATTTACAATGACAATGTTATTTAAGAGCTCTCGACATTTCGACGCTGTTACAAACGTACTGATCATCGAGAGCTCTTAAATAATATTACTGTGGTAAAGATCTCGTTCATATATTATACAATTGTAGAGTCGAGCGAAACACAACTCATAAGTGCATCTCTCAAATAGTTTACAGATAACAAAACTATAAATGTCAGTTGGTTTCAAACAGGGATTTAATTGCAACAGTGTTGCACTATTACACCCGCAATAAATTCATAATTCGAAGATAGTGAAACTGACAGATATTCGATTATGCACCAACTATTCCACAGTTTAAGCTGTACAGATTCGATTAAAACTTATCCGATTGGTACAACTTATAAGTGCAATTGCCAAATAGTTCGGATATAATCGCATAAATAGCAGTTCCAAACTGTAATGATTATTGATAGTAATTCCTTGTATATTGAAACAAAGGTGGATGCATAAAAATTTCAACTTTGATTAAATACAATAATAAAAAAGTAAACAACCGTAAAACATCGGATCGCTGCGCTGTTTTTTTCACAGCAAACGAATTCGTCATCATAGGTCAGCTTTTAATCCCCTGTTTTGGTCCGCGCACCAGGGACGCGAGCAATGTATTGGATTTTTTCCATTGTAACTAAGGGATTAGATATTTTTTTATCAACAGTATCAAAAAATATTTGAAATATCGGGACCGATTTCTGTCTTATAACACAGTATTTATTATATTTAACAAATTAATTAGAGTATGAGCGGTGAAGAATTATAAGACTCAAGTTGTGAGTATTCTTCGCTCGCCACATACAAAATAGAAGCGAGAATTTATAGAAAGTATATAAAGAATATAAAAACGAAATAAAAGTCCTGCATTTGGCACGCATATGAGCATTTTATATTTACCTAAATGATACCAAGCTGTGCTTATGTGATAACATTCCAATGTCTCAAACGACATAGGTTGATTAACATCGATAATATCAAACGTATGTTACAAATACACAATATATAAATAATAATAAATTTGTTATTACCAAATACAATTGTAATAACAAAATAAAATAATAAAATGTTGCTAAAATAATATAACGATTACAATCGGAATAGTATTCAATTCCTTTACTCAACTTTTTTAAACTACAACAAATAATATAGTAATTTATTAAAAATCCTTACTTTATTTTCAAACGAATAACATTTTAACTTCGTTAAAATTTATTTTCTACCTACGTTCCTAAAACGAGATATTTTATTCATTTTTGTTTTTATTCCATCACAAATTTGTAAAGAAAATATCTTTGTTGTTTTATTTCATTATACGTTTTAAGACATTCCTTATAAATGTATGAACGCCACGGCTTTGCCAAAATAATCTATTTTATATTTAATTTTAAGTTTTATGTTTTAAGTTGAATGTTCTAAAATTGTTTTCATGAAAGATATGTTTTGCTATATAAATCATATAAGCGGATTCCTGGTATTACAAATATTATATTTTTGAATTTGTTAGTCATAATAATGGCAAAAATAATGGAGACATAAATACAACATTAATATACTTATATCCAAATTTAAATTTAAAATTATCTAATTACAATTAGAGAAATTATTACGATAAAATTAGCTAATGAAAAAATACCGTGACATCAAATACATTTAGTAATAAATATTTTAATACGCTAATTATTATTATTTCACTCTCCCTTTAGTTTGCCTTTCACATTTTAATTATCTTAAGTTTGAAAATAAAATTATACATAGCTCTATCTACGTTTTGACACGCACAGTGTCAAATGCAATTTTAGTTTAACATAATAAAATTTAGGAAGCAAACGTAAAATGGCGACTTATAGCGCCCATTAGATAGATTTATAAAAACTGAAACATATTCTTTTCCATAATTATGAAAGAAGACATAGAATATCAGAGGATTTGATATGTGACCCCAAAATATTACTGATCAGTGATCGAAGGAAGAAGTGCTTATTAACAATGAACATCTATCATGCATCTACAACATTGACACTTAATCTCAAAAAAACCAAACAATCGAGGATATGAGTTCCTATTCAATCCACAGTATCAATAGATTCAGTAACAATATTGAAACATTCTATTTTTTATTAAGGTGATTGGGCTATTGTTGGGCGTTGAGATGCTGTGGCAGTTCGACCTTCGAAGATCTATTGTGCTCGTCTCGTATAGAGTTGGTTACTTACGCCTGTCGAGAATAGAAATTTTAAAATGTTTTCGAAAGCCATAGTTACTATTTCCTTCAGTTGCAATAAGTAGTTACTAAAGGGGTATTATGTTAGAACATGTGCCGTGGATTGGGGATGTCATATAGGTTAATTTCCAAATATCGTTGTTTGAAAGGCTCTATTTAAAAACAGAACTGAGCTAATCTGTACACGAACGGTCTTGTAGTCGACATACTCAAAATATATAACTTAAAAAATTAAGGTACTGGCTACAGTACCTTATTTTTTTAGGTTATACTTTCTGTCAAAGTCTGTGTCTGTGAACTATACCGATCTAGAAATTTGATACATGAAATTTCACTTTCCTAATTTATCATACCCTCGATGTTTAGGTCTGACTATACCAACACTAATGGTTATATATTATAGTAATTTAAAGAGATCGGTGTCGTATCCAGTAGTTTAGAGAGATGGCTTACATAGAAACACACTCGGAGTAATGCAAATTGCACGGTGAATTTCACGGCGTTATTCAAGCTAGCGTAATATTCTGCGAATTAAACTTAGGCGTGTACATAAACCTGCTGTAAGCGAATTAGTGTAGACATGTAGTGCTAAAATGTAGTATTTTACTATTATAATACATTTGGTCGTAAATACATTTTATTTTTATTTTAGTTAAATTATATTCATTATCATATCATCATATATCACGAGGACAATCATAGGCTAACTGTTATCTAAAAAAAATATCTGATGCATAAAACGAGCTACTGTGTTATACATTGAATAGAAAAAACCGTATACAACTATTTGAAGAATTGGTAAATAGGCCATATGTCATCTAAATTATATTATTACATACTATTATTCTATTATTAACAATTGTTTTGAGTATACATTATTATTAAACTATTGGATACGACACCCATGTTTCACACAAGGTATACATGTAACGTCAAAAAGTCCACCGAACATAGCCGAGGACGCAAAACACGATTATATATGTACGTACGCTGCGGTTTTGGGGTTAACATAGAGACAAAATATTCATTAAATGGATTTGGCTGTCAGATTCAATATCGCGGTTATTACACCCGTCAAAACCCGCACACCATTTGAAACGGATAAATGACGTAATTCAATGATCATTGTCTTTATGGAAAAAGGTTACAAACATATTTTACATAACATTACATACATCGTATTCCTGTATAACGTAAAATAACTGATATATTTCTGTTACAAATAATATTTTAACAACTATAAATTTATTTAAATAATGTAAATTTATTTTATATTTAAAATTAATGTATAAATTTAAATAGTTATTATAATTCTACATTTATTTTAAAAGTAGCCGAACACGCGGTGTTTTGACGGGCTGTGAGTTTCATTAGTAGCGGATTCGTGAGCGGACCAATATTGAGGCATTGGTGACATCAATATATATATAAATTATACTATAGAAATTGATATATATATGTAGTACTTGAAAAGTCAGTGTTAGTATTCATGAAAGTTAGAAAGATTTCTCAAAATGCAAAGTTAAAATCTGCTAATTTTTCAGACCCTACATTTAAGGGATGTCCAGAAGTGACATTGACTTTGTTTTAGTAGTTCTATTACGGACAACCCCGTATAAGTTACTATACTATTTAATAGCCACTAGCACTCAAGAAAATTGTCGTCTACGTAAACATAGAGTACCCGTTAATCATCTGCTTTTACTATATCTAATCATTATCGTCATTAGAGTTATAAATAAATAAAATAAAAATTACTATTAGTAATTTATCATGTTTGCCTACCCTGTACAGTCCCTGTAACATGTACGGAACATAAAGAATCACCCACTTCACCGTAGGTCCATTACAAGCGGAGTTTCCCTAAAAAAGCGACGTAAACATTTTTTATTCGACACGGATATGACGATCCAATTACAAAAGTGAATTCACGCAAAGTTGAATATTGTTACGGAGCGTTTATTTTTTATAATAAATTTATAGATGGCGATTTATGGCGCAAAATTGAGCATATCGTTGAGTGAAAAATGAAATTAGACTCTTTTTTAAACCTTTTTAATAATTTTAGTAATGAAGAACATGATTTAATTATAGTTTCGTTATAAATATTCTCATTGCTAGTGGCACAACGGTGTAGGAAGAAAAAACAATGAAATTCGTAATACATAAATTTTATCGCGTATTCTTTATGATGGGGAGCTAAATATTCTTTTAAATTCTGAAAGTAATATATATGAATACATATTGATTTTTATATATAAAATAGTTTAGTTGTTACCAAATGCCGTCAATTGGTCCGCTTCCGAGATCGTTACTAAGAATGTCGATATATGTTTAAACATATTCGGTGTAGAAAGCGTTGCTGGTGCAGTTGCCGTTATCGCGAGGAGAGTCAGGGTGCTCCTCTGGCTCCACTCCGTTGGTGCGCATCTCATCCCGAACCTGGTGACATGATCATTCTTAATTGACTTCATAATAGGAGGGTCTCGACTCGGTTTTATTAATATTCAAGACCTGAGAACTTCTCATTTAAGAATCGATTAGGAAATATTGGTTTAATATTTTAATGCATAGGTATAGATTTGTAGTTTTGTCCCATAGAAGTTTAATCAAAGTCGATCCGTACAGAAACTTATTTAAACTATGGTATACACAAATATATTTTCATAAGATTTCATAAAGTTTATAATATACTAGTAACATTGATAAATAATTATATAATATTTTTGAGATAAAATCAATAAATAAATAAAGATTGTATTTAAAAAAAAATACCTATTAAATTAATATTCATCATAGGAAAGTAAAGGGTGTCTTTCATTTTTGTTATTTCTGTAAATATAATAATAATAATAATAATCTCAGGACAATTCACACAGCACCATCTAGACCCAAGTTAAGCTAGCTAAAGCTTGTGTTATGGGTACTAGATAACTGATACAAATACATAGATATTTTTTTTTCGTAAATACATACTTAATATACATAGAAAACACCCAGACCGACACAAACAATCATACTCATGAATACAAATGTTTGTGCCGTGCGAGGAATCGAACCCGCGACCATCGGACGTAAAGCGGTGTGTTAGACCGCTAGACCACCGAGGTCGTCAATATATACAAATATAAATTGTGAATCACCTTCTCAACTTGGCGCATCACCCTTATCATGTTGAGACCGGCTAGGTTCTTCAGCTCCTGAACGCTCCATTGACCACTGCGCAGCAATTCAGCAAAGAGTTCCGGGTATCTCGACACATCTTCTAGACCACGGGGAACCCTGTTAGTGATGAAATTAAACGTTTTATTCATATTTATTTTTACAAAGGGGTTTTGGGCTATTACTCAATGTTAAAGACTGTAGTACTGCGATCTGTTAGATATATGCCTGTGATATATCTATATTTTAAGCTCGCCACTTTTTTAGTTCGTTGCTTAGGCTTGAAAATTGTCTGCACCTAAGTACATATAATAACAAGCTAAGTAGAGCTATACAACTGATATAAATAATTAAATACAATTTTTTATAAATACATATTATAATATGTATTTATAAAAAAAATGTGATTCTTTAATCATAATCATGTATACAAAATATTTATAACGTGAGAGGATTCGAACTAGCTTTTATCGGAAGTAAATCGGTATGCTGGTCCAGCACTAGCCAGTGGCTACCATGAAACATTTGTATTATATATACAAATATGTATATATGTGAAATGTTTATACTGCTTAGTTTATGAACCGTGAAAATATATTTACCTGTTGACACCATCGTAATCACCACCGATGCCCACGTACTCAGCCCCAATCATCCTCTTGATGTAATGGAAATGTTCTAAGAACAAAATATAATTAATTAACATAAATCATAATTCAACGGAAATACTTGTATATGAACAGAGGCGGCAGTTATCATATTAGCTAAATAATATAACTAATGGTTGCAGCTTTTCTACTCTACTACTCAGACACACTTAAATACTTTAACTTGAACCCTCTAACTGATAGAAGACAAGTACTAAATGTTGTTTCTTTGGAAATTATCTCAATAGTATTATAAGTTCTAGTTGAATCAGTACTGTAAAGCTTTTTTTAATTAAAATGCTAAAGTAATATGTTTTGTTCATTATAAAAAGCACAAAGTCATATAAATGTCGTAGTTGCCAATAAATAAGATTGTACTTAGTACATTAATTACATTGTAATGTGTTACATATAATGTTATTGTGTTTGTGTACAATGTTGGTGATCTGATAAATTAAAAAAAAATCTTTATACAATAAGTATGATATAAACATTTATAAGGCAACTACGAGTAATGTTTACTATTTATAAATAAAAAAAATAAACGTAACGTAAACGAGGCATAAAAACAGATAAAGCCTCCTGGTGCTCTGGATTTTATATTTTTGTACCCCTTTTTTTCATTACAATAGTAGTTCTTACTATTAGCCACGTTTCAATAAATAAACGAACATTTCAACTTTATATCTAATAGAAACACAGAGTTATAAATTATAAAGTTACTTCGCTTATTATGTTATTTGGAAGTGGTGTAGCAAGCGGACTCCTTTGGATTTTCAATAGAAAAATGATTTCACTAGTTTAAAAATGGCACACTATAGAAAACTGACTCGAGTCTGCCTCTAACCCCTTCTCCCCACTCCTCGCCTCCATCCCTGTTGAGCTTTATAAACCGACGGTACCTCAACTATGTAGTTTACAAAGCGCAGATTTAAAAGATTAAACTGTACCAACAAAAGCGATTAAATTTCTCTTAAAAGTAGTGAAAAATCCTGTAGAACCGAGATTGCACTCGGCTTGGTCATGTGGCATTTTCAGCTATTTCAACAAATTTATATCGTTACTACATGTCCAGAGATCTCATAAGTAACACGAAGAGAAATAATATGATTTCAAATTAACTTAACTGAAATCACTTTTGAATAGTAGAATAATAATATTTTATATCGACATATTAATAATACAGAATTAGCTAAGAGGTAACAAGCAAAAGAACGAAAGTTATTAATTTAATTAAAATATGTTAATTTTGAGTTACTTACATTAGTGAATCTGAATGCAAATTAATTTATTTCAATAAATTTCTTTCTAAGTGAATTAGTTAATTTCATGTCGTAGGCACGTTTATAATATAGCTTCATAGAATCAGGTAAGGTAGAATAGTTAGTTTTTTCTCAAGGTTAAATTTTACAAATTTAGCGTTAAATTAGTGGTACAAAGTATCAAATACCATATAAGTCAGTAGTTCCAGTAAACTAAAATTATAAGACATATTTCAGATATCTTGTATATTTGTAACAAAATTAGGAGGCAGTGACCAAAGCAAACCGATCTCTAGACGGAATATGCACGCTCGCTTTTGACAGTATTCATTTGATATGAAATCCAAATTTCTACGGATAGAGGATGTTTAATCTCAAAGGAAGAATAATATTAAATGTAACACTCAGTAGAGTAAAAGATGAGATGATAAACCACTATGACAATATAGAAATATAAATTTGGTTTTACAGATTATACATATGCAAGTAGAAACATGTTTAATTTGAAAAGCGATAAAAAACTTTTGTTAAAATGATATTGTTTAATGATTTATTTAATAAAATAAATTATTTATAAAAGTTAAATGTGGTCACCAATTTAGATTAAATTAGTTTCGCTATATAGTTTATATTTAAATTTAAAAAAGTCTTAGAAATTTGGCCGGTATCAAAAATGTGAATTTCAATTATTATTTCATAAATAAATAATTCTATGCATTTGATGGGCTGATATATAGCTCAATATAAATAATAATTTATGGTCTTCATCTTAGAATTACACAAAAAAATATTATTTTCTTTTTTAATGTTATATTGTATGTAATTTATAGTTACAATAGGCACTGTTTAATTAAAAGATTTAAAAAAGTAAACAATTAAACCGTAGTAGCCATTCAGCAATTGCAGACTGCAGTGGCAGAATTGTTTACGCCTTTGCCTTTCTATTAAAGAGAAAAAGCGGCCCCGCATCACAAGGAAGAAAAATATATCTGAGTTTAACTGTGCAACAACTTTTTTTTGTTTACTATTTCTATACGGACATTTAAATTAAATTTAAATTTTGTATTTAAAGGACAGTACTCATATATAAAATGTAGTTTACTTGCACTGTGAAGAATATAAGTAATAAAAAAAATAGTAACTGTTATATTTATTTAGTGCAATTCCATATTCAGAATTTTGATCTCTGTCGACAAAATATGAATATATAAAGCATATAATTGAAATTAGGTCCATTTGAAGTCCGTCTACGTAAACTTTGATTTAGTATTCAGTACAAGTCTATTTGAGTAAGCCTAGGTTGCTCCTAAACCATGCCGCTTGTATCCTATTTAATATGTAAAAGGGACCCAAGTTAAGGTATTACAAGTAACGTAGATAAAGCATTTAGGCAGATACATTTTAATGTTGCCACATACATTTATAATGAGTTTAGCCTGTTTAACCGACTTTTGAGATAGATAATGCCAATTAAATTGTAATTTTATATTTAATGTATGTTAGTAAATTTGTGAACAAAATTTGAGTTGTCCGAAGTTTACTATCACAGTTGTTTTATTACTACATTACATATTGCAAAACTTAATTTTTGCAATAACTTCTGTTAATATTTTATTCCTTATAAGAAATTTTTCAATTTATTAGAAATCTTAAAATGATTTAAACGTTCCCAGATTGTGTATATATTACAAACATATTTAATTTTAAACAATTGTATGTAAAGCCGAAAGTAGTCATTCATTATTTAGTTTCTGTCAAAACTTGTTCTATTCTACAGTGTAACTGTAAATAGAATAGAACAAGTATAATAAGTAAATAGTCTGAAAACACTGATGAGTGTTGCCAGAGTTTGCATTGAAAAGTTACGAATTGTTCCCGTAAACTAAAGCAATAAAACAAATAATGTTTAGAACCCAGCAGCCATGTTGAGTTATAAAGCCTAGATTTCTATAAATATGATAGTGTGTTGTAAACTCTTAAACCACAGCATTGTGTAGTGATGTGTAGACAGAGTGCAGCTATCGCTCAGTTGAACGGATCGTAACCGGAATTCCTAAAGTTTGGAGTTATGTTCAACAATCCCATACTGTTGGAAATATCGAATAGTTTCTGCAAGTTTCTGCAATTCTGTATTGCCTTTGGTTTAATTACATTTTTACTGTTAAATCTCGTTATTCAAAGAAGAGGACAGCCTAAATTTTGAATATTGGAATTTAATTTTAAACTGTATAGAATTTATGAAATTATTCGATTTAAAAATATTTGGCGCATAATGTCCTTAAATTTTCTTATTCGATACGACCTACATAACAGTTATGATAACTAAGTAGTGGAGTAAGGTAGGGGACATTTACTTCATAATATTTTTTAAATAAATACGGATAATTTTATACGAGATGTAGTACCGTCTATCCTGCCACGACAAGCCGGTCCATAATGAGTCGTTTCTTTGTGAAACGTGACTAAAGAAGGTAAGGATGAACCGTCACTGTTCTTGATAGATGTTGCGTAATGCCGAGTTCTTTGAATATGGTCATAAACAGTATTGTCGCACATTTCTTTCACAGATATTTGGTTTTGCATCGTTGAAGCATGCTAGACTCATCAGGATTAGATAGATCAATGATTTAATTCGTAGAGTCTTTGGGAGTCTTTGAAACTAACATTGTATGCACAAGTTTTAAAAGTGTATATCGATAGAGTATATAAAAGTAAAATAATAAGTAATAGGTACCTATTTCGTAAGCGATAATTTAATTCGTAGCGATAATCTAGCTATTTCGTAAGTAAGTTGATGAAAAATACAGTTTTTTCATGTATTTATTATATAATATATGTATATAATGTACCTTACCTACCGTACCTCTGATAATTAAACTCATTCTTATTTTATTTTCAGTATTATGTATAATATATACATTTTTGTAACCTTACATACGAGATTACAATTGGGTCGAGAGCAATAATTATTCTACTGCTAGAATTAAGTTAGAAATAATTATGTTTGTATCGTGTATTTAAAATATTTACATAAGTACTGAATAAACTGTGTACGATACACGTAAACTATTGAAGAGATACGAAATAAAAACTTTACAGTTTTAATACTCAATGATCGTAATTTCAGAGTAAATTCAAATAAAATATATTTATTTAAAACAAGCAGTCTGGTTTAGAAGGGTAATTTAACAAAAATTACAAAGATACAAATAATTTGAAAAATACTTATTTTGTACTGGCTTTACTAAATTATTGTGAAATAACTGAAATAGTCGGACATATGCTATTACGTCATTTTTTAAATATTTTCATGTCCTCTATAAAACTGTAGTACATAGTTTGCTCTATTGTCAATAATTTATTTGGAGCATATATTTTTTTGGTATATTTTTTTTTCATATATTGGGTTACATTATCAAAGTTTTCATATGGATCTCTAATGTATTTATATACTATATAGATAAATATACTTGATAAAAATATTTTATCAAGTATATTTATCAGGGATAATGTAGAATTTTAATAGTAAAATAATTTTTCAAACAAGTCCAGTTGTTTCGGTGGCCATTCAGTGCAAACAAACAAACAATCCAATCTCTACTCTTCATAGAATAAAATGAGTATTTTGCTTTATTTACACAGCCTTCCTGATAATATTATAATACATGGCCACACTATTAGTGCAGATTGTATATTAATTTGACAAATATGTGACACCCTTGTGGTTGGCTTTGATTGCCTTGTTGCTTACTTGTGTGGACTCAACTCACACTAGCACACGTCCCAAATAACCGACACTGTTTAATCTGTATTAATTAGTGTCGGACGCTATCTTTTTCTGTGGGGCAGACTTTTGGTGGACAATTTGTAATAATTATAATATACAATACACGGCCCACTGCGGTTTTATGTGTCTAAGAAATTACGTAAATATTTCTTCTGAAATTATACATATTCCAAGTCATAGGACAAATAAAAAAGTATTATACAGCTATACTATACGTCGCTCTCATTTATCCTGTAAACTCGCGCGAAACCAAGTTGAGTCCCTAGTATTATGTATATAAATTTCGAATTAAAACAGTTAAGTGTTAAGCACCACTTCTTAATGCAATCGGGGCTTTCCGCCGTCTCTCCAACTTAGTGAATCGGCACCAAACTTTCGGGCAAAGATAAAACAATAGACAGATTCGAATCGGTCGCAATTCGAAATTATCGGCTCCACGTGATGCAGATTACGAACTCCTAAACTTCTTGTGAACCCGACACAATTTAACTTGGAATTTGAAACTAGTTCGGACGACAGTGTTGCCAGGCTCAAAAGTTACAATTTACTCCCTAAAATGTGATGTGTTTCTGAAAAATTACACTTTTAACGACAAAGTTACTTTTATGCAAGTAATTGTGAATGAAAAATGTAACTGGTGCTATGATTAATTGCTATTGTTAATTAATTATCAAGAACTGTGTATATGCATATTTATAATTTTATAGGGATTTAAATATAATTATAATTATATTAATTATGGTATTAGAATCTATTAATAAGAGCCAGGTTAAATTTGGTTCAGAGTTGGTGAAGATATAATGAAATATAATATTATTTAATGAGAAACCTTTTAGAAGTCTGATAATAATTTTACAGTAAAAATATAGACCGTCAGTTCGTTTGTCATTCTGGTAATGGTAAATACATAATATTACAAATTATTTTAGTCGTAACGATTATAGAAAAGATGTTATAATTATAAAATTAGGCTCCTTTAACTTTTATTATACGGTGAGAGGCAGTTACCAAAATAATTATTATTAAATCTTCCATATACACTTCAAACAACTATTAAAGTATCTATATTTGTCTTAGAATAAATTTAGTTCATACATACCTAGATACTGTTTGAAAAAATCATTGTAATATATGTAAAATTTCAGTTATAAAAACTATTTCAAGCTTAAATATTATTTATACTTTACTGAAATAAGTTAAAAGTTATAATAAATGTATGAAATGTAATTATCTGGCAACATCGTCGAGCGGTAATTTAGAGGTAGCTGTCGAGAGTTTAATGATGCGTGTTCAAGCCATGTTTCGACTGGGAAAACCTGTTTTGCTTTCATAAGACTCAGTTTACACATTTCACGTAAGGCTGTATACTACATTTTTAAATGATATATGCGTATATATATGTCATACTGAATGATATACGATTTTTTTTCTATCGGTCATTACGGACAAATGCAATATTTTTATAATGTATAGTTTACATTTAGAATTTACTAGAAGATAAATTGGTGAACGTCATACTACACTAAAAAGTTGCTTGCTGCAAACACCCAATAATTATCACGTCCTTTTAATTTTGAAACGTAAGTGCGTAGTTTGAAGTCGACATTTTTTATATCACACTACAGAATTTATGATAGACGTTTGAAAAATATTTTATTACGATACTAGGCCCATTACCTGAGTCTAATATACCACTGACTTAGTGGTATCAATATCTTGATGTTGATCTGAATCTGACGACTTTCTTGATGTTGATCAGATTTCTAATTCACTAACCTGCATGATTGTGACTACAGTTTCAACTATACTTCACTTAGAACTATGTAGATGCGTTGTTCACTATAGATGATATATTTTAATAATAAAATATAACACTATAAAATACTATAAGTGAATATACCTCATAGTAATTCTATACCTAAAATAATCCTCTCACGCGTTTTATCAACCTATTTTTTTTGTAAATATTAAGCCGAACAGAAGAAAAACAATATTATTCAAATTAATAAATCTAACATGTGTTTTAGGGAGAAATAATATAAATGAATGTATGTGATATATGAACTATATATGTAATATATAAACGATCAGTGAATAGGTTAATAATATTTTAGCAATTTACCGGTCTATGTTAGAACTAAAATTTATACTATATCATGTTGAAATAAAATACATGAATCTATAAAAATAAATCTATATTTTTCTTGGTCTCGCCATAACTTGAGAAAGGCTTAACTGATTTTATTCATCTTTTTTGCTTATACTTAGCAGAAAGTTCTTGCGGAAAGAAATATAAAGAAAATTGCACACAAAATTATCTTCGCGCATTTGACAGTTTGCATATTAATAGGACATTCATCGAGTTAATATATAATAAATATAGTGTTGGTATAAATGGTATACGTTATCATTATCCGCAATACTTGGGAACTGGTGCTGCCTGTAGCAACTGGTCTGCTCTGACAACTATGACTGATTTATTTTGTTACTTAAATTACTATTTAATTACATATGTCAACTTTGGCAATATGTATTCATGCACAATATTTTTTCTATTTGAGTATTTAATTGAATTAGTGCTAATTGATGGTTTGGATTCACACACTTAAACTTAAAAATGTAAAGTACTAATAAAATTATTTAAAAGAGCAACACGCAAGTTTCTTCCACGCTCTTCTTGTGATGAGACAGCTTTCCGAATAAGCGGTAGATTAAAAAAATGTAATAACTATCTAAAAGTGCTTCAATGTAATTAATTATTATGCTTATTTGAATAAATGATTTTCTATTCTTATTCTATTTTACAATCTTAAAAATCAAATGCTAAATAACACCTAATTAAAAGAGCAACATGAAATTTGTCTTAGAATAAAAAAATAAAGCTGTTCAAAAGTGTTTGTGTTAAGGCATTTTCTAACTAAAATTAGTTCTATTTCATTAATAGTTTAAATAACATACTGCACTTCATAGCAAGTAGTAAGTTTAGTCGTTATATGCAAATATGCAATCAAAGTGTTACGCCGTAAATAAGTCACTAAACTAAGAGGCAAGTTCCTAATTAAGATTCAGCAAAACGTTAATTAGGTATCGCTTGTTTCAAGCAAGAACTTCTCTTAGTTTACATTAAGTTACCGTACTATTTACATCATGAATCATACAACTTTATATATCAATGTACCTCTAATTTTGTAAAAAAACTAATCACCAGAAGTAAAAATTTTAAATAATGCGTATTATTATAATTGGTCCTAATAAACAATAATTCCTAAATTATACCAGATCTGGGACACTTTGAGCTTAGTCAACGAAGATTTGGATACATCATTATACAGATTAATAAAATAGTTGAACGAAATGACAAAACCTCACACATTACGTTATCGCATGTTCTCAATAATGAGAATAATGAGAATAATAAGTATATTTGTTTCCATTTATTTTGTAGAAAGTTTCATCACGAGACATGTACGAGTTACTAACTAGTCGGTAAGACTTCGATGCTACAGGCAAAGTCGAAGACACTTCGCTCCCCTGTCCGTAAACTACTGTACTTATAGGATTTGTTGTTGCACTCCGATGTGGCGAAGTTGCATCTCCGATATATGTGCCCATGAGAACATTTACAGGAGAACTCTTAGAGAAACTGTTCCCACACAAATGACAATAGCAATATACTTTGTCACCACTGTTCTTGTGAAACGTTTTACTATTTGTCTGTGATTGACTGAGATAAAAATCCTTTATAACCTGAGTAATATAAGGTTAAGTGAATTGGCTCTGAAATATTAGATTTCTACATTATGCTTGATGAACATATGTGTTGGACTATATTAAAAAAAAATTCATCCGTATGAAAACTTCTATTATATAATCAAAAGTGGGGAATACCAAAAAATGGTTATATCGCATATGCTGCGGAAATTATTGACAATAGATTAAAATGGTGCACTACAGTTTTATAAAGTACATCAATATAGAACAGTATGTGAGAAAGAGAGGCAGAGAGAATTTTTTGGTAAATGTTAACACTAGTTTAAAATCTCCACTTATGGCTTTGTAATTGTAAAGGGACAGGGATCGCCCGGTGGAGAAGATTAAAGGGGATCATGTTAAGTTATTAAGTAAAAAACACATTTTGTTAAAATAAAACAGTAATATACTGATATATGTATAAAGTTAACCAAACAGACGAGACGACCAAGAAAAGCACAGTTACCTAAATAAATTTGGGAAACTGAGAAAATTTACTGCTCGGTCCCTTTTGCCTTTCACCTCTACCAAATCCGATAATCTGTCAGGGGCTTTGGGGCAAAGGGTAATAAATAATTAGAGCTCAAATCTTTGTCTTTGGATTTCTGATTGCACAGCTTATTTTATCGTACTATCGGTGACTTTTGTGATCGTAATTTATCTATTTTAACTATACTATATTTATTTACCCTTGAGAATTACTACCTACACACTTATTGATCAATCGATTATTAAAAGAATTTTTCTTTACTATATTATATTAATATCGTCTTTTTAATAGGTTGATTTTTTGTATTCATACGAAATCTAGAAAATTTAAGAGTTTGTTCTACCTACAACATTTGTTCAAAACGAAAGAAGACATATTATTCTTAGCTTAATTTACATTCTGAATAGATATTAGATAACAAAATATACTATTATATATTCTAAAATGCTTACATTACATTTATTTGAACGATTATTATATTCGTGTCAATTATATGTCGCAAAGTGAGGATTATTTACGTATATTACATAGAAATTGCAAACGTAACATCTTTGCCTCATTTATGATAAAAAAACATGAAATTCTTTTTGATATCAGGTTGTTATTTGGAAAATATTTAAGTGCTCGCAGTAGAAAGGTAACGTATACGATATTAAATGGTAAAGGTACAAAGGAACCGTGTTTGCTAACTGATCAAAGGCGCATGTATTTTAATAAAGTTACGTAAATATTTTATGCAGCGAAATTTATTTTAAACTAATGACAATCCAACATCATTATTAATATACTTGTAAGCGGGTTTTAACACGAATAATTTTAATAATGGCAATTATATAGCTTGTGTGCATGGCTAGTGCCGAGTCACGTCGAGAGAGGTAAATATCTTTATTTGCCTTTAATTTATGAGTGTGACCTGTTTAACTATATTATTAATGTATTAAATGCGAATGTTTAAAAATAAGTAATCCCAATATCATACTATATTGTTGCATGTAAGGGACATGATGGTAGTAGTATCGTAACTGTCTAAAATCTTCTTATTTATAAAAGAGAGTTGAGTATATAGTACAGTTATTTATTAGTTGTATAATTTTAACGTAGACAATATTAAAGTATAATTGGTCGATTTAGCACTTACAAAATTGTCATTGGCATTTAAGTATTGTGAACCAGAGAAAAATGTTTTGGTAGTGAAAATATAATAACTGAGAAACATTCTCGGTTTAAACTACATTCTAAACTGACAGTTGTACTAAGTCATGGTGTTTTTATATAAAACACCTCTCTTCTTGGAAGGAATAAGTAGCACTTATCATTAGAATTTATGCAATTTAGTTTGTTTTACTTGTGATTGGTACTTTAAAAAGGGTATATTTTTATCTTCAAAGTTCTGAGGACCTAGTCTTGGAACCAAATATTTATTATATAAAACAGTGCGTCCATTTATTTTTAGATCTAAAACGATTACGTATTTATTATTTTCTGATTGATGTTAATATTAGCAATATTTATTTAATATTATTTAAGGAAAGGCAAAGGTATAATATATACAGCCAGGTTGTTTTCGGTCTGAATAAAATCAAATAGTACGTAGATTTCGCGGCAAAATTTTATTTTTAAATTTATTCTCTAGTGTCAAGTGCATAAAACGAACGTGTTTAGATATCACATCGCTCCGGGCATTTAAGTAAGAACGAGAGGAATGACGAAAGCGAAGAGAGAGTACACTCTACGTCGATAAAGATAGCATAATTTATTCTAGAATAAATTACGCCGCGTCATTTTGACATTTAAATCTTTGACTCTGAGTCTTAAATGCAATGTTACGATTGCAATTGCGAATTTAAAATTGAAATGAGAGCTCTAATTTAAGGGGAATACTAATTAAGAATTACTGTGACTCGGGTATCGTTAATTGAAACTTTTTATACCTACAATAACAAGCAATGTTTTTATTCAAGTTAATGTAAACTAATTTTGAAATGGGGAATAGGCTTTATTATTTATTACGTCGTGTTTCTACTTTGTTTTTTTGTAGCTGAATGTGGTTAGTAATTTTTATTAATATATTTAGCTTCTCGTATATTATGGTCAGACAAAACAGATCATAAGTTGTACTAAATCAACATTAAAAAAGATTATGAATTAGTACTCGTAGTTAGCCTGAACGCTAGTACCTAATGGCTATAAATGTAAAATAGTTCGTAATTTTTATAAATAGCAGCTAGATATTTTGCTAATAGTTCTGATTTTCATTTTAAAGAATGTCCTAATATCATGGGTTACCATTATATATTAGAGATTATCTTGTTTTTTTTATTTAATTACTAACTGTGATAGTTTGTACTATCACAGAGACAGTTATACAATCTGCGGTACCTACATATAAGTTTACATCTCGCAATAACTACCGGAAATCTCCAACATCTGAAGTCGGTCGACAAACGAATGCTAAGCACATTTTTTTCGTGTTCCGCACACGCTTTTTGAGGAGTCAAAGTAAAATTTCCCTTTTATACCGAAAAAGGGTGTATTCCCACGAGCGGTGAAGTGTCGTTCGAAACCGCAAAACCTCTAAGTGGAAACGCAGTGGTATACGTACATACAACCTACAGATACTTGTGTGTACCGCGGGACCGTAAGGTAACCCTACCTTACGGTCCGCGGTCCGGAATGTTCTGACAGATACTGGATATAAAAAAAACACAGCACAAAACAGCACAAAAAGCAGTACTAATATTATTAGTAGAATTAACATACTATTTCGTAAAATTTGGAATGTCCTGATAAATACTGACCCGTTAAAAGTAAACCTCATTAATTTATATTACATTAGCTGTAACCGCATTTCATCAACATCAGTTCAGTAGTTTTTGCGTGAAATTAAGAAGATTTAGAAACATAGTAGCTTAAAGTTTCGTTTAAAATTAAAATCATGAAAGTAAACAGCGAAAATGAGAATATGTATTTATTTTAAAAACTAATAAATTTTACGTCAAGAGTAAGTATGACGAAACTGACGTGGAAAGGGTTCTCGCGCGTTCTTTCTCGAAAGCTCGCGGCACCTCATGACGGGGTGCCGTATTGGCGTAGGTAGGTAGCACTTACTAAATTATTGCTCTCGGATACATGAGAAGTATTAAGATGCCTCTGTTTATTACCCGCTACACATATGTACATAGTTTTAAATATAACTGTATATTTTTTCCGTGACAATAAATAAAATAAAGTTAAAACTAATAAATTCCACGTCAAGGATAAGTTTAACGGAAAAAATGGTATGAGCCCGCGGCATCTGACGATGACGGGGTACCGTATTGGCGTTCACATGACTGAGGAGGCGTCTAGTTTTAATATTGTAAAACGACGCAGAAAATTTTAAAATGAGATGCCTTCGCCTTCTCGTGAGCCCCCCAGGTTATTTGCTTGGAATTTGATATAGGTTCTGAGAAAATACAAAATGTTTGTGTTTTATATGTAAACCGATAGATAATGGAGGAGAGAAATCATTATACATATAATTGAATAATGCCGTAGACCAAGAACCATTTCAGTTTATTATTTATTGTAATAATTTGTTTTTCTTCTTCTGATGTCATATTTTTTGTATATTATTAAAAACAAACAAGAAAATTTTTGCAATTAGAATTATGTTACTGTGTGCTAAAAGCAGGATGGCTTTATGCGCACACAGGGTCGTATAAGATATAGTAAATTACTGCATAGTGGACTGGCGATATGAAACAGATACATGTATGTAATATTTTTTTATTGAAGAATGGTGACAAAGAGAAGTACAGTCCATCTAACAGTAACATCTAAATATAATGGGCATTTTTTAATTAATATCAGAATGTATATGTGCATTGGATGTACCTAGTTATTGGAAGATTATGTTTGACGGTAGTAGAATGTTTGTGAAATAAATTGGCTGGATTAAGTTTAGGTGTGTGAGGGATTCTAAATATTGACTGACCAATATTGAAGCGAAATTTTCGAATTAATTTAAAGGCTGCTCGGTCGGTAAGCGGAAAGTCTGAACAAATCTCGACGGGTGGTCACCGTTATCATGTTGGGTAGACTTCACCGCAATGTTATGTGGACACGAGTTGAACTTTAATCGCCCACTTAAGGTAACAGATCAATTAACCTCTAACTTGAAAGTTAAACGCTTCTCAACCCATGAGCCAATACTAAAGTAAATTAAAATTGAGTAATGACTATTGACAAATGAATATTATATTAGATAAGGTATATATCTAAAATAACAAAACGTAATCCCAACGAACCCTTCGTTTTTTTTATAAGAGAAGGAGTTCCCATATTGTTAACACGCTGGCCAAAGAGCTTGGCATAGGGTTATAGATATTATACTGATGTGACGTAGATTTTTTCCTAGTCCATTCTTAATCAGGTATGTAAACAACTTACATAGAGCATTACAATCTTAAATTATTTAGTATTTCATTAGATGGTAGCAAAATATGTTAAATTAATACATTACCAGCGACATCGGACAGAGTGGCATTCGGGGCACACTTCACGAAGTCAGGGAAGAAGTTCACCATTATGATTCCGCCATTTTCTTTCTGTGAAACAAAATAGAATTTTAGCACCTCTTCTTTAAGAGCCTACCGTGCGATATACCCCAACCACCGGCATTATAAAAATATGATAATAGAATAGAATAGAAAAGGGATAGATACATAAAGGGAGGCCAATAAATGTTTTTTACTTTCTTCTTTTATTCTCGTTTAGGAAAGTTTAGCAGCTTGCAGCTTCAAGTACATGTGTGGACTGCAAACTGACCGAGCGATCGGGCTACTCAGAACAGGTGGGTTGTTAAGATCAGTTGGCCAACGGCTCCGAGTTAGAATACCTTGGTTGAACAAGTTTGTTGCCACAAACAAAGTGTAGGATTGAAGTATATCACAGTTGTTTAGTATTTTGGGCGTGAAGTGTAAGCCAAGCTGTGGTAAACCGTTGCTAAAACAGGTGTTTATTTGACCGAGATTACGTATTTTATATAGTATTTCTAAATTGCTCTTAATTGCATGCACACTGCAATATAATTGAAAACGCAACAAACATTGAAATATATGTATATTAATCTAAATAAAATAGTAACGTATTTAAAAATATTAGTAAATATATTTATTTTCTTCTGTTTCTTTCATAATTTTCTTTAATTATATTTCACAATATAATTTTCAGTGAAAATTTAAAACAGAACTAGATAAATGTATCCATGTGTTTCTAAGCTTAATTTTTCTATATATAATTTTTTGCTTTTCATTATTTTTAAAGACACATTTACTTTTCGCTTGAAATATTAGTTCCTTTTGGACATAGGTGACTGTTTTCATTTTTTTTTATATTATACTTTGTCATTCCAGCAAAAAATTGAATTGTATGTAATATGGAACGCATATAATAATTATTAAGTTTATTGTAAGCACGCCAACTCACCAGAGACTGTATGATATCATCAGGAACGTTTCTCTTGTGGGCGCAGAGACTATAGACAGAGGAGTGGCTGAAGATGACAGGCGCCTTCGACACCCTGATGGCAGCTCGGGTGGTGTTGTCACCAACGTGCGACAGATCGATCAGCATACCCAGCCGGTTCATTTCTTTCACCACTTTCTGTTGGCAATCACCATTAGAATGACTTA
Source organism: Achroia grisella (assembly GCF_030625045.1). Lineage (NCBI taxonomy): Eukaryota > Metazoa > Arthropoda > Insecta > Lepidoptera > Pyralidae > Achroia > Achroia grisella. Next base: position 1,000,589 of record NW_026712977.1, on the reverse strand, counting down.
TAGAATAAGACAAAGAATTGTTAATTAAAATACGAGCAAATAAGTAATACGCTTCTTTGCAATCGGTTGTTTTTTAATTGAGCTTAAATAATTTCTGCTATTAATGATTATTTATGACAACCTCGGTAAAACTGCGGTTAAGTACAGTAACATTAGATATGATATTTTATATGTTAATGTATAGTAATAAGAATGCTTTTTAACGTATATTCTATGCATGTAGTTATTTTTTTCTGTGTATTAAGTATGTACGTTTCATATATTCCTAAATTTTACTCTCTCATCACAAATACTTTTATTCATGTGTGGATTAGGCGTTCTATGTATGTATCTACAAAAAGGGACATAATTCTAAGTTTATTAATTTCCTAATTACAATAGTTTTGCTTAGTTTGAGACTAGTGGCAGAATGTGAGACGTCCAAAGTTGATTAAATCAAAGTATTGGGATTATTATATCAACCATATCAACTGTATTTGAAATATTTTAAACTGTTATGTTGAAGATTGCTAGTGAATCTTTATAATATTAAAAAGAAAATATAACGATTGTTGCTTTCAAATAAATAAATAATAATGAGTAATTAAAATCCTCTATCTAAACTGATTTAATAAATTTTACGATATCTAATTAAAATAAAGGTCCGTTATCAGCTGTAATTAGAAACGTTTATTATTTGTAACAGTTTATATTAGTTGTTATAAGTTTATATAATTTAAAATTGTGATTTTATTTGCTAAAGGCACATTTTATTTTTCTAATTTATAATAAAACTTATTATAAATTAGAAAAATAAAATGTGAAATATAGTATGATCGAACCCATACCCATTGCAGTCATGATAGTGCGTTAAATTACTACACCACAAAGGTTCTCAAATACTCAGCGATATCAGTATCGCTTAAAATGGAAGCAATCACAAAAACATTACACTAAACTTCCTTAAAAGTAATATCAAAAACTCATTATAAGCAGGATTTTAAAGCTAGTTTCACAACATTCGCCATTAAGCAATTGGGTGGGCTCATTACCCTGGCACAACGGTCACCGGCACTGTTGTCCAGGTTGAACAAAAGAAAATCAGGACAAACAATAATACATTGAAAAAGGAATGCTTATAATAATGTTAAAAAAATAAACTGAGCGAATTAATTTTCCTGCCATTTACTTTGATGTATCCAAAGGACCTTTAATTGTCTCAGGTATAATTAAATTGCCAGTTGAAACATATATATATTATAGGTATTTTGTATAACATTTATGTTAGATGCTGACTACTGTAAACAATTTTTTTAGTAATTTTGCTTGTCACTAAATATATTGTACATATATTAAAAAACATTATTGTCATATATTTTTTAAATCATCGTTTACTTCCGAAGGTGTCCAAAGGTGTTTTAAATATAGAAAAAACTCTGTGACTTTCAATTTATTTTAATACCTTTTTGTTACTTCGTCATTGTTATTCTGAATCATATTTTATAAAGACGGTCTTTCTGTGACATTAAAATTTCTACTATTCTATTGTGATGGTATTATTTTAAAGCGATATCACGGCAGCCACCACGTACCTACTTATTTTACAAGTAACTACGCAATCCAGTATAAAATTATAATTATACGGGCTTTGGGATTGTTTCAGAAGTATTGGACGATCCCGGATATTATGGGACGGTTGGCGACACTGGTCGCTGGCGATTTAATATCATGCTAACGAGATTCAAGAGTAACGCCCAGGGTATTTATTTCAATTTCTGCGCGCCACGGGACTGAGAAACGTTATTAGTACACAGTAAATGAATGAAGTCGTACAGTGACAATGTTTTAATTGGCAATTTGTGCTGTACAGAGTTTTATCTCGTTTGTTTTTCGAGTTGCCTGTTTCAGAAGACAAAACATTACCTACAAAATAGAGGTTTAAAATTTTTTTGTGCGACAGTTGTTGCACGTTTCGCGATATATTCTCCATTTATGAACGAATTTTGTTCGTTATATTTTCAATAAAAGAGGTTTACTGCTATGTTTGCCCCATATGAATAAAGTCGGTTATTGTTGTAGAATAAAGATTGGAAGGAGTTTTAATAAAGGAAATGCGATACCATGGATTATTAAAGAAACAAAAACTCTAGCTACTAGCTATGTCGAGTCATTAAATTGTACAATTCTCTTCCTGCAACGTGTTTCTTTCATCCTATATATGTATTTAATTGCGACTAATTTAGCTGGTATTGAAAAGGGTATTTGCTTCGGCTATACTTATAATATACTATATATACGGTTTATTATTGCCTCGAATATTAAAACTGTACTGGCACTTACCATTGGAGCGAGTGTATAAAAATCATTATATAATCGGCACATCACGTCCATAAAGCCTATGAATTGAATTCTAAATAATAATATTAGATCTGAACTTCACTTAAATACAAAACTATTCAATGTGTATTTTAATAATTTCAGTAAAGTCAATAAGATTTATAAAATGAGAGGTAAAAAGTCTAACATGATTTCTTCATATGTATCTTTTAAAAAACAATATACCAATTCTATTTTATTAATACCAATCGAAAACAACAACAAAATTCTCTCTAAACATTTATGTTATATTTATAGAGATAATAATGTTGTTTACCATGAATCTTCGTATCATTACGTATCGAGATCAATTCCTGGTACAAATTAATTCTACTTATGTACTTGAGAGAGCTGTTTGATACTTGATAAACAATTTAGAAGATGAGAGATCTCATTACTTCGCATTAAATTGAATATATTTCGGGCAAAATCAGGACGCAAAATACTTATTTACGTACATTATATGTACCAACTTATTATAATTGCCAAAACAAAACCATCCAGCAAATATAATAAGGGCTTTTTAAGGACAATTTAATGAATACACTCAAATAATAATTAGTATACTGTAAAAAATATTTTGTTTTATTTCTGTTATTTCGGTTAACTAATATCAAGGTGTTGATTATGAATCAATGATTATGAATTAATGTTGCTATCACAAATAAGTTTACTCTCTATGTCCTAAAGTAGCGACGATAAATTCATAAGTCGTATATATTTTGTGATTATTACTTAAGCTGGCATTGTTTAATGTCATAATTTTGATGAAAAATATCACGTTGGTAAGTAAAAAATTGTACGTAAAAAGAAACACAAAATTATAAATGTGAGCCATTCGTTCGTTTTAGATCAGGCTTTACTCAGTAAGCGACTAATTAAAAGAAACTCATAATTAATTCTCTATGAAAATTCTCGAACCAATAACATAAGACCATTTGATAAAATTCCCGCCCAAATGGAGCATTTTATAGCTTATACGTATTTATATCTACGCTCTGTTCTATATTAACGACATCAATGTTTCCTTTTCATCAAACCAAATGGACTCTATACACTCAAAGAAGCGTATACTTAAATGCCGTATATCTAAAAATCACAATCGCTTGGCAAAGAAAACCCGAATTCGCCAAGCGCAAACGCACACATAAAACATTGATAATAAAGTTTAGAATCGCTTGCTCACCTCTCCAAACTCCGACAGTCCGTTAGTGACCGGTGGTTCGTTGGCAGAATCGGCCCTACGGAACAAAACACACAATACAAATAAATGATACGAAAGAAAGAACAGAACGTAAGAAGACAAAGCATGCATTCGCTTTTCTTTGTTCGCTTAGCTTAGATCGCTGCAACGAACAATGGGATGATCAGGCGAATGTCCTCGGTCCCCTGCCACCGTACGGACACTTGCAATTAATATAAGTCAGTGTATTGCTATCAAGGTTTAGCGCCAGAGGAAAATCAAAGACGGCGTAAAGAATTTAATCGATACAAGAAGAGAGAAATCTTTATTAGACATGGCTGGAAACAATGCTGTAAATGCATGTTGTATTAAAAAGAATGTTATAGTTTTAATATTTATTTTACAAGTAAACTTAATAATAGCTTCTGGTGTCTGGCAATATTTTAACTCGGTTTTGACTACAGGACTTATATATTGAAATAATTATAAGTCATTGACATAAACAGCATTATTATATACTTACGTGTCTTAATATTAATATAAAAAAAAATTCAATGGAATTCAATCGTATTAAACTTGTTAACCTACTGGGGTTGACTAGTTTGATACGATTAGGTGTTTACCCATTCTCTATCGACTCCTTAATAATTTATTAATGTATATAAACGATTATGCAACTTTTTTATAAGTTTTTAAATATTATTTTCCTTGTGAATCAGTTGCCCGTAGGGTAAAGATGACAGTTTCAGTCGACAAGAACTGGCAAGAGACTCAATTGTTGTTCTTTCTAAAGTAAATCCGTTAAACTTACAAAGTTATTCCAACAAACAACTAATACTGCATAATTTAAGTAATTCCTTATTTTAGTAAGTAATAGGCCATAGATTAGTAAGTGTGATTTATAAAAATATTAGAAAATCCCTCGTATCTGACTATAAAATTTAATACTTATTACAATATACGACAAATATCTGTTTTATGTGATACATGTCTTTTAAAGAAGTAAATAGACTTTTATGCAATGTAGGTAATTTAAATATTCAAGATTACAATGTGTATAAAAATTATTAATTGTAAAAGTTCTCTATTATTAATTTTAGAAAATTCGACGTATTTTATACTGTTATTTAATTAGATAAAAGAAATGCGAATATTAAAATATAGAGACGACTAGTTTTTGATTAATAATTCAAGTATTTTCCATCTCTCCAATCAATGAGAAAATTTAAATACTAAATGTACAAACTTGAAAGGAGTAAATTAAAAAAAAGTATACAAAAAGAAATACTCATATAAATATTTGATAATGCCATACCAAGCGATATATCTTGGATAGGTGCCATTTAGTTTGAAATTATGCTAATTTGGTAAAACCTAAATTCAGTATACAGGTTAGTACTCAGTAACGCATACAATTATTTACCTAATAAGCGGATTAACTACAGTATTGGCTACTTTATGCAATACCACGCAATATCAAATTATGATATGACACGTTTAATAACAAACTGCATTAAATTAGAAATAGATTTTTAAATTGACTTGTGGTAACTAGCTTGTGAATTACATCTCTACTATGTAATTCAATTGCATAAGAATTTAACTAATCATCATCATCATCATCAGCCCACTGCAGTCCACTGCTGGGCATAGACCTCTATCAAGGCACGCTACTGGTCACAATCTTCAGCCCTTCTGTTCCAGTTTTTACCCGCAACCGTACATAATAGGTTGTGGTAAATTCAATTAAAATTTAGTGATTGTTTTATTTTAATAAGATTACAAATATTAAATGTTATATATTGTTATGGTGCCCCATGGATATGGACACAAGTCCTCAGATTCAGTCTGTAAGAGTACATAATACAATACACCATCACTTAATTGTTATGTAGACTGACATCTTTCATGAGGAAATAACATTGACATAAAATAAATCTTTTTTCCCGTAGAATAAAGTTTGATACATAAAATACTCTAATTGATAACCTCCTCCTTTATTAAGTTGATTGACAAACAGGATACGCGCTATGTTAAATAAATTAAACAAAAAGATCACAATAATATCGTTAGAAATTGTGTGTCATTTATTACGTTTTGTAAACTTTGTTAAAGAAAATGTGTGGAATATTTCTGTGTCGCTCGAAACTTGGTGGTGACTCAATGTTGTTTATTTATTGTTTGTGACAACTTTCTGGTGCCCGCCGTGTATACGTGTATACGTGAACCGACTGGGAATACAGGGCAACGGGGCGAATATCCCCGACAGGGTTGCTACCCTTAAAAGTCTCTCATATTGCAAACGAGCAGAACAATTCTCTGTACACTTACTAAACAAGATGCTCAGCTCTTAAAACTTGATAATCATAATTAGATACTCATTAAATATATGTATATCATAAAAAGCAAACTAAGAATTAAAACAAAATCGTGTGCTGTGGTTTCAATTATTGTAGAAATTCAAATGTACAACATACAATACGACACGCGTCGAGGTTTTCTCGCGAGACTACAGCATGGAGTTTTTCAAGAGGGGGATATTAAGGTTTCTTAAAGGTAGGTAGGTAGGTACCATAGGCTACGGTATATGTTTACCATCAAATGGGCCGTATGCTTTATTGCCTCCATCGTAATATAAAAAAAATATGAGAATACATCTATTTTACTTGTTGATAGTTTTATTCTACAGACAAAAAAATTTTTAAAATAGTTTAAGTATTTGAGTTTATTCCTCTTAATCTTAAAATATTTTATTACGTTAATAATATATTTTCGCTTAAAGACTTATTGATTTTAATTCATAGTAATTATAAAATTATATCTTCAAAGAGTATATAGTATATTCTATAGAATAGAATACAGTAGACAAAGATAAATGCATATATTTCTGTAGTTTAAAACTTGTACGAATACTACATATTGCACTAAAAATCTCATACTCAAATCCTCGTTGACAACCCTGATTCTAGCGTATGTTTTATTGTGGACATCTACTATAAACAGTTCGTTCACCCTTTGTGGAAATATTATTGAAATAATACATAGCAATTGCTCTTGGAAGCTAAGCGGGATTTGTATTCTTATTTTCAAATGACTTTTAAAAGTTCGAGTTAATTAGAACAAAAAAAAAATGCCAACCTTTATTATGCGACCGTGTACGTCTACCACAGTGACGTATGTCAGAAGCCACTGCAATCTTATTTAATAGTTCTTGATGTTATCAATATGTCAACAATATTTTGTTGCTTTCAAGAGCTTATTATTATTACTTCTCTGTACTAATATATTATATAAAGAGGAAATGCAAACCGTATTTTTGTATGTTTGTAAAGAATAAACTCTTAAATTAATTCTTCACTAGAATGTTAACAAAGGCCATATTTATTGGTAATAAAAAATTTATACTCCTACTAAACTTCAATAATTCACCTAAGCTTTTACTATGTGATTACCGTAACATGATAAAAGTTTAAATTAAGTCGGAACATGCTACTAATATACCATAATATTACATATATTTTATTAATAAAAATATAATTACGATATCAGTTCCATTCGTGCATTATATTATTGTTTAGTGAAATATAATGGTAATTTCAAATTAGTTTCGTACGGCCTTGACCCTAAACCTAAAGACGAGTAAGAGCGATAAGGTTCCAGCGACCCGAGATTATCCTTTTAGTATCCTGTGCTTCTCAGGAAACCATCGTAAAGGGATCATGCGTTGGTTGAGCGTTTCGTCGCTCGTCTGTTATATAGCGGCCATCTTGTTACATAATCTGTGATATGGAAGTCATATTGTCGTAGATAAAATAGGATATTTTATACCTAGTCTGTGGTCGGATGTTTCTGGAGTGAATTGTGAATAGAGTAACGTCGCTGCTTAAGGAGGGAAGTGTGCAAAGTCTCACCTACTTGGTTTTGGAGGGAAATGTGCACAGTGTAACCTCGGCGTTTTGGAGAGAAATATGGACACAGTGTTTAAGTGTCATGTTTCTGATTAACCTGTGTCCAGGTTAGAAATTACACAAAATTGAAATCCTGCATTTCTGTATAAATACATAACGTGTAGTAAAAAAACATTACGAAATTTCTGGAATATTTTATCGTAACCGACTTATAGTAAACCTTTTGAAAAAAGGAGATATATACATAGTAACGAACTAACATTTACTCGTATTTACCAGTTTACCCGTCCCGGCTTCGGACAGATGCATCACAACAAATCTCTAAATTTCTCGATTTACTAAAACTATTATATTTTTACATTTACGTACTACTATTCTATAAATATCATAGTTTAACTTATTGAAGCGTGGGTAATACAAAGAAAAAAGTAACTAATAACTCGAAATTTTGGACGGATAGATGGATGGTTGGATAAACGAATTTTGATGAAACCTGTTTAGTAATGTAGATCAGTAAAACACATAGGCTATAAAGATCATGCGGTTCGAACCGCGAGGACAGCTAGTAGGTAATAAAACAAATATTCATGAAAGTTGGCAAATACACGAAAAAGACTACAGCATAATTGATCCTCATTTTTTGAGTTGGTCGTACACACTTCTCGCTTATGACAAAATGGATTTCTCCGACTAGTTGGCGGGAGTTTGCCAAAACAATGCCAAATCCTTGTATGTCAGCGGTAAATTATTGCGGGTACTAGTGATGGAATAAAAAGTTGATAAATTGGACCCGGGACGGGGGTGGGGGTCGAGTCTAACGAGAAAAGGAGATAGTTATTACACAAAGAGCTAGCTTTATTCAGATAATACGGATGATATAATAGCGGCGACAGTGTTTATCTGCAAACAGGGTCGGACTCACCGTGCCCGGGCCCCAAGGCAGTACAATTTATCCTTTTCTTACTTCATAAAACACATTTATATAACTGTGGCCGCGACATCGAACGCGTAAATTATTAAAATATTTAATTAACTTTTATTTTTGTTAGGATAGGTTAACATAACTTTTTTGTTCATGAGCTATCTTGAGTAAAACAATATTTACTGTTATGGGACATACAATAAATCAGTAAAAACTGAACCGATTTGACGTTTACGGTTTTAGAGCATACACAAACCCGAAATTATTTAAACTCACGACGTAGACAAATATGCTTTGAAAAAAATGTTCAATACAAAATAAAAATGTTCAGTTACGCTATTTATTTACTATATTATAAAGGTGTGTTATGGTTGAGAAAAATAAAAATATTTTTTGTATTACCTGAATTTTTTTTTCAGCAAGGCTTAATTGCAAATAATTATTTAAAAGCCGCCTCGAAAATATTATTTGAGAGAAAATTTGCACATTCTTATTTAGTTTAAATTTTGATTTAATTCTCAATTACTATGTGAATAAAGTAAATGCTGTTATTTATCTTATTTTTTGCGCGAGGTATTGTATACAGTGCTTTACTTTTTAATCCTGCCCTATCAGTAACAATCACTTTGCAGCGACTTAGCCCGCATGAAAATTATTATCTTTGCTGATTCGGGTCTCAGTATTGGAATCCAGTATTACTCTTTACTTACTAACCGTTTCACTCACTCTGCAAATTATTTGATAAACCTACACAGGAAAGTGGATTTTCGTTTTAAAATGTCAAAAGTTAAACGCGTTCGACGCAATTTAATTAAATCGATAAAGTCTTCTTAATTTACTCGCAAATTATCGCAGTTTTAAGTAATTGCTGTTGAGAGAAATATTAAATTGAATTAGTAAGCAGCTTTAAGAAGTTTAATTAAATTATATTTATTATTTAGTACTTCCTGCTCAACGCAGCTTCTCACCGGTATACCAATAAAAAAATTAAGACCAAACTACTTCATAAATTAATTTTCAGTCTAAATTAATGAATTGACACTTGAACTAGTATAAGAATAAATTTGTCAATAATATAAACTTATTTTTATATGGAGACTAAAATTCAAACATTTATTGTACATATATGACCTTAGTTATAATAGTTGTAAACAATAAAAATAAAACATTGTAATGCATTTAAACACATTGGCAATTGATTATAATAGACAGTTTTTATCAATGGATCTACCAGACTTCAGCTATTACAATCTCCTATGCATATATGCAGGCTGCAAACTCATAAAAAAGAGGAAATACCTATTATTACATGGATGTAATGGGGTGAGTTAGGGAGGAAAGGGAGCGTATCAAGTAACAGTGGGGCGAAAGTGATTGTTTCTTTCTTGCCTCCTCTGTCTGACACGAGATACTTACTAACGTGTTAAGTACGTGTTCCACTGAAGAAAAGTACGGCACTGACTACAAAAGGGTGTAATAAACATTCCCAAAGCCAGGGAAATGATAACAGATGGTGATAACGGTATCAAATGGGAGAAATGGCCGTTCTTTTAGTTATTTAAGAAATGCTTTCATCTGGCCCCCACTGGCCGCTACGAGATCTTGAATGGACATAGGAAGAATAAAATTTGATTAAGACATATAAACTTTTTCTATGTGTTAAGTAGTTCTTCTACAATAAATATTAGGATTAAGGATTTACACACAATTTTCGGCTACTTCATAAAGTAATAGAAAAGGAGAATTTTTTGTTTCGATTGCGACGTCTAGGGATTATTATATTGTCTTCTGGATATCAATTGCGATGTGTTAAGTCAATAATGGGTTAACCTATTTGACTATATTACGTAATGTTACTGTTGGGGGTGATATTAAAAACATCGGATTTATCGTAAAATATTGATGTCAAATTTATACATTGTAAACTGGTGATCTTGTATAAGAATAGTTACTCTAAATTTAACAAATGAATATTTTTTTTCATTCACGTTTATTTTTATCTGTTATAAGTTGCACATTGTGTTGAATAAAAGGTGAAATCTACAGGGCCGATTGAGGTGCTCAAAATATTACCGGAAAGAAATTGACTCGGCTATTCACGTCCCAAATTACAATTTATAAATCTAAACAAAAAATCCTTTTGTTCGTACGTCTGATGGACGTAGTCTTAAGACTCTTGACACGCCGTTTGCACTCTCGTCCAATTTCTGTGAAATTGCTCCATCTATCTCAAAAATTACTGCGAATTTTTTACACCTAGTTATCATTTTAAGTCTTCGGTACTGGTGTGTATGTATGAGATGAGTTATGAAAGTCAGTGTTAGAGAGATTATCTAAGAATATGAAAAAACTTGCATCAGTGGCTTTTAGTTGCGCGTGAGAGCAGTAGTATATTAGCCCTGGGTATGTTTGTTATGACGATTATTGAAATCATGTACATTTATAAGTCTTTACTTCAAAATATACACAATATATTATAGTCAATAATAATAATATAATAGCCCTAGGACTCGAATACAGTATTAGAGTATCTCTTCACTACAAAATGTAGTGGTTTCTAAAACTCGCCTTTGGTACTAAAATTCCCAAAAAGTAATCATACAAACATACCATGTTTTAAACCAAGGTAATTTCTAAATACTTAGATTAAAAAAAAAGCCAATCAGTACAATTAAAAGTTAAATTTGGTTATTATAAACCTATTAACATTAACAAAACGATACACTGTATAAAATTCTCGTGTCACAATTTTAGTTAGGATACTCCTCCGAAACGGTTTGACAGATTTTTATGGAATTTTATATACGTATTCAGTAGGTCTGAGAATCTGCTATTAACTAATTTTCATACCCCTAAGTGATAAGTTGTCCACCCTTAACATTTTCATTTTAATTCTGAAAAAAACATTTTTTTATAATGTTTAAAAATATATACAATACTAAATATTCACTATTCGATAACCAAACCAATAGGGGTTGGTGATAGAATAGTGACTATTTAGGTTTAATAGCGATTTTAATTTATATGGAAAAATAACGTTTCAGGTCAGATAGATATATACACATATATATATCTATATATAGCATTACAGATATTAGCGCCGCATACTTCGTAGTTATCTAACTTTCGTGTGTATACAATATGAAGCTACAGTGCAAAATATTTGTGTGCAAGTATTATAATATTAGTATTTACAAAGTTGTGCACTGCGGGAATGCGGCTGGTATCAGAGTTGCTGAGTAACATTACACTCGGTTGGAAATCATAATTACTGCGGCGTGTTAACTTCCGCGCCTCTAACAGCGCAAGGTAACTGTGTGACGCGGTATAAAATACTATCATAATAAACTTTTATTAAGACACACCTACTGAACAAAGCCTTATTACTCACTAAACGACAATATATGGCGTTGGTTGTTCACGTACGGGTTTTTCAATAAATAATGTTACATGTACCACGTTTGTTAACAAATGATATTAGTTAAAATATTAGAAATTTTTAAAATTTCAACTTTAGTATTTTAATATAAAGTCTATTTTCTAATAATGCATTCATAATGCAGTTTATTATTAAGCGAATGACATACATAACATAAAATTATTGGACCAAACTAATAATAGACATTTTTTTAAATAGCTTTCCTAACATACGATATATGCATGCCTAATAAGAATATGTAATATTATAAATGCGTTTATATATCTGTCTGCTTGTTTTCTTTTGACGACTAAATGGCTGAACGAATCTTTTGTGAAATAATGTGTCATGAAGATGTGAATTTGTTTTGAGAATTTACTTTCTTTTATATAAAAAAAATAGCTGGCGAGTCGTGGGTGAAAGCTAGTGAAATGTATATTATGTTTTTTATTTCCATGTTTTGTTCAGGTATATGCACCAACAAGTATGTTATATTTAAACAGATTGCCTTTAAAAATAACAATTGAGTATTTACCAGTTATTCTCAACTGATATAACCGAAGTGGACGGTAGAGCTCGAAATAATACAAATAACTGATGAATATGCGGCTGAAATGCCGTACATGAATAAAACAGAAAATTATTGCACTAAAATACATATTTGGAAATTGAAAATTATTGCACTAAAATTTATATGTGGAATTGTATTTGTCAGATTCATTTAAATATTTAGTAGGTGCGGAATCCGTCGATGGTAAGTTCCACTTACACTTATCCGTATTTTTTCGACCCTCTAATTATACCCACCCGGCTCCAGTTGCGCATGAACTGCCTACATTAATTAATCAAATAAATTAAGGCGTCTTCTTTAAAAAAAATGTCTACTTTACCCCTCAGAGGACTGTTTAATTTCCACCGTTTTATTATCCTCTACAACTTTACGTAGGGCCATATGACCCACCTCACAGTTGTGTTATAAAAATCGTTGAGCACACTGATTAAAACTTTACCTGTTGTACACTCAAGTTTACGAGATTTCTTTTGTATATATATGAAAAAGGTTCAAATAATTTTCCTGTTTACTGAGAGAAGTTATAACATATTTTATATACCAATTTCGTAATGAAGAAATATTTGAATGTTTGTATACGTTAAATTTATCCAACAAATAAAAGAAAAACACTCACTATATAAATTTAAAAAATAATTGCATGAACAAAACACGGTAAGAATTTTTTGAGTCAATTTATATTTCTTACTTTTCAACGCTGATGGAAACATCGATTTCGAGCCTAATTCGATAGATGTCTATTCCTACTATCGTATTCGATTGAAATTCAATATTCAACTAAATATGAGCATGATAGACGTTGTTTTCGGTGAGCATTAATGTTGAAAATCTGAACTACCCCATGAGAGAATACCTAGATATAATATTCGAATTCTATCTGGTAAATGTTGTATTAAATTTATTATTTTTTATTATCGATAATTTTTCCGTATAATAATAAACACGCCATCTATTCATGATACATGAAACCAAAATAACAAATAAACTAATTAAAACACATTAGGTTTTAGGTATTGAACATATTGAAAAATTTATTATTTTATTCTTTTAGGGGACATTTTATTTAGCTTCGAGAAGGAGTAAAGTATGCTAATATATTATTTAGTAATGCTATGTAATATTATATTATTTGTGGTTATGTATAATAATAAAAGCATTACATACTCCTAATTTCTCTAGCAATATATGTATGAAAATTAAACAACAAAACCCAGAAACAGACATTTTTCCCCTCGTCACGATTTTCCTATTTGTAGAGATAAGGATAATATCCGTTTTTACTCATGTTTTAGTGCTCGGGTTTACTCGGCTAGTTCAATGTTGGTTATGCACGATCACGTCGCTCGGCCGTGACATTATGACGCCGTGGTAAATTATACATGACTAGCATCAGTCTCCGGTTTCGTCCACGTAGCTATATATGACCGATATAACAAAAGTATCCCGTGACACATATATAGATACGGTATATAGAAGAGGTACCATATATCTAACTGTAAGTTAATTTAGTTAATTTAATGTTTTCGGGGTTTCCATCACCGTAGTGTCAATTAGGAATATAAACTGATGCAAAAGTTTTGAGTATTTATAAACGATTAAGATTATATTTTCCTCAGATTTGTAACAATTAGCAAAACGAAGGTTAGTAAAGTTAGTAATTTATCCTATTGTTCATAACGACTTCAATAATTAGATTTTTATCATATTATCTTTTGCATATAAGCTGGAACTAGTTGTTAGCCAAACTGGTCCTAGAAGTGTAGAATCTTCTTGGTATCTTCGCAGCGCTTCAGAATCTCACTGCTGCAAGTATACGTTGAGAGGCCACTCACTCCAAGCTTACATAAGCGGCCATTTCTTCGGACTGTAAGCAGCCTTGATAAACAGGTATTTCAAATACCTGTATAATAAATCTTATTTAAATCTATAAAAGACAAGGCTTTGTTTTGTAATAAAAACATAACACGAAAACAAAATAAATAAATAAAAAATACACATTGCACCGGTGAAACGGTGAGTGTATCCTACTATAGGTGATATTATGTATGTAAAATCCACAATTGTTGGCTGCACATTCCCTTTTACCTAAACAATTTAATGTTTTTAGCGAAGGACGTGAGGAATCCGTTACAAATGTTGCGTCATTTGTACGGGGGCCCAAAGTCTTACGCTTTGATATTTACATATACGGAATTGCTAAGCAAGAGAAGACAGTGATAAGCGCTAGCGGAATAGTTCTTTGAAGAAAAAGAAGTGAGGCTGTTTTAAGTGATGAATGTTGTTTTATAGAAATCTATAAAGCCATACACATCTTCCAATCGACGATTCATTGTCTTGCTTTTCTTCAGTTTCTACTATAGAAGAGTGACTGAAATAAGATTTTTCTCTTTGTTCTCCTGATTTTTATAAACCTATCTTAGGTTATCAAAGGTATAACTATAAATAAGTAATGTATGATCTTGTTCATCATTAATTCTATCATTGGTCTTTATAATATGCATTTTAAGTATTTCAGACCGTAGCGGTGCTTTTGGGATCCGTAATCTAACCTCCATTTCAAATAATGAATGATCGCAACTTCTATATCCAAAATGGAAGTTACTTACAGATCCTATTACAAAATATTCATAAATTTAAGTATTCAGTAAGGCATCGTTGAATGAACTTCTTGATAAAGACTTGATATATGAAGGCGAGATAAAGCAGTAAATTAAAAAGAAAAATAGCTAAATATTGAACATTTTAGGTGTATGCTAAAAGAACAATATTTATTTTGTAAAGCTATTTCAGCCATCAGTCGGTACCAGATTTAAATTGTACAAGTATGGAAAGAAAGAAAATTTACATGCTAACAAAATGTGATGTTGCGAATTCTCAACCGTTCCTGTTACCGCTGCGCTTATCAATATACTCGTAGCTCTTTAGCATGACATTTGTTGCTCTGATCCTCGTCGAGCCGGGTTTTGCTAAACTGATGAGACTGTGACACCTACACCAATATTTTGTTAGGATTTACCGTACAATTAGTGAGGAGTACGCAACCGTAATGGTGATTAACGGCGGGGGTCATTTGGCTCGTCATAACTTTAAATTACGGGTCCCGTTTAGGGTCAGATCTCGGAGTCATATATTAAACAATGTAACTCAACTAATGAGAGTCAAAAACAATTGCGATCTCAGTATATTGACTGATTCATGCAAACTGAAGGATTATTATTAGTAGATCATATCATTCCCATTAGTGTTATTAGATGAATGAGACATAATTTTCTGCTAATAGGCGATTAGTTTACCTTAAAAGTATGAACATTTACAGAATTTTGTTGTAGAAATTTAACATTTTTTTATCCAATGATATTTCATTAAGTATACTTACTATAACGTCACGAAGTTGAACAATTTATGTAATAAATGGACGCGTCGTGTGTTCTAATTACGAAAACAAAACAAAAACATGCATCTATCGCACAGCACAGGAATAAATAAATAAAGAGACCCGGGCATCTACTTTGCTTTATAACGTTCATAGATTATATATTTTTCTTGCAATGTAGATAAAGCTAACATTTAATTACTTAGTGCTGTTAATTAATTAATTATTAATTTATTTATCGAAAGTGTTCTACTACGCTTAATTACGTTATAAGAGGAGATATCCGAATCTCTTACAAAACGTTCCTTCTCACGAGACATAATAACCATAAAATATAAAAACATTTAAATACGATACAATTTTATCAATCAGCCAAGCCAATATTTCAGATCCTGATATTATTTGTACATAAGAAGGCCAGTTAGGTTAATCCGGAGGAGATGTTGATACTTTGATCTCATCCGTAAGAACAACGCAAAAATTTCCGACGCAATAAGCTGATATTACATTGAATATATTTTTTTGTGGAAATAACTTATTACCCCGATGGATCGACTTATTCTATCAAGTCCTGGTAAACAATTTAACAGAAATAACACTATATATACTTAGCTTATATTTTTTTATGACATTTCTCACTTATATTAGTGCATCGCCAATATTCCTTCTCTGCACCATTCATGGTTGACTGACAGATAACTCCGCAAGGTGTTAAGTCCGCCATATGTACCATTTATTTTTGTGCATTGAAGATAAATAAACAAATAAAAATAAATAACAGCCTTTAAATAAGCTACGTATGTATTTAAAAAAAAATAAACATAAATACTTAAAAAAAATCGCCTAATATTTGCAGAGGCAAATATATTTTTGACTGATAAATCACTAACAGTTATTATAATAAATAATAAGAGAATAGAAATTTTGTCCAATTTCACGCTGTCTGAAATGTTTTAACCGGTTAGCTGCACACAAATGAATATCTGGGGAGCCACAGTTTCACTAGGTAAAAAGTGAGAACAGTTGCGGAATAACGGACGAAACTAAAATAGATGAGAACAATGATATATGTGGATAGTAGGAAGAGAAAGAGGCAAAAAATACACATTTTGTAATGGAGGATACAATATTATAATATACTATGAAAACTCACCGTTATGAAATGAATAGTGATATGACAAAATGATATTATATATAATTTCAATACAATATAATAAATATAGTTTGGTGAACAAGATTATTAAGTAAAGGGCAAAATTTACATGCATAAAACAAAAAAAAAACTTAGCAGATGATCATAATTTCAGGACAATCGCTGTAAAGGGGGGAGATCATATACGAATATGATGAGACAAGACCAAAAAAAGACACCGATGTAGTCGCAAATATTTTAGCGATTAAATGTTATATATGCATATAACATTTAATTTAAACAAAACAAAAATATTACTATAAAAATAGACAAAATAAACAGATAAAATAGTATCCAACAGTCGCTGCACCTACAAGTTAATATAATGAGTATATTAAGAGTTCTTGTTTTTAGAGAACAAAATAGCATGTTCTATAAATAATATAATATGAACAGCAAAATGATAAATAATTTTAAACAAGAATTTTCCTAATATAACCATATGATTTCTACCTACTTTATGAGATTAAATTACAAATCAATAATGCTAATATGCAGCTGCCTAAATATATAAGATAATGAAGGTTTTTTCCTTTTAAAAACGTACTTGGATCTAATTATTTCTTTTTTATAATATAAGTACAGAAATTGCAACAACTAAAAGATTAAGCTAACATAATATATATCATCAAATAATCTCAATTCGATATGAAATCAAAACTATACTTTGAGTTAGCTATAAAATGAAATCATAAAACTTACCATGGTGTGTTGCAAGTGTGCGTTAAGGTCATATATCTGACTCCGAGCTGGTAGTAGCTCCTCAGAACACCGAGGGAATTGGCGATGGAGTGGCCACCTTCGATACCGATAAGTGAAGCTATCTTGCGTGGTCTGGCGCTGTGCGCTTCGAGGATATCTGTTAAAAGGAATAAGTCATTATTACAATTTTATTCGTTCTTTATATTTGACTAGCTACTCGCTCCGACTATACGTACGTATTATATATATAAACATTTTTCTTAAATCACTATTCATCACTTCACTTCAAAATCCGATGCGTAGTTTTAAAGATTTAAGCATACATAGGGACAGACAGCGACAGCCACTTTGTTTTATACTATGTAATAATGACTATGGCAGTTATTACATATAATAATGATAATAGAATGAAGATCTTGCTTTTGTTAATTGACATTGACAAGGATAAAAGTCTCAGAATGAAGTTAGAGTCAGATTTTGATGGATTTACTTTCCTACAGTTGTTTTGAAAAGACATCGACGAGCAAGGCGAGACTAAAGTGTCAATTCCCTTATTCTCGCAGCCATCACTTTAGTATTGTACACTGTTAGTATATCAATTCTATATAAAAACAAAATAAATAATTAGAAACTTAGTTTATGAACAAAGCAGGCTGACGATAGGCTGCTACAAACCCGCTACTTGACGGGTTATTAAATAGTTGCAAGGCCGGTCCAGTGGTGGCCATAATAAAAATATTAATGAAGCCACTTAATTAACATTTAATTTTTTAAAGAAATGAAAATTCCGATATAATCAAGAAAAGAATGAGTAAAGTAGTTATACATCAAAATATCTTCTCTAGAAAGGAGTGAACGGTTATGTAAAGATTTATTTTACTCGTAATTACATATTAATATATTTATCTTTGTTCTGTGCAAATGATGAATAATTAAAAAAAAATCCGGTTGTTACATTCTTGTTATCACACTACATGAAGATTTCGGTACTCTCGTTTCAAAGCGCTGAATTCGATTCCATCAAACAAATCTTTTATGACATTCAAATGTAGGGAAATAGTAGGGAGGCCCTTAACTGAATTAATGTGAACGCCTCACGAGTCAAAGATTGTGAATGAATATTTTATAAGTTCATGTTAGAATAATTTACAACAACTCCCCCTCGAATGTCCGAAGTTCAGGCTTGAACAAAAAGTTACTATCTATACATGTAATTATAACTACCCATGTCGGTTTATTATAGATATTTAGAAAAACTAAAATTTATTATATAACAGACGCCAGAATAACAGGTTTTAATTTTTTTTTCTTTCTATCTGGTTTTACCCATACCATAAAGATCTAACTTAAATTATAGATATATCTTATCAACTATATTGTTATTTTATTGAAGTCCATTTCATTACTTAATGGATTATTGTGTTGATTATCAATAGAGAAGGTCGTAACGCTTCCAATATCGGTGGTCAGGTATCCGGACTGAATATATCTGGTCTTACACAAACGAATGGTAGCGAAATTATATAAATCTTTTAAAACTTTTAGTTCTATTTTCTTGTCGAAAATATCTCATTCTGTGCGAAGCAAGTCCGTTTCGCTAGTGTATAATATAAATGTTCAGCAATTAGAAGATTGCATTCCTAAGGAGATTCCGTTTAATAATGCGCACCGCCTTCCCGAATATTACTTCCTATTTCTTTGTTTCGAATTATTTTACGAAGACTCATTTCGAAATTCAAAATAAATAATGAATTGTTTCTAAATTGTTGGAAGTTTTATTGGATTTTGCTTACGTAATGCATTTTCCGTGAGGATAAATTGTTTCTCACATAAATACGGAAGATTATCTGCTTTAGAATAGTAAACAAATACGAATATAATTCGTATCTACAAATACGAGTAATTGCTAATCATGGTTTATATTCAACTTTGATTAATACTCTATGTATAATATATCATTTGAAATTCTGACTACCTACATAATCATATTTGACTTTCATTTACCTTTCTTTTCATATGAAGTGTAATGAATAGGACGTAATTGTAATAAACTAATGCAGCCGGATAAAAAAACGCCACCTACCGAGTCTTATTACGTTTTCATCCAGGAAACAATTTAAATATATACAGAAAATTTAAAGCAATTCACTCTAGATTTTATCTTTGTCTATCAACTAAAGTATTTATACAAATACGAAAAGTGTGTTCGTCTTTTCATTCATTCGCCTTTTCACGTGTAAATGAATTTGAAATTTGGCGTGAATAAAACTTGTATCTCTATGATGGACAAGACTATCTATATCAAAAACAGCGGACTAAGTCGCGAGTAGCTACTTGTATTTGTACAATATCCTGAACCATTATATCTTCTGTCGTTTACACTAAATAAAATTTTATTGAAGTGACCAAAGACCGAGGATTCGTTAACTTAATTTAAGATCACCTTTATTTAAGCGTAGAATGCTTCTGCGCCTCCCGCCATTTTAATGAGTCCACCAGATGTTTTATCAACTTAATCTTTTACGAGACATTTGAGCGAAACAATTTTTATCGAGGTAGACTTTGTTGAAAGTTGTCTGTGTTTTTGCTATAAAGCAGCTTATTTTAATAGTTACATTGAAATAATACGTTGATAGCAGAAGGCTGGCTTGATGGTAAGATTCAATAGTGAAATTACAGGATACGGTGGCAAGACAATTTATTATTCGAAGCAACGCATGACTATGTGACTTGTACGAGTCAAAAATGGTATGTCAATACAATACTCGATAATCTTTTAAATACGAGCACCGTTCACTTGTTTAGCATTCCAATTAAAAATATGAGGCAATAAGTATGAAGTATCAATTGAAAGACAAGAATTTACTTACTTCACACATTTACACAGAAGAAAATTAATAGAATGTTCTCGAACAAAGTGACGCTAAATGGACGGACAATGACTAGATTAGTGACTAATTGTTTTACTGAGCGAGACAATTGCTTAGTAGCGACCGTTACTTGTTCTGAATTTTAAATAATATACATACAATCACGGTAGCTGAAGTGGAATTCTTGAGGCGTTCGAAACTAATTCGTAACTTTAAAAGTGAACTGGACTCGATAAAAAAAGACTGTACATTTCGTTAGGGAAGTTGATTTTGTATGTGTTTTTCTCGACTTTCTTGTTGTTATTTTAAGTTTAGATTAAAGTTTCTTTTATGGGGTATAACAATGAAAAGGCGGACCACTTTTCATATGATTTTGTACAACAGTAGTGGTAAATATACTATTACCGGTACTGGGATTACTAACAAAGTGAGAATACATAGATTATTTGTTACATACACCGGAATCGCATAGTGGAACAGTCTCACAAAGTTTATCACAGCAGATACCAAACACTACAGCCCAGACAGTTCTTGTAGCAGTAAAATTATAAAAACTCTGCATATAATGAGGAAGATTGATCATTTGATGAGAAATACTTGAATATTGATATTTTTTTACATCACACAAAATAGTCACTCAAAATGGTTACAAATTTTTATATTGAATATTGGACCCACGATCATTGATAAGAAAGCGGTGTGCTTGACTAGATCGCCAGTGGAGCTCCAAATTTTTTAAGTTAAACATTCCAATATGTGCATTTTATTGTACTCACCAGTAACAGAAGTG
This sequence comes from Achroia grisella, assembly GCF_030625045.1. Classification (NCBI taxonomy): domain Eukaryota; kingdom Metazoa; phylum Arthropoda; class Insecta; order Lepidoptera; family Pyralidae; genus Achroia; species Achroia grisella. Next base: position 979,305 of record NW_026712977.1, on the reverse strand, counting down.
GCGAATTTGAAATGCTGAGGGTATTTATCTACCAGGCGACGGATGACATCAATCTGCTCCAGAGTCAGTTGAACGGCGTCTCTATTTTGAGTGGCGCATGGAACGAATGCAGACCAGAACTGTAACAAAATATAATTTTATAAACCTCCAAATTGCTATAGCTGCTTAATATTCTTAACTTATAGTAGTGCCCGCGGTTTATTTATGTCGTATGTGTTATACTGTTGTAGTTATAATATTGTTAAGTTTCATTCATTAGTTTTTGTATGAAAGAATGGTCTCGGTGCTCAGTGGTCTAGTTTATTCCTGTTGTAATACATAAATGTAACATTATTATTTTCTCATAGAGAGAGAAATGTAAATTTTAGTTATTTTGATAGCAGTTGTTCCAGTAGAGTATCTATACAACTTTGATAGCCATACGATTTACCGAAGGTAAACGACTATCGCAACTCACGAAAGTTTGCCGCGCCAGAGGTGTAACTAGTTCGTTGCTGATATTAAGTACTTAAATATTAATTTCGCTACTCTAATACGTTCTTTAAACTCAAATACAGCATGCAAGGAAGCTGCTTCGCAACAGCATTATGTGAGACAGTAACTTTGTGATAACAGTATCTTTGTCACAAAATATCCCTGAGGTAATAACTCGGAGCGTCAAAGCAGGATTGTTAAAATTATAGCACTATGCTAGACTATTATACTGTAGATAAGGTATGATGTTTGGTTTCAATAGATAAAGTTAGCGATCATGAAGGAGTTTGCATGATTCCAATGGAAAAGTAACGATCCATTTATAAATATGTAGTACCCGTTTAAAAATGAATTATGCAAAAGATTGTAATATTGAAAGGAGCGAGTTGGTTCCCAAAGGGATCTGAACAATGTATTCATGCAGTGCTGGGGTAGGATGAACAAAATCAATTTTGTTAGCCGTATGGATTCCTGGCATTTATCTCTGGGTTCGTATATTTTTATATAATAATATTTTGTACGTGAGGCACACACTAACTCGATTCTTGGCAGGAAAATCGGCAAATCTTTCTTAGTTTCCGTTGGCGTTTGATGTGAATCTAGGAAGCTTAAACGTATTGCCTTATACTGTTGAGGTGATTTCAAACCGTGCTCTTTATGGGTTTAAGGTTTTCGCACTTCAAAGAAAAATGAATCCTGGATGCAGCAGTCGTTGTTAATATTACTGGGACTTGTGATAAAGTCACGTTACAGGTGGCTTTTAAATTTTATTCTGTTTGACATGTATAAGTAAAGGCAATAATATACCTATTAAAGTTATAAATTGTAAAAACTATTATTATGTATTATAACTACATATTATTTCATTTAACAAGGGATGGATTCTTATTAGTTTTTAAAGTATATTTCTAATAAGACTTTATTTATCATAATCGAAATTTAATTCTACATGAATAAATATATTGTGTCTGTCAGCCTGTGTATCGCTATCTGCTTTTTATATTGCATAAAATATTAACATAATTATATATAATTCCAATTCTTTCTTTATTCAAAATATTCAAAAATTTTTTAAGGGTTCACTTAAGGGTGAAATGAGCACAGCCGCCCCTTAGCACACACAACACTATGGGAATTGCAAGTGCGTTGCCGGTCTTTTAAAAGGAATACGCTCTTTCCTTGGTTTCAATGCCATAGCTGGAATGTGATTACACAATTTCGTTGTACGTGGCAAAAAAAATAAAGTACATGTATAATTGCTTCAACTTCTTCGAGTTAAAGTTAGGAAAAATAATATTATTTTTACGTTTGTTTCTCTCATTATTCTATGAATTCGTTATTATACGTTTCAGTGAAAAGCACAGTTGGACAAAACTCATTATGAAATTGAGGAAAACATTGTTTCAATTTAATAGACTAAAGTTTTAAGCTCAGTAACACAATACGTTTACAAGAGAAATACGGCCAATTACCTAACCAGCAAAGTTTGTTAAAAACGTTACATTCCGAATGACAACGATAATACCGTAAAATATTCCCTTGCTCCGTTAAATTCATATTTACTTTTTAATCCCAAGTTTCCAGTAATTGCTTATTTATATGGGTAATAGTAATAAAACACACACTAACCATTATTGGTTAACAAGTAAGAGACCATAATACCAATACTAACGATAAATTTATGTATATATTTTTAACATGTCTCATTTATATTAGTGCATCGCCAATTCTCTAGTTTTACTGGTAGATAACGCCGAACAAGGTGTTAAGTCCACCATGTATACACATTATTTTTGTGCATTGAAGTTAATTAAATAACCATCCCTTCTTTAGAGGAGATACGAGATTTTTAAAACAATAAAGAGCTATAATAAAGCTTCGGACTTATTCGGAGATAAATTTGGAGAACTATATTCTTTGGAATGTCTTTTAGGTCTATTTGATTCTCCCAGCATATTTTATTTCTTTCTCTGTCTGTAAAGGTGAATGTCATTTTCTTGTACTACCAAGGTCATACCAGCGTCGGAACAATCCTCATTCTCACTTTCGCCTTCGAAAAATAGTAGACAAGAAATTTGTCGAATATTTTTCGCAGATGATCGATCCATACATGAATAGAAAGATGTGAGAGAAAATAGTTCTTCTCCATCTTTCTCTCATTTCAATTATTTTTTACAACTATATGAGTAATAATATACCTGCGTGAATAGCCAAGTGTTACACAATTCACACAGCTTTACTAAGTTTCAGTCTAAGCAGATCTTGTAAATTTACTAATTTATATATTACCATATATAACTTTCAATATACACATCCATAAGAATATAAAAAATCATACTCAAAAACACAAAGTTTCTATTGTGAGAGAATCGAATTCGCCACTATTTGAAGCAATACGGTATGCTAAACCTCTGGGTTACTGAGGACACCGCATTTACTGAATACTCTATCTATGGTTCCAATCGTCGTATTCTTTAATTAGTTCTCCAAAAATGTTACGCTTATTTTCCTGTGCAGCTACAGATAAAAAAGTAATTAAAGTTACAAAATGTCTGTCGGTTGTTGTATAATAGAAAAGTAATTATGTTCTATGAAAGTTTAGAGAGACAGATTGTTTTTGGCGTGTTCGTAATAATATGTCCTTTCAAAACATTTGTTTGCAAAATTAGAAACGCTCTGTTCGAGCTTCTGTTTGTTCATAACTGGTGCCGGTAAGGCTGTGTTTACATGTTCCAATATGTTGCGAATGACCTGCAAGTCTACTCCGAAATTTAATCTCAGTATCAATTTCAATCTAATCCATTTTAATACTGTTATTTCTATACGTTCGGCTATATTACGGCTGCATCAAATAAATCGATAATTATGTCAGTTTGTTCATTGAATTCAAAGTTTGAAATTAGTTCATATCTTTATATCAATACAACAAAGTTAGATTTCACAGTAGATTTGTAATTTATAAAAATACTAGCTGTGCCCGCGGCTTCGTCCACGTGAAATTTATAGTCTATGTGTTATTCTAATGTATAAGCAATATTACTGTAAAGTTTCATCAAAATCCGTTTCGTAGTTTTTGTGTGAAAGTGTATCAAATCGTTTCATCCATATTTACGTACTTTCGCGTTTATAATATTAATAATAACATAAATAATGTTATATGTAAAATTATATATTCTACTTTTGGAATGAATTCTGCGTTAATCAGGTTGAATACTGCTACCATGTATAATTTTAAGCTAAATAATATTGGCTTCCAGAAGGTCACACTAGCCGTGGTCAACGAATGGGCTAAACTACAGCTATGTCGATGTCAGTCAGCAATTTGTTTATCTACCGTCATTAGATCATCCAACGAATAGACAAGATCTGGTTAAATATACATTAGTTGGGTCTCCGCCTTCCGCCACACGTATAACTTGGTTGATAGAATTGTAATTAAATTAATATAAAAAAAACATATTTTAAGTGAAACTTAATACAATATTATCAAAGTTAGTGAAAGACGCAACCAACTTTATTAGACCGTTTCAAGATTAGTTACTATTTTTTTTAAGTACCTACTAATTAATTTATACAGTTCTCCAATAACAGTAATATCTCAAGACAATTGACACAACGCCATGTAGTCCCAAGTTAAGCAGAGCTTGCATTACTGGTACTGTACTTGGTACTAGAGAACTGATATAAATACATGGATGCATTTTTTTTTGTAAATAAATATATATTATACATAGAAAACATCCAAACCAATACAAATAATCATATTCATAAATATTTGTACCGAGCGAGGAATCGAACCCGCGACTATCTGATAGTAAAGCGGTATGCCACTGAAGCTGACTATATTCTCAGTATATTTATATCTTCTAGGTATAGATAGTGAATGGTTACACTTTCATTACATATACAGTTAAAATTACGGAACGGTGAATAACAACCATACTTCATTATTAAATTATAGATCTTACATATTGTTGTGCAAAGTACGTACGTACTAAAGAAACTAGCGCAACCTGGAACTAGTTCCTAAGATTTATGGACCCAAACAAACAAACTTCCTCTTAAGGATGGAATATCCAAGTTACTGCAAACATTTATACACAGTCTTTCATTTTGAATCAGTTCGGTTACATTTATTTATATATAGAATATATATGTTATTGTACTTTTGAATGGCGTACAATATGATTCCTCCTGTCTCTCCCTCAGATTAATTTACCTGATGGTGAGGGTGAACCATTGTCTCAATATATCAACTACGGACATCACATCATAATGTGACATCTGTGATGCCTCATAACTAAGATATCATGCCTCCTATCCTGTAATTTAATTACCCAATTGCACCCTATATCGAAAACCCGTCTATGAAAGTATGAGACTGATGTACACGAACGCATATGATTTTTCAGTAATATATTTTTTTCTTTTAGTAATATGTATAATAAATAATAATCGGATTATGAAATCCACAATAATAATATCTTCACATAACGCAACCTCTTCCACACTTGGCTAAGGCCCGTCTGGGTGAGTGTGAGTATGTGAAGAGAAAAGAAAAGTACCATAAAAATAATAACTTTAATAATTATTATTTAAAAATAAAAATATCTCAGGACAATTCACACAGCGTCATCTAGTCCCAAGCTAAGCAGAGCTTGTGTTATGGGTACTAGACAACTGACATAAATATTTTATTGTAAATAAATACATATCATACATAGCAAACACCCAGTCCGATACAAACAATCATACTCATGAATACAAACGATTGTACTGTGCGAGGAATCGAATCCACGACTATCGCATAGTAAAGCGGGGTACTAAACCATTAGACCACGGAGGCTGTCAAATGGATTTTATGTCTAAATGTTTCTCTGCTCACTTGTCATAATACCGAAATATAAGATTCCGTGTTCTTGAATTTATATCTGCTTTTAGAAGCACAGACTATTTGTCCTATGAAACTTGGCATTGTTATTGTGTGCTTCACTCAATCAATCGTTTTATTTCATTTATTTATCGACGGCATTGGCACTTTACGTCCGATGGTCATAGGTTCGATTCATTATTGTATTTATAAGTATGGTTGTTTGTGCCGGTCTGTATTCTTAATGTATTTTATGTATGTATTTACAGAAAAATATATCAAGTATTTATATAAGTTATCTAGTAACCATAACACAAGCATATTTTTTAATTTGTTGTACCACCGGTATTATAATCCCTCTGATTTTTATATAGAACATATACAAACGAGCTTGCGGTATATTCACAATAACAGGGGTATTACAAGTGAGTTGCCCCGGCCTATTATGAAGGAATAAAATCTTTCCTTGAGTGTTTCAATAACGTATCGGTCCGGAAATAATATTCTTGGAAGGTAATTCCACATGAAAATGAATAATAGGATTATAAATTATTGAATTAGTATATTTTTAATTAGCTCAACAGCAAACTGGCTGTGAAGAAGTAGTGAAATCCCTCTGTTATTAGATAAACCGTCCACAATCGTACAAATTATACAAAATTCCATTAAACTTATTTTCAGTCTCGGTAATAGATGTACTAGTCTATAGAAATTGCTTTTTAATTAATAATATGGCAGTGAAATTGCAGGAATAGCATTGCCGGCTTTGCCAGCCTTCCTCTACAATAACTCTATCTATTAAAAAAACCGCTTCAAAATCCGTTGCGTAGTTTTAAAGATTTAAGCATACGTTGTCACAGACAGCGACAGCGACTTTATTTTATACTATTTAATAATGACTATGACAGTGAAATAATGAATATGCAGGAATATAAGTAGCACCTTTGTTCTAAGAATCGTTAACGTATGAGAAATACTATGATTGAGCAATTTAGAATACATGAATTCATTAATAAAGAATTAGTTAAAAGTCTTCTAGTTTAAGTTTTATTTATAACTAGTTAATCGCCCTGGCTTTGCACAGCTGTATATGTATTATATATATAAACCTTCCTTTTGAATAAAAAAATAAACCTCTTCAAAATGCATAGCGTAGTTTTAAAGATTTAAGCATACATAGGGACAGACAGCGGCAGCGACTTTGTTTTATACTATTTAATGACGATGATGATGAGTAATGATAATGATTCAATGTGTAGTCTTCGTATATTTTAGTCTTTTATATATTTATCAGTTATACATCACACACACACACACACACACATACAAACACACACACAACTATAAAAGTATAAACAAATTCATCAGATGTCATATAAGATAGTAAAAATTGAAGTACATCAAAGCTACGTAAAAATTGTGTACTTGAACCAACCATTGTGGAAGGAAATAACATCTGTAACACAGGGATTCCCTAGTACAGATATACAGTTACGGCCTATAAATTAGTGACATTTTGTAAAAATTAATAAATATATTATTATTATTATATTATTAAGTATAATAATGGCATTTACAGTACAACAAATATTATAGTAGTTATAACTATAGTCCATTCTATATTCCCAATACGTATTATATCGCTATCAAGCATTCCATATTGTAGTACATCTATATGCAAAATGTCAACGTAATTCATTATGCAGTTCAATCATGATTGTGTAATAAACATTCAAATCATATTTTGTATGCTGCTACTCTTATATTAAATAGTAATTACTAATTACATGCTACTTGGTCTGGTCTTGGTATCACATTTTCACCGTTTTTATAACAATTTTCATTGTAGCTCCGCTTCTATTAGTCGCTTCTTCTAGTGGTTGCCTATAGTTTTCCTCAATAAAAGTGTTTCCAACAGTAACAATGTATGAGAGTCAATTAATTCTACACCATTCAATTTTCTTTATATTACTACAAATAGATAAGCGTGCAGATATAACGTAGTGCAGGCAGCAATTGTAAATAAAAATAGGACTTTAGAACTTATATCTTTATACCAAACGTTACACAAAAATATAATAATGCTTCTAACACAGTTTTGAGAGAATACCAAATTTTCACCTCAAACATGTTTAGCTTGTTAGGAAAATCTTATTACAATATTGTCTAGCGTCTGATTCTTATATTGTATATTATACTTAGATGTATCAGAAAATTAATACAGAACTCACAATTTGCCGACTTTTTTTATAAAAGAGTGTGTATTATAGAAACATATTAAAGTCTATAAACCGTAGAGTTTTGTGCATATTTTTTTTAAATGGTGTTGTTAAACCGCATACCACATATAATAATTCAATATGAATTTATTGCCAGTAACGGCTATTTATCTTTTATAAAAAATATATTTATGAACATGTCTGGCACTGAGTAAGATTTCAACCTACATCCCTTATTTTGCTGTAACGTTGCAAACCATTTATCACTGTCAGTATTTAATACGAAAATCTAGTAGGCTGTTATTGGACATACCCCAAATATTTGTCAATATTCATCGCAAAAATGTCCAAAGATGATATTGGGGTAGTGATTGACGCTGGATCGCAGTATACAAAGGCTGGATTCTCAGCAGACACATTTCCTAGATGCGTTGTGCCTACTGTAGTTGGGAGGTATGCTAATGCTATTGTGAGATCAAACTTGTGTTCACACATCAGTGCACGCGACTGTACATACAATGCATACATAAATATATCGCTATGATTGTAATCTAGTATGGAATTGTCAGAAGTTTATTGATGGTATTTTTTATACATATTCGTTAGTTGTTGTATTTTTTTAATAAAGTAAAAATAGATAAATATGCATATATTTTATATGACTATTTATTTATTTTTACTTTAGTAAAAAATACAATGTGATAAGTATTACAGTTATGTTTATGTTGAAGTAATTGCTGAAGAGTTAGAAATCAATATAAAATAATAATAATCAAGCCAATTCATACAGCGCCGTCTAGATCCAAGTTCAGCTAGTTAAAGCTTGTGTTATGGGTACTGATACAAATAAATATATATTTAAATATATACACATTATACATAGACACCCAGACCAATAAAAACAATGATACTCATGAATACAAATGTTAGTGCCGTGCGAGGAATCGAACCGGCGACCATCGGAAGTAAGGGGTTACTAAACCGACCCACCGAGGCCGTCAAATATTATGATTTCCTAAAGTGATACCAATGTTATAGATGGAGTAGTGCTCACACACGACCTAACAGTACACACTGGTGAGACAGCAGTGGAAGATGATAAGAATGACGTTAGGTCGCTTAACCGATTAAGGCAAATTCAATAAGAATTAACGACGATAGTTTCCAGAAGGAAGTGAATGGAGGTCGACCTGTTCAATATACATTGCAATGGAGCTATTAACCCCTATTACTAATAAAACCCTCCCACGAAATGAGTATTGCTGTCTTAATATTATAAACTAAAATTTGTGTGCATGTATGAAAGATTGTTTGTTAATCTATTTTAGGTATGGATCACATTCTATACTAACAGATTACAGATTATAGCTACATACAAATATTTTTATCAAACTGTTTTTAGATTTCGTCGCGCTGGTCTTCTTGACGGGATTCCAACAATTTATTGTGGGGCAGATGCGGTACGAAACAGGGGCATATCTCATCTAACATGGCCGGTGCGAGATGGTTTGATCCAGGATTGGGACGAGATGGAGAAACTTTGGCATTATGTATTTTATAAACATCTCCACGTCCCTCCTGATGAAGCCAGGATAATGCACGCTGTTCATCCTTTAATGGAACGAAAGGACAAGTAATTATGTTTTGTTTATACATTTCCATCTTACTAACAATATAAACGCGAATCTTTATAAGTATGGATTGATAAATTAATAGTTGGATGTATGTTCCTCTTTCATCCAAAAACTACTTTACGGATTTTACTATATTTTATTGGTACTCATTACACAATCTTTGCTTATCTTGGGACTAGATGGCGCTATGCAAATTGTTAAGATTACTATTATTATTACATACACAATTATTATTGTCACGGTTAAATGGATCCTAATAAAATTTGACACACAGACAGATTGTATTAGGAAAATATAGTACATATATATTAATATAAAGCAGACGAAATTGCTATAAATAAATAAAAACAAATATTCGTTTGAATTCTACACCATTTATCGACATAGGATTTACTTCAATTTGTGTACATGACGACGTTATAGCTTCTTGTAACCATCATCTAGATGGACTGATATCTTATACATTGTCTAATATATCGTATTGATAGAATCATTCCCGATGGCGACATATAGTAATTTGATGCTATCGGCAAGCACAATACAGCATAATTGATTGTACTGACGTGCAGTTGACACCTGAGTGATTGCAACACCAGGAACAATGACTGTTAATTGGTGCAACCTGCCGCCGTCGAGTTAATTAATGGCACATTCAATGCAAAGTCTCGACGTTAATGTTCAAATCAGGACGAAATTAGATTTTGCAAAATCATACGCAAATTACTTTCTCTTTATATTGAAATATACATGTATTTAAGATATGGAAATAGCAAAAAGATTAGTCGATATGGCAGCTACCTTGGACAAAGAATTAGTCTAGCTATTTAAAGGGGGAACGCTGTCACTATCTTTGAAACCTTGTTTTAAAGGATTCCTTTTAATAATATATGTTTGTTATTGTATTATATCTTTTAAGCTTTTTAGTTTTAGGTTCATTATTCTAGTATTATATATATTTCTGTGTAAATAAATTATGATTTTAATTAGCCGTGTGAATGCTAGATATATATTTTATGTGTTAATCTACCTACATGTATATAAATAAATATCACAAATATTCACTTATACAATAATAGTGTAACCTATTGTTTTTTTTAAGGAAACTTAGATAATTTTAAGTGTAATGTATGTATCTAATAATATAATATATACTTTAAATATGTCTATTTTAAATGCGAAATTGTGGCTGTCTGTTGTATTTTCACGACCAAGGACTAAATGAATGTTAAATAAACCAGATGTGTAAATTTATTATATCGTGTGGTCTATACAGCCTATGTGGCAGAATAATATTACGATCGAAAATAACACACGTTATATACCTATATACGACTACAAGCAATATAAATACACATAGATATACTAGCTGTGCACGCGGTTTTACCTGCGTTAAATTTCAATAAAAAAGTATGGTTTATGTATTATTCTCAAGTAAGTAGTTTCAAGTATCAAACTCACAAACTTTTGCGTTTATAATATTATTAAGATAAATCCACGAAACGTAATAATGTAAGTTTAAAACAACTATATCAGTGAATTGTTAACATTTAACTACTGTTTGTTATCAAATGAAGTCGCGAGAATTAGTTAGTGAAGATAGGAAAATAAGTCTCCCTTCTTAGTTATGGTAATAAATGGGAGTATATATCCAGACAGTTCGTATAGTGGCCATCTTGCAGGAAGTTGGACAATACACTGTAGTTTTATTGGTCCAACTTATTCGATTATGTAAATATAGGAAGATTTAATCCAATTTCCAATACTTTGGCAGTTCGAATACGTCCGGACGGACGTAATATATTCCAACTTGGATTTCACATGAAATATTAAATAGTCTTGCCTTATATTATACTAGCTGTGATCAGTGACTTTGTCTGATTTTTTAAAGTTAAAATATAGCGTAGATATCTTCACTTCAAATTTTCTTAACATTTAACTGAAAGAGTACCTAACAGCCAGACAGACACACATCCGCATTTGTATTATTGTATAAAATAAGCTATTTCTCGCGCCTTTGTCGCCTTTATACTATACGCCCTTAAGATACAGTGTATCTTCCTGCAAAATTTTATTAGAATTTGTTCAGCAGAGTTTAGATGAGAATGTATCACAAACAAATGAAAAATGGGGAATGTCATGAGCCAATGTATTTAACAAAAAGATTACTCTTTATATATAAGCACCTATTTATTATATTAATAATAATAACAATTAAAAAAGCCATCTAATCCGACTCTAACCAGAGCTTGTGTTTTAGTTCAATTATGTTTTCTATGCATACATAATATATATATATTAAACATCCGGATCAAGACAAATAATATACTCATGAGTACAAATTTTGCGAGAAATCGAACCCGCGAGCATTGGAAATAAAGCGGCGTGTTAAACCGCTAGACCACCGAGGCCGTATATATACTTCCTAATATTATAAATGTAAGTGTGTCTGTCTGTTTGTTAGTTTATTACCCTTTCGCGAACTAAAACTCTATAGTAATGTTAATGAAATTTGACATGTTATGTTTATGTTTAATGATTTTCGCTAATAGATTTTACGATTGTATCATGAGGAATATCTCATATAAAGAAAAATAGAGTAACAACTAGTGTGCTAAACTACCTAGATCGTAATAAAAGACCTTTAACATTTAACTTCTCCTTTTGACTTAAGTCTATGTATCTATTGATTGCTTTTACTGACTCAGAATGAATTTTAAAAGGAGAAAAATGTTTATAAAACAAGCTGTTTGGCGGCGGAAGTAGGTTAATCTGAGATACTCATGCAGACAACTTTTTAGTCTACCTCTAGTAAATTTATTTTTGACTTAAGTCTATGTATCTATTGATACATAGACTTAAGTCAAAAGGAGAAGTTTGGATTATATTCGTACTCACATATTGCTATTGCAATAGCAATATGTGAGTACGAATATAATCCTAGACGAGCCGCAGTCAGAGTCATTCAACTGTCGACTCCGACAATCCTGGTGAACGCAACACTTGATATATCGTTCAGTGTATTTGAAGCCAATGTGTCATGCGTGAACTATCGTTGTTTATCGGTTTAACTTGGTTTGTTATCGATATGTCTATAAAGAATCAGTCAGAAGTGTAAAATACTATGGAAAGTTTCATTCCACTCTGTAAACATGACTTCTTGAAGTTTATAAGTCTACTTCTAGCGACTTAACACACAGTTTACAATTGCGGGTAGCATTCCCATACAATACAAACTTTATTTTGTATTATTGTGTATAAATATATCACTTCGGTCATTTTTTATATATTTTTATTCAAGTAATTCTATATAAAGATAATGTTCTAGTTCAGATTTTATCAGTTCTTCTAAACTGAATACAACCTAATGGAATTTAACGTTTGGAATAGTATCGATATGTTTTTTTATGTGCAGAAGTAGTAAAGAATGTCCTACTATGAATAAATGATTTTCTTTAACTAATAGTACTTATATTACAAAGCTCTTAATTCGGATCTAGATGACGCTATCTGAATTGGGTTGGGTTATATTATATTACAATCTTTCTCCCTCTCGCCTTCGACTTACTTCTCTAATTTCTTATTATTATAGCGTAGTAAACTACTAGGTCGTGATTTCGTATGTACATAAGTATAAAGTTATAAATTTTCTTGCATTTATGTGGATCATGCGGTCCGCAGCAATCCTTGGCTCTCTTCCACTTTACATTTACTTTATGGCTGTTTTTATAGTCACAACCGCAGACAGACTTCTGTTACATTCAACCGTCTTAAAAAGTTGAATGTTTTCAATCGACCGCATTCCTTGTAATAGGAGCACAACCTATAAAGTTTTTAATTCATCAATTGACTTTTATATGACAGTTTGTATCATTACCCAGTGGTAACATGCTCAAAATTATTATTTAAAAACAAAAACTTTCAACAATTGAACTGTGGTGTACTGACTATATAAATAAATAAAATTTATAATAATAAATTACAAAAAATATTTGATGCAGAAGAATTTTTAAACCTTATAGATTGTAAGCAATATTTTCAAGATTGTGCTTTAATAAAAAAATCTTTATAGTATTTGCATCCGTATAAAGCCAGAACAGACTGTCAATCGTCAGTAAAATATCCGCCATTAGACATTATTCCGTAATCTAAATCACCCTTCAAAATAAGTTTGAATTATTTATATATAAATTATTTCTAAAATTATAATACCATTTAATATTTCATGACCTTCCCAGGAACTGTAGGAGGCTTAATAAATAATAACTTGACTTAATCTTATTAAATAATAATGTTCTATGAAGGCCCAGAGCGTACCTTAATTAACAAAATGTAATATAAATACCGATACTTTGTTCAAAGTGAGAAGTGTCTTGGTGGAAAGGTGAAATATGGTAGTGAGCAAATTTATTAAAAATAACGTAAAATAAATACATGTACAGTCGTATTGATTACCTCCTCCATTTTTTAAGTCGGTTGAAAAAGTCTGACACTTATGCATTCGCATCTCGACTGTTTTGTTGTTTTAGGCGTTTACATTTCAACTTACTTTCAGGGAAAAGATGGCGGAAATATTATTCGAGACGTTCGCTATTAGTGGGTTATATTTGGCGAAATCCCCCGCTTTAGTACTTCACGCTAGCGGAAAAACGTCAGGGGTTGTTTGGGAGAATGGATATTCATGTTCATACGCCGCTCCTGTGTTTGAAGGGTTCCCCTTGAACTATTCCACGATTACCTCTCAGCTGTCCGGCGAGGCATTAACAGCTCGCCTTCAAACACTGATGGCCGCCAACGGGTACTCATTCACGACAGCCATTGAACGAGAGTTGTTGAATCAAATAAAGGTTAATTACTATTCCAGATATGTACGCTTTGAATATATAGATTAGTACACCAGATACTAGAAATGTAATATAAATATAGACTAGAAGGAGTGTTTAGTTAAATACTGTTTTTGAATTCTAGATTATGGGTTCAGAGCGTTTATTCTATTTAGAATTCATATTAATATTGTATGCTATATAATGTAGTGTATATATTTACATATATTTATTCCATTTTTTTCCTGAAATATTTTGGAAACTAGTCCTGAACTGAGTTAGAGCTGAGTCAATACTCGTATATGTATTAGATCAACAACCAATATCTAGATATCGAACAATACGCAAACCACGTATGAGATATTGCTGATATATTACACGATATCAACGTGACATGCATGTTGATTGTACATAAACACTAGATAATACCAACATATTATTAAAATCAATAAAAATATAATGTTCATACCGATATATAGATATTGAAACACATGTAACGAACCTAATTCCGATATTTGTTACACAAAACAAGACGTACTCGTAGATACAATTCAATACCTACATAACATGTAATACATCCCTTTAATCATTGTTTTATGACTTATCTTATATATAAAATTCTCGTGTCACAGTTTTCGTTCCCATACTACTCCGATACGGCTTGACCGATTCTCATGAAATTTTGTGAGCGGATTGAGTAGGTCTGAGAATCGGCCAACATCTATTTTTCATCCCCCTAAATGTTAGGAGTAGTCCACCCCTAAATTTTTTTTTTATTTTTTAGACAAAATTTTTAGTTTCTATTTTTTTATGATACAACATACAAAAATACATATAATCCTAAATTTTCACCCTTCTATCATCAACCCCTATTTTTTAATAGCGTTATTAATTTATATGGCAAAACAACGTTTGCCGGAACAGCTAGTAATATATAATATTCGACCAGGTCGATGTATGCTACATATCTCAAGATTACGCAGCCGAAATAAAATCATCATCAAGCGAAAACAAGGTTCGCTACGATCTCCCTGATGGGCAACATGTGCTTCTCGGGGATGAGCGTTTCCAATGTCCTGAAGTCATGTTCCAACCTGCCCTCGCAGGTCTTAACTGTCAGAGCGTCACAGATACGATATGCTCAAGTATAACCAAATGCGATGAAGATTACAGAACGTTGTTTTACAACAATATCGTTATATCTGGCGGATCAAGTAAGTTTCCCGGTTTGTCTAAACGTTTATTAGCTGAATTGACTTTGAAACCGAAGACTTTGGCCAAAGTCAACGTTAATGTTGATGGTATACCAAATAGACAGTACGCCACCTGGGTTGGTGGATCGCTTTTAGCTTCTCTCGGGTCTATGAAGGGTTTTTGGCTAACTAGTGAGGAATACGAGGATGCTGGTTCGGATCGCGTTAGTTATAAATTCTTTTGAAGAGAAATGCGGTTGGCCGTTTGCCCGGAATCGATTACAAAAGTGTTTGCTATCTGGGTGTTATCGTTAGATGTGCAGAATATGGACTGACCCACATATTATTTTGTTTTAAAGTACAATGCAATATAAAATTATTAGCTTAATTAATTTTTCTAATAACAATGTTTTAATTTAATTATAAGTATTATAATTTACGATTGGTAGAAGTTTTATTTTAAATTAAGAGAATAAACATTGATTTATCTATGTTATACACAGTGAAATATAAGTTACTCTATAGACAGCTAAATGTGAGCAATATAAGTCGATGTCACTGGCAACACTGAGGAAATTAAATGATTTTTTTTAAATATTTTGTTAACTATTATCCATTCGAATATACGAACTACATATTTATAATATGATTTTTTTAATAGATTATATCATGATGATGCTAAAGTCAATTTTACGTGATATTTCATTTTATACTATCAACCGTTTACAAACAGACGGATTTTCGCAATATTAGTATAGATTAGACCGTGTTTTATAACAAGAATACCCTATATCTATAATTTTTTTATATTATATTGATAAAAACTGTACAAGCTCTAATAAGGTTGTCAAAAATAGAAGACCATATCAGAAAAAAAAACATATTAAAAGTTGTCAACGTCGATACTGTTACATGATAGTATCTAGGCAATTTTTATTTAAAATAACATATTTATTGCTACTTAAAATCCAAGCTAATATCTAAACATGTCTTTTGAGAAGCCTGCAGTGGTTATTGATAATGGAAGCTATAGTATTAAAGCGGGTTTTGCTTCTGACAACCATCCAGTTTCAATGTTTCGGACCGTAGTGGGTAGACCGAGCTACCTGAAGGTATAAGTTCATATCAGAATAATAACTTCTTTATAGAAATGGTAAATAAGCTAGCGCCGCTGATAATACTTAGCAACTACTGCTTATAAAGAGTAGCACAAAGTCATGACGTCATCATGCCATTCGTGTTGAATTCATGTTACATTCTGGAGTACTATGGTATGGTGCCTTTTTCGTAATTTTACTAACATATCTCTTTTTCTTACAAAAAAAATGTCGTGTTACGCAAAGAGATGAGCCCAAATTGTCTATAAAATGCTCACCTTTCGAGTGAGTTCAGGGAACCAGATTTTATCTTTATTTTTCATACGTCTCAGTCTATTGACAGATTTAGATTTAGTTGTTATGGTGTTGACCAGCCGTATAATAGTAGTATTATAAATAAATACAATTATTAAGTAATAAAAGTTTTTAGGTAGTTTATATTGTTTTCAAAATTATTTTCCATTTTGCATTAATATTTGATAACTATCTACTGGAAAATGAACTTAATATGCTTTCGCATTTTATGTCAATTGTTGTGATATCATCCGGAAGTGTTCTTGAGGGTGAGTCCGGTGGACGGACGTCCATTGTAATTCGATTAGTTGTTATCTATTGCAATAATTGATAAAAATGGAATTCTGTACAATATTTACTAAAAGAGCAAGCATGATCTTTCGTATTGTAATGAGAATGTTTTCCAAATGAGTAAGTTTCCAATGGTAAATTACAAAAATATAACTATTTTAAACTGCTTAAGTTTATTTGAATAAAGATTGTTTTTATTCTTATATTGTATTTAATTGTAACTATCATAACAAATAAGTCTTAAGAGAACAAAAGAGTAAATTATCAAAATACGTGAAATGTATGTATATATATATATATATATATAGGTATATACATTATACATTAAAAATGCTCTACAGTTTAACAAATAAATCACTCCTAATGATTAATGTAAACCAAACAATTATGAATACTTAATAAGTTTCTGCCATAATTCACAACTATCTAGTTTTTAAGTTTGAATTTACTAATATTAGAAACTAGACGACGAATTTCTGTACTCACCAGATCCTAATTTAGTCTGACACCTACATCACAAATTAGATCATGAAAATCAGCCCCAGTAAGCGTTCTAGTTTAATCTACTTAGTAACACTTTAACATTCACTGATAGACAAGGCACGCGGTAAGTCTAGACATTAAATTTAGCACAAGTCTTGCTTATATAACGAAGTAACGAGTGACAAAGTTTTCTTGTTTGAAAGTGTAATTGTTATAGTGTTAGGAATATAGTTTAAATGCCTATAAAGGCCAGTAACTAATTTATATTATTAGGACTTCATTCGCGAATGAATGAGCACATAAACTGAAATATTCTCTTTTGGAAATTATTAATAAGTCGTAAAATGTTGACGAGACCTTGTACTATAGCCACTTCAACAGATTAGACCCAACAAGAATATTTATGATTTTCACAGTGCGTTAATTTAATAATGCATTATTAAACTTAGCAAACGTTGGTACGAAGTGCGAATTAACAACGTAATTAAACCTCAACCAGCAGGTTTGCAAATCCGCAAGTCTCACACCTCACTTCAACCATCCTGTGTACCGTTGTATAATAATAAATATACTCAATAGTATAAAAAATTGTTTATTGGGTATTGTAGTCAAAGGCATCGTTAATTGTCGACGTCGCCGCGTCGTGGTGAATGCAACACTAGATCCAAATGTTGCCCACATTTCGATCGGTATATTTAGAAGCAACGTGGCAGATTGTGTTTTTAAATTGTTATCGGTATTTTCAGTCATTGTGAGGTCATTTTGAATTTGTTGATTCAGTTAGAAATATAAAAGTTTTTTAATGTAATTCAGGGGTAGTAAATCGCTAAGCTATGAGAGATAAGTATATAAGTGATCTGTATGGAGGTAATGCTAATATGTTTATGAGTAAGTAGAAAATTAAACACTATTTTAGATTCAGTAACTATTTATAGTGATCTCAGAGAAGTCTAGGATACCGACACCAATGATTTCTATTTATGTTCTTTTTGAAAACATAAAACCGTAATCACTATTATTATCGTATATTTTCTGTAAGAGTTGCATCTTGAACAGAAGTGAGAATAAATTTCCCAAAAGTAAACTATAGCTATTTACATTCTAGAATTTAGAAAGCATGTTTACACATCCTTATTAATGTACAGGGCAAATACGGCCGAGAAGCGTACGAAGTTTTTATTGGAGATAATGCAATGGCTAACTTAGAAGACCTAGAATTAAATCATCCTGTGCAGAATGGCAGAATAGTTAACTGGGATAACATTGAAAGGATATGGCACCACGTATTTTATAAAGAGCTCAAAGTGGCACCAGAAGACAGAGCTGTAATCCTGACATGTTCAGTCACGTCACCCATCGCTGAAAAGTAAGGTTTTTATTATAACAGCAAAGACACATTGTAAGAAGAAATTACTGAACATTATTATAAAATAACAAGTTTAAAAGTGAAGGAAAACAAATAAAGGGTAACATGAAAGAAATTGATAGCATGAATAAAGGTGATGCTAATGATGTGATGAGCGAGCTGACTGAAATTCCATTCAGGCAATTTATTAAATCATTACTGTTTACGGTACAGCTGATAGCGTTCTATGCATGGATATTATATAATTATTATTTATTTAAATTAGATTCGCCATTAGCTTGTCTGCCATTTTAAATTCAAGCAAAATTTCATAATAAAAGTAGTTTGTCATGAGGAGAGTCAGACTTATATATTTATCACTATATACTTTTACTAGACTTTATACGATTTTTCTCTAATTTATCTTATTTTATTAACTTCTTCTTTAATGTTCGTAATCATATAATTTCTCTTGCGCGCATGCTCTTTCGTATTTAATTATGTACTTCAAACTTAAGTTGAAAGTGCAGAGCAGTGCAGTTTGTTATACCCACTGTAAAATGGAGCATTTCATTGTAAAATATAGCAAAAAATTAGTTGAACTCAAAATAGTAAAAAAGTAGGTTACTTTCTTATAAAATGACCTACTCCGCAAACTGTGTAATACTACCTTACAAAAATAACAGTTCATACCGTTATACAAAAACTTTCCCGGTACTAGAATAGTAAATGCAAAGGCAAGATACGCGAATACACAAAGAATAGAATAGAATAGAAAATCATTTATTCAAATAAACTTAATTTCAGCACTTTTGAATAGTCATAACAATTTGTTTTTTATCTACCACTCGTTCGGAAAGCTGTCTCATCACAAGAAGAACGACCAAGAAACTTGTCGTGTTGCTCTTTTAAATAATCCTTGTAAGTTTACATTTACAAGTCGAAACGTGTGAATACAAACTACCAACCAGCACAATTTTTTTTGGGTCAAATATAAATATACAATACTATTAAATCAGTCTTAGTGATAAGAGCAGACCAGTCCCTACAAGCAGCACTCGATCACGAGTATGACGGATGAGCCAGCCATCACTGCGCTCGACCATATTTTAGGGAGCCAATGATGCCGCCACGTCTGGACATTTTAGTGAGCATCACTACTCATTCTACTCGACCACGTCACAGCTCAGATTAGACTAAAGATTCCTATATCCGAATACAATTCATGTAGAATATAACGTTGCCGTCCCCTATTAAATTATTACGTAGCCAATAAATCTATGATATCAACACCAGAAACCGATCCCCATCGCTCCGAATCGTTGACACACCTCGAATAATAATGAGGGCCAGGAAAACACCGTCCATATTTTAGGGATAAATTTTGACGGGTCCCTTGATAATTTTTAGTTGCAAATTGCTGCGAAAAGATATTCGCACGGAATTTACCTTTGGAATATACGTGTGGTGAAAACTTGTAGACGCGACAGGCTGTTTATAACATCAGAATTGTTGAACGAGAAATATTTTAGCAAAATAATGAAAATTAAAGTGGTATCGTATATATTACATAAATGTACCGAGTAAATTCCAAATTTACTATCTCGGAATACTTTCAATGATTGTGGGTTCTATTCCTCGCAGTATGTAATCATTTGTACCTATTTATAAGGTGTTTTATATTTACATTATTATGTTTATATTTAAAAAAAAAAAAAAATAAAGTTTTAAGTTAGTCTATAAAGTATCAGTTGTCTAGTATCCATATCGCAAGCTCTGCCTAGCTTAAGACTAGTTGACGATATGTGAATTGTCCTGTTCATCATTATTAGAAATTAAACACTATTTGGTAAATGAACTTTTGTTACTGCGTGATAAAATATCAAACAGTGAGTCATGAGGTGAACATACGCGTATAAAGTTCGAGACAAACAACTTGACTGTACTACAGATAAATAAGCTTATGAAGTGAAGCATGTAATGTATGTAATATTATCTATCATAACCTCGCTTGCCTAGCGATTTTCACTCTACTTCACTTCCGATTGTCTAGGGGTTCTATTCTTCTTGCTGTACAAAAATTTGTAGTCAAGTAAGTAAGTTTGTTTGTATTGGTCTGGGTTTTTTCTATTCAGATTACATATGCATTTGCATTAAAAATGTGAGTATATCTATCAGTTGTCTAATACCCATAATACAAGATCTGTTTAGCTTCGGACGCAGAGCCGCCAGCGCTTTGTTATCGGTGTTTCGGTTGTAGGGTGCGATTAGGCAGTGACATTACAGGATAAGGCATGACATCTTAGTCCTCTGGGATGACTATATTACCGTGCATGAGTGGTATTCCGGGTGTTACGTTTAACTTGATGACCGTAGAACTATTCATATATACTGACAATGATTACCGCTTATGATCAGGTGGTACTTGTTTGATATTCTATGTACTTAAGAAAATTACTAAAATATTAAACTCTAACATACATATACCTAAATATATTACTTCTATATTTATCAAGAACTGATGAAAGTATAGTCAGCTTACATAGAATTGTGGAATTACGCTAAGCATCTTGCGAACAAAACTGTAACAAATTGAATCTTTTCAACAGTTTTCAAATATAAGAACATTTTCTATTGGATAATATCTTTTGTCTGACGTCTTTCCTCGCTCGATAAGCAGCTTTTGTATATTAGTGATACATAGGTATTATTTTGTATGAAATTTCCTTATTTTAACATGATATTGTAAAGTCTGTTATTATAGCATATCGTATGTTTTATATCGACAGAAAGTGATTACTGTTCTCCAAAAAGTGAAGGATTTGCCCGATACTCGCAACGATATTGAACATCGTAAAAGAACAGATTAATAACTTCAATATTATGAAGTAATCCAGCTTTAAAATCTGTAGAGAAACCAGGGCAGTGAACATCAAACAAGGCGGGATATTTTTATTATGCATTCATGGTATGCATTTATGCAAGAGGCTATAGCTCTGCGCAAATAGATCTAAAGTCTTGATCGACTTGGTTATGCGAAGATGAAGCTTGGTGGCTTATGGCGGCTTAAAATATCATTACAAGATGCATATTTCGCATCAAATTTATTAAGTTCAGATGTTTTAAAAACACAACTAGATTTCTTGCTTGTTAAGCTTGTCATTTTCGGAATGAAACTGTTCTTACAGTAATATTTTCAATATTTTGTTTGCATGATAAAATTATTTGAGTATTAAATTCATATAAATAAATAAATAACCCTGAACAATTCACACAGCGCCATCTAGACCCAAGTTAAGCTTGTATTATGGGTACTAGGTAACTGCTACACAAACATAATTTTTTTTTCATAAATACTTACACATTATACATAGAAAATACTCAGATCGATACACACAATCATAGTCATAAATACAAATGCCGTGCGAGGAATCGAACCCGTGACTATGGGAAGAAAAACAGCGTCCTTTAACCGCTAGACCACCAAGGCCGTTATATGGGACACAGGTATAATTCTCATTAGTTGATTACATCGCGTATCGTGATGTCTACATAAATATCATAGTCGAATTTAACCATCTTGCAGCCTATGTATAGCATGTCTGGTTTGCATATAGATTAGAGTACTTGCGGGATCTATTTAAATCTCTGGTTAGTGCAGTTGATGCAGATGATGTCTCGTTAATTACTTTTCTGATAGGTACACGCCACTAGCATCCCGCAATTTACAATACACTGATGGCTTTGAGACTGATCGTGTCTATACTTAACACTTCACTGCACATGACTCCAATCTGTGTTGATAATTTCAGCCCTAAAGCATTTACCGCTTGGTTTGGAAGCTTGAGAGATTAAACCAACTTTGAAGGCATTATACATTAGCCATTAAAGTTTCGAATGTGTTAATTCATATGAAAATTATAATTAAATTAATTAACATTTAACTTTCTATTACATTGATTTGAAAGAAATTGTTTGAAGGAATACTTATGTTTACTACTACTATACTGTCTACTAGTTGCTAACAATGATTTTGCCCACTATTAAATAAAAAAGACAAGCTATCCTCGCAATCCAATGACTGCATCGTACTACTCATTTGCTCTATTATCTGTTTTTTTTTTCTTTGCTTGGGTATGCTGTTTAATATACTTCCTCTAAGCAAAAAATCAAAAAGGTTTTTTTTTACATCCAATCCGATCGGTACGTTTAGAGATAATCGCATTCATACAAACAAACTTTCCAGTTATATATTTGAAAAAGATAAAAAAAAGAAAGTTTTTCGTCGTTAGTTTGGTTGCGAACAAAGAATATGGACGGAAGAAATAAGCGCGAGCATATATCGATACCATTTGGTTCTTAAAAATAAATTCCGGTAAACGAGAGTAATAGAGTAATAGTCACATACTTCAGCATCTGAATCGGCAAGAATGATTTGGCTTATTTAGCAGGCCAAAAAAAAACAGTAGAATTATTTGAAAAGAATTTGGTAATATGTAACCGCTCTAAACAGTTATATAATCTATTAGTGGATAAATAAAAGGGATTTCATAAACTACAGTATCTCGCTTAAATATATAATTTAAAAAAAACTTTGATCTATTGTATTGTACAATTGTAATAATTTCACTGTATAATGTGAAAAAAAAATATTCTATCTATCTAGTATTAGTACAATAACAGTATAATTTTTAAACTCATGTACCTAGTGGACGTTTATTATTTTTATAGATCTTTAATTTTGTTAACAGCTACATAACACATCTTTGCATTATATTAATAAAGTCTAGATGAAAGTGAATCTGGTATGTATATACCAGTTTCTAATCATAAAACTGTAGAAATCTACTCCGTTGAATTATTGGTTGGTCTTGAATATAAGACGGCAAAAGCAATCACGGAAGGCAGCTTCGAAAATGGAGCAAAATGTATTACGAGCTCAGTAATCACGTTATTGCTCAAAGGCGAGCGTTTAGTTATGAATATCTTTAAATTCAATCCAAGACTTTTGCTATTACTTATTTGGACACCTTTCATTTTGGATATTTGGAATATCTTAAAACATGAACCGAGACTTGCTTGCTTGTTGGATGCTCTTTATTCTGGACTTATGAATATCTTTCAATTCGACTCAAGGAACTTGCTGTGACATATTTTGACGCTTTTTTCTATCGCTGATGGTAAATTTAACTTTTTAAACAGACTCATTGATTGATTTTACTAATTATAGATATTTCGCTAGAAGAGATTAATTTTAGATTTCAATCTGGCTATTTTATTTTTACTCTTTGTGTGATCATTCTATATATAAAATATATAAAAAATAGATCATATTAGTACTTAAATGGCGCGTTGAATTTTATATTAAAATGATTATGAAACTTTATTATAAAAATCATTCCTCTCCAATTTAGGTAATAGAGTTCTAATATCTAAAACTAATTATCAATATTGTAAAGATAGGTGTGGCATTTATACAATTTAGTGTATAATTTGAAACCTATTAAAACTGTATTGTATCATTTAACTTTCAACGATGAAACATAAAGGGTTAATTGTATCCGTACAATATTCTATTTTTACTTCCAATTTGCTGGCAATAATTAAATTTCATTCGTCGTCTAAATTAAATTTCACATTTTGAATTTCCAGGTGACATTTGCTCATTGTAAAATCCTTTAATAAACCTAATTAATTGGAGAGAGCACGGCAGGCAGGCACTTAGTCACGTTGAATTGAAATGTGCACGTCGAGTGTTGCATTCACCACAGTGGCTATTGTCTCATTACTATACTGACCCGGTGGCTTGTTAGTTGTTATACGGTGTGATTTTGAGGCTCTCTTCACTTGAACCTTCGTATTGTTTTGTTCCTTTAGTCACTTCTATCACGACACACAAACAATGTAACTAAGCCGACATTTGACTAATCAGCCTCGATTTTGTGTTAAATACTTTTATTAGATTTCGAATATAAACATATTTTTAGTGAGAATATAAGAAATAGAATAGAGCGATGTAGGTTTTGATTTATTTTTTATGAATTTTATATATGGTATGATTGAAGGTAATATTATAACGAAAATGACTATAAACAAAAATAAAAAGTATTGTGGAAAGGAAATATTTTATTTTTGTCTGCAATGGTTAAAATTTAAAAATTCTCTTTTAGTTTTTAAATCCTTTGGTAAGCTAATGGTATCAGGGAGTAATACGTAGTGTATTTCGTTTAAAAAAATGACCTGTACGAAGCTGTTAGCAGGTGGGAAGTCATTAACAAAATGAATCCTGGTATGGAGGTATCACACGAAAGAGCGACTATGTAAGTTATTTTAGAAATGCAATATGATTGTGGATGTACGTAAAACATACGATGAAAAAGAAAAATGCTTAGACTGTGTGAAAGACGATTAATTATTTTCTTAAAAGAGTAAGCTCACATGTGACGTATGATAGAGAAGAAGATAGAAAGAAGACACACTGCGCCGATTAATAAATCTCGAAATAATAAGATGAAGAAAAAGAATTGATTTTATTAAATAAATATATATATAATAATCGCATTAATTAAAATATTTCCTTTTGTCTTGTGTAACTGGATACATTCAGATATTGGGAAATGTCAGACAACATTCCCATTTTCTTGCCAGTATTATTCGTATTCTCAAACAAAGTTATTGTATTTAATTTCCTTTTCTTTGAATTTAGGATTTCATTGTTAATATTGTATTATCGAATCCAATTCTTAGGAGATTGAATTTGTGTTTGTCGTTAATAAAGAGTAGTTATATTCCACATAAATGTAAAGTGCAGTTTATTTTTACGAATGTCGAACTTCGTACCTACTGTTTGGGCAAATAAAGTAATTTAAATTTTATTGTATCGATATAATATATTTGATTAAAAAAGCTTACTATAACATTATAAATGTACATCCTCATTTTAGCACCCCATTTCATTATGACGATCTCTTTGATCTTAAGATTTCTGAATTAAAATTAAGTAAGGTACTTAATTTTATATATATATAATTTTGTGTATATATATAATACAAATATATTTGTATATATATATAATACAAATTTTCATATGTAGTTAGGACATCTAATCTCAATGTAACAAATTGACTCGAAAGATTGGATGGGAAATTATCTATATATGCTTTAAAATAAGTATTCCATTGTTTTTAGAATCAAATCTTGTGAAGTATTTTTCGAAACTCTAAATGCACCAGCACTTTGTGTACAATCTGAAGCGGTGCTGTCATTGTATGGAGTTGGACAGACAACTGGTCTATGTGTAGATATAGGACATGATACCACAACCGTCAGTCCTGTATATGAAGGAGGGCTAGTTCAGTATGCTCGGATGCAAACTAATTACGCTGGTGCACAAGTATCTAATATTCTGAAAGAAATTTTACAAGATAGAAAGTATAATTTTGATATAAAATGTGAAACTATTATTGATGATATAAAAAGAATGCTATATGTTACACCAGATTGCGCCATGTCGAGATGGAATTACCAGAGAATATATACTTTGCCAAGTGGTGAAAATATAGATGTCAGCCAAGAAACATTTATGTGCGGTGAAATGTTTTTTCAACCGAATTTGTTTCAAGTTGACAAAACTAAATACTTATCACTCCAAGAAGCTATAGTGACGTCATGTTTAAAATGTGATGCTGAGTTAAGATCAGATTTGTATGATGTGATTGTACCCTGTGGTGGGTTGGCAGTGGTTCCTGGATTGTCAAATAGATTAGCAGACGAATTGGAAAGTTTGGTAAAAAGACCAGTCAATGTGATTTGTTCTTCTGAAAGCTACGTTACAACTTGGTTAGGTGGAGCCACATTTGCTGGACTCTCTGATTCAAAGAAGATGTGGATTAATAAGCAACAATATGACGATTACGGTGCAAAAATTGTAATAAACAAATTCGTGTAAAATCTTACACAATATATAGTGTTGTTTAAAATATAATATTTTTAAACGCAATAATTTTATTAAAATATCTAAATTTATTCATTGAAATGATTAAGGTAATATTATTTACTTCATTCCCAAACTATACTATAAATAAATGTTGCGCTCGTGAATTTATTTAAAGTAATTGGTTATATTAGGCCGACGGAAGGTATGTTAATAGTTCAAGAGTCAACAGTATTATGATTACCATCAAATGGATCTTAACCTCCTTGCATTTTGTATCATAAAATTGCCCATTATTGTCAATTAAAAGATATACTTAGTAAACAGTGGCTTGTCTATAATACATATATTTTTATATCGGAGAGATTTTGTTTTGTTTTTATATACGAGCACCCGTAACCTGTACTATTGGTCCTTTTCACGCAGTAGTTAAACAAATTCTTTTAACAAAAAATTGTTCGATCATTTACTATATACTATAGTTCTATTTCACTGCTAAAGTATTGACATTATCTGTTTTATTTGTAAGTTTATTAATGCAGTTATTATTCAGAGACTTGTATCTCTTAATTGGCTGCATATCTACCATTACGATTCCATGACATTTTATTAAAGTTTTCATTTATGAGAGCGTAAAGGACCGACGCACTGTTAGAAATTTATAAACAGTCCCATTTTTTAACTCCTCTGAACATAAACAACGGGGTTACAAAGTGTTAATGTGAAAGTACGTGAGTAATAAATGATTCCAGTGATACTCAGGTTTTAGCCCTAAACTTTTACTTGTTCACGATAAAATATTCCTAGACGTGAGCTCCGGTCCATTACAGTAAAACTATGTTTAAATAAATATACATACCTTATAAATGTTGTTGAAAACTTTAGCTTAAATGAACGCTAAAAGTGCCAGCGAAACAGCAACGAGGGTAGTGTCTCTGGTCAATATTTATAGCTACAAAAAACGTACGCCTAACAATGAATCGTAACCCCAAAACATGACATGTATACACCAATTGTGAGCCTAAAAACAAACGTCACAAATTCCAAATTGGCTAAACTGAGTGTTTTGGCCAGATTTCGTAATTGAATAGGGGATATTGGGCTTATAAATTTGTAAATGGATTGATATTTTGTCGGTGTCTCACCACATTTCCAGCGCTTGCCTTTCCCCAGCTAGATAGGTTTTCCTTTTGGGTGAATGTAAATAAGATTGAAAATACGCCACCGCTGGTCGGTCGGGCCCCATATGTGCTTTAGAGGGTTAAGATTTTTTCGCTATTTGTGATTTACGAAAAGATTTGTTGTAAATGTTTTGTGGGGTTAACGTTGACTAACGATCAGTTTGCTAGGGTTGTACATAACAGTTAATAATGAATACAAAATAACCAATTGTTTTTTACTAATAAAGTGTAATAGTATCACTTGAATGTATGTTACATTTAGTCAGCGAGCCATTGCCTAATTTTATCAATAATTTCCTTTCAGCTGAAAATGTTTAAATGGTTAAGATAGTTATATTATGAAACCTAGTGAACGTCAGTTACGATTCCGACGCTGGGTTGAAGAATATGACCCTCAGACACATAAAAATAGAGTTTATGCACTATAACTTTAAAGTTTACTGATTTTCCTATTTAGGAAATTTATTTTAACAGGTTGTATCACTCACGAGCATTGTACAAAGTAAGCCTTCAGAATGTGTAAAAAATATTGCAAAGCATGTAAATATTTAAAAAAATATAAATGGTATGCAACAACTATTTGTTGCTCATTCTTCTAACCGCGACTTGCTTTTCTATGTAATTCTTAACGGCATCAGTAGTCTAACGGTTTAGAGGGCACACCGCTTTACTTCCGATGGTCGCAGGTTCGATTCCTCGCACGGCATAATTATTTGTATTCCTGAGTATGATTGTTTGTATCGATCTGGGTGTATTCTATGTATAATGTGTATGTATTTACGAAACATAAAAGTATTTGTATGATTTATAAGCTAACTATACCTTGTGTTATGGGTACTAAATTATAACTATAACAAGCTTTAGCTAGCATAACTTCGGTTTAGATGGAGCTGTGTGAATCGTTGTGCGATTATAATTATTATGTAATTGGAAGGCATTGGATGCGAGCAGCGCAGAACCAATCGTCGTGGAGATCTTTGGGGGAGGCCTATGTCCAGCAGTGGACGTCTTCCGGGCTGCGATGATGATGATGATGATGATAGAAGGGCAAACAAGCTAACAGACCACCAGGTGGAAAATGGGAAATGTTACATCATGTCATCAAGTAATTTCTGATGCACTCCGCGTACGCTGCCACATAAGACCAAGATTTTATGCTTCTGTACTATATACCTTCATTAACAGAAACGCAGCTTAACTTGTTCCAAAGCTGATTGAAATTCTTGAAGAAGGTACCCATAAGACTTTCAAAATCTACCTTTGACTTTTAAACAACATATATCACAATACAGCAGTTACGGACGTTTTATCTAAAACTAAACAACCCGCAGCGAATTGGAGGTGTAGCGCGGGTAGCGAGATCGTTACCCGGTTGAATTATTCATGTCGCCCTGATGAGGTGTTACATCTACATACATGTAACACACTTGTGCATATTTACACTACATGTGTTAGTTTGATATTCATGTATAAACATACCGATCACGGCTGTATTTCAAATGGAGTATTCAGAATCAATAGCAAATGAAAACGTTCTGATTAAGGCAAACTCTTAATTCCTCTTTGGAGCACGTCTTGATTTTAAATCTAACGCACTGAGTCTCTAGAATACAATTAGTTTGTTATCGGTGTTTCTATCAACGGAAAGTTATACATGGAATTACTACAAAATGAGACAAAATATCTGTGGTAGATCTAAAAATATCCCATATTTAAATTTTATTATCGATAATGGCAGACAAACTGTCTAAAAAAAGTGCTAGTACTGTGTGTATAGGTAGATGTGTAGAACAGCATCATAGACGTCTGAGTAAATCGTACGTAGATATTTGTCATGCCTTCGTAGCGCGTAATTTGGATTACCTATATTTGGGGAAAATATACATTACAATCACAGATAATAAAATATTACATAATAATACTATATTACTATCATCACTACGACATACTTTGTTATTTGAGACTATTCCAATTAAAAGTCCGGTGAAGCTGTAAATAGAACAGTGTAGAATTAAAAAAATTTATCATAATCTAGATCCTCGATTTCACGATTTGTGGTGAGATAGCTTTCCGACCGAGCGGTAGATAAAAAAAGTTGTTATGACGATACAAAAGTGCTTAAGTTAAGTTTATTTCAATAAATGATTTTCTATTCTATTCACATAGAATATGATTTGGTTAAAGTATAATGCACTTTGCAATTTACATCCTGTTCACAAACCAGAAATCTGAATGTGACATAGATGGAATATCCTTCCAATATGTACGAATAGTACATTTGCGATCTTGAATCTTTCATAAGCAACTTTAAGGTCCACATTTGGTTTACAAATGGCGTCGGTCCTCAATTCTCTCAGATCATTTGTATATGTATACAGCAACGTGACTACACATATTATAGTTGGAAACGTTATTATTTCATATTTACTATTATAATATTATGTTATCTGTGCTGTTACTAATTACAAATTAATTTACACATTTATAATATTATTATTATTAATATATATAATATTATAAATGTGTATTTGTTTGTTACAATAAAGTAAATAGTTTATTATATAACAAGTTAGTATTGAAATAATCATGGCTTAACAAATTATGCTTAACCTGTTACCCTATATTAGTATGCCATGGTATCCAAAATATAAATATTTTATAAATTATATATATAATAAAATAATCACTAAAAAAACAATCAACATAAAAAGAAAGAGGAAAAATTTTATAAATTAGAATTAGGGTTTTCTGTTCTTTATTATATTCTATAACATTGTGTTGTAAAACGATTGCTAAAACGAAAAGTATAATGGAAGTAAAACTTATCACAATATGTTAGTGGAAACCACACTAAAAGATATGTTAAGTCGATTCTTACATTAGCGTGCAATAACGTATAATTATATATAACGTGCTCAAACAAACAGATAGGTTCAAACAGTTCTATTAGGTTTTATCAATCTAATAGAAACTAAAACAATTCTTGTTACGATTTTTGTCTTCCTTATTTACATTAAATCTCCGAATAATAGTTTTTCTCATATTTCTTCCGTATACAGATAGGGATCAGTTACATTATTAGTATATAAAAATAGATTCAATATATTTTGATGGAAATAGTTGTCGGGAACTAGTCATATCTTCTATAAAAACTCTATATTCACGCCCTATTTATTACACGTATTACACACTCGTAACATCTTATACGTATGTAAGTATAAATGGCTACACAAATTATTATATTTTATGAATGTATTGTATAAAAATACATAATCGAGCTATTACACAATGAATTCCGAAATTCTTTTGTGTTGCTCCGATTTTTCTAAACTAAAATACAGTTATCACAGACATGATTTATACTTCCCGAATTCCCCTAGCTTCATAAATCCCAGTTAGCAATGACACGCTAGTATATTTCTGGTAGCAGGCATCTCATTTACAATCTAATAACCACATTGCTTGAGAAGGGTGTGTTATTTGTCAAAGATTATTTCAGAGTCTATCCAAAACTATGTGATAAGCTTCTCTAAATTGTCTACATGTTTAGATACGATCTTGATAGTAGAATTTATACAGGATTTTTAACTGGAATAACAATGTAGTAGGCCTGGTTTGTAAGTGTAACCATTGCTCGTCGAGTAGCCATGAAGCACGTCATTAAAAAATTAATTATATTACTAGATATAACTTACAGAGTTAATTTATGAAGATATAAAACTATCAATTATTATATGGAAAGAACTTGTGACATGGAAAAAATCGAATTTAAGCAGACCAGTATTGAAATCAAATTTTAAACGAGATATATTAATCTGATTTGTTTAAAACAAAATTAAGTAATAAATATGTTTAGTATCTACAAATGTATATACATGCAAGTATAAAGTTTTAAGAAATATGAGGCTATATTTTCACAAATGATTGCATTATTTATCTTTGTAAATAAATTAAAACAATTTGCGCCGGTGATATTCTTTGTGGGTTCCTTCTTGAGTACTATTAACTCTTCAAACAGTTGAAATTCTACAGTCTCCTTTAAAGAATATTAAATATGATGAATGAGAAAATGTATCTCTGTATTCGCATATTCATGACTAAATGGGTAAAATAATTGTATAACGAGGCTATCCTCGTATACAACACATATACCAAAACTGGTGACTACTTTGATGTACATACGGTATCGATATGCCATTGATTCCATTTGCCAGTCACCAGTATTCACAATATATAACAGTATAGCCGCTCATATTATTCGTGGTTAGAAATCAGTCCACTGTTGACAAGATCTCTAAATATCAAACCACGAAGTACGATTTGGAGCCAATATCTATCGCCTGCAACACTTCACTTGCACCTCACTGCTTACGAAATCGCCACTCGATAACTATTCTGTCCCATCGGTTGTCGGTTTCTCGAGCTATGCGGCTGACAGTATCCACTTCAATATGCTGATTCTTCGGAATATATCGGTTAGTTTATCTGTGGATATTTTAATTTCAGATTCTATCACGGTTTGAAATTTCGAACACAACACTATTCGGAACAGGGAGTTATTAAGTGTTTATTCAATTAGTTGTGTAATATAATTTCTTCAAATTCGTTACATTTATACTACCATTTTCCAACACAATACTTTATTAAACAACGCACAAAGTTTTAACTTCATTATAATAACGATATTCAGCTCTACATAAGTTATAGTTACTGATTAAAGTATTTTATTTTCCTTTGAATTAAATGTTCAATCTATATTCTGATGGTGCCTGTATCACATATAATTCATCATTTTATGTTTTATATACAATACAATTATGTTTACAAATAATTAGTGTAAGAGTTTCTTGTCAGTACTTTATTTATATTCATGAGTATGATTGTATACTACTAGTACTGAGTTTTATTAATTGACTACTTTATATTAATATTATTTATTAGAGAGGCTGCTAATTGAAACTTGTCCTTAGAACTAAGTAGAGATTTTTCTATTATTCTACTCCGAAAGTTTGTCACTCTACTGTTATAAATATGTCCACACACGCAACGATCATAGCCTTCTTCATAAAAATATGTTACATAATTTTATGGACATAATAAAAAATATAAACCGAAACCTCGATGTAAACCTTCCATTTATAGTTTCCATGAATAATAAACATTTCCGTATAAGCGGCTTTGGGGTTGTTAGACTTGGCTAGAATCATGGTATCATCCATCACAATTGTACTAGAGATAACTCATAGAAATTCAACAAGATTCAACGTCAATAAAATAACAATAAAAATATTTCACCGAGACAGACATTGTAAAATCATTTGCACAATTACCTTTGTTGTTTAAACTATTTCTACCAAGGAGCTTATTTTGTGATATTGTGATGCGGTAATGATTAGAATTGATAGAGTATGGATTTATTAAAAACTACAAGTTTTCAGAAATATGTATGCATATTTGTATGTATGTGTGCCCCTAGTACATGTACACTATCGCCACATTCCATTATTTAAATTGTCAGCAACTAAAAATAGTATGCCTACTTTAACTCCTTAGCTATAATCATGGAATAGCCGTAGTAATGGCACTTGAGATAACTCACAGAAATTCAACAAGATTCAACGACAATAAGGCGTATTAACGCCGCCAACTTTCAGAATTTGTGATAAGCCAACACAGTACGCGTCTGATCTGCACAACTTCTGCGCAATATAAGAAAACGTAAAACTTTAAACGGGTATTAAATGCTAATGAAATGATGGAAGCATCCTTCAAACGTTTGATCAACATCAAGCTGTTGTTAGTTAGAAATGGGTCGGGAAAAACTAAGTAGGAAAACTAAGAAGTCTCTTTGAGTAGACAAAATAAATAAAGAAAAGAGCAGCGGCTTTATGAACAGATGTTGATCGTAAAGTTAATAATACGTTTATATCACCATATGTGTTATATATCAACTATGTATATAGTGTAAATTCATTATATTGAGAGCATCGTAGCCTAGAATTGTAATTGTAATAATTTAAATAAATAAACAATAAGAGACACTAAAAACGTTGTAAAAATAAATGTTATTATAAATACCATTGATGCAATCACCGATATCTCACAAATTAATAGGGTCACTCCTTGCTTTTGATTAGAGTACATGAATCGATATACGGGTATATCAAGAGTTATGTTTACCACAATGTCAATAAAGAACAATTCCTCTAACCAGTCATGAATGTAATAATATTTTAGTAGTAATTATTCTAATAGGTTACTCAGGACTGAAGTTTATTACGTAGATT
Source organism: Achroia grisella (assembly GCF_030625045.1). Classification (NCBI taxonomy): domain Eukaryota; kingdom Metazoa; phylum Arthropoda; class Insecta; order Lepidoptera; family Pyralidae; genus Achroia; species Achroia grisella. Next base: position 945,184 of record NW_026712977.1, on the reverse strand, counting down.
GAATTTCGCAGTCTCAACACCGAGGTTAGGCAGACTAGTGGAAAGGAGGCGAACAATCTACTTAATGCCCTGCGAAATCGGGATTGCTGGAAGAGATTTTGACTCGAGTGGATAAACTGTGTCTGCTCGGAAGCCTTCTTCAAACAATCCTTTCCCATTTTACAATTTATTTTAACTTTTATTTCAGTTGAAGGAACACGTTCCTCCATTTTAGATAATTACAGATAGGACAGTCAAAATAATTTATTCATGTAGGAGAGATATTATGAATAATTAAGATATTTCTGAATGACAACTTTTTTAAATCAATACTGTTCAGGCTAATGTTTAGGTTGTTAAGAATTGTAACAAGTTCAAGAAACGTAACTGGTACATTTTTTCTTCTGTTTTATTTCAAAACACATATTGCGATGCAATATTATACTAACCTAATATATGAAGAGGGTGACACTTTCACGCTGAAAGCGGATTTTATAAAAATAAACTCCAAAACAACTGCACGGATTTGAGAAAGTCTTTCAGTGTTTGAAAGGTCAGATTACGTTGATTTTGATGTTCTATTTCTATTTTTACTTTATCTTTGTGCACTGGAATTGCTTGCTAAATACATCTAAACTCAAAGTGCTAAATTAACTGGGTAAAAAATCTCTCAAATATGTACTCACGCCGATTATAAAAATTTTATTTAAAAACTATATAGTTTTAAACACTAGTAATATATTTTTGAGGAAGGCTTTTGTTCAGTAGACGTCTTCCTAGCTGAAACGATGATGATAAGTGCAATAAAGAGTGCACGGAAAATTTTAAAACAGGTAATTTTAATAATTAATTTTTATCAAAATTCGTAGTCTAATGAACGCAATATTTTAATGCTGTTAATTAGTACATCGTTTTCGCTAAGCAATAAAATTTTTGACTGGAAAGTGATTTATCATCACCGTTAGCAGTAAGGAAATCCGTAATGAAGGCTCATAAAAAATGTTGTTTTGTAGAAGGTCCTATTAAAAAGATATATGAACCACTCGACCTTCAAAAGCTTGCTTCTGAATATCTATCAGACTCACCCCTCATATTTGGTAGAGCTATAACCCTAGTATTATAGATGTGAAGTCTGTTTGTTTTGCTTTCACTAATTATCGTTAAACTAGGTGTATATGTATATAGTACAACTATGATGCTATTATGCGGCTGTATATAGATACTTGTATCTTGACCAGGTGTTCATTACTTTCTGAGTTATATAGACAACTTAACTTACTTATATTTCTTTGGAATAATGTTCTTTTCAAAATGTGATAGATTTTTATAAATCTGTAAAATGGTTCCATAGTTTTGGGCTATGCTCACAATTTACATTTATAACTTTGCTCATATAAGAACTGTCTATGTAATATTTCAAAATTTATTAAATAATACGTCAAAATGGAAATAGATACAGAAAAGATTGCTAGATTTTTTCTTTGTTAATTTTTTGTAACGGCTTAATACAAGAATAAATAAAATATAAAAAATAATCATTTAATAAAAAAATATATCCACATATAAAGTAAAATTTTTTTTTTCATAAAATTATATTCGTATCTTTTTTTCGTAAATTTTTTATTTTACTTTTTGTCTACCTGTATGCGGATAGTTATAATTATGAGACTATATATTACTTGCTATGACTGCGTGTAGCGAATTCGATGAAGTTCAATTAAGTCCGTAATAGTAGTTGGTCAGTTGTTATAATCACGTGTGAGAACTAATCCCAATACGCTGTTACAGATATACTATGGTTATACAGAGACACAGTGTAAATAAGGCGGTAGTCTAATGACTACATTAATCATCATTACTATTAAATAGCATAAAACAAAGTCCCTCTCGCTGTCAATCCGTCCCTATGTATGCTCAAATCTTTAAAACTACGCAACGGATTTTGAAGCCGTTTTTTTAATAGATAGAGAGATTCTAGAGGAAGGTTTATATATACAATACATGTACACCCGTGTGAAGCCGGGACGAGTAGCTAGTTTAATTATAATACAGTTTAAATTATATTAAACTAGCTCATGTTTCAAATAGATTGCCAAATATACAAAATGGTGAACAAAGTAGCATAAGGGACATCCAAAACTATAGAAAAAATTTCAATAGTATAAGTCATAGAATATGAATGATGGTAAACATATTCGAAGAAGTTTGTAGAAACACTTTTATCATATAATATTTAGTAAATATAAATATTTGGATAACAAAGACTATTCATATGATATAAATGAAAACAATAAATTATCCTATGGAATAATAATCTACATTATAAAATAAATTAAAATATAATATGATTGTAATTTAAAACTTGTTACTGTTAATACGTTATAATTTGCGTAGTACTAAAAATATATTATATATTATTGATAAAATATCAGTATTTTATTTTTATTTTTCTGTTTTTTTTTCTCTTTCTTTCTAAAGGTTTGAATTTGACGGCCTCGTTGGCCTAGCGGTTTAGCACACCGATTTACTTTCATTGGAGGTGGGTTCGATTCCTCGCTCGATGCAACCATTTGTATTCATGAGTATGACTGTTTGTATTGGTCTGTATGTTTTCTATGTATATTATTATATGTGTATTTACAAAAAATATATATATCTAAGTATTTAAATCAGTCGTCTAGTACCCCTAACAGAAGTTCTGCTTACCATGGGACTAGATGGCGCTGTGTTAATTATAGGCTTATTTATTGTTATTTCATTATATTTATCCATGATAGTCATAAACAAAGTAGGTTACACAAGGTAATTTATTACATTATTATCAATTTGATCACGTTCATTTACTGTATACAAATAGATTTTTCTTCTAGCCTCTATTTTTTTTTGCAGTTAACCTACTGCTTTCAATTGAACTACGATCATCAACGATAGTACACAAACGACGGGAGGAAGTAAATGGTGCTTCAGCAAAACACTAATCACGTTATACACCGTATCTCAAAGGCACAGGTGCTAAAATTTGATAGCACTTCTGGTTAATTGAAAGCGGAATGTTTCTATTTGCCACTTCATTGCAGCTGCTTCGTTTGAGTGTTCACTTCGTGTTTATTTCGTTTGAGTCTGCGAATAAATTTATTTGAATAAACAAACAATTATTTATATAAATAACGTTGAATAAACTATAAATAGACTGTGCATAGTTCAGAGAATACCTCTGTCTCGCCACTAGCGATTTGCTTTGGCACATTCCGGTGTGAATTTTTGTGTAGTGAAATTATACAATACTGAGATAAACTTAGTTCTCGGGATTTTATATTTATTTAACAACAACTTCATTCTAATGAAGAAGACATATCTCGCAATACATATTGTGATGTCCGCAGTTCTATTCATATACCTACATATATGCAAAAAAGACGGTTACCTTAGTTTAGCAAGGGGCTGTTGGTTTGTTTTTTAGAGTAATAGAAAGTAAACATACAAAAGGAAGAGAATAGAGTAAATACAAGATGGTAGGATAAATATCATAATATCGTAAATTTATAATACAATATAGGACGAAGTCGCGGGCACAACTAGTAGTTGTGCCCGCGACTTCGTCCGCCTGTTATACTGACTTTCGTTAGTATTTTATTTTACCCCTTTAAAGCTAAGTTTTCTATATACTTAAAATGTCATGTTTATTTATATTTAGGCAACAGCCTAAAAAATAAGCCTTTAAATTGGTTCAGTAGTTTTGGCGTGAAAGCTCGACAGACAGTATATATTTAACAGTAATTGCCATTTCAAAGGTATAAGCTGTTCATGTCGTATCTACACAGCTTAAACTGCAAGCTATTTAACAGCTAAAATGGTTGAGACTGATAAAATACACTACTACTAAACTACATATCTACTTAAATAAATTTCTATAATGAAATTAACCTAAACGACACTAGTGAAAAATTATGAGCACTATTGTTATTCGTCATAAGAACTCGAAATCTAACAGATGTATATAAATTAAAAAATAAAAATGAACAAGCAGGTAAGACTATTCTGTTCTTGAAATCTCAAACCCTTGACTATATAAGTTGGTTTATCTAAATTGAGTTTCAAACTAACACGTCAATAATTTGGTACTTAGAGCAACAAAATACTTAAGACGGAGCATTACATATATTAAAAGTAAAGACATGGTGAAGCGGAGGTATCTGATGCACCTGATGAGGGAGAGCTATCGAGGGTTTTATGGGGTAACATATCATCGGTTAAATAGAAATATACTACTATTCAAAATGTACATTTTTTACAAGACAAGCATTTAAAGTTTTTAAATTTATTTAAATTTTTCTTTTTTTAATATAAAACAAAATATACACAAGTATTATATATCATTTAATAAGTATTTAGATAATGATTAAGACGGCGTGGTTAATTTAATTGTCTTATATAAAAGGAGGCAAATCTATAATAGCTTCAAATTTTGAAAAATGTCATTTGTTTATTTAAGCAACGATATGTAGATATGTCCTCGAGTGGCGACCACGGACCGGAAGACGCAGCGTGGGAAGGCCTCCAGCAAAGTGGACCGACGATCTGGTCAAGATCGCTGGAAGGCATTGGATGCGAGCAGCGCAGGACCGATCGTCGTGGAAATCTTTGGGGGAGGCCTATGTCCAGCAGTGGACGTCTTCCGGGCTGCGATGCTGATGATGATGATGATGTAGATAAAAGAAAATGCGACATATTCGACTGCGATATGTAACACAATCTTATAAAATATATAGCATAATTATAAATTTTAAAAACAATATAAAAGCCTATCTACGTGGTCGAGTGGAATGAGTAGTCATGCTCACTAAAATGTCCAGACATGTGGCGGCGTGGTGGGCAGGGTCATTAGGTTCTCTAAAATATGGTCGAGCGCAGTGATGGCTGGCTCATCCGTCATACTCGTGAACGAGTGCTACTTGTAGAGACTGGTCTGCTCTTATCACTACGACTGATTTAATCTTATTGTGTTTTTATATTTGAGCCTAAATAAATTAGTGCTGGTTGGTAGTTTGTATTCACACGTTTCGACTTGTAAAATGTGAACTTACAAGGATTGTTTAAAAGAGCAGCACACAAGTTTCTTGCTTATTCTTCTTGTGATGAGACAGCTTTCCGAATAAGCGGTAGATTTAAAAAAATGTTGACTATTCAAAAGTGCATTTGAATAAATGATTTTCTATTCTATTCTATTCTATCAAGGGGTTGGCTATACATGGATTTTTAAGTGTTAGATATAATGTTGATTTTCTGTATTTTTTAAATTATTCTTTGTTATTATATTATTATATATATATTGTTATAATAGGTGGCTGTTTCTTTTTTTAAGATAAAATGTAGTCTTTACATATAGTGTTGTAGTGTCACAATTTACATTCAAGTCAAATGTCATTAAGACCCATTTATCTGTTTTGTGAATATATAATAATATATATAGTAAACGTACGGTTAATGGTTTATTTTAGGTGCCTTAATTTAGTAGTCGCCGATTTCGAGCTGATCTTTAAGAAATATAATATTAAAATATTTTGTTAACTCATTTTTGATATCCCACTGTTTTTTTTACTATAATTTACTTGTTTAGCTTTATTTATATTGAAAGTATTACACCCTCTTCGCAGTTTTGATGCTCTGAGATCGAATCAGTCCCAAAATTAATTGAATATGCTTACGACTGTACTCTAATATTGAAGAGCCAGAGGCAGTTCGTAAGTTTGGCTTTGAGAATTTCAGTATTGATTCCGCGAAATAAACCAATTTCTATACTCATAATTATATTATTTTAATATATAGACGGTATAATTATCTATCAAAACGTATTTATATTATTTCGTTTAGTTTTTAGTTGGTAGCAGTTAATAATATAGGCACTTTTTTAATAATATACAAAATCATTCAATCATGTGCAAATTTCATATAAAATTTTAATATTGTATTTTTTAATTGTTATGGCAAAAAATTTGGCCTATAGTATTTATTGTAGAACAAATTCCGGTGGACTGCAATATCTCACTCGTAACCGCAACGCAGGTCACAAAGAAGTTGCTCTGCGGTTGGCCGAAAACGCTGAAATAGGTACCTATGGAGACGACTTTGAACAAAATGTACCTCTGTTTAGTACATTTAGAACGCAATTAAAACTGCAAGACACCCATGTCGTTTCGCTCCGTTCAGTCTAATTCACCGCTTACTCCTCTACTCAATCCAATAAATGGTTCACACTGAAATGAGGCATTTGAGTCGCGCAACTCGACGAAAACTCAATTAAGTAATTGTGCTCGTGAAAGGGAAATAAAATCTTCACAGTTCCTGTTTTGTTACTTTTCTGAGCCATTAACTGTTTACTTGGATGATTTTGTGAGTACACGTATCGATACTAAAATTATAACCTCAAAATAATGATAATGACAATAACAGGCCTCTATCTATTATACAAATACCTGTACACAATAGGTGCTACAGACAGTTCCCTTTGAAGCTTAAGAAACGGAACAGTGAGGTCGCTGCGTGAAGCCTGTGAAGATACCAGGAGACTTCCGCGCTTATGGAAGGAGCTTGGCTAGCTATTTCTGTAGTCCCGGCTCTACAAGTACATCGGCCCAGAAGAGAGGCTGATTGCGGAAGAATCCTCTTTACATTTACATTTACTAAAATTATAATTGCGAAAGTTTTTATGTCTTTATCATACCAATTCTCTTATGTCCCTCTTATCCTATTATTTCACTGCCTAATCTCACCCTACAAACAGAAATACAGCTTACAATGAATTTGGACTATTGACGTTTTTTATATCTCTTTATATATGAAATAGTTGTTTTTATATAACGTAATTTAAATTTATTTAAGGAAGCTCAGGACATTTATTCTATAATTACCAGAAATTCAATAGAATGGTACTCGCTAAAACGTCTACAATGACTAAGTACACAAACAACTGCGAAAATAATGGTCCTGAGAAATAGACGATGAATAATATCATATCTAAAAAAAATACTAATAGTATGTAGAAAGGTTGCGTAGTTTTAAAGATTTAAGCATACATAGGAACAAACAGCGACAGGGACTTTATTTTATACTATGTTATAATGATAATACAATATGGAAGCACCTGTTGTATCCGATGCCGCCAGACAGGCACCGCTCGTGTGCTCTACGCCGGGCGGTGACGTCACTCTCATTTTTCACAGCACCGCACCGCCACTACAGTTACTGACATATCGGAAACGATTACACGATGCTGCCAGTTCGCTCCCGATTCGATCGCTCTATTCGGTACGATATATCGAATTTTTATTGCAACTTGGCGAACAGACTTTAAAGAATACTACGGTGGTAAACAACATGATTATATACTGTTTTAAATTTAACGCCGTTATTATTTCTACTTTTAATTAAACACAAACAAAATACGTGTATTAAATATACGCGAAGACGGGGATTTTTAGTAATGTGGACTCTGACGCCATTAATAGCAATGTACCATGTCAGGTTTACCTCCACGCGGTTCCCTCTGGAAACCATTGTGATAAATTCCTGGTGAATTTGTTACGATGGGCTAACTGACCTAACCTCATGTTCATCCTATCATCCTCCACTAGTACCCTGCTAGCGTAAGCCGTCAGCGCAGGCGGATGGTCCATTCCATTATCATTTTCTAAAAAAATATACGCGAAGATACTATGAGTATAGTTGTAAATCGCGCAAGTTTCAATAGTTGTAACGAAAGATGTGTGTGTTAAGGTAGACGCATATGTCTGCCCATAATAAAGATTTTATTCACTATCTACCCGCTGCTCTTCAGTTTACACGTAATCATGGCGGTAGAAACACTGTCGAAATATCGCGATATAATTAAAAAAACCGTTGTAAGATTTCTAGACTCTTATTATTTAATGCAGTTTCAGTTGAAACAAATAAAAAAATAACGCGTGAATATACATACATAAACGTCCGTCTATTATTGATAATTCAAACGACAACAACCGATAAATCAAGTATACAACGCCGTTATTCTTTTACTAACAAAATAAATAAATCCGTGCTCTGTTGTATTGAAATTTATTCATAAAAATAATTATTTCAACCCACTAGGAGATTTATTCCATCTTCTCTAACCTATATTGAATGATATATAATATATTACATAAAGTTTATTTTTATCCTCCAGTTCACTTTACTGAAACCTGAACATACTATCAAACAGTTTTCATTTTATCAACATTTTATTTTTTATATCTATTTTTTTAATCTTAAAAAATAATATTTATTCTAAAATCCTACAGTTTATTTAATTGATACATTTGTAACCAGTCCCCGATACTCCCAGTTGCTTCCGTTATATAAATTTCTCTATTTGAATATAGGCTTTCAATCGAATAGCATTTTTCCATATACACTGGTAAATAACAATCTCAGGATACATTACTTGTTTTTCATACAGATAATAAAGTACTCAAAACTGATGACTGTGGCTGGCCAATGGCAGCGTCACCTGCTCGACACGTCATCGTAGACCCCCTTCTACTGATACTTTTGAGTTAAGAACTGCACTGAACTGAATTAAGGGAGAGTTCATTACTCCTTACTGCATATAACTGCTATACCCTTTAAATCGAATCATAGTTTACAAAGCAAATTGCTTAACGATAGAAATAAGAGAACGAGGTACGCCCACGCAGACTTTATAAACTCTGCATTGGTAATATTATTTTAATGATTGTGTTATAAAGTAACTTCTGAAATCAGCTTTGTCGACTTATCATTAGCAATATAAACCTACTTGGAGATACAAGTAGGTTTATATTGCTAATGATAAGTAAAAATATATAATAGATATAGTATATCTATAGAAATATATAATAAAAGTATAAAGCTAAATGTATACCAAATCTCAATTATTGGTCAAGTTATTAAGATTTGAAGGGTAACAAAAAACGTGCATTTAAAATATTTGTTAATATTAATACTTTACAAATAAACTGATTTTACTTTGTTTAAAATAGTTACCTATAGACGACAACCTACAGAGTCGTTAGTATCAATAGAGACAAGTTAATGTCACATAAAACTCTACAAATTGATGCATTATTCTTATAAAAGCTGTTAGAGCGAGTTAAGTCTGCGGCTAGACGTCGCTTGTTGGCGTTAGTGATACGTGCAAGCATAATAATTTATTGTCTTTTAAACTTGGATTACAAGCAACGCTAATTAGGTGCAAGCGATACCCATCTGCCCATGCGGATCCCCAGCGTGGTTTTTGCGAGACTGTGGTAAAACTTCGTAATTTATCTTGTTATTATTATAAATAAGATTACTAATATTACAAACCAGAAGATTTTTTTTGTAACCAGATATTACACTGTTTTTCTTTATATTAGAAAGACTAACATACTCTTCATGATAACATCGTAAAATCTATTAATCATGATTAATTGAATTTGAAGTTAAAATAGTAAATTTCATTAAAATTGCTTCAGAATTTTAGTAGAGAAAGACACAGACAAACAAAGACACAGACTGCCACACTTAGGTTAAAAATATATATGTAACAGTCCTGTGACGGTCGCTAGTATGTGAACGTTTCGTTTTAGGACAGGAAAAACAGAACAGTAAAATGTTTTACTGAAAAAGCTGTTGAATTTGATGGAAAAAAATCTACTTTCTATAATCTTCGAAATGTCATAGAAATAAAAAATAATATAATAGCGAAAAACCTCAATGATATTTTAAAAAATCTTTCATCTATGCCCCGAAATACGAGTAACCTGACAGTGTTATGTAGACAGAACCGCGTGATAAAGCTAGCATTAATAAATGTCTATGCAAACATTAAAGAGATTAAATGGCAGGTAAAAATCCTAAAGTACAACGATAGACGTTTAAGGAACAAGGTTGAATAGATGTCGACCAAATTTGAATTTATGTGGCCAATAAATTCTACCTCGCCGGGAAATTATTGGCTGCTAAAAGTAGATTTTGTCTGTTTGTTTTGAAATTGTTATCACATTAATTTCCTGGTGAAACGTGACTGATTTTCATTACATTAGTAAGTGGTATTAACCACAGATAACATAATACTAATACTTATAATAATATTATATTTTTGAATAAAGTTGAAATAATCAATAAAATTGAAATAATAATAATCGATATACTTATTATATATATATATATATATACCTATTATATTTTTAATTTCTGTAAACTGTATAACAAGCATATAGTAATAAAAGTAATGTATGTTATTGGCTTGGCACGAAACTAGGCATTATTGCAAAAGTAATTAATTTAAAAGAAAATACCTTATGTTACTTGCTTATATTGTATTATTACATAAATATAAAACATACAATTACGACAGTTAAGTTTTGGCTATCGAAAATCTTTTTAAAATATTAATATATATTTTTTATTTTATCAATTACAAATAAATTAAATCCCTCCTCTTAATGATAACACGTTTGTTCTACATAGATACCTTATACGCCTTCCGTAGTGTTAAATTATATAAAATATAATTGCTTTTGTAAAATTATAAGAAAAGAATAATGCATAATAAAAAAGAAATTTACTTTCGGTGTCAGATAGCGAAGTTTAGCTGATGCCTGCTGGCATCCATTTAATTTACTACTACGGTTAGCCGCTACATTTAATAAACAACTTATAAAAACAGAAAAAAAACTACGCCGTTGGCATTTTTATTCTGTTCTAGTGGGAGCTTAGTCGGCGCTTCTTATGTATTTTATATTTTTATAAAATTGCTTTCTTTCAGGGAAGTCATATTATAAAATATGCATTAATAACTACGACGTCAACAAACGTAATACAATTGTTCTAATCATAATGATATATATATATATATATATATACATATATCATTAAAACACAGGCGCTGTCACTGTCTTTCACTATGTAAACTTAAATTTTTAAAACTACGCAACGGATTTTGAAGAGGTTTTTTTTTTTTGTATATGATAATGAAATGGTGCACCCGCCTGCGCTAACGGTTTACGCTGGCGGGGCACCAGTGGAAGATGATAAGATGAGAATGAGGTCAGGTCAGTTAGCCCATCGTGATAATTTCACCTGGAATTTATCACGATGGTTTCCAGGGGGAACCGCGTGGAGGTCAACCTGACATGGTACATTGCTAGCAATGGGGTCGAGAGTCCACATTACTAACAATCCCTTTCCCCCCTTTTGAAGAGGTTTGTTAATAGATATAGATATAGTGATTCAAGAGCAAGGTTTATATGTATAATACATGTACACCCCGTACGAAGCCGGTGTGGATAACTAGTATATGATAGAATCCAAACATTATACAGTGATTAAAATTATACACCTTATGCTACAGCCAGGCCTGCTTTAGGACCACTCCTCGTAAGCTTCAGGCACAGGCGCGTCTGGTATGACTATCACACGTGCCTTACGTATAACCCGGTAGACGGACCCAATACCTCATGCTACATTCAGGTCTGCTTTAGGAGCACTCCTCGTAAGTTTCAGCCACAGGGGCGTCTGGTATGATTAACACATGTGCCTTACGTACAACCTGGTAGATGGATCCAGTACTTCATGCTATATTCAGGTCTGCTTTAGGAGCACTTCCCGTATGGTTGAGGCACCGAGGCGTCTGGTATGATTATCACACGTGCCTTACGTACAACCTGGTAGATGGATCCAGTACTTCACGCTATATTCAGGTCTGCTTTAGGAGCACTTCCCGTAAGGTTCAGGCGCCGAGGCGTCTGGTATGATTATCAGACGTGCCTTACGTATAACCCGGTAGACGGACCCAGTACCTCATGCTACATTCAGGTCTGCTTTAGGAGCACTCCTCGTAAGTTTCAGCCACAGGGGCGTCTGGTATGATTAACACATGTGCCTTACGTACAACCTGGTAGATGGATCCAGTACTTCATGCTATATTCAGGTCTGCTTTAGGAGCACTTCCCGTAAGGTTGAGGCACCGAGGCGTCTGGTATGATTATCACACGTGCCTTACGTACAACCTGGTAGATGGATCCAGTACTTCACGCTATATTCAGGTCTGCTTTAGGAGCACTTCCCGTAAGGTTCAGGCGCCGAGGCGTCTGGTATGATTATCAGACGTGCCTTACGTATAACCCGGTAGACGGACCCAGTACCTCATGCTACATTCAGGTCTGCTTTAGGAGCACTCCTCGTAAGTTTCAGCCACAGGGGCGTCTGGTATGATTATTACATGTGCCTTACGTACAACCTGGTAGATGGATCCAGTACTTCACGCTATATTCAGGTCTGCTTTAGGAGCACTTCCCGTAAGGTTCAGACACCGAGGCGTCTGGTATGATTATCAGACGTGCCTTACGTACAACCCGGTAGACGAACCCAGTACCTCATGCTACATTCAGATTTGTTTTAGGAGCACTCCTCGTAAGCTGCAGGCACAAGGGCATCCGGTATAATTATCCTGCCTTATTTGTGCCGTAGGCGGGACGCAACCACAGACAAATTACTAGGACTTGTCAGTTATTTACTCTTTCGGGAAACACAATTAGACTCGTGGTTAGTTTATAATGACATACACATATATTCCGGCGGTTTTACTATAAATTGTATGCGACATACTCGGCAGCGGAATCCGATGATTGTATCTACGTGTGGAGATAGGTAGAATTAATTTCGTATGTATCGTATTAGATATTTATAAATCAATTACAAAGATATTGGTATAAACATAACGTGATATAATATACAAACAATATACTTTATAAATTAATAATTAATTTGTTTACTTTGAATAATAACCTTTGCAGGTGCAAAGGTTATTATTCAAAGTAAACAAATTAAAACATGTCAATATTGATTAAACATTTATCATTATAAATTCATTTACTAAAATAAATAGCTGGTTTTTGTTTCAGTAAATCTTGTAATCAATTTATACGGATTTAATGAGCAGACAGACTCGCAGAGGACTTTAACAAAGTCTCCTTGTGACCCTGGCGACCTTATAGGTCAGATCTGACTTACAAAAATGTCGCATACCATATTCCTACAAAGAAATATAGGCATAGAACCCTTTTTTGTATTCGAAATGTACATAGTCAAGTGGTAATAATGTTTGAAGGAGCATTAATTAAATTCTATTTAAAATAACACCAGGGAGGTGTCAGGAGAATAAGCTGTTTTATTAGATGAGGTGAGAGCGCGCGATGGATAACGGTGACACTGTCGTTGAATGTCAATTAAGTAAATCCATACGTCGCGCCTCGTACACGTAGGTACTCACGAAGATGACAGCGACCCAGTGTATTTATAATGACATATGTAATTTCAAGTCAATAAAGTCTATTTTCGAATGAATAGAATAGGAATAATTCTTTTTAAAATAAACTGTATTATATGTACATTTTATTCCATCGCTACTTTGAATATATCTAGTAATAATTACATGTAAATTGACGCTCTCGTCTGGACATTGTAACATTATATTGTGGAATTAAAAAAAAAAAATATTATTTATTTATGCAAGAAAATTGGATATAAAACTTATCTGTCAAAAAAACAGAATGTTTGAGTAAAAGTTATATAACACCATAATTTTTGTAAAATATTTTTCATGGCATGCAAGATATTCTTCAAACTACCGTCAATGTGCTAGACTTATAAGGACATAAATTAAAAAGTAAACTGACAAGATGGTTTATGTAGGAAAGATTTTACTCTCACAATCTTAATTATGAAATTCTAGCGAAACGCCCCGACTTTGCACGGGTCAGTATTGAAACGTTGCTGTATTGTGTTGTGTTGTGTGTAAGTTCATATTACTCGCTGGTAATGCAGCTTTATATAGGTAAAAGAAAAAAAGACTAAATGATGGTTCACTTATAAAGAGTGCATTGTCGGAACTGAAGTGATTTATTTGCTATATATATATATATAATACGGTGGAAAATAACAGTCATATAATATTTTAAATTAAAATACAAAATCTTATTAATTTTTGTATTAGTCAATTTTATATAAATAAATGTAATATATAAATAGATTCCTTAATAGAATATTCCAATTTTGAGCATATTAAAATATGTAAAAAAAAGGTTAATACTACTCGTATAAAAACATATTTCTGACAACCACTTAAACAATCTATTTTTGAAAGGTCTAAAATATCGCATTTATGTAAAGATCGATAATTTATTGTGAATTTTAATATTTTTTTCAAATATTGCACTTTTATATTAGGGTTTTAACAATCGGCTTAGGTCTCTTAGTCTATAATTGAATTTGAAAAAGTTATTTTATAAAAAAGTATTTTTTTTTAATTTATATATTATATAAACACTGATAAACCAAAACCGTTGCTCTTTGTAATATTAAATGACTAATATTATATTCTGTGAAATCACTTGAAACATTAATATAAATTTAATTATTCTGATAATTCAATACGTTGATTACCTAATTTTATATGAAATAATATTTCGTTAACACAAAAGCCAATGTCATGAAGTTATGATTTATTTATTCAATTATCTAATAATGTACAACAAATAAACATGACTTTAATCGCCGCTAAAACCAAATATTTGAAAGCAAATTATTGTGGCATAAATTGAATGTACTTGTCTGTTGTCAGTAACACAAATAAATGAATTATATAATCGATCAAAGTTAATTGGTTATAAATTGTATTCCAGTTTTGTTCAAAGCATATGTTTTATTACTAGCCATATAACAAAATGCTAGGCTTTACCACGTCGTTTTTTAATTATAAAATATAACATGGTATCGTGAATTGCATGTCAAACAAGTTGATGGGTAGTCATTCTATTTGTTTCTGAACTTTCATTATATAGTATTTTATATTTTGATTTTTAATTATTCATTCAGTTACTCAACTCCTGTATGTTTAATATTTTTACTTTTAATTTGTGCTCTTTGGTAGTTTGTATTCAGATTTTTATTAAAAATTGAACGGTCTCGGTGGTATAGCGGCTTAACGCGCCGTCTTGCATTCGATGGTCGCGGGTTTTATTCCTCTCACGGCACAAACATTTGCATTCATGTGTGTATTTGTATCGGTCTGGATGTTTACGAAACAAAATATCAATGTATTTGTATCAATTATTTAGTACGCATAAGACAAGGTTTAGTTAGCTTAGCTAGCTAGTCTATACGGTGCTGTGTGAATTGTCCTGAGATCATTATTATTATTATAAAAAATATAAAGGTGTAAAGCATTTGTTTATAAAAGCAACAGACAAATTTCTCTTTCAAATTTTTGGATTAAATTGAATTTCGAATAGAAATAAATAGTGAATAAAATGAAGTTAATTTGAATAGAGATTATTTAAACACTATTTGAAAATCTTCTGACAGCAGGTGCTAGAAATCGAGGCGGGTCTCCAGTTCTCTATAAAAATAGTTGTATCTACTAACCTGAGCTCCCACCATGCCTTCCCTGAGTCTCGGCAGGTCCGTATGCGAGTACTTGGAAATCGACCAGGGTTCCACCACGGTGAGGTCGGTGTCCAGCTCAAAGTCGTTAATTTGGTTGCGCAGAAACTTCCTGATGTTCCATGGCAGGTCGTTGTGACTATAAAAGAGAATGGTTGTGTTTTAAAGTAACAAAAGATAACTGCTGTCAATTTGTGTGTATTTTTTAAACATGAGTAATTTTCTACGTGTACAGATTTTTATAATCTTTTTTTTTTTCGATCAAATCTTGTTCAGGGTGAGTCCGGGGAATTCGGTTTAGAGTCTCGCATAGCATTGAATGTAGCTTCTGGATATCGAAACATGTATTGCGAATGATGAAAACATATTCAGTTCTTTTAATTCTATATTATGTACTTTCAATAAAATGATTGACTGGTTGATTAAAAATTATAAATTCTCTTTTTTGAAACCTGGTCCGCTTCATAAGGTATTATATAATTTTAATCAACATTTAGACTAGATGTTTAACTATCTTTAATGCAATTGAATACCTCAACGTATATGGTCCCTAGAGTGTACTAAATCTATTTTGTAATCGCACATTCATGATTTCTAGACTAAATAGTAATAATTTATGTGTTGGTAATAGCGGCAAAGTGTGCTGCAATTAATATCCAAAATTATCCGAGGTATTTGTGTGTTAACAAATGTGTGTCCACTGACGATAACATGTCATTTAATTGGTCCCCATTGTGTATAAATTACTAAATATACAGGACATTAATGTTATTACAACTGACGAGTGGAGTGATACAAACATTTATTATATAAAACAAAAACAAATGTATTTTCATGAGTATCATTCTATAGATATATTTATCAGTTTCGAATACTTTTTACTTTTTTTACAAGGTATATTAGAATCCAAAATGACTAGGCCTATTGCCGTTTCTCTGATTTATTTAGATTTATTATCACTTTTATATCATTGAGAAGATAGTTTGAAATATAATTTGTAACAATTTTCTTATTATTGGCTTATTGGTTTAATACTTTGACTTAGTCTCAGTCAAAGTATTAAACCAATAAGCCAAAGCTCTTTTAGTGTATTCATATATAGTTATAAATTACATGCAATTTTCATACATTATGTTTAATACATTATATAAAAGCGGGTTATAGCAATAGCGCGTCTGATGGGAAAATCTTGTTCACCCAACTGACAAGTGTGACATCCTAGAACATGTAACAACATATACATATTGTTAGAAAGTATTGTAAACTCAGAGGAATTCACTCAGGATTTACGAATAAATAGATTTAATATTGGTTACATCTGAACTGTTATGCCGGATTGGAGATTTTGGGGTTTTGGTAGTAATATTAATGATGTACTAAAAAAAGACTAGACAAAAAAAAATACAGAAAAGTGGAAAGCCTAAAAAACCGATCAATATTAATTTCCTAATAAATAGTCACTAAAGACTAAGTCTAGTCACTAAATACACAGATTGACTGTATCGAAGACAATCTTTATAGGGCATATTTTCTCCGTAACCTGACTTTCATCACCGCTCTGCTCAGAGATGCCTAATCGACTTTGGGGCGAAATTAAAGGAGGAAGTCAAACGATCATCTGGCTATTCTGCATTCAAATTATATCAATTACATTTATTCACTACAAATAAAAAAAACAGAACTTACACTGTTGGTTCCGAAAGGTCCAGGTGACTTCCTATCAAATGTATGTTACGCGTGTAAGTGTATCGTTCAATAAAATAAAATTGAACAAGTTTGTTGTATCGTAAGCTAATCTAATTTACTGACAAACATAAACTGCTTGGTTTAGAGAGGGACTTTTAAATTACTTCTGAATTGTTGTTACAAAATTGTTTGTCGGCAAGCAAGAACTACTTTTGTTATACACAATGTTATTGTTTAGGAAACTATGTAATATGTAACAATGGGGATGCCTTTGTAATTAAATAAGCTTTCCAATATCAAATACTCAATAGAGTTGGAGTAACCACAATGAATACAAGTAGATATCATAAAGTAAAATGGTATTATTAAGGTAGTAATTGGCTTAAAACATTATTACTGTCTATTCACTTCAAGTTTCTATTATTATTCCTACTACAACATATGTGGAAACCTAACTATTGTTACAAGTGAGTTTGTTCGTATTTTTTGACTGGGTCTATTCACTAACCAACATTACATTTATTACTTTTAGGACAAAGAAAGAACAGATTACTTTAGCTTTACCATTCGATCAGCACAATCACTTACTGTATTTCAAAATTCACTAAAATCTCATTATCTCTCTCTCTGTAACTGCACTATAACTAAATTTTCCTTTTGTTGTCATCCCATATGTAGTATATGTATGTATATAATATGTATTAGTGTGTAAGTTTATTTATTTATACTTATAAAATGTATGTTTGTCTATATGTATATTATAAATATGTTGTCTACTGTGCGTCTTCTATCTTCTCTATGTAAATAGTATCTATCAATACCAGGTTGTCTGTAAGAAATTGCTGTTAGTGATAAGACCGCCTTTTGTATAACTTTTTATAAATTTTTTTATTCTTTGTCTGTATGTCTGTCTGCAATAAAGAATTATTATTATTATTATTACTTTTTACGTTTACACGGATGATATCACATGTGGAAATTAAGTCCTAATAAAAGACAAAGACTGTTGTAGTAGAAATATTAATCAGATAAACAAATACCATGTGATAAATATCATACCTTTTTGACAGAAGGTATCTAAAAAGTGACTTTATACGAGTATCAAAATATAATGTATTTAAAAAAATGCCTGTGTGTTCGTTTGTGAATGAAGATTTCACAAAGTATAGACTAGACGAAGTAGTATAAAATTTTCACTGAATGTTTGTACTTTTTTCCTAAAAATGGAGCTTATTCATCATCGTGACAAAAGCAATATTTACGTTAAATTTCATAATGATCTGTTTAACTTAGTGGCGAACAGATCACAGAAAGATAGACAAACAGACTTTCACTTTTACAATATTGGTATATATTTTTGGCTTCACACAATTTTGAACGGAGTTGCGTTTATTGCGGCAATGGAATTGGTATGAACGATGTCTGTATAGAATAGAGGGTGCCTGACTGAGCTACATTGCAGTGGTGCATAATATTGTGTAAACATTCGAACAACGGCCATGTTGGTATTTGCCAGACCACTGTTACATGTACAAACAAACCCAATAAATTAGGTTATATGTATTTACGGCATTCAATCACATTGTACTAGGATTATAAATATCGATAGTGTAATATTTTATTAGTTACCTGTTCAGAACTAAACGGTTGATATGTGATGCCAACTTAGATTATAAATAATGACGGACGTAGACATCTTAAGCAGATGAAATCGCATCGTAACAGATCAAATCAAATCAAAATACATTTATTCATGTAGGATACTTTAGCCGTCTATTTCTCTGATTCTTTTAATATAAATTGCTTATGGCGCTGTACAATATTTCCTGAGATATTGTTATTATTTTTATATAGAATAGAATAGAAAAATATTTATTCAAATAAACTTAATTTAAGCACTTTTGAATAATCAAAAATTTTTAAATCTACCGCTCTTTCAGAAAGCTGTCTTATCACAAGATGAATAAGCTTGTGTGTTGCTCTTTTAACCTTGTAAGTTTACATTTTACAAGTCGAAACGTGTGAAAAGAAACTATCAACCAACACTAATTTATTTAGGCTCAAATATAAAAACACAATAAGATTAAATCAGTCGTAGTGATAAGAGCAGACCAGTCCCTACAAGCAGCACTCGTTCATGAGTATGACGGATGAGCCAGCCATCACTGCGCTCGACCATATTTTAGGGAGACCAATGGGGCTAATAGGAAACATAAAACGAGAAAAGCATATGCCATTCTTATAAAGTATTTCATGGAAAATCACAATCTACTGCTCTTTCATGCTGTATTATTTTGAAACGTTTGCAGCAATGAAACAGTGAAAAGATTAAACGAACAATTCATAGCACCACTGGTTGCTCAGTTGAGCCGCTCTGCAATTTAATAAACCGTTTGTCACGTATTTGTCGAATGTATTCTGTTATATTCACAGTGAGCAAACCACAACTGGATGAACTGATTCGCCGGATCTAGAATAGGAGGCACTTGGTTGTTACAACTGAAAAATTTACAATCACGAATAAACTGAAAATTACGCACGATTTAAATGTATACCTAATTATTTAAGATCTTTAAAAATTTTTGAATCCGGTGATGGAATAACTGGTAACAAATGTAATAATTGACAATATTGGATTCAAATATAATGCATATTAAGAATGTAAACTTGTACATGTGTTTATAATTATATAATTGATTTTAAACTTTCAAGTAACCCTGAATGAAAAAATATCTAGTAAATTTAAGAATCATAAATGTAGCGAAACATCGCAACATAATCGGTACTTTCGATGATGAGCTATGATGAACATCCGACACAAATAAATTTATAGCACTCCTTTACGTCGAACTTTAAAAAAAGGCGATTCAAATCAATTTGAATGGGCGATAGAGTGAATAATATTACTATTCAAAAGTGGTTGAAATTCAGTTTGAGTAAAATATTTTTTTAACATCTGTTTAGTAACTTCTAATTTTGAATATTAATAAAAAAATCTGTACCAAGTTCATTTTATAACTAAAGTGTGCCTACATAAAAGACAATAATAAAAATAACTATAAATAATATAATAATAACCCTGGATAATACACACAGAGCTGTCTAGTACTAAGTTAAGCAGAACTTGTATATTACTGATATTCATTAATTTTATTATAAAATTTTCAGTTAATTTATAACAAGTAAATAAATTTGAAATGTCTATTCTTAATTTAAAATTAGTAGCTTTTCATTACATGTATATCCGGTACTTACACAAAAAAATGTCTATTTGTCTGTCTGTTATTGCTAATCTCTGAAATAGCTGCACCGATTTGCATAAGACATTCATTCCTAGATGGCTAATATTGTAAGGAGTGACTTGGCTAATTTTATTCCAGAAATTTTGTTTACTTTAATAACAAAGATAAATCCCACGTGGACGAAGACGCGGGTAATAGCTAGTATAATCTACGATAGAACTATTTACTTTTATTACAGTTACGGAGCAGGATCAATTTCTCTATTCATGAAGCCGTCGATGTTTTAATACCATTATAAAGTTTTTTAATATCCCGTTTAGTCTAAAAGTAACTAGTGACTCGACTTATACACGATTTATTTAGTTTATTAAGTAATAAACTGTGTTACTAAAGTACCAGTTAACCTTTTAGAAGTGTTGAGATACTCAGTAAACGTTTAGGATTAAATACACTAGCTCAACCCGCGAGTTTGTACCCTTATATTTTTTTTATTTAGTTTGGGCTGGTGGAGTTACATTCTTGGAACGAAGCCTGCGCTTACACCATTTACAGGGCGGGCCAACGTCGCCGGAAATGCGGTAGTCTGAAACTGAATGACTCACCCGTCAGTAAGTGGAACTTCCTCCAGGATCTGCTTGGCGATCTCTAGCCGCTCGCGGTCGTAGGCTGCAGCTGCAACCACAGCCGTGATGCCCAGTAACACGCATGCTACTGCGCGCCTCTCGCACGGATTCACCATTCTTACTGCAATAAGACATCAATTTTTTTTTACTTAATGCAATTGAAATGGAAAATAGGGTCATCTAATAGTAAATTATCAATTGAAGTCAGATAGACCGTCAGTTTGTTTGCTATAGTATACATGAACAGTACGCACATCACATTATCATGTGAAGCTTGTGATATCACTCATGCGTTGCTATTATAGAGGACTAAAATTAAAACTAAAACACAATTTAATTATTAAGACTAAAACACAATATTGTGTAATTTCTTCCAAATTAGGCGGCTGAATAAGTTTAGGTGTTTGATAATAATAATGCTTTATATTTCCCATATTTTACACTACTATTCAGGAAATACTCTGACTTTTGTGGTATGTATAAAAAATATGTTTCAGTATTCAGTAAAATGTATTATATTAATATTACCAAAGTTTTTTTACATATGATTGCGAATCAATTTTGTTGATATGAATGTGTTTTTTATCAATAAATACCATGAAAAATGTGGTGTTACCCAGCTACAGGCCCCTACTTCGTAAGGATGTACATTTATTATACATATAAACATCCTCTTGAATCACTCTCTCTATTGCTAAAACTACATTAATTTTCGTTGTATAGTTTAAAAGGTCTAAGCGACAGTAGAATCTACTTCATTTTATACTATGTTAATATATATATAATTATATAAACATAAATGCAGGCATTGTTATCTGTCCGTGTTATATAAATTGAAAGGTGGAAATGGTAAACGTTTGTGTGAAAACGTACCTTCTTGTATCTCGCAAGTGAAATACCGCAATCAGAGATAAGGTGGCCGAACTTAACTTTAATAAGTACCCGTCGACCTCAAAGTACAATATAAACTAACTTGTACAGATATTGTAAGTTTATTAAGTTATTTAACAAACTTGTCAACAGTGAGATTGTATAACGTTGATTTATGGGAAAATCTATTTGTAGTAGATTATGGACAAAGAAACAGTTTGATTTGCAATAGTAGCTATATAATGGCCTGCTTAATATTTATACCTCCTTTTTACTAAGTAATAATAATATCTCACGTTAATTCATAAAGACTACATCTAGTCCCAAGCAAAGTAGTATGTAATGAATACTAGACAAATCATAGAATTACATAGACACATTTTTTGTAAATACATACATAATATATAGTGCATAGAAGACCAGTATAGGAAGTCCAATTCGTGAATACCGTGTGGGTAATCGAACCCGCGACCATCAGCAGTAAGGCGGTTAACGCTAGACCACCGAGGACTATTTGTATAATTGTTATCGTTTTGCGACTTGCTTTGATTCATACGAAAATGGATTATTTGGTTACCTATGTATACATAGTTTGGTTTTGCCTATGTATACATAGGCTTCTTTTATCTAAAAATAAGCAGTAGGTAACAGCTATTAATAAAATACATTTATTTTAACATTATGTTCACTATAAATGTAATTTATAATATCTCAAGTATATTCTTATATATAAAATTCTCGTGTCACAATGTTAATTACCATTCTCCTCCCAAACAGACATAATCGATTTTTATAAAATTTTATATGCATAATCAGTAGGTCTGAGAATCGGTTACTATCTATTTTTCATACCCCTAAGTGTTAAGCGATATCCACCCCTAAATATATATTATTTTATTTTTCGACATAATATTTTATTTTCATTTTATTATTATTTAGTATTGAAAAATACATACAACCCTAAATTTTCACCCTTCTATCACCAACCCCTATTTTTTTATAGTAATATTAATTTATATGGCAAAACAACGTTAGCCGGGTGAGCTAGTGTATGTATATAATTTATGAATAGGCATTTTGTTTGTAGTAAATATACATAGATACATATATACTATATTCCCTACCGTGCTGTTAAGCAGTTCAGCAAGCAACTGAGGAAAGATTCATCTGTCACGATAACATAAATAGAACCTTGTTTTAAAATATCGTTTAGAAAAAGTTAATAGGTCTTCTTCTGGAACGGACATTACATTTTATAATAAGAATATTTTTGAACTAACTTTTAACTTTTTCCAATACTTTATAACAGTAAATTTGTATCTGTTATTCTATATATATTAAGTTAATATATAGTGTCCTAGATGCATTTAACTTATTTTTTCTAAAATAAAAAAAAATCTAAAATGAAGTTAGCCTAAGTTACACCTTATTATATCAGCTGTCTGCCAAAAAAAGTCTCGTCAAAATCGGTCCAACCATTTCAGAGATTATCCGGAACAAACACACAGACAGACAGACAAAAATTGTAATAACTGTTATTTTAATGTAGTAAAAAACGGTTATTCCAATATTACAAACATACACTCCAATTTTATTTATATGTATAGACTCTCTAGGAGTCATTCTGGAAGATCGTGTCTTTCCAACAGTGTGAAACTTTCAATAACCGGTGCATTGGTTCCGAAATTGGAAGTCGTGTCGTATCAACAGCTGAAAGGACTGATAGTAGATCGTGGAAGGTGGCGGGAGCTCCACTGACAAGAACACAGCTCTTAAATTATGAATGAATGAATGAATGTATATGTATTCGTTTGATTAGTTAAATATAATTAAAATCAAGCCTCTTTTAGGTACATTATTATTTTTTTATAAAAAAGTTGACAACACGTTTATATAACACACATTTATTCGCGTAATCAATAGGGTTGACTCCTGTGTTGTTTATTAACATAGGAGATAGAATACATCAACCCTATTGATTACAAAAATAACAATTACATTTCGTGTACAATTAGCGAAGATATTACGTAACTATACGAGTATTAAATATAAAAGAAACCTTTTGTTGTCAATTTAAAATATACAGTGGAATTATAAACAAAAACTTCATTTAAGTCAGCCAAGATCACTTTAGGACTATATGTATATGCATGTATATTCTATTCAGAGATTCATCTCGAGTTCGCACGAATGTAATGTAATGTACAGTGTATGTGACAGAGGTTCGTAATTATGTATATACAATTAATTATACATACATATAAACCTCACGGAATAAGTTCACCAAATAATAGTGGAATCTATATTTAAATCCATTAAAATTGCTCCGATTGATCCCCCGTCCAACTCAAACGGGGATCGAAATTACGACGGCCTGAGCCGAGGTTCGAACCCCTAGTGGTGCCCTCAGACTAAAGTCGTATCCGTCAGGTAGGAGTTGGCCTTCAGCCGCTCCATAAGTGCTTCCGCGGGTTTGGAGTGCCACCTGCACTCGCCCCCTAACGTCCGGTGAGGCTGTAAAGGCCAGCTGCGGCCAACAGCATTACAGTAGTCCGAAAAAAAAAGCAGTTTCGAATTGGCAATTGGAGAGAGTCATACGAAAACAGTGTCTTCATTTTATGTTATCATCATTACATAGTATAAAAAAGTCGCTGTATGCTTAAAACTATAAAACTAGGCAACTAATTTTGATCCGGTATTTAATAAATAGGGAGAGTCTAGAGGTATGTTTATATACATATATAATACATATACACCAGTGTGAATTCCGGCCGAGTAGCTAGTATAGTATATAGATCAATAATAATGGCATCATCACTTATAGGTTCACTTTTGATCGGCCCGAATTATGTATATCGATAGTCATGCGTTCAACCTGGAAAACATCAAAAATCTTGTTTATCAATTTAGGTATATATCTAACATTGTGGGATGATTAATCTGAGGTACGGAGGTCATGGTATCAAAAGTTTAAAAAGCCTCTGACAATCCCACCTAGAATAGATGTCATGAAGGTGTATTATGATAAAACATAGAAACATTGCAAAGTCGCTATTGAAATCGTTCTTCTGTAAATATATCCAACAACCCTTTTTACTACATACTCTTTGTACAGCTTCATTGCTAACGGCTACATTTGAAAATTAATTCAGCGTTGCCTTTAAAGTATCATTTTGGAACCAAATGAAGTAGGAAGCCTAAGATAATACCGTGAGAATTAAAATACAAACGCTGCTATATGACTGAGCTAATACACTGTATTTTGTGTGTTAATTTAACAATTACACCAGAAGCCTTTCTCTAGACGAATGTATATATGAGCTTCGTGATCTATAAGATCCTGTATTCCTGATAGTATTGTAGAAAATTAGATTCACAATTTACAATTATGTATTGCCCATTCGACAGTAACAATTGATAATGTAGAACTTGGCTTTTACCGAGCCAATGGTTCTAATATAATTCCGCAACTGTCAATTGTAATCTGTGTGAAATGAGAATTGTTCGCAGCTGCGTTACATAATAAAACGGCTGATGGAAAATGGCGTATTTACTGTAAAATGAACTGAGAAGCCTTAAGATAATGCCGCGCAAATTGAAATAGCAAATGTGTTAAATGACTGGAGTAATTCACAGTATTTCCCAACCGAATCCACAGGTAGTCACAGGTATTACGTATTATTATTTTTCGTATCCACCCCTCGTATATCAAATACGGACGGGCGTAACGATGAAACGGTGCTATGCTGTTTTAACTGTGTGCGAGTGGGACAAAAATAATAACAATGTCACCTTAAAGAGGAGCAGGTAATCCAGGGACACCCGGGAATACGTAATAACGGTCCGTAACAAGGACGAGAGGGCTTTGATAGTAATTAGGCAAAGTGACACCAGGGCTTTTTGTGCCTAAACCGCCTTTGTCTCTGTGAGGACTGAGCCGACTGCGGTTTCAGTATTTATGTATTCATAATGCGTTATTAACCGGTACCGCAAAACCGCGTTTGTTTAATACAAACGTGTAATGTTAACGTGTCATTTCACTTGTATTTGGTTTCATATCACACTACCTTCTAGGGTATTCTTGTCGCTTGTTATTTTTAGCGAATATATCTGCCATTTAATCTTTCTTTTGTATTTGCGACTATATATTTTTTATATAAAACTTTAGTATAGTACTAGTAGACTAAATCTATCTATTACACAAGAACGAGACAAGAAGAATGATAATCCAATGGCAATAATAAATACATACATGAATCATTATTATCATAACCAACGTGTTTACTTATAATAAATTAATCATAGTTTTTAACATATCGTATTTCATCAAAATCTACCGACTTTTAAATGTAGATTACTACTGATACTTAGAGTGAGTTAAATCTACCCGTCAAGTCGGAATGTAGTGTGAGTAGATAAGGACTGACGAGATATATCACTCTAATTCCTTTAGAATGAAATTCCATTTTATCTTGGGTATAATAAAACAGATGTAACAAGTCCTAAATTTCAGCACTAAAGTTTATAAGATTATTTCTATTCTATTCCAGATAACCAAAATAACTACAGTAGCGCTATCAATGTTTGTTAATGCTTACGCATCTGTTTTGAATAAATAGTCTATGCTCGCTCCAAATATATATAGGCCACATTCAACGAAATAGGAGTCACTGACTTGCGTTTTAGTCTAGTCCTTAGATTATTCAGTATAATTAACTACGAGAAGTAATGAAGACAATGACGGGCATGACTCTCATCAACTCACAATGATTAAATTAGCAAACTAAATGACTGGTCCGGCGTCCGCACATTACTGAGGACTATGGTGTTATGTTTCACAGAAACCTTAAGGCTTCTAATGCACTTCTAGCTAGTAGCTATTTTCCCCAAGATACGCAGCGCCATCTAGTCTCAAGCACAGATTATATCGTGGATGCTGGACAGCTGAAGTAAATACTTAAATACATTTTTATGGCAAAAAATACATAGACACACCTAGACTACATCCTAATACAAACAATCATACCGTGTAAGCAAAAGAAACTGTGACCTGTAGTAAAACTGTGTGATAAATCATCAGTACGAAATACTTACTGCAGATTTAGATAAGTTTTTTAGAAAAATTTTAATTATTGACTACTGCTAAGAAGTGAAGGAGCGGCTGAAAATCAACTCCTGCCTAATGGATACTAATTTAGACTGTGAGTACAGCTATGGGCATGTAACATTTGTTATACTCACTCATCTAGAACATTTAAAAGAAGCGAGAAATAAAAACATTGAATTAACGCACTATTAAAGTCAAAGTGTGAAGTTATCACTTATAGTGATAACCAGAAATGTCTTGTATGTATAAATGTTTTGACTTTGATTGATAGTCCAATGTTTGCCTTTCTCGCTTCTAATAAATATTCTCAACAAGTATGCATATGAAATGTTACGTTTGTCACAAGGATGTTAGTTCACAAGCTACGTGTTTTTATATAAATGGAGTGGTAAAGAAGTTGTTGGACATCCTTGTGGTAGGCGGTAACCGTCGTCTACATGCATCATGAACCTGTACCAAGAACTTCAACATCATCATATAACGCTCGAGTCACCATTCCATATTATTATAAAATATCATGTTACCAACTCCATATGCTTTAATATCACTGCCTTATTGAAATAAATAAGTTATAGAATAAGAAGCCAATCATCTTAGTACAGCGGTATAGTAACAAATGAATAGTATCACGGGCGTTTATTTGCTGTTGGCTATAGAGTCCTTTACATCTTCATCGAACGATATAGGGCGAGTACAGATGGCACTCCAAACCCGCGGAAGAACTTTGTCGAGTAGGAATTGGCCTTCAACCGTATAAGTTCTTCCGCGGGTTTGAGTGTGATCTGCACTCGATATGAAGTCTGAGTCTGAGAGCACCGCTAGTGTTTTGAACCTCGGCTAAGGCCATCGTAATTTTGAGCTCCGTTTGAATTGGATGGAGGGGATCGACTGGAGGGAAGAGTCAAGGACGTATCGTGATATCGTAGTGGTCGTTATGTATGTATATTGACTATGGTTATATCCCATTATGTGGACTAATATCTTGTTTGCATTCCAATTACATAAAAATATAATGTTAGCATAGATAAAAGTAGATATTTGATTATCCGCTGAAGCCCCTGGCACGAGACATCTTCGATTTGGTATTAATCATTCCTTAAGAACTCAATTCCGTGCCGTATTCCGTAATAATCTTTTGTAATAATTTATGTTTTCCCCGAGATTAAGGTATATATATATTTATATATATATGAATATCTTTATAGAAAACTCCCCGGGGACATGCCGAGGAGAAAAGACGCCAGCAAATTATTATCTACTATAATGTTTATATTGGGGAAACACAAGAAACATTAAAGAAAATTCGCCGGGAAACATTTTGGAAGTTTATTAACCTATTTACATAATCAAAAAGGTACTTAAGTGTACACAAGTTTCATATGAATCTCTATTATATTGTGATGACCTTGGTGGCCTAGTGTAAATATAGAAGTGTTCGGGTGGTCGCGGGTTCGATGTGTGTACGGTACTAATATTTGTATTCGTAAGTATGACTGTCTGTATTGGTCTGGGGATTTTTTGACCTATATATGCCAAATTTCAATAATATCTATGCTGCGTGCCCTTTGCGTGATATAGTAACAGTATCATTTCTTAAAAAAAAAAACGACAAAACCAGTGAAGCCTGAACTGAGCGCAGAAACAAATAAAAATTCTCACAATCATTTATATAGTTCCTCAAATATATAATAGTTATCTTCAGATACCTTCAGAGACCTTACACTGATCTTCGATTTAGTTTTATTTGTATGTACAGAATCAGTAGCATTTTACGCCCATTTACACAATTTAGGAACAATATTTGACACAGTCGAAATGTGAAAGCACTTTTAAAGGGTGCATATAGCAAAGAAGATAACGTAAAGGAAATTGCGACTCGCTCGAATGTGAAGTGACTGGGTACAATGTTAACACAAGGTATGACGAGTGACGTCCCGAATATTGAAATATTCTGTTTGATTCATTCATTGTTTTACTGAACTACGGGCTTTGTCAACTATTGTCCCATTAGTGGAAAAAACGCTTTGTACGTAGTACGAGGTCTATTGCCTAAATATTGTTATTAGGCAATAGAAGCCGCACTACGCATTTCTTTTACTAAAATAGCGCCTTTGTAGATTGCCATTCGGCCTGTTAACACGCATCGAACCCGCGATCATCATGGTCTCGGGTTCTATTCCTCGCACTGTATAATTAGATGTGTATAATTGATATGGATGTTTTCTACGTATATTTTGTGTGTATTTCCAAAATAAATGCTTGAAATTATTTCTATCCAGTTGCTTAGGACCTATATCTTAAACTGCTTAAACCAGATGGTGCAATGTGAATTGTTCGGCGTTATTATTATTATTATAATTGTGTGGTTTATATGTTTTAATTTTTATCAAACGCTCCGCTTCAATAATTGTTTTCATAAACAGGTAGCCTTTATTCTGTTGTTCAAATTGTATTGGTTTTATTTTCAGATAACAGAGCCTTTTAAATTAGGTATAACAATTAATATTTTGGTTAAATACATTTCTTTTATTTATATAAATAAAAATAGAAATAAATTTATATTATTGCATCATAAAGTACAATTCCGTGATATCAAAAACTGGTAATAAATGGAAATAAAAAACTGATTACTCGCCATGTTGCATATATTATACGTTATATACGTAAAGTAAGCAACGCCTCTGGTTATCCCATCTGTAATCCTAACAGTATATATGTATGTATAAAATTATATAATATAAATATGTGGAAGTGTGTCTATATTTAATATATTAACGCCTTTGTTTTGTCACGTCTATGACTATATATACTAACAGGGACTGTAGGTTCTATTTATACTATATTATTTATTAGATGTATAAAATTTATATTGTTGTCTTTTTACAACTAAACAGCTGAATGGATCTTTAGGGTATTTATATAGAATATTATATACTTGGACAATTATTGGCTAGATGACATTTCAAAAAATAATCTGGACAGGTAAATTAATGAACGAATTATTATGCAGACGAAGTCGCAGATTATGCCATTCGTTAGTTATTACATATATAATATAATCGTATAGTTCACTGATCTTTGGGGGAGAAGTTTGCCAGTTTTCTCCGTCGATAGGCAAAAATGTAAATTCGTTGCTATCACTGGGCCTCATTGATTTGCAAAAACGCTTATCCATTCAGTTCGTATATTTTAATAAATTAACAGAAACATAAAACTCAGTAGCAGTTGTTTATACTTGTTATACATTGTTTATACTTTGTTGATATAAATCTTTGTATAATATGTATAAAAATAAATCAATATTATCTTAATCATGTCATAACTTCCTAACGATTTAAACATTTACATTCATATTTCTTTAGTAATGTTTTATAATATATTTTTAAAAATTGACTGTTGGTATGCCTATTATTATTGCGTGTTTCAATGTAAGCTAAAATAATTTTTTTTCGATTATTTGTCTGTCTGTGCGTTTGGCGCGCGAATCTCAGAAACGGCTTAGCTCATATGGTGCCGTTTTCATTAAAGTAGTGGTAAACGTTACGTACAATCTAGTGTTTATTTTATTCCAATCGGTGTACATAAAATAATTAATTATAATATAATATATATAATAATAATTTTATTACAATGGTAATGTACAATCGTTGAATATGTATAATAGGTGGAATAAAGGTATTTGTATACATTATATAATAATATATTACGATGTAAGTTCGTTATAATGATTATGACACACTACGTTTTTCAACATTTTAGCTAAATTAAACTATAAAACTATGTTGCTTTACCTTTGTTTTATTTTTTAATAATCGCGCTGCCTACTACGAGGCTATTAGTTCGAAATTTGATAAAAAACAATATCCAATAGCGCGGTTATGGAAAATAACTTTGCTATTTGCGTTCAAAACGCATGCATGTTTTATTAGTTGCTTTATGGTATATATAAACCGGTGAAATTAGATCCATTTTACGAGCAAGTGTGTTGAAAAATAAATATAATATTTATGAGAGTTGGATTACGAATCCGTATAAAGAATAAATAAAATTAGAGCATGGACTGTATTTATTGAAAAGAAAGTAATTAATACAAAGGGCAGCAGAAATATGATTTCACCCGGGATGAACGTCTTCCACGCTGCGAACACTCCAAGTGTTCGGATCGTGGAAGCGTCATATTTCTGCTGCCCTTTGTATTCATTATTTTCTTTTCAATAAATATATAATAGTAATCAATGTAACACCAAACGCTTACGTTCCGTTACGCACCTTTGCTCAGGAACGTCCCGAAGTGTAGTACAGTTTTGTGGCCATGAGTAAATATATTCATAAAAACAATTATGCCTATTATATTAATTAAATCTATAATTTTATTGTTTTAAACAGTTAAAATTACGGAGCGTCCATTTTGTTCCAGTTCTAATGTTCAATTTTTTTTCGATATTCGAAATTTAAATGGCCACGTGTTTTTATATGTGGCCAGTATCAAGCGCCCTTGTCTCTAGTAAGCAACCTGCTTAGACTAAAGAAGTTCGGAATACGGAACAATGAGTTACCAAAATTTCAGGTAACTATACCGTTTATGTGATAGAATGTGTACAATTGTGAAAAGAGTTTGATACGGATGTAAATATGCAACAAGGCAATAGAGCGATCTTCAATTTATAAGAAGAATAGATAAAACTGTACACAGGAACGGCGGCGCATGAGGTCGTAACAATTGGCTGAATTTGTGTATATCGTAAACTGGAGATGCGGGCTGAGTTCCCATTTCTACAGCTTCCAGACCAACACAATCTGTTGGGAATGTTTTATAGTTTAGTGGCTCTATAAGGATTACAATACATTGGTTGACTTTGATGAGGACTTTATAATATTAGTTGTGCACACATGATTGTACTCTTAGTATAATCTATCTTCATGTAAATTTTCTTTAAAATTCGTTTAGCCGATTAGTTGTGTAGATGTAATAAACATAGAAGTAAATGGATACCACTGTCACATTTATTATTTTAGATTATATATGTATCGACTTAAACATTATTCACAATACTATTATAAAATATTACAAATTGTTGTTCATGATTTTCCTTTCGGTTTCAGTCGCCTATATGTTATACTGATGTATAAGGTATATTACTGTTCCTCAAAATCTGTTCAGTAGTTTTTGCGTAAAAGAGTAACAAACCAAAATCCATAAAGTAGTTTGAAAGAGTAACAAACATCCATACTCTTTCGCGTTTATAATTATTATTTTTATTAAATTATTAAGATCCAGATAAGATTTATGTTTTTATGGTCTATTATTTGATATCGATAAACAATATACAATTGTCCCAATTTTTTTCTTACTTCTGTTGTCTGCTTTATATTCGATACATACAATTACACAATTCCTTCCTAGAAACCGTCTTTCCATAATTTCATTTACCACCGTAATATAAATGCAGTGGCTTCGTTCACAATTGTATTAAATAAATAAAAATGTTTTAGTGCTTATCT
Organism: Achroia grisella; assembly: GCF_030625045.1. Classification (NCBI taxonomy): domain Eukaryota; kingdom Metazoa; phylum Arthropoda; class Insecta; order Lepidoptera; family Pyralidae; genus Achroia; species Achroia grisella. The sequence continues at coordinate 912,695 of NW_026712977.1, read as the reverse complement.
ACACAAATAAATAAAATTGAATTTCCTGTTTGTAATTTCAATTAACATCTTTTCACTATATATATAAAAGTATAATTTAAATTTGTGAACAGAGACAATGGATAAAAGATTTTTTTCAGATATATGTGTTTTATATATTGTTTTACATATATATGTGTTTTATTTATACTCTTTATTGCACCAATTACAGAACAAAAAGAAAACAATTAAAATAGAAAACATACATTGACTACCTTTGTGTAGATAGAGAAATAAAAATAAGAAAAGGGTAGTACGTACGCACGTAATAAACAAAAATAAATATATATGACTCAAATATACATAAATATTCATATATATATATATATTTCGTAATAGTTTTTATTTCATAGTAATTTACAATCCATAAAAGGTAGATAACGTATGGAATAATTTAGGATCGTATGTAGGTAGTTCATTGTTAGTAAGCTAGTAAATAAATAAATTGAAAATTTAAATGGTAACAGATATTCCACGAAATGTTTAAACCCTGAAAATTAACAAAAATATTTTCTAGATATGAAACCGAATACCAAAAAGATTTAAGTGTAATTTTATATACAAAAATATCATAGAAACACATATAAAAGGACATAACAACAAGCTGAAAAAAGAGTATAGTTAACAATAACACAATAAAAAATAAAATAGAATATTTTTTCGAATAACATCTCTTTTGTGACTGTTTAAATTTAAATTTAATACTATTGACTTTGATTACTTGATTTTTGTAATATTTATACAAAATAGGATATTATAGGTTATACGTTTATAATCCTAAAGATCGATGATTCGAATTTTAAATACTGTTAAACTCTATGATATCCCACACGAGTATAGAGGGAGATAAAATATAAATTGTTAAAAAAAATCTATTATATGTATGTCGTTTGTAGTCTAAGTAAATATTGTAAACCTGTTGTATGATATTTCTACCAAATTGAATTTGAATTCAATTTTACTTTAGACAATAACAAACATCTTAACATCCATACATCATCCTCACACAAACTTTTGAGTTAATTGTTGACGAGATACCTCCTTTTATAAATTAATTTATTATTGACACATGTTTAGCTTGGAAGTAGATGGCGCTGTATGAATTAACCAGGGTTATTTTTATTATTTATAATATGCTATATCAAAAACACTAGGAGTATGTATATATAACATGTGGTGTTTTCCTTATACTTACCTTCGTTTACGTCTCACAATAGCATGTTAAGTAAACAAAGTCTTTTTAGTAAATAATGTTAGGCACCAACTTTGATTACGCACTCCACTGAGCCACTGTTAATTAAGTACCAAGTACATTCTCGCCAGCGAAATAAGTATAATTGATTACCACTCTTTGTTGGACATAAAAGTGTTCGAAGAAAAACGTTACAATACTAAGAAAAATGGTCGGCCAGCCTGACGGTGGGTAACTTAATGTAGATAAATGCATGTACTGAGTCAGTCTCGAACGATCTGCCTTTTGAGGTTTAATGATCTTTTTAATCGATTGGGAATGGAGAATTTCAAGCATACAGCCCGCCCGAAGGCAAGGTAAAGGATCACAACACCACATTCATAATTTGAATTGCCGATTCTTATCATACGGTAATAATCGGCAGTCACTTTGGTTCTAAAGATTACCATAGAAGTCAAATGACAATACAAACACTTAATATTAATTCTATTCGAAGAAAGATAATTTATATTTTATTCTGAAAGCATACTGGGTTAGTCCACCGCTTTATTTCCGTGACGGTCACGTTCTGTTATGCTCGCTCTATACAAATGTTTGTATTTATAGTTATGGGTATATAGAAACAATACGGCTCAGTTCATTCGAAAAAAAAAATTCTATTAGGTGTTTAGCACTAATAGTACATGCTCTGCTTAGATAGGGACTAGATGGCGCTGTGTAAATTGCACTAGAGTATTAATTGTCAATATATCTATCGTGACTTCTGAACATTTTTAAATGGCCTGTCTAATTTCTGTAGTAGTCTATGCCTAATTCATCAGGGATTTCACGTACGCTAAACCTTATATACATGTATAACTTTTAAAAAATCCTAAAGTATAATCTCTAAAGAAAACCCGGCAAATAGCTCTTTCCACAATCTGAGTGTTAGCGAGAAATATCCTCTGAAACCACATTGTACGTGACCATTTAGGTTCTAAGATGTGGGAATGAATTCCCTATAGTCTAAAGTATAATAAAACTATTTTAGCTGTTAAACTTCTTGCTTTTTCAAATTATTCTTATGTTGGGAACAAAGTGACAAAACACTCCAATTATTATAATAGATCGAGGGTAAGATTATAAAGAGATTTTTTTTAATTTCAGGTACATATTGGATGAACTAAAAACATAGTTCATACAAGTACCTGTATTTTATATTAAAAAATATATAGACTTTTCCCGATCGCTCTCAAACAAGTGAAACCGGTATAGGTTGATATTAATGTAAGTGATGAAATGTATATGTAGAAGAATGTATTTGTTTTATGCACCTCCTCAAATTTCAAGGTTAATTTAGTATCTTGACATTGAGTTCGACCTCCAGACGTTTCATGACCGATCATGCTGAAAATTGGCATCGAAAAGTCTAGAATAAAATCAAATACAACTACAATATTTATAATGAAAAGTTATAAAAGTATTTATTATGTGTATGATAATTATGTAAGAATATAAAATAATCAACTACTGTTTGGATGTGGATATTTTTTTTAATTTGTTTGCTATAATACAGGGATGATTCAGCATAATAAAATAGGTAAAATTCTAAAATCTAGCTAAAAAATAGTTTTTGTAGATTTTGTTTGTGGTTGTTGACATTGGATCTGTCAGAAGATATATTTTTTTAAGGTATAAATAAATTATTAAATTATGTCCTTAAAACATGATCCGTGAATAGGAAAAACCCTGTACTTTAGGTTAAGCAGTAGTTATTTCTTAGAACAATAAGGTGACACAGAAAATATTAAATATTTATTATTGAGTAGTACTATCTTTGCGGATTTGCTGTTAAGCTTTACTGTAATATGAAGGGATTTTCTTACACACAAGATTAGCATAATAGATATTAGAAATAGGAAGATATATATAAATATTCAATTAATTACTAAAATACGGGTACTATGAGTTCTTAAATTTCACCATAAGTCAGCCATAAGTAATTTCATATCTGCCATGAAATAGTATTTTTTGTATGCTCTTATTTTGAAAGTAAACAATTTTCTTTATTTGCCGTTGTACATAGATGGGTTCTGCTGACATAGCAAACTGTCAGCATTTTTCTTTAGATATTAGTATTGGGGTAATTATTATAAATTCGTCTTTTATTACAGTTAATAATAACCCGGGAAAAGTCACCACCGACACCTAGTACCAAGCAAAGCTTGAACCATGTGTACTAAACATCTGATTGATTTAAATACTTTTTTTATTAATACATTCATAATATACATACATAGAAAACACCCAAAACTAAAAATCACAGTTATGAATTCAAATGTTTATATTTATTATTTAAAGTCACCCTTTTCTAAGTTGACTATAAATCGAGAAGCAAACGGATGCCAATTATCTTAAGTAAGACTCATGAACGTAACTCTGTACACGCGCTCACATATCTCCCATTAAGTTTTAGTGCGAAAATCCATTTATTTAACAAGGAAGCGATGGGTGTGAGGCGTAAGTTAATAATTGTCTGTGATTGTTTACTTAATTCAACCTAGTTTCGAACCATCTGGCCGGAAAGTTCGCGCAATCTAGCAACCGCTCATGAGATAACTTCCTAATTTGTTAAACTAAATAATTACAGAGTGTGCACGCATTTTGTAGCGCAACTTCTCGTACGTACGTAGAAAATGTCTTTTCGATGCTCATCTTTCTGCTCAAACTTTCACTTTCATATGAAGTAAATGTACTGAAAATTTGGGACTTGATTTGCGTCCTACCCGTTATGACATACGGTGCCGAAACGTGGACACTGACGATACGACTGGTCCACCAACTCAAAGTCGCTCAACGAGCTATGGAAAGGGCTATGCTTGGAGTTTCTCTGAGGGATCAAATCCGTAACGAAGTAATTCGCCAGAGAACTAGGGTCACCGACATAGCTCTTCGTATTTGCAAGTTGAAGTGGCAGTGGGCTGGTCATATCTATCGTAGAACCGATGCTCGCTGGAGTAGGCGTGTTCTAGAGTGGAGACCGCGAATTGGCAAACGTAGTGTAGGACGCCCCGCAGCTAGGTGGAGCGACGACATACGTAGGGTTGCGGGTAAAAAATGGAAGAGAAGGGCTGAAGATCGTGCCCAGGGCGTGCCTTGGGAGCAGCCTATGTCCAGCAGTAGACTGCAGTGGGCTGATGATGATGATGATGATGATACTTGATACTAGGTTATCACGTATTACTCATGGTTTTGTAGGTGACAGTGAGGTACCGGTTAATATATACATAAATATAGTTTTATACTGTTTATATGTATGTAATGTGTGTTGTTCATTATCATTAACTTGTAATATTAGCTATTATAATTTTTTTACCATTCTGTACTAACGTTATCTACATCTTTTGACTTTTGTCCTCTAACCATAGGTTGTCTGGAAGAGATTGCATAAGCGATAAGGCTGCCTTTTGTACACTATTACTCTGTTAATTTTTAATACATATAAAAAAAACACCATAATATAAAAATATACGAGTATTATAACAAACTTCTTTTGTGCGCTTTTAAGTACGAGACTAAATTTACTTTCATGTGTATCTCTCAAAGGACTACTTTACTGTCTAATTTGGTTCTTGTGAAGGTCTTATATAAAGTAAAATTATATATCTTAATATTATTTTGATATTTGTAAACTTACGGACCTTTTTTAGGATAATCCGATATTTCTATAAGGATTTTCCCTTTGCAGTAGGTGACTAAAATTTTACCTCTGTGATAAAAATAACACAAACTGCACAAATTTTCATCCCCTATTACATGTGGATGTAATAGAGGATGAAAGAATAGTTTTTGGGAGAAACCGTCTTTTCGCACAAAAACAACATTTAACTATATTATTTTGTATTACCAAGAATAATTATTGAAAGATTCCTCATCTAGAAATTAATTTATAAAATACTAAGAAATATTTTTTCAATGACAATTTAAGTAATCAATGAGTTTTAGTCTTTTAGATATTTTATTGTAAATATAACTGAAAATAATTATTAGTCACATATTATGTAATAATCGTGGAACTGTTTTATGTGCCTTTAAGGCAATGGTTCCAAGTTACATCAGGTAGGCCGTAAGCTTGTTGACCATTCCATACACAAAAAAATACTAGAAGCAGTTCGATCAAATATGTGAGCAAATTACTCATTGTATTTCATCCTGATTAAAACACAATCTGAGTTTTAGAAATAACTGTATTTAAAACCACGCTTCGAGCATTGTATAAATTAAAAGTAGTAGAATATTCACTTACCGCGATACAAAAAGTTCAGAGCTCTAATTCTCTTTCTTGATGTACGACCTGCAACAAAGTTTTTTCATTAACAATTTATCATCCTTGATATTTTTAGGTAGAACGATATATATTTATTTTTATAATTATTATTCCCATTGGTCGCAATAGCATTAATAATGATAAAAGTTAATGGATAGCCGTTTAGATACAAGTTTATCTTTTACAAAACTAATAGATTACTTGACTAGGCTTCAGACACTGAATCTATTGTTCACTTATTCGCTGACTATTCGGGTCGGTTATATATTTTAAAACTCTGTGTGTATAATATAGTGTATAGTATAATAAAAGTGTGTATATGCAACTGAAATGCGAATGTTGAGGTGGATGTGTGGTGTGACAAGAATGGATAAGATAAAGAATGAATACATTAGAGGAAGTATGAAAGTGGCGCCGGAGTCAGAGAGGTTGAAGAGTAATCGTCTATCATGGTATGGACATGTAATGCGTAGGAATGAGGATAAAATTTTAAGAAAGGTGTTACATATGAATGTGGATAGTTATAAGGGCAGAGGAAGGCCGAAAAAGAGATGGATGGACTGTTTGAAAGATGATATGGTAAGAAAGGAAGTAAATAACGCGATGACTGCGAACAGGGTTGAATGGAAGAGAAGAACATACTACGCCGACCCCAAATAAATGGGATAAGGAAGATGCAGATGATAGTGTGTATATACACTAAAGTTTGTAAAATATGTTACTGGTCGCTAAAAAAGCAAACAATCTTTTAAATAAAAATGAAAGGCTACTGTAATCCCGCAGGTTATTGTTTTTTTTTAAATATAATCATTAGATACAGTGATCCGCTTCTTACATGTACATTCAATAATTATTTTATATCCACAATTTCTATATTAGATTTCAGGTCAGTATCTACTGTTACGTTGACAGGTACTATGTATGTAGTTTATAGAGAGACAACCTGTACATTCGGTTAAGTTCCCGCATGGAGTGGCTATTAGTATGCCACTCCAGCCATTCAAATTTTACTAAATTTTCAAAATTCAAAGATATGAAATCATATTATATAAAAATACTTCTTAAAAACAAGCGTTAATATAGATTGGCGAACTGATGATCTGTAGGGTCCAAAGGGGAAACTGTATAATAAATGTTAGGCAAGTAATTAAAAAAATATGCAAATGAACTCTAATTTATGGTTTCCTTTCAAAATGATAATAGATTTACTAGATAAAGAATCATCTAAAATAGGATAACTCTGGTAATCGTTATAAGCTATTTTTCACCTTCTAACTGTGAGTTATATGTATCATCCATGCAATGAAAATATTACAAAGATTTTAGTTTAATTAAAACCAAATAAAAGCTTGAAAATTAATGAATAGACTATTATTATATAAAATACAAGACAAATTGAAAGTTCGTTCAAAATCCGACTCTGTTGTTAAATAATCTAATACCAATATTACATTAGAATAGAATAGAATAGAATAGAATAGAATATTGTTTAACAACAGAGTCGAATTTTTGTTGATTGATGTTGATAGCAGAATTACTGTCTCCAAAGACAGTAATTCTGCTATCAACATCAATTAATTGTCATTATACAAAACACCGGATTCGTATTAAATTACTCCACTTAAATCTAATTGTACAGTATTATATTATTTTTTATATTTAGTATTGGCTTTCCTAAACAGTGGTTGATAGATCCCATTAGAAAGATTAAATGTATAAAATTCTTTTAATTCTTCTGCTACAAACAATATAATTGTTTTTCTGAGATAGATTTTGCATAAACTCTCCTGCATTCTACTCTATTTTACCTATTTCATCCATTAAGATGACAACTTAAAATTTTAAAGTTAAAAACAATTTTAAAATTTTATGTTGTCATCCTTTAAGTTAGTATTAACTTAATTTAAAATCCGTTAAGTTAAGTTAAAACTAACTTTATTAACTATTTTTCGGTTTACATATTACATATGGCAGTTAAATTACAAAGTGCAGAGGAGACACATGTATCTTCTTGAATGGCATGCATTAGGGGTTCATATCACAATTATGATGACGACGTGATATCAGTGTAGATACGAGCTAAGTTATGCCGTTAAGTAAGTTAAAATTGCCGTGAGTCGCTTCGAAAAATGCATGAAAGTGCTACATGTGGCGGGTGCACTAACGTGCCCGCTGATATTAATTCTTTACGGACTGTTGCACGCTACACACCTCGTAGTATTTGCTTTTTATTTTAATTAAAATAAATATTTTTTTACAATAGAAGTAGGCTAATTTATTCTTTATAACATTAGCATCTGCGAGTGTAAGACCTGTTAAAATCGGTCTAGCCACTTCAGAGATTAGCACAAACAAACAGATATACAGAAAAAATAATTGATGAAAGAACTGCGTATACTTTCGTATACATTTAAAAAAGCTGTCATTTGGAAATTACAGGTGTCAATTTTATTAATTAAGTACAGTAGTATAGATATTTATATCGAATGATTTTATTGTGCTCTCTGGTCGTTTTAAGTAGCAGAATCGTAACAGACACTAAAATTGTTAAAAGCATGAATTGGAGTGATATAATCTTGCACATATTATACTAGCTATGTAATACCTGCGAGATCATATGCTATTTTTGAAATAAAAGATATTCTATATCTATCCACGTAATCATAAAAATAATCTAACATATCTTCGAATAAAAGTTCATTGCGAGTCTATTAGGGGAGTAGTTTTATAACGTTAGAATGGATAGTCCGTTGATACAGAAGAGTGAATTTGATATTAAAATTTGCTTTAAATAGAAATAACTGTAGTTATTTTTACTATTACTTTCTTTAATTTCTACAAATACTGACTATTCATATCTAGATGATTCTGAAATGGCTTAACCGACGTCGTTTAATTATAGGGACATCATTACAACAACCAACTGAAACCTACTGACATCAGTTAACTTATCCCCATTTTCTATTTGCTACTCTCCTCTAATAGGAATTAACCCCGGCTGTCGCCGCTGAGGTAGTTAATTAAGGAAATCGTTACAAAGACAGATAAAAGTCTCGTCTCCAATGAGATGTCTGTAATGTCACAGGCTTTATTTTTATTTTCTTAATTTTATTCTTATTTATAATTTGTAATATCTATAATATTATTTGTAATATCTATAATATCTTCTATTTAGCAGTTTATTAAAATTGTTGAATATATATTGACTTAATTTTTGACAGAATCAAATTCTAATCACGGTGAGTAGAGGATACCGGTATCAGAGAGGTTGAAGAGTAATCGTCTATCATGGTATGGACATGTAATGCGTAGGAACGAAGATAATATTTTAAGAATGGTGTTACATATGAATGTGGATGGTTATAAGGGCAGAGGAAGGCAAGAAAGAGAGAAAAGGAAGGAAAAAGAGATGGATGTCCATCCATCTCTTTTTCAGCCTTCCTCTCCAATGAATGTCAATGTCCATCCATCTCTTTTTTTTTGTGTGAAAGATGATATGGTAAGAAAGGAAGTAAATAACGCGATGACAGCGAACAGAGATGAATGCAAGCGAATAATATTTATATAGAGACCACCAAACAGTTACTATTGCTTTATTAAACCATGCCGCTAATGCCTGGGTAGTTTGACTTGGATCGGATTTCACCATCTCCATCAATTCACCATTCTTCACCTGTGTGAGCGGAACCATGTGATTCGTTCTTCAAGTCAATTTCCATTGCGAAAGTATTTGAACCAAAAACGCATGGTGCGTTCATTAATAGTCTCCTTTCCAGAGACCCAGCGCTGATTTATTTTATTTATTATACCGTATTTAGGTAATATTTTAATAGAATTAACAATACTCCAGAGTAAAATTTCAGATCTGATAATATAAAGTACCTAATCGAGATAATTCAGAAGTAACAATCGAATGCAACTGCCGATACAGTGGACTCTGCGTACTGTGTAGTGCGGTGTATTTTCACATTTTTATATGCCTACAATTTACTGTCAATTTATTTATTAGTGCCATGAAAAACTAAATGATATAAAATATAAATAACGAACATTACTTAGACTTCGATAGTACTATTAAAAATTATTCCTTGTATCCAATTCAAGTATGAACTCACAGGTGTGTATTGTGCGTATGCAGGAAAGTTACTATTGTTAGCTAAAGGAAGAGTTCCTCGACATAATACAGCTACGATTTTATTTTTATAGAACAGAGGCCCCCCTGAATCTCCAAAACTCGTATCTTGACGGAGGTCGGTGCATCTTGGTGCTACATATATAGCAGGATTGCTACGTTTATCTAGGTTTATATCATATATAACACCAGCTCCGACTTGTAGCGGCTTCAATAGATCCTGAAGAATATATTCATTTTCATTTTCACTGTCAGTTAGGGGACCATAAGTTCGTCCATATCCTGCGTACTTTACTTCTCTACCTGTCAAGGTTTTATAATCTACCACTGAGAGTCTACCATAAACTTCCATGCGTATTGGATTAATGAAAATTAATCCTATATCATTCATAATTTTACTCAAATCATCTAATTCAATATATTCATGATACCCTGGATGAGCAATCTGCTTCAGAATTTTACTGTAAGACTTCGTAGTGTTGTGGGGTACGGTAACGTTTCCATATCTGACCACATACAGTTCCTCGTGTATACAGTGAGCGGCAGTGAGGACCCACCTATCAGCTACTAGTGAACCAGTGCAATATCGTACCCAATTCATCAATTGTAAACTTACAACGTAGGGGTATTCGTTGTTAACATTATCGGTTCCATGGATGACACGTGGCCGCCCCTGTTGCAACTCGTGAATATACGCATTACTATGGTAAATATTTGCACTGAGCAATAATAAAATATAAATTGCAGTTAACTTCATCACTGTATAGTTTCAAAATATAGTTTTATGTTTCTGATAACGTTAACTCAATATGTTTTATTTACAATTATTATGAAGGAAGTAGTCGCAATAAATATATGTTTGAATTAATAGTTAGCAGTTTCGTAGTACTAATGTTACTACCATTTAGCTGAAGGTTCTCTTGCATTATAGTTAATTTTGTTAATCATTTGTAGTTGCTAGTTAATATGCATGCCAATTAATAAGTACCATTCCGGAATAATATTATATTTGAAAATGTGACTTTCGTAACAGCTTAGACTGCATTATTACTTAACACAAGGTGAGAGTGCGGTCAGACGTGCTCAAATTCAGATATAAAAAAATGTGTCCATGTATCGGATAATATTGAATTTCATATAAATACAGATTTTATAAAGAAGACTGAGGTTTTCTTTTTCTGAAAAAAAAGGAAGCGAAGTCATGTATAACTACTGGTAAACAATAGATCTGCAAACTTTGAAGAAAATTGGAGTACACAATGAAACATTTTATATAAAAAATACCATTTGTAATTCCATGCTAAGCATAACTTTTGTTATAAGTAGTAGACAACTGATGCAATATCTTAAATACGTTTTTTTGTAAATACATAAATAATATATATACAAAACACCCAGACCAGGTTAAACAATCATAGCCATCATATGTAACACTAGTGTCTACTTGTTGTGGCTTCAATATACATTGAAGAATATACTATGCTGTTAAGGCTTCTTAAGAATCTGCAACGCGTACATGCCACCCTTGGTGTTTCAGATGTACATAGGCTATGGGCCTATAGGCTATAACTATTTACTATCATGTATACTATATAGTTGATTACCACCATAGAGTACAAACAATATTTATTTTCCTCTGTTTGTTCAACCTGCATACTGTAGCTCTCCACCTGTCAATGTTTTATAGTCTACCACGGAACGTTTCTATTTCATTCAGTTTTCAAATAATTTATTGTATGGTTTCCAGAAATCGACTGATCGTAGGCCATTTCAATTTTAATGTTATGAAATCAAATATATCAATCACTATTTACATTGCAATAAAATAGTTACGATTTAACGTTATCAGGAATATAAAACTATATTTTGAAATTACATAGTAATGAAGTTAACTGCAGATTGTATATTATTGTTGTTTAGTGCAAATATTTACCATAGTAATGCGTATATTGACAAGTTGCAACAGGTGCGACCACGCGTCATTCATGGAATGGATGATGTTAACAACGAATACCCCTACGTTGTAAGTCTACAAAAGATAAATTGGAAATGGCATTGCACTGGTTCACTAATAGCCGATAGGTGGGTCCTCACTGCCGCTCACTGTATACACGAGGAACTGAATGTGGTCAGATATGGAAACGTTACCGTACCCCACAACGCTACGAAGTCTTACAGTAAAATTCTAAAGCAGATTGCTCACCCAGGGTACCACCAACCTACTGCAAAGTTGCGTAACATAAACGATATCGCGTTAATTTTCATTAATCCAATTCCAATGGAAGTTTATGGTAAACTGTCAGTAGTAGATTATAAGACATTGACAGGTTGGGAAGTAAAGTATGCAGGATATGGACGCACCGATGATCGTACGACTAGAAATAAATATATTCTACAAAACACATTGCGACCGCTGCAAGTTGGAGCTGGTGTTGTATATGACACAAAAGGTAGTCCCTTTTATCCATCTATAAGTGTAGCACCTAAATGCACAAACACAAGACACAGTGGAAGTTTTGGTGATTCTGGGGGGCCACTGTTCTATAAAGATAAGATAGTTGCGGTTTTAAGTACGGGATTGGGTGTTTTGCCACAAGGTAATAAAATTCCTGCGGTCTCCGTCTTCGTACCTGTGAGTCCATACCTGAATTGGATACAGTCCAACATCCTAAATACTAGTACTAAAAGCTAAGTGATAACTGTAAATTATACTATTATGCCAAATAAAAGCAACGTTTTATTTTCATGTATGTTAAACTAGCTGAAACGCACGACTTTGTCTGCTGTTTTGAGAATAAAGATCTTGTCTAGATTGTCTATGGTCATGTGTTTTCAATGTTATTAAGATTAGTTTGACATTCCGTCAAGAAAAGATAGCGGCAAACTTTTGGATTTATAATACTATCTATTTCGTTTTAACTTTTTTTTAGATAAATTTAACCTACGTCCATCCTCGTGCCTATCTCACGTCTAAAATACATTCATTTTATTCACATAACTGTATTCTAATTCTCATTTCATTCTGGGACAAATTTTATTCTAAACACATTTGAATTTTGTTTAACTCTCAAAGGTTAACCCCCTTTACTTTTAACACAAAACTGAAAAATTAATACATTAATTATAAACACTTTGGTCCTCGAAAATAAAACCCTGTCATATATAAATAAGACGTCGTGTTTGTCTGTCTATCTGTTTACCTTTAAATCATAAAGTGTTTCAGTCTATCCATCTGACTGGTTGTCTATAGGCTTATTAAATTTCGTTAAGATCCATTTGTACGAAACAGATAAATACATTTTAATTAAATTTTACATTCACATAGATATCGCGAGAACAGATGTTGGTTATATTTTATCTAAAAAAAGCAAATGAAGTCGCTAATAGCTAGTTACCTGTATAATGGTATGGTCCCCATCAATATGCTGCCCACCTTCATGAAGCAGGATTTCTGGCCGAAGGATATGGTGTATCGGCGCTATTGCTATCGGCTAGATTGCCGTCGTCAGTGCAGTGACCACAAGGATCAATTTCAATATCTTAGTGTTATAATATTAATTCATATGTATATTATAGTTACCACAGTAGCGTATAAAGTATTTATAATTCGGTAGGCTCATGTTAGCCTGATATAAATAAATAAAGTAGAAGTACTAGTAGTACGTAAAGTTGTAAGGTAGTCAGACTAGAATAGTAATCAATACTACGTGATTATGATGTTGTTTGAAAATACAGCAGTACAAATGTAGTAATGATAAAGAATTACAGAACGTATACTGTGTGAACAGCATAAGAATCTATACAACCCTTTTAACACACCGCTCGCCATCGATAGGAAATTCATCCCCACACCCCAGAACCTAAATGGTTTCGGGCAGTGAGGTTTCAGAGGAGCTTCCTCCCGCGTACACTTCGATTGTGGCTCGAAATACCTGCCAAGGTTTTCTCTAGAGATTTCTATACATATCTAGGTTTCTTTTATATAATTTCGGTAATGTACGTGACTCCAGTGGTGTTACCGGCGTTCATAAAGTATGTCAATCGTTTACCCTTAGATGTGGCTTATGCTTGTTTGCCATCATTGTGGTTTAAAAACACCATGAGAGTATTCTGCCCATTCTCCCCCCGATCGATGTCCCGTCCAATTCCAACGGGGATCGATATTACGGGCCTGAGCCGAGGTTCAAACCCCTAGCGGTGCCCTCAGACTAAAGTCGTATCTGTCAGTCGAGAGTCGACCTTCAACCGCTCCATAAGTCCTTCCGCGGTTTTGGAGTGCCATCTGCACTCGCCCCCTATCGTACTGTGAAGTTGTAAACGCCAGCTGCGGCTAACAGCATTAGAGTAGTCCGAAAAAAACATTTCCCAACAATTTTTTTATTGCTCCACTTATGCCCTCAATCCTATTTAGATGTAATTCTAAGAGCTATTCAAATAATTACATATCTAATAAATTGTGAGGGGAGTAACCCACTGACGAATCTTAATGTCAGTTGAATGTATATTATTATTAAGCAATTAAATTGAGGTCATGTAAATCCACCCTTATAAAGGGAGGGCAGAAATGCCATGTAGACACTTGATGCGGGTGTGATAGCTCTGAAGTATTTCGTACAAGTGGAATTTCATCCAAAAATTTCACTTGCTTGTTAAACAATACAATAATATATTATTATATATTAAAAATATATTAGCTTTTACTTTTTTGAGGTTAAAGTTAGATTGTATCTGACCTTGTGATACATTATTCAAAAATTCAGATTCGTTCACGCGTCTTAAAATGATAACAGACAGACGATTACGCATTTATAACATTAGCATAATGATAATGTATTAAAATCGTATTTAATCTCTACATATATATTTATAAATAAAATACGAATATTAATTGGCATAGCACAATTCAGTACGATTAGTAAGTAACATTATGACATATATTATGACAGTGTAATTTTCCTAAAATACAGCAATATATAAATATTTTATATATAAACATTCTAGTAAGCAGTTTATAATGTAGGTTTATTTTAGAATGTAAGCATTTACAAAGAATGGATTCTTAGATTTTTTCTATAAATCTCGCGTGCAGTTCTATAGGCAACATGAAATAAAGGATATCGGCTCATTAACCTATCACAGAAGCTTAGTGGCGGACTAAGGGATGCAGGGAGGAAAGGGCGGCCCGCCCTATGTTGTTGCTCCTGGGGGAACCCAAAACACCCCTCATATTACATTCTTTAAATCTTAAAACGGCTATAAAAACATATTAAGGTCTTATTTAGAAATCTGTAGTCCCAGTCATCATGCACATGTAATTTAAGATTTGGAAAGTAAATTATTATATTTTCAGTTTCATTTCATTCGATTAAAGGATTAGATATGGTAGTAAAATTCTTAGCTATACCTTATGACAGCTTAGACATCAAACTTACAAATTGTGCGGACAAGGTCCGTGTCCGTACGATTTGTATGTTTTCTTTAAATACGTCCCACAAATCATGTTGTGACATCACAGGTGTTGTTCACAATGTTTAATATTTACCACCACCTGTGCTCAACAGTTTTTTTTTTATCAAATGTAGACAAAGTTGTGTGAGTCAGTTAGTCTTCCCATACAGTCATTAGCTTGCTATTACCACGCTGGCCAAGCGGCTTAGTATAGAATTTTATTTAATGTGAATTCGATAAATTGGATATTTTATCCACAATTTAAAACACTTAGATAAGATTGTTGTAATCGGATTTGATTCACTAATTTTGAGTTCAAGTAATCTCCTAATCCAATGAGCAGAAAATAAGGTAGCTTTTATTATTTGGTAGGCAAATTTTACCAATTTAGACTTGGTAGGAAGTCGTTTGCATGGTAGTTCTGTTTCACTTATTTAATACCTCATTTTTTCTATTAAGCCACCAAAAAATTACTGTGTAAGATATATTTATATTTAACGGGTGTGATATCTTAGACCTCTGATATATCAACATAATAGTACCACGGAAATCATGTTTACTTTATTATAAATGCATCAAAATATAAAAACTTTTTTTTATTTACACTTGACCTAAGTATGACGTGTATATTGTACATTGTACGACGACATACAACGTACAAATTACACGAAGTATGTATATTGTATCTCGAGGAATAACACAAGCGAATTTTACCACAAAAAGTTAAGCGAAAGTAACAAACAGCAGCCAGTAATTTGATAAAGATTCTTCACAGCATTGCATACCCCAGTTCATTTCAATGTACTTTTATATATATATTTATTTCAATTAAATAAAATGCACAGTCACCGTCCTGTACTGCTATCATTATATAGTTATATACAATAACTATATAAGACGAGTAGAGGCTGGTGAACAGTAAATTAGTTCAATTTGCTCGGGAAACATCTTAACCGCCCGAAAACAAATGTACTTCCGCAGTTAACTGGTGCTTTAATCGCTCTTCCACTAACTGCTTTAAGGACTATTCACACCGAGAAATGAAATAAAAACAAAGTAATCAAAAATAGTAATAATTATTGTAGCGAACTCCTTGATAGGTTTTTATTTAATATTCTTTGACATATTCCTTTTGTTACTTTCTATTATATAAAATTTAAAAATAGTATAAACCCTCCTATCAAGGAGTTCGGTACAATTATTATCCATGTAGGCCGCCCAACAATATATGCGATTTTTAATATGTTGTTTGTAAATGTCATTGTCAATAATATTTATAAACGAAAATGTTAAAATACTAATGGGGTATACGACCTTTTAGATGTAGAGAGATCAGTCTCTCTGAATCTTAATACGTGACATACTCGCATGCTTTAAGAAGATCTCACAAAATATATTACTGTTTTATAATTTGTTTAAAACTTTGTACGTGCGATAATTTACTAATTACTATAATTTATTATTGCATTTGATGGAGATAGGACCTAACGTTTTCTATTACTCACAGACGTACCTTCTAATGGGTTGCGTTTCACTGTAACCTCATCTAGAGTTCTAACAGGTATGTTTTATATAGTGTTAGTTAATCTCTGTTACTTCAAAGTCAGGTCAAACATAACTATTTGAACTTATACAATTCGAGAGTCGAGAAGGAAACTAAAAATTTTACTGCACTTCCGGAACTCAGGCCAACAAAAAAGTATAAATGGAAATGCCTAATTGTAATTTTATAATATAATATAATATTATAATATTCAATTCCTAGCAATGGGTTCAATAGTGCATGGTATTAACAATCCATTCTCTCCTACTTGTTCTAATTGATAAGTAATTTATATATTCCTCATTTTGTTTACGTTAAGCTACTGCTTAACGTAAACAAAACGAGGAATATATAAAAATCCAGATAAATCCTCCCACAAACTAGGGTTCCAAGGGCAAAGGGCAATGTTAATAATAAGTGTTATTGAAAATAAACCCTTTTTTTGTAATAAAAGATAGTGTTGTCCTCTTAACGATGATTTTCATTAAGATCCGATTTTGCCGATTAGTTATGAAAAGGTAACAAACCGATAGACAGTCTCATTATCGCATTTATAGTGATATATTGGAATATCAAAATCTGTATTTTTGTAATCATATATACGATTAAAAGATAACTTGTATAATTACAAAAAAATATTAAATACCTTTTTGAGTACCCTGTAGAATTACCATAACGAAAAACGAATGTGATGTATGAAATGTATATATGTATATATAATTGTATGTATATATGAATATATTCTGTATATGTGTGTGTGTGTGTTTATAAATTAAAAATTGAATCGTTCTCTTTCCGTAACAATTTTTGTATTTACCTGGTAAATGCAAAGGACAGTTCCCAAAAGCGATGTTTAGATTGAAAAGAAGCTCTTTGTATTCCCAATAGCAGTCACAGACTCGACACGGACACTTTATTCACGCCGCGTACGGAACCCCACTCATAAAACAGTGTACACGCACGACGTACCTATTTCTTTCCCCATATAAAGCTTGTCTTCAAGAGGATTTCTCGGCAATGCTATATTGATATAGAATTTGTATTTTTTGGGCAGGCAAAGGGTGGAAATGGACCCTAATGACGATCATGTGTGAATTCTGAAGTTCAATTCGGGAATTTGCAATGGAATTGTAGATAAGCCGAGCGTGACGTATACACATACAGTACCGGGGCGACTGAGATTTACTCGTAGTCTTTTGTCTTGTGTTTTTAGAGAAGAGAAAATTCGTAATCTTGAACAACTAACATTTCATGTTGTTGATTATAATGTATCATGATTATTTTTTATTTATGGTTTTATGTCAATATTTTTTTTGTTTTATTTGAGTTTACTTAGTGGCTTTAGTTTTATATACAACCATTATTTTATACAACACAACACAGCAACATGAACATTACGACGTCATGTGCCATTAATAATAATCTCAGAACATTTCACACAGCGCCATCTAATTCTAAGTTAAGTTAGCTAAAGCTTGTGTTATGGGTACTTGATAACTGATACAAATACATAGATTTTATTTTCGTAAAAACATACATATTATACAAAGAAAACACCCAGACCGATATAAATAATCATACTCATGAATACAAATGTTTGCGCCGTGCGAGGAATCGAACCCGCGACCATCGGAAGTAAGGTGGTGTGCTGAAACCGCTAGAACATCGAGGCCGTCATTTGACTAAATATCGTGACAGTCATGATCTCGTGATTTATAACAACCTGGATGTGACAAGGTTTAGTGACATATTACTTTAGTGCGTTATCACATTGAGAAGATGAAGTTAAAGTGACGTTTACCCCACAAAGGTAATACGTACTAACTTTTGATTGTAGAACAATTTTAGTAACCTATACTAATAATATAAAGCTGAAGAGTTTATTTGTTTATTTGAACATCCTAGTATCAGGAACTACCAGTTCGTTTAGAAAAAATATATCTGTATTGGATAGTCCATTTGTCGAAGAAAGATTTAAGCTATATAACATTACGCTACGACCAATAGGAGCGGAGTTGCGATTAATAATATTGCAAAAGATAGGGAAATGAAACGCAGACGAAGTTGCGCGGATCAGCTAGTACAAAATACGTGTTCGAAGAAAATATCAAAAAACAGTATCAAGGCAAAATCCCTTGAACCTTTTATAGACAGGTGCGCTTGGTTCCGAGCTACTGGTCCAAATAATACCTACTAAGACTTACCGAATTAGCTGAATTTGCACTTATTTAGACAACGTACGCTGATGTATAATGTTTTTTTTTTTTCTAATAATTCCCCAGCACAATACACACACTGTCATCTAGTCCCAATCTAAGTAGAGTTTATAGCACAAGATAAATAATACAAACAATCATACGTATGAATATAAATGTTTGCATCGTGTAAGAAATCGAACCCGCGACCGTTGGACATAATGCGGAGTGTACAAGCCGTTAATTTTTTAAATATTTTTTATGATTTATTTGATAATAATTATTATATATTTTTTTGATAAAATACTTATATTGTAAATATATAAGTATATCTGTCCATCTATATGTATGTTTGTTAAATTTTTCAAGGAAATAAATTATGATTATAGAAAAGCAGACGAAACAGCAGGCAACAGTTAGTCGATTATGAACCATGATTCCATAAATCTCTCGTAAGTATGTATGTCACTTATTTAAAGTCAAAGACGACGGTATACCTGTTCGCTTTTCATATAAGAGAGCGAAGTCCCGTCAAAGGCGCATATCCACTTTGCCACAAAGCGGCCCTACTCAGCGTGTGCACTGCGAAAATTACTAAGAAAACATCTGCGCAACATAGGGTTGCCAATACAATAAGAAACCTCGTATTAGCACAAGATAGTAGGCCTACAGTACGAATCAGAACAGGGTTGCCAACCGAATGAGAAACCTCGTTAGAACACGAGATATTTTTTTATGGATGATAATGGAATGGTGCACCCGCCTACGCTAACGGTTTACCCTGATGGGACACCAGTGGCCGGTGATAACATGAACACGAGGTCAGGTCAGTTACCCCATAGTGACATATTCACCAAGAATTATCACGATGGTATTCAGGGGGAACCGCGTAGAGGTCAACCTGACATGGTGCATTGCTAGTAATAGGGTAATTAGTCCACATTACTAACAATCCCCCCCAACTTCACATATTA
Organism: Achroia grisella; assembly: GCF_030625045.1. Classification (NCBI taxonomy): domain Eukaryota; kingdom Metazoa; phylum Arthropoda; class Insecta; order Lepidoptera; family Pyralidae; genus Achroia; species Achroia grisella. Next base: position 892,887 of record NW_026712977.1, on the reverse strand, counting down.
GGCCACAGTACGAATTAGGACATCTATTAGGATATATATATGTTGTCTAGTACTCCTAACACAAGATCAGCTTACCGTGGGTCTAGTTGACGCTGTGTTTATTCTTTAGAGTTATTTATAAAAATTATGAGTAAATTCGATAAAGCCAATATTCAACATTTTTATAGCGTCGGAATCAATCTGATCCTTTACCTGATGGTAAGAAATTGCTGCTGCTTACCGAATACATCAGAGGAATTCACTACCCTTAATTTAATCATTAGAGCTTCTATTCCATAAATGCAAATAATAATATAAAAGTAAATTTGGAGCCAAACTACAACGAAACTCTCTTAGAGACCAGGTCACAGTCATATTATGTATAATACGAAGCATGTATTATTAACTCGCCAAAACGTTATATTTGTGTATAAATAGCCTAGTTTTGCCTTCCTTTACTAATCCTTGTCTCATAGTGTAAGAAAGGACGTACAGCATGAATCCAAAATTAAGAAATTAACTGATTAAGTGACATGTTGTTATTTCTTGTATTCATATAATAATAATAATAATCTCAGGACAATTCACACAGCGACATCTAGACCCAAGTTAAGCTAACTAAAGCTTGTGTTATGGGTACTAGACAACTGATACAAATACATAGATATTTTTTTTTCGTAAATAAATACATATTATACATAGAAAATACCCCGACCGATACAAACAATCATACTCATGAATACAAATGTTTGTGCCGTGCGAGGAATCGAACCCGCGACCATCGGACGTAAAGCGGTGTGCTAGACCGCTAGACCACCAAGGCCGTCATAATATAGTATATAGAGTAGACTAATACTCTTTTTAGGTATATTTTGAGGACAAGGACCTCTATACTCAAAGTATAGTATATTATATCGAGTTCAAGTATAGTTAAGTAATAAATAAAAATTTGGAAAGAAAAAGTTTTAAAAGTAGCAACCCTGGTACGAAGTGTATTAAATTCAGCATTGCTTTCACTTTTTAAAGTGTAATCGTTTGTACGCTGAGATTTAACCTTCAGGCTCCATTTCTTTATCTACATGTACGTATAGAACGTACTGTAAACTGGATGAAATCTAAACTTGCTATAAAAGTATTTGTTTTTTAATTTTTCACTTTCAAAGTTATCGCTATTAAAAGTAAGTCCAGCATAATATTGCAATGTGAGCAAAATAAATAATACAAACATAAAAAATAAATAATATCTCTGAATATTTTCTTAGTATATAATTGAGTTAGTTCTTGAATACATCTGTACTGTCATATTACATTTATTTAAGGATTTAGTTACCTATATAGACAGGTATTACGTAATCAAAATTGACTTTTTTTAAATTATCTTAAATTTAATAAGTCACAAATATATCCAACATTTTTAAGTTCATTAAGAACTTGTTGAAGATCAACAAGTATTTATGTAAGAAAAATAAAATAAGAAATGTCTCAAAGAGAAAGTTATATTGAGTGCGGCAAAAGGTGCCGGGCAATTTTGTGTCGATAGCGAGAAAACGTGTAATGTAAAAGCAAAATTAAACATAATATTCTAGTTTAATGTATAAAACTTTTAATAAGATGTTATGTGCTTATATTCCAGGAAAACAGTAAGTAACTCAAGTATGACTCAATATATAAATTATATATCTCAACATTTATGTTATTTTAGTACAATGAAACTTTATTAACATATGCCTCGCACTTGAGAGAAGGCTCTAGGTATTATACAATTAAATTAGTGCTACAAGAAAGTACATCTTAGACAAGACGCGACCACAATGATAGGCCTACTTTCAGTCATAATACAGTTAAGGTTCGGGCTGATAGTTCAGAAACTCAGTAAGTTTCTAAATGTAAACTAAATGTACAATCCAAAATCAATACAGAAACAAAAAAGGTGTACGTATTAAATTTACTCGAGTGCTCACATCACTATATATTCTGTATATATTAAAATAAAATCTAGTCTAAGTCACTAGAATAATGTATCTAGTATCTATTTTTCAGATTGCTGCAGTGTTTCATTAAAAAAACTACATATATATCTCAATTATGAAGAGAAATATTTCTTCATAATTGAGATATATATGTAGTTAAATTGCTATTCAAATTCGATCCGATTATACTTACATTGAAGTCCCATCACCATTTCGGACAAATCCCAGACAATAGTAGGAGTAAGTACTATTAAAGTTCTGACCATTGTCTGGGAGAAGTGCCTGCTTTCTTATCGGAAAACTTAGATCGGTATAGTTTTAATTAGTAGTTATAAGCGTAGTTAACCTCGATGAATAATGTAATGGTTGAGAATTTTCTTCACGTTTATATTCTTTGTTAAATACTGTGTAGCAAACATATCATATAAACTACACTAATAAAATGAGTAACCAAGTTTAGTTACTCTTGAAGTAACTAAACTAATCTGTTGAGAATAGTATGTATCGTATCGTAGTTAAAATAGTATATGAAAAGTTGAAAACATTTACTCTCAATCAATGTTCACTTTTATTAATTGTATTTGGCTTTCTTCTGCAATATTTAATTTGTTTATATCCATAAATATATTTTTATATGAGTATATACAGAAATATATAGACTATGGTAGACTACAGTTCAGTAGTAGTAGATATAAATACAGTATATATAGTATATAATTATTACGTAGCATAAAACATAGTCACTGTCGCTGTCTTTCCCTATGTATGCTTAAATCTTTAAAACTACGCAACCTTTCTATATATTATTAGTATTTGAAGAGGTTTTTTTTAATAGATAAAGTGATTCAACAAGAAAGTATGTAGTATATAGTAGTATATATATATACAATGCATGTACACCTACATAGTTAGATACAGACTACAGTATATATCTAATATACTTATATAAAATATATATATATATATATATATTTACAAAGTCAAAAATAAGTAATCGGTAGTTGCGATTTCAAGAAGCGTAAAATATACTTCTCTTATTGAAATAGATAGCATATCGACTAGCTAATCTGTGGTTCATTAGTTTAACAATAAATGTTATCGGGTGGAATGATTTAATTAATGCAATTACATGGTCAGATATTGAATGAATGGTTATCGAGTCGATGGTTGTGGGCAGTGATCTCTCAATCTCATCTCGAACACATCAAATTACAATAATATTATTACAATTCAATCTATGCGTAATTTACTTTCGAATCCTATATTTATTTTATAACATACTAGCTACCCCGGCTACACACACCCGTGTGTATATGTACCTGTATTATACAAATAAACCTTAGTCTTCGATCACTTTATGTATAGTTAAAACTGCATTAAAATCCGTTGAGTAGTTTAAAAGATCTAAGCGAACAGACAGCGGAAGCAATTACATTTTATGTAATGTAAAGATGATATTATAATAGATATTTTTTATTAATGAATGAATGGTTGATGACTCGCTTGCACTAATGACATACCTAGTGGGGTAATGGAGGATAACAGGGCGAGAGAATACAGACATGTCAGGTAGACCTTGCTGTGTCGGTACATTGCCAGCGAAGGGTCCACAATTTTCCGTTACTAAAAACGCCTACCCTACTTGCTACTGCTGATCTGCTTTGGTGGCTACAAATGGTTTAGAATATACATAAAAAAAGAGTTAAATGTCAAAAAAATACAGTGTAAGAGTAAAACACCCTCTATTTTAAAGTCGATCAAAACGCGTGATATTTATCAGCCATGTGTGTTCAGTACAAAGAAGGCGCTATCAAGCGGTTTGTAAAAGGCTCTATTCTTATTAGGCTGTGTGATATATGTCCGCCCACAACCGCAAATAAAGGTACGGTAAGGTATACTGGGAAAATATCAGAGGCTTGCGACACCCTGCTTTTATGTCCTTCTCCTTAATAATCCATCAAATATTATTCAATATTTTTGTACTAAATTTCCCGGGCAGAATAAATTTGTACACATTATTTCGTGAACGACATGGCTTAGTGGTTTAATAATTATGCTTTATGCTACGTCAAAGATCATGAGTTCGAAACTGGCTGACACCAAAACCTGTGTTAGGCTTTTAATCACTTCGGTGATAGAATGAAAAACAATCATAAAGAGTCCAGCAGGCACACCACCTGCAAGATATATTTTAATATATTTACATTATTGCATAAGTGTGGATCATAATATCCTAATATAAGAGTTTTGTTTAACTATATCTTAAATTACTTTTATATTTAACTAGATTACTCTGAACAACTCACACAAAGCAATCTAATTTTAAATATAATTAACTTAAAATATCATGTAAGATATTTAGTTAATTATGCAGGTTTTTTTGGATTCTGGAATGGGATAAAGAGGCGTTATGATTTATAATAAAATATATATTATGAAAATGTATTAGGCAGTGTTGATTAAAATATACTTATTTCCAATTTAAATTCTGTAACAATTCAATAGAATCGACCATATTAAATTTAATCTTCAATTATAGTGGTCGAGACTGTAAACGCGTGGTATGGACTTCAACACTGTCTACTTCTTTACCAATTCTATATGAACACAATGTATTTGACATCAAATATAAAATATAGACATTACTTAGACTTCGATACTACCAGTCATAATGATTTCTTGTATTCAATTCAAGTATGGGCTCAATGGTGTAAAGGTTGCATATGCAGGAAATTTACTATCATTGGGAAAATGAAGGAGACTTCCCCGTAGAACTGCTACAATCTTATCTCTATAGAATAGAGACACTCATTTTGGTGATACATGTAGCGCAGGATAAGCACCTTTAAAACGATTTATTTCATTGAATATAACACCAGCACCGACTTGTAGTTGCTCAAATTCGTCTTAAAGAGCATATTTTGATTTAGTTTTAGTAATATAACCATAAGTGCGTCCGTATCTTGCATATTTTATCTCTCTATCTATCAAGGTTTTATATTCTACTACTAAGAGTCTACCATAAAGTTCCAATAGTATTGGATTTACGAAAATTAATGCTATAAACAAATGCTGTTCATCCCTTTACTCCAATATTTTTGTATACTCTAATACGTTTGTACCTGGATTAGCAATCTGCTTCAGAATTGTACTGTAATACTTCGTAGAGTTGTTACCCTACAACATGTCATGTTTCCATATCGAACTACACACAGTTCCTCGTGTATACATTGAGCGGCAGTGAGGACCCACCTATCAGCTATTAGTGAACCAGTGCAATGCTATTTCCAATTTATCTTTTGTAGACTTACAACGTAGGGGTATTCGTTGTTAACATCGTCCATTCCATGGAATACGCGTGGTCGCATTTGCTGCAACTTGTGAATGTACGCATTACTATGGTAAATATTTGTACTGAGCAATAATAAAATACAATCTGCAGTTAACTTCATTACTATGTAGTTTCAAATTATAATTTTATGTTCCTGATAACGTGAGCTCAATATATTTTATTTACATTTATTATTATAATAGGAATAAATAGCTGTGATGGAAATAGTACTATAAATATTGGTATTTAGTCTATTAAAAGTCTACGGTTTTTAGTCTTGTTTCCCATTTTTATGTTCAAAATTTTATACGTAATTTCACTATTTATAAATGCTACCGAGAAACCATAAAATAACTTATTTAGAAACTGAATGCAGACAGAAAGGAAGCTATTTTTGCTCCATGTATCCATATTTGATCACTGAAATGTGTACCATACATTCACAGATTGTAATATTATGAAATAACGCGTAGGGAACATTGTAACTTTAGAATTGTCAGTTGAAAATAACCTTGCACTTGATCACTAATCGGAGATAAGTAGATTCTAATTGTCGCATCTTGAATATATGACAGATAGATAAAAATAGTGATGTGAGTATGTGGATACATATGTGCATTCGATGTAAAGATAATTTGTACGTACCTTTTTTTTACACGTGTAAAATTTTCCAAGAACCACCCTACCGTCTGCCCTCAGACGGTAGGGTGGTTCTTGGAGGTACGTACAAATTATCTTTACATCGAATGCACATATGTATCCATATCCCTATATGGAGGATTACGTGGGATTCTTACTCTCTCAGAAGCGTTTACATTCAAACGTTTCTCGCGCGGCGTTGCCCTGCTCTGCAGATGGCGTAGTAGTGCAGGCCCCATTTCGTTGTTAGGGCGACCTATTGCGCCCTACTAAATTTCAAAAGAGAACGATCCTGGCTCAATATGTGTTAAATGCATCCTTCTTTTTAATTTCAATAGCGTAAACATTTGTACGCGTAGATTTAACTGTTCCTCTTTTTCCTTTATTTATATGTATGTGTAGATCGGATTGTTAGAAGTATTGTTTAATTTTCATTTCATTTAACCCGAAGTTTGATTCATTTCATTCATTCATCAATATCCCATTATGAGTGCTTTGTTTACTTCATACCCTAATCTTTTTATTTTATTTTTGTATATGTCAATAACCTTTTATTTGTTTTTATATTTTTAGAATACGAAATAAAATGCTTATAAATAAACTTATCTAAAAAAATAACAGATATCAATGAATAACGAACACAATGCTCTTTAATCTCAAAGTTGTATTTTAAGAGTCCCCATAATATTTATACATGGATCTCTTAAATTATTCAATATTTCTATTAACACTTTTATTACCAATAGTAGGTATACCTACATCACAAGAAAAATATTATATTATATTTCTTGAATAATATAAAACAGGTAAGATGAGGAAAAAATATATAAAATATCCCGTCGACTTGACAGATAGGTATATTCGGCTACCTTCCTCACTGTCCTCTGACACTTATTATGGATAGAGCACGGAAAAACTAAATTCCCTGATCTCCCCTTTTCCCTCCCTTTTGCTATTACTCCACTATAATAGATGTTACTTGTTAGAATCGGAATTAAATTGGAATTTATTTAGACTTTTTTTAATTCTAAGAACTGTAAGTGTTCTAGGCAAACAGTGAAATTGTATGGGCCTCCGTATGCTGCAACTCACTGTTATCCCACATTTCATAATGAAACACGGTTTACAAATTGCGGTGCGGCAGGGAAATTACAGAGCAACCCAACTAGATGATTTTTTTAAACAACTATATGATAACCAACCATTAAGAGCCTTGATATTCCCTACCTGAAAACCCCATACTGTAGTAGTTAATAAAGATTAATTTTATTCTAAAAATGATACAAGGACATACGCCGACCGACTAACACTTGCAATCTTGGTCTGTATACAAACATTTTCTTGTACCACAGTGTTGGCAAATATTTATACCCATCTATAGTAATATTAAATAGTAAATTAAGTGGAAATATAGGTATCTGGAAAGTCCCTTCCAATAACATGTTTCTTTCTTGCTTTAACCTTAAATTCTTCAAGCGTAACATGAAAAGCAAGCATGAAGAGCCGTTTCCTTTGCTTGGTTATTGACATTCATTTCATATGTGTCGCTGCGTACACTCCAATTAGAAGCAGTGCTACATATGAAGCTATGAAAAGGCCAGTCAAGTACGAGTTCAACTTATATAAACAGGGTTCCGGACAATATTTTATACTATGGTTTATTTTGATTACACTACTCGCTTACATGTATTATATATATAAACCTTCCTCTTGAATCACTCTATCTAATAAAAAAAACCGCTTATAAATCCGTTGAATTTTAAAGATTTCAGCACACATAGGGACGGACAGACAGCGACAACGACTTTGTTTGTAATATTGATTTATATAACTATGTCAAACATTATAGAATCTGTTAACCTCTTTTGCACGTTTTATTTTTATCACTATCCAGTTCGGCGCTACTTCAATAGACAAGAACTAGTAAATAGCTCTACTGGTACATTTTTTATGTTATTATTTTTTAGGGGTCTCAATCTTTAAATATTTTACTGGACCTAAGTAGTGTATATAATCTGTCATATTTAAGATACAAAATCCCCGGTCTAATACCGTAGAAGGTCGTATGCCATTAATAACTATTTAAAAAAAATAGATTTATTAAAAGTTAGATTCAAATTATCTTCTGGATATTGTTCAATTTAAATAAAACGTAATTGGGGAGCTGCAAATTTATATCTGTATTAAGTGTTAATGTTATTAAGATGGCTATTATTGTATATTAAAGAAATTAATAGTAGAGTCTAATATGATTAATATTATATTGATTTAAATCACGTAGATAGGTAAAGCTATGGAATGACAAAATTTGGGTATTTTAAGAGAGTTTTTAATGATATCTCAAAACAGATACTAGAAGCCTTGGAGATATGGAAAAGGATAAGATGGGACGTTGTATTTACATAATATAATAATAATTATAGTAAATTAAACTACTTTCATATATAATGCTGTGATAATAATGCAGACTAAGTTACCAAATTTTTATTTGATGTTTTTGCATAGGATCCCTAAAAATAATTACTCAATATCAAAATGAACTTCGATAGCCGATCTCAGTCATTAATCAATCTAATAACAATTTACAATTTTCGAGATATCAGAGTGGAGCCACTCAACGCCACTCCGAGTCATCGCATCAGTTCGCTGTGAATTTTACTCGAACATTTGTGCAATATATTTCCATGTTTAAAACAATGAATTCATTCCTTATCGTTTTATATTTTCCATAAACAACACGATTTTGAAGTATCAAAACAAATTAAAATAAATTCATTTATATCACAGCCAAATCTACGTCTATTCGGAATGTAGTTTGAGGCAAAAACTGACATACACAATTTTACACTGTCCAAATATTTACATAAAACGCAAAATACTATAGAATATTTTTAAAAATAAATTCAACGCGCTGGCTCATAATTTTGTGTTTTTTATTTAAACTACATAATATACAATTTATATCACTCTGGAATAACGTACGTTTCAAACCGATAAAGAATTTCACAAATCGATATAGTCGTTTCGGAGTTTGTTGCTCTATTAACAAAATCTGTTCTCTCTCTTTATAATATTACCAGCTACTCGCCCCGGCTTTGCACGGGTGTATATGTATTATATATATAAACCTTCCTCTAGAATCAGTCTATCTATTAAAAACCGCTTGAAAAATCCGTTGTGTAGTTTTAAAGATTTAAGCATACATAGGGACGGACTGACAGCGACGACTTTATTTTATACTATGTAATGATAAAGAAATCTGTTTTATTAATTAAATACATAAATTTAGATTAGTACTATTTTTATATATATAGTATAGTATAGTATAGTATATATATATATAGTATAGTATAGTATAGTATGTATATATATAGTCGTGAGGTTTACTATTATAGTTACACAAACAATTCGTTACTTTTCAGACGAATAATAATCTGAGTAAAGAATGAATTAGTCGTAATACAAAAACAAATGGAAGATAGACATTATGAATTCCTACGTGCATACTATATCTTTGCCAGAAACTTTAGTTCGCCAACAAATTAGTCTTCCAAACAGTAAAGTAACAAGAGTCTTCCTTTCTTCCGTTGGATGCCGGTGCAGAAGTTCGAGAACTTCTCAAACCAAGTGTATTTTTTATCTGTTTGTTTCATGCCTCTTGGCTACTTAATTATACAATTAATCACTCGGAAATCTGTATATAAGTATAGATATGTTATAACATACGTAATAATGTATGTATTCGCTGTTTGTATATGAAATATGTATCTACATAAAAAAAACTATTGGTTGACTTTATATACTTATCAATATCCAAAATGATTGTTAGAACTTATTTCTGGGCGTTTGTGTATGCTATTCTTAACAAATTTAGCTGTGTTTTGTTGTGTTCACAAATATGTATATTGCGGTTAGCCTTAGTCAAAATTTGTTTTTTCCCAAGTTGTTTACAAGCAAAAAGTTATGTAGGTTATAATTAGTTAGTTTTGATATAGTAATGATTATTTTTCCAGGATTGTCTTTGTTCGTAGTTATGACCTCTATTTCAAGTTTACTGCAAAAAATGGCTCAATAACTGTATATTAAGATCCTCATCATCTAAAAAAAAATGTTAGATAATTTTAAAAAAGCTTAAACGCTGAGTTTTTTAACTACGCTCGTATATCCTACGATCGATCCCCTGTACCATTCCAATGGGATTCGAAATTATGACCACCTAAATCAAGGATCGAATATGGAACTTCAGATCTTGACCTTTAGCCATTCCGTAAGTGTTTTTGAGGGTTTGGAGTGACCTCTGCACATGCCCCCATTTTTCCAAATGAAACTATAAAGGTCATCTGTAGCCAACAATTAGAATAGTTCGATAAAAACGTAAGTTACCCGTATCAAATCACCGGGAATGATATTCTAACTTTTACAAAATATTGCTATCCAATTTAACGAGCTGGTCTCGAAGGCAATAAAACCTGTTTACTTAAGCCATTGTTTTTATTTTATATTCCCCAAAATACGTCTAACAAATAGCATTGGTGTCTACAAGTGTTATTTGTTACAAGTTTTCGAGAACACAGATAGGTGGGCGGGTGTTACATTGTCGAGTAACAAATTGTCTGACTAAAAAATAAACTGATTTATAAAGTGTTATAACATTTAGTCTATTTTTTAGTCAGTTTCATTTGTTTGACAATTTGTATCTTATAAATTGTATCAGTTTCGTAGACAAAGTCACCGGGCTTTACAAGTCTTGAAAGATAGGAATAAACAGTATTGAACTGAATATGAACAAATAGGTTAAGCAAATAAAGGCCTTTCCCCAATACACACAGCGTGAAAACAAGAACTATTGGGTTAGGCCGACTCTTCCTTGATTGTATGAATAAATCTTATATAACCAACGATTGTTCCCTTTTTCAGCCAACTTGTAAGTGTCCGTCGTATTGTATTTATGGTGTTTTTTTATGTGTACCATTGTTTAGTCAAATACTAATATACTTATTAGATTGAACATTGCTGATATCATCCATAAAAGTATAGAAACAATAATGATCCTGAACAATCTATAATCTCCATCCACCAATTGGAATCGAACCCGCGACCAATAAGGCGGTGTGCTATATTTACCATCAAAGTCATATATTTTACTTTTTTTTACCATGTATTATCAGTAAGATATACATACGAAGGTATGTATAGTAATGAAGCCTATATTTTAAAGAAAGCGTTATATGAATTTGTGAAGTAGGCTAAAATCTATCTGACTGGATATAGTTGCATTGTGGACCCAGTGCTTCTGGACGTGGACACAGATATAGAAATTAAATATATCTCTGTATCTGTATACTATAAGTTACTAACATAGTTTTATAAGTTTTTACTAACACAATGTGGATGTAATCCGAATTAAAATAAATAAATAATAATAATAATAATAAAGAGATGGACGGACTTTGTGTAAGATGATATGGCACGGTAAGAAGTGAACAACGAGATGACTGCAACAGAATGACTGGAATAGAAAAATATATTACCCTGATCAGAAATGAATGAGGTAAAGAAGATGATGATGAGTAAAATATACCGAGGATGACATGGTTGTATAAAGTAATCTACGTGGTTCTATATCTCACCTGCTTCTGGATTCTTCTTTCTTTCTATGCTGTATTTCGGTTGAAGGCAGTGAAATTATGGATGCATGAGTCCTCGAAAATTGAGACGCAAATATGGTAGTACGGGCGTCACAAGATAACATGATGTTGGTCATATATATGTATATGGTTCGCCATTGGAAGAGGTGTCAGCTTTGTCTATTAAATTATACAAAAATCTGTATACATATATATGATGTATGTATGACGACCTCGGTCGTCTAGCGGTTTAGCATACCGCTTTATGTCCGATGATCGCGAGTTCGATTTCATTCGTATTAAATGTGAATATAGCAAGAATTGTGTATTAGTGCAGACGCTAATGTCAATCAGTTTTCTCTGTATTCCTTGTGAAGGATCTAGCATGAAGATTGATAATTTGCCTCGACTTCACTCGAAATAAATTTTCGTCAATGGATAATAAATCATTGAAAAGTTGATGCCGATAAAATATGAAGAGTTTAGAGAGATTGTCAATGTTTTCATTATAAAATATATATACTATTACAGTCTCATTAACAATGTACACCACCATACAACAGTTAACCTTCCAAATTACCCTAAATGGTTAGACAAAAGGATTCCAGCAATATATCAAACCCGCGTAAAAACTTCGCTCCCTTGTCGCGTCCCTTTATTCATATTTCCATTTATTTGTACAACAATATATGAATAAATATATTAGAAACACTTTTTTTAAATCTAACTTTTGTTCATATACTATATAGGTATATGTATATTCTACAAAAATGTCTGCGTGGTGTATCCTTGACTCACTTTTTTCAGCCGCTGAACAGCTTGTTTTAGAAGCAATATTTCGCTTGAAGGTTTATAATTTCTGCCCTATGTCATATAATATAGACATTACAGGGTACAGAGGTGCTGGCTACAAATCTTTGTCCTTCGGAATGACAACGCATGAATACTACGAGCTATATATGATAGCGTGATGTTCATGAATATAGGCGATAGTTAATAAAGATAGAAAAGGAAAAATATTAATACAAAAAATCCGTCCTTAAGCGGCTAAAAAGTCCTACGTGAATTCATGTTTTTTGATTTGATTTGCCTTGATTTGATAGACTATCAAGTGGTAAGATTGTGTGCCATTCCGTTTAAATATATAATCATATTATAAATCATAACTCGTAAGTCAGTACCTTGAGTATCTGTCTAATATTGAATCAACAAATCTAACCACCAGGGAAATTCCGTCTCAATAAAATTCCGAGGTAGTTTTGTTCTCCGCCCTGGTGGAATGTAAGAGCTCTTATTCTATCCCAAACAACACATGAGATTTTTTTTATTTTATCCTAAAATAACGTTACTCATTTAAGAAAATTACCATCATTATACAGAGAAACGTGGTCATATGTCATTGTTGTTTGAACACGTTATAATATAGTTTGACTAAATGTAAGAAGACCGTTTGATGATATAAATATGTGAATCCGTAACTGTGTGTAACACTCCTTAGAGTCACGTCTCAATCCTGGCGACGCCATGACGTCGGGATACCTACAGAGCTTTAAAGTTAAACTCGGAAAAGAAAGCTCGCATTTGTATTATTTCTACAGATACATAATATATACCCAAGATAACATCAAATCAAATTAAAAATCAATGACATGTAATATTTGTTAATAAATATGATAAATAAATAATAAGATTTTGTATCTTTTTTACAAAATTCAATTACAAAATTCTCGGGAAAAACAGTAGAAAACTAACTTCCTAAACTCAAAATTATAACATGTAAAGGGAGTGGCTCTAAAGAAAATTATTAGAACCTATAATATTTTTATAGACAACCAAACACAGGACAATGTAATCAACAATTATTCGGCACATCGTAAAACAGTTGCATTAATTCACCACTAACAGGGATAATAGCGCGCTGTTTACCTGTCTACCGACCACACTATGAATTTTGTATGTTTTGACAAACTGTTTATACGCTGTAAACAACCAATATTATTTTAAAGGTAATAAATATTTACGATTCAATTACTATTATACTTACGACGGGGCGTATGTGATATACTAGGAGTTATCTTGAAATTTAATTAATTTCTGACATAAAAGACGTAATAAATAGATTCATCACCACGATCTATTCAGTCATTTAGTTTAGAATGTTGAAGACAGACAAACTCACTTTCCTATTTATAATATTCACATTGACATATTGTCTACAATCTGTATTATAATCACATATTATGTAGAGTTATTAGTAGTATGTTGACGATAACAAAATAGCAACATAAACAACGCTAAGACATGGAAACGAAAAACAACAACAACGGAACGGAAGATCCATAAAATAAAAATGTATAAGGTTACTTATGAACATTAAACTAAAATATAGTTTGTGAACCTCATTTTAAAAATCTAAAAATGGACTTAATTTGTATCTGTATATAATTTAAATTTGCAATTATGTCAGAAAATATCTAGATTTGTATACCACACTATAAGATATGTCCCGTCGATATCAATTATATTATAAAACAAACTGCAATATATGAAATACTTGTTAGTGTTATATAACAGGCAGGCATTACTCAATATCCGTTTTCATATATAAAAAAATGCCTTTATAAATAAGACAAGATAACAATTACAGTAAATTCGAAAAGTATTAAAAAATATCGGGTAGAAATAATATTTTAGATACACAATATCTCCCTCTCTCGTTTACATTGTTATTAAAAAGATACATGTATAAGTATTGTGCTATATAATTATGTATAATATTATCACACGTCAAGGAATAAATAAATAATTCAATAATTGTGAGTAAAAGAGTGTATATATAATTTCAATAAATTATTCATAACATACGGTCACGACTGTTATTCTAGATGGGCTATTTCGAATCTAACATGATAGTGAGCTAGCCTACCAACGTCCCTTGGATTATTTTTTTTTATTCGTTGTCGGGGTTTCCTTCCGGTGAGTTTGTTACAAATATAAATAGACAGGTTTTTTTTTGTACTGGCTAGATTTTAACCTTTGGGTGTAATTCGAATTCTTAAGCAAATAAAAATAAACAGAATTACATAGAAATTATATTTTTTTATATTTCAAACTTGCTGAATACTAGTATCCTACCGGGGTACCACTTAGGTATACTCAATAAACACATATATAAATAGTCGAATATTACTTTCAGATTAGTACTTTCCTAATAACCAAATTTTTACAAGTGTATTTTATATTGCCATTATGTATTTTTTTATGAAAATCACGTAATACTTGTAGATACTTCAAGAAATGAGTATTAAAAGTCACTTAAAAGCAATATCAAGCAATGATTCTCGTGTTTTGGTAAAGAAAACTATAATATAAAAAATATTCTAATAGATTTCCCGCTGCACGCATAGACCGTAATATTAAAAGCCAGCCGTTTGGATGGTACGAGGCAATAAAGAAACGGACAAACATACCCTGAATACATTATGGTCCTTTTTCGGGTTGTCGTGTAATTAACCTAACTCGTAGGTACATACGAATTGTCTGTGAAAATCGCCTTCAATGAATAATGGACGAGAAACGTACCTGCAAAGAAAAAAAGATCAATTATAAAATAATATACTTCTATAACTTTATAGTTAACCCTAATATTTTTACTATATTCCTAGCTGACCTGCGCAACTTCGCCTGCTCCACACTTACTTGACATTTATCATTACATTTCGCCCAATTTACATACAATATCTTTTTATATAACAGCCTGTGTTATTCTGGTATATAAGTTACATAATACTGCAAAATTTCATCAAAATCCGTGCAGTAGTTTTCGCGTGAAAGAATAGCAAACATCCGTCCATACACACGAACTTTCGAGTCTATAATATTAGTAAGATTGGAATATCAAACATGCTGACAGTTCTGTTGGTGGTAAGTGGTAACCACCACCACGAATACCATGTTATGCCCATAATACCATTCATATTTAGCTAATTCGAAGGACTAAGATGTTATGCATACGGCCTCGATGTTATAGCACACCGTGTTCGTTGCGGATTCTTAGCACACATTTATATCCATAAGCATGATTGTTTATAATAGTCTGGTTTTCTATATATGTATTTATGTATTTGAATAAAAAAATATCTATTTTACTTTTGTCTTTTCTCACTTTATTATTAGCACACATGTGCTGACGTACACATCACTTCTTCTGTCACGTTACTTTAGATTGACTGTAAGAGATCTCTTATCTCAGTAGAGATAAGTTCTCCTTTGTTAACAAAATGTCAAATTGTATTTAAAATCGTATTTAAAAATATATAAAAAAACTATTTAATTGTTTGTATACTCAAATAGTTCTTTTATATATATATTTTTTTATTGTAGCTATTTCTTCTTTGACAATTTACATTTAAATAATAAGGCAAATTAATTAAATAAGTATATCAAGTAAGAATAAGAAAACTTGATTCCACATGTTGCTGTAAAGTTTCATGGTGGTCAAAATCAAAGTACCTACAAATAGTCGGCCTAACAAACTGCAGTTTGCAAATGTACCCGTAGATGCCCTGTTCAGTATATCTAAAGGACAAATAAAGCCTTTGATGTTGCACTAGTCCTGTAAACTAGGAATACCTGGTATATTTAATTATGGAAACCAATACAAACTCACACAGTGGAAAGTAATCCGAAAGTTTCAAAACCATGCCAAGCTTGTACTAGCCAACTGATAAATACAAATATTTCTTCACATATCCGACATACAGTTCATTTTTTTTCATATATGTAAAATGACTATCATTCTGTTTCTGAACAACAGAGTGAGCTAGCAGGATCCACATTAGATGGTAGCCTATCGCGGTAAGGTAGGCTAGGCGAATTCGCCAGGATCTAACTACTTTCCCTTATTAATCCCAGACGTAACGTTCTACTTGGTAATCATCATCATAATCTGCTTCTTTCTTATTTCATTTATTTGGGGTTGCCGTAATATGTTTTTCTTTTCCATTCAACCTGTTCATCTCGTTATTTACTCCCTTTCTTACCATGTCATCTTTCATACATGGACTATGATTTGTGTGTGACCATCTCTTTATGACCTTCCTCAGCCCTTATAACCACTCATATGTAACTTCTTCAAAATATTATCTATTAAATATTATTACATTATACTTGGGAAATTGTACAGTACAAATACACCATCATCTCCACCACCATCCCTTCCCTCGATGACCTGCTACGACATCATCCCTCCACAGTTCCGGACGTTCAAGTAAATTCTCGAAATGTTTGCATAAAGTACTTTCCAAACTCATAACTGTTTTCCAAATAAATTTTCGCAAGGAATAGTTTAGGGCAAGTACACACAGGAGTGGCAAATATAGTACCAACTTTACCACTTGCCATAGAGACTAGGGCCTCATCGAGATTAGTAGTGACCCGAGAGGTGGTATGCCATAAGTTAAATAAATCTTAGAATTCTTTAAAAAGATTTCAATAAATAAAATAAAACTGTATTTTTTTTTAATTCTTAATTCAGCATTTACTAATAAATAAATAATAATGATTTAATATTCATTTATTTTGTTACCGAAATAATAAGTGACGCTTATTAGATTCTTTAATTATAATTTCATCTTTTGATTATTAGCATTTGTAAATATAGGACAATGATGTACACGTCAACAAAATCGATCTTTATTTGCAACATACAAAAAGTAGGTAACAGAAAAATAAGTAGGTAACAGAAATCGTAATGATGAATGCTTATTTTAAATCAATGTAAAAGAGAAAACGTTTTTGATTCTATTGCAATGATGTTCTGGCGATCTATTATAAGAAATTCTGCAAATATAATTGTACCGACTCTCCGGCCGTTCCCTCCGATCGATCCCCCGTCAGATTCAAACGGGCATCGAAATTACAACCGGCCTGAGCGGAGGTTCGAACCCCTAGCGGTGCTTTCAGACTATAGTACTATCCGTCAGGCGAGAGTCGGCCTTCGGGCGCTCTATAACTTGAAATGCGATCTGCACTCGTCCGCTATCGTCCAGTGAAGCTATAAAGGTCAGCTGCGGCCAACTGCATTAGAGTGGTCTGAAAAAAAGTCTTCCGATCGTCATTTACTCGATCGACATTCGTCATTTCTACTGTTTTCCGTTCATTCTCGCTTGTGTACACAGCCTTATGAATTTGGTAAGTTTGAAAATAAATTTACCGTTTTAATAAAACTTTATATTGCTCGGTTTAAACTTATTAATGTGCGTTATAGAAGTTAATCGAATTAAAGATTAATCGTCCTTTACTTACTTGTAAATTGTTTGAAATCGTAACTCCGAAACAAAGGGTAGGTTTATAACCCATTCAAAGGGTTATAAACAACGTCTTACAACAAATCTTAAGTCTTAGTTCGTTAATGAAAAAAGTTTACAAGATTGGTGGTGTGGAAAATTTATTTATTTCATACATTTAACTGTTGTCAACTATATTTATTAATGGCCTGTATTTACCTATAATTGTAGATTTTTATACATAATAAATATTGATAAATTTTTATTGTATATATAAAATCTACAATTATATGTAAATTAAAGGCCATTAATAAATATAGTTCTTCATAGTTATGAATTGATATTGAAGATATAAATAAAACTATTCAATAATAGTTTTATCTATATCTGTTTTGACTTTATCAACGATATAAAACCTAAAGCAATGAATTCTATTTTATCCGTCTATGGATTTGTATGCGCTAATTTAAAAAAAAAATAATATAAAAATTCACACGTAGATTTCATTAATAAAATTTAATGTTCGTTTTATTCTCGTTGGTTTACAAATATAAAATATAGTAACTATCCTTTTTTTGTATACGAAGTCGCGACCTCAGCTAGTAGACTAATATACCTAGAATTTAATATATCTAATTACATAATAATGCTTGTGTCAAACAAGCACCTTAGTAGTATTACATATACCACTACACAGTGTATTACATATACAGTAGTAGTATTACATATAAAGTACACATATACCACAGTAGTATAAAAAAATATAAGATAAAATAACAGAACCGTTTACGAAAATGGTCCTACCTGTCCGTCGGCTAAATTAATTCAATTCATTAACTTATAAGAACATGTACATATATATATATACAGTGGTATTAAAATATTCCATTGAGTTATAAATGTTCTGGCATTTTCGGCGTGTACATTATAATAATATTCAAAACATTAACTGGCCCGTCCAACTTCGTCTGCGGCGCATTTCCCCCATTTTTCATTGCATATCGACTTCTATTAGTTGTAGTATATTATATATCCTATAGCATTCTATGATATCTAGTCTGACAATCAAAAACTAAAATAATTTTCAACATCGGTTCAGTAGATCCAAAGATCAATAGGATATAAAGCTAGGACTTAATCTTTCGATCTATTGAACCGATTTTGAAAATTGTTTTAGTGTTTGATAGCCCATTTATCGGCCATCTAAGGTTCGTATAGCCTTCCTCGATAAATGAGTTATCTAACACAAAAACGATTTTCAAAATCGGAAATAGATCCAAAGATCCCTACAACCTTGTGAACTTTACCTCTTTATTATATTAGCATAGATTACAATTTTGCTGTCTAATTGAGACAAGAATCTTCCTTTAAAAGATATGATTGCTATGTTATATTTTTGTTATGTATATAAAAATCACGTGTAAAATCTCGTCTTATTAATGCATCATTAATAAGACGAGTTAAGCACGTGACTCTTTGCAACAGACGGCGCGTGTGTTGCAAAGCGGTAACATGAACGGCGCTACAGAGTTTAACAAAATACTATACATTGTAACGCCCGGTATCTCATATGTTACTATTTTTGAGGACTCAGATACTTATACCATTGCGCTGTCGTATTTCACTCAAGCAAATTCAGCTTGAATGTTTTATTTCTACATTTCCACTTTGTTTCTTAGTAAAAGTTGGTTTATTTTAGTTAGACGAGGCAGTTTAGCTTACAGTTTTATTTCCGAAGGTCGCGGATCGATTCCTCGCACGATACAAATATTTGTATTGTATATTATGTATGTATTTATAAAATAAATTATCTAAGTATTTATGCCATTGAATAGTACCAATAATACAAGCTCTGATTACCTTGGCACTAAGTGAATTTGTGTGAATTGTCCAGGTAATATATTAAACCGCTAGAATACCGAGCACTTTAATATCATCTTCGTATCAAATGATATAAAATCGTGAAAGAGTAATAAATATTGGGGGTAGTCGTAAGAAGATAACACACAGATATATTGACACACTTTTAAATATATTAATATATAAAACTTATTTTTAAAGTTGGTAGTTCCATTTTAATAATTAAAATTAAAATATTAACTAAATTGTTGTTAATTTTACTCTCTTGTTTGCTATTGCCAGTATATAAAAAAACATACAAAAACTATAGTTGAATAACTACACACGGTTATTTAAATAACCCTTCAGTCAGAGAGGATTTTCTCAATAGCGAGCAAAGCCTATTACGCGCTAAACTATTTCTGAAAATATATGAATAAAAGTTTTAAAGTTGGACCGAGAAATATTAAACTTAGAATGTCCTTTGATATTGTATTTCATTCTCTCTTTATGTGAAAACTTGACGTAAAATAACTTATTTATACTGATATTACAAATTCGAAAGTGTGTTAGTCTCCCTAACTTGATTAAGCAGCTAAGCAACTCTTAAGGAAATGAAATAATATTTTATTTATTAAAATAGATAGAAAATCTCTCAGAAAAATCGACTATAACTCGACTCTCTTTAAATAATGTTCTAGAAACACGAAAATATAAACGTAACGAAGTAGAGTGGTTCTAGAGATCAACCTCTACAACAAATAAAGTCACAAAACTTACACTCCGTCAATATTAGTGCAGCTTACCAAGTCAAACTAACGTCTCCACAATTTATGTTATGAATTTTCAAGTCAAATAGTGTGAGTACGCAGTACCATTATTTACTCAGAGTTCCGTACAAATATACCAGCTTCCAACTATTAAATTGTACAATATATGGACTTGAGTGTTAAGGATATTACTATAATTACGTAATCAACGAGTACCTAGCTGTTACCACTAATACCATCTTCTTTTTAGATACTAGACTCGACTGGGTATATAAAAAAAAATAATAATTATATAATCATATTTCATTCTGATTTTCATCATAACATATAAGTCATATAGTAAATTTAACAAACATAGAAATAGACATAGAATATTGGGCTCATTAATATATATATAATCAAATACTTTACATTTCCTATTACTATATCTTACTAAAACATTGGCAAGCAATATTGGTTACGCCAAACGCGATGCGTACCTGGTTTGTCTTGTGCATTGACACCCCTCCCGGCTAATTCAATAATCAGTGATGTCATAGCTTTCGCCGCGCGCGCACGTTGCACGCATATCGCACGCATGTCTTAATAATTGTAATCAACCTGAGTGAATTCCTGAGATTCCCGTAACCGTGTGGGCCCACTGAAGAACAAGCACATTGAAGTAGGGTAAGTCATTCATATACGACCAGCCAGTTTCCTATACAACAATATAGTCCATCGAAGAAGGCTAGATCATAGCCACCGCCGCACCATTTATTGGCCTTCCGTCGCCGGATCACAATAGGAATCGCAATTTATTTATTTAAAATTTGTTTTAATTTTTTCCTATTGTGAAAGTCGAGTGAATGACTCGCATGTAATATTGAACCTTATTGCGCATGTAATAGGATTTATTCAAATTGCATACCACGGTTGCACAAATATAACGATACATTGGTATTTTCGTTAATAAATAAGTTTATATTTATGTCGCTTATGAATTGTTCATAACTCGCAGCAATTCTTCAATTTCGCTTTATATCTGTTTGCGTTGTTTCGTTCATTTAATTTCACATTCACCCGCATTATATCGATATTGTTCGATCGATCGAAGCTTCTAGAAATATTATAATTGTCGTTATACTATTTGACGAAACAATATTACCTGTCGAATATTATGTATGATGATTGTAGTGTTTGAATGTTAAGATTGTTAGTATTTTAGTGTATGACCTTGAAATTTGCTGAAAGTCATTGTGTTAATTACCGTAGTCTTTACACAAGAAAGTGAGCAGGGAAAGCACACTATTTAATCTGAATAATTATTGATAAGCAGCGATTTTATTTCTGTTCGTAATAGATATTTTATTTCCTTGCAGTACTCGCCGTATAATACGCTGGTTATTGTAAATTGTTTGGGTATTTAGTTCGCATAGCTGTTTTATACAATACATGTCGGTTAAAGATCGTGCCCTACGTACCTATGATTAAGTTATACGTGGTGTATCGACACAGTGACTAACAACAACGCTTTAGACTACTCCCGCGTAAAAATAATAGTTGTGAACATAGTTATTTTATATCTTTTTAGTTATAGTTATAGATATATTATCTGATTTTCTATGACATCACTCACTTCGATTTCGCTTTATGTATAGTTTATGTTTCGCTCGCATATTTTTTTTTGTAGATGTATGGTCGATACCTACATTCCGTATTGTCGCACTTATGTACCTACATACTACCGCTTATGAGTAGGTATATATAAATTTATTTGTCACGCGCTTTAGTGTTTAAAACGTTATTGTGATTTACTTCTCGCACCGCATATTTAAAATATTGCTTTTATGCATTATTTTATTTTTCTCGCATATAGGTATATATAGATAATAGTTGTACCTATTTTTCGCATTATTAATTAGTAGTTTTATAGCATAGTAAGCATATATTTTTTATGTATGCTAGTTTATATCGCGCATCATTTCTCGCATTTGTGTACTTATTTTCGCTACAAGTACATCTGTCTGTCTTGTAGGTATTTAGTACATTAAATACCTATTATACTTTATTATTGTTTATCGCTCGCCCTTTTACGGTAGTACAGGTATAGTTGTACGTTATTACCGCACATAGTTTTATATATCGCATTTATTGGTTTTCCTTTGTTATTTTTTAAGAAGTATATATATATAAATAATAATAATGGCTAACACAAACGCAAAATTAAAAATGTATGAAGCAAAACGTGCACAATATTTTTCGCAACTTCAGTCTATTTATGAATTATCTTCGAAAACTAAAATGGAGAAACATCGTAATGTTTTTATTGCAAAAGTTAGCCTGATCGATCAAATGCGCACCGAGTATGTTAAAATTGTCGATGAAATTATTCTCCTTAATTTGGAACTAAACCCTGATTATGTAGTTAATTATCAATCTCTCACCGCTTTTGACGAAATGTTTTATTCTATAAAGATGATGGCGGTCTCGTTACAACCTCAATCTTCGCGAACTCCAGCTCCCGCTTGTCAGTCTGCTTTACCAGACAACAAACAGGGATCAGTAAGGATCCCCCAAATTGTGTTACCAGTCTTCTCAGGTGATATTTTAGAATTTCCCTTCTTTTACGAAACATTCAAACAGTTTATTCATGACAATGAATCCTTTTCGGACTCAGAACGTTTTCATTATCTTATGAGTCACCTGTCAGGAAAGGCTAGAAATCTGTGTGCTGGCTTAGTACCAGCAGCCGAAAATTATCCTATATTGTGGCAAGCTTTAATCGATAAGTATCAAGATAAACGCTCTCTTGCAACGTCATATTTAGATAAATTATTTTCTTTAAAATCAATTAACGGTCCTTCGGCAATAAACTTAGAAAAATTTATTGATACTTTCTCGTCGACTATCGCAGCATTAAAGCAACTTAAAATTGAAAAGCTGGATGATTTTATATTTATTTATATGGGATTAAAGGCATTAGATCAGGCTACCGCGCAGTCGTATGAGTCATCAATTAGAGGAGAAGATGACATACCGCAGTTTGAAAATTTTATAAAATTTATACGTCAACACGTAAAAATATTACAACGCACGTGTAACCGCACCGCCGGCGCCGCTGCCGCCACCAAGTTGGACGGTCCCGCCGCCGCGTCCGCCAGTGGTCGTGCACAGTCGCATCAACGATCGATCGCTCGATCGCCACATACATTTTTAGGTACTAATCCTACGCAACGCATTTATTGTTCCTTATGTAAAGGTGATTCACATTCTCAATTATATAAATGTAAACAATTTTCAACTTTCACAATTAATGATCGATTTAATTATATTAAAACTAACCGTATGTGTACTAGATGTCTAAGTAGTCAACATAACTCTTTCAGTTGTCAATCAACTTCCGCCTGTCGAAATTGTAACAATCCGAGACATCATACGTTGCTTTGTTTTAAAAATAATAATTCCGCACCTACGCAAGTATCTCAGGGTACGAAAAACGCACAGACATCTTCTACGCACGGTCGCCAATTACCACCATCTTCTTCGTCGCAATTGCCTCCGCTTGCGCACACACAACCCACACAACAGACACGATTAGAACCAACTCCCGTTCCTATTGGAACCACCACTGGTGGAGACAAGGAGTCGTTATGCACGCTTTCATCGTCCATTCATGAGCAGCCGTATGTGACTGAAGTACTTGCTACTGCCAAGGTATTTGCTACTGCTCGTAATGGGAGTGATGTTGTCATTCGCTGCTTATTGGACCCCGGGTCACAAAAGCATTATATTACTTCTAAGTGTTGTTTAAAATTGGGTTTAACCATGCAGCCGGACGCACATACCACCGTTAAGGGTATAGGTGGCGCCACTGAACCAGTTAAGGGTGCAGTTGATCTCTCTTTCCGATCGAGATTTAATCATGAGCAATATTATAATATTCGCGCTTTAGTTTTGAATAAAATAACAGGTAACTTACCAACATGTCAAATTGATGTTGGCGCGCTCAGTTACTTGACTAATATTCCGCTCGCAGATGATACGTGGGGAACACCATCAGAAATTGACCTTTTGATTGGTGTCAATCTATTCGCGACCCTTTTGTCTGGAGGTAAAATTATAAATTCACCTGGTACTCCAAACGCGTTGGAGACTGTTCTCGGTTATCTTATTTTAGGTGAAGCTCCCACCTTAACTTCTACGTCTTCTTCATTCTCGTTCTGTTCCACCACTTCGTGCGAGGTTTCAGTATTAATTCGCAAATTTTGGGAGATTGAAGAAGTAGATCGCAAACCAATAACAAGTATAGACGATAAATACTGTGAAGATTTTTATACCACAACGACCACTCGTAACGAATCAGGTCACTACGAAGTCGCTTTACCATTTAAGTATAGTTCTAAGTCTTTAGGGAACTCTTTCGATATCGCTAAACGCAGATTTTATCATTTGGAACGTAAATTCGCATCGCAACCGCAACTGAAATACCTTTATGATGAGGTAATTCACGAATATATAGAAAAACAATATATTTCTCCCGTAGACGTAATTGAAAATAACAGCCCTAGTTATTTTATACCGCATCACGCAGTCTTACGTGAGGACAAAGTGTCCACGAAAATAAGGCCGGTACTAGACGCAAGCGCGAAGTCTAGTACTGGATTTTCGCTTAATGATATTCTACATACAGGTCCTTCCTTACAACAGGATTTATTTATTATTCTCTTGAATATGAGATTGTTCGCAGTCGCCATCTCAGCTGATGTGCGACAAATGTATTTACGAATAAAAGTTCGCCCGCAAGATCGTTGTTTTCAACGTATTGTATATAGATTTAGTCCTAATAAACCGCTCCAAGTCTTTGAATTTAATAAAGTTGCATTTGGCTTACGTTGCAGCCCGTACTTAGCATTACGTACTGTAGCTCAGTTAGCTTCCGATGAAGGAAATAAATTTCCAATCGCGCATGAAATTGTAAAGAGAGACATATATGTTGATGATGTTGTTAGTTCAGTTAAGAATAGTAAAGATGCCTCGCAGGCAGCATCAGAGCTCACCGCTTTATTTTTGACTGGTGGATTTGAACTGGCAAAATGGACTAGCAATTGTAAAAAGGTCTTAGAGCACATTCCAGAAAGTAATCGTTTGTCGCAAAATCTGGAATTCGATAAGGATGAAACGCTTAAAATTTTAGGTTTATGTTGGTTTCCATCAGATGATGTTTTCGCATTTAAAGTTACTCCCATTAATCGTCCATGCACCAAACGCAATATTTTATCATCAGTCGCACGACTTTTCGATGTTTTAGGTTTAGTCGCGCCTATAATATTATATGCAAAGCTTTTAATTAAACAACTTTGGATTTTAAAACTCGATTGGGACGAAACGCCCCCGCAAAAAATTGTTCGCACGTGGAATCAATTCCAATCTGAATTACCACTCATTTCTAACATTAAATTTATTCGTCATATAGGTGTTATTGATAATTGCAAATTAAACATTCTCGGATTTGCTGATGCATCCGAACGCGCATATGGTGCTTGTGTATACGCGTATATTGAACTGCCAGATGGTACTTCAAATATTACACTTTTATGTGCCAAGTCAAAGGTAGCACCATTAAAGGTAATTGCTTTGGCACGATTGGAATTGTGTGCCGCTGTAATTCTTTCTAAATTAATCAAAATTATTTATCAAGTTTATTCGCCAAGATACCCCATAGAATCGGTATTCGCATTTTCGGATTCTACGGTCGCATTAAATTGGATACACTCGTCGCCACACAAATGGCATACGTTTGTTGCGAATCGAGTATCGCAAATTCACGAAAACATGGAACCAACGCATTTTTATCACATTAAGGGCACGGACAATCCCAGTGACTGCCTGTCTCGGGGACTGAGTCCTGCTCAACTCGCAACGCACCCCCTTTGGTTAAATGGTCCACCATGGATTTGTAAACCAAAGGGACAATGGCCAATTAAGCCATTTCTTGCTGCGGATTCATCGGACATTCCAGAATTAAAACCTATCGCACTGGTTACCATTGAAGATTCTATGGAACCTTATTTATATTCGCTCGCTCGCAAATTTTCGTCATGGATGAAATTACTTCGTGTAATTTGTTATATTTATAAGTTCGCTAACATTCTTCCACGCGGCGTCATATCCAGTTCCGATTTGGATTTCGCCGAACGTATAATTATTCGCGCTGTGCAGGGGTTTCATTTTAAAAACGATATTAGCAAGTTAAATAATAAAAAACCTTGTACCGCATCAATAATTAAATTAAATCCATTTTTATCAGACAATCTCTTAAGAGTTGGTGGTCGTCTGACTCATTCTGATGAAGATTTCGATTATAAACACCCTATATTACTTCCGGGCAGAGATCATATAGTTCAATTAATTGTAACACACTTTCATCGTAAAAACCTGCATACAGGCCCAGAATTGTTAATGTCAATACTACGTACTAAATATTGGATTCTCGCAGCTCGACGTATGATTCGCACGATCGTAGCTAATTGTAATATTTGTTTCCGCAATAAACCGCGTCCTACATTCCCACCGATGGGTGATCTGCCTGCACTAAGGGTGAAGGAAGTTCCTAAAGCCTTTGTCCATTGTGGCTGTGATTTCGCAGGTCCGTTTTTTGTAACCCCTTATCGCGGTCGTGGTATAACCACTCGCAAAGCATACGTTTGCTTATTCACGTGCTTAACCACTCGGGCTGTTCATATTGAGCTCGCAAGTGAATTGAGTACAGTTTGTTTTCTCGCCGCGTTAAAACGTTTTCTCGCTCGCCGCGGTCCTATTCAATGCATGTATACGGATCATGGTACTAATTTTATAGGGGCACGATCCTACCTACGTGAACTTTATTTGTTTTTATCGCAAGAATGTAGATCTGTTTGGGATAAGGAATTAGCTAACAATGGAATTAAGTGGACCCTTATCCCTCCTAACGCACCGCATATGTCCATTGCCTTTGCAATAATATGTATTCTATAAGATAGGTAGTACGCATTTATAATAGGTTAATAAGTTAAGTTGAAATCCTTTGCATTTTTCTTATTTAGTAAATTCCGCATTTGATATTTTTTGTATTTTTTCTTTCTTGTTTTTTGTATTTGTCGCATTCGCAATAAGGTTCAATTATGTAGTTCCTTTATTTTTTTTTGTTAATTTTACTTTGACATTATGTCAAGGCGGGGGGCATGGTTACGCCAAACGCGATGCGTACCTGGTTTGTCTTGTGCATTGACACCCCTCCCGGCTAATTCAATAATCAGTGATGTCATAGCTTTCGCCGCGCGCGCACGTTGCACGCATATCGCACGCATGTCTTAATAATTGTAATCAACCTGAGTGAATTCCTGAGATTCCCGTAACCGTGTGGGCCCACTGAAGAACAAGCACATTGAAGTAGGGTAAGTCATTCATATACGACCAGCCAGTTTCCTATACAACAATATAGTCCATCGAAGAAGGCTAGATCATAGCCACCGCCGCACCAAATATAATAAAATAACAACACAAACGAAATAAATATATAATTGATTGATAAAATAAATATTCTTATGTAAATTGATAATTACACTTTCAATCAGATCAGTCAATATCAGTAGTCATACAGGATATTTTTGAGACTTGTGCATGTTATAATTCATCCGTTTAATTTGGTTACTACATTAATTGATGGGAACTGACGAGAAATTCAACTGGTAATTTTTTTACGTCAATTATATTAAATCCATCATCAATTATATGAAATTCGAAACTCTAGTGCATCATTAACTAACGCTGAGTTAGAACAGCCTGCAGCTATTTGAGAAGTTGAGTTTCAAACGCAAATCTACAATGAAAGTGAATTTCCTAGTATAGCACAGCTCTACAAAGCAACCTGATTTGTGGGCATATGACTAAGCGTATAACATTATTTTCCCATTACATATAGTATCTATAAATTGTTGTTCAATTAAAATCACTACAGTAATTGAATAATTAAACTGTGACTGTATTTATACATTTATGTCAACTTTGCTATTTAGCAGTTTGAATTCACACAGAATTTTTAATAATATAATTCTGATCAACATTTATTTAAAAAGCAAGTTTCTTGCTCATTGTTATTGTGATGAGTCTGCGTTCTGGATAACTATATTATGATAAAATGTGACTATTCAAAGTATAATATGTTTATTACGTTTATTTGAATAAAGATGATTTCTGTTTCTAAAAATGCAAAGTAATTATACCACATCAAGAGCATTATCAATTTTCGACTTCGTTGAGTACGTAACGAATGACGTGTTGTGACACGTTATTCGTTTTTTTACTGGGTATTTTTCATAATCAAATCAAATCAAAATCTCCTTATTTATGTAGGATTGTTACAGACTTTAGATATGTCAAATCTACTGTCAGTTTGGATTGATTTCGAGCTGAGAAGAACTGAAAAGAAACACAGGTCGTATTCTTTTCAAATAAGGTTGTACTTGACCACAACGATATTTGTAATATTTAAATCTAACGAGAAACACTGATAACAAACCATAAATTAATCTGAGAGAAGACGGTAGACTCATCACAGCAGTACCAGTTACGCACTAAGTTTTTTTTGTGTTAGTTAATTTGAAATTAAAGTGTAAATTGGACTAGACAAATGTAGTCAGGCAACGACTCAATCTATACATATAAATAAAATTGGAGTGTCTGTTTGTAATATTGAAATAACCGTTTTTTACTACATGCGGATGAATATAAATACGATACATATACCAAAATAACATTATTTACAATTTTTGTCTGTCTGTTTGTTCCGGCTAATCTCTGAAATGGCTGGACCGATTTTAACGGGACTTTATTTGGCAGCTGATGTAATAAGGAGTAACTTAGGCTACTTTTATTTTAGAAAAAATATTTTATTTTAGAAAAATAAAGTTAAATTCTACGCAGACGAATTCGCGGGAATAGCTAGTCTTAAATATATCTTAATTTCAAATTTAAAGATATTTTAATGTAGGAAAATAAGAACTTAATATAAATATTTATAAATAAATGAAGTACAATAAACGTGTTTCATCTTTCGACTTGTTAATGTTATTATTTAATTATTATTTAAATGTTTTCCTTATTTACAAGTTACCTGTCTTCTATATTAAATTCGTTATCATAACTTGTTTGTCTGTCTGTTCTATAAATTGTATATCGCAAAAAAATATTTAATCTACCAAAATGTTCTCATATATATCCATACAGATATTATAAGTACTATGTCAGTCTGTATGTTTACATTTTCACGGCTAAATAACTGAACGGATTTTAACCTTCCATATGTAGTTAAACTGTAATTAAAAATAAAATATGACCTATGACCATACCCACGATGGACATAGGCTAGGATTATAATAGACTAGAATAAATTAGATAGAACAAATCATCCCCTATGTAAAAGGAATTAATATTACTTCAAACAAAGTCTCGAGTAATTAATATTGCTTCAGACAAAGTCTTGAGTAGCAGGTAGTACATGGTGTATAAAAAACCTGTTTTTTGACAAATAAATTAGTAATGTATCAAGAAAAATGTCTTCAGAATTATTAAGATGTAAGATGTCCCGAGAGATTTTCCTTAATAACAATATTACGGACAATAAAAAATCTTATTCGGATAGCAATAAGACATATACTGCTTTACAGCAATGATATCTCACGATAAAACTAGCAGAAATTACAGTGTAGTGCAAAACAAGTGGATGTTATGACAACACGCTTTCGCCCATTTTAAACAAACACTGGCGGCAGTGTACCCAACATGCACAGTGAAGTATAAACATTTGGACGTACATTGTGTACACTTCGGTGCAGTCAAATCTTAATACACTGCTACAATGGAGTTCGAAGATTTTCTCATGCTTTAAAATACTTGAATATTCTGTCAGACAATACATTATCTGACAGAATATTCAAGTATTGGGTATCCGTGGAAACTTGGTTGAAAATAAAATCGAAACCGAATATGCATTCATGAGTAATAAATAAAACTCGATAATTGTCGAAAATAGGCAAATTTCTTTTGTTATTATTATTTTGAAAATTATTTTCAACTACTAAAGATTATTTTTAATTTATGTAACTAGAAAGAAGATCCTTGTAAGTGGCAACCGTGTCTTATATATGCATTCAAAGAGCACCATACGATCATTGCATGGTCATATGACAACCGTGATACAACTCATGCAGTACTAAGATGTAGTACTATACATCTTATAATTTCTTCAATCATTTTGAGCAGTCTTTAACTGCTCACAAAGTTAGCTGCTAGGCCATTTTTTACAGCCTATCTCGGCTCACCGGCCCCCGTGGTCTAGCGGTTTATTTTACGTCTATTAGTCGTAGGTTTGTTCCTCGCAAGGTACAAACATTTGTATTTGTAAGTATAATTGTTTGTATCGCTCTGAGTATGTCTAGTACCTATAACACAAGCTCTGTTTAGCTTGGGACTAGTTGGTGCTAAGTGAATTATCATGACTTATTATTATATAAAATTATTGAAAATACGTACGTAGTACTACGTATATAATAATAAAATCAAATTATCTTTATTCGTCTATAACAGACACTTGTGATATATTAAATCTAGCATCAGGTCTGACATTAATTCGAGACAAGAAGAACTGACAAGAAATTCTGACCGTGAGGTCTGTCTGAGGTGTATTTTCTAATGCCATTGTACCTACATCAATTATATTAATAGACAATTATGAAAACTTAGTAAGTTATTAAATTATGGTACATTAAATAAAGACAAATAAATTATTATGACTGCAGTCGGACTTGCAGAGAGACTGATCTGCTCTGATAAATATGACTGATTTATTATACAAGTAACTATTCAATTATTTATATCAACATTGATATTTGGAAGTTTGCATTTAAACAAAATATTAAAAAATGTAATTCTGAACAACTTTTTTTAAAACAGCGATATACAGTATTTTTACCGTTCTTCTTATGCTGGTTCTGCGAATGAGTGGTAGAATAAGCAAATTATGACTATTCATAAGTGCTTATATTAAGTTTATTTGAATAAGGATTGTTTCTATTTCTATTATTTAAAGAATATTTTATTGCAGTTGGCGTGTATGTTCTACAGTAGGTAAAATATAATTATAAAAACATTTCTGCAAGTCGACCATACAAAACTAAATAACATTCAAAGAGAAGCACAGAACATTGAATGATCGTGAACTTTTCTTTAATTAGATGGATGAAGACTGTAAAATATACTCCAGTGATTCATTGCTTCTTGTTCTCTTGTATGTTTTTAAATTAGTTTAATAATTAAAAACTAAAACAATAATGTATCTCGCTACAGAACACTAGATAACAGCTAATTTAATGCAACTGATGATCCAACAATTAATGTTACAAAGCCATATCAAAATACTGCCGATTTGATAGTATAATAACGCCCAAAGGCTACGAGCCTGCTGATTTGAAAACTATATGAAACCAGTCGGCATCAAGATAATTAGCGCAACACTATATCAGACTACCTAGAGGGCATTCATTAATGGAAATTTTCATGACCTATTCACTACAACGTTTAAAATTAGACTTAAATCATTCGCTGTAGGATTCATTTTGCTACTATCTATTTTGAAAATATAGTAATAGCACAATTCGAATTGGACTTAACTTGTTTGCAATAAGGCTCGTTTTACTTAATAGCTTGATTGAGAGCGTGATGTTTCCATTTGAATCACCAACGAAGGGACCGAGCGAACATTGCAGGAAAAAATTAATGAAATGCATTAATAAAATATATTGGATTGACAGTGTCGGTATAAAATTGAGAGTGGATTACTTTAACTCATGTGTGGGGAAATATTGACATAAAGCAGACAAATATAAAGGACGGTGGAATATCTATAATAGGATGTGATGTCATAACTATCATAATTTTACCGAGTTATAATTCATACAAAGCAAGAATACCTTAGTTGTACCCATTTCAAACGCATTGCTTTATAAGTCGTTACGTTGAAAACTGAGCTTATACAGTGAAATTAAGTAGTACGATTTCATCAATGGCTCTCAAAGGTCCACATGATATGATCTCTGTGTACCGTTCAAGTATATATTATCTATTATATATCTATCTGGTGGTCACTTACAGTCAGCTGATTTGCTGTTACAGCTCATGTTCTATCTAATGGAGTGAAGAGTCTTCAGAACTAATTTCCGGACAATAATCCCAATAGTATAGTCCAAGGCAGTGTCAGCTGTAAATGTGTTGATGTACGCGACCCTTTCTATATGCCCTATAGGGATATTAGTAACCAAAGTAGCAGGTGCGGAACTACTGACATCTCTCAATCAATTTGGTTTGTCCATTACTAGAGTTTTAGCACAGATTGTAGGTATATGTGTCATAAGAATTTTTTGAGTCGGCTACAATCGATCTCACGAACTTTGGAATAAAAGACGGGGTGTTAACACCGGATGATCTGAATCATGGCGTTGTTTAATAAGAAGTTTAGTTATTTATCTTCTTATTTTTATAATAAGTAAACAGTTTATTAAACAACATTATTTTATTAAACATATATAAAATATAAAATTTATTACCTATATATTAAATAACATTGAAATGTAAATATCAAGTATATTTACATTTCAATGTTACCAATAAAGACGACTCTATCTAAATTCAATAGTTACTTTGAAGTATTTCAGTCATATTCAATATTGAAACACATTTAGCGTGTAAGGGGTGTTCCAAATCAGCTTTCCACCCTACAAAATCAGCAGCAAACATTTTGATGACAGAGAGCACATTTCGCTATATCAAATATGATTTGACAAAGCACCCAGCTTGTTTGATATTTGTATCTCGTTTAGATAACAAATGTACCGCTGAACGGTTGTTATATTAAACATAGTGCTATATTTAACTGAAATATAATAATACTCGTGAGTATTGTAAAGTATGAGATCATATAATGACTTTCTTGACTTAATTACTGATAGGTTGAACGGAGAGATTACGAACATTAAAAATATTAGAATACAACGGGTATTCTAATATTTTTAATGTACTTGTAATGGATCGATGGACTGTATGGGTGTCTAAATGATGAAAACACGTAGATAAACTACTGTATAATAAAATAATGTATTAATATGCAGTTGCAAAACTATCAAAAAGGACAATAATAGAGAATAATACAATAAAGTGACATATATCAAATAACATGACATATAAAAGAGAACTTAAAAAATATAAATTTAAAAATATCTAAAGAATTCGGCGGTGGGTCACCAACAGTACTTATAAGATATATAAAAAAATATAATAGGCGATTGTGATTCAATTTATACATCATTATAATCTGAAAGTACCTTTATATCTGTTTATCTTTAGGTAATTAATAAAAAATCCAAAACGGTTTATAAATGACGGAGCATAGAGATAACAAACCTAAAAATGCACCGACAACCGAACTGATTAAAAATTAAATAATTCATATAAATATTTTTTAATAATTCAACAATATTCGTCGATACTAATATAAGCAAATTATGTTTTTATTGTAGCAACAACAATTTTATTGTAACAAGTATGTTGACTGAGTCTCCATTCTAGAATGGTGCTGTGAATTTATTATTTTCGTGTAAAAACACACAGATAATTTATTCTCCGATAACTAATGATGATGGAAAAGCAAACTGCGCATACCTGCGCGAGATATTTGCTGCAATATCCGAGATTACGCGGCTTCCATCATTCAACCCCCAAAGGAGGTTAATAAATTTCAATTAATTCCCAGCCGAGAGAGATAAATTAAATCTTTAATTATTAATAATTAATTGAAAAGGATCAGGTAGCTGTTAGCAGTTTAATTAAACAATATTCATACAAATAATAGCTTCTCGCTATTGTTTGGAGAAGAGTAATATTATACTCGCGATCTGCTCTAGATTCGCACGAGTGCAATTGTAAGATTTTCAATTAAAATAAATACAATACTCCGCATTTTACTCCTTCATAACGTTAGCATAGCTATCAACAGGGAAAAGAATATATAAAATTAGTGACGTATATCTTACTAATATTATAAACACATAAGTTTGTGGGTATATATGGATGCATCTTTGTTACTTTTTCACACAAAAACTACTGAACGGATTTGGTTAAACATTACAGTAATATAGCTCATACATCAGAATAACATAGGCTAAAACTAAAAAAGATTTTATGTAATTGGGTGAAATAATATAAATGTCAAGTAAGTGGGATACCACCGAAGTTGCGCGAGTAGGACAGTACAAATATAAAATAAACATTTGTATTTTACATACATATATCTAGAATTATGTAATAATGCATGCATGCATTATAATATATAATAATGAAAACTTTTAAAGATTGCTCGTTATATACGCACACAATGTATACAAACTCTGCATATATACAAACAAAAAAAAACTCGTTCCATTTTTATACTATGAACTGAACATAATGGTAAAATTAATAAATGTCTAATAAAACAATGAACACACTGAGTTATTAAAATGCTCTGCATGGGTTTCTATATCATACAAATAAATATATTTATTACAAATGCTATATATTTTTAAAGTATGATAATTTACTCTCCTTATGCTAACTGCTGCCAGTAGATGAAAATAGAATGAATTTTAGGTAAGATTAGGTAGTAGACTACCTAATTTGACGCAATCATTAGCAATTAACCACGATAGTTTCCAGATGTATGTCGACCTAATAGGGTACATTAGCAACGGGCCTAGTTTAATCTGCATTACTAATAATCTAGTGCTCTCCTCGAATGGTATACACAATATAGATTCACCTATACATAGGTACCTGTATCAATCTTAAGAATATAATATATATATTGAGCGGTTTCTAATATAATAGTAGATATAATACGAGCATTCCCGACAAACGTTGTTTTGCCATACAAATTTCAGTACTAATATTGCTACAATTAAAAATGATGGGTAGTATGTATTTTTTACTGGCTCATTATAAAAAAATATATAGGTATGTACAATACATAGGTATGTTAGTGGTATTAATAATAGACTGTAGTCGATTCTCAGACCTACTGTATATGCATATAAAATTTCCTAAAAATCGGTTAAAGCGTTTCGGAAGAGTATGGTAACTATTGTGACATGAGAATTTTATATATAAGACTAGCTACTCGCCCCGGCTTCGCACGGATGTACCCTATATTATACGTACCTTCCTTTTGAATCACTCTACCTGTTAAAGAACCGCTTCAAAATTCGTTGCGTAGTTTTAAAGATTTAAGCATACATAGGGACGGACAGAGAGCGACAGCGACTTTGTTTTATACTATGTAATGATAACCGCGGCTTACTAGTCTATTATAACTAGAGACGACACTCAACCATTCTAACGGCTTTAAAGACTGACAAGTGACGGTTATAAACCGCAGGAATTTGAAGGCATCAAGTCTCGTTTCACCGGAACTTTAAGCCGGGCCAACACTAAACTCATTCTCAAATGATTTCCCTGAAACCCCTCTAAAGTTTTGATGTCTTTCAAAATGTCGAATAACTTTTGATGGGATCATAATAATATACAATCATGACTGTTTTATTCTGGGTAGTAAGAGGCATTGTTAACTGAAATAAAAACAAAACTTGATATATCTTAGTCCACTTATCATATTCGGATCTTGAATAACGTAATCATACTCTAATAATAATAATACCTTAGGACAATTCACACAATCCCATCTATTCCCAAGCTAAGCAGATCTTGTGTTATGGGTACTAGACAACTGAAATAAATTACTCATGTATACAAATGTTTGTACCGTGCGAGGAATCGAACCTGCGATCATCGAGTAGAAAAGCGGTATAATATACCACTAGACTATCGAGGTTGTCAAAATATTTATTATAGTAGGCTAGATTTAAATATTTATGAATATTTGAATAGATACCGACATGTCTAGGAATAATAATAATTACATATTTGAAACTAGAGATGAGCCGACCGACGTATCTAGATTAATTTATTGTCAGTGTTTCCATCACAGAAGAGTCAGTCAGAAATATAAACATACTTATTTTTTTATGTCTACCAAGTCGTCTCACATCGATATCAAATTTTTTTTCTGGAAAATATTTTACAAATAGATTTAGTTGATAGATTTTTTAAAGTATTTATATAAATCCGAATATATTTCAGATATATAAAAATATCATTCATATTACTGATTGATTTTGATGGAATTCCTATGAAACTAATATAAAAAATATCCTTTACAAAAGGCATATCAAAATAACTTTATAAATGGTGTATTCCAGATACTCAAAAAGTTAAAAAAGATACTACCAGTTTACAAACATTCTCTTTTTTGAGTCAGTTTATATAACGGGTATTATAGTATAGATTGCAATTAAGAATCCTTTTGTGATGTCGATAAAAAATATCATAAAACACGATGACAATAAAAGCAGGCGGACATCCTATTCAATACAGATGTTAGATTATAACGTGATACAACTGCAGAGGTTTCCTTTGTTGCGATATATTGTTGTTTGTTACGATATATTAAAAAAAACCTATATATAATTGGAATTAAATTAATTAATTTATTTTCGGCGTTGTTGGTCTAGCGGTTTAGTACACTTCAGTTCCAATGATTGAGAGTACGATTCCTCGATGCGGTATGGTTGTACAAACATTTGTATTCATGAGTATGATAGTTTGTATTAATCTGGGTGTTTTCTTTGTAGATTATTATTTTTAAATCTATTTTTATTTAGGCATTGATTACCACTCATAGTAAAAGCTTTGCTTAATTTGTGACTGGAAGTTGTAACCTGAATTGTAAAATTTTCAAATTAGAAGAGATAGTGTCGTCACGCAGACAACTTTATACAACTTTCCCTAGTAAATTGAATTCAGCCAATGTATTATAGTTTCAACAAACTAATCGAAATAAAAGGAAACAATTACTTCCTTCTTGCAGATACTTTTTAACTTACATTTCATAAATTGATTAAACTCTTGTACTTCAATATTATTTAAAGTTATGAACTCGAAACAATCGTCGAGAATAACAGAAGCATAGTAAGTACTATAACTTCATTAAATTTCCATTGTTACGTTATAAATACACATTTAAACCTGAGACTTTGTTTTTTTTTATATGTCTGTTGGCTGACAACTCCACATTTATATTATATATATATATATGTAGCTTAAATCAAATAACAAATTATATGCAATTAGTAATATAATATGTAAACAAAAAGAGTATTTACTTTTTAAACGAAATCACTCAGCTGTGTCACGACACCTTAATAAATTATAAATAGAGAACTATTTTAGAAAAATTATTATGCAAAAGTTTTCCACATAACATATATTACACAACTTCGTGAATAAATGTGCTCGGAGATATTTTAAAATGGAGAGAAATATCTCTCACGTGAAACAAGATAAAAATGAAACGATATTATTTCCACATAATAAAACACGGTGCAATTGCAGTATACCGCAGTCGGTTGCATCTAGAAATATCAAGTTGAAAGTTGTTAGTGCAAGCATCATAGACGTGAATCTAAATATCTAGATGTCACTTTAACCATATCTCATAACATTTCTTACTTTAATACACATATATTTTTCTTTAACACATGACAATTCATCTAGTTTCAAACCAAGCAGGGCTTGTGTATGAATACTAAGCAAGTGATATAAATACTTAGATCTTTTTTTAAAAGTAATTCATGAGATATAGTGTATCATTTAAAAAATATATCGTTAATATGAATTTTTGAATTGAATTTTACAAACATTAGGGTACGTACATTTAGTCATAAAAAGACAAAATACAAACAGATAATCAGAGAAATAAACCTAGATCTGCATTCATATTATTATAATAATTATTAAAAAACAATCGTAAGAAATATTGTTTATTACCGTTCGAAATTCACCCATAGTCCAGTCCTATCCTTGACCCGATTAGAAAGTAAAAGTGCTGTATAAATAGACTATAAATGCTGTTAATTTTTATGTAACTTAATGATAAATAAGTTGACAGCCCTATTGACAGATACAATTTAAAAAAGTTACAGAAATAAATCAGATTTTTTTTCATATTATTAACATTCACGTGCATGCATCGCAGAACTTGTTATGATAAGTAGTAAGAATTATTATTTACGTGTCTACCCAGACAAAACAATTTAATGTCTTCATACAGATAATTTCTGACAAAAACTGTGCAAACTCATCTGCAGACCTTTATAAATGTATTAAATTTCAGTCAATCCCAGTTACGGAAACTGCTTCAAAGTTACTTCCATGACTTGAGAAAGTTAGTGACAAGTGAACTCGAAACTTCGTGAGAAAGAGTCAAATGGCATCATGGCCCATTGTTTATCATCTTAGTATATACTAAAGTGGAATGTAGTCAGTAGTCAATAATATTTATTTTTTCTATAATACATTATACAACCATAATAGTTGTGTGTTGTTTTTTATGTAAAATACAACCTATGTTCATTGGATACAGTTCAGTTTATCTTTAGCTACCCCTCTCGACTTTGCACGGGTGTACATTATCTATACATCTATAGGTACATATAAACAAAATTGAAGTTTCTTTATAAGATTGAAATAAGCGTTTTTTATTACATGCATATGAATATAATTACGGTACATTTTACATACAGTTTGTTCCGGCTAATCCCTTGTATGTGAACTATGTGAATGGCTAGACCTATTTTGACATGACTTTTATTGGCAGGTAGCTGTTGTAATAATGAGTAACTTAGGCTACTTATATTTTAGAAAAATAAAGTTAAATTCCATGTGGACGAAGTCGCTTATACCTAGTTATACATATAAACCTTCCTCTTGAATCACTCTAACTATTGCTAAAAACTGCATTAAAATCCATTGCGTAATTTAAAAGGTTTAAACGAACCGACAGATGAAGCGATGTCATTTTAGGCTGTGTAAAGATATCAAAGTTTATTAAAACTTATATCATCATTTAGTAGTAACCATTATATGAATATTGCATCGCTTATGACGTGGAATGGAATAAAGTGATTGTTAATTGGATATTGAATACCAAAAATATTGAGTTCTGTATATGGACATTCCACAAAATACACAGGCAAAACCCACAATTATGACACCGCGTGTGTGAATGCGGTTTCCACTGATGTATTCTAGCGAAATCCCGATATTATTTAATGTTTGTTTTCAAACCAATCAGTTAACAACCTAAAAGTTATTATTGATTGTTATTTCCAATACCACATTTTTATACATGTATAGCCACGGATTTTAAATAAATTAAGGTATATAGATAACAGAAGGTCATGCTCTTTGACTGACAGTCTGTTTGTATGTTAAGTAAAGATGAGAAATTTACACAGATATAAAATTAAACAAATACGAATAATTATAATAATAATGGTGTAAAATTATTATTATTATTATTATTCTCATTACTCGTTTTTTTAGCTTTAGCTGGTTTATAACATTTATAAATAAATAGACATACAAGCAGCATGAAATTCTATGCTCCTCTCCTTACATTGACATTCTTATATAGTTTTAAAAACTGTCTAGGACAGTTTGTCTAAAATTGGTTTCAGTTATATCAGGTAGCGAACAAAATTGCATGCTTATACACAACTCAATATATTTTCTTTGAAAATAAATATACTTCGCAACCTCTTACCGACATCGGCTGCGTTCAGAAGTTGGAATCGATTTCGCAGCCGTGGTCTTGAAAGTTCTGGAAAATTCTCATTTCGTTTATAAATGTTTATACATTTACTTGAGTTTCAGTTTATGATCGTATATGCATTTCCCAATACAAATTCAGTGAACATTTGAATATTCGTACAAATTACTCTTTTGATAGCGTCGTAGCATAGTAGGTAAACGTATTTGTAGACACAAAGGCTGTGAATATAAAATATACTTCTACTACATCTACTTCTCGTCGATATAAAATAAACTTGTTGTGAATATATATTTACTATATTTTTTCACATTTGGTGATGGAAACATCGATGATCGACCAAATTGATCCAAGACCTGATAGGATTTTACATACTCTTCCATATTAATTTGTAACTAAATGTTGTATTTCACCATAAATTATACTTATGATTATTAATGACAAAATAATCATTAACATAAAAGTAATCATTAAAATTTATTCGAATTTCAAAAATCTTTCGTTAATCGCAACGCTCTCGTAAAAAATCAATTGAGAACCTCTTTCTTTTGAAACTCGAATGAATATTTTTAAGAGATAAATATCTAAAATTACTTCTGTTATAGAAAGTAAAATACAATAGAATCTTTGCATAGGACAGACGAGTAATAAGGTTTTAGCGTACTATTACAAAGCTGGCCAGGCGGCTTTGTATAGGGTTTCATTCCAAGATTTCCTTTTCCTGCACCAATGAACTTTTCTTTGTTCTCTACGTACACTCTTATGTGGTTTCCTTAACGTTTTATTTAAGGGTTTCGTAGGGTGAGATATGGCGACGAAATTACAGGATATGAGAACTGACTTCTTAGTCCTCTGAAATAGCAATGCATCGTGTGTCCATTTAAAATTTCCCAATCAAATCAAATCAAATCAAATTTATTTGCACTAAACATAGGTTCACATTGGTTGTTATTGTAATATAATGTCCCATTATGTTTTGCCTCATTAGGCATGCAAAATATATAAATTTTAAATATTATTTAATTATTAAATCAATTGTCATCAGAGAATTATAAATACATATTATTATTATTACATTATTATTAATTTAAAAACTCGTTTACGGAGTAAAAACATTTGTCGAGTAACCAACTATTTAATTTATATGTCAATCGTCCTCGTGGAAGTGTCTTTATATCATCTGGTATTTTATTATAAATTTTTATCGCCATATGGAAGACATTATTTTTGACCATACTTAATTTTGTTCCATGTATGTACAGCTTCGTTCCTACTCTCGATCTTTGACTTATTTGGCTCATTTCTTTATTTTTAGGAAATATATCTGGATTTTGAATTACAAATAACACTATTTGTTTAATGTACAATGTAGAAGAGGACACAGGAAATGCTCTTCTTATTATATCTTTTCTTATTATCCCGTTCTATTGTGATTAAAAAAAACTAACTAACAAGTTGGGTCCATATTTG
This sequence comes from Achroia grisella, assembly GCF_030625045.1. Classification (NCBI taxonomy): domain Eukaryota; kingdom Metazoa; phylum Arthropoda; class Insecta; order Lepidoptera; family Pyralidae; genus Achroia; species Achroia grisella. The sequence continues at coordinate 851,207 of NW_026712977.1, read as the reverse complement.
GAAGCAGTCAGTTGCGCAGGAGATATTTAGGTGCACTAACAAGGTACTAGATATATATAAAGGTAAAATTCCAATTCCAATAAAAAAGACAAAAATATACAGGTTCCAATTTAGTGACTCCTGTTTGTGACCGGTTAAAAAGTAAATCGATCACTTTATGCGTTTTATCCGGTTTATTTTTAGTGAGCGTAGAGATACACGCTTCGCTTTTACCGCCCGGTGATCCGGTATTTATATCCATTACCCGGTCCACCGGTAAATCCACGAGATCGCGGCTCAAGTTTCCGGTATTGTGTGCTAAGTTCAAACAACCTCTAGACGAGTCCAATAAATGCTTTAAACTACCCAATAAAACGGTACAAAGGCGAATATTATTTTATTGTTCCGTATTTTTTCTATTTTTTTGGAAGGATTTGCTTTTCTAAGATGATTTTATGATAAAGTTTGTGGAACACTTAATCTTACCTGCCTTTTTGCAAGTACATAATATCCATATGTAAAGGATTGTATTTAGGAAAGTGAATGTGAAAATATAATCAATTGTCTATTTACCTATGGCTTTATATATATTGTATGTATGTATATGTATATTTACATGCACTTATTTTTAGTAAATATATATTATTTAGGACATAGGTATTATTTTCCTTATTGGTTACATTTGCACAGTCTACAGTTTCTCTGCACAACCTGTGATTGACTGGTAGAAAATTCCGTAAGATGTTAAGTCCGCCATAGGTACTTTTACCTTGGCATTTTGTGCATTGAAGTCATATAACTAAGTAAATAAATAAATATGCATACAAATTATCAAAGAAATACTACAAGGTTTAAAAATACAGCTTACTTATTCGAAATATGTATTAGGATATTATAGGTGCATTATATTGTACATTTTTTTTGTGAATTATATTATATGTTACATACTAAACAGTTCCTTACATAACCTAACATTATAAGCTAAGCTAAACTAAAAGTACTTTCTGAGTATCTACTAGTATACAACTATATGTGTATAAAGCCGAACAATTTGTCTGTTTGGTTGAACACGCTTATCTCAAAAACTACGGGTTCGAATTGAAAAATTACTTTATTGTTAGGTGGCCCATTTATCAAGGAAGGTTATAGGTTATATACCACGCTACTTGCTATAGTAGTAGAGCAGAAATGTAGCACAAATGGGAAATATAGTACGTACACAATATTGCGTGTAACTTTTACTAATATTGTAAGAGATTGCTTTTAGATTGCAATTAATTAATTGCAGATTGCCGTCGTCAGTGCCGTGAACACACAGATAATTTCAATATTTCTTTATCTTTGTTTTATAATATTCATACATATGTATGTTAGTCTAGAATTTATAATATGGGCCTAGTAGCATGATATAAATTAATTAATTAAAATAAAATAAATAAGCTATAAGCTTTTATTTAACACACTTATGTAAAGATTATTTTAGGAATTATTTTCCTGTTCATAAAAGTTATATTATTATGATTAATTAAATAAGTGTATACTTTACGCATAGGACGCTACTACTATCAGAAAGATAGAGCGCGAATCTCACGCAGATAGCGGAGTATAAAGCTGGTAACTCATAAAATAAAAACGTCAATCAAAATTTATGGATTATTTTTCACGAACAAAAGAAAGCGGTTAGACTTTAATGGGGCGGGGGGTTGTGAGGATGGACGAGACAATCTACTTTAGTTAATTACCAGCTTTTTATCTAAAACTCGCAACTTTTTTCATCCCCTGAAAGTAAAGGGAACTTCAATTCAAACACGCATACCTAATTTTCAAAGTGATTTCGCTAATTAATTTTCTTTTAATTAAAAAATAATAAGAGGATTTATAGAGGTTTTGCATTTGAATTGCATTACATATGTAAATATCTTTACGCCTGATGTTTTATATGAGATAATTACACCTGCTGTATTATTCTATTATCTGTGCAATAAAGAATGTAAATAAAATCCAAGGAGACAGGGGCCAGCCTATCTCCGTCATATAAATTGTATCAGTCAGTTAAGAATTTGGGAATATAAATTTGTACACATTTTTTGTGCCCGTCAGATTTGACCGAACGATCTTTGGTGTCGAAGTCGAGATTGCAAACCACTAGATTAAGACGGTCTTCAGGATTAAGTTGTTAAGCGGTCGTATCCTGTAAACATACCCCTACGAATCGGATTAACTTCCAAACAAATAGGCTGGCGAAAGACTTTTTTAAGAGAAACTATCTAACAATCTTATTAAAAGAATGAGATAATATGGCCTCGGTGATCTAGCAGTTTAGCATATCGCTTCACTTCCAACGGTCGCGGGTTCAATACCTCGTACCATTTGTATTCATGAGAACGATTGTTTGTATCAGCCTGAGTGATTTCTATGTATATATATATTTATTTTAAAAAAGTATTTATATATTTATATCAGTTGTCCAGTCACATAACATAACTCTGCTTACCATGTGACTAGATGGCGTTGAGTGAATTGTCCAGGGATATTATTGTTATTAATACACGAGTATGACAGAGATGTAAACATACACTGACGGGATTTGTCCCTAATAACGTATTCCTGGACATAAATCCTACTTGAATTCATATATGTTTCATAGATATTGGAGATACGTCGAATAAATCATAATAGTGTGTGATTGACTGCCAGAAGTTTGATCAGTATAAGGATATATAATATTCTGAAGTAAATATTAAATATATTAATATGAATATTATCAACAACTGACTCTAAAAAGTATTAAAAAATACTTTAACGATTGATTAGTATTGCTTATTACAAAGTCGGATATAGGCAATTTTTCATGTCAAAAAGTTGGACGTACTCACATGTAACAGTTAGTATGATGTTGCTCTTTTTCCTTTATTCGGCTATTACATGACTAATCAAATAATACAGCTATAATGATCCTAATGTAATCAGTACGTGACCTTTAGTTATCAGTGCCTTCTCGATGGAGTGCTCTAGTTTTGTAATGTTAAGTAATGATACATGTTAGACATGGCTACCTAAATTGTTAAGTGACAATATTTTTATACCACACTGCTAAATTCTTGTTAAAAAAAAGTAAAATATTTATTTAAAATACATTTATAATGTTAATGTACAATACAATACTTCATAACATTTACACACCATGAGTAAATAACCACATAGATACAATACCACACATTGAATGGGTTCGATTCCTGACATGTTATCAACTTACGTTCTTGAAAGATTTGTATGTACCCTAATTTTATTTATAAACACTTAAAATTTTAATATACACTTCTGCAGTATAAAAAATCCCAACAGAAACCTATATGTATTAATAAATATAAAAAGTTCTTCTGCACTCACGCGTATAATTTCTAGTGGAACTCTAAAGACCAGCGGTGGTCCAAAATATTGTAAAAAAAGTTGTGATCCATTAAGAATAGTGTACTTATTATTAATTATGTCATAACATAGTAATAAATGAATTTCATAATACTGTGAGAGTAAAAAATCTTAATTTGCGTAGAAGCATAACGATAGCTATCGACCCAAATGAAAATAGGGTAATATTTCAAGTAAGCTATCACTGAAATGAATTTCAATTCTATTAGGGACCCGTCGAAAGGTTTATAGGCGATGGCTTATAAATTATTAATTAGCATAATTGATTACCCATTTCCATTAATGACTGCGCCTGTGTAATCTGCAGGACTTAAGTTTTTAACAATTGTTATAACCTGCTAGTCTGTTATCACACAGTAGTTTCAGACTGCAGACAGGGAAGGATCTTATAATAAACCCACCTGATCGACCTTCATGCGATAGCCTTTCAAAACCATAGTAATTAATTCCGTCATAGTTAGATTTTATATTTAGTATCCACTAGTGGTCCACCCTGCATTCACCTGGGTACTAATAACTTATTGATTTTATAACGTTTTATAATATCTAACGGTAATCGAGTTGTTTAACAAAACGTATTACTTTCGATGGTCGTAGGTTCTAGCGGGAACACGATGCGAATATTTGTATTCATGAATATTTATTATATTCATTTGTATGTAATAGATCTGGGCGTTTTTTATGTATATGTTTATAAAATATGTATCTTGTATTTAGATATAGAAATAATCTTTATTCAAATGAACTGAATATAAAAGCACTTTTAAATAGTATTTTTTTTATTCTACCACTATATATATATATTAGTACATACTAGTTCAAGAATTATCTAGTACCCATATTACTACGAACTGTCTAGGGTTATTTTATTATGAACCTTATTTACAAATACCCCACTTATGATAATGTATAGACAGATTTTAATGAAGATTTACATACAAATAATGATTTAGGTGTGTACATATATATTTTAGTATATAGTACAAGTTTTGCTTAGTTTGCGAGTGACAGCGCTGAAGATAGATAAACGGCCCAGCCAACACAAACAGACATATTCATGAGTATTAGTGTTGTGCAGGGTTTCAATCCGCTACCATTGTTAGGTGTCTGGCACCACTAAATCACAAAAGTTTACAATATATACGATGTACATGTATAAATGTTAGACAAACGTTGCGTGTATAAATAGACATGTAATATTGTATATATAGTAACATTATATTAATACGCGAAGTAAAAACTTTGTACCCCATTTTACGAAAATTACGTGGATAGAGGAGTGTGTAAGAGAAGAAGTGATAATACTATTTTTTTTTAATTATGAATAAAAATACATTAATTAAATAAAAACATTACAAACACTATCATATATTTGACACACATACTCATGGAGGACTACTCTTTGAGATATATATACATATATATACTCATATAGGGACAGACAGCGACAGCAAATTTGTTTTATACTATGTAATAATAATGACTCATGAACGAATATGGGCGAACAGTAGTATATATATTTATATTTTGTTATTATATATGTATGTTAGTCTATGAAGTATTTAAAATATGAGCCTATAAATAGATATTTAATAATCTGAACTATGTATGTACAAGTCATAAAGGCTTTGTAACTTGTACATACATAGGTCAAGTTATTATATATTCATTTATTTATAGGCCCATATAGTGTAGGTTATGGTATATATACGAATCTAGAAAGTTAGAATTGAAAATATTTTTTTTCAAGTAACTTTAATTTTGGTCTATATATGATTTACAAACCATGAATACCGATGATCCCAACTGATCTGCCAATACCATTTAAACGGCTTGAATTTCCGGTTAAAATATCTTCTATGTAATAGACCTATGTATATTTTCATCGTAAAAAAACTAAGTGGATTCTGATGCTTTTTTATTTAAGAGATAGAATAGATAGAGTAACTCAAGAGGAAGGTTTAGGATATATAACGTCCCACTACTGAACACGGATCTTTACACGCGCGATAACCTATATATTCTATGTATGTCCACGCGGGCGAAGCCGCGGGCGGATAGCTAGTAATATATATACATATTGAGTTAAAATAAGTTTCTTCATAAATTGTATTCAATGCATACTTCAAGAAGAAAGTGAAATATAATGAATTATATAAAGATATGCAATTTATCTTCATATGGCTAAATTTTATTTCCATAAGTAATATTTATTCGATTTATAAATCTAACATACAATTGTTGTCATCATCGAATAACAGATGAGGGAATATATATTTATTATGCCGCATCTCAATATATACTAGATGTAGTAAATAGAGTCAGAACCGCGAAATTGGTCAAATAACACCTGAATTGAAGGGAGTTCTTATTTCGATATCGTTTGCTTTTTACCGACACCAACAAAACTGCTCTTGTTACTTTGTAATAAAGGTTCAATTTCTATTGACACTGTAACAGTTTTTATGGCCTTTCTTTTTGATGTTATAGTCGGCGACGCAATACTAACTTTTCTAACTTAATATTATAAATGCAAAAGCGAGTTTGTTTGTTATGCTTTTTCGCTTTAACTGCTTAAGAAAACGTTGTGATATTTGGTATATACATCACTTAAGAGATGGAATTTTATTTCCATAAATAATTTTCATGCGTATAAAATATTTAGGGATACTTAGTGTGTTAAGCGTTATCTAATTGGTATTATTAATCAATGCAGTGATCAGTTAGTGTACTTTATACACGTGAAGGTAAAAACTATGCAAGCTGTGTAGTTACATTACAATTTATGGAAGCGAAACAACGCCACGACTCGACACTAACTGTTTCTTACGAGGCACAATAAACTTTTATAGTTACTGCCGACACACTTAAATGTCTACCTTCATAATACATTTGTATGGAAATAGACAATATCGGGATAGATACTAGTGGCAACATTTTAAACAGATTTTTATTATAGAACCCTCGAGCCAAAGGCTTATTTCGTGAACACATTTTTCGTCAATTAGTACAGTTACTGCCAGATGACTCTATCGTCAATATAATATGGTTCTAACTATGTTTTGAAAGCTGTTTATTTCAGGAGTTAATGATTAAATTTTCTTTACACATTTGCGAGGACACTGCTCTTCAATATACCCTCGGCTGCATAAGATACATATTTTACCCACCTTAGAAGTTTTAAACTGAGAGTCAATGATATATTTAAACAATTTTTATTTGCACATGTTAAAACACTCAACAGTTTCTATGCCACGCGGTATCAAGTTGACTGGAAGAGATATCTTTTATAGAAAAATAGAATATAATGAATCTACCTTGAACTGTTTCTAGGCATACACCAGTGGTATTAGATTTAACAATTGTTAAATCTGATTAAAATTAAACTTATCCCCATAGTAAATTAGCGTACACAAGAAAAAACGGAGAAGAATAGTAAAAAAGATTTTTTTCACAGTATAAATAAAACCAGTACGTACAAATATTAATTTAATTTACTGTGTAGACGCGGCTCATTTGCGATTTATTATTACAAATAGCGTGTAAGTGAGAGAGGAAACAAAATTAATTGAGTTAGCATAATGTTGCATTCAGATGCAACGCAAACTCATGTTTTTTTACGTTTTTTTTTATACGTGTATATTTTTTAGAGGAAGACTTTGTCATGTACGATTTATCATTACAAATTGTGGGTAAGTTAGGAAGAGGAAACAAACATTATGCGATAGCATATTGCAATCAGATGGAATGCAAAGTTGATTTTTTTAATCCTGGATCCTCTGTATCCTTTATTTCTGCCGATACACTGGAAAGCTATGTTCCGATAAATAAATAGATTATATATTGGAAAACAAGATTATTGATACATATGACAATCCTCAGTTCTCAAGGATGGCAACATATGTACAATATACGGGCATAACTATAACAATAATAATCCAGGACAATTCACACAGCGCTATCTAGTCTTAAGCTAAGCAGAGCTTGTGTTATGGGTTCAAGAGAACTGCTGTAACTACTTAGACATACTTATTTTGTAAATACATACGTGATATACAAAAATAGAATACCCAAGACGATATAGACAATCATACTCGTGAATACAAATGTGCACCGTGCTAGGAATCGATCCTGCGACCATACTCGTATAGTAAACCGGTTTGCTAAAGATCGCTGCGTCGGCCCATTTTATAAAATGTGTTATATAGATCATGTCAATAAGTAAAAGTAAATTTTATGCTATTAAAATAATCCGCTCCTCGTTTATTCATCCAATTATATAAACAAATAATTGGCAGAATACGCCCGCGTTGCATTTTAAAACAAGCGTCATTTCAATGGCCGTTGTATTTAAATAAAATTTACGGCATTAAACTGGTACAACTGGTTTCGAAATGGAACTTTGTTACGTTATAATAAAGATCAAATAAAAATAAGCTTTTGGTTTAAAGTAGTCGTTTGTCGTGTATACTTCATGCCTCACGCATCGAAGGAGAGCAGTCAGACGTAAAAAATCACATGGTCTTGTGAACAATTGTGAAACTGGCCCGTTTCCTGGTGCATGTAACAACCAAGAGAGACATCGTACAGGTATAGGTTTTGTGGATGGCATAAATTATAATTAGGACCACGTCAATTGCTGATAAACATATCACTGATATCGCACACATAATAGGTAAATACAGGAATAAAACAACTTATGAAATATAAATTTTGAAAAATAGACTCCAAAGTTTTATTGTTTAATACTAATTTTTAAAATTTGGCGTTTTTCGTGTTAATGTAATATTGCATCAAGGACAATGTAGAAGTGAAAAACGTATTCCATACTCCATAGTACAGCAGCACTAACACAAAACTTACTCACCTCTGTTCAGGAACGTTCCAATATGTAGTAAAAATCAAATCTACATTCTAGAATGTACATTTTATTAAAACAATTATATTTTAATAATTCAGTTTATTAATTAATTTTCTTCCTTAAAATAGTACAAATATGGAACGCCATTTTTTTACGTTCTTATTTTGAATTAAACATTATTATTTTAAATTTCAATGGCCACATGTTTTTATTAGTGGCCAGTATTATCAAATGCATCACCAGCCAATAGTGATACGACTTGTTCGAAATACGGAAAACATTAATCAATTCAATCATCGAATTAATATTGTTCGAATTATTCGGCTTCATCTCAACCTAGTAATGTTCTCGGGTTGTTCATGTGCCAATTCATCTGTGAACTATTAACCATGAAAGAGAAGTTCACTCAGCCCTTTGAAGGGTCTATGGGGCACCAAATTAATGATGTAAACTGTTAACCGCAATTTACACTTCGCCAATCGCCGAATGTTTCTATTGTCGGACAACTCCAGTGTAAAAGATATATCATCAAACCGGTCGCTCCTACTGAAAAATTAAAATATATTACCTAACATAGTGAACCGAGCTGATAATGAGGTGTGAATAACCAGTCCGGGATACAATTGCTCGTTATTTTCAACGAACTCCAAAAAGGGGGTTCGCAGTCGACGTTATTGGGGTTTCGAACAATAAAGGTTACAGGAAACAAGGGAACAGACCCCTTACAGCTCTCGTAGTATTACAGAGAGAAACTATCGAAACTACTAACAGGATAGTCTTGGTGAAGATTTCTTAATACGTCGAAAAAAAGGGACTGAACGAAAAATATGAGCTCGTTCTTTTGACGGCCTCGGTGGTTTAGCTGTCCAGCACACTTCACTTCCAATGGTAGCGAGTTCGATTCCTCACACGGTGCAAACATTTGTATTCATAAATATGATCGTTTAATTTGCCTGGGTGTTTTCTATGTATATTATGTATGTATTTACAAAACATTGTTTATAAGTATTTATATCAGTTGTCTAATACCCATAACACAAGCTTTGCTTACCGTGGGACTAGATGGCATGTTATTTGTTCAGGGTTATTTATTTATTATTTGTCACACCTCTTCATTTTAGAAACTACTAATGATATAACAAAATCTATTGACTAAATATCCTGCCACAAATCCGGGAAGAACCAAATCTAATTAGCCGTGACTTCCCTGAAACTACTTATGCATACAGTTTGCAGTGAGTTTGTATTGTAACAAACTGACATTAAAATTGTATCATTTTATTGGTACGGTATTAATATGAATAAATATTATTCATATGGGTTTAAATTAAATGCAGCAAACAAATATTTGTAATTATCACTTGTAATAATATTTTATGCAAAATAAATTCATTTTATATGTATAAAATATTATTTTTGCGACCTCGGTGGTCTGGTTAGCACAGCGCCTTACTTCCAATGGTCACGGGTTCAGTTCCTCGCACGGCACTAACATTTGTATTCTGTTTATATTGGTCTGGATGTTTTGTATGAGTAATATGCTTTTTTGCAAATGAGTATCTATGTTTCTATATCAGTTATCTAGTATTTATAACACATGCTCTACTTAGCTTGGTACTAGATAATATTATCTGATTGAACTAGGAATGTGTACATAGAGGTTGATTATCGCCTTGTGCCTACAGCCCTGCCCTCTCACTTGTTATTTTATAATTATTTATTTAAAATAACATTTATTCCAAAGAGCAACACACAGTTTTGTTTTTCATTCTTCTTGTGATGAGTCTGCAATACTAATGAGTAGTAGAATAAAAATATATGACTATTTTATAAAAGCTTGTATTGAGTTTATTTGAATAATGAATATTTCCATTTCTATTTGTAACAATTGCGCCTATATATTATTATAGCTACATTATTATATGTTACCAGCTGTCCCATAAAATGTTGTTTTGCCATATAAATTAATATCGCTATTAAAAAATAGGGGTTAGTGATAGAAGGGTGAAAATTTAGTGTTGTATGCATTTTTAATGCTACATAATAAAAAATAAACATAAAAAAATTGTCGAACTAATAATTAAATATTTTTTGGAGTGAGCCATCCTTAACACTTAGGGGTATAAAAATTAGGTGCAAATTTCAGACCTACTGAAGATACATATAAAATTTCCTCAAAATCGGGCAAGCTATTGCAGTATAAACACGAAACCTATGATACAAGAATTTTATATATTAGGCGAAGAAGATAAGTAATGTGGACAGCGTATATATTTATAAAAAATATCGTCACGTCTTAGCTCCATTCTCAATATATCCTCTAATGATTTCCTCGGAGCAATTCTAAAACCGTGGTGAAAATGTTATAACCGACGATTTCTAAAGTATGTCTCCAAAGAAGATGTTTTTGTAAAATAAAGGACATTTTTGCATTAGCGCTGAATTTTTAAAAGCCTTTTGTGGTGTTACGTTTCGCATTTGCCGTCAAATGTTATTTTCTCTCTTCTCCTCGTAACGATGTTATCTTTTATTATTGTAATTTAAAAAAGTTAATATAGAATAAAGAAACACGCATGTATATATATACACAGCTATATAACCACAATATTTTTGTTTATTTTAAATATTGTGTGAAATATATTTAATTTCTTGAATATTTATTCAGTGACTTCGTTTTAAATTATAACAAAATAATTAAAAAACATGAGCAATAATTTCCTTAACATTTTCCTGTTTATTTATTTTTAGTATTTTGTCAATTTCCTTCAAATGAAAGTTAGTTTATAAATTTCATTAATCAGTTATAGGTGGGTATTTTTGGTTAAAATGTGGAGTTAAGTATTATATAAGTGTTACCCTTTATTTCTATGAAGGGTATATAATTGAAAGGAATTAGAGCCGAGTTATTTGTTAGTTCTACATATACCTATATATATCTTACTAATATTATAAATATTAAAGTTTGTAAGTAAGTACGTATTTTACTCTTTCACGCAAAAACTATTGAACTGAACGGATTTTAATGAATATTTATGCATGCATCATATATATGCATTAGAATAGTCTATAGGCTATATTTTATAATGATATGTAACACGTGAAACCGCGGGCACACCTAGTATATACATATATTATTTAAGTTTATCCTCTGACGTAGTGATGTTAATCCTCTGAAAATCATGTTAATTTGCTGTTAAATATTTATACTGAACAAATAAACAATGCAATGGCCCAATGCAACACTTCCATCAATTAAAACCATATTAATTATTTCAACGGAAATTTTAATTAATATGAGTGTGTCCTTTTACAAAATAAAGCTGTATGTATTTGTTTTTACAATCGGAATTAACATTTGTGGATAAAAATAATAGCATAGTTCAATATATCCAACAAATTATTGATGGTTTATATTGGGTATTGGTAAAAGCACTTACTTTACCAATACCCATTTACTTACTATGAATCTTGTACATGTTAATTCGTTTTGTATTTATTTCGCTATAAATGTGTATTATTTTGTATAAATAATAAAATGTATAACAAATTATATACAACCTACAATATTGTGTCAAATCGAATTCGAAGTCGAATCAATTATTTCTAAACCTACATACACATATATTATACAATATATAAAATTCTCGTATCATCTAAACTATTATCCATCTGACAGCCTCGGTGGTCTAGCGGTTTAGCATACCGTCTTACTTCAAATGGTCTCGAATTCGATGCCTCGCACGGTACAAACATTTGTATTCATGAGTATGTTTGTTTGTATCGGTCTGGCTGTTTTCTGTATATAATACATATGTATGTATTTACGAAAAAAAAAATAACTATGTATTTATCAGTTATCTAGTACCCATAATATAAGCTTTAGGTAGCTTAACTTGGGTCTAGATGGCGTTGTGTAAATTGTCCTGTGATTATTATTATTATATGTCTTGTGAACATTAGTATCAAGCTCTAATTCTTGAAGCCGTATATTTTATTGATTTGTTCTCGCTAATCTCAGCAACTATCAGGCCTAATTATAAGCATTTGATATGTCAATTCTTGTGATTATAGACTATTAAACACCCCTCACCCAAAATAATAACCAAGCAGACGAAAAAAAATGAACCCTAAACGAAAAGTAACGGTACTGGAGAATGATGGCTGTAATGCAATGGGTCGAGTAATGAGGGTGGCCGCCATTTCGTTAAAATACATGACGGGTGAAGTTGCGAAGTCTACCTAGTTTCATCATTTTCCGACATTTTGTAAATGTATCGAATAAATGTCATATGTATTGAAATTTCTGCATCTTATCATATATGCTATCGATCAATAATAATTTATCATTTGATGGGAAGTGATAAATGTATATAAATAAAATCTTATATGACACAAAGATATTGGTTTTAGATTTATAGTACGTAGCGAAAGATGGAATAATGTAAATAAGGCATCTCAGTGCAAGAAAAGTTTACTTTTGATCTGAGCAAGGAATTGAAAGTTTTAACAGATAATAATAATACGACTATAATCCTCGTAGGGATACAGAAATAATATATTGTCAACTGCTGATGTTATATGCAAAGCAATACTTAATGTGTCCAAATTTTCTTATATAAAATTTATTATAACGTGGCATGGGTTAGTCGGCGGTACCATCTCATTCGGTCTAGTTTAGTTTGTTATCGATGTTTTCCACATTAGAGAATTAGTTGAACATTTTAATTGAGATACAAAGTTTTGTATGTGTAAGCGACACGGCTACCCTGTCTTAAATATCTAAGATCGTGGGTTCGAATCTGATTACTTATATTAGTCTTCGACAAAAAATATTTGAGAAATTTCTATAATTTAGTGCTGGTTGGTAGTTTGTATTCACACGTTTCGCCTTGTAAAATGTAAACTTACAAGGATTGTTTAAAAGAGCAACACACAAGTTTCTTGCTTATTCTTCTTGTGATGAGACAGATTTCCGAATAAGCGGTAGATTTAAAAAAAATGTTTACCTACTCAAAAGTGCTTAAATTAAGTTTATTTGAATAAATGATTTTCTATTCTATTCTATTCTATTTCAGGCTGATTCTAAAAATAATAATAAATGAGCCAATGATTGATTGAATGAGAAAATGAAAGGATCGTTCGATTTTTTATGAATTCTTTTGTTAAGTGTATTTGGAGTGTGCTTCGGAGACCGTGGATACTTTTTCTGAGCGCTCATTAAATATAAATTAAGTTAAAGTAATATTAAAATTATCGTAAAATCAAGGCGGATTTTGACATGTCTTTTCAATTCCTTCTTTCCAAATATCTCCAAAATTGAAACACATTTTCTCACTTAACTATATATAAATTATTACAATTGTATTGTAAATTCCTCTGAGTACCGCATCTTAGTTAATAGTCATGAAAGTATGTGCAAATATTATACTAGCTGTCCCGGCAAACGTTCTTTTGCTATATAAATTTCAGTACTAATATTGCTATTAAAAAGAGAGTTTGGTGATTAGAGTGGCAAAAATTTAGGGTTTTATGTTTTTAATGCCACCTTATAAAAAAAAATTACGGGATGAGAACCGTTATTACTCAGAGATATGATAAATAGATGGTAGTCGATTATTGGCCCTACTGAATTTGCATATAAAATTTCATAAAAATCAGTCAAGTCGTTTCGGAGTAGTATGGTAACTAACATTGTGACACGAAAATTTTATATATAAGATTAGCTACTCGCCCCGGCTTCGCAGGAATATACATGGATTATATATATAAACCTTCCTCTTGAATCACTCTATCTATTAACAAAAAACGCTTCAAAATCCGTTGCGTAGTTTTAAAGATTTAAGCATACATAGGGACAGATAGCGACAGTGACTTTGTTCTATACTCTGTAATGATTATGTAAATTTTGCATTTTGCAAAAAAAGAGGACCTGGAAAATATTTTCGTCGATACTGAAAAACACTTAAAATGGCAATCTTTTAAATGTTTTTCAGTTTTTGGAACACTAAAAGCGACAGTCGATTAAAAGATGTCAAGTACGAAACGTACGTTTTTGCAATATACTAGCAGTGGAAAATAGAAAATGTTTTTCAGTCAAGTCAACTGTTAAATCGACTGTTACATTTTCCAGTAGACTGTAAACTTAATAGAGCTGAGAATGAACTACCTATGGTACGGTACAGCTATATCAACGAACTACACGAAGTTAGTTTAAGTATTTCATTAATTAACTAACTAACATTTCCTTAACGCATCTGAACTATTTATTTTGTTATTCAAGTAATAAAATTATAAAAGTTATAATGTAGATTTTTATTACTTTTTTATTTAATTTCATGTAAGTATCATGTAATGAGTATAAAATTTTATTTGTAGTTTGTATTGACACATATCATAACTTATATTTAAAAAACTAACAAGCTAAGTTTTTCTTATTCCTCTTATGAATTTAATACTTGACTCTAATGAAATTGGTGCTAGTTGGTTGTTTGTTTTCACACATTTAAACTTAAAAATGTAAAGTTACAACTAAATTATTCAAAAGAGCAACACGCAAGTCACTTGCTCATTCTTCAATGATAAAGCATTCCCAATGAGCGAAAAAATAAGTTATGACTATTCAAAAGTGCTTCAAGGTAAGTTCATTTGAATAAATAATTTTCTATTCTATTCTATTGTCGGCTGAATCTGTGAGCAGTAGAGTAAAAAAGTAATGAAAATTTTACTCCTAAAGTACTTGTAATAAGTATAATACAATGAAGGCTCTTTTACATGTCTTTAAAAGAGCTACAGGCAAGTTTGTTTTTAGATAAATTTGCATTCCACCGCTCGGTGGAATTAAAAACTGTCAGTTTATATGTTCTTAAAATTTTATATATATGTACATTATATACACATAGTATAGTATATTTTAATGTATAAATTATTTTTTTAATATTGGATCGCGACTGATTTTATTATAGCAAACAGGTATTCAAAGATCAAATACGAGTGTGTATATTATGAAGAGGTCTGGGTTTTCCTCATTTTATTACTTGTGTTAGAATTATGTACCTAGAAAACCAATCGATAAATGAACCAACTTAAAAACCTACTTTGGTTTTGATATCAATTGTCATTGACAATTCTAAATCGATTTTGATAATTTTTTTTTATTTTGAAAGCGATAGTGGCTGTTATGGCAAAGGATCTCTATTCATTATATTATATGTGAAGGCGTGGCATATTATTACCCAAGGTTATCTTTATGCGGTTGAATACACACTTATTATAATAATGGCTTAACTAAAAAATTAGATATTTTGGAAAGTCTACTTTATAATTGTGTTATTAAGTCTATTTTCAAAAATTTTTAATTTCTGAATTACACCAGTATTGTACTAGATATGCGACTTATTAACGCTCATATGTCATAAATAAACATATATGTCATTTGTATAAGCAGCGCGCGCAACTGATTATTGTCAATCCGTTGTCTCCTTATGAATTTAAATGAATAAACGTTTGCTCTGCAATTTTATTTTATAAATACATAAATATAATCCTGGTATAGCCTATAACTGATGACCCTGCTCTTGGACAAGAGCGTAAGAACATATTATTAATAATTTTGAAGAATAAAACAACATATAATATTAAAAATGTTGTCAATACATATGAACAACATTTCCTTGGAAGAAACAACATCTACCGTTCCATCCGAGCTATTCAGGTTCGGAATACGCGTTTCTCCATTCTGGCCAGTAGAGTCAGAGATATGGTTCGCGCAAGTAGAGGGATAGTTTGCAATTTAGAATATCACATCTATTATTTTGATTTAACAAAATTTTATTATGTTATTGGCCAACTGGACCACCAATTTTCAAAAAAATTTAAAGAAATGTATAAGCTGTTTATTAAATATAAATAAATATGACATTTAAATTTGTAAATATCACATTGTCACCATTCAAGGGGTAAAATAAAATAGCAGATAAAAGTTTTTATGGAAATTCGTCATATTTGAAGCTAGAACGATTAAGCTTTTTTCTTACGCTTTTTTGGGTCAGTTTATTTAATAAATACCTTACTAATATTATGAAAGTGAAAGTGACTCTGTCTGTCTGTCTTAAAAGCCAAAACTTCTGAACTGATTTAAATGAAATTTAAAGTCTAGATCTTGAGATAGGACATAGGTTACTTTTTAATGCTAAAAAGGGTTATAAGAGACTGAAAGAGGAATTTTTTAAAAGTTTAAGCTTCAATCCTATTTTTTTGCGTATTGATTAAATATAATTAACGAAAATGGGTTGTAAGGGTCAAAAGGGGAGTTAAAATGTTGTATGCATGTATTGTCATTTTTTAAAGCTAGAAACTTGAAACCCATTTTTTAGGCTGTTGAGAAAATATCAGTACCTACCGCCACAGGACTCAGCCATAAATGGTTACAGTATAGCGACATCTTATCATTGGTACATGATGACACTAATATAAGTAGCATTAAAAAAAACAAGAAAAAGGGTTATAAGGGGTTGAAAGGGGAGATGTAATGTATGTATGGTATGTATGGAAGTATCTTCATTTTAAAGATAGTAGTTTGAAACTTAGTTTTTGGCTGTTGATTGAATTGTATGGAATTATGTATGGAAATTTCATTTTTGAAGCTAGAACGATGAAACTTTTTTATTGGGTTAGATTATTAATATATATTTTTTATTATTTGCTCAAGGTCACTATTTTACGCGGACGAAGTCGCGGGTACAGCTAGTATATAAATATATTAAAAAACAATTTATATTAGGATAAATATTGTACAGACAATAATAGTAGTAATAGTTTTCATTACAGAATACGAAAACAATAAACTTTAAATAGTTAGTTAGTTAGTTTTAATATTAAAATAGTTTCTCAACACATATGTAAGTTTTAACGAAAAGTTTTGTACTAATTTGCGCTGGTGTAATCTAGGTCGAAGACAAAATTAAGTTAGACAAGATGGTGTCCAGAGGGGCTGGACTGCATTAACGATGACTTGATAGAATATATTGCTTGCAATGACCTAATAATTCTCATTAGTATAAGTCTTATACCGCACCCTTCACCCTTGTAAATAATGCTTACGTATACTTAGCGAAAAAAGAAATCCTTTTTATATTGATATACAATTTTATGAATATACTTCATGTTAATCACTTTGTATGCTTTTTTTAGATAAAAATCCATGTGCATCGTTGTGATATATAATCTATCTTCATACAAGTATTTTATTAAAATCTGATAAGGTAACAAATAAACAGATAGACATAATTCCGAATTCATAATATCAGTATGGATTTCAAATTATTTAGACATTTCAAAAGTTGTTTCACGGACTTCTTTTGGAAGAAAATTTTCAAATCGTTATGAAAATCCCGTTTATTAAAATCCGTTGCGTGACTTATTGTTAGAAATAAATGGAAAACCAGCCGAAAAATTCGACTTTGTGTTGTACTATCCAAAAATTAAATAAAACGAGAAATTAAAAATTGTAACATAATAATAATTATTATGTTTTTAAAAAAGTTTTTTTTACATAATATTTTTAAGCGCCTACCTATTTCTCAGTAAAATTTACTTTTTTTTCATATAGGCTGAGGCCATCAGACATATATGTAACACATTGTAAGATGAAGCCAAGTAACACGTTTTATACAGCCATAATAAAAGTTACGTCCATTAGCAACTCTGAAATTCAGCTACGTTTTACGAAGCGAGGTGTAAACATAAATTAAATGTTACCTCTATAATTATATCGTAATTAGTTATACCACTTGATTAAAGTGGGGACGTGGAAAATTACTGTTAACAAGAACCAATTATATTTTTTAATCCAACTTTGAACTTTGTTTACACAAGCACAGATTATAAATACCGACTGATAATTAATTAACTTAAAATTTGAATGAGATAAATTCGCCGAAAACGGTCTCAATTAAAAATAACCGTAATGTAAACAGCAATCACTGACGGTTGAAAGCGCGGGAAATTCAACGCTGAAAAAGTATTGTAAATAACAGGCCGAAAAATAAAATAAAAAAAAAATTTCCTGTAGAAAAAAAAATATTATTTCTTTTAATAAGTTTTAGTAACGTACCTTGATCGTTCGTGTAGACGCGATTCGTCGCGGGCGGCATGTGGTAGACGTCAGCACACACCGGTTGCGCGCGGATACTATCAACTGGCCCGTTTCGGCGGGATTCATGCGATATGGTGGTTCAGTGACGTGATTCTATCGATAAGAACCAAGCCAAGAGGTGAACTGTCGATAAAAAGTTTACAAATAAAAATAGAACAGATAGACCCTGTTTGTGATTACCTGTGTCAATGGCAGCTAGACTTGTTATGACGAAGGAGCTGTCCTATCATTACGTCTTACGCTATAATTCATTGTTACATAATTTTTATTTTTATTTAGAAAATACACTTGATATAAACATCAGAAATACAAAATATAATATAATTGATTTTTTTAATAACTAATGAAGAATAAACAATACTTCGTACAAAATATTAAATTACTAAGTAAAATTTAACGTACATTTTTGTGATAACAAAAAGGAAAATTGATAGAAAAGTTACAATCACTTCCGTGAAGTAACTGAAACGCGTGGTAGTAAATCTATGAATTCATGTAAAAAGTACGATATTTATTCAAACAAATTCCAGTGGTATTTGAGCAGAAGCGTATTAAACATTAAAACCATCAACCAACCAACCAACAACATTTGCGTTTCTAATATTAATAGGATACTACACAAAATAAATTTATCGTTCAAATAAATTGGCAATTTGTTTTTCTAAAAGGAAATTTAATCTGTATAACATTAATGGCAAAGACTTACTACTAATAATAATACTAATTACTTAGACATCATATTTTGCTACTTTATTATCCGTTTATAAATATGGTATATAATATACTATTATTGTACCTCATAGCAAAAGAACCACAATATGAACATATGGTTATTACATAACATATCTATAAAAACTACTTTTCTATAATTTCATTGTCATTTCCAGTTATATGAATTGCTATTAAACAATTGATGCAATCGGAAATCTGTATTGTAAAACAGTAATCAGTACAGACGAGCGAGTTTCGATAGTAACCATAAGCGAAGACGTATAAAGTTAGTTGAATATGTCTGCCCATTCTGAACCATCTACCCGTCGCTATTCAATTTAGCGAGAGTATGGAAATGCAATATCGGCAATGCAATATTATGCCAATAAAAGGTATTAAGATATGTATATATCATCATTGTTTTACCTTCATTATTTATGGTGTGCGCAGTATATCATCTTTGACCAGTCCCTATCAGACCCGTATACTAACCTTTTATAATGCATATGTATATATCAAGTATATACTTAGGTATATATACACCTATACCTACCTATCTGCATAATTATATGCCTAAGTATACACTCAAATTAGTAGTAAAAGGATTAGTACTAGTTATAGAACTCTATTTAAATTAGACCATATTAGAGTTGATTTTATTAGATTTACACCAAGTCACATGCCACACGGTACTTCCCTCCCTCTTCTACGGTGACATAATAACTCAAATATTAGAAAAATCCCCGCCATCGAAAATAATAGTGTAGGTAACTATGACGCGGTGAAGTTCATATCACCTACAATTTATAATTATTTATATTCAAACATAACGAAATTTATCATTTTTACCTTGAGTATTAAAAAAATAGATCGGAATGTCAAATTAGTACTTCAGAATAGTAACGCATGCAGGATACCATGTGCTGTCTATGTATAGTATATAAGCGAGGGTTGCCACATACATCTTATGTCCCGTCAAATTATGTTGACATTCAACTTACATAAAATAAATCCTTCAACAGAGTCCTCGAATCACGCAAAAATGAATTGTACACACGATATAAATAGGGATTCAAATAAAATGACTTTAAGGTCTTAAAATATAAGAATAATTCTAGAAGTAATAACAGTTTTGTACATCGTCCAAAGTAGAGAATCTCATATAAAATTACCAATATTTTGATTCAATTAATTACATGATTTATTAAAGTCAATTCTTTATTATAGGGAGCAAAATAAATGTCGATCTAGTCATTTTTAATTCTAGCGAGACTATCAAACAGTTATTTGTTATGTAAATTTTATCAGTTAAGTTATTCATTTCAATTAAAAATAATTGTTTATCAATTTAATAAGTGAATGTAGTGACCTAGTGATAATGTAATAAACTTTGTGAATTAGTCCAAATTTTTGAGTTTGTACTCAATGAGTTCACAGACAACTACATAAACTCTTCCAATAAAAAATAATATACGTTCCCTATGTCATTTTTTTATTCAAATGTACAACGAAATATGGCCTTCTTAATAGTTGGGATCTGTATCTGTAATTACATTCGGAAAATATTTTTTTTGAAATATATTATTTAACAAAAATCGTACAAAAATATCGACTAGATTCCAGCACAACTCGGTAATAGCAAAACAAATTTTTGAGTCGTGACACCCGAAACATCGACAATGCCATCCCTAAAGACAACGCATGCGTATAAGCAGCCCTCCAACGATTGCCGGGCAGACTTCCCACGTTGATTGATTCACGAACTTGTGCGCAGGTTAACTCACCCGAGGCACGTGCCTTAAGTAACGCAATTCCAACCTTGTAAGATCTACCCACCCCTTCTTCAACTTTCCAAAATACTCCAACGAGCGGGCCTATGCCAAATATCAACAGGCCATCGTACGTTGGTTGGTTTTATCTGGGCACTTGGTGAGTGCGCGCGTCATTTGTTTTGAAAATGGAATCGTAACGCGCCGCACGACGTAAGTTTCGCAGAGTTCCAAACTACTCAGTTTGTTTTTACTTTTTTTTTATTTCAACTTTTTTCCATTAAGGTCAGTCATTAGTGGCAGTTCGTAACTTTTTTATTACTTCTATAAAAAAGACCCATTCGCGGCCGAGGTTTTAATTAAGAAAGGAGTGTATGAGAAAATTGCTGGTTGCGACATGAGGAAAGGTCTATTATTTTCGCAGCGCATGCGAGCCTTTTGTAGATTTTCTGGTAGAAATATTTTTATAAACACGAAAAGTATACAAAATGATAACCCCTCGGAAAATGATTACCGTCGCCTTTATTTTTGGGTAACACAAAAATTGTTATCATATTACGCTCTTGGTAACCATGTGTTGCCGTTCTAAAGGAATAAAATGTTATACCTCCGCAATTTGTCATTTCACTCACATATCACATCCTTCAAAAATATACTCCTATACAATATTATCGACATTCGATGTTTATTTGTGGGTATCAGTGTCCGGCAAAAATTCGGGGATACGAAAGTATTAAAAGTTTGGCGCGTATGAAAAAGGTTTTTCGCCATTGGTGACCGAAAATTTCACGCGTTCATTCAACGATGCCTTGTACGGCTACACTGCCTGTTGTCTAACTAAACACAAATCCAGTTGGATTTTTATTTTTGTTCAGTGGTCAGTTCTCTTTTATCTAGTGATTTCATTACTTTTAAATGTAACGGCATTTGTGCACGTTTGTAATGGATAAACTGAAAAATATGATTTTCAATATTTTAAAATTCAATTTTAATTTTATTAATTTGAAACCAACGGCAATACAATTTCAAGTTACAATAATGTATGAGGATATATTGAAACCCTAATTATAGGTTTAATATAATTATCATATAGTAACTTATAATGATTTGCACAAAAAGAATTAAACATGAACTGAATGTATAAAATTTATACCTATTTATATCTCTGGATTGAAAAAATATTACTGTAAAGAAATGGAAAATTAGAGGAGTTATCACAGTTTTTACAATTTTACATTAGCAAAGATTTTTTTTTCATGAGTATGATTGTTTTATTTACATAACTTAATTGTACAACTAAGATATGATTATTAAAGATATAAAGATAAATTATTCCAGAGTAAGCTATATATTATATACTACACAAAATTCACAGCTGTACCTATAACTACCGGGCGTAACCGATGCAGGTCACTAGTTATTAAAATATTATGTATATAGTTCATAATGTTTATGACCTAATGCTAATATTAGGTAATCCATCAATGTTATGACGATGAATGAATATTATGACGGCCTTCAAACAAACAGAACAAACACTAGAGGTTATAGGAAAATTGTAATATAACAGTGAAAACGGCAATCAATGGACAAACAGAATAAATTTAAATCGATGGTACGAAAACGTATACAATTCATAATTTATTATTTAATTTTGGGAGACAACCGTGTCCGTTTAATATATTATTACGATATAATGTTTTTTTAATAGATGATAGTGGAATGGTACTCTTACCTACGCTGGTGGGGCAATGATGGAGTATAATAAGCATCGTGATAGAGACCACTACGACAGTTTAATCAGAAATTAATCAAAATGACTTCTAGGTTCTCCATTGCTAACAATGATCAATAAACCAAACGCCATCCGCAATTCCTGGTGAATTAGCCATGATACGCTAACTGACCTGACCTCATGCTCATTCTATCATCCTCCACTGGTGCCATACCAGCGTATACTGTTAGTACAGGTGGGTGCACCTATACATTATAAAAAAACCCCTCACTGGGATTTTTCTGTTGTTTTCTCTCTATATCTACCATGAACATTAGTGATTAAATGTTAATTATCTCATAGTACAATTAGGAAGACAAAAGTAAATAACTAAAAGTTTGGCTAGTATCAAAAACTGTTTAGTCTATAGCGGCTGAAAAATCCCGCGTACATTCAATGATCTTGTGCACGATTGCTCTCAGAAATAGCTAAAAGCCGATTTATATTGTGAAATGTCACCGGAACGTGGTAAAAAGTTTACGCATATTTTTAAATGCCTGTTTCTAGAATAACGTAGAAAGAAATATATTGTTTTGAAAATGTTTCGACTAAGTACAAAACCGACCTAGATCGATCTCTAAACATGGACGCATAATCTAAAGAATCACAATTTCTGTTAGTATTATTTAGGATATTGCTGACAACTTCTCTACCATTTTTTTATAAACTTTGTATTGTTGATATCTGATTTTTGTATGGCATTTTTGACTGCTTCTTAACTGTGAGCCCTTTTGGGAAATATATACATACATTTATAACAATTAATCTGCTTTTTAATAAAATAGTCGTTATATTCCCACTCAAGTCATATTTATTACATAATAATGAGAATTCATCATTGTGTAATAATACAAACAGAAGCTGTGAATTGAATGAAATAATAGTGCATTGAAATGTAGTACAAAGGATGCGCTTATTGCTATAACGCGCTTAACAACAGGCGTCCTTATTGCAAAAATAAATCTCTTACAGACAGCCTGGAAACAGCTAGTTGAGAGTGTTACTGTGTGATATTGCAATTTGCTTTGAATAGGCCGAGGTGACTGTCCACAGTGACAGCTGGTGTCCCCATTTGCTGACAATCACCATGTCAGTTCCACTTGTGGATAATTCCTATTGAATCCGTTGCGATCAGCTAATTGGCATGATTGGCTTCATCCTCATCCAATCTTGCACTTTGCCTTACATTGTTGCAGTCGAGTGCATCATACCTATAATAGACACCAGTTGCTGGGCGGTGATTCCAATTGAAACAATTTATTCGAATTTTAAATTTAAATCCTATTATAGTTATTGGTTTAAGTATACGAAATAAATATTGAAAGTGGACTTTAAATAGTAATTGATAATGAAGTAACCAGGGTCATCAATGTAATTATAAAGAAATATGTTATAAATGTAATTAATGGTATCTTTGTTTATATAGTTACTTGATATGTTGCATGACTGTTCAAAACAAATATGTGATCATCATGTTAAATGGGTACCTAATTACATGAGTACATAAATATATAATCAATTTTCATGCAAAAATGAAGAGGGGAATCCTACATCGTTTTGATCGATGATGAAATGACTTTATTTTGTAAAAAAAAAAACATTAATTACAATTTTTTTATCAAGGACAATTTATACAGCGCCACCTAGTCTGATACTTACTGAAGCTTGTATTAAGGCTACAAAACTACTGTGAGAAATCTTTGAATACGTACAAAATATACAAAAAACTACAAAACCAGGAAAATAATCATACTCATAAATACAAATGTTTGTATTATCTGAGTATAGTACCTGTGACCATCCGACATTTAAATACAAATAAATAAACCCGTCGAGTTACACCTCAACTGTTGTAGTTAGATTACCTGGACGGTATGGATAGTGCTAAAAAGTTGGCATGCAAAATGAACGTTTTCTATATACTAGTATATAAATAAACAATTTTGACTTAGACGTTATCACAAAAAAAGCAGACGAATTCAAGGGTAAGAGCTAGGTGAATATAAACTTATTACACCTAAAATAATCCCCTTTCGAAACAATTAATCGATTAACTCGCAAATCTAATTCCACTCTACGCTCACCACATCAATGTTAAATCTAATTATGGCAGAATATATTTTGGTTATGCCGCAAATAGATTTTAATTTGATTAATCAATCGATTCCCGACCCACGGGACATCTCTATTGACCGTGAATGTTGAATATGTAGGTGACATTGCTAATCGGGTCAAGGATAGGGCTGGACTATGGGTAAATTTCGAACGGTAATAAACGTGGTATTATATCGATATGTTTTACGATTGTTTTTTAATGATTATTATGAATACAGATCTGCGTTTATTTATCTGTTTGTATGTTGTCTTTTCAAAACTAAACGTACGGATGCTTGACATAAAAATAGGTTGTATGGACATATACTGTTTCAACAAAAGACAAAGTTTGGCTGACAGCTAGTATAATAGAATTATCAAATTAACAATATAATTTTGAAAATGATACAAAATATCTCAACAATTATTTTTAAGGTCGAAAAGGTTTTCTATATGTAATATATATACGGTAACTGGATATATAGTACATATTATATTGCAAATGGATTAATCGTTATAATGGATTGAAGTATAAACTTAAAAATGGAGTAATGAAGAATTTAGTCAGTATTTTTACTATCTTCCGTGGCACTACACAAGGTCGTGGATTACTGAATAGTAATATTAATAAGAGATATAATAATAATAGTTAACTTTTGTTATTAATAATGTCGGTCTTGAGGCTGAGGCTTGAGGCTCCGTACAAAATTTACTACTATGAAAAATTTCTATAATAATAAAACTCTATGGAAATTTGTACACAGTAAAAGGCAAAAGGCAACCAATATTAAGGTTTTACACTAAGCAGATTTTCTTTAAACAAGTCTGTTTTTGAACTTTACGTAATTGAAAACTCGATATTCACCTAAAGAGGAGCTATTTTTAGCATGAATAAAAAATTTAAAAGGTGTACAAGATATTGGATTTATAATTAATTTTCAGAATAACCTATAAAATACCGTTATATTTAATGCAATAATAGAGTAAGCTGAGTAGAGCGGAACGAAAATATTTACGTTAAAATTACGATTGAAAATATTGTTATCTCGTAGAGTGAAGGAAATCGCAAAGTCAATAAACATACAATGAAACTTAAGAATACCTAAATCGTATATTTTTTTGTCTTGTCACACTTCTCTTAATGTTAATAGTTTTATGGTAAATAAAAGTATTTATGTCTTCCGGGCTGCCATGATGATGATGATGTCTTTCGACGTTTCGACGAGGTTGCACTAGACGTGGTCACTAGCTAACCATGACTGATCAATATCAGACAATTCTAGTTAAGATAATTAACTATATTAATAAGAGACCGCCTCGTTGGTCTAGCGATTTAGCACACGGCCTTACCACCTAGAAGTCACGGATTCATTTCCTCATACGATGCAAACGTTTGCATTCTAAAGTACGATTGATTATATTGGTCTAAGTGTTATAGATATTATATTAATTAAAAAATGCATTTATGTCTAAAAACCTATTATTGGCTTTCCCTACAAATGTACTGTTGATTTAATGTATTAGATTATAAGATTTTGATTTTCCAATAAAAAACAACAAATTTTAATATTTCCGAACCGATACGATATAGAAACTTTAAAAAAAGAATTTATTCCTTCATGATAACAATCAAATTCATCAACGAAAGTATTAACTGTAATGTGGGCTTTTACAGTATCATAGTAAATTATATATTACAGTAAATTACCATCCATCTACTGATGCTGCGTGTAAGATAACATTTATTGAAAAATATCTTCTTCCTGCCACTTTGTGCTCGTGACCATCTTGAACTAGGATAAAATATTTTATATCCATCTTCACTTATATTCCTCCTATTAGATACAAGCTAAATCTGTACTTCTAACCAGAAAAGATTTAATTCAAAATGACTGCTCTTGTTAGAGTACCTATAAAGAAATAGTTTATTTTGAAAAAATACTTATTTTATTATATTTTTTTTCAGACTACAATGTTGCTGGCCGCAAACGGCCTTTACAGCATCACCGGATGATAAGGGGCAGAAGGACTTATGGAGCAACTTAAGGCCAACTCCCGCTTGACAGATATGACTTTATTCCAAGGGCACCGCTAGGGTTTCAAACGTCGACTGAGGCCGTAATTTCGATTCTCGTTTGAATTGGACGGGGGATCGATCGTAGGGCAATATGTAATAAGGAACGCTAGTAATTGCATTTATAATAAATTCTTACCCTCTTTCTTATGAAATCATATCTTTTATGTATAACTTATAGCTTTCAAGAGATTAAAAAAAATGTATGTTAAAATGGTTCTAAGACAATTTAAGTCTATTTGGATGTAGTTTTAAAGCAAAGATAGTTATTATATGAAACTGTAACTTCATATAATAACTGGCTTCGCTTCAATATTCAGCAATTATGTAAAATATTAAAATAAGAAAATAAAATAAAAAAATAAATTAAGAAAATAAAATAGAATTAGATCCATCTTTACTAACAGATAAACTTCTGTTACCTTAGTGTAAACTGTTACCAACTGAATGAATATTTTTTACACAATATAAATATATTTGTAATCTTATGACAAGGCTAGCCTTTTGATCTTTATTCTTTTTAACGATAACATTACCTTGGTGAAAAACTTGTTTTTTTTATGCTACAATAGTGGCAAACAAGCATACCATCTGACGATAATATGGTACCATAGCCTATGGATGCCAGAAATACGTTTTTTAACCGTCCCTTAAACAAACACTTGTACACAATAGGTGCTACAAACAGTTTTATTTGTCGGGGCTGTTTTGAAGACGAAGAAGTCACTCATCCTGGAGCACTGGTCACACAACGTACACAAATACTCGGTACGGTTAAGTAGCTCCGTAAAACTTTTGAAGACATCAGGAGGCGTCTGTGCTTGGCTGCCTTCTTTGGTAATCTCGGCTCCACACACTCAACGGCCCAAATGAGAGGTAAAATGCGGAAAACAGAGTCTACCATACAATACCCTTTTTAAAAAACCCCATGCTATAGTATCTCTTATCTATAGTAGTCTAAATTATAACCTTAGTAAACTAAATTGAAATTATGCTCTACCTCACTAGAGGCTTTAGTCGACCAGCACGGTGCAATACTTAAAATTTGTATTTATGAATATGATATGTTTGTATCGGTCTGAATAATAATAATCTCAGGGCAATTCACACAGCACCATCTAGACCCAAGTTAGGCTAGCTAAAGCTTGTGTTATGGGTAGTGGATAACTGATACATATACATAGATAACTTGTTTTCGTGAATACATACATATTATACATAGAAAACACTCAGACCGATACAAACCATCATACTCATGAATACAAATGTCTGTGCCGTGCGAAGAATCGAACCCGCGACCATCGGTCTTAAAACGGTGTGCTAGACCGCTAGACTACTGAGGTCGTCATGTATTTGCTATACACAAAAAATATGTTACAATATTTCTATAAGTGATCTAGTATCCATATTACTACTATTATTCCATAGAAACCTATTCCTAATCCCATATTCATACGCATAAAATAAACTCACTACACTATACCATTTACAATATTATTAATAATCTACGAAACAGAAAATTTCAACAGTGTTATTGTTACCAGAAAATCTACAGTTAATAATGCCTATCACCCTACCTGTTATTTCAGTTACGGTAATGCGATTGTGGATGCATCGAGCTTTGTCGATGTTTCGGTGAACATAATACTCGATAAATGCGGTTCCACCTAAGTAATTACGCTGAAAATACACTTTACAGAAGTACAATAATATAATTTGCTGTACTAAATTTTAGAGCATGCCTTGAAGAACTGTTTTGATTACTTACCAGATCTTCAACTGAATTAGCTAGCCGACCTATGGTAAAAACTCATTATTATTAAATGATTTGAGTTCGATATTATTTGGACTAGGTTTAGGGTACGTGTTGGCGACAGACCTCTTTTTATAGATATTTCTATTTTTAAACCATATATTTTTATATACAATTTTTGACATATATTTTTTATTATATTGTTTTGCTACATTGTGTCATATACGCTACCACTAAATACATCTATAATTTTGGTAAGTAATTTTATTTATACTACCCTATTTCACTGCCGTTGCCAGCCGTAATAGTACGATTGTTAGTATTTTATAGGCATTTACTATAAAATACTAATAAATCCACCACTAGGGTATCATTGCTCTAAATATTAGTCAAACAAGCTGAAGGTACTGATAGATAATACTAATACAATAAAAAGGTAAAGGTTGTAAGACTGCACAGAGTAATCTATGGATCTACTGAACCGGTTTTAGACTACGCTTTTACAAAATCACGCTAAAACCATTAGAAGTAGAGCTGTTGAAAACCGGGGAAAATGTAAAGCATTTGAATTTGCGATGGTAAACTAGTAATATGCCTAATACACAATTTAAAAAATCTGCTTAGTTATTTAAATACAGAGCATTGTATTCTGAATTTAGTCAACCATATATTGTCATACTTCTGCACCCGTTTTCAGCACAATTTCTTTGTTATTGATAAACGAAGGAAGCAAGCGATCCTGTGACAAATTGTCATGTGGCTCAGCCCGCCTGTCTAATAATACAGCTATAAAAACTAAGGGCCACTCTTTGATAGACGACTGGATAGAAATGACAGTCTAATTACCAGGAACCCTTGTCACTTCGAAAGCCTGAGACAGGCCTGTTCCTTTTTACTTCAATATCACGGACTTGATAAAAAATATTCGACAGGAATTCGCTTTCAAATACTTTTTTATATACTGTTACTATAAAGAGAACTCTACTCTCTATTACTCGAAAATAGTGCTTAAATCATAAATCGAATCAAATGTTGTACTCAAAAAAATATATATTTTTTTTAGAATTTATCTATCTTAGCATTTATTTCTTAATAAAATCATCATCGTACATTCATATTTTCTTACACTATTTCGTTTTTCTTTTTAAATATCAAAGATAATTTATCACAAGTACCTGAACTAGGCCTAGCATGTAATTTTTAGCGACAAATAAGTATAAAATTTAAATGTTAGAATTGCGTGATTACTTTTCCATTTTAACTAAACACAATTGATTATTGTCACTGATAAATTGTCGTATCTAATTTTATAAAAATTAATATTATATTTTAGATAATTTTTAGCATGTAAGTGAAAAATAAATAAATTCTAATAATAAAATCTTTATTTGAAAACAACATCTTATCGCCTCATGTGCGTAATGCCTTATACTCGATCAGAGACTTAGATGTTGGATTCCATCTTATGCAGGGTATCTCGGTTGATTGAATTAATGACGCTACAATCACTCAGGACGTCGTAACAAACGAAAGGGTAGCTTAAGTTAATAAATGTTTTGGGCTTAAGAGGTGTTTCCTTTAACTAAAAAAATTCGAGTAACGATGCTTAATAATAATAACCTAGGACAATTACCAGTACTTTCTAGATCCAAAATTAGCTTGAAGTATATATATTACACAAGTGATAAACATGCTTTTAACTATAATAATAGGAATCGTTGCATTTATTGAACAGCTTTAGAAAATTATTTTACCATAAGAAAGCCATGTTATTTTATTTGAGTGTCATAGGCTATAAAAATATGGTACTACCAATAGAAGTGGAGCTGCAATTTAAAAAGCGGGAAATGTAACATTAATAACCAAACCGGATATTGCGGAAATTCACAAAATAATAATGAAATCCATTGTCCTGGGCTTAAAGCACTGTAAGTAGAGCTCTGCTTAGATTGGCACTACCCAATCTTGTACTATAAGTACTAACCAACAGAAAAAGATGTTTCATTTATTTTTATAAATTCATATAAACATATGACAAATGACAAAGCGCTACTTAGTCCCAAATTAAACCAAGCCTGGTAATATTAGTGCTGAGCAATTGATAGAAATAGAGAAGTATGTTTTTTTGGAAATATCTACATAGATTGTGGAATGAACTACCTGTTTATATACCTAGAGAAACTACATTATGGGGTTTTTCAAAAATATCAAGATTTCTTAAAGGTCGGCAACGCGTTTTTGCCAGTCCTGGTATTTCATGCATACATCCCATATCCCATCAGATGGGATGTATGCTTGTTTGCCATATCGTAAAAGAAAGACAACACTCATACCAATACAAACAATTGCACTGATAAATACAAATGTTCGTGTCGGACGAGAATCAAACCTTCGACTATCGAAAATGAAGGCGCGAGGAATTGGATTCATGGATAAAATCTTTTGCAGATAAACGACCAGTTGTTTCTATTTTTTAATAATTTTTTTCTATCGATTACACAATAAAAATAATTATAATTTAAAATAAAAAAAAATATGTGTGAGTTACTATATATGGTTACATAGCTATACATAATTGTGTCTGGATGTCATCATTCATCTCTGCCAGGCTTAATTGGAAGTTATTTGTCCATTAGACACACAATAATTCCACAGGATCCCAGTCCTTATTACCTTATTCTAAGTAATTCTCGAACGTTCTGTGTCAGGTCAATCTGTCCTCCAGACCTATACAGACGAGGTCAGATATAATGGCATTCATAATTAAAGGCGTTGTAATAAAAAATCAAAGGGAACAATTAACTTACTTGAATTACGTCTGGTAAGGAATTTTGAAAAATTAACGGTAGCCATATTAAAATATAACAAATCCTAGGTTGTGCCTGTTCATCTGTAAAAATTCATTTATTCATATAGATTCATTATGATACATCTATATGAATAAATTATTCATATGATAATCACTTTGTATTGATTATGTATGTTTTTTTCTTTTTTACTGCTACACACCCAGTTCAGTATACATAACATATAGTCATTGTAGTCAATAATACTTGACTATTTGTATATGGATAACATATATTTACTTGTAGTAATGTATATATAGTACGTCGATGACAAATACTATGTTTTTAAAAAAGGAAACTTTAAAAGCAATGAA
Source organism: Achroia grisella (assembly GCF_030625045.1). Classification (NCBI taxonomy): domain Eukaryota; kingdom Metazoa; phylum Arthropoda; class Insecta; order Lepidoptera; family Pyralidae; genus Achroia; species Achroia grisella. Next base: position 819,450 of record NW_026712977.1, on the reverse strand, counting down.
ATAGAAATTCACTACTTCCAATAGTTCACTACTCAAAAAAAGCGCGCCGTCAAAAGCATCCGATGCTTTAATTTTAAGCGGAATTTCACCTGACCACAGTCGTCGGCCTTTATTGGAGTATTCGGTCACGTGTGAAATTTTCACCCTCTCCATCTTTTGTGCCTACAGGACATTCTGGGGCTGACGGTCGTGCCTTTATATATTCTATTTACATTTTTTGATAAAGGTTCTCATATCCCTTTTGTATTTTCCCTCTACAATATTATCTGCACGTATAAATAAGTTAACAAAAATATAATTTAAAATTAAAATACATATCTATAAAATTTATTAGTTAGTGAATTCAAACAGAGCGTAAAACTTAGTGAATTACTACCCAGATCATGGCTATACATATATTCATTTATTTCAACCACATATCAGCTTGTTTAAAAGCAATCAATTAAAGCAAACATGCACATTACTATAGTGAAATTAAAGGACACGAAGGCATACTATCTTCTCTCAGTCCTCAGGAATGTGTTTCTACCACACATTCGGAAAGTAGTATCATTACAAGAAAAACGAACGAGAAACTAACGAGCGTGTAATTCTCTTCAGTATTTTCTTAAGATTTTGTGTGAATACTAACTCAGAAATAACAAAATTCGAGAAAAGAAATATTATATATATAATTACTTGAATTATAGAATAAATTAGTCATAATAATCAGAGCAGATTACAAGGCTTCACTCGAGTATAATGGAAAGGAAATAAAAGTGCTAAAAATATGAAGTTATTCACTCAAGATTCTAATTTTATGAAAACATATAGGATTCCGGGTGATATCGCGGGGCTTAGCTAGTTATAATTATAAGGGGTAACGTTATAATTTATTCTTCCACGCCTGAACGCGATAATCAATATGCATGAGCGCGTGTTAATCGTTACGCACGATTGCATTTTAATCGATTGCAAATCGATATGTCCCAGAAGCTGTGTCCCACGTTGGGCGCCAAAATGTAAATTCGTTTACTTTGAACTTTTTTCGTCGGCAAATTACCTACCATTGATTTATATAGCATGCATATAAATGGATGTGAACCCAGTTCAGTAGTAGTTAGAGGCATTGTATAATAGTTGACGTTGAAGTGAACGAACCATTTAACAAAATAGATATGTTTTACTATATTTGTGGACGGCTCGTTTTAGGAAACGAAAATACTAATAGAAAAGCTGAATAGAAACATATGTTTATTGCTAAAATTTCTAAATATCTAATTGACACAAAATACATGAAATTCTCTCTTTTTAAAATTGACATAGAAAGAATTGTAAATAAAACCTCAACAATATTAAATCACATACATATCTATTTACCGTAAAATAGAGACAAGGCAAAAATTGTTAATAGGTAAATTATTATTTTAAAAATTGAGTAAATAGGACCTTTATTTCACAGAATTTGTTATCCAATATTAGTTAACAGATATTATGCTAAAAAAGCTTAAAAAGAATATTCTTGAAAGGGGCGATGAGGAAATACTTTTTAATAAACAATTAAAATTATAGATAAGAGTTATCATTTGCTTACCGCCAATTGAATGAAGTATAACATTAAAATATGAAAATCAATTAATAACAGATTATGTATGAATCAGTGAATAACAGATTGGCTGAAACACGCGATCCATGAAGGATAATTCCTTGTGAAGTATAAATTATTTTTCCCCCGGGGAAAAATGAAACAATTTATAAGGAGTAGATATATCATGTACATAAAAATGTGGGGGCGATGTTAAGGTTTAATTGCGTTTTTATGTTTAGTATGGTGTTAAAACAATATATTGCGAGTTTTAGATCAAATAGATAAATGATTTTATATTGGGATTTTATTTTATTGAAATTTGAGATTGTTCGAGATGGTAGTCTATCGGTTTAACACTCGGTCTTATTTCAGATGGCAGTATGTTAAGTTGTCCCATAATACAAACATTTGTATTCAAGAGAAAGTCTGTTTATATTGGTCTTAGAGTATTTCTATTCATTGACTAATATCCATGCTGCGAAAGTCATTTAAAATAAATCTTATTGGTAGTCTGCCAATGAGAATTAGTTTACAAGATTAAAAGTACATTTTAATTTAAAAAGTATTATTTTGTAGGAAATATTTTATTGTTATACGTATCATCATCTGCTTCTTCCTTATCCCATTTATTTGGGGTCGGCGTAATATGTTTTACACAAATTAATAACAGATCTCATAATATAAACAAATAAGGATAAAAACAAAAAAGAATTCAATCAGTACCTTCTCTTTTTCAAGAAGGTACATTTCAGTTTTAATTTATCAGACGTGGTAGTTTTGTCACAACGGTAGCAATATTATTTCATGAAATATCCCGAAATGGACGAGATGGCTGAGACGGCTTTCAATTACTAGGACCAATCAATCAAACGATTTTACGTGCCCCCCACCACCCCCTCAATCAACCCTTGGTGGCATTTCACACCCCGTGTACTTCGAACAATACGTAACTGGAATTGAATGCAGCCTTTTTCAGGTTTACGGAATATTGAGTCAACGATTTTTTTAGAACTTTCTAGATATATACTGCGATGTTGTCTGTGTTAAATACAGTTTAATAACTCTTTGATATTGAACCTTCGTATAGGTGCAATAACGATTAAAATAGCTTAATTATTTTATGAGATTGAAGAAACTAATAATATGCTCCAATCTGTAACTCCAACTTAAAGTACCTTTATCATATATTTAATTTCTGTTTCGTTTAGATTTATATTTTTCAAGTAACATAACTGAAAATCTGTGTTTTGCTTCTTGAGTGATCAAGGATCAAAACAATAATGTTTGACACCGTGCTAAGAGCCACATTATTGTAGCAAAAATATGCAAGTTGAACCATATTGCATTAATTTAAATATTCCATAATGTATTGTATTATGTGTATAGTAAGACATAAATAAAAATTCTTATCTATCTATCTACTTTAATCATATCATAAACAAATAAATCAAATTCTTTCTTTTTATTAGTTCCGATAAATTATTTAATTATAGTATTTCCATCACGAATATAATTAACATTTTTGAGTGGCTTCGGTCAGTAATGCTTGCTAAAATGTAGTGTCATTCGGACACCAAAAATAAGGTAGAGGTAATGACGACTAGCTCATCGTGAACGGGAGATGTTTATTTGGACGGAGCTGCTCTGACCATGACTGTTTAATTACTTCACGCAAATAATTACTTACTTAATGTTTTACTATTATAAACTGGCTCAAATTTACATTCTTTATTATTTTGCTTGATATTAAGCTGCCAAATAGGTAGATTGTATCAATGCAAAAACCTTTAGTTCGCTGGAATTTATTTATTTAATCAATTAACACAATATAAACTTATAGTTAATTGCCAACACCTTTATATTTTAAAACTGTTATCCTTAATTTTATACACTATTTAACTGTATAAAGACAGGTTTTTTTAAATTACACGCGAAGATACATTTAATCGAGATATGATATCGAGATATTTTATCTAAAATATTACGTCAAAATACAACTATGAATTTAAAAAACACGTATTTATTCAGAAAATAGATCATAAACTGCTATCTGGTAACTATTTATTCCTATGTTTTTTTTAGCTTGTGTGTGTAACAGCAAAATTTCGTTTTAGAGTGTTACCAAAGGTCGGCCGCTATATTTATGTTGTTATTAGTTCAGTCGGACCATTCCATTGGCTTGTTTGATATTCCTAGTCCAGTAGCGTTCGTTATTTTTGTATAAACGACGATTGGTTTCTATTTAAGTTGTACAAGCGAAGTTTTTTATTATTGAAGTTTAGAGAAATTATCTTACTGTCGACGCCGTGGTGAATGCAATTTGGACATGTCTACATTTTGTATGACATATTTGAATTCAACGACGAAGAATAAGATTTCAAGAAATATGTTTTATTTAAATAAACATAAATAAGATTTCAAGAAATATGTTTTATTGTAAACACTATGTTGTAATGTGCAAAAAATGTATCTAAATATAACTATCAGTTTTTTTCGGACATCTCTAATGCTGTTGGCAGCAACAGGCCTTAACAGCTTCATCGGACAAAATGGAGTGCCAAGGCCAACTCCCAATTGACGGATTTGAGGTTTGTCTGAGGGTGCCCTTAGAAGTCATATCCGACAATTGGGAGTTGGTTAGGGTTTTGAACCTGGGCTCAGGTCGTCGTAATTCAGATCCCGTTTGAATTGGACGGGGGATCGATCGGAGGGGAATCAGTCGTCTAATACGCATAACAGCTCTACTTAGTTTACAACTAGATGGCTCTGTATGAATTGTCTATAATAAGAAAAATAATTTATTTATTTGTTTGCTACATGGTTTCGGTTCTTACTAACTAATAAAAGTTCATGACATTCTGCACTCCTTAGGGGTATGCAAATATTAAAATGAAATAATAATAAATTTAATTTAAAACTATGTCATTACATTTATAACTAATGTTATTTTTTTTTATATCTAAGGATATAAATAAAGTACAATATATGTTAAAAACATTTGGACCTAGTAGACATTCTACAGAGTCTTCGCCTGCACAATAATATTTCTAGATATATGAAATATTAAATTCCTCCTCTGACAGATATTGGGTATTTTGATTATACATTGCGTTCAAGTTGTCTGGTATCTTCAACCTATAAAAATGGAGATTCATCGTTCAGAAAACAAGGTCTGGCCACGACGAACTCCGCGCCAGCCTTAAAATTTCATTATCAAGAAATTTTCCTTCATTTCATTTTTTCTGCTACAAATAGCGTTCCCGATAGCTTATAAAGGAAGGCGGTATTTTGTTAACATTCATTCAATATAGTTCTAATGAACAGTATATAAATAATTGTATATATATACATGTTAATCAAGTATAAATATAAATATGTATATATTATACTAATGGATTCAGCAGACGTCATCATGCCTGGTAAAGCAGCGCCACTTATCAGGTCCAACCGTGTTTAAACAATCTAGGAACCTTTTCAAATAAACACAGATAATTTAATCCAAATTATGAATTATATAACTATTACATATTCGCCAATTATAATTTCGAATTTTGAATTGAGTTTCGTGGAAAAAAACATGTACTAAAAATCGAGTATAAAAGTAACTAAATTTCAAACCTACACATAAATCACTATTGACGTATTATTTAGACATTAAAGCTTTATTTTAAATTTTGTACCCCATAGGACAAAAGTGACCTTTCTGTTTACCGCTTTAAGGTAAAAGTAATAATAAGCAATAGTAATAATAAGTAGATAATAATAGCCAAGTAATATTTGTAGCTAATCTTCAAATATTATAACTACAAAAGAAGTATGAATGTTTGTTGCTATTTCACACGAAACATTGTACATTTTACGTCTACTACATTCAATTCAATTTTATCTAAATTCTTTGAGAATGCGCCGTTCGATACAACATGTATTTTAAAATATGCAAGCAAAATACACGAGTAATAAATTTATAGCAAAAACCAAACTACCCGTGTTTGCTTAACGAAATAAAAATGGCGGACGGCAAAGAGCAATATTTTAGAGCGCAAATAAAAAACAATAAAAAGACATCCCCGTATTTACTCTGGAAGTGCCATTTAAAAAGAAAAGTGTACAAACAAGCTACTTTATTAAATAGGTGTCTGTGAAGTACTCTATTCATCTTTTGCTTGCAATTTCTGCCCAGATATTTATTCGAGGGATAAAAATCTATGCACATTTTATTTTGTGTCCACAATTTCTAGTCTGAACATAAATATGACAGTTTGCTTATGTTTAATGGAATGGGATCTGCAACTGTAGATGGTATATAATAAAGTCAAATTTGACTGTATGTCTGCTTACTATCAAAGGATCAATTTCCAACTATTATTGAGTCTACCGCCATACTGTACACGTGCTTCGGCTTTAAATGAGAGAACATCAGGCAATTAATAGCGCTTGAAAGGCAATTAATAGGCTTAGTGTTCACATTTTGGATCATAGTCTAATGTATTTCATAAGTTTCTTGTTAGTTCTTCTTAACTGAAGTTGTAGGAAAATAACGGGTATAAGTGGCTAAAATATCTAACTCGCACCAACTTTGCACGGATGAACATGTATTATAGATATATATACCTGCCTCTAGAAGTACTAACTATTTTAAAGCAAATTTTGTAATAAATAGAGATTTATTATAAAAATTGCGTTGAGTTTTAAATATTTAAGCACACACAGCGACAGCGACTTTATTTTTATTTTACTATATAGGAAGGTATATATGTATTATTACACTGTTTTCCAATAACAAAAATCCTCTTTATATATATGTATGTACATAATTTTTGGTTATTGGTATCATCTAGTCCTGTTCGTCAAGTCGATCTCAAACGTATCTTCGAGATAGCAAGACTTCATCAGATAACTTTTAAAAAGGCTCCTCCGTTTCCCACTGTGCTATTATCAGGCAGTTCCCGAACGAGCGGAGGTAATTTATAGGGGCGCATATCAGCACAAAACGTTTAAGGACTCTGTGACCTCGAAGAAGTTTTGAATAATTTAGAATCTCGCCGAGGATTTGCCAAAGAATTTTGTAACTTCACGGCCGGAAATTATTAAAGTTCTCTTTATTAACTGCAACTATGACTTTATAGAATACAGTTACTGAATATTACGAGAGTAAATCTAATCCCATAAATTAATTAAAACATATATTGTTATTCATGTTTTTTTTAAAAAAACAGAAACGGCATACAACCTAATGTTAAGTCGCAACAGCAGGTTTAATAACATCACCAATACGACGGATATCACAGTGTCATGTGACGACTGTGTATTGCCATTTCGGAGTACTAAGATATCATGCCTCTGTAACTGCAATTACACTGTCATACCTCACCAATCAAGTCAAAGTATACCTGAATAAGAACATTCTAATTGCCGGTTGAGTTTTGTTGGGACAGAGGTACACAAGATGTTGTGGTTCTTCTTCTTTCGTTTCAATGGCAACTAAATACACTTTCTCCAAAATGTTGCAATGACTTTTGCGCATTCGGTCGCATTTTATAGGTTATTCAATTCTCTCACCACAATGGAAACTCAAACAATAAACCTTGTGATGTGGTACCATTTATCCATTTATATATATAAGTAACAGTTACCATTTACCAGTAATTAGTCTGTCAATTTGTATGCCACGATAATTAGATAAAAAATGTAGTTTATCAAATTAGATATTATTTTGTGAAAGACCATTAAATTATTTAATAGATTTGTATTATTTTGTTGAATTCCGCTACCATTCAATGCGGAAATCTGACCACATCCACAAAGGTAATGTTGGTCAGATTTCCGCATTGAATGTTTGTGGTCACACAAAACGTTAGTCAGCTTTCCGCATTGAATATTTGTGGTCACACAAAACATTGGTAAACTTTTCGCATTGAATGTTTATGGTCACACACATATTAATAATCGCTGAATTTATTAATACTAATACATAAAGCTAATTAACTTTGCTTTATGCATTTGTATAATTACAAATCTATTAAGTAATGTAGTACACAAAAGCAATTACTGTTGCTTTTTTATGGGCGATTATAAATCATGGGCAAAAAATATCCGAGCCAAAACTCCGTTGAACGGTTAGTGAGCAAAGTTTGCGTTCAACTGACCAATTGTGCTTTTAACGTAACATCTGTCGCCTGTGGATGTTTGAATGAATTATTAATTGGGTTGCTCACTTTAAATATACAGTCAAATAATGTGCAATTGTGCAGTGCCCACAGTTATGATTTCGTTTGTAAAATTATTGAAACGTACAATAATAATTGCCTCTTTGACGTCGTCTATATGTACATTATAATTATTTGTATTTATATTATTATATTTCACAATTAAATATGAAATTAGATTACATTACGAGGATGGACTTATTTACATATACATTATTATACATAGATAGAAGAACGACTTATTTGTATCTTTAGCAGATATATGTCCAAAACAAAACCGTGAAACAATACAAAAAAAAAACACGTGATTAAATTTATGTCATGTGTACGCCAGAACACAAAATGATCATTTAATTGGCTTAGCTTATGGTTTCACCTATAAAGAATAAAACATATTTAATTAAAATGAGCTTGAAATCACCATAATAAATTCATTTAAATTATCCACAAAATCCATCCAATTTTATTACTGCTAAAATATTTATACATATACACCACGAATAAATATTTTATCTGTAATGCTTGGCTAACAACAATTTAAATATAATGTACAAATAATGGATGAATCATTCCACAAACAAATATAGTAATTACCGGTACGTAATAAAATTAAACTTTGCATGGCACCATTCTACATCACAACAGGTAAAGTCAAATACAAGTGCACTTAGCGGTGAAGTAAAAATCCCATTTTCCTAATGTACGACCTTTTTAATGCATTTTCCGTTACGAAACAGTTGAAAAAGCATTCCCAACGTTTAAAGCATTGGAACACAGCTGTTTGCCCTGAGAATTGAATTCATTATACTTCCAAAAGAATGCCATTCACAGATGGATCACGAAGTATTGTATTTTTAATTTTTACTAGCATCGTGGAACTCCTTCCGCATCACACTTACATGATTTTTATCATTCTAGTTCGCCCAATTTACATAATGTCTTTAAAAATTATAGCCTATGTTTTATTCTGATGCATAAGCTATATTATTGAAAAATTTTATCACAATCCGTATCAGTAGTCTTTGCATGAAAAAGCAACAGACATCCATACTCACAAATTTATAATTTTACTAGCAATCAACCCGCGGCTTCGCCCGCGTGGACATAGAATATATAGGTTATCGCTCGTTTAAAGATCTGTGTTCAGTAGTGGGACGTTATATATCCTAAACCTTCCTCTTGAGTCACTCTATCTATTCTGTCTTTTAAATAAAAACGCCTCAAAATCCGCGTAGTTTTTTAAGGTCAAAACATACATAGGTTTATTACATGGAATATCTTTTAACCGGAAATTGAAGCCGTTTAAATTGGCAGATCAGTTAGTATCATTGATATTCTTGGTAAACTTTCATAAAGGAGACGATATTAATAACAGGGAGAGTCTGAAATCTCTAGCAAATACAGAGGTAATCCCGCCCATGAGACCAGAGGTGTTTCTAAGATCTTTTAAGGTTCTATCCAAAGCATCTATGGCTCATGGTGCATTCTTCCCTCATAATCAATAAGGTGTAGTAAGTTATCAAGAGGCCCTATTTTCTGTATATAATATGTAGATTGTTGCTCAAGATTTACGAATAGCGGAAGTTTAAAAGTAGAATGAGCAGTTTTTTCATCCTTTATGAGAGTTGCAGCAATTCCTGCCAAAGCAATTCCAAAATACGACCTCGGTGGTCTAGCGGTTTAGCACACCGCTTTACGTCCGATGGTCGCGGGTTCGATTCCTCGCACGGCACAAACATTTGTATTCATGAGTATGATTGTTTATATCGGTCTGGGTATTTTCTATGTATAATTTATATGTATTTACAAAAAAAAATCTATGTATTTGTATCAGTTATCTAGTACCCATAACACAAGCTTTACTTGGGTTTAGATGGCGCTGTGTGAATTGTCCTAAGATTATTATTATTAACTATAACAGATAGACATATGTCGTCGCGACACTTTTGTAGACATCATTTTGTTCTATCATTAATAGTTTTCGCAGCGCATGCGGTGTTAGGTATTTTTTGTGTAATTTTTTCACACCTTGGGTTACATTATTGGAGATTTTTTAAGGATCCCTAATTTTCTTGGAAATATAATAGAGCCTATTACACACAGAAATAGTGTAGCTTCCTAATGGTGGAAGAATTTTTTAAATCGGTCGAGTAGTTTCGGAGCCTATTCAATACAAACAAACAAACAAACTTTTCCTCTTTATAATATTAGTATGATTAAGATTATTAAGACAGAATATATTTTATGCTAACTTCTCTTCTAAAAAACACTACAAAATCTATGCGTATGGGAAATACTCTCGGCGCTATTAGAGTAGGTTATGACTTTAAAATTTGAAATTTGAAAAAATATTCTTTTTATTAGAATTTCACTGTGCAAGGTATGCATAGTAATCCATACTTATCAAACTAGACAACTGTTTAGTCTCCTCGTCTGTGGTAAGCTTCATTCAATCTTCTTTCAGTGGTTATCGTACAAACTTATTTAAATTCGTATTTTTACAGTTCGATTTTTAAATATCTAGTAAAATTTTCCTCATCTTTTTTATGGTGAATTCGGCTAATATGATATAAAAAAAAAAACATTTGATTAAAAAAAATTGTTATGACTATTCAAAAGTGCTTAAATTAAGTTTATTTAAATGATCGTCTATTTTTGTTGTATATTTGTTTCTCAATTAAAATAAATTTAGATACATTTGGGATAATAAACTAGAATTTTGTTTTTTTACGGCTTTTAACGCTGAGTCATTGTTAATTAACAAAATTGGATAAATGCAACACTTGGTTTGACAACTTATAAGTCTAGAATATCCAGAAGGCGACGCTGTCGCTATTATTGGATTATTGCGGATTTTTATCACCAGTAGTTTAAAATTTCACACAGATTCAATCTAACCTTGTGAGTTTGTATCGCTTAGTTTACCGACTAGGGCACGAGGGTTTTTGCTATAAAACATACCCAAATGAATTAGGGAATTCACAGCAGCATCTTAGGGTTTTTACTTGTAAAGTTTCAGTCAGGGACGGTTTGACACCCTCCCAGAGGGGGTGAAATATTGTCGCCAAGAAACGTAGGTATTACCATTGAAATTGTATATTCATGAAATTTTCCGAGTTTGTGTACATTGGGTGTGTTTGCTGTAGTCGCAGAGTCGTGTATTGGTGACTTTAGGACGCGTATACACGTACGTAGACTTTAGGTCGTCCAATCTACAATATACTTACTAAGAGCATCCTATCTTTTAGTTAATATTATAAATGTGAGAGTTTTGTAAGTATGTATGTTTATTACTCTTTCACGCAAAAACTACTGAATGTATTTTGATAAAACTTGAATAACACATAGGCTATAATGTTTATTGAAATTTAATGCAAGTGAAACCATGGGCACAGCTAGTCATCTATAAAATATCGCCCAATTCATTTATTTATTTGTTTACTAAGTGAGATATATAGTTACTCAATTTGCTCACTTAGAAAGATTACATACACATACACAATAATTAAAACAAAAACAATTCGAAGTTTACACACTACCTAAATAATCTACTGCTATTTTGCGAAAATTCAGCAAATTACAGGTAAATATGTTTAGGTCTGGAAATCTACTAATTACACCGTTGAGAGATCCAATGGAAGAGTAATAGGATCCTGCTTGGCCATGCTTTAATGACGCTTTTTCTCAGTTTTTACTTAGGAAAGATAGATTTAATTTATCTTGAATTAAGTACTGCAATGTTATAACCAGTAATATAAAAAATATAAATTACAAGCAACGCCTGGTAATGAAATGAACATTTGAGAGTCTTTTAGTCTAATTGTGGGATTAGTTTTAGTAAAGCAAATATACTATTTATCTAAGAAGAAATACTATCAATCCCATTATACTTAAGCGATATAGCCCAAATTGATTCATAATTTTGAAAGAATTAAACAACAGTCACCTTATAAGTAAAAGTAATTTTAATAACAATGAAAAATACGGTACTTTATGATAAATTCAACTCACTAAAATTAAACGAATTCATATTAGTTCAGTTGCTTTGGAAAAAAATTATAATTTTTCCCTTTTTCTACTATATTAAAGCAAGTCCTTTCAAGTTCCTTTATTATTCATTTATTTATTTTATATTATTTCGTTTAGTTTATTTTTGTTTTTAAAAAATAAAAGTATATTATTCACTTTATAGATGAAAATCAGTGTTTATCTCCTTGAATGATTCTCCACACTGAGCTATGTACCAGTTTTGTATTGTTGTAGCACACACATGCAGTTTTACCCTTATTGGATTGTTATATCTGTAATGTTATAATTAGGCATATATGTGTGTACTAAGATACAAATAGAAATTATTATCTATCTATCTATCATTTCAATATAGAATTTCGGATAAGCACATTCTGTTCATCATCATCATCATCATCGCAGCCCGGAAGACGTCCACTGCTGGACATAGGCCTCCCCCAAAGATCTCCACGACGATCGGTCCTGCGCTGCTCGCATACAATGCCTTCCAGCGATCTTGACCAGATCGTCGGTCCACCTTGCTGGAGGCCTCCCCACGTTGCGTCTTCCGGTCCGTGGTCACCACTCGAGAACTTTACTGCCCCAACGGCCATCTGTCCTACGAGCTATGTGCCCTGCCCATTGCCACTTCAGAGTCGCAATTCTCAAAACACATTCTGTTAGCGCACTGCAATTTGAATGATGTAAACAGTTACCCTCGCGTAATACCAGGAAAATTGACAAGTATGAACACAAACATTTCCGTAATGCATGTAAATAGAAAAACTCTCACGTTTATTCACGATATTGAATGACACATTGAGATGATGATCCGTTTAATGGAGAGTGATAATCGTTAGATTTGACGTAAATATATGTTTACAAGTATGGTGATAAAAAGATGAATGCAGTACTAGTATAGTGTTCACTTATTTGTTATTTATGTCTTCTTGTATGTAAGTTGTTATCGACGTAATATCGGCTCGTTAGCCATAGCTCCACGTCTTTACTCCGCGGCGCTTGCGCAGGGAATCCCTTCCCTCTTGCGCACGGCGGTCCGTGTACGCTCGGCTCGAGACGATAGATAATAAACTGCTAGTGTTTCCACATACACTACATCTCTCTCCTTTTTAAGTTTATTTTCTTTTCAAGCATGAATCAATCCACTCTATTAGGTATTTGTTCCTTGGAGGCATGTGTGCTACGTTACACCGATGGTGGACTCATTTTGACACTATACTGCCACACATAAGCCGAATGCCTCTAGTGCGATTGGCCTTTCCAGCGTAACCAGCACCGTGATTTTTCCTCCTCTTTCGAATATAAATTACATTTATATATTAACTCCAATTTACTCTGTGTTTCACATACTTCACCTTTCTTCTTTTATATTTGTTTTCATATAATCGTTATTCCACTTTGTTATTGTGTAATATTATGTAAGATTAGTATAAAGCACTTCTGAAAAAATGTTGTATGTTTATGACCAGAATATCTCTATCATAGTAGTCACTACTTTATATTTTGTAGGTTTAAGGTAAATACTTATATTTTTTTTCATTCTATCTGTCTCATGCAATGTGTTATTTACATGTAGTATTTTTCTTTATCGTGTACATTTGAAAACTGATTATCTAAAACATAATCTGGAATTTCTTCAAAACTCCCCACTATTTATTATTATCATTCCATAAAATATTGATGGGTCCTGTGGTGGTATATCAGAATATTATTATTATATCAAGAGTTGCATCAACAATTGCAAACGACTTTCCACTATATTCTGTCTACACATCTGATATCAGTCCATATAGTATTAATTGGGTATAACTATAACCATTCTTCATCGTACCAAAATTATCTCTCTTATCACCTGCATTAATTCAGTGCTAAAATATTAGGAAAGGTTGTCAGACCAGTCTTTGAGCGATCGACATATATCACCTATATCACCACAGCGCCTCTACGTACTCCAGCAATCGTCAATTATATTAGTTATAGAAATTATATTTTCGACCAAAATTAATTTGTGTCCTATGACTTTTGATTTATTATATTTTACTGAATCCGCTCCATTTCACTCCGATAATTAATATGCATTAAAACTGTCAATTTTTTATTACTTATATTCAACCGCAATTTAATGCAACATTCTATCAATTTACCTTTAATGAATAGGACACCATTCATCAATACACAATACAATGCTTGATGACCCCGCCAAAGACAATTTAACACAAACTGGACGTTAATACGCAATTGAATGCTTAACGACCCAGCCAACGCAATTTAATGCAACCTGTCCGCCAATACGCAATTTAATGCTTGACGGCCCAGTCCAACGCAATTTAATGCAATCTGTCCATCAGTTCGCAATTTAATGCCTGATGGCCCAGCCAACGCAATTTAATGCAATCTGTCCATCAGTTCGCAATTTAATGCCTGATGGCCCAGCCAACGCAATTTAATGCAATCTGTCCATCAGTTCGCAATTTAATGCCTGATGGCCCAGCCAACGCAATTTAATGCAACCTGTCCGTCAATACGCAATTTAATGCTTGACGGCCCAGTCTACCTTACCTCTGTAGCTCCTTTTTTAGAATATCAATGCCATTGTCACCGTCATTATAACTCCATTGAACTTCTTAATTCATCCTCTTTAAGTATTGGTTATTAGTATTATGCTCATTGTTTTTCTTCCTTTGCTAATTTCTTTAAGGTCATCCGAGCCAATAGTCACTTTATAAGCAAATCATGGACTCCTGCAAAACACCAAATTTTATAATTATAAGACAATTAAACGCCACTCTTATCCATTTAATTTTCACAATATATACATTTATGACTACTAATATTAAACATATTTCAGATTTATTTACTCCACAAGAATGTCCAGTAAATAATTCTAATCTAAAGTATAGGAATACTAATAGTATCCTCAGAACCACTTTTTTCCAATAATGTATCGTTAGTAATTGTTACTGTCATGCATCATGGTTTACATTATTATCTAGTAATAATAATAATAATTGTGCAGCCATAATATAACGCACCTCATTCACAATAATATACCTCGTATATAACGACTTCCTTGATTTAACTAATTCTTTGTAATCCCTTGGATTTTCCATAAGAATCGATGTAAAATATACCTTTACATTGCGACATTATTATTATTATTATTTTTTTTTTTTTTTAATTTGGAAAAACACCTCTTTCTAAGGAATTTTCTTAACCCAAAACCTTTATATAATGTTCCCACCAATGGTATGACTCTAACTCTACTTATCTCTTATCTCATAAAATGTGATTCATGTCAGGACATGTTTCGACGTACTTATGTTCGTAGAACAATAATTGTTGTTCGATGGAAAGTAATGTAAAGTTTTGTAAACACTGCTGCTCGTCACTATTATTAAAGATTCAAGTTGAAATAGCTTACGACAGTTTTTTTTTTACCTTTTTATAACGAAGTTTAGACCAACGTACCTCCAACATAATAAATCTCAGTTCAACGAATTACTTGATATATTATATATATATTTATTTTTTTTCGATTTGTTTTATCGAGGTTGCACTGTAGTACGTATGTAAAAGTTAAAACACGCTAATTTGTCTAAGCTACCCTGCAATGCGGCCAAAGTATTTAGAGAGCGACCAACACCAGTACTATGACGATAAACAAATACATGTATATATTTTACAACTACTTTTTTTTTTTTTTTTTTTACTACTATGTTGGCAAACAAGCCTACGGCCCATCTGATGGTAAATGGTTACCGTAGCCTATGGACGCCTGAAGCACCAGGGGTGTCACGTGCGCGTCGCCGACCCCCAAGAAACCTTAATATACCCTTCCTGAAAAACCCCATGCTGCAGTCCCGTGAGAAAACCTCGGCAGGAAGTTCATTCCACGATCTAAGTGTACGCGGGAGGAAGCAGGTATCATTTCCTATTAGCTATCTCAAAACTCAAAACCACATTAATACACTTATTTCGCGTATCGCGACACTACACAACTCCAGCCGCAACTGGATTAACTGTCAATTAAAAATGACTCCCCATCGCTCCAACATCCCCGTCACATTCATATAAAACAGCTGTCAGCGCTGTCTGCATGTGATCACAAAACAAATTCTAACTCCATTCCACAGCTACTAAATGCGGTACATTAATGCAATTATGGCTATTATTCCTATTATTTATTCAAGGTTCTTTAAATAAAGAATATTCATATTCTATTCCATGTTCCCGAAACTTCAAAGAATGTAAAAAACATTTTTTTTTTTTCCACTCTAATAACCCCTTCACTCATCCGCATAATGCATTAGGCGAGTAGGTACAATAATTCAGAACTTAATAGTAGTTCTATTTCATGTAACCATTATTGTGCAATTTCTAATTTACTGGTATTTTTAAATTAGAGAGAATCTTAAATATGATTCCATAAAGACATACTCACCACCACTGTACTATACTATAGCTTATTATTAAAAGTTAATCACTGTCATTGCTGTAAAAATAATAGAATAATTCTATATACATAATTAGGTATCATTTTTCTCGTTCCAGTGTTACTGACTATAGAAACCACACACCGCATACAGAAACAGCACTCCTGTACCTTACATCCGACCATAACTAGCGACACACTTCCTCGCAATATAATAGTCGGCATCTCAACCTCTTGACTACGTTGTTTTTTGTTTTTCTTCAACAATTTCATTAGACACTAAATTCACCAAACCAAAAGATTGCCTTCTAGGTCGCAAGTGTAGATGCGCGCTTCATTTTAACACAAAGCACAAATTGTTAAAAATATGCCAGACAAGTAGATAGGCACCTTGCACTACACAACATGTATAGTAGACCCCAACATAATATATCAAACTAATAATTAATCTACATTTAAAACCTTCCTATGCAAAACAATTGCAATTCCCACCGGCATCCATTGGAATGCTCACTAATAATTATTATTTATAAATTATATAATCCAAAAGCCAAATCCAATCCAAATAAAAACATTTTAACCACACTACTTCGCGGCTCTGCTCGAATACCAGAATAAAATAGTCTGCAGGTATTCCGAACAACTCATCCGCATCGAAATGTATGGGACACTGTTACCCAGATACTTCAACACTTGCAATCAATTAAGGCAAATATAAATATTGTTCACCAAGCACTGCTCAAACCTTGTGTGTCACCCCACCTTAGATTTTACTATTGTTGTTTTGTATATAATACCCAACATCAGTACTATAATGCAGGTACAATTGTCAGCTCACCATCATTTGTAATAATATCGTATCACCCGACAACATCGTAATATTTTTTTTTTATTTACATCGTACAAAATGTAATATTAGGTTATCATGTGATCATTACAGTTAGAAAGAGGAACTTTAGACCACTTCCATTTGCAGCAATACTCTAAAAGAAAATAGTGACATTTGAACACTAGTCACCACATCTGTATAAATACAATACGGCCCTATTGCCAAAAGTAATTAAAGTGCATCGACACCTAGAAAAGATAAAGCAAAACAAACGTGTCGCCCGCACAGTGCTCTATTATACTTCATACCCACAGGTCTATTGCATCACGTAATATGATGTCCCACTAAACATCTCACCGTCACCGTCCCCTCATGAAACGAACATGCAGCGGCAACTACAATCATTACCGGTTTTTTTTTTTTTATTATTTTAACACAGAAATACGGAAGGGGAAATGGGATTGTTAAAATAATCCCACTGCTAACAATGTATCACGCCAGAGGGACCTCCACGCGGCTCCCCCCAGAAACCATCGCGACAAATTAACACGAACCCACCACGACGGGCCAACCGATCCTATCCCCCCCGCTCATTCTACCATACTCCATCAGTGCCACGCCAGCGCAGGCAGTACATCATTATCATACATTAAAAATAATAAATCACGGATATACGTAAACATATTACTACAATGATTATTAATACGACTATTCCTACCAGCTAGAGACACTATAGGTATAGCAAGTACAATTTATAATTAGGTACCTACTTACTTGGCGCAAATCGATCGTAAACCGATGTTACCCAGCTATTGTTTTTTCTGTATAGGTCTATATAATTCGCTCCCCGTGCGGCCCCACCATAATCCTTCTAAATTTGTAATTACTCCGTACCCGTAGGTATATGTATATCTTATTAAATGATTTTGTACTTATCTTTATTTATATCCATTTTGCCTCGTCGCCACATATAGTGTTCACTTATTTGTTATTTATGTCTTCTTGTATGTAAGTTGTTATCGACGTAATATCGGCTCGTTAGCCATAGCTCCACGTCTTTACTCCGCGGCGCTTGCGCAGGGAATCCCTTCCCTCTTGCGCACGGCGGTCCGTGTACGCTCGGCTCGAGACGATAGATAATAAACTGCTAGTGTTTCCACATACACTACAACTAGAAATGCCAATATATCGCCCGACGTATTTAGATTCTGTATTTTTATAGAATTAGAATGAGGAATTTAAAATAGCTACATGCAAGTTTCTTCTTCATTCTTTTTGTTCTGAATGAATTGTAAAATTAAAAAATATGACTATTCAAAAGTGCGTATAGATCAACCAGGTGGTAAGTAAAAACCAACATATATAGAATATCACGTTATCATATGTCATCCATCACTCATGTATTTCTAATATTAAATGGAACTAAAATGCTATATGTCTTATCTCAACTCTCAGCTAAATCTTATAACGCAGACGGATTGGCGGTCGAAATTGGTGAGACTCAGATACTCCCACTAATCACTTGTTAAAAATCTATCTTGTGAATACCTAACTGACAAGTTTAGAACTTGTAATCTAGTGCTATAGACGATAGGCAATTGAAATAGTAAATAGTGACCACGATTCTCATTAAGCTGTAACCCGTTCGATTCCAGGTTTAGCGAAAAACGCACTATTGATTGGTGTCGGGCGCTGCCGGCCTCCCTAATGAGTTTGCCTAGATATTATAGTCGCCGGTGGCGCTGTGCAAAAACAGGGCATTCGACATTTAACAAAAGTTTTTCAATTTAAAATTTACAACTAAAAGTTATTTTGTATTCTTTTTCCATGAAAACATTGTGCATTTAAAAATACGGTTGAAATTTTATAGGGTAGTGGCTGAATCTAAATAAATGGAGTTTGGTCGTTTAATTAGCGCTTGTCTATCAAATGTCATGCTTGTTTCACAACTAGAATAATAATTATAAATGCGAAACTATCTGTCTGATTTTACCTTTCCAGCACGGGAGGTCTAAAAGGATCTGAATCAAATTTTTCACTAAAGTACATTGTACCACTAGAACGGCCTATATACTTTTGTCTAAAAGAAAGCCAAAGAAAGTGCAGTTAACAGACGGTATAATATAGTCATCAGCTATTTAGCTGTGAAAAGGTAACAAAGATAGACCACCGAAGTTTTGGTAATATGTAATAAACTATTGTTCTTAATAATGCATACTAGCGTTATTAATTCAAGTCTATTTCTACTACATACTAAACTTACAAAAACGAATCGTTTCTACGTTATCCCGATTGAAAACACGGTTTAAATTGCTCACGTGTATGTTAACACATTTTTATAGCTTTACAAATTGTTGCAATCTCTTTAGAAGTCTCCGGAAGAGCTAAATTATCCAGGAGATTAACACTCGTTCGCACTGTACTTACGTGCCTCTTTCTATCTCTAATATACATATATTACCCGGTTTGTTTTACCCGGTGCCAACTCATTCAATCCCATTAGATTTACAATTTAAAAAATATAAACAAATAGTTTATTAATTCAATGAAAATGAAATGAATTATAAATTCAATGAAATTAAATGATTCTAAATATGAATCAATTGAAAAATTGTAATTCTCAGGTATATTAAACAATTCTAAATTTGAAATTATTTTCAAATTTTGAATACATTAATATTTCTGAGTCAAAAGTTTATACAGAAAGGTGGTGTGTACAAGAAAAATTATAATTCTCGGGTATATTAAACAATTCTATTCTTGAAATTTTTGAAAATATACGCTTCATAATTTTTAAATAAAATCAAATTTTGAATCGATTAATATCGCTGAGTCAAAAGTTTATTCAGAAAGGTGGTGTGTTCGAAGTCTCAATGACTTTAAAATAAAAATAGAGTGGTTTGCTTCTCTATTTTGTTTCAAACTGACGCTGCAGTGATTGATACATCGATAAATAATTGACAACAGATACGTATATCTGTAGCTCTAGAGAATTCGATTTTTCATACTCGTCCGTACGAGTATATTAAGTTCATTTCAACGGCGCGGCAGCGAGACAGTTTATTTGTATGTTTACACACATATGTACACACAACATACGAGGTTACTACAAACAATCAACAGTAACAATTATAAATGAAATTTTAATTCCGGAAAGTAAAATTATTTTCCAGGAAAAGTGTGTTGCGATTTTAAAGCATTTGGGTTGCGCTACATTTCATTCGATACTGCATCCGAATAAAATAGATATTTTACAACTGTTATCGTTATCTATACACAAAATTAAAATTGGATTGTCTGTTTGTAATATTGAAATAATCGTTTTTTACTACATGCTATATGAATAGCGAATATAAATAAATACGGTACATACACCAAAATAACATTTTATATTTTTGTCTGTCTGTTTGTTCCGACTAGTCTCTGAAATAGCTGGACGGATTTTGACGGGACTTTTATTGGCAGGTAGCTGATGTAATAAGGAGTAACTTAGGCTACTTTTATTTTAGAAATATAAAGTTAAATTCCATGCGGAAGAAGTCACGGGTGTAGCTAGTAAAATATAAATTCTATCCAATTGAAGTATCCCAAATATCAGTTATTTATATAAAAGTAAAAAAATATATTCAATATTATACCAATATCTATTTAAAACAGGTTAAAATTGACTTTGTCTCTTTCTCAATTCAAACTTCAGACCTAAAAGAAAACAATAAATCCATTCTAATTTTAAAATAATTACCACAGAGCAATTAATGTTACATTTTATATAAGAGTGGTCACATCAGAATTGAACCAAAATTAGATCCATATAAAAAATTATAATGTTTCTAAAAAAGCAATGCCAAAAGTATATATAATATATACATCGATGTTACTTAAATATGTAATAATTTCTAAGAGAATTCATCTGTAAGATCGTCAGATACTTTGTTGTTAACTTTATCTATAGAATTTCTCCCGGTAACTAAGACATTTAACCGTTTCACTATTGACTGCTTTCATCTAAAAAAGACCATTAGGAAAATGGAAATGGTCCACATAACTACTTATTTACACGTACCTTGGAAACATCAGACATGATTACTGGGTTATTTAGTCTAATTTTATATAAATAAAAAAACAAATCAAAACAAATTCATGCAGGTCTATTACAGACTCTTATGTTAGTTCGGAGTGCTTTCAAGCTGAGAAGAACAGACACTCAACTCGTATTCTTTTTAAATAAGTTACAAAATTCAAACTTGGTAGAATAGAGTGATCACCAGCAACATATGCTGGTATTAAGTATTTTATATGTACATTTTATTTCCTCTTTTTTTTCGTTTGTTGTTTATATTGTATTTTTTACATTGCAATGAATAAAATATTTTTCTTTCTTTCTTTCTATATGCTATTGTAATTTTGTCAAAAGTAAATAGTGTAATCAGCGTTCATAACCCGAACAGACTATTTATGTTTATTTGTAGTAAATATATTCTAAAATATCTGAAAGTTTTCAAAAGGTCTATCACTCCTAAATAGCTATATTATTTGTACGTAATAAAAATGTATTTCAGATTAAATAAAATAAAATTTCTTTGCCGTACTCAGTAAACAGTAATTTAATATTTTATTTCTACAAATAAACCAGTCTGATTGGCAAACAACGAACGTTTATTGAACGATTTTAAATATTGTTCAATATGAGTGTTTTATTTACAAATTTAATAAAAGTGTTACGTATCGATTTCTGTACATGGATGAAGTACTACAAAATCAATGACTCTTGTGAATTTGTGTCTGTTTGTCTGTACCTAAATCGACGATCGATAGATCGTATCGAATTAACTTCACTATAATAATGTCACTTAAAATTTAGCGTTGATTTTTTTTCTTTTGGTTTATAAAGAAAAAATTGTTTGTTTTTTGTACAGTAAATAAATTTAAAATAACTACGGATACAACAATCTTAAAAGAGTAAGGTATATACAGTAAAATGAATCGTGATTACAATAATAACAGTAGTGTAAAACTATGGCAGATAATAAATCACATTACAAAAAAAAAAATAGTAACATTAGGATAAATTATTTAAGGTTGCATGTCCTCGACAAAACGTGTTACTAGGATTTTTTTTACAATAATTTGACTCTATGAAGTTATGTCCATAATAAGGTAACTAGTTTGATTCGTTGGTTTTATTATGGACAACGGGTAAAATCGATTTTCCTGAAATAAGAGACCTATATATTTTCTCATTTATATGAAGAATCTAATCCTGTACAAGAATTTGAAAAAATATGTAAGACATTTTGATTATAATGAAATTAGAACAATTAAAAAATACCGTTAGATTTCCTGTAATAATATAGTAAACTGAGTAGAGCGGAAAATAAATATTATCATTAATAAATTGATTGAAAGTACAACTATTGCGCTTGGGTGAGGAGAGATATAAGGTCCCTGAATAGAGACAGAAGGAAAACTGAAAAATACCTAGATCGTAATTTAATCGCGCGCACACACTTCTCTTAAAAAGTTCTCTTGGAGACAACTTGAACATTTATCACGCAATAAAATTCTCATTAAACAAACACTGAAAAATTACATTTTGATGGGAAAAAAAGTTATTCGAAATCCTTAAAATACAGAATAAAGAATACCTTTTGTGTTAGTTTGAAGGGTGAGATACGGCGACGAAATTGCAAGTATAATAGCTATGACAAATTAGTTTATCGTAATGATATTGCAAGAACCGCAGGCATAAGGATGTGATGTTCATGATACTGTTTATGTACGAAGATGATTATTTCTATTCACCATTACATGTACTGTCAGCAATTATGTATTCAAATGATCCATCTATTATACCTATTATATAGTATCCATAACACAAGATTTGCTTAACTAAATGGTGACTCACCGCTTGAAATTATACGAGAAACAGATCCATTTGGAATACTGTTCTTATCACAACAATACCAGCTACTTCCATTTGACCGCATTCAGAACCGAGCGGCCAGAATAATTGGTAATCAACGTCTTTATAACAGACTGACCTGTTGTCTCTGCAGCGAGATATTACATCTTTATGCATTTTATACCACATATATCGTGGTGAGCAATGTGAGGAATTGTTCCGATTAATACCAGCCGCTAAGTTTCACCACCGTACCCTCATCAAAAACTAAAATACCAGAAATTAAAAATAGTTTCACCCACACACATTAAACATGTGTATGTTTATTATACTTACATGTATGTGCGTGTATGGCCCATTTTATATACTTTATTATACATTACTTTTATATACTTATTGGCCTTTTTAAAATGGTAGAAGTTAATAATAAAACTATAAAATGTTTTGTTCGGTAATATACATATAATCTGTATAAAATTAACAACAAAGTATCTGATGATCTTCGTTACAGATTACAGAAAGAGAGACAGAAAAACATTTATTGACAACCATTATTGATATAAATATACATTTACACATTTTACATATATATATGCATGCACACATACACATATATATATACATACACACACATATACATGCAGAAAAATTTCAAAAAACATCTGTAATATTTATATATAATGATTGGCATTATAACCGACACTCAGCATTTGCCATGACAGCTAACAGTCATGATGCTGGTATTCTATGCCTGTAAAAAATAATAACATTTAAGTTATTCAGTTAAAGTAATTGATTAAAATAACTTCCATACATTGTTATGGAACGAAATTATTATGAATCACACACATTACACATACATGTATAATTCTAATAATAACACTTTATTGCTTTCTGTAAAATAATTACAAAAGAAAACTTAAAATAAGTGTTTAGCACACTTATTTTAAGTTAAAAGACAAAAGACAGTCTAATCTATTAAAGCAATCTCTAACAGACTAACGTCACAGACAACATAGAAATATAGAATTAAACTGTAAGACACTAGCGATAGAATAAAATCAAAATATTTATATATATATATATATTGTAGCTCTAATTGTAGACACTGAATATTAGACAAATTTACTATCAGTTCTGAAAGTAGATCGAGCCAATACTAACTGATAAGAAACGTTCACCCTTTTCCAATATCATTGTTTGTATATGATACATAATTGTGAAAACATAGGCTTTAGACATGTATAAAAAATAATTGAAAAACGCTTAAAAATAAATCAATTACTGGCACAACAATTACTTCTATTTCTGAACAAATGCAACGTTGGCTAGAGAAGGTTTGCCCGTCAAATCATAAATAACGTACCAACTTAGCTACAGTATAGTTTCGTCCGAGAATATTGACAGACAGACATTTCGATTGCTACTCCAAGATTGATTGCACTAAGTTACGACGGTTAAAGACAGTCGTGATTAATATTAGTTATCTGTTGTCCAGACCAACAATAGTTTCAAGACGGAGATTCAAATAATTTATTTGAATCTCCGACTATGGTTGAGTTGGAAAAATAATTACTCATATCCTTTATCTTATATACAGACAGCGATTGACACATTTTTATTGTATGTACATATACAGATAGATTGTTCCAACTATGGTTACATTTGTATAAATGTATATACATATAATAATAGAAATAAGTTTTAGTAATTATTTTTCCAACTCAACCATAGTTGGAACAATCTATCTGTATATGTACATACAATAAAAATGTGTCAATCGCTGTCTGTATATAAAATAAAAGGATATGAATGATTAAGATAAAAGTATACAATGAATCTACTATTAAAAGACTTTTTTTATACCGATGGTGTCAAACAAGCATACCGCCCATCGGTAAAAGGTTACCGTACGACATATTAATATATCATATATCATAATATAAAACAAATGTTCTTAGACTTATTGTTTCATTTGTGCATGCTAATCTCAGAAACGGCTGAACCAATATTGTTGCAGTTTCCTGCATTCTGAAAATCATTGCATTTTGATTTGGTTATTATTTTTAAATTTCATCATCTTATATACATAGCTATAAAATGTTTTTTACATACATATTTTGACAAATATTAAAGACAATGTGCCTTTTTCACATATTAGACGGAACATGGTTTTAGATCAGTGTAATTATATCTGCTTTTTCTTGGCTTCTTATATCGGTCTGTAGGCAGTGGAGGCAGTAAATAAGGTTTCTCCCTTAGTACATTGACAAGGGAATATTGTAAGGAAGTGTCCATACCAGGAACATTTGTATCGTTAACTACTTAGGACGTTTCTCACCTACCAACATGTTGTGAGATGTCCAATTCATACGTATGTATATATAGCTTTACAAATAAAGATCTACATTATATATATATACATATTAATTTAGTATCTTATATTAATCTAAAAAAATCATTGAAAAATAAAGATAGGAAATTTTTCTACAATTTTTGTTTTTTTTTTTTAATATTTTATTTACTATGAGATCAAATTTGTAAAATACACAATTAACTTAAAATATATTAAATGGTATGTACATATACATATATATACAGAGTTACAATTTTTATAATTAGAGTATATAAGAATATCTCGTGTAAATAGTATTCCGTTGTTATCTCAAACCTGCAATCTTAAATCCCAGAGGATCGCATACCCAGGTTTTAATTAAAAACTACTTGCTTGTCCACCTGGAATACAGTTCATATTACTCGCTGACAATTTTGCTATCTATGGGTGATATATATATATATATATATATATATATTAGTTTATTTTTTTGAACAAATATACTATATATACGGTATTATTGTTGTCATGAATTATAATTGCATTGTTTAGGGATAACTCAGAAACTACTAGTCTGGTCGTATTCTACTTTATATGTTATGAGAGTACCAGCTTTTAAATAATTAAAGAATCATCAGAAACGGTTGATCTAGAAAAAATCCTAAGTAATACGACAATTCAACCAAATTAAAAAAAAATTGTGCTTGTTTTTTTTAATTGGTTGAGTTGTAAAAATGTGTAAAATAAGAATTCTTTTTTGTTATATTATTATCTTATATTAACAATAGTTATTTTAAAACGAAGTGTACATACTTAATTTGCTGTGCATTTTATTCGAAGCGTGTCTCACTTTTTTTTGGTACTGGCAGAGGGGACCCCAGCCATATATTTTAAGTAATTCTCATCCCATGTGGGACCCTTTGAAGCCCATACTTTGTCTTAATAAAAGCTTAGTAAAAACGTACCAAGATATCTTTTTATCAACTACAGCTGTACAGTGTAAAGAACGGGAGACGCAGTATTTTTGTATGTAACTGTAATATATTTATTTATTTATGGTTATCAACAATTGTAACATTCATACCAATATATTTTTACATGTCATGGTCTGTCTGTTTGTTTTCTATTTTATTTAATTTTCTAAATATATTTCATATATAAAATTAAACATTCTGTTGCCTTTGTACTTCGTCTGTTGTTATATAAATTGTTGATTGTCCATATGCAAATATATATTTTTTTACTTTCACATTATCACAATATATTTTTTTCAACGAGAAGCGACACGAAATAAAAGACAATTCGAAATTAGAACGTATTGTGCTCCGCTTACAAATTTCCTATTTGAATAGAGACATATTTTGAAGTTGGTTAAAATTATGTCCTTCTTGGAGGTCATCATAAATCTACATTACGGGGATCCGTCACGCTTCTCTACGACTACGGTATAGGACGCACTATCAAATATTAATGTACGCTGTGACGATAACTTGCCATATTATAAATACCTTATAGACTAACATACATATAATATAATATTTAAAAACTAATACAATAATATTGTCTGTGTGATCACGGCACTGAAGACGGCAATCTGCCACGGTAGCGCCGATACACCACACCTTTCGGCCAGTAGTCCTCTTTCATGAAGGTATTTATAAAATAATGATTTTATAAATACTTTAGTTGATTCGCAACAAGAATATAAAATTGTGTCTAACTTTGACGCCGTACTATGCAAGTGGCGATCGGCTCCGCTCGGGACTTGTCGATGTCCTACAAATGATTTCCTCTGGTGACGTGTCTGCTACATTAGAGTACCGTGTAATGAACAGAATCTATATTAATCATCTTCATTAATACATAAAAAAGTAATTAGCTAAATTAGTGCAGTCCTTCTGAAGTAATATATGTACTTATGTTTAATAATAAATTTTTATATTTATATAATACGGGTTAAAGTATTAAATTGCCGTTCTATAGTAATATATACTTTGAATTGACATAAAACCTCCATGGTGCGATATTTTCGACTGAATCTTTTTAATAGGATACATATGAGATTCTTCTTTTATGTATAACATTCAAATTTCCTTAATTTGTTTTTTTTTTATTCAACTTAGACATGAATGGATACTCTATGGATGGATGGATAAAAGAAGTTTAAATTTTTCACTACAAGTCGGCGATTTTACACTTTAACCCCTAATAGATACAGGCCTTTTTGTACTTAGTTTCCTTATTTAAGATTAAATTTAGCCTCGTCCGTCATTATTATAGAATCTATGTTGAAGATAATTTATATTAAGATCCATTTAGTCGATTACTTGTGTGAAATTACCAGATAGACTGTCGCTTTTATAAGATGAAGAGTGGATCAACGTAAATAGTAGTACATATAGAGCGTTGTTTATGAACTAATTTCACCCGAGATAAAGTAACTGACCGGAAGAGGTTGTTTGCCACCATCAAAAGCGCTTAAAACGATTTAACTAAAAGAATTTCCACGCTGTAACTTCATTCGATCTGAGCCATGGCCCTGTAATTGCTATTTACATCTATCCGCTTGAATTGGACGGAGATTCAATTCAAATGGGGATCGAAATTACTATGTCCTGAGCCGATGTTGGAACCTCTAAATGTGGCTGTGTGGGACTGTGTGTGGGTCGCTGGGGTTGGTGCAGCCAACGATAGTGGTAATTAAAGGCACAATATTAATGTATAACAGTATATTATACAAATATATGTCATAACACACTTTGTATGGGCAAGAAAAATAATAGAATAATAACAAAACCGTAATAACCAAATATCTGTATAAAACATAAATATTTAAAAATAAGAATAGTCGTGCCAGCCAGCGGCTCGAATGTAAGGAGTCCTGTACAGTACAGTACAGTAGCCTCGGACTAACGTTGTATCCAATAAACCAAAGTTGACCTTGAATATCAGGTTTACCATCTGTACTTACCCCAATCCTTTGGCTAATTTGTAAAGACCAGCTGCGGCCAACAGTATTACAATAGTTCAAAAATATTGGAACGGAGGGGAACTGGCAAGGCACTTGACTCTAAATTTTACATACAAACGTTGTTAATACAGACCACTATTGCTGTTATTACATGTAAACATCAGTGGTATATGATATTTCATGTAATAACATCAGGAAGCAAGTTTTAAATAAGTCGAATAATAAACTCTGTGGTTAAGTTCGTGCCATCCGAGCGTTTTACTTTTAATTGCTGTTTATATCCTGTTATCCTGTATAACAGGATATAGCCCCTTTTTTCAGAGTATTATTGTTTTTGCCTGCACAACTGGCAAGAAACTCTAGGATAAATTTCACCCAATGGCATTATGCATCAAACTGCTATATTACCTACATATGAATGTTAAATTCTATTTTATTTTTGGAAGGAGGAACTGGCTATCAACAGCATGCAGTCGAGATGAACTGACATGAAACACGATGCTAAGGTTCACATACGAATGTTGTACGTTTAATTACTGTTAAGGTATTTGTATGTATTCAGACACAGTCGGTGGAAATGCATTACCATAATGAATATACAGTTTTGACGTTATTAAATTTGCCCTGCAAGTTTGCAAGTTTCGTAGTTAATTTAACACACAGCGCCTCTAGTATCAAGTAAAGTAGGGCTAGTGTAATGTGCAACTAGCATAAATACTTTTTCTTGGAAATACATACATAATATACATAGAAAATAGCCATACTAATGTGTACGTATAAATGTTTGTACCATGCGAGGAAATGAACCCACGATCATCGGAAGTAAGGCGTGGTACTAATCAACAAACTCGATAGTTTCTTGATGTGTGTCATGTGGTGTCATATAATTTTCTTGATAAATAAATAATCTTTATTTTATGTGGTTTAAATTAAAATAAATAAATTTATATTTAATTATTTATATATAAATATATATATAATTTAAATTTAAATTTTTAAATATATATATTATTTATATATAATTATATATATATATAAATTTATATAATAAATTTCTTAATTCTAACTTATATATTCGATAGGTGTACCTGAAAGAATTTTTTTTAATAAATATTTTAACATTGCTACAGTCCTACCGGAAATGCTCCTTTTTTTAAATGAAACGTATAATATTTTTCTTAATTAAATAAAATTATGTAATATTCAAAGTTTTTCCGAACTAAAATAATATATTAGAAGATGTGTCAAGAATCGTAGGTATAGCCAATAAAATACTTCACGTCTAATTCCAGTTGAAATTCGACCCTTGAAACATTGCACGCCAGTCTTCAGGGACTTGAAGGGTTTGGCCACACAATTCTGTCCGCAATTTGTTAAACTTACCCACACAGTCTCGCCGGACCCCTACTGACCCTCATAGGTATACTCAAGTCTAATAATGTGAGTACACGCTAACACTGTGTTACGGTAATATATTTTTATATGGTTTATTAATATAGTATTTGGAAGATTGCTTGGCGTTAGTATATATATATGTATAAGGGGGCGTTAGTATATATATATATATGTATAAGGGTGTCTATATTTTATATGTTAGACATATTCTTTGATAATGCTATGTGATATTTAAATTTCGAAACAGACTTAGGATTTCAAAAATGTACCCGTCGAGTTTCTTTTCGGTAATTCTCAACTGACGTAGCGGAACTGGACGGTAATGATAAAAAATATAACATGTACAAAAGGCTGAAAGGTCTTACCTGAATATATGATTTCAACTTTGACTGTAACTTTAGTTGATCGAGTTTTAACAAGAATAATTTTGTGGTAAGGTTTACCTCTATACCTCTTTCGACGTTTCGACGAGCTTGTTACTTATGGGCTATTAAACAATCACTAAATTAGACGGAAATCTTGCTGAACTATATGGAAAATGCATTCCCTCTACCATCAAGCTGTTTTTTAATATTCACAAGACAATGTTAAAAGCATTACGTTATTTCAATATTTACATATAGGACACGATTTATTACCTATGCATATAAGTATAGATAGACCAGAAATTAATTTGTATCTTAGTACATACATATAGGTTCATATTCAAGTATCAATTTCTGAATATTTAGACTAATACGATTGAATATTGTAGAAGAAGAGTTGTAAGTGCTACAGCCTAAAAGGGCTTAACTCAGTGTGGAGAGTCACTTAAAGAAAAAAACACTAATTTTCATATGATGTTTGCTTTTAAAAGAAATATTGTAAAATTTATAATAT
Source organism: Achroia grisella (assembly GCF_030625045.1). Classification (NCBI taxonomy): domain Eukaryota; kingdom Metazoa; phylum Arthropoda; class Insecta; order Lepidoptera; family Pyralidae; genus Achroia; species Achroia grisella. The sequence goes on along the minus strand of NW_026712977.1, from coordinate 788,905 downwards.
TATACAAATTATTATTCAATAGTAGCTATAAATTATTCATATATCTAACATATGAAAGTTAATATATGTTTGTGCGTTGTTTAACGCAATGGAATGAGCATTGCGATAAAACTTCATGAAGTTATTGCTCATCAAGAGCAAGTAGACAAAGTTTTATTACTAAAGGATGAAACTACCCTCAGAGTGCAATTAACTTCCGCGCCAGCTGTACTGGGAAAAGTACTAGGCAATATATAATGAGATTTCAAAATAATAAGTTATGCAGACTAGTTAGTTTTGCCGCAAAATAACTTGTTCGATTGTTCGGACTTGTAAACCTTGAATCCTAAGGGATCTAATATTTTTTTATAAATAATAGAGGACTAGATGATAGACACTTTGTATAATTAGAGATAAAAGTAACGGGCAGATGAAACAATTTATCTTAATTTTTTTATACCACACCTGTCATTAAGATCTGAAGACATTTAGCAGTGGAAAGGTAATAAGGTAATGTTTACAAAAGCTAGATTTTTAAATGATATTTACCTTATTTCTAGAGCGTTGTATTTATAGGAGTAAAATTAATTATAAATTCTATAAATATATAACACACATAAAAGTTATATAATTTTTAAAATTGAATGTCAATTGCGGGAAGTGGCAAGAGCTTACAGAGATTTACAAGACGTACAAGAGCGTGGCTCTTAAATTATGAATAGACTGTCTTAAACCGTTTATAAAAATGGTAAAGTATTTTTAGTTGATGACTAACAAAAATTTTATACTATCTCTATTAAAATATTAGTTTGTAATTTATATAACATAAATAATTTAAACTGTAATAAGTACGGGCCTAGAATCAATACTACCTATATAGTTAACAAATCAGAAAATGCTAAATGAATACGAGTATTGTTCTCAACAATTAAAATCACTAATACCGAGATACGAGTGTCTGAGGAAATTGAAATAGCAATTATTGAATGCAAGAGCTAATTGTTTTTACAGAATCTGTATCAGTTTAATTGGTTCGGAATTGCAAACAGTATTGCCACGATATTACCACAATAAGTTCCGCAGCAGCGAAGCGCCGGATACCACCTAACTAATATTGTATTGTATAAAAAGAATAACATGATTTTGTTGCTTGTAATGGATGTAATAAGAATTCTTATGAGTACTACACATATTCTTATACTTATAGAAATTTGTAATAGAAGCAAATTACATGTAATTTATTTAAACAAATAAGAGATTCATACTATAATTGCTACTTTAATAAGTCAGGATTGATTAGTACATATGTAGTTATGCATTCTGGAAGGACAAACAAACTAACAGCTCAGTTCCATTGCATTGTATTCTGTTTAATAAATATATTCACTGACCCCACAATTTCACAAAAATTTCAATTAAGAAATATATTCTTGAATCAGTTACTTTTAGATAATGCCAATTGCATTACCAAAAAGTAACTAATTCAAGAATAAGTAAATACGTTTTAGGTTCCGAAACGAAAATGTTGATGGAACTGAAGAGAAGGGAACTATGCAAAACGTCTTTCTTCCGATTGTCACTCGCAGAATCCAAACAGTTGTATCGGTATTCACGATTGTTTGTATCGGTCTAGGTGTTTGCAACGTGTGTATTTGTATCAGTTGTCTAGTACGCATTACAAAAATTTTAACTAGCTTTCCTGGGGTGAGCTAGATGGCGCTGTCTGAATACAGGAATATCTGACCGTTGGTAATTAAAAAGAGAAAGAACATTATACCTAGAATTTTAAATTTAAAAGAGTGTGATTTTAATATTCGTGTGTGTTTTACATTTTGTTGTGAGCTATTTACCTTATACCAATTAGATACATATTTTACTTTTGTCTTTCTATATATTTATTTATACTGCAGATTGAACCTCTATACATACTTGCGTTCAAAATAAACGTAAAATTTTACACAACACTATTTTTTTATTCGTTTGTAGTTTGCCATCCCTAAGCTCTCCATATTAAATAAATTTCCATCAAATACTTTGATTTATTGATCGTTATTCCTAATTAAAAGTATTCTGATTGTGAGTAGCAAATCTGTTAGATACCCCTATTAGATATTCGATGATTATTTTTGTGTCATTTTGTACACAGCGTTCATTGTATACTATAATTGCGTTGTATTTTAAACCTTAGAAATGTTATTGGGTTGATTGTAATTATTCTTTGTTGTACTTGTAACAAGATATCATCGGCGAATCTAAAATATGATTTGATCATACTTCTTATTGGTTATAAATTATAAAAAATTCAATTAGGGTTAACGAATTTGATTTGAATTCGTTTGAATTGAATTTGAAATAAAATAATATATTCATTTATTCATAATTTAAGAGCTGTGCTCTTGTCGGTGGAGCTCCCGCCACCTTCCACGATCTTCTGTTATACCTTTTAGCTGTTGATACGATACGACTCCAACTTTTTCTTTAACTTGCTTGATATAGCTGTGTCTTGGTCTTCCTCTCTTTCCATTTATTTTTCCTTCAGTAATATTATTATTTAGTTCGTCGTGTCGTATCAAGTGCTCCAACATTTTTCTACGCCTATTCTCAATAATATCTATGATTTTTCTCTTTTCTTTAATCCTCTTAAGCACTTCTTCATTCCTTATTTTACTTTTATTTTAATAATTGAATAAGAATTGATCTTGTATGCTGAGAGAGAAATGGTTTTTCTAATTTTTATAATCGTCAACTTCATGTATGATTGATATTACCAAAACAGTACTATATTTTCACGAACAATAGTTGCAAGTCTGAAACGCGATATAAAAAATTTTTTGGCAGCTTGTATAAGGTCCGAGGAACGTGGATAGATGCATAGATATTACTTGTAGTTGGATTCATGATACAATAACGATTCCGTTGTAACTCTACAACGCAATCAACAGTCCTTGCAAATTTTTGACAGTCTTGCTCCGTAGCAAGGCTTTATAATTAAAGTAAAGTTAGTCATTTTTATATCTGTAGGTAAGAGATACAAAAATATGGCTGATGAAATGCTCAGTTATATTTACATGTCTATCTATAAATACAACAAAAGCGTAACAGTCTGCTGTAATGTCTGTAATGCAGTTTTCCAAGCTTTTTTAATTTCCCTGCTACGATATTTCTACAATATTGCTAAAACACGTCAAAATTTAGAAATAAACGACAAATTGAAAAAAACACTGTGAATATTATATCAAAGTATGGAAATTTATGGTGCGGCTGAGATTCAACTTTGCTGTATTACTGATGAACTGACAGTCAGATGAAGCTGTACAAGGTCAGCTACGCTCAACAGCATTAGAATTGTTCGAAAAAGGATTAATTTTCTATTTTTGTTAGCAATAGGTACATATCCTTTCAAGAACTTGATTTGAAAGAAAATTCGTGTTTAGTAGTGGGACGTTATATATCCTAAACCTTCCTCTTGAGTCACTCTACCTATTCTGTATTTTAAATAAAAACGCATCAATATCCGCGTAGTTTTTTAAGATCAAAACATACATAGGTCTATTACATAGATAAGATATTTTAACCAGAAATTGAAGCCGTTTAAACGGTATTAGCAGATCTATTAGGTTCATCGGTATTCTTGGTATATGAGCTAGTGCCCAGCTGCCGCGGCTCGTGCCGGAGGTAATGGTAGCTACAATTAAATTGTCCTTCAATTTCTTAGTAAGCAGCCTCGTCTTTCTCAAAATTATGATTGGATCATGCTTTTAAGAAATTCCAATTTTTGACGTCAAATTGTATGATTGCAGTCCAGAAGGGTTTAGTAAAAAATCCTGTCGATAATGAACTGTGTCTTTGATATTAGTGACGCTGTCGATTCATTTGTATTTTTTATTAGTCCAGGAACTTATTGAATAATAATATTATTTCGTTGGCTATCATTCTTAGGTAACACTATTGAAGACAACCAATGAAAGTCTTTTTCGTGTAAATTCTCGACGTCATGTCATGTCGATGTCTCGATGTCGGGTATACAGCATCTATAAAAAATTCTAAATTATGGACGATTTGACCTAGGTACTCATTCAGAAAGATATCACAATTTCTGTTTAAATTTGAAGTAGGAAAAATTCCTTCCCCAAGTTTGAGCAGTTGTTGAATGAAAATTCAGTACCTGTGATTCCATGAAGATAAGCGTAGTGATTGCGTCCATAATTTTAAAATTTTTAGTCCATATGGAAGACCATGTTAATGAGTCTGTCAAAAATCTCCAGCTAATATAAAAGTAATCCCGCCAATGAGAGCGGAGGTGTTTCTAAGATCTTTTAAGGTTCTATCCAAAGCCTCTATGGCTCTATGGTGCATTCATCCCACATAATCAATGAGGCGTCTTCTAATAATTTATCAAAGGCCCTATTTTCTGGATATAACATGTAGATTGTTGCTCAAGATTTACGGATAGCGGAAGTAGAATGAGATGTTTTTTCTGATGCAGCAATTCCTGACGATGCAACTGCTATCGTTATCTTCCCCGATTGCATTATCTTAGCAAGTATACCCCTACTTGTGTACCCGTACCCCAGTGACGCCCCTACATCGCATTTGGTTTTTAGCTAACAGAGGAGCAGGGTTTTTTTCTAATACATTGTTAAATACGTGATATCTTTCGAATGGAGTGTTCGAATTGAATAATTCAAAAAGTTGTATATAGGTATTGAAGCAGTCTTTTATATGACGTAATTAATTTTGATAAAGATTATTACCAATATACATAATAAAGAGACGTTTCTAGCGGCAACATTTCAATTAAATTTATATATTACGGTTTTCGTAAGTGAAAATGTCGTAAATGGACGAAAATACCCTGATACTGAGAGACTATCATTGTTAATTGTCGACAATTATTATGCAAACTAAACTCTTATTACATAAAATTCTCGTGTCAAATTTTATTTACCATACTCCTCCAAAACGAGTTGACCGATTTTTATGAAATTTTATAGACACCTTATGTAGGTCTGAGAATCAGCTACTATCTATTTTTATATTCATAAGTGATAATTATATAAAAATAGCATTTTTTTATAGCGATTGAAATTTACATGTCTAAACAATGTTTGCGTGGTCAGCGAGTAATATCTTTTTTAAGTCATCTATCGTATGAATATTTTTCTTTTAAACCTTACCATCGGAGCAGTATAAAAGATTGAGTGCCATCTATCGATATAAGCGGAAACTACGGCGTACTTTCAACCGCTTTCCTTTGCACTTACTCACTTTACTTTTGGTCCTTTATTGTCCTATCAGTTATTTATGGATTATGCCTCATCTTTGATATTTAAAAAATATTAATTTATATATATATATATAATCTATTACTTATTTGTTTATTATAATATTTTACTTTCAAATCTGTATTTTGTTTTCAATGCCGTCTATCAACACAAGCAGCAACTATGTCGTACTTTCAACCACTTTCCACCCTACAACCACGTTGTGTACGTGGGGTCTACTTTTAAGATCACAGTGGTAGATATAATAATTTTGTGTCTGACATACAGATGGCACTAAATTGGAATGTGTAGCTGTTATTTACATACGTAAATTACTACGCCAAAATTGGATAAAACTTCAGTAATAAAGCAGAAACTATATAAGACCCACATATTACAATACTTAAATATAATCTGTGATCTTGCATTTCGGGTTTACAATAATATAGTATATAGTTAATTTAAACATTCTAATCGGAAACCTGTTTATGATCCTAAATAAACTCAAAAGGTCAGACTACATGAATATCTCAAAATAAGTTTGTCTTATTGTCTCATCATATTTTCAGTAAACAGGCACCATAATTCAGTAAATACTGTATTGTACTGTAGTATTACGTAGTAGTATTACTGTAGTATTGGATACTGAAGTGGACGTTGCCATCCACCCGGGTGCACAATGCACACTGCACAGCTTTAGCATCAACCAAGTCCAAAAACATATTATCGTGCACAGCTCCGTGGACTGGCGATCGGGGCTGCCGTCCATATCTTCAGGGCCACCGAAACTTTGCGCTCTCCTCCAAGTATTCAAGAATACTTGTTTATTTAAAAATTTCGGTATTTATTTCTATATTCATTGTGTACCTTAACGTGACAATGCGTATATGTATACGGAGACCGTGTATAAGTGTATAACGATTGCTTGTCAGCATATGGCTAGTGTGATGGTATGCAGTATGCAGTCAATGGTCTTATGCAAATTATATTATATTTTTGTATGTGTTGAGAAGTATTTAATGGTTAATAATATCACGCTAGCATAAACTGTAAAGAACTTTGAACTTAGATAATAGACATTAAATAACTTCAAAAAGAAAATAGGCATTTGAATCATGCAACATTTCGGTTTTACGTTTACGTTTCGTCAATTAATAGAGTAGTATTTCGGTATCCCTCATACCTCATTTTCTTTTACGACATTTTCATGAACGAAAATCAGTCAAAACACTATAAGATTAAAGTGTCAAATTGAGCGATAGGACATGCTATCAGATATTAGTTTATTAAACCCTTAAATAGTTATTATTATGGTTTGCACAATAATTTGTCGTCAATATCAGGGTATTTTCGTCATGACACTCTTGTCAAATTGACAGATATATTGTATGTATTTTATATGTATTTGCTAGAAAAGATGTATTTATATCAGTTGTATAGTATCTATATATCATAACACAAGCACTGCTTAACGTAAGACTATATAGTGCTGTGTATTGTTCTGGCATATTATTACATATTTTCACTGTTGTCTTATTTTCTCAGCTTTTGCTGTCTTTTTACGCTTTGTGTCGTATACCACGCTTACGGGCCGACACCAAGTAAGTGCAGTGTGTGTGTGTGTGTGTGTATTTTTATTATTATATCTTTCTCTTTGTACAAAGCAAGCTGTGTATCGGCAGATATACATACCCACGGCGCCATCTCTAAGCAAAGTCTGCCTCGGTCAATTCCATCAGAAACAGTTGCTATCATAGTACCGTAATATCTAGTCACGTGGTTTCAGTACAATAGAAATATAGAAATAGAAGTTATGTTTATTCAAATAAAACTCAATACATGCATTTTTAATAGCCATAATTTTGATTCTACCACTCATTCGGTACGCAGAATCATCACAAGCAGAATGAGCAAGAAACTTGGGGTTGCTCTTTTAAATAGTGATGATCAACATAGAAACTTCTGCGCACACATTCTGTCTATCTATGTGCACATATCTGTCTATTCTCAGTGCAATCCTATGTATAATATTGTGAGCGCTATAAATTTGAAGTTTTTATAAAAAACATTATTATTGTTAACGAACTCAATTCCATTATATCAATTAATTCAATGACATTGTCGCGCGCATGGAATTAAATTTATTACATCAACTAACTATCAGAAAAAGTCCCGTTAAAATCGGTCCAGCCACTTCAGAGATTAGCCGGAACAAACAGACAGACAGATAGATAAAACTTGTAAAAAATGAAATTTTGGTGTATGTATCGTATTTATATTCATATGCATGTACTAAAACAGTTATTTCATATAACAAACAGACACTCCAATTTTATTTATATGTATGAAGTGTTTTGTACACGTATGCATGACTGATGTAGTTAACACACTATCTCGTGACATTTTCTAGGTTTAAGGAACGACTACACTTTAAAAAAAAAATATGATCAGGCTGCCAACAACAGCTAGGTAGTTACATACATATATTAGGGCACCAACGGAATCATAGTGCCAATCAGATAATGCTACCTTAAAATAAACTATAATCTAAATAATACATCCTAGAAGAACCTAAATGTTTAGATATCATCAAATATTTAGTCCGAGGTAGACAGACATATTAAAAAGTCGTCTGCGCCAAGCAACTTGCTTTTGTACGCTGTATTTCACTTGTAGACTGAAATTACAGGATAAGAGTACTCTTAGAGCGTTACATGATAACGTGATCTGTAAATATTTAGATTTTCACAAAACCCTTTCTCTTGTGTATGTCCAGGGAAGTTTTCTTTGAAATAAATTTCTAGAAACAATCCCATAATTTAGTAACTCAAGAATAGAAAATTAATCCTTTCGAACTATTCCATACATAATTATGTCTGCCCATTTCGTCAGTCTTTTTTTTATATCTTATTCCCTAAAAATGTCTGTACATGAAAAGTACAAACTACAACATTACTTTAAATTTATAATTAAGCCATTCTCCGAAAGTACGAAGTAAGGCTGTCAAAAATTCTACGAATGTCGAGTTGAGCTGTGACCTCAGATTTAGAGAACGAAACAAAGTTTCGTACAATAAATCTGGAATGTACTCAATTCACGTTCCTCGGACCTTAGAAAGGCTACCAAAAAAATTCTATATCGCGTTTCAGACTTTTGCCAGCGCCATCTAATGCTTCGAATAATGAACTATTCAGATTAGTTGCAGGCAATCTAACTAATGTTTATCCTGTGTTGTGCAATTATTGTTGGCTGGAAATGGTTCGGTAATATCAAACATACATCAAGTTGATGGCTATAAAAAATTGAAAGTACAAAAAAAAAATTCATTTTTTACAGAATTACTTGTTATAATTTGTAATTGTCAATATCAGTATTAATATCTACAAGTAGTGTGACTGGACCGGGCTCTCCACGTAACTATTTAACAAAAACCAGGAATCAGTGTTGTATTTTCCAAGAAGTATCAAACATAATAAAAATATTTATGTAAAGAATATTACTTATTTCGTACACGTATGTATGGCTGATCTAGTTAACACACTATCCTGTAACATTTTCTAGGTTTGAGGGAAGAAATTTGTTTTTTTCCTATGTATAATAAAAAAAAGAAATAATGATGGTCAAGCTGCTAGTAACAGCTAGATATTTACATATATTCGAGCACCAACGGAATCATAATACCAAACAGATAATTCTACATGAAAATCAACTATAATCTAAATAATACACCCAAGAAGAAATTACATATTTCGAATTCATCAAATATTTATTTTGAGGTAGATAGACATATTAAAAAGTCATCTGCAAAAGCAACTTGCTTTTGTACGCTGTATTTCACTTGTAGAGTGAAATTACAGGATAAGAGCACTCGTGTAATGAGCGTCACATGATGTGATAACGTGATCTGTAAATATTTAGATTTACAAAAAACCCTTTCTCTCCTCTATGTTCAGGGAAGTTTTCTTTCAAATCAATTTCTCGAAAAAGTATCAAAATTTAGAAACTCAAGAATAGAAAATTAATACTTTTGTCGAACTATTCTATACCTAAATATGTATGTCTGGCCATTTCGTCACCCATATTTTTATATCTTATTCCCTAAAAATACAGACATTTTTAGGGTATGTATTACATTAGTGTGCTTACTTAAATATTATTTTATGTCTTATAATATTATTAATAAAACTTTCGTGTCACAACGTTAGTTACTCCGATACGGCTTGTCCGATTTCTATGCAATTTTGTACATGGGTAAATCTACGGATATCACTTTATCATGTAAAGCAGTGATAACACTCATAAGTTTCCTTTCCGACAACAATAATTGCACTAAGCAGGATAAGCACCCTTAAGCATTGGTTAGATTGCCTGCAGCATATCTAAATAGTTCGTTATTCGAATGATTAGATGGCGCTGGCATAAATCTGAAACACGATATAGCAATTTTTTGTCAGCCTTTATAAGGTCCGAGGGATGTGGGTAGAATATTTTCAGGATTTAAAACCAACTCAACTCTGTATAATTTTTGACAGTCTTGCTTCGTACTTTCGGAGCAAGGCTTAATTATAAATTTAAAGTGAAGTTGTAGTTTGTATTTTTCATATACAGACATTTTTAGGGAATAAGATATAAAAATATGAGTGACGAAAAGGCCAGACTTGTTAGAATTATGATAAACTGATAGTATAGAATAGTTCGACAAAAGTTTTAATTTTCTATTCTTGAGTTTCTAAATTTTGATACTTTTTCGAGAAATTGATTTGAAAGAAAAGTTCCCGGAACATGGAGGAGAAAAAGGGTTTTTGTAAATCTAAATATTTACAGATCACGTTATCATGTAACGCTCATATACGAGTGCTAAGGGAGCTCTAATCCTGTAATTTCTCTCGTGAAATACAGCGTACAAAAGCAAGTTGCTTTTGCAGACGACTTTTTAATATGTCTATCTACCTCAGACTAAATATTTGATGAAATCGAAATATGTAATTTCTTCTTGGGTGTATTATTTAGATTATAGTCGATTTTAATGTTTAACTTTCAACCACTTTCCTTTGCACTTACTTACTTTACTTTTGTCACTTTCCTTTATTGTCCTATCATTTATTTATGGATTATGCGTCATGTGTGATATTTAAAAAATATTAATTTATATATGTATAATTTATTATATATTTTTTTAATATAATATTTTACTTTCAAATCTGTCTTTTGTTTTCAATGCCGTCTATTAACACAAGCAGCAACTATGTCGTACTTTCAACCACTTTCCACCCTACAACCATGTTTTGTGTACGCGGGGTCTACTTTTAAGATCACAATCGTAGGTATAATAATTTTGTGTTTGACATACAGATGGCACTAAATTGGAATGTGTAGCTGCTATTTACATACGTAAATTACTACGCCAAAATTGGATAAAACTTCAGTAATAAAGCAGAAACTATATAAGACCCACATATTACAATACTTAAATATAATCTGTGATTTTGCATGTCGGGTTTACAATAATATAGTACATAGTTAATTTCAAATAGGTATAAACATTCTAATCGGAAATCTGTTTATCATCCTAAATAAACTTAAAAGGTACTACATCAATATCTCAAAATAAGTTTCAACTTATTTTCAGTAAACCGACACCATGATTCAGTAAATACTGTAGTATTACGGATATAGAGATTGTGTATAACGAATCTGTGTTTATTATTTGTTCACTTTTATTAATTCATATTTTATGTATTGGAGATGTAATCCGGTTGCGATATTGTGCACGATAATAAGTCCAACAACTTATTATCGTGCACAGCTCCGTGGACTGGCGATTGGGGCTGCCGTCCATACCTTCAGGGCCACCGAAACTTTGCGCCCTCCGCCACGAATACAAAAATACTGTTTTATTTAACAATTTTGTTATTTATTTTTATATTCAACTTTATAATCTGCTTAACTTCTTTATCTACGAAAATCGGTCAAAACACTATGAGATTAAAGTGTCAATTTGAGCGATACGACGTGGTATCACATATCTATTTATTAAACCCTTAAATAGTTATTATTATGGTTTGCATAATAATTTGTCGTCAATAACAGGGCATTTTAGTCATGACTATGTAATAATATGTTATCTGTGGTCATGGCATGTCAAATTGACCGATATGCATTTTTAATAGTCATATTTTTGATTCTACTACCCATTCGGAACGCAGATTCATTACAAGCAGAATGAGCAAGAAACTTGTGGGTAGCTCTTTTAAATAAATTGCGAAAACTATTAATGATAGACCAAAATAATGTACTACAACTTTGCAAAATACATAATTATCTACAAAAAGTGTAGCGACTGCATGTGTCTATCTATTATAGTTACGTCACAATAAGTGTTTTTTTTTGTTTATAAATTTAATTGAAGTGCTGCCATTAGAAAAGCCTCTTTATTTTGTATCTTGGTATTAATTCTTATCAAAATAAATTAACTCATATTAACGACAGCTTGACTAATATCGAAAACGCAGTTCATTATCAACAGGAATTTTTACTAAACTCTTCTGGCTGATCAAATCATGATCCAATCATGATTTTGAGAAATATAAACCCATCAGAGGCTGCTTACTAACAAATTGACAAAAGGACAATTTAATTGTGGCGACCATTATTACTACCGGCACGGCTACGGTAATCTGGCAACTAGCTCATATAACAAGAATACCGATGATCCCAACTGATCTGCCATACAATTTAAACGACTTCAATTTTGAATTAACATATCTTCTATATAATATACCTACGTATGTTTTGATCTTAAAAAACTACGCGGATTTTGATGCGTTTTTATTTAAAAGACAGAATAGATAGATTGACTCAAGAGGAAGGTTTAGGATATATAACGTCCCACTACTGAATACGGATCTTTAAACGAGCGATAACCTACATATATATTCTACATATGTCCACGCGGGCGTAGCCGCGGGTGGATAGCTAGTCCTAAATAAATAAAAACAACTACATCATGGTGGAAGACTGTTAGTAATGCGTGGAAAGAATTATTTTAGTGTAATATGTTTATTTGTTTCAAACTTTACAGAATTACTTTTTACAATTTGTCAACATCAATATTAATACATGTAGTGTGACTGGAGCGGGCTCTCTACGCAACCATTTAATAAAAACCAGGAATCATATATAGGTATAGTATAATTATGTATAGGTATAGTTTTCAAGAAGTATCAAATATAATAAAATATTTATATAAAGAATATTACTTATTTTCGTACACGTATATATGGCTGATCTAGTTAACACGCTATCCTGTAACATTTTCTAGGTTTGAGGAACGAAATCTCTTTTTAGAGAGAAGCTCGCCCTTGTACATTACGTTTATTGTATCACTGTTTTTTTCCTATGTGCGTGTACAATAAAAAAAAGAAATTATCTTGGTCAGGCTGCCAGCAACAGCTAGGTATTTACATATATATATTAGGGCGCCGTAAATATTTCAGAGGTAGACAGACGTATTAAAAAGTCGTCTGCGCCAAGCAACTTGCTTTTGTACGCTGTCTTTCATTTCACGTGATCTGCAAAGATTTAGATTTACAGAAAACCCTTTCTCTTCTATATGTTCAGTTTTCTATAAGTTTTCTTTCAAATAATTTTTTGGAAAAAATATCAAAATTTGGAAACTGAAGAATAGAAAATTATTCCTTTTGTCGAACTATTCTATATATAAATATGTCTGGCCATTTCGTCACTCATATTTTTATATCTTATTCCCTAAATATGTCTGTACATGAACAATGAAAAATACAAACTACAGCTTTACTTTAGTTATAAAGCCTTGCTCCGAAAGTACGAAGCAAAACTGTCAAAAATTCTACAGTTAGCGGTTAGAGCTGTAAATCCTGAATGTATTATAACCACATCCCTCGGACCTTATAAAGGCTGACAAAAAATTTCTATATCGCGTTTCAGATTTATGCCAGCGCCATCTAATCATTCGAATAACGAACTATTTAGATATGCTACAGGCAATCTAACCAATGCTTAATGGAAGTACCATCCTGCTTAGTGCAGTGCAATTATTGTCGATAGAAATGTTGTACTGTTTTGGTAATATCAATCATATATGAAGTTGACGATTATAAAAAATTGGAAGAACCATTTGTTTCACAGCATACAAGTTCAATTCTGATTTTAATACACATATAGGTATATATGTTTTTAAACTTTAATTAAATTCAACTACTAAACGAAATTATGTAAAATTAGCAATCCTCCCGCGGATTTGCCCAGGTGGATATAGAATATATAGGTTACCAAGATACAAAATAAAGAGACTTTTTAGTGGCGGCGCTTCAATTAAATTTAATAATAATAAATCACTTATTGTGACGTAACTATAATAGATAGACACATGCCGTCGCAACACTTTTTATAGGTAATGATGTGCTCTACAAAGTTGTGGTACATCATTTTGTTCTATCAATAATAGTTTTCGCAGCGGATGCGGTGTTAAATATTTTAGTTTTTTACACCTTGGGATATATTATTGAAGATTTCCTAAGGATCCCTATTTTTTTTGGAAACATAATATAGCCTATAACACTCAGGGATAGTGTAGCTTCCTATTGGTGAAAGATATTTTCAAATCGATCCAGTAGTTTCGGAGCCTATTCAGTACAAACAAACAAACAAACTTTCCTCTTTATAATATTAGTATAAAGAATCATCCAGATTTCAGAATACTTTTAATTAGGAATAACGATCAATAAATCGCTACAAAAGCATTGTAGCGATTTGTGTGTTGTGTAAAATTTTGTATTTGTTTTGAACGCAAGTATGTATAGAGGTTATATATGTATACAGTATAAATAAGTATATAGAAAGCTAAAGTAAAATATGTATCTAATTGCTAAAAGGTGAAAGGCTCACAGCATGTCAAAAGCAAAATGTAAAACGTACACGAATATAAAAATCACACTCTTATTCAATTTTATATTCTAGGTGCAATGTTCATAAATAAACAGAAACGACCAAAGCCGAAGGTAAAAATTATTAGAATTTGAACTCATGCATGACCTAAACCGTTGGACCAAATTAGTACGAGAGTCTAGCTCGACATTACCAGCAATGGCAAACAAGATAGTACAGACCGTAACTAGGCAATTAATTAGGTATTACCGCACGATGCTACAACAATACACAACTTCGCTACCCTAATTTTTATGATATGATCAAACGGGAGAAAAGGGTCCGGTTGAATGAAAGCGCCACGCAGGTGCATCAACCTTGAATTAAGGACCCTTTAAATATATTTTATAAATTTAGATATGTAAATATCATTGGTAATAAATAATTCTTATTCTTATGCTATGTTAATACATCTCAAGTTTAAAGCGATATTTAGGTTACAAAGTAAGCTGCTAGTACGGCTGACAAGTTGAGTGAGCCATTAATGTTTCTTAAAAATACTAGTCTCTTAAATAATTAATAAACGAATAATGTGTAAAATGGAACGCCTAATTAGTATAGAGCGTGGATATTAGTTCGTATATTTATGAAAAATAATCGTACATTCCACGACACCAATACGACATTAAAAAAAATATCAATTGGTATATAATATATTACATATTTGTTTAATATAATATTTGAGTTTCAATGCCGTCTATCAACACAAGCGGTAACTACGTCGTATTTTCACCCACTTTCCTCCCTACGACCACGTTACACAGTACTTTCAAAATCACAATCGGAGGTATCATAATTTTGTATCCAACATACAGATGTCACTAAAATGGAAGGTGTATCTGCTTTTTACAAAAATAAATTACTATGCCAAATTGGATGAAACTTCAGAAATAAAGCAGAAACTCTCTAAATATGACTCAAAGGTGACTGACATAGTGATCTATCAACGCACAGCCCAAACCACTGGACGGATCGGACTGAAATTTGGCATGCAGGTAGTTGTTATTACGTAGACATCCGCTAAGGAAGGATATTGATTAATTCTGCCCCCAAGGGGATAAAATAGGGGACGAAAGTTTGTATGAAACATTGTCAATTTTAAACTGATCGGGCTGTGACTTTGCATGCATAAAGCTACTATGACGTAGGCATCCCGCTAAGAAAAGATTTTGATAAATTCCATCCGTAAGGGGATAAATTAAGGCAAGCGAAGCAGCGGGCTCAAGCTAGTATAATATATATGTCTCACATATTTAAATATACTCTTTGATCATGCTTCTTGGGTTTACAATAATATAATGCATAGTAATAAATATTCTAATTGTAAACCTCTTTGTGCTCCTAATTTAATAAATAAGCTCAAGAGGTCAGACTAAATCAATATCTCGAAATAAGTTTCGTCTTATTTTCAGAAAACCGATACCAAAATTCAGTAAACAATGTAGTATTACAGATATAGAGACTTGTGTATAACGAATCTTCTGTTTTAAGTACCCTTATTATTTATATAATTTCTATAGTCATCATTCACATTTTTTAATAGTACATTCGCAGTTATAGTTTCTTTTATCGAGCACATCTGCGTGCCAGATATAGTGGAGGGAAAATTGTGTGACAACTCACAGCGGTATATACATGATTAGGTACTTTATATGTAAGTATTACGTTAGTTTTCTTATTTAAATATTATTTTATGTATTATTTATAAAACTCTCGAGTCACAATATTAGTTACCATACTCCGAACGGCTTTACCTACGGACATCCGTTTATCATGTAAAGCAGTGATGTCACTCGTAAGTTTCCTTTCCAGAGAAATAAGAAAGAATGAATAGAATAGAATAGAATAGAATAGAAAATAATTTATTCAAATAAACTTACATTGAAGCACTTTTGAATAGTCATAACATTTTTTTTTTTTAATCTACCGCTCATTCGGAATGCTGTCTCATCACAAGAAGAACAAGCAAGAAACTTGTGTGTTGCTCTTTTAAATAATTTATTCTTACTTACAATTTAAGTTTAAGTGTGTGAATACAAACCACCGATTAGCACTAATTCAATTAAATACTCAAAAAGAAAAAAATATTGAATACATAACCAACTGGTTAAACAATTAATAAGAGGAAATCAGTCATAGTGATTAGAGCAGACCAGTCCCTACAAGCAGCACCCGTTCACGAGTATGACGGATGAGCCAGCCATCACTGCGCTCGACCATATTTTAGGGAGCCCAATGACCCGGCCCACCACGCCGCCACAAGTCTGGACATTTTAGTGAGCATGACTACTCAAAACACCAGACCACGTCATAGCTACTCACAATTGCCATCTGATGTTTATAGTATTCACATTTCACATAAGAATGCATGCGGCAATTAATACAAAACCCGCTACGCTTTCATATTTCTAAAATAATTGAATCAAGAAAGCAATGAAATAAACAAATTATAACGTTGTATGCTAATAAACTAATTATTTACTTGATATGTTGTCTTCTATGAATTCGTCTATCCTGTAATAAGCTTTCTTACATAAAAATTGTTTAATATAAGATTTGAATTGCCTCTCTGTCAGATTTAGTGCAGATTCTGGCAGTTTATTATAAAATCTTACGCAATTACCATAGAATGAATTACTGACTTTGTGCAGGCGGCATTTAGGTAAAATTAGCTTATTTTTATTGCGTAAGTTTCTATTTGTACAGTCTTTAAGTTTTCTAAAACTGTCTAAATTCTTCCGTGTATACATGATATTCTCATAAATGTATTGTGAAGTAACGGTGAGGATATTTGAATCTTTAAAACACTGACGTAATGACTCTCTTGAACCCATACCATAAATAGAACGTATGGCTCTCTTTTGTAAAATAAATATAGTATTTATATCGGCTGCTTTACCCCATAGTAGTATACCATATGACATAATGCTATGGAAATAACTAAAGTATACAAGTTTAGCCGTCGCCACGTCTGTTAATTGCCTAATTCTTCTAATTGCATATGCAGCTGAACTGAGTCTATTGGCCAATTTTGAAATATGGGGCCCCCATTGTAATTTCGAGTCCACTGTTATACCTAAAAAAACTGTATCATTAACAAAATTTACTATTTCGTCATTAAGCAATAACTGTGTATTTATTGATCTTACATTAGGAAGTGTAAATTTTATACACTTTGTTTTGCTGGAATTTAATAATAGGTTATTACATGTAAACCAATTTAATATAGCAGACATAGCACAATTTACATCGTCTAATTGATTAGTTTGACGTCCAATTTTAAACACTAACGAAGTATCATCCGCAAACAGCACTATATCTGCAATTTTCTCTACCATAAAGGGAAGGTCATTTATGTAAATTAAAAAGAGAAAGGGGCCTAAGATTGACCCTTGTGGAACGCCCATCCCAATATTAGCTCCCTTAGATTTTATACCGTCAATATCTACAGTTTGGACCCTATCCTCTAAATAAGTTCTCATTAATTTTAGATCATTATCTTTTATACCATAATGTTCGAGCTTGTACAAAAGTGTTTTATGATTCACGCAATCAAATGCCTTTGATAGGTCACAAAAAACTCCGAGTGCATCCTGTGACTTCTCCCATGATTGGAAAATATGTGTTATCAGCGCTACACCTGCGTCAGTGGTAGACTTGCCGGCGGTGAAACCATATTGTTGACTGTGAAGCAGTCGGTTATCCCTGAAGTGTTGTAACATTTGATTTAACATTATCTTTTCAAACACCTTACTTAGAACTGGCAAAATAGATATAGGTCTATAGTTCCCTGGCTCAAATTTATCTCCTGATTTAAATAGTGGAATTAATTTGCTAAATTTCATTAATTGTGGAAAAGTCCCATTATCAATACATTTATTAAAAATAGTAGCTAGATATGGAGCAACAATATCTATGAAAGAACTAACTACTTTTACAGACATGCCCCAAAGGTCTTCTGTATTTTTTAAATTTAGATGTTTGAATATTTTTATGATATGAACGGGGCTAACATGTGAAAATTTAAATCTTAAAGCACAACAACCGATATTAGACTCTAGTAATATTTTTGCTCGAGATGGAGATGAGTCCAGAGAAGATGTAATATTAATCGGAATATTAGCAAAAAAATCTTCAAAAACATTAACTACATCTTTTGTTGCTGTTATTAATTTATTATCATAATTTAATGCAAATTGATTATAGGCTAATTTAGATCTTCCGGTTTCTTTATTTATAATGCCCCAGATGGTTTTAATTTTGTCAGAAGACTGGTTAATTTGTTTATTAATATAATTAGATTTAGCCGTAATACAAACTTTTTTAAAAATTTTTGAATAATTTTTCACATAAGTGGTGAATTTGTCATCAAATCGATATTTTTTTTGATCGTATAAATCAAACAAAATATTTCTACTTTTAAGTATACCTACTGTTGCCCATTCTGTGAATTTAGATTTAACATAAACTTCTTTTTTCTTGAAAAATTGCTCATATTCTCCTGATAGAATAGTAATTAGCTTGGTGTAAAGATAATCAGGATTATTACTATATTGTAACAGCAAATCCAATTTATTTTTAATCGCGCTTTTGTATTTGTTAATATTGTAAACATTTATTTGTCTTTTTGATTTTTTATTATTGTTGACTTTATTGATCTGACTGTTAAACTTAACAACTTGACCACAGTGATCTGAAGGAAGTTTATTTATTATGAATTTTTCTGTATACTCACAGTTACAAAAAACATTGTCAAGACAAGTAGCAGACGTGGCAGTTACACGAGTGGGTTCATGAAAGACATGACTTAAATCAAATGACTGAAATAAACTAATAATTTTTGTACATGTGGGTGTGTTACAAAGAATATCAACGTTAAAATCTCCACATACAATAATTTTTTTAAGACTATTAAATATTTTTTTTAAAATATCCTCCATCACTCCTTCAAAAACATTGTAATCACTATTAGGAGGCCTGTACACACATATAAGGATATAATTTTCTAGTTCTATACAAGATAATTCTATACAACACTCAATAGAAAGTCTAACAATGTCAGCACGTTCCTTTACTTTAATATTATTTCTTGCAATTATCATAGACCCGCCTCTGTTAACTGACTTTCTATTGAAGCAGCTGACAACGTTATAATTATTTAAATTGAACATCATATTGCTCTCTTTAAGCCAATGTTCTGTGAAACAGACAATATCAATATCATACTTTTCTAAAAATAATTGTATAATTAACTCGCTGCCGGGAAAACTTTGTATGTTCTGATGAACAATTATTAATTCTGATTGCTTTCCCTTTGTCTTTGTGAGCAGTTTAAATCTGCAGTCATAGTATTTATGTCACAAATATTAATAGAATTATTTGTTATGTCAGTATTTTTATGTTTAAGTTTACCATGTAAACTGTTCATGTAGTCAATATTATAAGCCACTAAAGTGGCTATTTTATTTTTAGATGATTTAGAGAGATACATTGTATCTTTTGTCAAATAAAAATCACTAATAAAACTATTAGTATCAAAAAATGTAAAAATGTCACTATGACGACATGTCAACATATGTAATAAGTTATTCAGGTAATGTACCTTACTGTTAATTTTTTTATGAAGATGTCTATTTGTGTAAGGAAAAGCGCACAATACAATCTTATACACATTTAATTGCAATAAATATTCAATTCCTTTAATTACATCCTGCCTATTTAATTGAATACTATTACCAAAAAATAACACAATTGTGGTCATATTGTTCATTTTTATAGATTTAATTTTATTTATTATTTGTGTAAATGATGCTTCTGGCATACAGTAGTTTAATAAATCACCCTTAAGATGATACTTCAAAATAGATCCAAAGTTACAGCCTATTCTGTCAGAGAACACCATTGTGCTACTCTTAGGGTTACAGTCACTGGCACAAACACCCTGAACTTCATTTTCCAGCACAGTTATAACTGAATTATTATTTGATATATTTGTGTGATTACATGTACAATGCTTAGTCAACGACTCAAAACGGTCAGCATTGTATTTACTGACATCAATCAGATCATCCATTGCTAAAATATGCTCCTGGATTTGTTTCTGAGAGATAATATACTTTGCATTTAAATCATGAAGTGAAGATTCTAAACTATTGATTTTTGAAGTTAGGTAGTCTGTATCAATGTCATATAACTTTTGGCTTTCCAATAACTTATTATTACACTTATTAATATAATCATGCAATTTTAAATTATTTAAAGTATTTCTTTTCAATAACTGACCCTTTTTACAACGCTTATTTAATATATTCCGAGTCCTAATAATAAACTTTTTTAGTTTTAAATATTTTTTTAATTTATTATGACTGATTTTTTTAATTTATAATGAAAAAGTCTATATACTATACTAGGTTAGGTATCTATTATTAAATTACACTCTTCCGGAACATCAGTGGTAATGTTAAAACTAAGCGTGTTATGCAAGTCTCCAAGAAACTGCAATTTAACCGATAAGTTAATTTCTGAAGTCGGTTACAAGTCAGTAGTGTGAAGTATCTACCCTATGCTTTAATATTAAGACGCGTTAACACAAAATGTATTTAGTATATAGGATGCAATTATTCAATATTAGCTAATACGCATAGGGCAGCCACAAGGTTATTATAATTATTATTTACTAGCTGTTCCCGCGACTTCGTCCGCGTAAAATAGTGACCTTGACCAAATAATGAAAAAATATTTTTGAAGTTAGAACGATGAACTTTTTTATTGGGTTAGATCCCAATAAAAAAGTTCATCGTTCTAACTTCAAAAATGAAAATATCCATACAGAATTATATGCAACTCAATAAATAACTTAAAAAATAAGTTTCAAACTTCTAGTTTTAAAAATAAAATGGCACAGGATAGTATGTTATCTAGATAAGCCATGTATACGTGTACGAAAAGACGTAATATTCTTTATATAAATATTTTATTATATTTGATACTGTAATACTGTAATACATATGAATGTGGATGGTTATAAGGGCAGAGGAAGGCCGAAAAAGAGATGGATGGACTGTATGAAAGATGATATGGTAAGAAAGGAAGTAAATAACGCGATGACTGCGAACAGGGATGAATGGAAGCGAAAAACATATTACGCCGACCCCAAATAAATGGGATAAGGAAGAAGCAGATGATGATGAATACACTTCCTAACAAAATAAAAGACTTCATACATATAAAGAAAATTGGAGTGTCTGTTTGTTGTATGAAATAACTGTTTTTTAGTACATGCATATGAATATAAATACGATACACACACCAAAATTTCATTTTTTACAAGTTTTATCTGTCTGTCCGTCTGTTTGTTCCGGGTAATCTCTGAAGTGGCTGGACCGATTTTAACGGAACTTTTTCTGGCAGTTAGCCGTTGTAATAAAGTTAAATTCCATGCGTGCGACGATGTCATTGAATTAATTGATATAATGGAATTGAGTTCGTTAACAATAATAATGTTTTTTATAAAAACTTCAAATTCATAGCGCTCACAATATTATAGGATTGCACTAAGAATGTGTGCGCTGCAGTTTCTATGTTTCTATTTATAAGAGCAACCCACAAGTTACAATACAATGTTAACAATCATACTCATGAATACAAATGTATGTGCCGTGCGATGAATCGAACCCGCGACCATCGGAGATAAAACGGTAGAAAGAAAGAAAGAAAAATATTTTATTCAGTGCAATGTAAAAAATACAATATAAACAATAAACGAAAAAAAAGAGCAAATAAAATGTACATATAATTAAACTTAATTTACCATAATTAAAAAATAAACATAAAATAAACATTTTTTACATCCAATAACGCACTGAAATGGCTCCACTCAGCTTTAATGTATGTCCTAGGTGAACATACAGCTGGTTTTCAGTGGCACCAAAAATATATATATAAAAGGGCACTATTTAAAATATTAATGATAATAATTAAATCAAAATTACAACTAATAAATACAAACCAATTACATATACTAGAAATAACAAAATAGAATAAAATAACATTAATAAATATAAACATTAAATATATATACAACTACTTTGCCGTAAGATTTATAAGTTAAATAGTACATAGATAATTCTTGTATAGTTTTTTAAAGGTGAATAATGATTTGGCGTTCCTAACTGGCGGTGGAAGATTGTTCCAGCATTATGGTAAACTGCTAGAATAGCAGCAGCAGCAGGTAATTACGGCCAGGGTTAATATACAAATATCTAATATCGGTCAATTTGACAGAGAGTCATGATGAAAATGCCCTGATTTTGACGATAAATTATTATGCAAACCATAATAATAACTATTTAAGGGTTTAATAAACTAATATCTGCATATGTCCTATCGCTCAATTTGACATTTTAATCTCATAGTGTTTTGACTGATTTTCGTAGGTGAAAATGTCGTAAAATAACAAATTTGAGGTATGAGGGATAACGAAATACTACTCTATTAATTGACGACGCGTAAACGTAAAACCGAAACGTTGCATGATTCAAATGGTGTTTTCTTTTTGAAGTTATTTAATGTACATTTAATTCTATTACTTTCAAAGTTCTTTTCAAATGTTCAAAAGTTTAGCCACATTACTTCATTTAGGTCATAATTAATATTAAATCTAACGAAAACAATTTTTAATAATATTATCGTGATTCGAACAGATGTACTTTTTTTGCAAAAACTTTGCGAGTTTACGCTAGCATAATATTATTAAACATTAAATAATTCTCAACACATACAAAAATATAATATGATTTGCATAAGACCATTGACTGCATACTGCATACCATAAGACTAGCCATATGCTAACAAGCGATCACTATACACAGTCTCCGTATACATATAAGCATTGTCACGTTAGGGGATAGATAAAGAGGTTAAACAGATTACAAAGTTGAATGCAATGAATATAAAAATAAATAACGAAATTCTTAAATAAAACAGTATTTTTGCATTCGTGGAGGGCGCAAAGTTTCGGTGGCCCTGAAGGTATGGACGACAGCCCCAATCGCCAGTCCACGGAGCTGTCCACAATAACTCACCCGGATTACATCTCCAATACAAAAAATATGAGTTAATAAAAGTGAACAAATAATATTTTCTTTCAAATAAATTTCTCGTAGGACTACACAAGATATGTACCTATTACTTTATAAAATTAATCCTTTTTCTAAATATTCTAAGCCGTTGAGCGTAGCTGACCTTTTACAGCTTCATCTGACAGTCAGTCCATCAGTAATACAGAAAAGTTGAATTTCAGCCGCTTGCGTGCACGTGCAGCGTGTACAATAAAAAAAAGAAAAAAAAAATAATGATGGTCAAGCTGCCATCAACAGCTAGATATTTACATATATTCGAGCACCAACGGAATCATAATACCAAACAGATAATTCTACATTAAAATTAACTATAATCTAAATAATACATCCAAGAAGAACCTAAATATTTCGATATCATCAAATATTTAGTCCGAGGTAGACATACATATTAAATAGTCGTAAAAGCAAGTTGCTTGGCGCAGAGCCAAGCAACTTGCTTTTGTACGCTGTATTTCACTTGTAGAGTGAAATTACAGGATAAGAGCACTCGTATAATGAGCATCACATGATATGATAACGTGATCTGTAAATATTTACATTTACAAAAAACCCTTTCTCTTCTCTATGTTCAGTAAAGTATCAAAATTTAGAAACTCAAGAATAGAAAATTAAAACTTTTGTCGAACTATTCTATACATCAGTATCAGACATATTGATGTATAGAATAGTTCGACAAAAGTTTTAATTTTCTATTCTTGAGTTTCTAAATTTTGTCATTTCGTCACACATATTTTTATATCTTATTCCCTATAAATGTCTGTACATGAAAGATGAAAAATACAAACTACAACTTCACTTTAAATTTATAATTAAGCCTTGCTCCGAAAGTACGAAGCAAGACTGTCAAAAATTATACAGAGTTGAGTTGGTTTTAAATCCTGAAAATATTCTACCCTCCCCTACATCCCTCGGACCTTATAAAGGCTGACAAAAAATTTCTATATCGCGTTTCAGATTTATGCCAGCGCCATCTAATCATTCGAATAATGAACTATTTAGATATGCTGCAGGCAATCTAACCAATGCTTAAGGGTGCTTATCCTGCTTAGTGCAATTATTGTTGTCGGAAAGGAAACTTATGAGTGATATCACTGCTTTACATGATAAAGTGATATCCGTAGATTTACCCATGTACAAAATTCCATAGAAATCGGACAAGTCGTTTCGGAGTAACTAACGTTGTCACACGAAAGTTTTATAAATAATATTATAAGACATAAAATAATATTTAAGTAAGCACACTAATGTATTACACATAAAATACCTAAGTACCTAATCAAGTATATACCACTGTGAGTTATCACGCAACTTTGGCTCCAGTTTATAGGGCACGCAGATGTACTCGATAAAATAAGCTACAACTGCGAATGTACAATTAAAAAATCTGAATGATAACTATAGAAAATAAATAAACAATAAAGACACTTAAAACAAGCGACCACAGCCGAAAAATTATTAGTATTTGTATAACGGAACTTATGGATGACCTAAACCGTTGGACCAAATTAGTATGAGAGTCAAGCTCGTTGGTAAGCATATACTCAGTTCTTACTTCAGTTAATACAGACCGTACCTAGGAAACGGTATTGCATGATGTTAGTGAATTTACTACAACTTGTTTGGTACCCTAATTTTTATGTTTTGATCAAACTTGGGAGAATAGGGTCGGGTTGAAAACCAGCACCACGCAGGTGCATCCTGAATTAAGTACCCTTTAAATATATTGAAATATGTAAATACCATTGGCAAAAAATAATTCATATTCTTATGTTTCACTACTATATCTCGAGTTTAAAGTGATATTTAGGTTACACAGTAAACTCCTTGGCGGCTGAATTAGTATTTCTTAAAAATAAAACAAATAATTTTTAAAATAGAACGCCGAATTTGTGCAGAGTAATAATCTATTGTATATTTGTTTAATATAATATTTGAGTTTCAATGCCGTCTATCAACACAAGCGGTAACTACGTCGTATTTTCACCCACTTTCCTCCCTACGACCACGTTACACAGTACTTTCAAAATCACAATCTGAGGTGTCATAATTTTGTATCCAACATACAGATGCCACTAAATTGGAATGTGTATCTGCTTTTTGCAAAAATAAATTACTATGTCAAATTGGATGAAACTTCAAAAATAAAGCGGAAACTATATAATATACTAGTAATCCGCCCACGTCTTCGCCCTTGTGGACATAGAATATATAGGTTTTCGCGCGTTTAAAGATGCGTGTTCAGTAGTGGAACGATATATATCCTAAACCTTTCTCTTGAAAGACAGAATGGGTATAGTGACTACTCTAGTCTAGAGTTCTAGCTTTCATTGTCATATTTATTTATATGTATTTGATTTATGAAGCTTTAAAAATTGTGTTACATGTATATATTCTTCTTTCTTCTGCACAAATAATAATTGTATATCTTACAAATATTCTAAACGTGGAAATTTGTGAGTGTGGATGGATGGATGGATTGTTACTCTGTCAGGTAAAAACTACTCTACCGATTTTAATTAAATTTTACAATAGTAGAGCTTATATATCAGAATAACACATAGGCTATACATTTCGTGTGGGTGAAACCGCGGGCGAAGCTAGTAATATATATTCCAGTACATATATTTACTTTCTGTGAGCCTATATTATTAATATAATGAATAGATCCACCGACCCCACAATTTCACACAAACACAAAAATGAACATCGGTTAATATATCTCAATTAAGAAATTAAGTTCATGAATCAGTTACTTTTTGATAATGCCAATTGCATTGAATGAGTTACTAATACAGACTAAGTAGATATGTTTTAGGTTCCCAAACGAAAATGTAGATGGAACTGAAGAGAAGGGAAAAACTGACTTTTGGTCCATCTGGTAGACAGTTGTATTTATTAAAAAAACTAACAGATCTGAAATTGTTAACGCTTTCAGGTGCTGTAGGCTCATACTATTGGAAATTTACACTAAAATTTATTTAGTTGACGGCCTCGGTGGTCCAACAGTTTAGCACCTCCTTTTTTCCGATGGCTGCTGCGCTGGTTCGATTCCTCGCAGGGTACAGACAGTTGTTTTCATGATTGTTTGTATAGGTCTGGGTGTTTTCTGCGTAGGTATAATATGTATTTAGGGGAAAATATGTATATGTATTTGTATCAGTTGTCTAGTACGCATTACACAAGTTTTAGCTAGCTTACCTCGTTTGAGTCTAGATGGCCCTGTGTTAATTCTGGAATATCTGGCCGTTGTTAATTAAAAAGAAAAAGAATATTATGCCTAGAATTTAAAATTGAAAAAGAGTGTGATTTTTATATTCGTGTGCATTTTATTTTCGCTTATGACATGTTGTGAGCCTTTTACCGTTTACCAATTAGATACATATTTTACTTTTGCCTTTCTATATACTTAATTGTACTGCAGATTGAATATCCTATACATACTTGCGTTCAAAATAAACACAAAATTTTACACAACACACAAGCCTTGTAGCGATTTATTGATCGTTATTCCTAATTAAGACTATTCTGAGTGGCAAATCTGCCAATCCTATTTGATATTGGACGATTCTTCATACTAATATTATAAAGAGGAAAGTTTGTTTGTTTGTTCTTGCGTTCAAAATAAACATAAAATATTATACAACACTATTTTTTAAATTCGTTTAAAATTTGCCATCCATATGCTCTCTATATTAAACTAAAATTACCATCAAATACTCAAACTTTGTAGCAATTTATTAATCGTTATTCCTAATTAAAAGAATTCTGAGTGGCAAATCTGCCAATCCTATTAAAATCAGAATTGAACTTGTATTCTGATAGAGAAATGGTTCTTCCGATTTTTTATAATCGTCAACTTCATGTATGATTGATATTGTTTGTTTGTTTATTTATAATTGCACATGCATATATATTTATATATATATTACCACAGATAATATAATATTACATAATATTACCAAAACAGTATTACATTTCGACCAACAATAATTGCACTAAGCAGGATAAACACCCTTAAGCATTGGTTAGATTGCCTGCAGCATATCTAAATAGTTCATTATTCGAAGGATTAGATGGCGCTGGCATAAATCTGAAACGCGATATAGAAATTTTTTGGCAGCCTTTATAAGGTCCGAGGGATGTGGTTAAAGTACATTCAGGATTTTCAGCTCTACTCGCTAACTGTAGAATTTTTGACAGTCTTGCTTTGTTTTTGCGGAGCAAGGCTTAAATATAAATTTAAAGTAATGTTGTAGTTTGTATTTTTCATGTACAGAAATTTTTAGGGAATAAGATATAAAAATAAGACTGACGAAATGGGCAGACACATTTATGTATATAATAGTTCGAAAAGATTAATTTTCCATTCTTGAGTTTTTAAATTTTGATACTTTTTTGAGAAATTTATTTCAAAGAAAACTTCCCTGGACATAGAGGAGAGAAAGGGATTTCTGTAAATCTAAATCTTTCAAATTCAAATTCAAAAATCAATTATTCATGTAGGACATTTTAGCCGCTTATGAACGTCAAGTTTTTATATTATAATTATCCAATTGAGAAGAACTGGCAAAAAACTCAATTGAATTACTTTTTTTTAAAAGCCAGTTTATTTACAATGTATAGGTATTTATATAGGCGTCTATGTCTAACATTAAATGAAAATCCTCTACATGAAATACTATTGCCATGCACGTCGTCTATCACTATCGTCATTCAAGTAATCGTTTAGTGAGTAATACGCTTTACTCAGTAAATATGATTTCACAGATGTTTTGTATTTATTCAAGGGTAATTCCAATATATCCTTTGGTATCTTATTGTAAATTTTTACACCTATTCCCATAAAAGACCTATTGACTTTTTCTAATAATAATAATAATAATTTATTTGCTCAAAAAATTGTACACGCACATAGGAAAAATACATAAAAATAAATGTAATGTACAAGGGCGGGCTTCTCTCTAAAAAGTGATTTCGTCCCGCAAACCTAGAAAATGTTACAGGATAGTGAGTCAACTAGATCAGCCATACATACGTGTAGGATAATAAGTAATATTCTATATATAAATAATTTATTATATTTAATACTAGTTAGGAAATATACGTATACAATGATTCCTGTATTTTATTAAACAGTTGCGTAGTGAGCCCGCTCCAGTCACACTACTTGTATTAATATTGATATGGTAAATTTATAAAAAGTAATTCTGTAAAGTTTGAAACAAATAGTCATATTATACTAAAATTACTCTTTCCCTCACCACATTACCACCACCAGGCTTTCATAGGATTATGATGTACTATAACATAATACATTATAATCGATTGAGGGTTTTTTATGGATGATAGTGGAAGTGTACCGCCGCCTGCGGTAACGGTTTACGCTGGTGGGGCACCAATGAAGGATGATAAGATGAACATGAGGTCAGGTCAGTTAGCCCATTGTGGCCAATTTACCACGAAAAATGGTATGGAGGTTAACCTGAGCCTAGCAATAGGGTTATCAATCAACATTACTAACAATACTTTGCCCTCCGACTTAGGGGTGTAGGCGTGATAGCGTATCAACCATACTCACTTTCGCACTTATCGTAGCTAGTTCCACTTCGTCGTCTGCTTTTTTATTACTAAAAGATTGCCTATAGGCTACACAACAAAATCCTTACTGTTATAATATTATAAATGCGAAAATATCTCTGTTTGTCTGTCTGTCGCTTTTTCACGCCTAAGCTACTGAATTTATTTAAATAAAATTTCCTAAATACATAGTCTAGACCCTGAGAAAGGACATGGACTCTTTTTTATTGCGAAAAAGGGTTGAAAGGTGTTGAAAGCAGAGATAAAAGGTTGTATGAAAATGTCTTCACTTTTTAAGTAGACGATTATACTAGTTTGGGTTATAGTCTAACTAAATATATTTCCCTTATATGGTCAAGGTCACTATTCCACGCGTACGAAGTCGCGGGCACAGCTACTACTGTATAAATCTAGGTATGTTATTAAAGTTAATATTTAATGATAATTCTTACGAAATAATGCACCTTTAGAAATCAATATTAATTATGTAAATTAATTACAAAAACAATAAGAAGTTATAATTAAATAGATATAAGTAATATAACCAAATTATTGTAAGGTACAAATCTACTGTCTTGTTTCTGAAATCAAGACTCTGAATCCGTAATACTACCGTATTTACTGAATTATGGTGTAAGTTCAGTAAATACTGTAGTATTACGGATATAGAGACTTGTGTATAACGAATCTGTGCTTATTATTTGTTCACTTTTATAAATTCATATATTATGTATAGGAGATGTAATCCGGCACACACACTACACAGCTTTAGTCCAACAACATATTATCGTGCACAGCTACGTGGACTGTCCATTGGGGCTGCCGTCCATACCTTCAGGGCCACCGATGCTTTGCCCTCCTCCACGAATTCAAGATTACTGTTTTATTAAAAAATTTGGTTATTTATTTTTATATTCATTGTATTCAACTTTATAATCTCTTTAACCTCTTTATCTGTCCCCTAACGTGACAATACGTATATGTATACGTAGACATGTATAACGATTGTTTGTTAACATACGTTTAGTCTGATGGTATGTGGTATGAAGATAATGGCCATTTGCAAATCATATTGTGCTGGTGGATGTGTTTAAAATCATTTTATAGAAATAAACCAATATTTATGCTCTATATTTGGTGTTCCATTTTCAAAAAAAAACGTTTTATTTTTAAGGCAATATTAATGGCTATTTGTAAATGCAAAGAAGTACTTCTCTATTATTACTTTGTGACCTAAACATCGCATTAAAGTTGAGATGTAGTAGTGAAACAGAGTAAAAATTGGAATGATTTATTGCCAATGACATTTACATAAAGAATATATATTTAAAGGGTGCTTAATTCAAACCGACAAAAGGATGTTCAGTGTCTGCCGACAAGATGCACCTGCGTGGCATTGGTCGTCAACAGGCCTCATTTCTTCCAAGTTTTATCATGACAAAAAATCAGGGGAGCAAACAAGGTGTGGCGAATTTACTGACATCGTGCGGCAATAACGTTGCCTAGTTACGGTGGGTCCTAGTAAAAATAACAAGCCTGTCATTCGAGACCGAATCGTTTTCTAATATATATATATATCAATTGTAAATACTTCATTAATATAAATAAGTACGTAGACTCGATACATAAATATTAGCGGCCCATCAAAACCGCTATAAAGTAAAAAGTGTCCTATCCTACTTTAAAATTGTGGAGATAAATGAAACGCCTTGATAATATATTCACTTCTCTCTAAATTATTTTTTATTCATAAAACAAATGAATGCGTAGCGCGTTCGAAATTCAAAATAAATTTAAAAGAATTTTTATGTCACGTACAAATAATACGGGCTACTTTTTGTCGTATAACACACATCAGATTAAATCCTATAGTAACAAACCTTAGTACACGTACATGTTAATGTGCAAAACAGGAGTGACGTGGTGTTGTGCCTATAGTCGGATACCTACATATGGCATTATGGCAGTATGCTGACAGCTTGTTTGCCAATACTGGTAACCTCTTGTATAAAAGTACATTACATACAACATTTAATTAACTGATTATATTTTAATCCAATGCGGCAGCGCGTGCCTACCGACGATCTTGTCTCAGACAAATTTGGTCCAATGGTTTAGGTCATCTATGAGTTCCCTTACACCAATTTTTTATTTTTATCCGCTGTATCAATTTTAACTACCCTTGTTTAAAGATTCTTTCGAAGAGCTTGCCGGTCTCGTCCAACAGCACTGTGGGGCAGAACGCCAAAGGAAACACTGAACCTGCAGGGGGCTCCGCTTTACGGAGCAGATTCCGGACATGCGATGAACAGGCGCCAGTGTCGGTCTCTTAGGATGTTAAGGGCCAACGTAATTTATTCTTTACAGTTATCAGTTTTTGATACTACATTCCCGGTTACAGCTTTTCTATCAAGTACATCTGCGTATT
Organism: Achroia grisella; assembly: GCF_030625045.1. Lineage (NCBI taxonomy): Eukaryota > Metazoa > Arthropoda > Insecta > Lepidoptera > Pyralidae > Achroia > Achroia grisella. The sequence goes on along the minus strand of NW_026712977.1, from coordinate 757,553 downwards.
GGATAAAGATGAGCGAAAGTTATGTGGCAACACAGTGGTGTATGCATGAATAGGTACTTTATATGTGTTATGCTAGTGTTCTTACTTAAATATTATTTTATGTCTTATTTAAACTTTCGTATCACAATGCTAGTTACTGACTTCTATGAAATTTTGTAGACATATTACCGAGGTCTGAGAATCGGCTGCTATCTAATTTTCCTGCCTTTCCTGCCTAAGTGATAAGAGTTGTATATATTACTTTTTATTTTTTCCACATATATTTTTATTTTATTACGATTTAGCATTGAAAAATACATACCATTCTAAATGTTCGCCCTTCTAGCATCAAACGTAATTTTTAGTAGTGATTTTAATTTATATACCAAAACAGCGTTTGCGTGTTTTCATCTAGTATGCTAGATATAGATTATATTTTAATATTTTTATCTGTTTCTATTTCTGGTTGAGATCTAATAAATGAAATGGCTCAATCGATTTTGTTGCGTTTCCCACTAATGTATTGTGATAAGTAAAAAAGTAAACAGACTTTTTTTTTAGTTTACAATAAAGAAGTTAGATTTGTTAAAAATAGGGGGTAGGGATCAGCTAATTTACGAAATGAAACTCAATGTCCACATATAAGAAAGTTTTATTATATTAATATAAAATGCAAAATGCAATGTCGTCATCGTACGACAGGGTACAATACACGATTCGTTTGAAAAAGTAATAAAAAAAATCGAAATAAAAATATTCCTTTTGTAAATATATACGATTAGTATAACTATATAAATGTAGTATATACAATTACACGGCAGTTTGGAAGAATAATAAAGCCGTTTTTTATTACATCCTTTTAAAACTACGGTATATTCATTTAAATATATGGGGCTCGACGTACATCTAATAAAATTAATAACGATAATGTATTTCTTTGTATAAATAAATTAAATTACTTTCTGAAACTCTAAATAAATAAATTTAAATTTAAAAAATTATTTCATTTTTGTAAAGAAACGAATGTTTAAAAGTATATCTTAATATAAAATTAATATTATAAACTCATTAAATGAATGGGATAATAAATATGACAATATTATTTACGAGTTCCCGATATTTGGACGCTTATACAAATGTCTTGAAAAAGTATCCGCAGCTCATAAATATATTGTCATAGTAAATATTCCATTTTACAACACATGTATAATAAACAACTGAGAAAGAAGTAAAATAAAATATTAATTCACAAGATTTATTAATTAATTATATAAAAATTAACTGTTACAAGTCTATCACCATATTGCATTATCATTGTAACAACATACCAGTAACTGAATGGTAATATATAAGGTCGTAAAACTTCTATAGTGTGATTAAGAGCTTCGCGCCAAATGGTTGCCTTTACTAAACACACGATATTAAAATCAAGGCCAATATCGAAGTAGTGGTGGAGACAACACTGGATCGCTGACTACACCGTGTGTCGTGAAATCGGGCCCATATATGTTATTTGACCACTGATCCGCTTTTAACCCTACCCACCACTGCTCCTATAATACCCCTGATTTTAGCGTCGTGTCTAGTGTCGTCTTTAGAAAAAAAAATTAAATTAGTACATTTTCCATATTACTGAAAAGTCCGTGATTATGTTTTTTATATCTAGATATGTTTTTTTGCCGTCTACTTTCACTTGTCTTTGTTCCTCCTGCTTGGAGTCCTTGCAGATTATTGGTTAATTTAATCAAATTAAGTCCTAAATATATCTTTTAAATTTCTTACAGGTCTTAGTCTTTGACTTTTAAAATTTAGAACAATCTAAGAAATTACATTTTTATGCAGGTATACTTTTTATTTATATGTAGCTACAGTATTTCTTTATACTATTTCATATTTCCTTTTTATGTCAATTTAACAACACACGTATGTATCTTATTAACGGAACAAAATATTATTGGCAATTTAATTATAATTCATTCATTAAAGGTAAGAATATTATATGTTTATATAACGTTCGAAAGATTAATTAATTAATACTCTAGTAATAACAATAATGGAAATGTAATTGATTCAGAAATTATATAAATACTGTTACTGAACGATGTCGCAAAACTTTTACGTCAGTGATTTTTTTTAAATCTGTTATTATAAATGATGAGTACATAAAATATACTCGCGTCTATTGAATCAGTTATATTTAAATTATTAATATATTATAGTTAATAGCATACATATAGCGATATATTATTAAATTGACAAAAGATGAAATGTTGATAGCTATAAAATACCTCGATACAAAAATTGTTTCAAATTTTATTTTTAGAGAGTGACGTACATACTTGAATTACATTTATAGTAGGCTATTCTCCTGTTGTGTTGTCACATATTGTTTATGAGACAAAGAATTTTTTGAACGCATCGAGCCCCACGTGTTCACTATAAACCAACCAAGTTAAGTGGCACATGGAATGTACACATAAGTAAAACGTTAATTACCGTTTCATTTTAATAAATAATAATTATAAAAAAGACGCAATAACACTAATAATAAGAGACAATAAGAGATACTATTCAGTATTTAAGCTTAAAATCACTTTGCAAGTTACAAGTACTGTTCCACTTGTGAAGTGAAGCATACTTGGTTGCAACTAAAAACTGTAACAGAACAGTCAATACAGTACAACTAAAAATAATAACACGTTTGTCCATCAACAATGAACGTAAATAAATGCTCACAAATGTTGAATCAAATGGTAAAAAATAATAATTAAAAACTAATTTAATACCCAACAGGTTCACAATAATTTACAAAATATGCTCAGTAAATAAAGAACAATAATTTTATTTATTGCCAAACAAAATGGTGAATGAAATGAAATAAAAATAGTGCTACCTAATTTAGTTGATTTACATACCCTAAACACAGGTTGATTCTTTTTTACACAGCCGCAATTTTTATATATACGAGTAACTATATATATTTACTAGTCAATAATAATTAGGTATAATTAATTCATAGTACACCATATACACATGTATATTTTGTTATCTACTTTACTACGAAACCAGACCCCGTGCGTAGTATATTATATAGTTATATATTCAATAAATATATCATTAAAATGTTCCTAACGATCGCCTTTAAGCAAAAATGATGTTACACATACAATGTTACACACCCATACATATTTCCTCCGTCCCTTATATTAAATGTACGTGGATAAATTATGAATCACATTAAATTTTTTAGTATTTCTTAACGCTACGTTCACAATTTCTTAATTAGATACATACACGTCACTAGATATTTATGTATACGATAATAAACAATACATTCTCACTACATACATAGATAATATGAAATTATTATTGAATCGTGTTTGTTGTACATAAACGAGAAGTATGGTGTAGTTTGAAATTTAAGCATGCTTACTTAATATTTATGTAACTATTATATACCACTGAATTATATTATTATATACTGTCGAATACGAACATTGAATGTAATAACTATTGTATTATAAGATTATTGATAGACACTAATTAAAAAGCAGAAATATTTTTTATCAAAACTTAAACGTTCTAACTACAACCAATCTCTTAAACAACTCTGATGATGTATTATATTTTAAACCTAATGTTTATAACATTTAAAATCTAAATTCGATTTTAAACACACATATAATTTCAATATTACCATTAATTAAATTTACGTATTTTACTTATATCGAATTTACAATGCGTTAAATTTTATATCTACTAAGTCGATTATAATTATGCAAATATATATGTTAAACAAATACTACATAGACAGAAACGCGGGCAACGCTTATGCGCGTTTTATTAATACAAAGAGAATTTTATTCATAAATAATAATTAATGTCAATAATTTTGACTCGAAATATCTCATTATAACCACGAAGCACAAATGACCGAAAACTACTTTAAAAAGATCACAATAATAAACATTGAAAGCTCATACGTTTTTTTAGTTTTTATTCTTTTTTAACATTACACTATTTAATTATTAATCAAAGATTTAATTTTATAAAGACAAACAATTAAAAGCGACTACTAATCTCCAAGTGTATTCTCCACATTCTCCACACTATTAACGATATTTTACGATACCGGCTGTTCTAATATCGTTATTCGTTGTCATTAACGATTCATTTAAAACGGGTTTTTTAAAAACACGACATTAGAAAACGCGGCGATAAAAACACTAGTTAAAAAAACGCCTATTTCTAAATATTGGCAGTGCAATAAGGGATTAACATGCATTCCAACGACAATCGCTTTTAAACGAATATTTAATTAAACTTTTATTATCCCGAGTGTAAAATATTTCAGTTTTTTAACGTTATAGAAATTCCCATTCGTTTTATGATTAAATCGTTTTTTCTCACACGTTATGTTCTAATAGTAACCTATTTTATCATTTATTTTTTATATTATATTTTCTCTAATGGAATCATTCAAATTCAACCATTTGTAAACACGCTGTAATCCCGAGAACGTTATGATGTACGTAATTATGTTAAATTCGGGAAGACTAAGATATTGGCCCCCGGGAGTTTTATTTATTTCATAAAGAACAGCCAAAACACATACAAACAGACTATCTGTATTACATCATACATCAACCGTCATAAGATTTAATGAGGTTCATACAATCGGACCGAATTATATTTGGCCTCAGTATTTTTCTCAATTGTTTCCAGAACATTCCAAATTAATAAAAAAATAATTAGAAAATGTAAGAAAATATAAAACAAAATTATTTTCCAATAGATGTGTTCAAAATTAATAGACTTAACGCATTTTTTTAAATTCTACAATATACTGAGACGTCTCCTCTCGGGATATTGTACAATAAAGAAAATCCTGTTGTTTTAAAACTTAACCAGGCTCTTAACTTATGAGCTCGAAATTTAAAATGAAACTTTCAATTTAAAGATTCAAATCTTTTTCTAAATATTTTTCTAAATACTTGGTCGTAGTTTAAAATTTTTTTTCTAAGTATTTTATTATCTGTGGTTCTACGTGACGCGTGACTGTGCGTAATAGAGATATTTTGTGTTATGTGCCCTTCTTACAATTTTTTACTTTTTTTAATTTTGGTCAGGCAATTGTCGTTAGACCCATACAGGCTAGTCTTAATTTATTTTTAAATCAATCAATCTTATAATTTTAAATTGTCCAGTTTCATGTACATAAACAGAGATGATTAAAAAGAACATACATATTTTTTTTTAACAAAAAAGTATTAACGCCTTAGTGCAACATTTATGAAACAGAAAAATATAACAATAAAATATAATACGTTAAATAAACGAAATTGTGAACAGAACATTTAAATTTAAATAAATATTATCGTATTTTGTAAAAAAGCTGAGTTATAATCCGTTAAAATGTATTAAAATCGATAGAATGTTGTTAATAGTTAATATCATAGCTGTATTACTATTATCCGGTCCGAATGTACCTAATGGCAATATACACGATATTCTATGGCAGTTATTTCATTATTGATCGTTTACAGTCGTTGTACTTATTGTTAAAAATAGGCATCCAAAAAGAACTTTCCGTGGCTATTACAATATTATATTAATAATCAAGAATAATATATACCTTCATAACACTAATGTAAGCTAACATATTATATTGAGCGTTTCGTTTACGCTATGCCTAAATAGCTTCACCTGTATTGCGAAATTACACTTTTTGAAAATGCACTGCGTAGGTGCATGTGTGATAACTCTATAATTATAGCTGGTAATGTAGGTCTCTGTTGGTAAATAAAAATTTAAAATGGGTCGAATATTATGCATTCCTCTATTTTAAATTGATAAGAATGTCACCATAAAAAGTTATTAAAGTATTAAGATATTTCTTATAAGAATAAAATCCAAACATTCTTTTATTCGAATATTTGTAATACAGTTGATTGATCGAAAATATGGGCTAGTGTAGAGGACACTGCAAACCTACGGTTATAAATTAATTTTTAGTTGAAAATAAAATAGTTGTTCATTCGAAAATTTAGGGTTAAGAGCCGGACCTTCGAGTCGCAAATCGTAGACGGGTTCGAAAGTCTTAACACTAAATTTGCGATTGCCAAATAAACGAGTGTTTTGCATGAAGCCATTGCAATTCAAGGTACAACATATGTTAGTACCTAAGACGTTAACTCGCGTCATATATTGCGAATTCAACCGGTTTTCCGTAGCAACACTGTAGCGTGCCATGTTTCGCAATACAAAGTGATTGGTATTTAGCGCCCTAAAAGGCTAATTTCACTATAAACAGACACGGCATCGATCGATACCAAACGCCGCAAAATGCCTTAAAATTCCATCTAAAAAAAAATAGCGACTGTGTTCAGAATCAACTTGTTTAACACCTATGCGCACTTGTAAAATAAAAAAAAAACTACAGCAAATCCCTGTAGATAGAAGATTATTCTTAAAAAAAGAGTGTATAAGTGCGCAGAGGTGACGCAACTCGTCTGTGCAGATCTTTAAATAATATAATTGCATACGAATGTCTGAACACTGCACAGCGAGTCCGTACGGAATGAAAGCAAGAGACAGCTTAAAGTAACGTAACGGGATAGATGTTATGGCTCAGAGTGCGATTTGCGGAGTTTTATCGCATTTAATTAAAAATATACACAAAAAATACTTTAATTAACATATTAAAGAGGATTGTTTGCTTTTGAACATAGTGCATGTTGTTTATTAAAAAAATCTCTCAATTTTATTTTAAACTATACATGTAACTCGATAAGTATAAATCCTATTAGTTTTTTATTACACTATTATTTATTAATTATTATTAATATAAAGGATTTTCATCATTCATCAACAAAACATTAAATCTTTCTTCTAACACAACATTAAAACATCATCAAGTTCAGTTAATTTATAAAATAACTTTATTAATCATGTTCATTCGACATATAAATCTCCGCAAATCTAGTGATCGAAACTCAATCGAATATCGACAAGTCTTGTTTCACGTACACTTCTGAACCATAGGAGCCTTCGAAAAGAGATACATAAAATGTTTACATATCTAAATAAATCTATATCGTTACCTTAACTAATGAACATACTAAAAAATAAACATAATTGCCGTCGATACCTCGAAACAGTCACCCCGCAAAACACAAAACATGAAGCATACAATTTTGAAACAATTTAAATATTTAAGATTCTTCTTATTATATTTATACCAACTAAAAAAAATTATATTAAACGAGATTTTTGGGATCACGAAGAAAACATATTAACAAATAAATGAACGTTACAATTAATTTATATTGAATTGAAAACGCAGATTCAAAATGCGTATCAATTATTTAGTTTTTTTTAAATAACACCTACTACAGAATTAATCAATATTCTAAAGTTTAAGTTTGGAGTCTAACCCTACCTAATATAATGCCGACACGCGTCCTATGAGATCTGATGTTGCAACAAGTAGGTACACTGCAGCAAGCCAGACGTAAAACGGTTCCCTAACAAACGACACGTCCAAGTAACTAATTCGAAATATCGACTGTATCAGGTAACGCGACGCACGTTCTAAGCCTAAATTAAAGTTTGTGCTCGGCGCCGGTGGGAACGTAAGCCGAGCATTCGCGAAACAATAAATAATTATGTCACTTTGAAAATACGGCGTCGCAATGCGCGGACGCAACGCGTCACGTTGTCGCATGCGTTACCGCGCCCGCGCCCGCGCCCGCGCCCTAGCGGACAATGGCACAACTCTCGCGCGCGGCCGCTATGCGACCGAACGACATAAAAAAACTCTCTGTACACGAAGCATACAAAACATTATATACTAAACAACGGTTAATATAATAAAACGTCATTTAATAGCAACAAAGAACTGTAACTATGAAGGCCGGTGCCAAAGATATTGCAAACAAACTATCCGCTCTTTGCCGTTAAAATAATAATAAAAATTAACCTTAAAGCATTATGTGAAGTGAGTTTTGACTCAGCTACAGTGCGTAGCGTAATCTTTGGTTATCACGCGAGGCCCTACCCCGCACCGCGCCGCTCCGAGGGCGCGCGCCTCATACTAACGAAACACTAAGAGAACAAACGAACCGTTCACAACGTTCAATTCCATGAAGATCACAATTTACAACAACCCATAAACAGAACCAATTAAACATGATGAGAGGCGCGCCCATTGCAACGTACCGCATCGTTGCTCGCTTACTGTTTGCGCGAGCGATTGCGGTTACGTTTCTTCGGAGCAGGCGGTTGGATTGGGGGCTACGCATGGCGTTTCGCGTGAAGCGCTAGGTGGTCGGAGCGCGAGAAGCAACGCTCGCAATGGCGGCAACGGAACGGCTTAGCGCCCGTGTGCTTGCGATAGTGCCGAGTGAGTTCATCGGAGCGGGCGAACCGCCACTCGCAGCCTTCCCACGAACACTTGTATGGCTTCTCTCCTGAAACAGCATGAGATCTTTGTTAGTAAACAATCGTTGAAGTGCATATTTTTTCACACATTTATAGAATAGAATAGAATAGAATAGAAAATCATTTATTCAAATAAACTTAATTTAAGCACTTTTGAATAGTCATAACAATTTGTTTTTTATCTACCACTCGTTCGGAACTGATATTTAAACAATGCGAATTAATCTAGATTCTCTTAGATTTATTATTATATTTCTGAGTTCCTTTCTTCGTTTCATTATAATTCTGTCGTGCGATGTTTCCTTAGTGACAGGGTAATGCAGTACCTAATTAACTTCTACAATAATATATAAGCATTAAATAGAGCGGGGTATCATTGTTTTGTTCGTCAGGGCATGGGATAGACCTGATATGTCTGATTTAACGCCCGCATAAAGGGGACCATTCTCATTAACCGACATTGAAATTGTTTCCCACCACATTTACAGGGAACGTCTAAAAGAAGATGAAAGAATAACAGAACAATTCAATTGACCAAAATTGTAAGAAGGCGAGCAGTAAAGAGAATTGTTTATTGCGAGCCTATTGGATTATATAATTTTTTTCCTCATATACTTTTTTCGCTAAGTAGCTTACGTTGCAAGTTGTGTTTCGGTTTGAATGAAAAGCAGTTATGACCGTGAATTTACTAGGTACGGAGGTATAACATTTTAGTCTTATTGTTGATGGCACAATGCAGTCAGGGAAATTAGCCCAGGGAATCAGGGAATTAACGATGGTTTCTAGTTAGAACTGAGTGGAAGTCAAACCTATAGGGTAGTTAGCAAATGAGCCACCAGTCCATGCGTAAGAATCCTTTCCCCGCCGGGTGAGCATTTCCTGTACTGGCACTGACCTGTATGAGTCCGTTTGTGCGCCTTAAGGTGCGAGCTCTTGGTGTAGACCTTATCGCAGGCCGGGAACTCGCAGCGGTGCACGCGCCGCCTAGGATCTGCGGCGTGCGGCAGCGCATGTTGGCGCGGAGGGTTCGGGCGACGCACCGGCGGCGGGGGTGATGGTGGTAAGTCTGAAAGTACACCATCCAAAAATACATGAGAAATGTCAATAAGAGAAGGAGGAGGAGAATGGAATAGACGAATTTTTAATTCATTATCCCTGAACAATTCCCACAGCTCCACCGAGTCCCAAGCTAAGCAAATTCTGTGTTATTGGTACAATAAATACACAATTGCAATAATAACCCAACTGGATATAAAACTACAACTCTGCTGTAGGTGATAATGACTTGTAACGCAATAAATTGTTTAATAAACTTCCAATAATTGGATAAAGCGTCAATATCGTCTGTAGTGGCGTCGTGACCACAGACTACGAAGCGGCTGTTCTTTTTTTGCGGTAAACACCGAGTGAGTTTTCTTACTTTTCTTTATTGCAATTTGCTTATAGTTATAATTGATGTTACAATATGCAATATAATACAAGATTTTATTTGAATTGTAAGTGATGAATAAATATTATATATTTCTTTCTTTTTTAATCGGTTGCGTGTATAGACGTAACTGAATAAGCAGTCACGAATACAGTGAAATTGCATTATACTGTTTATGGATTTGATCGTATTTAAAAACCTGAGAACGTAACCTACCTATTACCTATATTCCTACTGTGTTACCACATAATTCACATATCATACTCAATTAAGTGAAATTAACTAGTACGTATATCACCACGGTTACCTGCTGTTTACCTTATAAGGTTATAGTTTATAAACCATTATGGTTGTCTCTTATTAAATCTATAACATTCCCACGGACGTATCATCACGGTTAATAGTGAGGGTAAGTGTTCGTGGGAGCGACGTACCATGATGAATAGATTCATTTAACATTGAAAGGAAAGTGTACGGGTATAGTCTAGAATAGATAATAGTATTGGGTATACAAGAATTTAGAAATTGCTATTATCTATACCTACATATAAATAAAATTGGAGTGTCTGTTTGTAATATTGAAATAACCGTTTTTTACTACATGTATATGAATGTAAATACGGAACATATTCCAAAATATCATTATTTGCAATTTTTGTCTGTCTATTTGTTCCGGCTAATTTATGAAATGGCCGGACCGATTTTGACTGGACTATTTTGGCAGGTAGCTGATGTAATAAGTAAAATTCTTTTATTTTAAAACTAAAGCTAAATTCCACGCGGACGAAGTCGCCGGAATTATATGTAACTAGCTGTTACATATAATTTTAATTTCACACTCAAATTTGGAAATAAATTTTATTCTGACATACATATTTTGGAAATATATATTATTCGGAATAATTATATATGATAAATATTAATTATTCATTTTTGTTAAACTTATAAATTTATTATCTTTAATTTAAATTTGCATGCCCAAAATGTAGGTGAATATGGAACTATGTATTTATTTCTAAAAACAATGTAGCATGATTGAGTCCGATATGTATGGTGATAACACGAAACATAACATTATTATATCCAATGTATATAAATTGATGACTTAAATCCTCTTGAAAATACTAATTGGGACATATATATAAAATATTTAGACATACTACTAACATGCTGATTGTTCCGTATTCCGACCCTCCTTAGTCTAAGCAGGTTATATCACCGGCTTGCTTGCTGAAGCAAAGGACGCTTGGTAATACTGGCCACAAATAAATACATCTGGCCACTTAAATTTTGAAAAAAGAATATAAAACAATTGAAAATAAGAACTGGAATAAAAAGGACGCTCGTACGTATTTTTAACTATATAAAATAAGATAATTAATAATTTATTCAACATCATATTTTTTTTTATGTAAATATACACTCTAGAGTGTGTGGCCACTAAACAGTACTACACATCGGGACGTTCCGGAGCAAAGGTGAGAAGTTTGGTGTTTGTTACATTACTTACTTTGGGATGTTCGGAATGTGGAAAAAACGTTCTTCCACGTCGAAATCGTATTTCTGCTGCCTTTTCCATTAATTATTTTCTGTTTAATAAATACAGTCCACTCTCTATTATATTATATATTACTTTAAAAGAATTCGTAAACCAACACTAACTAATGATATAAAATTATAAATGGAAGGTGAGTGTTTCGTTTTTATACATTATACGATATTACCAATTAAATATAAATAAAATTTATATTAGCAAAATTGCAATAGTCACATAATATTATTTCAATTATTTATAATATACCTACTAAAGCAACATTAAATTGAAAGCTATATTATAGACAAAGAAAAAAGTTAAATCCGAAATAAATAATTTGTTACAAATATTGCATCGGAGTATACAAATATTATAAAGAGATGAAGTTTTTATTTCAATGTTCGGGTTTTAATCTAAATCTCCGGTACTACTACTTATCCGATATTGAAAAATCCTTTAATGTTGGATAGCCTTATCGAGGTAAGCTATAGCCGATATAACCTCACGCTAAATCCTAGCTCTAATAGGAACGAAGCAGCAATGAAAAGTCAACGGAAGCGGGGGAAATGTAATGCAGAATATGTTGCGCGGATGACATATAATCTTTGCTTAGGATATAATTAAGTCGCTTCCGTTACTGCATTTACATCCGTTGCGTAGGTTAAATCTTTTAAACTACGCAACGGATGTAAATGCAGTATTTAGCAATAGAGGGATTCAAGAGGAAGGTTTGTATGTATAATATGTACACTCGTGTGAACCACGGACGGGTAAGTGGTATAAAATAACAATATATCGAACTACTTAGCGAAGTGTCACATTATAGACCAGTGTCCTGGATAGTATATCCTGGAAGAGACAGGTTTAGCAAGATCTGAGCGGTTATTGCATCCGGAATTAATCATGCAAGAAAATTAGAAATAACGGTTATCTGTACGAGTCTTCTATAAGTATAAATCTTGCTTGAATATTATTAGTACCATTCTACCATTCAAGTACCGACATACAGTTTATACAAAGTCGTCGTTAGTATATTTATCTTACATTTTTAGCAGTCATTTGTAAGAAAAGGATTGTGTGAAAGACTATATGTTTAAAAGGAGAGTAAGCTTTGATGACAGATTAAGATTAGTGGAAGAAGATGAATCTGCGTCGACCCCAAAAAATGTAATGAAGGTAATTTAATCATGATGATTATTTGAAGGTTTGTAATGTGTTTTAGTTTAAATGTGTGAGTGAATTACATGGTCTAGACATGACATCCCAGTTCTCCAATACCAAAATGACAACCCATGTGCAGATGCCACGTATATGATGCAGATCATATATAGGAAAGCAAGCGTCGCCACGTACGATCCCTTGAACAGTTAATTTAACAAAATCGTACCCAAAACATTAAGCGAAGTAGACAATGTATTAGTAAGTTGTTTAAGTCATTACCTAGGTTATATTAGAACAAACAAACAGACAAAAGATTAATTGTTATGAGTTCTATTATATATACACATAAAGTATCCCAATAAGAATAGAATAGAATAGAATAGAAAATCATTTATTCAAATAAACTTAATTTAATCACTTTTGAATAGTCATAACAATTTGTTTTTTATCTACCACTCGTTCGGAAAGCTGTCTCATCACAAGAAGAACGAGCAAGAAACTTGTGTGTTGCTCTTTTAAATAATCCTTGTAAGTTTACATTTACAAGTCGAAACGTGTGAATACAAACTACCAACAAACACTAATTTTTTGGGTCAAATATAAATATGCAATAAGATTAGATCAGTCGTAGTGATAAGAGCAGACCAGTCCCTACAAGCAGCACTCGTTCACGAGTATGACGGATGAGCCAGCCATCACACGCTCGACCATATTTTAGGGAACCCATTGACCCGGCCCACCACGCCGCCACAAGTCTGGACATTTTAGTGAGCCTGACTACTCATTCCACACGACCACGTCACAGCTACAAAAATTACTATATGGTAGTTACAGTATTCGCACTTTACATAAGGATGCATGCGGCAATCAATACAAAAGCCGCTACGCTATCATATATCAAGAAAGCAGTATGAAAATTAAAATTATAACGTTGTCCGCAAATAAACTTATTCTTGCTATATATTGCTATCATCTATAAATTCATCTATCATAAGAGATTTTTCTATTTATCTTACATTTACAAATTAAATTAGTTACTTTTTTATTATAAATGGGAACGGATGAGTAGCGACAACAGTATAAAGAAATGTATTCCGAAAGACATTTCTTGGAAATGATTGGGTATTTTATTGATTTCTGTTAAACCCTCAAAGGAGAGTTGAAGTGATCCTTCAATGGGATAAATTCTATTGTATATTGAGCCTTCTTTGAGAGTTAAATGTATATTATGTATAAATTATAAAGATTTTACAACAACAATGACTTAACATTTTTTACTATAATAAATTTTATTTATTTAATTTCAGAACATTTTTAGTAGTAATAATTTTCTTGTAGGTTATTGTAAGCTTTTCTTGTAGCTGTTATAAGAAACATTTACTTTAAATGAAATATAATGAGAAAAATCAAACTGAACTATTCGAAACATTGCTGCACAGTTCCGCCAGACAAGGTGCAGCAATGGTTCATGATCCAATCTGTCAGTGATATTGCCCAGAATATTAATGCTCCCTCGCATCCTGCGCAGTAGGGAGGCGCACCTCTTGCGCATTGTCGCTTTAAAGCAGTCAGTACCGTGGCCATGTACCACAGAAGTACATCATGTACCACAGAAGCGGGGCAACAGCATTATTAACGGGGCAACAGCATTATTAACGGGGCAAAGCATTATCAGACTGTAAGCAATTTAAGGTGAACAGCATGCAAACCAGCGAGCCAATATGCTCTCTCATACAGACAGTAACCTGCGTTCATTATAATCAAAGCCAGGAGTTAACATATGATCAAAATACTTAATTTTGTATAGCCGTTGCAAGACCTTAATTTTAATTAATGGCACTATACCAGGTCAGTTACTGACTAATAATCTGACTTTTTTACTATACACTATTAATATACCGTATTCTTCACATTTGTTGACAAGCTTTCTTAAGCCATATACAGACGCACTAGCAGCTCTATGTCGTACACGTACCTTCACCATACTGTTATCGCTAACACATCATCAGTAGACCAATATCCAGAAAGACCAGGACAATATCTTTATAGAAATTATTTATAATAATTCTATAACTAGAATCTTAAAACATCTTATCGGTACACCTGCAAAATTCCGCTGGAAAATCGATACGTCTCGACTTATCATTAACTCTCTTTTAATAGATGCCTATTCATTCATTCCTTCTCCTCATACCTGGATAGAATTATACAATTTAGACAATTTAATAGGTAATATTGCGTTCTAATTGCATTTATAACTAAACGATAATGATCTGACCGAAAAATATCATAAATATCGTTATTTATCGCGGTGTTAGTTACTAAACAATGAGCAAGACATCTTATCGTCCCACTAGCGTCACTTACAAGCGTGTAGTTGGTAGATAATATAACATATTAATAACATTACATTACCTCTCAGATCATCCATAGAATGATTTACCACAAGTTTATGGTAAATCATCCTGTGGATGAGCTATCACTTAACGTACATATGCATGCCGTCTGCGTTATAACTGTTTATTACTGCTCTCACTGCGCGAAATAAATCTGTGAAATCCACTAAATTGACTACAAGTACACACAAAATACTAAAAATTACGATAAGTAATAAATATATTGCTTGAAATACGCAAATTAATGCACTCAATCACTTCCATACTTGAAACAAACACCTCCACAGCAAAGCCGCTTCTAAAATTGCCTCTTCCGCATTCATAGCTGAAACAACTGTGTAGCTAAAGTCTGGACTGATTGTGTTCAGAAAAGTAACTCTTAACTCTTCTACAAATAGCCACGTCTCTTTATTTATTTAAGAACTTAGGATCACAATAGTGAACATGTTAGCTCAGTCTTAGCTATTTCTATTGTAACACTGTCAGATGTCTTACTTAAGTAACAATATTATCAAGTGACCGTTTTACATTTTAATAAGTAACATATTTTTAATTATATTTATTTCAGTTTAATGTGCCGTTTCCTTTGACAGGAGTTTTACTTCTATGCTTTAATGTAAAATTAACAAAATGCCGAAAAAATATTCCGTACAAAAACGATGGTAGCTTTAATGATATTTTTTACAAATCAACTATTTTCTGCTTTTTTTTTTATATCATGTCGGACAATGACTGTGAAAGATGGAGACCAAGATGACGAGCAAAAGTAAAACGGCACCGTTGTAGTCGTAGAATATTTTTGTATTTAATTGACTTATATCATATAAAAACAATATAATATTATAAAAAATCATAAATATATAAAAATAGTTTGCAACAATGACCATCCCCCTTGTATACATATAAACATTTGTAATAAATGAATGTAACGTATAGCACCCCCAAACATCGCATTAGAATCGATTACAACCGTACCTGTTTTCCATTCATTGATTTTCGTCTTTCATCCCTTCCTCCAAACATTAGTCCATTCATTATTTCATTTTACCTATCTTTCATACGAATCATTTCATACACCGCTCGTCAATCTACTGCTCGACCAGTTGACTGTTACAAATTTGTGACTCACTGCGCTCGCGCATAATGTTATCACGTTCCGTCACTGTGTCGGTTGCTTGATGCAGTTTTTGTATCATTAATTCAAATTCAAATTCAAAATATTTTTCTCATCTTTATTCATGTAGGTCTATTACAGACTCTTATGATATGTCAAATCTACAGTTCAGAATAATTTCAAGACGAGAACAACTGATAAGGAACTCAGCTCGTATTCTTTTCAAATTAATATTATACATGTTTACAATAATACAGATTAATTTTTAAATTCAATCTTGGCAGAATAGAGTGACACCAGCATATGCTATTGTAAAAGCAAATAGTCAGGCAGTCAATCAGTGTTTGCAACCCAAACAGACCAATCCCCATAAGCAGCTGAGTTCACAAATATGAGTAATAGTACCATTACTATCTTTTACGTTATCTATGCTTATACTTCTATAATGCAAACTGTTATTTTTGGTAATTAGAAGCTCACGGCTTGTAATTAGAAGGATTAACATGTCACGTCTTTTAGCCTGTATTTATATCTTCTTTTAAATAAAATGCAGCTCATAAAGCAAGCTATCTCTCAGCTGGAATAGGTAAACAAAATAAACAGACGACTTCATACACCTTCTATCTATGTATACATAAAAATAAACATAATTAAATTAAAATTATTCTCTTTTAAATAGAGATAAATTTAATGTAACCAAAATTTATGGTGCATTTTGTAACTAAAATGCAGAATGCATTGACAGTGCAAGTGAATGTACACCGACAAAGTAAATATATTTGGACGGTCAATAACAAAGCTTGTTTGATATTAAACGACCTGCGGCCTTCAGTTGTTAAATATAAAATAATAAGCTAATTTGTTAACTTTGTGAATTTAACTCCATAAATGTGCTGCAACATTTCGCAGAGAAATAACGTAGTCGTTTGCTTTGTATGAATTTTAATGAGCTGTCTGCTACTATTAATTAACTTAATTTAGCAATGTTCATGTCTATTATTCTGAAAGTTCACTAGCAGCGTTTTAAATGTGTTTTCGTTAAAAATGATAAATAAAATACATTTAGCTATTTTTTTATGTGAATACTCATTCCAAGAGTTTGTTAAATACTAATTATAAAACTACGTTAAATAATTACTATTTTATTTTATTAACTCCATTTTTCATTTCCAAATTATCGTGTACTATTTATAAATATTATTATTAATATTCATAGAAAGTGATGATTTCAAATAAATAATTACATCAAAATTGTTTCACCGATTTGAAGATAGTACTTCGATACTTCATTTATATTATTTTGTAATATTAGTCCTATTTTAAAGTTAATTTGTAGTGTATTGTAAAGGGTATAAGGCATATACCGAAAAACGCACAACAACAAACAACTAAAGGCACAACACTAACAAAAAACATTTAGAATTTTTACAGTTACACTTGAGAATTGGACATTATTACTAATTTAATGTAGTTATGTCATTAACAAGTTTATGTACAACGATAACAAAACTTTTATTTCAAATTTTCAACCCTACTTCTTTAGGAAAGCTTTTCGTTATTCTATTAGTTATTCAGACTAACCCTATAGACCTATATTAATCTAAATTTACTTCGCCGAATATGTCTGATATCGAAATATATCTAGAAACCGAGGTCTATTTGGGACAGATGGGGTCATGCTAACTGGGTGTTGCCTGACGTCTATTCAAATCTAGGTCTCGCCTGTCCCTTAATTGAATTGTATAATTGTCAATTAGTGAGTCACCAACACAGGAATATGCCATTAAAAATAATAACTGAAGAGGAGGCGTAATAAGCAAATATTTTCTATAGTGGTAGTATGTAAACAATAAGGAATGTAAAAATTCAGATGATATAAATACTATTGTGGAATAATGAATAATTATAGTGCCTTTTAAAATATATTTTAACTGACAGACTATAACTCAAATTTTAAGAACTATAAAGTTTTTTTGTACTAAATATCTATTATAAATATAGAATTATATTTATAAATATAGATATTTATTTATTACAGTATACTGTAATAAATAAATAATTGACTTATGATCGTTATGAATGAAATTAACATATGAAATAATTACCCAATTTTTTATTTCTGTCATGGGAGGTATTTAATATTAACAAAATTAGAGCTTCCTATAATTGGGACTGGAAAAAAATTGACAACAGGTATAATTTTCCTACTAATTAAGTTTATAATATCCTAAACGACACCTACAACAGTAGGTGCCGTTTCTAAACACAACCTACAAATGTTTACTAAAAAAGAACCTAAGTCGAGCAGAGGTCCAGTTACTTAACGAAGGTATTAACAATCCTCAGCTCTACAAATAAAAAAAAACAGTTCTGCAATTTTCTATGAACTATTTGATTTGCGTGTATACGAGCTAAGTTGTACGCTACGCAAATGCAACTGGTAAATGGTCCGTACATAATTCCAAATGCTGAAGTTAAACGTAATAATTCATAATTGTTAGTAATTAAGGCCCATAATATAATAATGGCTTACCCCTGATTTCAGGCTCGTCGCAATCGCTTGGTGGTTCGCTCTTCACCGCCGTGATGGTAAACAGCCTCGGAGATGGAGGTGACGGAGGAGACGAGGTCGCGGATCTTGCCCATTCCTCCTCCTGAGGGGGATCCCTCCTCTTCCTCGGCTCCTCCCGGAGGTACCGCGCCATCTCGTAGCATGTCTGCAAAAGGTATTGTGTTTAAACAAGTAATAAGGTTATTTAGAACGTGATTTCGCAGCAAATTTCACGCTTAGGGAATTCTACGCACTTTGCTTTGTTTAATGTCTGGGCACTGTTTCCGACTTTGGACGTTTTGATTAATAGATAAAATGTGTATCCTATATCCATCTGGAATATTGTAATAAAAATATCCCTTGACAATTCACATGCCATCTAGTCTTAAGCTAAGTAGAGTTTGTGTTACGGTAACTAGACCAATACAGGACAATGACAATACAATTGTACTCATAACCTGCCGGAACCAAATCTATAGTCATAGGAAGTAAAGTGCTAAACCGCTGGATAGCGAAAGATTTTACGGATAGATGCTGCGAGGGTATTCCCCATAGAGGAGGGAGGAGGGTATTCTATTGAATATAATAGTTTTTTTTTGTATGGATAATGGAATGGTGCACTTGTCTACGTTAGTGGTATACCAGTTGAGGATGACAGGATAACTCTGAGGTCAGATATTTATTAAAAAAAAAGATTACAGGATACATATACAAGGTCACATCAGACCGCATCATCACTTAAAATCAGGTGAGATTGCGGTCAAACGCGCTCAAATTTTAATATAAGTAAAAAAAAAGAAAAAACATTTGTAACAAATTAATTCATATCTATATAATACTCGTATATATAAATATATTTAAATTCGATACCTAGAAATAAGTTCTTAAACCTCGATACCCTGTAATTTCATTGCGCCACCTTTTATTGAGTATGTCCACGCAATAAAATTACGATGAAGGTATTTCATTAGTTTTCGTTTTATCTATATTCCTTGAGACTTTGCGTCTCCTAACAATATTTTCAATTGAAATTTTGCCATAAATATTTTCGTCCCGCTCTAATCGGCTTACTCCATTATTGCATAAATATAATTGTATTCTTTTCGTTATTCTGTAAATTCATAATAATTTCAGTGTCTTGCACATATTTTCAAATTTGTATATTGTCTTGGATTATTTATACGAATGAGCATTATATGAAATTTATAATAATAATAATAATATTCCCAGGACAATTCACACAGCGCCATCTATACCCAAGTTAAGCTAGCTAAAGTTTGCCTTATAGGTAACTAGATAACTGATACAAATACATAGATATTTTATTTTTTCTTAAATATATACATATTATACATAGAAAACATCCAGACCGATACAAACAATCATACTCATGGATACAATGGTTTGTGCCGTGTGAGGAATTGAACCCGCGGACGTAAAGCGGTATGCTAAACCGCTAGACCACTTCATCAATCACCAATCAAGTTTTTTAATTACAGAAATTGTATAATAAAATTGTTTACAGAAAATCTAACGAATGTGAAATATTGATATTAGTTGTCTTTATACTATGGGCAAATTCGAGTCGAATCAATAAAAAGTATAAATAGTTATTGTAAAAAAAATTCATAGTAATACGTTTACCATACAAATGCGAAAAGAGGCCTGGGACATACTTTAATATTAGCATCGTATTAAAGTTTGAGAACAAGATCATATTTGCAAAATTGTATGGTACGAATGTACCCACGCACATGACTTTTACGTTAGAAATTGTCTGCGTATCTAGCTCTAAAATATACACAAGTGTTTTAATATTGATAAGCCGAGCGTTACTTGGTATATTTTGGTCACTATAAAATAGAGTATAAGCCACAATTTATACTATTTCCTGTTGAAACAAAATATCACCCAAACTCTATATAGAGGTGGCAGTTTAATTAAGCAGAGATAGAACTATTATTTCTTTCCCTTTTCCATGGGTTCAACAACCCACCCAAGGTTACTGAAGTACTGGGAACAATGGTTTCCGAAACGGTACCATCTGACCAACATAAGTTGACCCATAGTACATTTTACAATAAAATCCTATTATTATAACATTAAAGAATAAAATTGAATAACGAGGTCAAAGGCTTATAATTGCTAGTATCCTGTATGGGGTTTCGTGCTTACGAACCGAGTGCTTTTAAATAATTATTTGTAGATTAGTAGTTTGATAATGCAAATACTAGGCTACTATAAAAGGGGTTAAAAAGCGTAAAGATACGTTTGGAATACACATAGCCCATACAGTAGTGAATGGGTTGATTTTACCTAACGTATAGTTTTTTTTAACAAATAATACTGCAAATATCTAATACTTTTAAATTTATAATATTTAATACGGGCTTTTAGCTTGATAAAATAACAAAATTGACAGATCTCCGAATGAACTGCACATTAAAAAAAATAAGATAACTATTCAAACGTGTTTGAATCTAAGTTTATTTGAATAAAGATTTATTTATTTTATTCTATTCATTCAAGGCATTCTTTACTAATTATGTTTTTACAAAACTCGAGGATCCTTATGCGCTAACTACCACCTCTATCACAGCATTAGGTTGCATGGAAGAGATCTCTTTCAGAGATAAACCCACATTTGTTTACATTTTTGTATAATTATCTTTATTTTCTATGTTACAAGTGCAATAAAGTAATGACGGCCTCGGTGGTCTAGCGGTTTATCAGACTGCTTGGTCGCGGGTTCGATTCCTCGCACAGTGCCAACATTTGTTTGCATATGATTCTGTATAAATCATAGTTGAATATTTGTGGAGATAAATGAAACGCCATGATGGTATTTTCACATCTCTCTAATAATATTTTTGTTCATAAAACAAATGAATGCGAAGTGAATTTTTATGTCTCGTACAGATTGTTTGTAACGGTCTGGGTGTATTCTATTTGTATTATATATGTATGTATTTACAAAAAAAATATGTAAGTATTTATATTAGTTGTCTAGTACCCAGAACACAAGCTCTGCTTACCATGCGACTAGATGGTGCAGTGTTAATTGTCCAGTGATATATTTATTTAGAGGATAAAATCTGTTACTAGAAATACAATATACATAACGATATGTCGTTTAAATGAATCTAAGCGTATAAATAATACAAATCACATATATTATCAAAATCATATGGTGGGATTGCTGACTCGTACCGCGTGAAATTTTATTTGCATCAGCTCGTCAAACGAAATAAACAAACATAACTCTTCAGTTCTATATTAGTATAGATAAAGATACAGGCCTTCACGATTGTTTTTGGTTTGATATCAATCTGCCATGAGGTGTTAAGCTATATGTATTGTTTTCATGGTATTATGTGTGTTGAAGTTATATAAATAAATAAATAATTGTTTCCTTCATCAGAGATTCAGTTAAAAATATATATAAAATAGATATCTCCTCAGAAACATTCATAATCTATACATCTATAGAAATAAATAAAATTTAAATTCTCCTTTGTAATTTATAATTATCGATCAAACATTTTACTAAATGTACGAATAAAATTAATTACGTGAAAAAAGTACATAATATTTTTGAAGGTCTGGCTGTCTATCGTCTGTCGGTCGGGTTTTGATAGAACTTTTACTCGCAGATGAGTTACTTTGACTATTTTATTTTGGATATTTTATTTATCTAATAAAAAAGTATAATTCCACAGCAAATACAATGTTTCCTATAATTTCAAATTTGATGTGTACACACCCTCATCTCAAATTATAAATCACTGCAGTTCTTACTAGGTCATTATAATGACCTGTTTAAGGTTTGTTTGATTGGAGCATGATGGACTTGCCTTACACAGTGCTTAATGATAGTAAAGATAAATCAGCTTCGACAGAAGAAAAATAAACTGACGAGATACTGATTACAAAACTTAATAAGTGACTATTTGGTGGAACGAGATTGTTAGGCATATGGACTGTTGACCCTATTGCTAGCAAATTCTCTATGGGTTTCCCCCGGGAACAGTCGTAATAAATTCCTGGTTAATATGTCATGTTGAGCTAACTGACTTCAAGGTCATCTTATCATCCCTCGCCAGTGAAGAATGATACGATGAGCGTAAATCCCCGCCAGCGTAAACAGATAGCACAAGCGGTGCACAGGCACCATTCCATTATCATCCATAAAATTAAATCACAATTCTGAATTAAATAAATTTTGATTTAAAAAAATTACGGGGTATAGATTAGTTAATTAGAAAAAAAACTTAGTTAGTTATAACTTTAAATTAAAAAAGATCCGATTAATAAAAATCAATTAACTAGTGGAAACGTCATCTCAACTCTAAACTAATAACTGATTATACATTACAAAGGTCTACTTTGAATGGGTGAACTTATTGTCATCAAATATCCGAACTGTCAAACGCAGATGGTTAAAATCGACTTGATATCGCGTACTCTTGCTTTAGTTTCTAAAAGTTAAGAAAGCTATGCCAGAAGACTATGAATAGAGACTAAAATAAAGATGAATGAAATCGGTTTTCATTCTCACATTATGACGTGACAGAAATATGGGGATTCATTTATATATAGATGATATCTATTATACATTAAATGAGTCATTTGTCACTTTGTTTATTTTTTCTGACTATCATGAAGCGATTAATAAGTCTATCAAGGTCGAATCAAAGTATTGATTTTTTTATCAGATAATTAAAGATCATATACGTCCTATTAATTTATTTCACGTTTCAGTTATAGTGAAATCCCATTCTATCATATACTGCAGGATATTGTTT
This sequence comes from Achroia grisella, assembly GCF_030625045.1. Lineage (NCBI taxonomy): Eukaryota > Metazoa > Arthropoda > Insecta > Lepidoptera > Pyralidae > Achroia > Achroia grisella. Next base: position 734,142 of record NW_026712977.1, on the reverse strand, counting down.
TTATTTACATTACTGCCTGGGGGCAAAACATTTCACAATATCCTCTACCAGTCTTTGCAGCTTAAAGCAACGTCACACAGCGACGAGATGGGATTGAAACACGACTTGCTTTACAAGAATGCTATCTGTTATAGCTTTAAAGCGTTGCCAAGTTTTAATTTCATTGTACACCAAGACAGGTATTTATTTATCCTAGAATAAACTTAATATTGCAGAAATGTATTTAACGCAAACGCTAAAAAGATTTTCCGTTCTAAAATGAAACTTCGTTGCCTAGCGGTTTTTTACTCTAAATTACAACCAAAAGATCATAAGACAAAATCTGGCCGATACCTAAAAAGGACTTTGTATGTCTATTTATATTTCTGATTATCCGGTGGAGGAACCACCGATAAGAAAGCAAAAAATAACGAGACGTCGGCGTCAGTAGGCTCGCTCCCTGCCACTTCCTACTGAAATACATCTACACTAGTGTTGGACTCACCACGACGTCGATAATTTGAGCCTCTGACTAACGAATATGGAGAAGTGTTTTTTTTTTCGGAGTACTCTAACGGTGGCCACGGCTGGTGATTATAGCTTCACCGGACGATAGAGGACGAGTGCAGATGGCACTCCAAACTCTCGGAAGGACTTATGTAGCGGCTGAAGGCCAACTCCCGCTTGAGGGCACCACTAGGTGAACCGAGGTTGAACCCCAACCTCAGCTCAGACAGTCGTAATTTTGAATCCCGTTTGAATTGAACGGGGGATCGAACGGAGGGGCACTGAATTTTGACGGCCTTCTTTATCGAAATATGTACCAAAACAGCTAAGTTTAGTTTTATCATTTGTCCTATTGTATTAATGACGTTATATATATATATATCTATATATAAAACTATTATAATTATAAAGGTAATTATTTGTATGGATTCTACATTATTACGAGAGACAGTAACCGAAACCGAAAATTGCAAATAATGACTCTCAGATCACATCACAGATCACAGATTTAGTAGTAAATAATCACACATTTATTCTGCATCGTACAAGAAGCCACTACCACACAGAGCGAAGCCACTGTAACACCACAAGAACGAGCGGGTGTCTGTTCTATAAATAAGAATTCAGACACGTGCCCTCACCATTATTTAATAGTCCACGAATGTTAGAAATATATACCGTATGTAGAAGAAATGACGTCAGGCAGTAACTATGTATGTACGCTCTGTTAAGCAAAAATAATAAACAAACAGAGTATTGTATGTATAATTCTTATAATATTTCATTTAAGTCCGCTTTAAGTTACATTTTTATTATAATCATGTATCAATATCTCTATATCTCAATTGAAAACGTCATATCACAATTTTATGTTAGTTTTTCTTGGCTGAAACTACATTCTGAACTTACAATAGATTTCAATCTGTGGCAGCCCTGCATGAATTTGTTTTTAACTAATTTGTTGTCTGTAAATACTATTAGCATATAAAATAAAAGATAAATTTACACTATCAAATCAAAAAAATCATTTTAACTTACAAACATGTCTTGATAAATGTAGGAAGCAAAAGTTTGGATGATTCTTTCGTATCTCTGCATTACCTTGCCCATATATACATAGTGATTGAAAATAACTGTTTTATTCTTAGATAATATAGTTACCGACAAAAGTAGATCTATTATATAGTATTGACAGCCGCAGTGATCTAGGAGTTTAACACCCAGCCTTTTACTTCCGATGGTCGAAGCTTCCATTTTACACGATTCAAACATATGTTTGTATTATTTACTATGATTGTATTAACCTATGCATATTGTGGATGCATTAACAAATTATATTAAGTCTGACAGTAGTAGTCTAGTACCTATAATACAGTTTCTACTTACTTGGGAACTATATTAATCTGTATAAATTATACCAAGTTGTTATTTTATTACTATAGAAACTGTGGTGCCGGAAATGTTCCACGTATACCTCTTCTTGTTAGTTTCCAATTCAACGTGACTACAAGCACACCGTCCAAGGTGTTGCAGACTTACTACATATAGTTAGTTACTTACTACATACACTAAACTAAATAACAGTCAAGTTACCAGTTCAGACAATCTCCGTGCAAACGTGCAGTGTAAACTACCAAGTTAACTGGGACAACTCTGTATTTCAGATAGCAACACCATTTATGAAACTCATAGGCGTGATATTGTATTTGAAACTTCATGTCACAGAAAGAAAACTTCAGTTCGCGAAGTGGCTATTAAAGTTTTCGCTAAGTTGTCATGTAACTAGTTGCATGATATCATGGATGTCACACGATAACGTCATGTCCGAGCTGTTTGTTCAAGTACTAGTATATGCCACTGTCACCACTTACCATCAGATGAGCCGTCAGTTTGTTTACCATTTCAGTTTAATACATTATAACTAGCGAGCCGAAGTTGTTTAAAGCAGTTGTTTTGAAATTTAAGGAAGAACAAGTAAGTTTATTAATTTATATTACAATAATAATAATTTTACAATAAACTCTATAGATATTAATATTATAAAAGAAAAAAGATTTGATTGCCTTTTTTTCATTGAATAGCTACCGAAACTACTATACCACTGATTATTCTTTTACCATTAGAATTCTATGTTATTCTTATGATCATAGGCGTTATACATAAAAATATAAAACGATAAAGTAATCCATCACTTGGAAAATATACTAAAAACTTAATTATTTATATCGCTTACGCTGTGTAAATTATTGACAATAGAACAAAGTAATGTATTACAGAACATTAATAAAGAAAGGCGTGTGATAAACTGTAGTGTATTTAAAGATGTTTCCAAAATTAGTTTTATTAAAATCAGTATTGTCAGTATTATCAGTATTGTACATAATACACGAAAAATATAAATGTTAAAAGATAAGATTTTGATATATTCTTTAAGAATCGGTAAAATGAATATATTTTTATCGAACTTTTTTTATTAGTGGTTTTGTCTAGATGTTCGACTTTCGTAAAGTTTCTTGTAACAAAATATATATGTCACTCTACTATACTAAATTAGCTAAAAATATGCACGTTATGCACTCGGGGTGCCAACTTATGTGTAATGCAAACGATATTCTCATTTTTAAGAGATATTTTCACAGTCGCTTCTTTAAACAAGTACGTAATATATTATTTATATTTATTTAATAATGTTTAATTACGCATCATAGTAATGTACATTATCTCGACAGGAAAAAGTGCTTGGTACTCGAAATACAAACTTATTATTATGTATATAGGTTTGATAATGCAACAGTGTAATTATAAAAAAAATACTAGCTGCACGAGTGTGAATTGTGTCGGTCTCGCACGAATGACGTTATACTTTTTGTGTCGCGTTTAGACCGTTTTAGGGTTCCGTATAAATTCGAAACAAAATTGAAAAGAACAAACTATTTGTATTTAACTAATATAAAGTCTTAATTAAAATTACCAACACGTTTAAACAATAATTTACTTCTTGAAACAAAAAAAAAACATTGGTCTATTTCTTGGTCTGGGGCGCCAAATCCATATTAACATCAATGTTTAAGGTCAATGATTTTTGATATAAGCTATGGAAGAGTGGAGCCTCCTGGCATAGGCATCTTTATGCCTAAAAGGAGTCATCAACAATAGTACAATGTAGTAAAAAAAATGTGTTACCTAATATATGTTAAAAATTTTGATTTTTGGATATTCCTAAATAGGTCTACCTATTCCGATCCGTGCTATTACATATTAATATGTATTTAAGAAGTGAATTATTAAAATTAATAAAGGTATTAAATATTATAAATAAAGTGGTATGATGTATCAAAAAGCTAGTTTTTGAAACACAGATAGGCAAACAGCTCAATGGATAGTAGTAGGTATACTAAAGCCAGGAAACAAATTAAATAGTATAATATCAGTTCCGAATCCTCTGTACGTAAGTCAGACTCGCAATTTACCGGTTTTATTTGATTTATAGACATTCCATATATCGATAAATGTGGATTTATCGATTCGTGTGGTTATGAAGTAAAAATGCAATGGGTCATCGCTCCTCATCCCATAGGTGCGATATATAATGAATACTTCGATGTAAGAATATAGTGGAAATAAAACCATATACCAATCCAACTAGCGTTATTATAAAAAAAAGTAATAGGCTATAGGAGACCAGGGAATTGATAGAACATTACTAATAAGCTAATTGGTATGAATGTATATACCAAGTCTTGATTTTTGATCTCCACGAGGTTCCCTATGGAGATCAGATGACAACTGTTCAACATTCTGCTCATCTATCTGACCTATCATCCTTCAATAGAGCTCCAACGTAAACCGTTAGCGTAAGCAGGCACAGCAGCACTATTCACTTATCATCCATTAAAAGAGAATAAGGTAATTCATCCACTTATGTGGGGAACCCAAGACCGATGATAGACATATAATGGTTTCTTTGTATGGATATATATGGTGCATCCACTTGCGCTACCGGTATTCGCTGGCGGGCACCAGTGGAAAAATAATAGGATGAAATTGGGTCAGCTCATCATGAAATTATTGGGTTATGAATTTCAAACCATCATATATATATGCCAGCTGTATATAAAAATAGACTACCACAAAGGTGGAAATATCGTTACTAATCAAAGCCAAGATAAATAAAAAAAATAGATATTTGTCTATAACCTATAGGTAAGAAAATGGAATTTTACTATTAAAAATTTCCAACTGGTGGTAAATAACATTGTCACCTTTTCCAATCCCGGTAACTAAGGTGTGGTATCTTCGTACTCTGTAATTAGCCTGCCGTGTCTCAACCATCGATCCAAACACATCTTACAAAGCAAGCTACTTGGCGACTGAAATAGGTACATAGTCTACCTCAGTAAATATGGTCAATGAATATCGATTGATGGTATTTTATGCGAGTTCTAACCTCGTCGAACCCACTTCTGACTCATCAGTACCGGTACTGTATTACCTACATAAAAGTAATGGTTCCATACTTTATTTTTGTATATTTAATTGGATATAGCGTAAGAGGTTATGCTAGTTACAATTAAATATATAATTATAATTTTTTTTTAATTAAGTATTTTGTAGGTTTAGATAAAAGTATGAAATTTAACCGTATAAATAAATTAGGTAATGATTTCTCAAAAAGAGTACTAGTTCAAATAATCGATACTAGTATTATAAAGAGGTATGGTTTGTGAGTTTGGATTTTAAATGAAATCTCCGGTACTACTGATCTCTTTTTGAAAATTCATTTAGCATCGGGATTCTCATTTTTGGAGAAAGACTATAAATAAATAACTCTGGACGGTAAACAGACTTTGTGTTATGGATACTAGAAAACTGATATAAATACATAGCTATCTTTTTTGTAAATACATACATAATATATGTACATAGAAAACACCTAGGTAAACAATGATACTCATGAACATAAATGTTTGTTCGTACCGTGCGAGGAATCGAACCCGCGACCCTCGGAAGAAAAGCGGTATGCTAAACGCAAGACCACCGAGACCGTCAAGTTATAACAAAAAGGAGCAGAGCTGCAATGATAAATATTGCAAAAACAGGACGCAAACGATGCTGCGCGTACGGTCTAGTATTCCATATATTCCAGTATGTCTACTTTAATTATTTCAAATTATTCGCTCCAAATACTTTGGGGATCATTAAGTCTAAGCGCGTCACTATACTATCGCGATCCGTCCTCATATTATAACAAAACAGAATTAATAAATCTATAAATATAACAGACAAGAGATCATATACATCACCTGTTTATAAATCACATATGAGAATAAATATTAAATGGGAGACTTTATCAATGTAATAGAAACTAGACTAAACTATGATAATTACAATTTTTGTATTAGCCTATTAATTATTAGGGCGATTAACAGTGCTTTAGTGCCCGCATAACAAACGGGTTTAGAGATTTTGGTGTAATTCAAATATATAGTATATATTTGAATTGCACCGAAATAAGTAGAATATTATAATAAGCTTCAATTAAAAGATTTAGTCTTAATTTGATCCCAATTGGTTTACAATTAAAAAAATAATACGGACACGAAGCCGCGATCTCAGCTAGTAGCGCAAATAAATATCGTTCGAACAGTTCAAGAATTATTTTCCAATTTGCGACAAAATAGATTTTCAATTTTCCGTTTTGCTTCAATATGGCAAATTGGAATTAATACTTGAACAATTCTTGGATTATATCTTTCCTCGAGGAAAGTTGTTCAAGTGTATATTTATGTAGTTATATTGTTGCCACTCAATGGACTATAAATCCAATAATTTCGTCTACCGATGATCTCAGAATTATATATTATCTATTTTTGGAACGTTGTGTACTAGATACGTTCGAGAGCTGGCCAATGTTATTACAGATATTAATATTGTGAAACTGTAGCACCTCGGGATCCATATACAATTGGTTTCTTAATATATAATAATATCTCAGCACAATTCACACACATTCCGCGCCATCTAATCCGAAATTAAGCAGAACTTGTAATGTGCGTACTAGACAACTAAGAGATATATGTACTTACATACTTTTTGTTGAGAACCAATACATAATATACGTAAATAACACCACCAAATATAAAAAAAATATTAATAGAAATGTATGTTCCGGGGAATTAAACCCGCGAAAATTAGAAGTAACGCAATCTGCTACTCGTCTATAATCTACTAATTCATATTACTTTGTTTGCATCATATAAGAGAGATAGAGGATTGAAAGTGGGGCCATACAATAAGTAATAATTTTTCTCAGTGTTTGCAACATTTTTTCTTGATGCTCCCCTCCAATTGGTCTAAGCGTTATATTGTAGAAGTGATAGATATAAAAATAATCTTTATTCCAATAAATTTTATAACTTATTGGAATATGGATTATCTTTAAATAATAATATTATAATATTTTTATATTACCACTTATTTATAAAGCAGAATCATCACAAGAAAAACAATGAACTTGATAAATTATGTTTCAAAACTCTGTGTGAGTGAGATAATGAATACTGACTGCCAAACATAAAAATTCACAATAATTAATGAATTGTTAATTATATATCATAATAAAATAAAACAGTAATCGGAATAAACCAAGCCCTAGTAATCTCGAGTACAACGCGTTATGCGTCCCAAATACACGCATTTACAGTCTAACAAATAAACCAGCCATTATACAAAACCTTTCTCGATAAATAGGCTATCCTTCGCTAAAATAATTCTTCAATTCGAACGAGCAGTTTCTGAGATATGCGCATTCAACTAAAATACGAAACTCTTCAGCCTTATAATACTAGTATCGAAGAGCACTATTCTATTTCTGCATGAGTAAATAACTCGCACAGTATAAAATGTGTGCAAAGGCAGCAGTACGTGTAACGTAAAGTGAGGAGCTACGAGCAAATAAGCAAAATTTTGCAGTTTCGAGATGCAGGTGATTTTTCTTTACTCTTTGTTTTTCGTTCCTATTACTATAGAGTTTTCTCCGGGTGCATCCAGCCCTAGGGGTCTGTTGTTTACTAAGCAAAATATACTCTGAGAATATATTTTTATTTTTGAATTAATTATAAACTAGTTGTGAGAAGAGCGTATTATTATTAAGTGGGAGTAGAGGCTTCATTAGTGGCGTAGTATTTATGGAATGGTGTATTTCGCCTACGGTATAAGTCGGGGCATCATTTGAGGATGGTAAGATGAGCATAAAGTCAGGAAAATTAGCACATCGCGGCAAATTTACTGTAAATTATCCATGATGCTGTAGTGGACGTAGAGGTTGACCTGACCTGGTATATTACTATAATCTAAGCGTTATTACTATAACCAATAATCTGTTTACTCGACTAGATGACATTCATTAAATACTTTGATTAAGTCGCAAGCAGATGTCATTATACGTATGTAATAAATAAATGCGAATATTGTGAATATCGTAATTTAACGAGCGCCGAAATTAAATAATTGCGGTGCAATTGGTATGGTGGTGACACTGTCATTGTAGCATTGTTGAAATGTCCAGCAGCATTCCACTGCATCAAACCGCATGAATATTTGTGCTCCCTTAATATATTGGACATGAAACGTTTGCGGTCAAGCACAAAATTTAAACACAATTTGTATCTGACCGTAAATAATATTGTACAGAAAATCATGACAAACAGTGGCAATATAATTATGAATTTAATCTTTATTGAAATAAATTTTATATCAGTACTTTTAATTAGCCTTTTTGTAGTGCTTCAGATCATGTTCAAGAGGAATGAAAATCCATATTATTATTATTATTAAAAATGTGCCTGTCTGTTAGTTACATCATTATAAAATCTCTCTTTTTAATATATCTTATAATATCCCATGTTTTCAGAATCTGAATCGGTATTTCAAGATTTAATCACTTGCATTTGCAACTACCGGCGTCGAGGTGAACGCAACACTCAACATGCCCACATTTCGCTCGGTTATTGGAATTTAACGTGGCAAAGGGCGAGCTAACTGCCGATCGTATTAATTGAGCTTGTTATCAGCCATTCCATTACCGGAAAATACGCCAGAAATAAATTTACACCTGAACTTTTTTTTAGTGTCGAACAGATTTAAAATTGCGATCGTTGCGTGTCAGGGTAATAACTCACAGCGTAATTATTTTTGATCACTTTTAATATCAACGTATAATAAGTGTATTATTATTTATCTGGCGGTTACCGGTGACTTTATGTTTGCTTTTTTTATATACTATATAATGAATATCATCTCCCTGGTACAATATATGTATATATCTTCAGGTAAAATATCATTAGGATCTCAAGACTCATAAAACCGAATAAGTGATTTTTATCTTTATTGGGCTAAACAATACTTCTCTAGCATATTTATGCATATATCATATAATGTATAATACTTAAGCTTATATATTTTGCTCTTTTATGTAATCATATCTTTTATATGGGTATATCAGTATGTTTATATATTTATATACATATCTAATTTTCTATTTTTATATTTCAATTAGTTATCAAATTGCACCGCCTTATTATTTCTGACCAACGCAACGGTTGACTGGCACTGATTACCATCAGGCATTAAATCCAATATGTATACATTTTTTTGCAGAATAAATATTTAACGCAATAAAGTATGTAATGATAATTTAAAAAAAAAAATATATATATAAAATAACACTTGATTCTATAAAATGAATATAGTAGCCATACTTAATTAAGATTCATCAAAAATAATTCGATAATGCGCAACGCACAGCGAGTTAATTATAAAATTAATTTTGCGGGCTCCAATATTTATAAATAATATTTTTGTATGTGTTATATAAACAGGATATTTAATATTGTAATATTATTTATAAGCTACTAAAATTTGGGAGATATTACAAACGTTTTAGGCTAACGTCTGGCTAAGGAAGGTGTCTATTCGTAATAATAGTTGTAATTTATTACCATCTACCGTCGACCAAGAAGTTCCAACATGTACCAATATCCCGTCGCCGCTCAGATTTAATATTATAACTAAAATTTGCTGTCAGTCCTACGCAACATGTCGAATGAAACAAATATTCGCTTTGGCATACTAATATTGCTTCGTTCGAGTTTGCAACGCAATAATTAAAACTTATGTCTAACTAAATATTAGCCGTGGCTTCCTCTGCTTCTTTCGAGGAGATAATTACCCTATGTCCGTAACCACGAGTTTTATTAATATCCAGCTCAACCATTCGTATGTGAAAAACAGATATAGAGAAATCGAAATTTCTATTTTTTTTTAAATCAGTGTTCAACATAAATAACTTTTCAATAACATTTCAATCACTATATACATACATATGTATATTTTTTTGAATTGATAAGTCTTTTAAGTTATAATTTGAAATTAGGAAAATAGTTTGAACACAAACACATAGTCATTATAATTTTAATTAATTGTTTACAGGAACTTCACAATTAAAGGTACTTTTTTGGTACCCGTTTATACTAATAACTTTATATATAGTATAATTAAAGTCTGTTAAAGTGTTTTTTTATTACTATAAAATGAGGTTAGAAAGATAAACTAATGTGCTGAAGAATTCAACATTACCGCGAATTAGCTGCGAATAAAAGTAGAAAATATTCTAACAAACACTAAGTAGTAAACAAAAGGTAGGTTACTTTAAAGTGCTTACTAATACTTTTAAGTACATTAAACATTCTTCGCTCAGTTTCACCTTGTTACGGTATAGATTCTCTTCCATTAGGGAATGCTTGTTGAGTAAAGCCCACTTTAAACGATTACTTAGTAGACGAGCGTTTATAGTGTTACTTACTGCACCTCAACTGAAGCAGCCAGTTGAAGTTCGTTAAAATTAACGATAAAAACATGATGTGTATAAACTGCAGTGGCAAATATGAAATATGAAAAAATACTCTTAGTAATATATTCACAACAACCTAATGGTATTCTGTGGATAGCTAATTTTGTCTTGAAAATTGAAACATGTAATTTTAATTAATTATATTATTATAATTTTTAAGTAACTAATAATATAGAAATAAGTATTACTATACTATTGTACAATACATTATTTCGTATAAAATCATTCATTTATCTCTCCACCTATCATTAACACGCCAATTAAACCACATACTTGAGGCTATATTTATCTCTGGATGTTCATATGTTTTTGGAACTATTATAATGCTATTGGCTTTTAAAAATTCAGCTTAAGAAATGGGGATTACTACAGAGTGCACAAACCCGTCGTAGGATGTATTGACTTAATGATTGATGACCAATTCCCACCTCACGAATACGAATTTAGTCTGACGATCGCTAGGAGTTCGAACCTAGAATGAACAGCTTAATATATATTAATGATTTTTATTATTCTTCCGAAATATAATCAACGACTAATGCGATAAAAACGATAACAATCTCAGTTAGTTCTTCAAATGACTGTGAAATATGAAATTACTAGTACACAATTCAATAGAAACTAAGGCTTCGGCACACTTCTTTACTTCCGATGGTTACGAGATCGATTCCTCGCACGATACAAACATTTGTATTCCTGAATGCGATTGATAATGGAATGGTGCTCATGCCTACGCTAACGGTCTACGCGATACCCCACCAGTGGAGGATGATAAGATGAGCATAGAGTCAGGCCAGTTAGTCCATTTATTTCCAGAAGGAACCGCGTGGATGTCAACCTAGTATATTCGAAGCTATGGGGTCATCAGTCCATATTACTGACAATCCCCTTTCTCTTGTTTGTATTTATTAGTATAGATATTTACTAGGTATATATCTAAATAAAGCATTCAGTTGTCTTATACCCATAACACAAGCTTTATTTAGGTATTATTATGTTTAAACTCATTGTATCGGAATTCGCTTCCAGAGAACCGGTTCGTCGCGTCGAATTTTCGATTCCTGTTAAAATGGGATCACTCGGTGGAAAAGACGTGTATAAAGTTACAGCATCTCCACTGAAGCGGCTAGTTGAACTCCGTTAAAAATAGCGATAGAAGTTTATACGTGCATATACTGCAGTGGCCATGATGTCCTAAATAAATAAATGATTTCGCTTTGACAGACAGACAAAATAAATAAATACAAATATCTTTCTTGTGGATTGTATGGTTCACGTAGTCTTGTTATAGTCATATGTATCTTGTAAAATGATTTCAGAAAGCAGAACTGTACAGAATATGACTAATGATTTGATTTAACATTAATATTGACAATAATTTTATTACAACACTAATATGTCATGAACTGTAAACATATACAATATTCCTTAAATATCAGTATATAAAACGTTGGTGATTCGGCTTCGACCGGATGCTTATAATTTTGAGCATTACCTATTATGTCACTGTGGAATAATGTACCTTTCAAACTGAATTAATTTTCTAAATCGATGTGTTTTCTGCATAACAAAATCAGATGACCCTTTTATTAACAATAGTACAGATGTTCTACTCATTAAATTATATATTACTAGCTACTCGCCCCGGATTCGCCCTGGTGAATGTTATTATATATATAAACCTTCCTCTAGAATCACTCTAACTATTTAAAACATCCGCTTCAAAATCCGTTGCGTAGTTTTAAAGATTTAAGCATACATAGGGATAGAAAGCAACAGCAACTTTATTTTATACTATGTAATAATGATAATGACAATGTAATGATTTGTCAATTGTACATCATCGTCCTAGTTTGCACTTGCCAATTCGAGGTCTCCACAAAAACACACATACTATGCTGGTTTGGAATTTAGGATAGATAATGCTAGGAGCAATCACTTTGTTCTTGTCAGATAGGTGTTAAGAGAATAGAGATGGAAAATAGAGACATTTCCATTGGTCATAAGACTATATGCTCTAAGAGAAATTTATTTTGAGTAGGGAATGGATTTGGAATATCCACGTTGGCGTTGACGATGCGTGGCTAACCCAGCGTCTTCCGTTGCCGATAACTTTCACAAGTGCCTTTCACATTTCCTACACATAGTGGGAAAATCTGTTTTCAATAACGTTACTAGCTCATACTGACATCTATTAGATTTTTTAACAGTGATCTCAAATTGTTCGAAATTAGACCTTAATTTTAAATTGTATATTCAATTTATTATTCAACTAGCTACTCGCTCCGGCTTCACTCAGGTGTACATGTATTATACATATAAACCTTCCTCTAGAATCATTATCTATTAAATAAATCCGCTTCAAAATCCATTGCGTAGTTTTAAAGATTTAAGCATACATAAGGACAGACAGCGACAGCGAATTCATTGTATACTATGTAATAATATTAATGATAACATTTCTAATAACTCATACTGCTACTATTCAAACTCATACTATTCAAAATTCGACCATACACTTTTCATGGACTTCTCTAGTAACTCTCGCTGAACTCCATTGGAATATTTATTTTGTTGGTGGTAGTCCAGCGTTCTGAATTCAACGTTAATTTAAATTCGACCATAAAGTTTTCAATTATATTCCCGTTAGCTGTTACTAAAATCCATTGGGTAGTTTTAAGACTAGTTCGTTACCTAACATTCGAAATTCAAATATAGTTTTAATTGAACTTTTTTAATTTATATAACCCTTCTAATTGCTGGTACTGTGATACAATTAATATGAGCCTAGTATTCGAAATTTGAACACAATTTTAATTCCCCTCCAACCTACAAAGTCGTCTAATACTTAATTAATAATATTTGTATTAGTTCATAGATTTTAGGATATTTGTTTAATTATTACACATCCACATCTAAAGTTATTCAATCGCAAGATTTTTATTAAATCTGAAAATCTCAATGATATTATATTGAATCAATTTAATATAAATTGAAGTTTCTTTGAGATAATACCTAGATATCTCTGTAGTGCAATGCCTTTAAATACAAACTAATATTTGTAAATATTTATACATTGATAGATTACAATCTATATAATAAATCGAAGAGTAACTCTCTGTTATTAGCTATAAATTCCTTGAGAATCCTCAGAGATAATCTCCAGTCCTAAGAACAATACTATAGAGCAATTAATTATTGTTCTGACTTCTACACCGTGAAATGAGACTATCTTTGTGTCTTCGGTATTTGATATTTTATATTTCATTATTATGAACGTAAAGAATGATTATTAATGTTATTACATATATGTATATTCTTACATCTATATACATAAAAATGTCACAATGTTAGTTACTATACTCCTCCGAAACGGCATGACCGATTTGTATGAAAGTTTACCGGCTACTATCTATTTTTCATACCCTAAGGGATAAGGGTTGTCCACCCCTAACATTTTGTTTTTTACATTTTGGACAATTTATTTTTTGTTTTTCTATAATGTGACATTAAACGATACTTACAACCTTAAATTTTCACCCTTCTACCACGAACCCCTATTTTTTTACAGCGATTTTAATTTATATGCAAAAACAACGTTTGCGGGACAGCTAGTTTAATATATGTATAACAATTTTACATTTAATCTTGACTGCCCTTCTTCTAAGTAAAAGATACCATAAATTCATATAGTTCACATGTTACCTTCTTCAATCGAAATAAATCTCACAAATATATGAAAAATAGGTACCTATGCAAACAACTACGTACATTCTATCTCGAATTGTTTGAGGAAAAAACATCAATATGTTTTCTTTTTCACATACAATTCGATTTAAATTAAGATCACTCTTTCATGGATCAGTAAATATTAATATAGTTTAGAGGACCCAAGGTAGTAGTTCATCTATACATATAAATAAAATTGGAGTGAATTTTTGTCTGTCTGTTTGTACCGGCTGGTGTGAAATGGCTGGATCGAATTTGACGGGACATTTTTTGGCAGGTAGCTGATGTAATAAGGAGTAACTTAGCCTACTTTTATTTTAGAAAAATAAAGTTAAATTCTAAGCGGACGAAGTCGCAGGAACAGCTAGTTATAATATAAAATATAGAATTTGAAAAAGAAGTTAAATTCCAGTTTGCCCTGCCTTTAAGTCTCTTATAGACGATCCAATAAAATCTATGCTAATATAATAAAGTGAAGGAGCGGATTTCTGAGCAAAAGTAAACGTCGGAACTGCACCGATTTAATAAATTCCTTCAATGTTTGAAAGGTAGATTATTGAATAATATACGAAAGAAATAGAGTGACATAGGGTATATAAACCGTGTTTATAAGCCTTTAGTTCGTAATAATATCGTATTTTTAAAATTGAATAAAGGAATTTGTTAATACAATTGACGAAATAATCTTGACAGTAAAATAATATATTTATTTTTTATATCTTAAATGATAATTACTGATAATCGATGTAATCGAATACGATCTTGAGTTAAACAAATGTACCTCTTGGTTATTCATTTGCATTCTTAAAATATGAATATCTCGTATTCATATTTATTTAGTGATTGAAAAAGGACAGGTAGTGCTTTGTACCTGGTCAGTACAAACACAGATCATGTATATATATGATTGTATTGTGCAGTGATCGAGTCCACAACCTGAAGGTGAGGCAGTGTTCTAATATTGCGTTGGTATCATAAAATAACTATGGAATTATAAACGTCAAGAATGTTTCAAGTCGAATTAGATAACCTATGTTTTTCAACTCTTTAAATATTTTACAATAGACTTAAGCGAAATATTGTATTATTAATATTGTTGCTGACGTACTGGCCATATACCTTTATAGTTCATATTTACATTCTATAATTAAGAAATTTATTATATATTTTTGTATACCGAACGGTTTAGTGTCTAATGAATATTGTGACATACAGACAAGTATAATAATAATAATAATAACCCAAGATAATTCACACAGCACCATCTAGTCCCAAGCTAAGAAGAGCTTGTGTTATGGTGAGTATTACACTAGACAACTGATACATACATGTTTATACAAATAAATATATAATATACATATAGAATACCCGGATCCAAACAATCGTTTTTAAATTTACAAATATTTGCATAATGCGAGAATTCGAATCCGCGACCATCGGAAAGTACAGCGGTGTACTAAACTATTAATAATTGTTTTTGAGGAACTCTCTAACAAATCAACATACACATACTATATTGATTCCAAGGGCACAACAGAGATCCCTCTGTTTTCCCTGTCGGTTGAATACAAACGAACAATAAACAGTAAATTATCAGTTTAACTGTTACACTTAAGCGATGCTAAACGGCCCCAATGCCGCGACCTCTTTAGCTAAAGTCGGCTAAACCGTGGAGAAATCGATTAGAGTTGTATTTTGAACAACTACGTAATGTTTTTGTCAAATGAAATGTTTTAGAGATGGTCACGAATTTGTGTGTATATATCCTTACGGTGCTCAAACTTATACATTGACTGAGGTAGAAGTCCTCAAAGTTTGTCAAAGAGCGTCAGAACCGAGTATGCTCGGTAAAAAGGATTCACCGAATTCCTAATCCTAAACTTCGCCCCGAAACTAGCGTAAGAGTTTTGGACCAGAAAACGTCTTGATTTTAGTGGTATTGCACGGGTTAGATAAGTGGATGGAATTCCATTCTAGTCTTCATGAGTTGTAGAACATCACATAAAGTGGTGTGCGGTCCATATACCTATGTATCTGAGGGTTACCATATAGCGCCGTTAGCATGTTTTCCATTCCAATTATTTAAGAGAACTACGACAAGACGCCTAACATTCGAGTGCCTAAATATATTATCGAGATCAGAAGAGAACGCGAGGTCATGCTGTGCATAAATCATATGAAATATGCAAAAAAAACATCAAATAAGGTCTGAAGTAATATAGTAACAATAATGTAGTATTTCACGACGCTCTCAATTTTTGTATAATCTCACTCGAGCTTTTGTTAGGTAACCATTTGTTTTGTTATTTTCTGAACACCGAAATAAAGATGAGAAATATGAAAGGCCCTACTTTAAGCTTGTGTAAAGCTAGTAGCAGTGTAAAGTACTATATGCATCAATTTCTTTTATGTATGAGGAATAGAAAATACTCGACGATCCACTTGATAGAAAACTTTTATTAAATGCCGCTGGCCGCATCTGGTCTTTTTAGCTTCACTGAACGATAAAACTGCAGAAGGCACTCCAAATCCGTCGGAGGACTTGTAGAGCGATTGAAGGCCAACTCCTGCCTGACGGATGGTGTTATTCTGAGGACACCGCTGTGAGTTCGAACCTCGGCTCAGGCCGTCGTAATTTAAGGCTGAAACCATCGCCTATATACATCAACAGCACCACAGACATCTCAATGAATTATTTTTTTCGTGAATACATAAATAATAAACTTAATAAATACAAATATTTGTACCGTTCGAGGAATCGTACCAATGACCATCAGAAGTACAACCGAAGCCGTCAATAAACTACAAAAGCACTTATATTATCAGCGATAAAAAAACTCTACTTTATTTTTGAAACAAAATGAGAGCGCTACGATAAAGTCACCTGAGTGAAGCGAAAATTTATTTAGTTTGCTGTATCTACAGAGTAAAGCGTAACAAAAACAAAGGTAACAAGTTAGTGTTCTCACTTTATCTGTTAGTTGGTACAGCGCTATAGTGAGTTGCCGTTACTAATTTAGAACAATAGATTATTGTCAGGTGCTTCAATAGTTCAAATACTCTATAGTTTAATAACTTCGAGTTGAGAATAACGTGGTAATAGTCTATTTACTGCATAAACTTAAAACCTAAGATGCAGCCTGAGTTAACCAGAGTGGAACTTTGTTTATAGTTTTGCGTTTGTACCTCTGTCTTAGCCATTTGTGCCGCTGGCGATTTGCTTTGAAAGCAGTGTTCTGGTTTCCAAAGGTTATGGCAGTGAGAAATTATAGAGCACAGACTTTGACCAAAGAAATGTCATTGCAATGGAACTGACTTCAGAATGTTCTGATATGTGCAAGGCTTGCTTTAGGCATACTGGTGGAAATTTGTTAACAAGATTGATTGCGTCAGGATGACGAACATCGTGATGCAATATATCTTCTTAATAAAATTCATTAAGTTATGTTCAGTAATTTTGTCGTGACAAATAGACGGACAGATACAGTTTTGGATTTATAACATCAGTCTGCACAAACAAAATATGTTTTAGTATTATCATATTAGTTTAGGAAAACTTTCTTTAGGCTTTATATCTTAAACAACCTGTATATAAGAAGCTATAAACGCTACATTGAGTTTGTTAGATATACTTCCTTGTGTTAATGTTTTAACAAATTATCTCTTAGATTCTGAGATAGTAAAAGATGTAGCTACTTCAGGAACATCACCTAGACGCCGCAGGCAGACTCCAGCGCTTTTATAAACAATATTTTCATCATTTTTATACGAATATATAAATATAATTAAGCTATTCTCAATTGAAGTTAAAAGAACGAGACCGTGTGTTCTCTGTCTACAAACAGACTTAATTCAATAAGCCATTTGACTACCATTTTTATGTAAACTCGAATATGTATATACTTGAGTTCACATAAAAAGATTAGTATGTTTCTTTATTACGTACCTTACAGAATTTGTAATCTTTTATATGTATGTAAAGATATATATAAACAGTCGTGGTCTCAGATCTTAAGAGTCATGAATTCAAATCTTACTGTTATCATTTCCGACTATAGAGGGATTTCAAAAAACATCCAAATCATACTACCGCCTCCTCTCAAATTGATTTCGAATTCGGTAGATCCGATTATACTGATTTCAACATTCACAAAAATACCCTAAATTTATTGAATATATTTAAAAGTATTACACTCCTTGAACAAATAATGATCATAAATTTACGATTTTGTTATAAATAAGTACATTCATAACGAAGCCAACAATGCCTTTGCTCATCCCATTTCAGATTATAATAGTGTAAGCATATTTTAATTACAAGTCCTAAATAATATTTCAACGCACAGCCTAAATAACCGCGACTAGATAATAGAAATTTTGAATATGAATTTCGGTAACATTTCTGAGCTTCTGCCTAAATATTCATTGAAAATTCGCCGCGAGCAGTCACGGCAAATTAACAGACACAATAATACAATGACAATCCGTAAGTATATTTATAATAAATATTATGTTAGACAATTTTCGAAAATTTATTTCGATACCTATTTCTAAGATAGTAACCGTGCGAAGAACATCACCGCAAATTAACAAACACAATAAATACACTGGCAATATAAAATAATTACATATCTGTAGACAAATTTCTTTCTGAAATAATAACCAATATTTTAAAGTAAAGATTATAAGACATAGATGTGATAATACAGACAATAAACGTTTAAATACAAATAACAGCCGGCCAACTTTGCATTTAACCTGTGCATTCAACATTCCAAACAATTATACAACTCAACGCGCCGTCGGAATTATCCAACTGGAAGTGGAGCTAATTCCGGCTGCCAAACTAGATAGGTACCGGTAACACAAATGGCTTTCAGTGTTCGCCCGTCTCACTCAGTGCATCAGCGGCAATGTCAGCATTAATAAAACATCCCGATGCAGGCAAACTCGTAAATGGTACCTGCAACAAGAGATATTATTGTCAGAAAATTAAAAATAGCAACTTGGAGACGGTATTGTAATATTAATTATAAATATTGTGATATTAATAATAAATAAATAAATAAATAAATAAAAAAATTAAAACCGTAAACGAAACATTACGGTATAATAATAGTACTAGACAATCCATCCATCTAGTCCTAAGTTAAGCACATTCATGTTATATATTACATAACTTCTACATCCAAGTTAAATAGAATTTTTGTTATATACTAGATAACTGATATGAATACTTAAATATGTATTTTTTGCAAACACATAGATAATATACGAGTACATATAATATTATCCTGATTAAATACAAACATTCTCATGAATACAAATGTTTGAACCTTGCGTGGAATTGAACCCGCGACCGTCGAAAGTAAAGCGGTATGCTAATAGCTACACCACCAAGGGTATCAATTAAATGACTACTGAAAACAAGTGCTTGGAAGTTATATAAAAAAACATGTTACATGTTACATAAAACATGTTTATGAAATTAATATAACCGATATAATGTGAAATGGCATCCGTCCGTGAACATCCCAAGGGACACGTCTATAAGTACCGCATATTTATTGCCATTTGAGTAGTAAAGTGCATCCGAAGCTCTAAAATTTTCCTGATATATCTCACACAAAGTGAGGACCATGTCTTAAAGAAAGTATATAACATGAATTTGGATAAATGGAAAGGGATAGGATACCGAAAAAAGATGGATAGTGTCAAAGACGATATGTATAAAAGGATAGTAAGGTCGAAGTCGAAGAAGATAACTTACTGCATTGACCCCAAATAATGATATAAGGAAATTATGAACTGACTCAAGCAAACTGTTGGATGGCTGGAATATGTGATACAGAATTGTACAAATTATCTTTTACTTATTAAAATGTTTGATATCTGATTGATATACTTTTATTTTCGTATAGAATTAAAGCATACAATATAAAAACCTCGGTGGTCTAGCGATCTAGCACACCGCTTTGCGACCGATGGTCGCGGGTTCGATTCCTCGCACGGCACAATCATCACGGCGTATTCATGTGTAAAATTGTTTGTATCGGTCTGGGTGATTTCTATGTATAATATGTATTTATTTACAAAAAAAAAATATCTATGTATATGTATCAGTTATCTAGTATGCATAACACAAGCTTTAGCTAGCTTAACTTGGGTCTAGATGGCGCTGTGTGAATTGTCCTGATTATTATTATAACAGTGATATTACAAAATATGTGGGCATGTAAAATATATTCCGTCATCACGCCATAAAAATATCTGGTCTGTACATACGTGTTAAATCGTCTCGTGACACAAACATAAATGCTTTTAAGGTAACAGCAAACGACTTCCACCGAGATCGAATGGAAATTCAAAATAAAATATATGGAATAGTATTCCTGAATATATACACTTGATTTCGAACTGAAATATTACAAGAAGATACAAAATGGAATAGATAAATAAATAACGTGGTATATACTCATCTAGTCCCAATTTAAGAAAAGTTTAAATTTGGTTTGAAAGGATTTTAATATAGCCTTTTTAAGTTACATAGAACACCTGCCAACAAGTGGCGAATTTTACCAAAGATTCGGTGTTAAAGTCCGAGTAAAGGGATACAGCCTGAGGCATTAATTCAGTTAAACGACTGATAGATATAAAAACAAAAGAATAAATAAAAAAATACACAAAAGCTAAAGGAAAACCACACCTATCAACGTGTATCTACAAATGTTTTAGGATTAAGTAAATGCCACTCTGAGTGCATCAATAAATGACCTAGGGGTATTTGCCTTAGAGTAGAAGCCGGGATAAAGGGGAGATCTCCAGGGTGTACGACGTCTGGTCTTTGTCGATAGACATATATCAGTACATATTTCGTAAATATACATAGAAAGAGAAACAGTCAGACCAATACTGTATACTATACGAATATAGGGAACAACAAACGACTAGAATAAACTAATAATTCTGAGAGAAAACATTCGATATACCATCGAATGCACATTGCTACAGACAAATTGGTTATTCTTTGTTTTGTATTATTCTTTGCGAGTATATTGTTTGCTATAATAATATATCAGTTTAAATAAATAACCCTGGACAATTATTACAGCGCCATCCCGTGCCACGGTAAGTAGAGCTTATGTTATGGGTACTAGACAACTGATATAAATCTTTTTTTTTTGTAAATACATAGAACCATAAAAACAATCATACTCATGAATACAAATGTTTGCATGGTGCGAGGAAGCGAACCCACGACCATCGGAAGTAAAGCGGTAAGTGCTAAACCACTAGATCACTGTGACCGTCAGTTTAATAACTGTTATCAAAAATAAGATATTATTTTACTGAGAAGTCAGCTTTTCTGAGAGCTTATCTTAGTAACTGTGAAAGTCTTCTAAAATGTTACCCATAGCACATGTATCATACATAGTTTAGGTTATAAGGGTCCTTTTGCATTGCTTTTAAATTTAAATTCGAAATATCTTTATTCATGTAGGTCTATTACAGACTCTTATGCCATGTCAAATCTAGCGTCAGCTCGGAGTGATTTCGAGATAAGAAGAACTGACAAGAAACTCAGCTCGTATTCTACTCCTAACTTCGACTGTTATGTGTTGCTCCATTTTAACGTTGTAATCTTGTGGTATGTACAAAAATAAGAATTTTTATTATTGTATGTTTTATTATTACTATTATAAGTACACAAACTATATATAATACTGTCTATACTCGCGCTTTCGTCCGCGTGGAAATTATCTTTATTTTTCTAAAATAAAAGTAGCCTAAATTACTACATCAGCTACCTGTAAAAAAAAGTCCCGTCATCGGTCCAGCCATTTCAAAGTTTATCCGGAACAAACAGACAGACAGACATACAAAAATTGTAAAAAAAATTATTCCATATGCGTGTAGTAAAAAACGATTATTTCAATATTACAAACAGACACTCCAATTTTATTTATATGTATATATAAAAGGTTTTTTCCACAAGTATATTATTCGTTTTACCAATTCTCATGGTAGTCGCAAACGTCATTTATTCGATACGTTATTGGCTGGCCGATATGATTACGTTGCATTCGAGACTGCACTCTACTGACACTATTTATATTTTTCAGCTGTTTTTAGATATCAGCTGTAAAACAGTTTTAGTACATCACACTTATGGATGCTAGTGTATTTTAACCGGTGACTCACACCTAATAGTAGCTCGATATATATAAGCGAGGTGTTAGGGTTGATACTTGAGAAAAAAGCATAATCGGTATAGTTCGCTGGGAATAATCTTTATACCGAGTTGATTGAATCACATACCTACAGTAGTAATCTTTGTCAGTATATAAATAACCTATACGAAAACTGTCTATTAATGTTTTAAAACGTAATAACGGTAAGAGTAATTAAGGTTAAATTTTCTCAGAATGAAATATTTCTTTCTAATTAAATACGGATCATAATGTAGACTAAATAAAGCTGAGGACTACCCACGGGAGGAATTAATTATTTGTATGAATATTGTTTAATACACCTACTGTTCTATTAATAAATTTATTAATAAAATAATCTAAAGAACGCTGTTACTCCATCTACTGTTCAATTAAGTAATATCTTTTTAATATCCCCAGACAATTCACACAACGCAATCTCATCTAAAGTAAGCAGAGCTTATGTTATGAGTATTAGACGAGTAATATAAATACTTTGATACCTTCATTTTATAAATATTTAAATAATATATAAAACACCTAGACCAATATAATCAGTTACACATGAGTGTAATTGATTATATTGGTCTAGAGTGTATTCATGAGAAAACAACGTTTGTACCCTACGAGGAATCGAACCCTTATCCATCAAAATTGAAACGGTATGCCAAACTGTTAGACCATTGAGACCGTCAATAAATGAAATAATAGAGGACCTAATATTCTAATTTGTTATCACTAATTCCCTATTAGTGATAACAAATGACAGACGTTTACAGATGTCGCGTAAAGTCGTGCCGGATGAACTACAATTAAGTAGAGAAGTTAAAAATCTCTCTCCATAAATCGTACTTTATCCGGAAAACAAAGACAGAGCGAGTTTATCTCCATCTAACAAAGGCAATGAGCACATGATCTGAACCAATTGTCTGTGTATGAGCCTCGTAATGGAATCTGCTGATTGAATTGATTGAATCAGTACCATAATAGGGATCACCATCATGCGTCATCTGCAGTCCACTGCAAAAGTCTTTCCTAAACCAATTTATTAATATTGGCTTCCTGTAACACACTTTAAGTGACAGTTCCATCCAGAAAAGTCACTCGTTTTTTTACAATTTACTAAAGAAACAACTATTACTAACAATATATTATTATGTAACGATGACCAAAAATAGTTCAGTTAACCTATTGCAATATGCTTGCTGACTTGACAAAATTTACAGTATAAGTTGCTATTATATATTTATATGTAATTTGTATTGTTTCGGAGGAATAAATAAATAAAAATTTGGTTATAATAACTTCCATAATTTAATAGTGTATAACAAAAAAAAAATGTGTTTGAATCCAATATAGCAGTGAGTAAGAATACCTCGTCTGTGGAATTAATTCGTTTTGTTATCTGTATCACCGTAACCGGAGAAATGCTAAAGAATTTAAATTGAGTGTTAATGTCGATCAGTTACCTCAAACTCAAACCTTTAACGTCTAACTCGAGATTGTAATCCAAAAAGTCCTAATGGTGTCTATCATATGCTTATTCCTTATACCGTTTATTTGGGGTCATCGTATTTTTTTTTTCCACTTCCATTCATACCTGTTTACAAACATCTCCTTATTTCCTCCCTTTCTTACCATATCATCTTTCACACCATACATTCATCTCTTTATCGGCATTCCTCTGCCCTTGTAATTATACACATTCATATGTAACACCTTTCTTAAAATATTAAGAAGTCATGACGGTGTCTAATAAACTTCTTCGTCTTCTTTCATTTCAACGGGAACTAGATTTAAGGTACATTTAGTTGCCATAATGACAACTCAAACTATAAACCCCGCTCAACATCACTAATAATAATAAAATACTTGTTAATTCTGACAACCCTGCAAATTCGGCGGTCACATCCACCGGTAGGACGAAAATAAGTCTCCATTCATACCATTAATAAAGTGGTACCACACAAACACGGCAATCGTAGCTACACGATCACTGACATACACATTTACACTCGCGCACCGTACCATAGTGCCGGATGACATTTTAGAACACTATAATAGTAACTAGTGGTCACCAAGTTGTCGAAACTGGACAGTATTTTCATTTTAGTGTGTTTGATAATATTATAACCAAAAATATTAAAATAAATATATATTAAATAGTGTTACCCACTCACTACTAGCTATGACAAGCTGTATTAGGTTGACAGATCTTTTCTGAGATAAGTGCAATCTTGCTGACTTTGTCGAAAATTTAGAAATATATATAAAATATTATACATTTTATTATTATTATTTTACACAGACTTTAAATATTAGTAGGTGTCAAATGGATGGTAATTTTTTTTTACTTTTATATATTTATTGACACTAATGGAGACCTTGACTTTATACGCGTTTTCCCAAAGTCCCATTTTGATACGAATTCATTCAGTACATTTTGATTACGAAATGATTTACGTGAATTCGTATTGTAAGAGTGAATCTAATTTAATCCTCTTTTCTGTATATCACATGAAACCTATGGCGAAACTTTGTATTGTAATGTTCACAATAAAGTAAGCACATTATTGTAAATCAACCAAAATAAATCGAGAAAAAAGTTGTTTCTTATTCAGATTTTTGTCTAACATGTTGCTTTAATTGGCCGCCTTTTGTTAAGCATAGTTATGAATTGTTCACCTATACATCTATACATATAAATGAAATTGGAGTGTCTGTTTGTAATATTGAAATAACCGTTTTTTACTACATGCATGTGAATATAAATACGGTACATACACTAAAGTAACATTTGTTACAATTTTTGTCTGTCTGTCCGACTAATCTCTGAAATGACTGGACCGATATTGACGGGATTTTTTTAGCAAGTAGCTAATGTAATAAGGAGTAACTTAGGCTACTTTTATTTTAGAAAATTAAAGTTAAATTTCACGCGGACGAAGTCGCGTGAACAGCTAGTTGTTAATAAAATTTGATAGTAACAATATGAAATAAAAACATTTGCGATATGCAACTAAAATTGTTACCAATCCGCTTTGTGGCTAAGCCATAATACCCAAACGCATATTTAGTGAGATTATTAAAGTCAGTTTCAGTATTTATTTTGTAAATCAACCAGTTGAATATTTAATATTTTAATTCTTACAATTTATGTACTATTTGGTAGTTTGTATCAACACGAAATTGTAAACATGTGTAATTGTACAATATTTGGAAACCAATTTTAAGCGTCAGCTATTTACAATCTGTATTCAAAATACGGAAAATATTTTAATTCATTTAATGACCAGTATTAAATGAATTAAAGTATTCCCGTAGTATTTTTATTATAATTATCTTCGTTAGATAGTCTATTTCTGTTAATAATACTGTCTTAGGCAGATACAATATTGGAAGTTAAACCGTAATTCATCCCATTATTTCACCACTGAGGTGACAGTAACAAAAACAATCTGGTTTGAAGTGGGTCCACTACGCTCCGGGACCATTGAGAAGGGTGCGATGGATATCGCTTAGGGTAAAATACCGGTGCTCCCTTCAAATTAACACTGGCACGGTATACTCTACCTGGTCATTACTAATACCAGCAAATATATCCTAGAATAACAAAATTAAATGCCGCAAACAGGAAAAGAGTACGGTGAATTTATTTTTAACAGAATTTGTACGGATTCGTTTCCTTGGGGTATCTTTGCAGTACCTATTTCTGTAGCCAAGCAGCTCTGTGTATTTCTCCTTTGAAGGAAGATACGCAGTGAATTACTCCGTACCCTGAGGCACGATATTACCCGTTTGCTTTTGGATTGACAACACATGAGGGACAGTACGGACGTCAGTTTAACGACGCGATTTCCATTGTTCTGTACCACAGATAACATAATGTTCTGTACATAGACAACTTTCTGCTTTTACCATCAAGGTGGGCTTGTTTGACATTTCAGTTGCTTTTAACAAACAATAATATGAATATTCTTTTTTTTTGTATGTGTGGTATAAAACTTATTAACACCTGGACCGTCAATGAGGTCGTATAATTTGTAATTTATACAATGAGAGGGACTGACTGAAAATCAGCGCTGTGCAGTATGAGCTACTACTGTTTCTGTAAACTTGTACATTTGAGAGGCTTATTTCATTTTAGTTTTTGTTTCTTTTAAGTAAACAGTACCTATACGAATATATGTAAATAAATTATTCTGGGAATATTATATAAATTAAATTAGGAACAGATATTCAACATCGTTCCTAGTAAAATTTATTCCTATAGACAATAAAATAATACTTTCCGTCAGATAGGCTGGCGGCTTGTCTGCAATTCCAGCGACATGAGAAAAAAGTTTTGTGTCGGGTTTATAACATTGCATGCTGTGTTTATCTGAATACATGTATCAATTTTACCTACTTCACATTCTTTTGCACTTTTATAATCACACATTATTGTTCACCACTCTCATACGAGGCAAGCAACAACAAC
The DNA here is from genome assembly GCF_030625045.1 of Achroia grisella. Lineage (NCBI taxonomy): Eukaryota > Metazoa > Arthropoda > Insecta > Lepidoptera > Pyralidae > Achroia > Achroia grisella. The sequence goes on along the minus strand of NW_026712977.1, from coordinate 707,327 downwards.
AACCATTTCCATTATAACCTATTATATATACTCTTTCAAAATTTTAATGTCCATTTCCATAAAAAAGCCTATAAATAATTTTAAATAAATAAAATATAAACATATGCTACAGTATCATTTTATGCTACTTTCATTATTAATTGAATGGACATTATAGCCATTCCCATGTTGGCCATTCCTAAAGAATGCCTATTAAGTTCATAATATATAAAAAAGTAATATCATGTGCATTATTTCGGGCGTACATAAGCGTAAATTGTAATATGTAATATGTATTAATAAAATATCTATTAATTAACTGTTAAATGTATAAAATAAAACCATATGATATAGTGTAATGTAAACAGTAACAATACTATAAACTAAGTGTACCTATACTGTAAAATATCCTTCATTAACTTACAAAATTTAATGCCCATCCCCATAAAATACCTATTAACTTTTAAATAAAGAAAACAAAACCATATGCCACAGTACCATTCCGAGCTACGTCCATTATCAAGTGAGTGTACACGGCAAATCTGACACGATTAGATTTTCCGGTGCGGCGCTCTAAAAATACAGCCGATTGGCTTCTGTGGTTCCGTTGAGCAGAGTTTACGGGAACGAGCACTCGGCAGCAATCATGATAGCTTTAAATTGGGCCAACTTTTGTTTTGTTTATTTAAAACTACCGCACCTTCCAACTTCGGAGGGAAGCAATTCGGTTCGATGCGAATGAAACTCATTTTTTTCAGAATACAATCCTCGTCTATTTGGAATTCACTTTAAATTCCTCGTGGAGTTTAAGAAGTCATCCAACGTTATTTCTAGATTTCCTCGAGTGCAATTATTGTAGGAAACTCATTTTATTTTTTAAATAAGTGCTCGGATAAAATATAGTGTTAGAATCGTATTATGTTAAATTATTAATTTTGAACAACTCATTTCGATTAAAATTTATATATGTACAGTAATAATTAGATTTTAACAATAATTCATTTTAATCAACGACTCAACATAATTAATATAGCAAATGCGAATGTCAGTTCATTTATTTCCCTCTTTAATGTCATAACCAAAGGTAATTTTTAATACTGTAGCATCTGAATGAACACAAACGTTTTGTCCATTCATTAATTGTAATAAATAATATAATGTTTAACTTATATTAAAAAGTCTTAAATTGTTTCACCTATAGAAAGTATCATTAGCGAGTAATATATTTAGTAATTGTATTTTGCTGAAATAAAAAAAAAATAATTCCTTCAATAATCGGACTCATTCAAAGCCAGAGTGAATGAATAGTATCAAATAAATCCTATTATGATTTGCGTCAAGCGGGGTCTTTAACCCTAGACCTAGAATGCAATGAGGAAACTAATCAGCGCCGTCCACCGCATAGGCGGACGTGCTAACCAGTAGATAACATTCCCTGGTATACAAGCGCCGTATTCAAAATCAGTGTTGCCAGATTACTATATAGTATTGTCCACTAATTTTCTTAAAAACCTCCCAAAATTCAAATGAAGATCAATCCAATGAAAATTCCACCCAATAAAAAAATCTGTATGTACCTTTTTTATACCGTACTTGCTATTTTGATACTTCGTTAGGTTCGCGAAACTAATGACAGTTTTTAATTCTGCTTAATTTAGAATAATAATATTTAGAATAAAATTATATTTATTACAATCACTATACAACAATAATGATGTCCACAGCAGCATATAAATAAAAATAACACAATACAAATCATTACATAAAAAAAATTACAATGATTATTGACAGTACTTTGATAAGTTTGGGAAAATAATGCCTTTTTTAATGCCGCTATTCTTTCCATTAACATTTCTTGTTCGTTTAAAACAGAGCGGATGTGTTCTTGTTTTTTTAGGCTTATATGGACTCGCAACAATCTACCAACATCAATTTTTCCTCTCAATAAATCCCGCCCACTTATTGGATACCCTAAAATTTCCCGCCGCTTCCCCAAATTCCTCCCAAATTTAGGGGGTCAACCCCCAATCTGGATTCACTGCCTAAAACACAACCATTTACGGTGAATATCTACGCTTCGATAATTATACACACAATGCCGCTAGTGTACACACACTACTCACGGTATACACATAACGAACGATGAGTAATGTTATGTTGTAATGTGAGTCATCACATCATTGTGATAGCGAGTACATGCCATAGACTATCGCCTAACTTGTTGGGTTACTACCAAAAAGTGTAAATAGTCGAATTAATCGGAGGTTGTCTCTCAGAGACAGTGATCTGAGAGAGACAACAGTCTTATTCTTTTTATGAAAAAATATATTACATTCTAAAGATTTTCTTATAAAATGCTTGCAAACTTTACAATTTTGTAGACTGATTGATAGAACTGATATCTCTTTCAATTATCGACTTGCTCATAATGATCGTGCCGAATCGTGTCATCTATAGAATGAATAGTGTATCGTATCTCGCAGACAGTCTTCGTTATTTCGTTTATTTTAGTATACATATATGCTTATTTTAAGTTAGTTGTTCACTACCAGAGTAGTCAGGTAAGTCAGGGTTTATAAGCACTGAATGTCATGTATTGTGATTGGCCAAATTAATCCGTAACTCTAATAGCTAATAGCTTTACTTCCTTCTACGTTGAATACCAATATCTAGATAAATTATGCAAAACCTTTTGTTTCTTTCAACATTTACGATTGATAATATATCTGACTGCACTATCTGGGATTCCAAGATTTATATTTTTTTACAATACCAAGTTAATTAACTTCGTGCAAACTCGTGACGGCCTCGGTAGCACATCACACCGCCTTATTTCCGATGGTCGTGGGTTCGATTCCTCGCAGGGCACAAACATTTGTATTCATGAGAATGATTTTTTGTATCGGTCTGTGTTTTCTATGTATAATATGTACGAAAAAAATATCTATGTATTTGTATCAGTTATCTAGTGCCCATAACACAAGCTTTAGCTAGCTTAACTTGGGCCTAGATGGCGCTGTAAGAATTATCCTGAGATAAAAACTCTACGAACTAGTGCGAACTCTAAATAACTGAAGATAGTTTTGAATTGCATACAAAATTACTATATTTTTAAATAATTATTAAAGTGAATATCTACATATACATTTTATATCTATTATATATAAAATAAAACTGTAAAGTCAACATAAAAGTGCTGCTTTGCTGGAAAATCGATCATGTTAAACCACATAAATCGCTCATTACAGCGCGAATGAAAAATGGCTTTAAAGCTTAAAGCTTTCGCTTCACGCGTTGATACTCAGCGGTCAATAAAGCTTATAGATTACGAAACAGACTGTATTAGAAAAAAAATGGAGCAAAGAATTATTGGCAGAGAATAAACAAATAAAATATGTTGTCTGAAGAACGAGATGGCTTCACGGTAACTAAAAATAAGTTGACCTACACTTATTTTTACCTGCAGGCAGCAGAAGGGTTTGTGCACCGTTTGAGAAGCTAAGACTTGCATATTTGATGTGGAATCCCATTTACTTGTGTGCTGAGAGAGATACGCTCCCACAGTTACTTGTTTTTTAGTATTTGTAACAAAAATGAACATTTTTGCTGTATTTTACAGTACTGTATATATACTCGTGTATATGTGTACTCGTTTATGTTATTATATATATACACCATAAGGCCAGAGATATTATTCATGTTATTGAATAATTTTCACGCAATTGCGAAGTGGAAATCTGAAAATAAATTTAGAACCTTTCATAGTAACGATAACATGTTGCCGCGTATACGTATTGTATTCAATCGAAATTTTTCACATAAATATTATCACAAGCAAATTGTATGTGTACATGTCAGTCAGTGTGCATTGTTTGACTTATTAAAATGGTATCGATATACTACATAAAAATAAGTGTATTTCACGTGGTGTTAAAATTTTATCATAAACCGATTTGTAACTTAATATAAACAGTTAGGAAATATCAATGACGAATATATATTTTTTTATAATAAAATTCATAACTATTCATTTATTGTATTTGAGTTAAATGTAAGTATATCTTCGAATCATTGTTCAATCACTGTTCGTATATAAAACTTAATAATTCATAACCTATTCATATAAGAAATTTAAATAACAAATGACCATGCTTTCATCACCATTGAAGTATCTACTGAGAAAAGAAAAAAAAATAACTATGTACCCTTTATCCGTCACAATTAAAACAATAAACTAGATACGAATTACTAATGACACTTTAAACATAGATATACAAAAATAAACATACCCAAGCCATACAGCCAGTAATAAGATATATTGATTTGCCTTAACATTCCACGAATCTCAAGCAGTTTATGGCAAGCCGACGTGACGCCTGTAATTATGGATGAGATTCGATATGGCTAGTTTTAAAGACACTTATAATAATATTTAATTTTTATATATGGTATTGTAGTCACTAGTAATGTAAATCGTTCTTTCAATAAACAATAGCTGCATTTATTATGCTGCAAATTTATTATTTACCAAATGAAGAACTTAAAATTTAATTTCTATATTAGTAAATTATGGTAAATATTTCAGTAAAAAAACTGTTTTGGCTTTTGCCAATAAACCCTGTTATTGGTTTTCTCTAGAAATGTACTGTTGATTTATAGTACTGGATTGCAAGCTGTTAGTTTTCTAAATAAATAAATAAAATAGCAATAATCACACAACTCAGTCAGGGAAAGACTAACACTTTTTAACTTTACTAAAAATAACTTTGAATTTAATCGAATTGAATCAGGACAGAAAATATATAAACGGTCAATACTCAATCGCAATGCAATTACGGTTCAAAGCATTCCGAACATATTACTGTTTTGCGTTGCTACTCAAATGGATTGACAGCGATTAACATTAAATATAACACAGGTTTGGATATTTGGATTTAAATTACTGATTGAGTAATAAATTATTAATAAATTAATCAGACAGTAAACAGAATTGGATGCCGCGAACAAAGGGGAATTCTGTCATTTAAAACGACAGATGATCACTGACAATTATTGTAATACTAAACAAATTAATTGTCCCAATTAATATTATACATATACATATATATGTATAAATATTAATTTGATATAATATTAATTTTGTACATATCTAGCGATCTGTGGTTTCACATGGATGATGCTTTATGCTATATTTAAATTTAAATTTTTTAATAAGAATTGTTTAATATGAAAACAAAAAAATATAGTAATTACTATTATAAAGTTTTGAAGAAGTAAAAACATATTTTGAGACATACAATATACAAGTTTTTTTTATGTATAGACATTAAAGATATTAACAAAATAGTTTCCATTTCAGAAATCACGGTTCTCTCGGCCTCTTGGTATTCCGGTGGGAATATTGGAATAAAACATAAAAATGCAACGTTTTAACGTTAAATTTTAGAGTTATCGGACACACGGAATCTGAACTTTTAGAAATTCAGATTTGGGGTCACCGTAGCACGTTTGCCTTGCAATCTGATCTTAAGATGCGATTCAATCACCTCACGTCTGTCTCATACTTCGCTACTGATATTTTTATCCATCGTTGACCTTTATTCGGATCCCCTTATATCTCCATGCATATTAAATATACAAATAATTTATTAAAATGAATATTCCATTCCATTTCGCGTTGAAATACAAATACAAAATATAATCGTATAAAGTTTCTTAACTTTTGTTCTAAAGAGTTCTTTAGCCAGCCAGGTTTCTTGAAGAAAGAGTGTCTTAGTTGAATCTGCATTCCTAACGTGACAATAGAAATAATAAACTATTGAAAATGTCTTTAAAATTTATGTTATTTCAATAAACATTATTTCTATTCTCCATTCCCTTGTACCTCTATTTCCCCAACTATTATAATTAATATTTTAATCACGAACCCTCTAAATCAGGCATTGCATTCATTTATATACGATACGGCGCTCATTAAAATTCATCCCAACTAGACACGAGTCGATGTGAACGCAGTGCTCACTAACAAGCACTAATTACAGAGAATATAATACTGCATAATTACTATCTATCATACTATCTACCATACTCCTCATCCCTGAGTAAACTGCACTATACCTAACGTTGAACGCGTGAAAGTAAAGTACTAATACCTATATGGTATGCAATTATACGTGATGTGGAAAAGCGGCTCCCAAAGGATATAATTAGACGGTTGGGATGCCAGAGGAATATTAAAATCATTTTACTAAATATATTTGTAACATCGTATCCGCGATTTTATATTTAACTGGAAGGAAAAGACACGAATACCAGTATTTCCCGTTGTATACTATTTCTAGAATGCCACGGTTACACATGAAAATGGAATTTATATCTAAAATTATGAAGTATTAATAGAATTACACTTAGTCTTAGAGACATATCTTTGACGGTCTAGCGGATTAACACACCGCCTTCGGTCACCGTCCGATGGTCGCAGGTTCGATTCCTCGCACGCCACAAATATTTGTACACATGAGTATGATTGTTTGTATAGATCTGGGTGTTTTCTATGTATAACATGTATGTATTTACGAAAAAAATATATCTATCTATTTGTATCAGTTATCTTGCATTGTAATTAGTTAAATTTCGACTTTTAGAGCTAGAATGTTATCCAGGTAGACATGAAAAGTCTTCTACCTAGAGACTCAGTCTCTTCTATTTCAGCCACCGAACAGCTTGATTTGTATGCTATGTTTTGGACAAAGGGTGACATAAGACAGTGAAATTACAGGATGAAAACGCATGACATCTTAGTCCCTCTTAATACCTACAATGTGTGGTATGGCTGGCGTCACATAATAACGACGATGCTAAGATGAGCATGAGGTCAGGTCCGTTAGCCCATCGTGACAAATTCAACAGGAATTTATTACATTTAACGTATAGTCAAGTTTTTTAACCAATTCAAAAGACCGATGTTGAATGCTGTTAAATTAATAAATAAAAATAAATACTCTTTTAAAGTGCTTAAAATTCAGTTTATTGGAATAAAGATTATTGCCATAAATCCACTTAATTGTATGTATCGAATATAAAAAAGACCAATACCAGTAAATTAATTAAAAAATAAATCCTTTGCTTTTTAACCAAGCAAAGGATTATGCTATTTAATAACAAGATTGAGAGAAAAATATTGGTAATTCCAAGAAACTTGGAAATACATTTAGTCGATTTCCGAGTAAAAGAGATTTTTGCTTTGAGCCACTTCAATTCTAAAGGTGCGATTTGATTCTATATGAATAAACGTGGCTGGTATTTGGATCATCTCAATATCATTTAAATCGAATTACGAATCAGTGTACGAGCAACAGTCTCTTGACTTTCAATAGAATAATCATTTTTTTATAGAATAGAATATAATAATAAAAAGACGAAAGAATGCAACTTTAAATCATTCTAGATTAAGAGTATCGTGGCATAGTGGTTTAGTATTCCGACTTAAATGTAAAAAGTCATGAGTTCAAAATAGTCGAATCCAATATATTTTTATGGATGTTTTTTTGTGATTAATATTTGGTATTCTTTATAAGTATTTAATATATTTTTTTTTATTATGCAACTAATGACAATATCCGAGAGTAGGCTGATCCCACATGTCAATTTTTTTTCGCACTATTCTAATGCTATTATCCGGCGGTATTTCCAGCTTCACCAAATGACAGGGGACGAGTGCAGAGACTCCAAGCCCGCGGAAGGACTTATGGAGCGGCTGAAAGTCTGTGGGTATGGCTAGGGGTTCGAACTTCGGCTTAGGCAGTCGTAATTTCGATCCGCATTTGATTTGGACGATAAGTGATAAGTATTTGGTGCGTTTACCAGGGATTTTTATAAGAAACTTTGGTAACATTCGAGATGGTATGTACTTTTTAGTTATTTATTAAATATCTGCATAATTTCCAGAATACAGTTATATTTAAACGCATTTAGAATCTATTAGACTTGAATATGCCATATTTCTAACTCGACAAAACAATAAAAATAATAGAAATATGTTTAATTAATAAACTATAAAAAAATATGTTTAATAAATAACTTTAACACTACTTAATTTATATAATACCATCTACAACTGATTATTCTTTGGCACAAATTATTTTGTACACAAAAGTACATACAATGAACATACTGATATAAAAAAACAAGAGACATTCAACACCGCTTATAAAACAAGTGGTAGAGTCATAAAATAAGATAACAATTAATGGTGTTTCGTTTCATCATTGTCATCTAATATGTCCACTGTTTAATTGCTACTGTATTCATTATCTTTTTTATATGCATTTCTAAAATTGTTCAACTTGAACTTAAAGCAATCATGCTCTTATCTTATGACTATCTTAAGATGAAGTCTTAATTTGTGACAGCGTGGTGGTATATAGACATCCATATATATACGAGTACAGTACTAATATGTATATACATAATAATACCGTATATATATAAATATAATACAAACGTTCCTTTGCCATAAAAATTATATCGCTACTAAAAATAGGAGTTGATAATAGAAGGTGTAAATTTAAGACAACATTGAGGAATCAAGAAAATAAAGAGAGCCTTTTGATAGGACTGAGATTCAGGTAACGTTAATCTATCCATAAAATAAAATATTACCAATACCAGTATAAATAAAACCAAAATATCTTTATAGGTATTATGGTTTTATTTATACTGGTGCCGAAACACTTTCGTTTCTATAAACTAAAAAAAATACAAAATTGGGTGCGCCTAAAAATATCGAGTATCAATAGCACACTTACTAAACAAACTCAATTTAATTAAGAGCTTCAACTATTAAAAAGAAAATTCTGCAAAACATTGAATACAATAAAAAGGACCAACCCTGTAATTGACAGGCAAATACATTCTGACGAAACGAATCTATTGTAAACGAATGCAGATCAAAGTGAATAAAAACAATAATTCGATGGATGCTGTCTGGTTCCAAAAATTGGATAGTGTGTGATAGGTATGAACATGTAATATGTCTTTTTATTAATTATCATGTTTGTCAAAGTATAAATAAACTGATCATACATCTGGTTCAATTATGGAACCAATCGATCGCCATTAGAAAGGATTACTTAGTCATGAATTATATATTAGGATCGTATTAATTGATCAGTTCTATGTTTCTATAATAGTACAGTAACTAACATTACCATCGATTTATTGTCTTCTGGTTTTCTGTGTAAAATTCTAGTAATATTAAAACATTATAAACAATAAATAATCCATAATGAGATTAAATTCAAAAGTTGGGTATCTAAAAACTATCATCTGCTTCTTCTTTATCCAATTTATTTGGGGTCGGCATATTATGTTTTTCTCTTCCAAGTTCGCCGTCATCTCGTCATTTACTCACTTTATTACCATATCATCATCATCATTCACACAGTCCATTCATCTCTTTTTCTGCCTTATAACCACAATATCCGTATGTAACACCTTCCTTAAAATATTATCTTCATTCCTACGCATTACATGCCCATACCACGGACATTTAAAAACCGCTTTTAAAGAAATACAGATTCACTTTTATACCGTATCCATGAAAATGTAGCGATCCGTTAAAGCCTCAACGCGAGAAGCCTATTAAAATCAGCCGCTTACACAAAGCAAATCCCTTGATGGAATATAAGCACCGTCGCTCATAGAACGTAACTGATGCAACTATGCACTCTAAGCTATTGTTTGTTTTCTAAACATATTGAAAACGTTCCACGGTCACAGTGGTATGGCGGTTTAGCGTAACGTCTTACTTCCGATGGTTGCTGGCTCGATTCCTTACGAGTCGTTTCTATTATGTATGTATTTACAAAAAAAACTATGATGACATTTGATGTGAACATTGACGTGGTCGAGTGGAATTAGTAGTCATGCTCACTAAAATGTCCAGACATGTGGCGGCGTGGTGGGACGGGTCATTGGGCGCCCTAAAATATGGTCGAGCGCAGTGATGGCTGGCTCATCTATCACACTCGTGAACGAATGCTGCTTGTAGGGACTGGTCTGCTCTTATCACTACAACTGATTTAATCTTATTGTATATTTATATTTGACCCAAAAAAAAATTGTGCAGGTTGGTAGTTTGTGTTCACGCGATTCGACTAAATGTAAACTTACAAGGATTATTTAAAACAGCAACACAAAGCTTTCCGAACGAGCCGTAGATAAAAAAAATGTTATGACTATTCAAAAGTGCTTAAATTAAGTTTATTTGAATAAATGATTTTCTATTCTAAAATTAGAAATAATCTGTATTCAAATAAGTGTAACATAAGTATTTTCCAGTGAATACTTTTATTCTACCATTACTTAGCAAAATATATAGCACTAGGATTCGACTTGATATGAAATTAGCATAAGTGGCACGTGTCAAATTTACTAATGAATAGGGAATGTTTAGTGTTCTTAAAGTATACGGTTCTGCAGATCTACTTTGAAGATTAATCTCAATTTCGATTTAAATCTAATCATCATTTAGGTATTGTTCTTTTGAAACGTCTAAGTTTAATCTATTCTAGTCTAAATCAAATAAACTAAAACGAACTCACCTCAGTTAGTTCTTTCATTGACACATAATGTTAGTTATAATGTTGTTAATGTACAATTGAAGATTAAAAATCGTCAATGAAACGGGGCAATCCTGTCATTGAATCTGAATTAATTTGAAGAATAGACGGGGCTGTTGTTATCTCTAATGGCTGATTTATATTCGTATTGTACAATGAAATTTGCTTGGTTCTGTACTATGTAATCCTTACTACTATTATAAATGCGAAAGTAACTCTGTCTGTCTCGCTTTCACGCCAAAACTACGCTTCACTTTCACGCTAAAATTTGGTAGTCTACTGATAGTCTAGAATCTGAAAAAGGATATAGGCTTCTTTTTAATCCGAAAATGGTTGTAATGAGTTGAAATGGGGTGAAAGGTTATATGGAAGTATCAACAATTTACACGGACAAAGTCGCGGGCAGTAGTAGTTTATATGATTACCTCATATAGTTAATTTAATGTCAGTTTTTTTTAAAAGGATAGCAATCCAATTGGCATTGAATTAATTCCATTTAAGCCTTACAAATTATATAGGTAGACAGCGTGAGTACCTATTTCAGCTGCTAAGCAGCTTTACTTGTCGGTTATTGGATGCAATTAGACAGTAATATTACGAATTATGTGGCATGACGTTTCAATCCCCTAGAATTCCAACGACGTCGTATCACGGTAATCATATTATCATGATAACGTGATATCATAGAGCTATTTAGCATATATATTATATAAAGGCGGAGGTTTCCGTTTACTATATCGTGGACTAGGCTGATGCTTTGTCACTTCAATTACTAAATATTGTATAATAAAATAACCTTTCAAATTAGGTTTATTTGTGAGGATTGTATCTGTTCTATTAGTCTTTTGTTATGTAGCTTCAATATTAGATGGCACGTGTCTTGAATTCTCAATCTTCAATATCTACTAGATAACTTTATATAAATATATAGGTTGTTTAATACAATGCTGATTTCCCAACGGATACATAATATGTGCGCATTCTTGTGAACTATCTATAGTTATCTCTTTCATTTCCTCTTCACACATATTTGGACATTGTTCATTGATTTTCAATTCCAAATCCGTCAAAGTCATTATTGTATCTCAAATATTATCTGTAAATATAACAATGTCTATTCATTTATGTACCTACACATAAATCACGTGGGAGTAATATGAGCGTAGAAATATTGAGGTAACAGAATGGGGACGATCATTGTCCTATATGGTAAAATAGAGAAGAGGTTCCGAAATTACCTACGTGTCAGCAGTGATTAGCACACCACCACCAATAGCAGTGGGTTCGATTCCTGGCACTATATTAACATTTGTATTTATGATTATTGATTATTGATTGTATATTGATTTATTGATGACTAGCTATTTTCTATGTATATTATTATGTGTTACATATGCGAGAGAATCGAAGAATTGAACTCGCGACTATCGGATGTAAGGTGGTGTGCTAAACCACTGGCCGTACTTAAAAATATATAATTTTTAAGTATAGGAATAACCAATAGAATTTTACCGCTGCAGGTTTATTTCAAGCTTTATCCTGAGTTAGTTACCTATTCACTATTTCCTATTTATTTCATAAACCTACCTTCATTTTATGATATCTATTTTTTCACCTTAATATGACATATGATATACTGTATATAGGCGACAAAATTCAAACCATTCTGTCGCCAATATACAGTATATCATATGTCATATTAAGGTGAAAAACTACGCAGAAAATTTTAAAAATATCTGTTACCAAACTATTAATATAGATAACACTTTTTAGCCGTGGTCATGAAGTCGCCCGTGTCTTCTAGTGACCACGGCTAGTGTTAAGTAACATTTAAACTTAGTCTACATCTGGTCATATTTCAACAAAACGTATTAAATTATTTATTTATGAATGTACAAATCTTTTATAGGTCCCAAAAGTCATCAATAAGAGCCATCAAGAAAAAAATGACCTTAAAAGTAATGTCCAACCCATGTTACTCCCGGGACATCAATTAAAACATTCCCACGATCTACTCTACACCCTCCCCTGTCTCAGAGTAAGCTCCTTAATTTTAAGACTGTTTGCAACTTTGATTACATTTTCATTTTGGCCATTACAACAAAAACTTTCTGTATATATTAGGTTGATTATTTTTTTTAATAACGCTATTACAAAAAGCTTTTTGTAAACAGCTTATTCGAAATACTTTCCAAACATTCGTTAAACTCACATTCATGTTTCAACGTATCTATTTCATTTCCACGAATGGAACGGTTTTAATGATGAAAGCGGAGTTATTTTAACTCTGTAGATATTACTATTGACAGTAGCAAAAGAGCTCTAAAAAATAACATGATGTTTAAAAAAGTTGTAATCAAAAGGGACAAAGAATCTACATATTACAAAGTTATGCAGAATAGATGAATGCATGCAATGAACACAAGTTGGTATGTGCATTGCTACAACAGTGCTCATTTTCCGAATATGCAATTTGGTACTTCATATGCTAATTTTATGGCCACTCGTTCCATTGTCATTTAGATCACGTCTTAGAAACTTCCACGTCAGACGTGTAATTCATCTAATAATTTAATGTGATAACTGCAGCATTTTGGGAACAAATATTCAATAAAGTAGGATTGGACACATTTTTTTCTTAAACCAAAGCAACCCCACACTAAACAAAGGTAAATATTATTTTCATATACGTTGGACTTTGTTCACTCAAACTTTCATACCATGTTTCATTACCAGAATACTTTTTAAGATAAAAGATAGCCAATGTCACCAGATCGTGATAAAACAACATAGAAGACCAACTTTAGCAATAATTACAATAATATAGATTAGCTTTAAGAAGAACCAAACATAACCAAAATGTACTTTATAAAGATACATTTTCAACTATTGTGGCGTACTAGATCTAGTCGTGCTACAGTTCAAGATATCTTGAGTCCACAATTTCCTCTAGTTTGCCGACGTTCAAACCTCTATTTACAACAATACCAAGTGCTTTGAAACTGTCTATGTCTAGTGAAGTAGACAACTTTAGTCCTTCAACAATATTAAACCAGTCTAAAAGCAGTGGCTTGTTACGTTTATGTTTCATAACTTATCAGAATAAAACACTGAATTGAAACAAAGGAATTGTTTAATTTATTCTGTTTTAAATGAAAATCAAACCAAACCAAAACAAACCAAGCATCCAATACGAATCAGTGTACCAATATAAATCAGGCAGTAAAAGGAAATTTAATTAAATTGACTAGTACAAGAAATGAATCAAAAACATTCGTTTACTCAAAGCAAAGTGAATAGCAATGCAGTACAGTAGTAATCAAATACAATTTCTACAGACTGGAGATATTTACAAACACAGTAATTTACTTTTAGATTCAAATTTACCAAACAAGCGTAACATGAAATATAGTTTCTATTTATTTATATCATATTTTCCGAATAAAAAGGTATAGAAGTATATATACATATTTGTAATTACTTAGTAGCTTTTCACTCTTATTTTATACAATATTTTCGATCTGAGAGAAAAATATTTAATGAAGTAATATAGCAGCTGTGTATAAATTAAGTATAAAGTTTTGAATATAATTTATGACAATGACTTCTTCTTTCTTCTTCTTTTGGACAGTATGCTTGTTCGTCACTGTAATAGTATATAGTTTTATGAAGGAAATATTCGCTATATGTAAAGAAAATATAACAATACGAGTATGTGTCTTATATGTGAGCTCCATTAACATTATTGGATTTAATTTCAAATCACAGTAGCACAGTAAAATCAGTAGCATTAAATTGTAAGGGTAAGTAAACTTTTTCATAATATCTTCTAATGTACACAAAATTTTTTACAATTACAATTATTGATAATATTTAACAGATAAAAGTCGTAACTATATATTTTGATTTCATTTAAAATAATGTCATAAATAAAGTAATTATTTAAAAAGTATATTTATATTATATTTAAGGTAATTATAATGTCCAATTCTTTATAATTCTAAATTTCAAATATTATTTTACACTACTTTTATTTTACTTTTTACACGATTTTCAGAGGTGTTTTAATATCGCATATCGAATGTGTGCTACATTTTCAATATTGACTACATTATGAGAAAGCGAAAATAATTTGGTTACGTATATTCTGTTACAAGCACATTCTGTCGATTAATTGATTAACTGGGCATTATGGCCGTCAGCACACCTACATAACTTAATTAGTAGTGGCGTGAGCTAATTGAAGGGATGAGGTCAGGTTTATGGGAAAACGGCGTCCGAAAAACGGCTTCAGTCATTTTGACATTTATAACAATGGCATAAGGTCTGATTTTGATACAGAAATGAAACAGCATAGTACATACCTCGATATGAGAATACTGAGCGGTATTGGATTGATTAAGTGCTATTCCATAATTCAGTATTCTGTATACTATAAACTGTAAATGTATCTAGAAAGTGATGCTTAAAGTATTATTGCAGTCCTTTGCGCATCTACATGTGGTATTTTTTAAGCCATCTCTGGGATTCTGTCGCTCAAAGCCGCTTACTTTTTTTAATACGAAATGTAATAATTTTTGATCGCTACCTCATCAAGTCTAGATTTCAGTGTTTTTGAATTAAAAGATTTGATTCCACCCACCATTTACCAACTAACGGTTTAACATACCGGCTTATTTTCGCTGATCTCGTGTTTGAGACTCACACAATATATACATTTGTATTCATGTGTATTGATGTATTAGTTTGTATGTTTCCTTACAATAAAATCTATTCTTGGTTTAATATCTATACTACTTCTGTATTACCTACAGTATTTCTACTTAGTTTGGGTTCTTTATCCCCTCTGCTTTTGCCGGTTTGCGCTTCTCACTAGTACAAGCCAAGCGTATACCGATTATATGTATTTTTCATTGTTTATTTTTATTTTTCCTGGTCGCTTTGTAGGAAGTATTCGACATCTGTTAAGGATTATTGCTTTCTGTAAGATGTGAAAGGATTACTTTTTATTGTTAAAGACAACCTAAGCACGCGACAATGTACCCTTCGACCATTGTTGGGAAACGAATGGAATAACATTTATAGCTTCATTTTTCAATAACTACCCCTACCAAGACAAAAATAAGATAAGTTAGTTCTAATTTCTTTAAAATATATTAATATAGTATTAGTTCTTCATCATCACCATTTCTCATAATAATACATATAATAAAAATATTTTAATCTTAAAGACCTTTTTTAGCGGTAAAAATCCTCCACCAAACGTTTCCAAGAGTTTTTATTTCTTCATACTGTACTCCATACTCTCATTGTTTGTGCTATATTATCGATTCATATTTCACTTGATGTTTTCCTTCTATGAGACATTTGTAATTAGTTTTGACCATTTAACATCTCTGTTTATATGTATATCTCCAGCCCATTTTGGTAGGATTAAATAAAATTAAATGAAATAAAGCATATATTAAATTTTAAGGAGTCTCAACACAATACGTTAGTGAATTCTAGATTCAAAACGATTAAGTTGTTTCCGAGATTGCCGCTCACAAACTCATAGACAAATAGACTAAATTTATAACAATTATTTTTGGGTTCTATAAAGGTCCTCAATAATAATTTCTCTCATATATTCTACATGTATAGACTGCAAATTGTTATATTTTAATTCTATTATAGATTTTGGACAATTTATTCATAGTATTTTAAATGAATAGTTAATAGAAAATTGGGCTGTTCGGCGAACCATAGTTAATAAAATAGTAATAACGCAATAAGGAGAATTGAAACATACTATACAATAATGTTAAACATTATTCATGCAACTGATTCATAGTAAATAGGAGACCTAGTTTGATAAATCATACGTATGGATTACTCCTCAATGTAGACATTACAGTGAATCTAACAACGGTACTTTGTGAGCAGTCGAGCGTTGCTCGCCGTTTTCTATCTGACTATATATCAATTAACTTTATAACCCTTGCACGAATAGAATAGAATAGAAGTCATCTTTATAGAAATAAACTCAATTTTATGTATATTTGATAATCCTTATTTGTTGTATCTCCATATCAGTATAAGAAAAATTAATAGGAATCTTCCCTATTTCCTTTTTAAACCAAAATTAAATGAATTCAACCTGCTCGGTACTATCAAGTACCACAGGATCATTAATTTCTTTTTTCTTTTAATAAAACAACCTTTATTTTCTTGAAGGAAAATGCCGATCATCTTATAAAACATAAGATTAAAAAATTTAAACCACAACTTGTGAAGAAAAGTCTGTGAGATACTGTATTTTCTATTTTAATTTAGATTGTTATTTTCGAAAAATATATTTTATCGAATACATACTATAATCGTAAATTTATATAATTTAGTTTCCAGGCATACATTTCACATCTACCATTCTGTACTAGCATTTTATTATTATTATTATATTAATATAATATTATTAGTGCAATTTATACAAAATTAAGTACTTTGATTCTAAATTTCAACATTCTTAAATTGGTACTAATAAGTGTTGTTGAGTCAGTCAAATCTTTAGATTTTTATTACTAGATTTGCCAATATAAAAAGTGTATATGGCAGTAATCTTTTTTATCTAAAAGTTTTAAATTTTTATGCAGAATAAAAAAAAATATACAACCTAAAAAATGTAACAATATCACGTGTACCTATTCTATCAGTATACTGTTTTTCCCGCGGCATAACCAGATATAACTAAGTGCTAAAGGCTATAGCACTCAACCAATTAATTGGTGTGCTACCTACGTACATATATAATTTGCAAAAATATACGTGAAATACAATATTTCAAGCACTACAAAAATCGACATCAATGTGGTTAGCTTTACCAATTTTATAACTAATCAATGACATTCGAAACGCTGAAATGTTTCAGATATCACCATACATAAATAAGCAACTTTATTCCACACAGCAGAGGGTATGAAGTCGTGTGGCACGCGACACGGATGTCAGTTCAGCTCAGCCTTTTACGGCCCGTGATGATTCCCCATTTTCCTACTTTACTCGTGCCGTGAATTATCCGTACGTGCTTCCCTCCCCTTCCAGTCAGCTCTAGATACACAATGGTGGTTTTATTGTGGCAATTTTGTGTATGTATGCCGGTACAAAGTCGATAAACCACGCGCACTCTCGCTACGAAACTGACATGCACACTGTTACGATTGTCTACAGCAGAGTTTTTTATAATAAGTCATGGTGGAACATCGAACTGCCTGCGTTAACGGTATACGCTGGAGCACCAATGGTAGATAGGAATGAAGTCAAGCGATTGACCGACAATAGTAAATTCGTTATGGATTAACCACGCTTCTTTTCAGGAAGCGCGTGAAAACGTGAAGGTTAATCTGATGACAATAAAATCAAAGACGTTCTTTTTCTTTTTTTTTTTATGTAATCGGAAAGCATATAACCTAACGACGTGACGATAAATGATAAGCATAGCATATATACATACACAGATACGGATATCACGTTATAATTTAATAAAGTCTAAGCGAGCTAAGGTGTAAATTCAATGCCTTGTCTCAAATAAACTCATCTTACAAAGCAAGCTGCTATGTGAGACAGATACTCATGCAGACATCTTTTCCAAATCTATTTCGGTGGAAAAAAGAGACATCTTATAAGATGTTTTATATGTTCTTTGTATGTTTTTTATGAGATCTGGTATGATTTTTATGTCAAATCTACTTTACTCACTACTCTGTAATAGTTAATTAATTATTTGGCAATTCTTTTGTGGACTCCCGCGATACAGGTTCGCCTAGTGCGGGTTCCAATGTATAATATATAATATATAATCAATTTTATGTTGATTGAAAATGAATAAATGAAATGAAAAAGTTTTTAAAAATGATTGTAAATTAGTAATTTGTGCGAGATGCTCTAAAAATATGTATTTAAAACAATAAGTAAATAAGATTAAATATCATCATTTTTACTTCATATTTATTATACTTTAATTTACTCTTTTACTGTCTAGATCGTCTAATGATGTCATATTGCTTTAATGGCAATAACTTTTGAGCACTAAGACTGTAGCGTCCAATGATTTGAATATTATAATTTGGAAATGTTTGGTCTAACTATTTCTCATCACTGAAATCGTTCTGCTTGATATGAAACATGTTTATTGCTTGCTTAGCAAACTTGGCGTAGACGACTTTGTTCAAAGTTTCCCTCTGGTTATTGTATAATATAAATGGTAACGTTGAAACGACTATTGAGATTAGATATGAAAATTCTTCTTTATTCTTTGATTAAATATCTACAACATCTTTGCAATCTTAGTATCTGTAGTAATTTGTATTGTACTAAATATAACTGTAGTAAATAATAATAATAATAATTTATTTTGCATCCAATATTTACAATTTAAATTATTCCCTGGTACCTAAACGAAGTAGAAACTTGTATTTTAGATATCAGTTCCCTCCCCTTACAAAATGCAATAATATAAAGAATTAACTTAAGCTTAAATAAATTCTGGATCTTAAATAAGTCAGTTTTTTTAGTTAGTTAAAAGTTCTCTATTTTGAGAAAAATGGGGTAAATCAACAGTAGGTAGGCTTGTATCGTCAATTTTGTATGTTTATAAACAGTACCAGATGTAACCAGTGGCTACGGGACCACAAAGGTTCGTGTGACCTTTTATTATAAATAAACAAACGAGTGACCCAATTACAAGGGTAAAACTTTCAACCGGCCACCGGCATTCATTCACGGCATGCAGATAAGATGACAAATATTAACCGGTTTAAAAAAGAAGGAAGATTAACTCCATTTTTTTGTTTTGTTATTGTATATATAGGTGCAGTAGCTTTTTTGGATGTAGATACAGTATTTGGGACTCCCTTTTTCGCCATTCGATACAAGTGACGAGTCGCCGATATTTGTGGAACAATTTATTAATATTTTCACTAACATCAATTATAATAATAATAATAATCTTTATTTACTGCTCACAAGGAAACTTACAATATTGAACAAAGTAATAAAAGTATGTATTTAATCTTACAAGCTATTCCTTGTGAGAGTCTGGAGTTTGAATAAAGTCGAAACCTGTACTACAGATCGAATTAATTGATCTCTAGTTAATTGAAATTAAATTAATCATCTATGTATTTTATTCATTTTACTCCACTGCGCTGTAAGTCAAAGGTAATACACATATAAAAGATATAAAAATGTTAGAATAAAAAAGTGTTTTTTGAATGTTCGCAACGGTGTGATTGCAAACTGTTTACGTAACAACAAAACACGCACATGTAAAAACAACTATTGCAACTTTGCAGTCAAGTACGAATACATAAGAGATCATCTTGTAAGTCATAGTTTATTCATTTAGGGCATACTCTGTCACTTATGAAAGTCAAAATTTGTTTATCATTCAGTATGGCTAGCTACTTTAGTCGAGAAGAGCTAGCAAGTAATTCTTTTTTATTATACTTGTTACTAATATTATAAACGCCAAAGTGTAAGTATGAATGGATATTTGTTTCTCTTTCACGCAAAAAACTACTGAACAGATTCTGTTGAAACTTTACAATAACATACCTTATCTATAAAGTTAAATTCCACGCAGACGAAGTCGAGGCAACAGCTAGTACATTATAATAACGCATATGCTATAATTTAAAAATATATTATATAAATTGTCCGAATTAAATGTTAATTAAGTAAGATGCAGAAGTTGCGCTAGTCAGCTAGTATTAAGTATATCTTCACGACTGTTATTCCATAATAGGTAGTCAGAGGTATTGTCTACAGGCGTCATCATGGTGAATAGCACATTGGACTCGATATATTTGAATTAAACATGTGGAAAAGAACGATATAACAGGATACAGCTGTCTCTAACTTAATTTGGTGTTTATCTGTATTTCAGAGAAGAAGTATACATATTTTTTTAAACTCTAATAGTCAGCTTTAGAATCCTGACTATTACAGCTTAGCCGAAAAAAAAGCATAACGATTCAAACACTTTTTTTGTTCTCCAATTTTGAACTTAGAACCTTTCATTCCAAGTCGGTGTAGTAAACCACTAAACCAGTAACTCTATTTATTAATATTCACATAAACATGCCAGCACTCCTTTCATTCGCAGATGTCCGTCGCCATTACAAACACTAAGTATAATACAATAACGGGTGAGTGGAGACTATAATGAAAACACCCCTTTATTCCTAAAACATAAAACCCATTATACCCCTCATCTCACTCAATGTTAGGCTCAAATATTAAATTTCCTATTTAGGTCACAGCATGGTAGCGATTATTTTACCAGTTTATTAGGTAAATAAATAACTAGCGTGACATCAGCTAAAATTGCAGCGATCTATGTACAGAAGCAAGCAAAATTTATTCGTTGCATATGCAGTTACTATGTGGTCCTCACTGACTGCGTTTGTGAACTTTGTGTTTTGTATTAATATATCTTATATACAAAATTCTCGTGTCAGTACGTTAGTTACCATACTCTTCCGAAACGGCTTGATAAATTTGTATGAAATTTTCAATGCATATGCAGTAAGTCTGAGAATCGGCTACTATCTATTTTTCATACCCCTAAGTGATAAGGGTTGTTCCCTTCGAACATTCATTGTTATTTTTTTTATAATATGGCATTAATAATACATACAACCCTAAATTTTCACCCTTCCATCATTAAAACCTATTTTAATAGCGATACCTAATTTATATTAGTATTTAATTTTTTATGGCAAAACATCGATTGCCGAGACAGCTAGAGATAATACATAAACTATGTCACTCTGGAATAATAAATATATCAAAAATATGTATGTAAAAATATATTATATTTAATTATATATATACATGTTAATTTAAGTTTAATTATATATTTATACAAGCTGACCCGGCGAACTTCGTAATGCCTACCAATCGATTACATTTTTTTAGTTTTTTATTACTATTCTTTTATTATAAAACACCTAAAAGTAGTTTAATAATCAATAAAAAAATATAATTTCATATTTATTATTGTGGTACCTACTTGTTATACTGAATTTTATTTTTGCTTATTATATATATTTTTTTTAATTTATATTGTAACTGAATAAATATTTTTACTTTAATTGTTTCCATCAAACATTAAAAGAATGTATTAAAGTGTATTGGTAACTATCATTATAATCCGCACTTTGTTCTTTATAACACTAGAACAATTTTTTTATTCATAAAAAAAATGTTCGTATACTTTGTCATTTTCTATAAAATATCTTAAAAAAAGAACAAAAGATAGATGTTAATTAAGATATATCTTAATTAAATTTGAACGGAAATTACATTGTGTCAAGATGATGGACATAGGCTATCCATAATAATGTTTAAAAAAATGGATAACATTTCAGATTACAGCTAGTAACAAGATCCTATGAAAGTCAAATAATTACAGGAATTTTTATAATATATTGAATACAAAAATATTTCTCAGGCTTGTAATATAAATAATATATAAATAAATAACCCTGGACAATTAACACAATGCAATCTAGTCTCACATTATATACAGCTGAATAAATACTTACATTTTTTTTGTAAATACATACATAATATGTAAAGAAAACACCAAGACCGATACAAAAAATCATACTCATGGATACAAATCTTTGAACCGTGCGAGGAATAGAACCTGTGACTATAGGAAGCACAGCGATGTGCTAAAGTGCTACACCAATGACGGCCTCATTGGTGTAGCACTTTAGCACATCGCTAATATATATGAATAATATGATTGCATACATTTACGATACAAAACTGTTGATCTTCCATTCTTCATGACGTACCATAGGTAGATTAAAGAGTTAACGTAAGGCAGTCAAATTACTGAGCACAAAGGCATACTAATCTACGGGAATGACAACATCTAAGTGGTGTTGTTCATGCATAGGCGACGGTTACCATCAGGTTAGCCATCTTGTTAGAAGTTTTAAATTACTAGTTAGAAGCTACTTTGTACTATGACAATCAAATTCGACATGTCCTCTAAATGGAGTGCGTAATAAATGTCCAGTTCTCCACAGAGACGTAATGGCCACTCGGAATTGCGACAATGCTTTTTGTTTCTACAGAATGCGTTGGAATTCCATTGAGGGCAGCCATATTGTCCGGCCGTACCGAGAGAGTAAGTGTATTGTGTGGCGACAGACGAATGCAAATACGCGGTCGGCTCAGCTAGCGTTGGGGCCAACGTTTGTGCAAATAATACCAACAGGGAAAAGGGAATATCTCGTCTAAGGGGAAATATCCACAGTTATGATTTCACTCACACATATGTATTAATATATGCGAGTGAAATCATAAACCTATAACAGCTAAAGTAATTCATTTATTATTAATAATATATTATGATTTAACGTTTTTTAGATAACGACCTGGCCTCGTGTGTATTTGCTAGCTCTACTTAGACAGAAAGATGAGAATTTCAAATCTAGCCAAAAAATCTTTATCTATACCTACATATAAATAAAATTCGAGTGTCTGTTTGTAATATTGAAATAACTCAAATTCAAAATTCAAATTCAAAATATCTTTATTCATGTAGGTCTATTACAGACTCTTATGATATGTCAACCGTTACGTTATATTATGTTAACCGTTTTTTACTACATTCATATGAATAAAAGTACGTTACATACACCAAAATAATATTTTTTACAATTTTTGTCTGTCTGTATGTTTGTTCCGGTTAATCTCTGAAATGGCTGGACCGATTTTGACGAGACTTTTTTTGACAGGTAGCTGATGTAATAAGATGTAACTTAGGCTACTTTTATTTTACATTTTTTGTTATTTTAGAAATAAAGTTAAATTCCACGCGGACGATGTCGCGTGTACATATACAGCTAGTGTAATACATATTTCTAATTAAGTGTCAGACGATGGAAAACTGTTAACAAACCAAATTGAACAGAGACACTGTAAAGTCACCTCTGCAATCTTGGATTTAAAGATACAGAACAAAATGGCAGGAAGTACGAGCAGTGAAGGCGGGTGTTGGGGTACGTCGGCAAAGGGACCCTTTAAACCTACACCGGGTCACAAGCCTCAAGACTGCTCGCAGTTTTCCTCTCTGCCACCTCCGCACGAAGAATCCATGTCTGAATATTCATATTCAGAGACGAACTTCTTTGTATTCCATACATATATATAGAAGAAATATATACCCAGCCCAATAGATACAGTAATAATCAACTATACAAATTTCTGCATAACTCGTGCACCAAACATGTGGTGAGTATTGAAATGTAAGGCATTATATTAAATCGCTAGACCACGATAATCTCAATTGGACCAGTTTACAATCCTGAATTCCAACACAGCAGTGAAATTATTTCCATGAAACATATTCAAATTAATCCGATTACAATATCGATACTGGGAGCCTCTGACACATTTATATTAAATACAAAATGTGCTTACCATATTAATTATTTAAATTAATTACTTCTATTAATTTGCCTATAATATATCGTTTATCGGTAATTTACAGGTATCATAAATACTATGTATGGGAATTCATACATGTTAATACAATTAACAAATGTAGATATCTGTATCTATAGCTTGCATGATTTCTTACTTTTAGAATGCAATTCTCAAAAATTAAGAATGCATTTCATAGTTTAATTGTAATTTAACTTTTTGCTTTTGCAATAGCATGTACTGGTGGTCATTCTAGTCCCCCAAATTTGAATTTACAAATATATTTGTATTATTACATATACAACATTTATTTGAAAGAATGCGAGCTGAGTTTTTTGTCAGTCCTTTTCATCTCGAAATTATTCCGAAGTGACTTAAAATTATGAGATACATACTGATACGTAGACATTACAGAAAAATAAAATTATTTTCTTAACTTATACCGTCATTGAGAAATTAGAGAGAATTTTGCTTCTTTAGGTAAGGTACGTTAGCTAACTTGTATGTTTGTATGTTGATGGTTTTAGAGTAGAACTGCCTCCGCAAATAAATGTTTAGTCTAAGCCGGTGTTACGTGGTACGCTTACCCCCAGGGGTACGTAAAGTTGCATCAAGGGGTACGTGCAGCTATCAGTAAAACAAACATACATACACTTACAAATTTTCACATTAAAATATTGGTGTGATTGCTACAATAAGGTATGTAAGGGTTGTGGTCTTTTTTGAAGTGGTACTGTTGTAGAAATATGTAATAAAACTATTTATGACTGAAAATTGTATTTTAATGTTATGGTAGATAGAGAAGGTGACACAATATAATTTTCGTTTTATATTTTGGATTATAGAATAATAAAAAGAAAAACCTTTAAATATATTAATATCAAAAGAGTTTTCTCAACAGGTACGCAGCAAAACTAATTGGGAACCACTGGTCTAAGTCAATAAATCCTAATCACACGTCCATAGAATCGTATAGATCTTCAATGTATGTACTTCGTCAGATATTGTATTCGTTTGAAAGTATAGCTATACGAATCGGGGGATAATTATGGACTCTATTACTAAGTATTCTTAATTGTGAAAGATTAAAATTTTCTTGTCTGTACTTTTTTCTATCCGAGAGAGATTCAGCTCTATCCAAAGATAGAAGATGTTGCTCAGAGATAAGACTAGTTTTTGTGTCAATTCATCTACTTATATTTATTAATTTAACTAGTTTCCCTGGCTTCCTACGTGTTTATAAGTATTGTATATTTATTTATTTATTTATTTAAGATAAGGTATATAACACAACATCTTGAAAAACTCTATCTATTAAAAAAACCGCTTCAAAATCCGTTGCGTAGTTTTAAAGAATTAAGTATACATATAGACGGATAGACAGCGAATTTATTTTATACTATGTAATAATGATTACCTTCCGTATCCGGTGCAATGAAGAGTATAAAAAAATAAATATAACAAAAACATATGTCATTTTCTAGTCATCACATTATTTGGAATCGCCGTAGGATGTTATTTTCTAGCACGTTTTCAAAGCATGGGGAACAAACGAGCATGCGATTCATTTGATGGTACGTGATTAAAGCCACCTATGAGCACCCGCAACACCAGAGCAATTCCCCCGTCCAATTCAAACGGGGATCAAAATTACGACGGCCTGAGCCGAGGTTCGAACCCCTAGTGGTGCCCTCAGACCAATGTCGTATCCGTCAGGCAGGAGTTGGCCTTCAGCCGCTCCATAAGTCCTTCCGCGGGTTTGGAGTGCCATCTGCACTCGCCCCCTAACGTCCGGTGAAGCTGTAAAGGCCAGCTGCGGCCAACAGCATTAGAGTAATCCGAAAAAAAAAAAACCAGAGCAATACGTTGCCTACATTTTAAGAAGGAATAATCTCTTTTCTATCACGTTTTATGGATATCTTTCACACAATCCATTCATTTGAAAGTTAAGTTACACATAGAAGCTAAAGCTACGGTCCGTATCTGCGAAATGGTTCGTACATAATTGCGCAACGGTAGATTTTAATCTATTAAAAAGAAGAGTTAAGAGCAACGTTGCATTATTAAGAGTCAGGGTTGCAATTTTTAAAGTCCGTTTTTATTAAAGTCCAGTGCCGTACCGGCTTCAGTTCAGAACTAATATGAAGTAATTGTAAGATTAATTGTTCTGTTCTTTTTTTTATGTACCTAATTATAATTAGAATTATTAATAAGCTGAGGTCCCAGTTGTTGGTATATATATATGAAGAAAAGAAAGACTTAGTGGTGTAGTTATAATTGCATGAAAATAGTGTATATATACTATAATATATATATGTTATAGTTTTGTTTAAAAAGAACGCGATAATAATAACCATATATTATTATCGCGTTCTTTTTAAACTAGTAATTAGTATTTTATTACACTCTATGAATTTTTACCTCAGCACTAATATGTATTGTAAAATTATTAATTTATATACAATTAAATTAAAAATAAAAATTTATTAACCGTTTATTACCAGTATTATCGTATTCTTTTAAAAATTGTAGTTTGTATTTTACACAACTCTATCTAATCAAGTAAAATTTCGGCACTCCATATCGAAATGGCTGGAGCAGGACATTGTCGACTTCATACGGACCAGAAGTAACCTGACTCTGAGGGTGACACAGCTGGAATCGAGTCATAACGCTATTTTCGCGGCGTTTGTGGCCCGAATTCCCACCCACATGCTGCTCACCTTCATGAAGGAGGACTACTGGCCGAAGGGTGTGGTGTTTCGGCGCTACCGTGGCAGATTACCATCATCAGTGCCGTGATCACACAGACAATTTATATTTCATTTTTTGTTAATTATATTATTCATATATATGTCAGTCTATAAGGTATTTATAATACGGGCCATTAGTGGCCTAAATTAAATAAATTTTAATAAATTTAATAAATTTCTTCTCTTCTTCGTCTTTAATTAAATAAATAAATTAAATTAAAAAAAATGTCTATTGCAAATACAAATTTCTTGTAAAATTATATAAATATATACAGACTGTCTGTTGCATAAATGAAAAGAAATAAGTGTGTAAAAGTACAATACTATACAATAGTTAGGTTTGTCAACCATTTAATAGAATTTGCAGTGACTATAATACATCAGTGGTAGGCAGGCTATAGTAATAATCACTTCAGCCGTTAAAATGAGGTAACCGCCGTGTTGGAATGCCGTTTCGCAAGTTCTGTTGTCGGCAGATGGCCGTTGAGACCTTGAAAGGTTGTGTGTTCCTGTGATGTGCTCAAAGTAGGGATTACTTAGTTGCTTTAATGTTATAAACAGCAGTTATTTCTCAACACTTTGCTGTTTAACGTCTCACATTTAATATAGCAGTTAATAGACAACATGGTACTTATGTCTGTAAATTAAAAAAAAATGTAAATATACAGTAACTGTCTTTTTATATGTTCGTGTTTTAACTTTTCACGTAAAAAGACTGGAGAATGAGGTAAACATACAGGCTGAAGAAAGCTGAGAGAAATGCCCCGAAGAGGCGAAATAATTAATTTTGTTACTATTGAATAGTAATATATATGTATATTTTTAATCATACATATAACTGTTCGTTGTTGATGTTGTAAGACAAAATATTTATTTTTTGCTTTCCGCTTTGTTACTGTGTGAAAGTTTTTACTTCAACTCAACCTTAATATATCCTTTACGAATAATCCCTGTATATAAACCTAATTATTATTAAAGTAAACGTTTAGGTATTTTATGATACTCTTTATCTTCATTAACTTTTCCTTTTGTTATTTCTCACTTTTTCAATGTCTAATTAACAATATCGCTGAACAATTCACACGGTGCCATCTTGTCCCAAGCTAAGCAAAGCTTGTGTAGTGTATGTTAAACAACATACATAGAACACATCCAGACCAACACAAACATTCACAATCATGAATACAAATGTCTGTACCGTGCGAGGTATCGAACTCGCGACCATTGGAAGTAAAACGCTGTACTAAACCGCTAGACCACCGAGGTCAATTATTAAAGTACATTTTAAGAATTACAATGTTTTATCACTTTTTCTTAAATAAACTGAATGTGTAAGTTAAAATAAAGTGATGCCAGTTCAACAGCTAAAGTAGATTCATTACCCGTTTTTATGATAAGAGGTCACTCATCGTTCCTAATATCAACCTCAATCTTACCAACCCCTTTTCGGCGAAACCAGTAAAATACACACTAACCAAAGCTCCAAGAGGCGTCATAGACGTCAAAAATAGATACCAACAAACAATTGTACCGGCAAACGATATTTACACAGTCCTTATCAGCGTGGTCCTTATTGTTTACAGCATAAGAACTAAATTTGAGTGGCCTGAGTGTGGTAAATCTGATCACGTAGTCTCGCACAATAGCATTGATCGTGAATGGTTCTCAGGAATGTTTTAGCGTCATCAGAGCTCGTTCCCGAACCATTGTGGTTTATAGAATAAATCAAGCAATCAAGTTACTTATGAATATAAATAAAATATAATTAATAATGATGGAATAGCCCCAAACAACCCATACCCTATATTTTTTTGGTGTGTGGTAATTATTTTATTATATGTTCAACCCGTTGGGGGTCTTATGTAATATGTTGAGTGCTTATAGAACTACAAGGATCTCTGGAGGCGCCTTGATAGAGTAATAGGGTCACTTTACCACAACTGGATTATCACGAAAGTGATAAAATGTATACGTTTATAATATCAATAAAAAACCAATAAAACATTAAACGAACATAAACTTAAATATAAAAGTTTGTTTTGTGAATAGTTCGAATCGGCGCGGCGATCACTTTTAAATACTACAGAATAAAGCGATAGAATAAAATACATATAGAATAAATAGAAATACAAAAAGATATATTCCTTCAAATCTTTATAGATATACTAGCTGTATACGCGACTTCGTCTGCGTGGTATTTAACTTTATTTTTCTAAAAGAAAAAAGATTTTTTTCTGAATTTAAAGTAGCCTAAGTTACTCCTTATTATATCAGGTACCTGCCACAAAAGGTCCCGTCAAAATCGGTCCAGCCATTTCAGAGATTAGCCGGAACTAACAGACCTACAGACAGACAGACAAAAATTGTAAAAAAATATTATTTTGGTGTATGTACCGTATCGTATTTATATTCATATGCATGTAGTAAAAAACGGTTATTTCAATATTACAAACAGACACTCCAATTTTATTTATATGTATAGATAAAATAGATATTACATTTATTTCTAATAGATATACTCTACTCACACATAAAACCTCTTTTAAGTATCCAATTGTTAAGAAATGTCTATTGTCATGATTTTCTATTAATTCGCTTTCTATTCAATTTCAAATATATAAATTAATATTTAAATTCCATGCAATAATAGAGGTGTTATCACTAAGTGTTTGTCAGCAGTTAAAGGATAAAATTAGAAGTCAAATACAGGTCTGTGCTGCACAGAGTAAGCACAATACAGAAAAGAGGCAGGCAATACAATGCCCTACCTACACATAGGCACGGCTTGGTTCATTTCCTATTCGCAGCCATCCACAGATTATACTGGTGGGTATTGTATTTGCTTCCATTTAGCATTGTTAGTGGT
Organism: Achroia grisella; assembly: GCF_030625045.1. Taxonomy (NCBI): domain Eukaryota; kingdom Metazoa; phylum Arthropoda; class Insecta; order Lepidoptera; family Pyralidae; genus Achroia; species Achroia grisella. The sequence continues at coordinate 677,625 of NW_026712977.1, read as the reverse complement.
TATCTTCGACTTAAATCCCAAAGAAGATAATTTCAAATTTTTGATATTTTAACATCAAAGACATTTGTGTTAATTTATTTGCGTAAACACATCAGTACTAGAAACGCCGATAAAAATCGAATTATTTTAAATTAAAATGAATATTTACCAAATTTCACTAAAAACTATCATTTAGAAAGCTATAATTTAGTTTTAGCCTTTATTTATGAAAAATAAGGGCTAAAACTGACCGAATTCACAAATTATAAATATGAAACCTTTCATATTTATAATTTGTGAATTTGGTCAGTTCAAATTAAAAACCATCCAAAGTAAATTTAAATTATTTATAAATGCTAATTGAAGATACATTATGATAAAGATAGATCTTATATAAGGAAACAAGAATGGAAAGAAACGTGGCATTTACTTAAATTAATGATAAGAAAACAGGTGTATCCATATTATCAATTTCAACAACTCAACTACATCATTTGGCACGAAAAGCTAAAAGTAAACTACCGAAATAATTGTCCTGTAAAAGCAATTTATTTATAAAACTGCCGTCTGTACTAAAATATTGTTTTTTTTTCGTAATTCCCTAATTACTTTTCGCTAATGATGTGAATTGTCCAGGGATATTTTTTGTACACATTTACTGAAAACAGTAATAGTATATCGTATGTTGGTGACCTTTTATATAACTTAATAAAAGCACATCGTGTATTGAGATACGTGTATGATTCTGTTGATAATTGCAGACATGAGCTGAGGCTCATGTCTGCAATTATCAACAGAATCATAATAATCTGAAAAAAGCATCTATATAAAATAAGAACTATGCAATAACATTACATGTATTGCATGTAAGATCTAGTGGGGGAACCTAGTGACCCGTGATACAGGTTCTTCGGATACCTAGTACAGGCATCAGTTCTCCACAAATCTGTATTTTTGCATAGAATTTTACATGCCTCAAAGGCTCTGCAGCACTCTATATTATGTATGATTTTGTGGAGAAAAAATAAATTATATTATTATTATTATTTATTACATAGCCTTTATTTAATACATTATTTATTACATTTGGCAAGATCGATAAGATCAGTATTTCACTCCACGCAGTATTTGGTTGCCCAATTATCACTACCCTCTCTCTAATAACATACGTTTGTTATAAGAAAGAAGATCCGAATAAGTAATTATATTAACGTCGAAAGTAAATATAAACAGCAATCTTTGTATAAACAATAACAGTTAATTATCTCTTCGTTTCTGTTAAACAAACTTTTAGAATGATAGTAATTACTACGTACGTGTGCTAAGGCAATGAACTCTGTTCAACAAAGGTTCTGACAGAGTTTCAGTACTAGTGTAGTTATAGTTAGTCTAACTAGGGGAGAAACACCTACATTTGTGGGGTCTAATTTAAAACGTACTTTGGTGAAATGTGTTCAGACTATAATTAATAATTTTGTTACAAATTTCACCTATTTTTTTACATTTATTGTTTCACAAAAAAAAACATTGTATTTCTACTTTCCTCTACTCTACTCTCAATTTTACTTTCTCGACATATCTACTTGCTGATACAATTAATAACATGTATGCATTGGTCGGATAGTTGGAAACTAAACTTCTCTCTACACACACAAACTGCATCCAAACATCAATTCAGCTTGTTGCAATGCTATTCAATAATACTATCTGGTTGCGATCCTGACAGTCTAATTCGTTAAATCGATCTCCGGAGTTGAGTTGGTCCGACGCAGCATATCAAAATGTATGCACCGCTAACTAAGTGGCAATTTCGCATGCATCAGGCCGAAGGATTGGTTAACAAATACACATAGTGGTCACCTTAAAGGACCTTGGTATTGTATCGTCTTTTACTAAAGGCCCTGTTTTAGATATTTTAGTAATAACTGCAACATCATTATCATTATTAATCAGGCCATCACGCGACAGTGAGTCAAATTAGAAAGTATTTTTACAATTTGTGTAGACAAAATCCTTATGATAATGGCACAGAAACCTTTTTCGGCCGTGACATAATCCTCACAATTAACATTCGCAAAGTATTAATCGCACATCCCGGAGCGGACGTCGAACTCGCAGACCGAACCGGGTGATCACCCACGCGCTGCCTACTCCATGAACGGGTCTTCGAAGTCATAACTGGTGTACAATGGACATTTATACTGAATAAGAATGGTGCATTGTTCTAGAAGTTCACTGCACTTGATTAACAACCAAAATCAGCTACTGCGTGCGGCGGTAGTCGACCGTGATAGTTTTGTTATTCTTCAATGAATATTAATTCTGTTTTAAGCCATTCATTTACCTGGTAGCCTGAGATAACCTAATAACAACACAGCTGTTTTCTATTTATCTCTATGCAAGTCTCTTAGATAAATATAAAATATCAGTACAATTTTTGTACCACGATGGGCATTTTGAATAAGTATTTCAGATTATTAAGCAGTATTTAAAACTGCTGATTTATATTTAATATCAATATAAATGTGGCTCTTAGCTGCTCAAATATTAAAATGATATTGCATTCAAATAAAATACGCATTGAAACTGTGGTTTCAACTTAAATCTACAGTGCTATACATATATTCGTACATGTGTAGGTTTAAAATTCAAACTTGTAACGTTCCCTTTGTACGGAAAAATAAAAAAATACTTATATATCAATAAAGATGCCGCAAAAACTGTTCCGATTCTCGTGTAGTATAAATAAAAAATCGCAAAAAAATTTAATTATTATTATTTATCGGCCTTAGTTGCTCAAGTTAAAAACACATTTACCAGTTTTATTCTTCTCCTATTTTTTAGGATTACTGTACAACACAGTAGTATATAAATTCATTATTTCCACAAAGAGCTTCACCAAAGTAGTTAAAAAAGGGTTCAAAACCCTTTTTTAACTACTCATTTTATATAGTTTTCAAATCTTTAGAAAGTAGACTCAATAGGTAGTATCAAAACATACTTATAAGAGTAATAATTGAGACCAAATCTTGTGAATACTCAATTTAGTAGAAGAGGACCATGACTCGAAATTATTGTTCATGTTCTCTAATAAACTATCTAGTGTATCTTTCATCTCAATGCTACCAGGCTTCCAATTAGCTAATATGTTAGAAATATCTTTTAAATTATCAATATTATCATCGTTCAGAACATAATTCTCGTCAACCATTTTAAACAAGTCATTAAGTAACATAGTACTTTTTTTCCATGGATCCGGCACAAATCCCAGAAAATGATCTTGCTCAGTTATAATTTCAACGATGAAATCCAAAGCGTCTCTTTGAACTATTCCATCAGAATTAACGATATATTTTAGTGTATGTTTTAACTTAATATTAGATTTTATAAGATGTGTATATTTGTCAAATATATCTTGGATATTAGCAAAGAAGTCTTTAAGTTTATCCGATGAATAATATAAACATCTCACCCACTGAGATAGAAACTGAGAATATTTCTTATAGTCTTCACATAGTCCCAGTATTTCACAAACTTGCATTCTAATAATGTTTCTGAACATCTTTGATTGTTGCCTTAAGAATTCTTCTTTGATTGTTTGATTATGCCACTTAGTTGCTGAATAGAGTAATGTACTGTTAACCGTTTGTAGGTAATAATTCAAAATACTGTCTACTAGTAATGAATTCGAAACTTCCACAAAATATAGCATAAATTCCTTTGTCGTATTGAATCGGTTGTCATTTTCAAATTAGGTTGCAAATAGTTATCGTATTGAATTTCTGTTTTATTGAATGCTTTGTCTACTGCATCCAATTCCGAAGCTGTCAACTTCTATTCATATTTCATATTGTTTTTTATTATTAAAAATTGCCCCATAGATATTTTCTTTAAAAAATCAATGTACATATCCCATGGCATGACATTAATTACATTTAGGTCATCTGGTGCCTCACCCAATTTGTTGTTCTCAAATTTCATGGCTCGGTCATTAATGTAGGTAATATTTGCATCGTTATTTGCAACTTCCGTGTTAATGTCGCTACCATTACAAACCGCAACTGCGAAAATGTGGGAAGCATGTATGATTATACTTCCATATTTAAACCGAAATCCTTTATTTGCAGCAATTAATGAAATGCTTGTTTATATATATATATATTACAGACAAGACTGTGTAAGTAATAGTCCATATATTGTATGTTATACAACATATTATGTTTATTGTTTGTATCAAAAGTATAAATACTTACATAAAATGTATTTTACTGACGTAAACTGCTAGTAACATATTGTTTTTATCCGTAGATTTGCAACGAACCATATAATTTGTGATAGAAATATAATTATTTCTAACAATAAAAGATTGTTTAATAGTTTTTTTTATATTTTACAATGTGGCGAGTATGAATGACTTTGCAACTCGATTGATATTTTTTTATTATGATTGCGTTAATTACTATAGCAAGTTACTGTTAGAATCATTTTCTGCAGGTTTCTACTGACTTAAAATTTTAGTTTCCAATCCAATTGTAGCACCAGAAAATGATCTAAGACATGATTAAAATTTTTTCTGTCATACTCGTGAACGTACACATAATATAAACTGACGTGGTCTCTACGACTGCTTTATTTTGTAAATTAGCCCAAATATATCCTATGATAAGTTGTTGTATAGTAGTTTGTATTATCCACAAAAAATCTAAAACAAAAGATCTAAGTTTCTTGTCCATTCTCTCAAAAGAATTTGCATTATGAATGAGGCGGTTGAATCCCAAAATATTCTTATTATAATATTCTATTCATTTGTATTATATGAAGTTTATATTAATAAGTATTATTTCTGTTCTATTGTACTAAAATTTTAATTAATATAACGTACATCTCGCACTAACTAATGAAACTTAGCAGACTGGTGCAACTACATCGGTGAGTTATACGAATTTAATCCTGTTAAGGTTCATGTACACCAGCTATTTCAAAGCTCCCCAGATGTATAGTTAAGTTTTCAATAGGGGATGGACACAACGGATGTAAGGTTGTAACGACCCGGAAAGGGGACGGAAAGTTGTTTCCTGGAATTCGCTGTCGACTGCGCCCACTGTCCTATTTGTCTACATATATATATGAGTATATGTGCAAAATGTAGAATTCCGTTCTGGGAAGTAGCTCTTTTTACATTACTGGAACAGAACGTCCCACTACAGGGAATGTGTCTACATAAGAGAGTATACTATATTACCATATTGGTTAAGCTTGGTACAAGAAATTCTTTCTAGTATATTTCTTTCTAGCTCCGGTTTGTGTTGTGATTTGTTCTCTCCATGCCTCGTACAATACGCCTTTTTCTTGTGATGCAAAATAACGAGAACACGGTATTCTTACTGCATCATCATGCGGAAAATCTTTGTACTCGTTAACATAAAAAAGTGCATTATCTCTATTCATTTGTGTATTAGTACTCGTATAACTTCTATATAAACAATTATGTTTTTAAGTACATAATACGATGTCTATAAGAGAGGCTTTCCTTGGTAACTTTATTTACTGATAATCTCGTTTGAAATTTCTATTTCTTAAACAGAAATAGTTCATTTTCACTTGTCACAAGACATCTAGTAACGTCATAGTCGAGATAAAAACGTTATCAACAGATACCTGCCGGTAACAAATTCGACAATCTCGGAATGAATTCTAATTGTATTATGTACACAGTGATAAGATACGTTTCGATAACTGTAACAGGTTAGGTTAACCAATGTATTTTAGTGATTTTGATTTATAAATACCATAAAAATGTATCTATTTGCAGAGTTGCCAAGAATAGAAGGGCAATGAATTTTAGGTGATTGTACATACCATATCCTGATATAAAATTTTATTTTAATATATAAATTAATTACGAGAGTAAACCTTATCGATAAATTTTGTCGCTGATATTGAGATGTCCAATTATTTTCTATTTCTAAATTATTCAATCCTCCATTTTTAAACCAGTCTAATAAAACACGATATCACGTAAAGTATGCAATATAACTCTACAAATTTCTGAAACTTCACTAATTCCCATTCGACAAAGAATTGCGAAGAACATTCGATATGCAATTAGTGGATATGTCCACATGGACGTCCAACCTATTGTAGGTAAAATTAAACGTCCATTACGTCCCATAAGTATAGAAAATTGTAAAATTATTGTAAAAGTTAAAACAACTCGTAACTGAGCTTGTACTAAAGAATAATGAATGTGAAAATGAAAGAGGCTCATTGGATACGATGCATTTGTTATTATTCCAAACCAATCGGAAATTGGATATGAACTGTACGTATGCAACGTATTCTGTATTTGACTAGAATAATGAATGGCGAGGCAGTCTGCAATTTTGAACTAATATTACAGGCCTCGTTATACAGCGATCTGGGAATGGACACATGATCACAATTTGCTTCCACATTTAAACTTCAAACTTAAAATAATTTATTCACATTTACAAGAACCTTTCGGCCACTTTTGCGTGTTATATTTTAAATCACTAGGTACACATAAATTGCTATAAAAATGATTAGAGGTAATAAACTAATCAAACGTCAGAACAATAACCGAATAGAACGATGCCCCAGCGGTTGTACCTAACTGTCTGTGCCTGACAAATGAAAACGTTAGTTGGGGCTATGTATTTACGTTCAATGCACCGACTCAACGCTGTCTACCAAACAAATTAACGCGTCAAGAGCGCGACCTGGCGAGACTATTTAATAGTATTTTAAATAGAGTTAGGTGCTGGCTACTAAATTTATTTAAGAAATAGCAAACAAGTACTCGAGGCAGACTTTATAAAAGTCGTCTTCATGGGTAACTAAGTCTCACCTACTTCACCTGTCAAGCAGCTTCCTTTCGAAGCTGTTTTATTTATAAGTTTAAATTGGACAGAAAAATTACAGGATAAGATGCAAGTACAATCCACTGGAATGCAGATACATTCAATCACGGACATCACATGATTAGGTTCCGTCCAAATTAATATTCGGGTATATAGCTCATAGTTACTCTTTATCATCAGGTAGGCTTTAGCTTATTTGCCATTTCAATTATATATAAAAAATTACGGCCCATTGTTAATAGTAACCATTGGTAATAAAAGTGAATAGTAGAATGGATACTACATCTTGATATAACGCTACCACGAGACCACTTATGACGTCATGTGTGAGCAGAAAGAATGCTGTTCTCGATATAATAGATTGACGTATGGTGGTGTACCCACCGTAAGCCGAAGTGTCACTTCAAAGTCTCTATAATGACACATCGTACCTTCACTCCACTGTCACTCCAAAGAAATAAATTCGGATACATAAATATAGATTTATCCCATTTTCATATTTCCCTTTGCCAGTAGAATAAAATTATTTTAGTGACAGCACATGGCACTGTTTGTGTAGCAGTGCGCCTTATTCCAGATAAAAAAATAGGATTCTTATATATCATTTCAATTGTCGCAATAAATAGATAATAATTGAACGTATCTGATTAAACTGCTGGCGCGTAATACCGTCTCGTGTAATTGCATCCTCTTCGAACTCGGCGAACATCCGCTTTGAAACATACCTGTCAACAAGAACAATACTATTATTATATATAGTAATAGAAAAGGAATCCTGAAATACTTATATTATTAACTTACTACTACACTATTAGAATAAATTTGCAAAATTGATTTCATTTCTAACAATATTTAAATGAGCAACACATAAATATCTTAAACAACATCTTGTGATAAATCTGCTTTCCGAATGAGTAGTAGAATAAAAACATATGACTATATTATATGAATAAGGATTATGTCTACTTCATAAAATGTTACATTATTTTGAAATGTATTCAAGGTTTGATAACATTTTACCAAATCAATGGACATACATAAAAGAATATATTAAATAAAAATAATCTGTATTCTATTCCACTTCATATAAACATTTATGAATAATTATTTGCTTGATGAGAATATTATTATTGAAAAGAATTATAATATAAAATGCAAAAAATGGGAAAGAAACTTGTATGTTGCTTTAAATATATTTTAACAACTTTTAAAGTATGGATGTCAATATAATCTAGCAAATAGCAAAAAATTATAAGTATCAAAATATGAAATACGCAATTACTTGAGTAAAAAATAATATTAATGCTCATACAGATCAACAATCAGTCTGACAATTAAAACTAATTTGATTAGATGGATTGACGAGTCTGTCTAATCTGAAATCTAACTTTTGTATTATTCTTTTCAAATGCAATAAAGACTACACCTAATATACCTATCAATAATAATGTCAGACAGTCATTAATAATGAAATATAGAATTCATAGACTCCACACATGTAATACGCTGATGTCATACTTGTCACACCTTCAGTCAAATGGATGTCACAAGTCCAAAAATACTAAAACATTTTTAACATAGTCTAGTTTCAGAATTCATAACGTTTTTAGCTGAAACAGCGTCATGCACGTCGTTCAATACAATTGTTTTGTTCTAAAATCTGAAAAGAAAAAATGCATGTTCGAAAATGTATCCTACATTTTTAAATGCTTTATCTTCCTTTTTTTATCGTAACACTATTTGAGGGGAAATACGACATATGTTTGGTACACACGATTATTTCAAACATTGTATGGTTATAGCGCAAAATAATTTCATAAAATCATCGGTAGCGGCGCCAATGGGGTGTTATTTACCTGCATTTTTACGACAAAATGGCAGTATGATAATTGAGGAAATATTGCACAAAAATTTCAATGAATAATTATAACTTCCTAATAATGACTGGGTTTGTGTACTTTTATTAACCACATTTGTATGGACATCCTACTTAAATGATATAGTCGATATAGTCATACGTCGCCCTAAACAAACTTTAAACGTTTAATAACTATAATCAGTAATAGTCGATTTTATCATGAAATGATACCATTCCGTGAAAATATGGGTCCTACGATTTGTTACATATAAATACAGGTATAAAATCATTAAAGTAAAAACTGAATAACGAAGCCTTGAACAATCAAAAACTATTTACCTAAGAATAGAAATTGTTAGTCGTGATGGTATGAAATCTCATATATATAATCATATACTTTACTCGGCCAGAGAGCACTATATTCAATTCAATTTTGTCAAATCAAGATATTTTAAAGTTATGTTGAAACGCATTGTGGCAAATTTACTTACATCATACGGCGACACCGTTGCCTAGCTACGATGTGTAAAAGAAATAACATTTTATTCGAAACCGAATCACTTTTTTAGTATATACTATATATCAATTGTAAATACTTCATCGATATAAATATGTACATAGCCACAACCTGTCTCATCCTTTCACCTCCCTTTTCCTGCAGCTGCCTGTACCAGACGAATACTCGATAGGAAATATTAGCGCCCCATCATACCCGATAAACTAAGAACATATATCTGCAAAATACTGTAAACCACCCCTTTTTCGAATCGCTTAAAAGTAGACACGGTTTAATTACTAGTTATAAAGTTACAAGTTGAATTTTAATAATTTAAACCAGCACGAAATTTATTAATTAAAGTTTTCATGAGTTATGAGGGCTGACTGAATATTAGCGCTGTATACGAGTATGTAGTTGCACCTCTCAGCGGGCGTGCTTTATGTCATACTAACGAGGTACCTCGAATTTGCACTGGAGTATTACTTTATCCATATATAAATTTTATATGTAGGTTTCGGTAGATTTACTAAATTGATAATAAAAATAGTTTCAATAACGTAAAGTCCATCTAGTGGTTCTTTTAAGAAAAAGTTTAAATCATATTACCTTTCTACTGCTATGTGATTAGTGTCATCATTGTATATATATCTTTGTAGTATTTATTGTTTGATTTAGTATATATTTATGTTTATCATATATTTATTATAAATTTAATTTTCTTGTTTTGGTATTCAAGTACATATTATATATTAATATATATTTTTTTTTATCTTTATGTATATTGTATTAATATCTGTATTTTGGACATTATATTTTTATGTTTAGTTTTAATTATTTTGACATTTTCATAAAAAATATAATTTACACATTTTAACCCACTCAACACTTCCTATGCCACGCTCTATTGGGTTGACTGGAAGAGATCTCTTTTAGAGATAAGTCCTCCTTTGTTAACATTAGCTGTAATTAATATACTTACAAATGTATTTAAGTGCAATAAAGAATATTTAAGTCTTTTTTTCGAACTAATATAATGTTGACGCCTAGAGTTGGTTTTTACAGCTTTACGAATAAAAATGAGAGCAGAAAGTACTTCAAAGCCATGGAAGTACAAATGATGCGGCAGAAGGCCAACTGACTGACGGGTACGATTTTAGTTTGAGCGTAACCGTACATGTTAGGGGTATTTGTTTGTTTTATCGAGGTCTTTCAGCCGTCAATCAGCATTAGTTTTTTACGGTTTTGAGCTATTTATTGCAAGATATTTTAGACCTGCAGCATTGCAACCTGCTGCTACGGAAATGTATTGTGCTCGCCCTTTGCACGTCAGGGACAAGATTCGAAAGATATTTACAGAAGCAATGGTTTTGATCTCCTCAGGATAGAATGAATACATTCCAAAGGAGATTTTCGTTTATGCATGAGTGGACTACAATCACACAGGATGTGTAGTAGCGTTCTCTCTTCAAGTTTGCATAATCTGCAAAACGCCGAGCAGCTTTCATTGTAAGACGGTTGAAGTGTGACTTAAGCAGTAAAAATGCAGAGGCACGACATCTTATTTACCAGAATAGTAAAGCATATGTGGTACGAGCGTTACTAGATAACGATGCTAACGATCAAATGCTGACACTTTTAGGATGTGCTGTCGGTTTATTGGCCAGTTACATATGAAATATTGTTTCAACCAACTAAATTGATAAGAGTCAAATGACTAATCACTAATTAGCCACCTGATCCCTATTAAACTCAATTTAGGAGTCCGAATGTCGTGACCTCGACAGCTGAATAGGGGTCGGTGCACGAACGTATGACTCATTGACATTGGAATGAATGATATGATAATGACACAGACTGTAGAGAGAGGGGATTTTTTTATGTTATTGTAATGGCAAACAAGCTGAAGGCGCATCAGATGATAGATGGTAACTTATATACAAGAACAGTACTCCGAAGGCCTCGTATCTTGACGACCTGAAACATGATGGTAAATGGTAACTTATATACATGGTCATGTGAAGATCGTAATAAGGCTTATGGGTTTCTATATCGGAGGACTAAAATATCATTTCTCATGAAATTTATTGTTATTTGTAATTCAGATTACTGACCACATTGAGAGCATTGTGACGTAATTCCTGACGATTGATTGATCTGGCTTCTTGCACATCCAATAACTCTCCACGGGTCCCCGCCAGCCCATACTTTATTAATTATTGATAATCATTAAAAGAATGTCGCAGAAATCTAAACTGTTAAACAAGTAACTACATACACTCTACAGTTTATATACTACATACTTATAGTTTATATAGCGAAAGAGTGCAGTTGCTAATTCTTTTTTCAGTTATGCATAAGAAATACATTAAGTAAATAAAAATATTTCTCATATAACAGTATAATCACACACCTAATAACAATACGTCGACAACAAACAATGTAAATACTGGTAATTGAAAATTTACATTATGATCATATTTGCTATATTTTTCACAAAATTATTTCCATAACATATTTGGACGGACGCCGTTTCTCTTAAACTCCTCCATTAATCAACACACTAAAAATATACTTTCGAAAAACGAATGCAATCCTGGGTTCTTATAAATAGAATCTAAAAGAATAACTTATAAATAAATATAATGTTTAAAGTAAACATACAATAGGTCATTAACGTCAACTCAATGCACACAAAAGTAAAAGAGGGTTTAATGTTATATACATAAAATTCACTTTCGTAGAACACCAACGTGGGGGCCTCCCAAAATAGGTCATTTGAAAAACCAGCACATGATTCTACAAATATTCCTGTGTCGATTCTCCTGTGACGAGGCGCTTCTAATTGGTGAGATAACTAATGTGACCAGTTTTATTGTTTCTCAAAATAGGACAAAGTCGGTCGTGTCTTTGAAGGAGGATAAAAATAGACTTTTGTTGTCTGTAATAACAGCGGGATTAAAAAAAATACACGCCCATTGAATTAATATCGTAATTATCACTTCACTCTCTTTGACAAAAACACAAAGTGGAATATAAAATCGGAAGACGTACCTACCACTTCTCTCATCTCACTTTGATAAAAAACAAAGTGGAATATAAAATCGAAAGACATACTAATTCGCTTACTTTGACAAAAAAAAAAAAACAAAGTGAGATATATAATAGGAAGACATACCACTTCTCTCAGTTTGACACAAAAAAACAAGGAGAATATAAAATCGGAGGAATACCTACCTCATCTCACTTTGACAAAAAAACAAAGTGGAAAATAAAATCGGAAGACATGCCACATCTCTCACTTTGACAAAAAACAAAGTGGAATATAAATTCGGAAGACGTACCTACCACTTCTCACTTAGAATCGCAACATGGTGAACACCTGTAACTATGAATTTCAGATTTCGCGCAACATTTTTCAATCATTTTTCAGAACGGAACTAACAGGGAAAATCTACTTTCCGAAACATTTTACGAGGACAAGGAAATAGAACATCCAAAAATGAAATGTCCCGGTCAAAACGTAACGTGTAGTCATACTGCATATAACCGACACCTTTATAGTTTCTACAAGCCATAAGAGTTTTGCGAGTCACATGCGGATTTTAAATCAAAATCTTTTAATTAGCTTTAAAAAGAACTACTGGAAAGTTCTGGAATACAGCAATTTGTCAACAAAATGTATATTTTTCTCTTGTTTATTTGTATGTAATATGGCTGAAGAGATTTTGTTTATTATTACATTTTTAATTTTGTAAGATTCACATAAAATGTTGTGTTTACTTTATTCCAGTTAGTTTAAAACAACAATGTTGCGTTTACAAAGTCACGTGGTCGGCTAGTTCTAAATGAATGTAAAATAATGAAGAAACCGCTACAGCCTGTACAGTGGGGCGTGACGAATGTTGTCTATGCCGGTGGGGCGGTGCGTTCCGGCAAACGGGTCAGGATCGATTTTCTGTTCCCACAGGAGTTCTGTGTCACCCACAGTCGCGAACTACTTGAACCGTATTATTTCGGCCCGAATTATTGGTTCCATGACGTTCAGCGCTCAGCGCGTCTACAATACATATAAATCGATGTTTTTAATAATTATTATTTTTAATTTATTTATTGTTAAAACTGTAAAATCTGATAATGATGATCTGGCTCGCCCATTTTACTTGAGAACAGGTACTGCTTGTAAGGGCTGGTTTGCTGATTTGATAACTACGACTGATAATTTCGTCATTTAGGTAGGTTTTATGTTTAATTACTTTTTTCAATATTGCTAATTGGCAGTTTGTATTCACACGAGATCATAAATATGTAATGCTGAAAAAAATTTATATAAATGGCAACACATAAATTTCTTGATCGATCTTCTTGTGATTCTGCTTACCGAATGAGCGGTACAATAAAAAAACTATACTATTATTGTTATTTTTTATCCTAATAGGAAAGGCAAAGATGTCTAAACCCATACAGCCGTTGTCTTTGGAAGCATTAGATATAATAAAATGTATATACAGGTCAAAACATGAGACATGTATATGCCCGTGATACTTCAATTTATTTTTATTTTTTTATTTGAAATTCTCCTGCTCGAAGGTGGCATGTTAATTCACTGGCAACTTCAATATTTCACCCTCCATAGCGGAAGACAACCCCAAGATCGAGTTGACTCTCATCTCATTTTATTCCAATAACTAAAGTACAGAACAGGGTTGCCAATCTTAAAATACATAGATAGCCTCGTACAAAAATATAAAAATATCATAAAAACTCGTATATTTGCTCTCTAAACGTACATAGTATTTTGACGTTTCGCACTTTAATATATATATTTACCATAAAATTATTTGTGTAATCGAGTGTTAACACAAATAATTTTATGGTAAATAAACTATATTTACCTCTCTCGACGCGACGTTTCGACGGCACACTAGCCGTGGTCGCGAACTCAGAAAGGTAAAACAATTTGCCATAAAATTATTCGTGTTTATACCCGATTATATTATTGCCTAAACTAAAAATTTGTAGGGACTGGTCTATTCTGACAATTATAACTGATTTATTTTTAATACTCAAATAACTATTTTTTTACTTACGTCCATTTTGATATTTAGCACTTCGCATTTACACAAAATGACGCGAAACGCAAATATCCTGTTCATCCTTCTTGTGATGATTTTTCGTTACGAATGAGTGGTAGAAAATAAGATATGACTATTCATAAAACGATGGGCATGTCATGCGGAGGATCGTAGACTATACCTTAGAGAGAGTAATTAACATGAATGGTTGTAAAGGGAGAGGATGGCCTAGAAAAAATTGGATTGTATGAAAAATGATATACATTAAAAGAGAATAAGAGAATTAGCTCAGATAAGACGACCATTAGGGATAAGTGGAAGAAGATGACATACTGCCATCTTCTCAATCAGACCCCAAATAATGGGAAAAAGGCAAGTCAATTAATATAAAAACAAAATATATTAAAATGACTTATATTCAGTTTACTTGAATAATTATTATTTCTATTTATATTTATATAAGGATTTACGCAAGGGTGGCATCCCTGGTGCAGGACATAAAGTGATAAGCCTTAAAACTCAAGTTAACTTTAGATAATAAAACGGTTTTTATACCTCGCAATAAAATGTAATATATAAGACATTGAAATAACATATTGACGATAGTCATGAGACTAAATACGATGCTAGCTATTACTCGCAACTTTGTCTAAACATCACATCCTATTTCATCCTAGACTATATTATTTTTAAAGATTCTATTCATCATCGCGATTTGTCTTCTTGTCAAAATTAATTAAGATTCGTTGAGAATTTTGGTCGCAAAGAGGTAACAAGTAGACAGACAGACAATGTTATAATTCAGGTATCGGCTAACTTGAATTCTCACCTATTAAAAAAATTAAGTATATTTTTTATGTTTAAAAAAATTTATAAACGTTTTAGTACTGATTGGGATCATAATATCAAAATTAAAGTTAAAGTAAAAAAATATTTATTCATTTAGTTCCAAGCTATAAAAAACCAGGTACCAAAAGTAAAAAATGTATCTCATCTCACATTTTTTTATAAATATATACATAATATACTTAGAAAAATCCCAGACCAGTAAAAGCAGTCATAGTTATGAATAAAAATGTTTGTAATGCGAGGAATGGTACAGGTCGTTAAATAAATATAATATTTTCTCTCTCTTTAATATTAACTTACATTAAATATACGTAGAAAAAACTTTGTGTCCCCATTTTTATGCACATTATAAGCTCAGAGGTGTATGAGATTTGATATAATTAAAGTTCATATGGAGAAGTTGTGCAGAAAGGTAAAACTCATATTAATATGTGTTACGAATATTACACAAACTAAAACTTAATTGTTTAAGTTCATGGCGAAATATGAAAGTCAAATTAACATTAATTTGTGGTTAAACAACCGCACGGAGCACAGATTGTCTCTATGGAATTATGAACAGTAAATAATTATTCTGGTATATTTTTACCGTATATTATAAAAGTAGACTGTTAAATCGTCTCATTATATATAGTACTAGCTGTTCCCGCGACTTCGTCCGCGTGGAATATAACTTTATTTTTCTAAAATAAAAGTTACTCCTTATTACAGCAGCTACATGCCAAAAAAAGTCCCGTCAAAATCAGTCCAGCCATTTCAGAGATTAGCCTGAACAAACAGACAGATAGATGAGATAGACAAAAATTGTAAAAAATGATATTTTGGTGTATGTGCCGTATTTATATTCATATGCATGTATAATAGTAAAAAACGGTTATTTCAATATTACAAACAGACACTCCAATTTTATTTATATGTATAGATATAATACACTACATGATCATTACAAATGGTAACAATGTGCATGTACCTACATGTAAATAAAATTAAATTAAAAAAAACATACAATACTATACTGATGCAATTGTGGAGAATATACCAAACCAAAAAGTCAGGTAGAATAATATTGTTCATAACGGACCGTCACGGAAATGGGAAATGGAAAAAATATGAAAAAAAAATGAACATTTTGGTATGAAAAGCGGATCACGTTGCGCTGCATGAAGATCAATGTTTTAAAATATTTGGTAAAAATTTTCATCTTTTATTTACAGTTATATTTTTTCAGTTCTATGAAATCTATCACTGGCCTTTGGTAAGATACACTACAAACACTAAAGGTTATTTGACAAAATATTTTTACTGCTTTCAATATATAAAAACTTTCATAAAACCACTGAACTAAACTTCAAATAGTTCAGCACTAAACTAATATTGAAAATAAGATAGATACTTTTACTCAAAAATATTGTATTTTTTTATAAATTCTTATTTATAGTTACAAAACAACGCGCTGTGTACAGTCTACGTGTATATTGCGTGTATTGGAAGGAATTCTTATATGTACGACATATATAAAAATTCTTACGTAATATATACCAGCCCGAAGAAATTGTCTTAGCGACAGATAAAACTGTGGCTAAATCCGTTTAGTAGTTTAAACGAGGCAAGTGAAGTCACAAACAGATGAACAGCAATTTTGTTTATAGAGAAAAGCCAGGGCGAAACTCTAGAATCTAAATTAAATAGGTGTCCCATCTAAATGCATGTTGGACGTTAACTTTTAGTACAAAACAGCGCTGAAGCATATAATTAACTCTATCTAAATTTCGATCAGCTCACAGATAAAGTTTGTCTAACAGTTTATAGGTCCGATAATAACGGAATTACAGGTATTTGAGTGCAGGCGAGAGTTCGATATTAATAAATAGCTTTTGTAACAGGAAGTCCAGTAGTTTAGTACTGATTCAAATAGTTTTCGTATGGTATCGATGTTGAACTAGTTGCAAACAACTACTAACAATTGCACTAACTACGTGCATACATCTATTGCCGATACATTGTTCCAATATCGACTGCAGAAAATTTTGATTGCAGAAAATCTATTAATTAGTTTTAATTTAAATTCTTTTACGGCCAGTACTAACAGCTGTAGTGTTATTACCGATACATTGTTCTAATATCGACTGTAACAATTTTTGATTGGAGGAAATTTATTAATTCGTTTTAGTTTAAATTCTTTTAATGCCAGCATTATCAACTGCACTAACTAGCATACATCTATGCTATTACCGATACATTGTTCAAATATCGACTGTAGTAATTTTTGATTGCAGAAAATTTATAAATTAGTTTCAGTTAAAATTTTTTAAATGCCAGTATTATGAGTACAAATTCTTGAGTATAGTGAGGGAGGAAGATTGAATATGTGTAAAATTTAAAAATGCTGCATCTACATACATGTAGATTGTATTTATAATTTTAAAGTCTTAGATTTAATTAGTTATTTTACTTGTTTCTTTTCCTACAATTATTATTTGTATATTGTGTAAAATTATATAATTACATAAATAAGCCAAATATGTAAGCTTAAGAATTATCATACAAATTAAATATAATCTTAAACTATAATAAGTATACAATACATATGGTTTCATGACATATATCTTAAGAGAGTGGTTTGGCTGAATATTGTTACAGGAATTTCGAGTAGTGTTCACGCTAGGATCTCCTTAAGGAAAATTTGGTTTGACATCTTCTGAGTTACCAACAGGAAGTGCAAAGATTAATGGCAGAAATAGTGAAGGATTGAGATGAGAAGTAACGATGAGAAGTAGTATACAGCAGGAGTTTAGAAGATGAGCGAAGATCACGAGAGTGTGATGAACTTAGAAATAGAAATCTTTCTAAATATGTATATATAAGTATCTAGTATATTATATGTTTTTTTTTATATTTCGTAGCTGGCACACAATATAATTTGAACCCTACCTTACGAAACGAAGATGGAGTATGAAATTTTATCGAACTTAAAATTCCACTATTGGCCTAAGCGTATATTTTTAAAATTATATACAGAAATTTAAAAAAATTGACTCACTATTGTATATTTCATACATACAAATATAATCACAGTCAAAGACTTTAATGTATGTAACATTAAAACCTCGATCTGTTATCAAGTTTCCACTGGTGGGCTATTTGGTTTTATTAATTAAATATTTCATTCATTTCATATTTTGCATCCCCGTTTCAATATATTATAATACGTTAGTTACGGCAGATATGAATAACAGGGTGAAATAATGGTATGTAGTTTGGCCGCAGCGTCAATAACAGGCTTAACGAGGCAGTGAAAGGTGATATTGGCAAGCGTATTTCCGACTGCAAATTGTCCAGCTTGGAGGGTTATCGACGAAAATCGTGACTGAATCAACATTGAATTTACGAACATTTTCAACAATTTTCAACGTAAAATTCGCCTAACTGGATATTTCCAAAATCTATTCCTGAACGGAAAATATCTAAAATACCGTATGCTAGTTTGGCGAATACAAGTGGAAAGCTGGATAGACGAATTGCTTTGATCTCTAGCATACTAGTGAAATACGCGAGTACGTCCTAGGAATACATGAATTAGTAGACATAATCGGATGTCAATTTAATTTATGGAAATGAAAAATTAATTCATATGCAATTTTCAATTTTCGCGTCAATTTTATGTAAAAACAAGTATAATTCGCATTAATTAAGTGTGGCCAACCATGACTTTAACGGAACGGTCGTGTGTTCAATTTTACACAACACAAAAAAATTATGTCTAAATTTATATTCTAACTCTCCAATGATATAAACAAACCACCAAACTAATTCTAGAGACGTCAGCAATCTTGCCCCTGTCACGTTGAATCAAATTTACTGAGTGAAATGCGGGTATGTTAAATATTGCCTCTCACTGCCCTAATCTGGGATAACAATCATATATAGAGTATTTTAAGCTCTGCCGAATATGGGACTAGATATTTAGTCTAATATATTTCAAGAAATTCTGGCACAAAGGAATAGAATTTAATTCTAAACACATTACTCACGTATTACAAAGCCACAATATTATAATACTACAATATTATAAAGTGGCAAGTGGTTAGAGAGAATGTACAACATAAACTTTCAATATACCTAGATCAAACAGAATATTGTATGCCAGTAAATTCCTCTAATGTGAGATGAAATACAGGGCATAGTGGCGAAGCATAGTTCACGTGCCCGTCTCGTCCCGCTAACAATGCTCATAATATTAGAGGACACACGTAAGCCACAGACATTTTATCCGACTTCCTAAAATGACACATTCTCGATACAAATAACATCGAAGTAGACATATTATATATATCTAGTATGTGTTATTTTCAGCACTTTTTTTAAATATAGTAGTAATTATTTATTACAATATTTAAGACTATAGTCCCACGTGGAACAGTCAAACATGTTACCATTTCTCGTATGAAAGTCGTTACTTTCACAGCCAGGTGCACATTTTATTTGATAAAATTCTTCTACAATTAAACTGAGTTCTATTAAAAGTTAAAAATTACTTTTTAAGTCGGTCACATGCAATTTTTTTTATTGTATATACGGTGGATAGTTTTATTATTTTTAACGTTTTGTTAATTGCCTATCTTGCTTCAAGATAATAATTAATTAGTACTATCTTTAGTGATAGCTAAAATTTACCACCCTGAGCTATTGCTATTAACAATATAAGGATGAAGTTAGGTTATATTTAATGAATGAAATATCTCCTTTGTTTACACTCTATACCGAGGAGATAAAAACCATCGCTCCTAAGAATATCCTTAAATTCTTGTCCCTGACGGGTCTAGGTAGCGAACTTTGAAAAAGGGCGAGCACAATAGATCTATATAGGTTGCAGGTGCTACAAACATCTGACAATAGCCCAAACAACACCATAAAAAAAAATTGGTTATATTTGACCTAACTTCATCGTCGTCTTATCATGTGATTTATGTTGGTACTCATTAAATTCAGGACTTTGTTATACAATTCTTAAGTACTTCTATTCTTCTATTTTTTGTAAATCCTTAGTAAGAACTTTGTTTAACTTTAATCGTGATGAAAAGACGTTGTAAGTTTAACGTGCAATCTTTGATATCATATCTCCCAAGCAGATAGACCAATTTTTATGCAGAATTTTAGTTTTAAACTGACGTGATCGAGATGGTTCCTAGGTAAATATTACAAACTTTCACACCTTCAAAAGCTATCAACTTATTTTCTACTCGACATAGAATTTAACTTTTATACGGGAATTTAATGTAATTTATTTTAATTTCATTACCTACAAGTGTAGTGCAGAATCATAAAAATTTTGGTGAAAAGTCACCAAAATTTTCAACATAATATTTGACTTATTTCAACTCATATGTGTTTACAACTAAAAGGTAGTGTGTCGCGTGGAATTCATATGTTTCACTTCCCATGGGATTCCATTCCGGGATTTTAATTTCCAAGTGCTGTCCTGGAGAATATAAGCTTATGTTCACCAAGTGAATAAAATCCGACGCTACCCGTGTTGAAGTCATGCGGTTATTCATTTAAGCTGCACAAAGTAAAAATGTGTACAAATGGTGCATTTACGAGATTATTTTAACGTTTGTCACATAACTGTGCGTGTAAAAGGGAAACATATGAACGTCGAGCAAAATTTAATACATATACTATGATTATTGATCGAGTAGTGCTCAGTAATTTAGGAATGTTTTCATTGCGTAATTTAATTTAATATTTATTTTTGTTGTTTTACATTTTCTATATTTGTGTCTGTACGTACTAACATTAACTATAAGAAAACTGTAATTTAAACTGGGCAAGTAGGCCTGATAATAAATCCATTATTATTGTATTATTATTATTGCTCTAGCGGTTTAGAACACTGCGTTACTACCTATGGTCGCGGGTTCGATTGCTCGCACGGTACATATATTTTCACGAATATGATTCTTTTGTGTATTTTCTATATAAATTAGGTAAATTATTATTTTTTAATATATTTAAATATTCTATCATTTGCCTAGTAAACATAAATACTGCTTAGCTTGGGACTAGATGGCGCTGTGTGTATTGCCCAGGATGTTTATTATTATTACATATAATTAAATAATTGACGAGTTTGATGTTATTTTAATACATACTTAGTTACCATTTCAACACTCGTCTTTCTCACCCCACCCAGGCAAATCTGGTAGAAGTTCACTTCACATCTAGACATGTCAAAAGTTAGAACATAGTAATGAGATTTGTCTGGTATATAAATTATACATATATCCATTTTTAGTAGATACGTTTATTAGTTTGTAATAGTCATTATGTTGCGTAGTCTTTGGCTATACTTGTTGCCCAATTAAGCTCTTCCAATACTATACTTTTGATATCATAAATAGTAAAAATTTAAATATTTCGAATAAAAAACTCGAATAAACTGTAGCTTAAAAATATCTCAATCGCGTCAATAGTTTAAAAAATCGCATCACCGTCCATACTTTTAGGAGCTACGACTTCAGTAATAAATATACAGACACGTCAAACTTATAAATCGCCTGTTTTTGTGTCTGGATAAAAAAAATCTGTAACCTCTATTGAGAATCGATGAAATATCAATTTATGATCACGTTTCGTGTTGCGAGTGAAATCCATCAATATAATATAAATTATGTATGGAACGGCCTAAAACTATTTTCTTATTAACTACCAACACCTGTGATTAATAAAAAAACTTTCTTCATTATTCCTTGCTTTGCTCAGATTTGTGTCGTATTATATTAAGCAGTAAAGACCTTATTCCTTTTTCAGAGGTCAGCAATACGATGCCCTTGATTTGTCCTGACGTTTGGGGCATAGGCGTGGTAATATGGATTGTACAATTTTCTCGAAATGATGATGAAAACATAATCAAAGTCGTTGCGTTGTTTAGAAGTAAGGAGAGAAACAGATAGACAAAAACAATTATTAAAATCGTATGATCTAATAATAAAACATATCACAACGACTGTTATCTTAGATGAGATAGACAGAGGCACTGTCAACTATCTATGTTTTGAAGAACGTGACTTATCATATGCCCACATTTCGCTCGTTATATTTGAATCTGACATAACAGAACGAATCTACTGCCGCCTCCCAAACAGTTATTGTTGTTAGTGTTTCCTTCACCGGAGAGTCAGTCAGAAATATAATTTGACAAATATAAATGTTTTTGTTGTCGGCTAATCTATCAGTAGATAGATTTATAAACCTTCGCGTTTAGTACACAGTATTAATATGGTAAAACGGATTTCAAACCTAGAAATTTTAAAGTAAATAAAAGTATTTATCCCTCTCAAAGATTTAACTTCGTTGCATTTGCCGTGATCACGATTGGCGTATGCAAATATCAATGTCGATAGGTCGAGAGAGGTAAATATCTTTATTTACTTTAAAATTATTCGTATTAAACCTTGTTTTACTATATTCATAACTAGCTGTACCCGCGACTTCGTCCTCGTGGAATTATACTTTATTCCTCTAAAATAAAATATGTTTCTAAAATAAAAGTAACCTAAGTTACTACTTATTACATTAGCTAACTGCCAAAAAAGTCCCGTCAAAATCGGCCCAAAGATTCCAGAGATTAGCCGAAATAAACAGACAGACAGACTACAATTTAAAAAAACGTTATTTTGGTGTATGTACCGTATTTATATTCATAAGTCATCAAGTATCAGTAGATAGGAACGAGTAATTTGTATAAGGAAAAAAGAGAAACTAATATTTTTTTATACCACGTAGGTAGCAAACAAGCATACGGCATTCATATGATGGTGAACAGTTACCGTAGCCTATGGGCGCCTGAAACACCAGGGGTGTCACGTGCGCGTTACTGATCCTTAAGAAACTTTAATATACCCTTCTTGAAAGAACCCATGCTGTAGTCACGTGAGAAAACCTCGGTAGTTTATTCCACAATCTAAGTGAAGCTATAAAGTGCATTTCCCAAAATTGCAAACCTATCGACTTTACACTTGCAAATAGTCAGAATTCAGGATACGTAATGAAGCGTCCGGTATTAGGCAATCATCGAACGCCATTTCAATTCGTAGTATCCATGATTTGAGTGAACGTAGCTTGTATTTGTACTATTCCGTTCAGTTGTACGATGATTTGGAATGTTTAATGTCCAGGTTAAATGCTAATTTACCTAAATGTTATCGGTAATTAACTGCAAATAGATATACATATATGTTTATTACCCGCAACTTTTGTGCATTAAAGTTTTACTCCCTATTTCTAATTGTATGTAAGATATTTTAAGCACTATGTCTGTACCCGTAATATAGTTATAATTTGTCTTCATATCAAAATTACACTTTATCTTGAAACTTATGAACGGACATAATGTTAAATATAAAAGACTCCTATAGCCTAAAAGAAATTACAAGTAAGGAAACCACAACAAATACGTTTATAGCACATAAACAATATATCGTTAGCGAATTAAAAAAATTAATCAGACATAAACCAACTTTGAGTGACTGATGCGGTGGTTGGTAGTACTTTTATACTAACTAAGTATAAATGCGCTGCATGCCGTCGACCCAGTAAAAATGTACAAAAATATTAATTTGAGTTTCACTCCTAATACTAGCGAGCGTACACCGATAGCGCAACCGCTGTATTGAAAGGAAATCCAATATATAACCACATAAATAAAAAAAAAAATAGGCAGACAAAGCTTCGCGTTTTTAATAGTAGTATGGATATTGTAAATAATAGGTTCACTTGCATTTCTTTTTAGCATAGCATATTAGAATTGGAATAATAAATTTTAGAATAAAGAATGCATACTTCTTTGCCATTGAAATCTGACGAAAATTGCGAATTGTACTTCGTATATAAACACGAATAAATCTTACATACTGGCATTATCGTCTGTGGCAACACTAATATTATAAAGACTTTGTACCCAATAATTTCATTGTCATATAATGGAATAGAATATAAAATTCTTTATTCAAATTAGCTTACATTGAAACACTTTTGAATCATTACTTATTTTTTTTAAAGTACCGCTCATATGGAATGCTGTCTTCTCACAAGAAGAACGTGCAAGAAACTTGTGTGTTGCTCATTTAAATAATTTAGTTGTAATTTTACATTTTTAAGCAGAAACGTATGACTACAAACAACCAACTAGTAATAATTCATTATTAAAAAAATAAAGACTTGCCATAGATTAGACATATTAATAAAAACAAGTGATAATAATATTGGTGGCCACTGAAACGATTTTCTGCAAGCTAAATATAATAAGTGCGTTACGTAATAAAGCTCCTGGCTGCATTTTCCTCCTTTCACTTTCAACTGGTGCCTGAACAGGGTTGTTTCTAAAGATTTTTTAAGTAACTGGAATGGGAATCAAGCTGACGGCCCCATATACATGAACTGGTGGTAACTATATGGAACATGAACAATACTGGGCTGATCATCTGGGGTCCGTAGTACCATTCCAGAACTAGCATATCATGCCCCGTAATGACATGGTCGAAAGACGGCCATAATAATTTTAACTTATGTACGTATGAACATTATTAAGGATCTAATCTCAACGACTATACATACTTCTAGGCGTATGTCAAATATATGGTATTTTTTTTTCGGACTACTCTAATGCTGTTGGCCGCAAATGGCCTTTACAGCTTCACCGGACGTTAGGGGGCGAGTGCAGATGGCACTCCAAACCCGCGGAAGGACTTATGGAGCCGCTGAAGGCCAACTCCTGCCTGACGCATACGACTTTAGTCTGAGGGCACCACTAGTGGTTCGAACCTCGGCTCAGGCCATCGTAATTTTCATCCCCGTTTGAATTGCAATATATACCCCGTGTGCAATGTTTTTGTTAATACATATTTTTAATAAATTATTAGCATTCTACACTCCTTCTTTATATAAACTACAATTGTAATAATGATGTTACATCCTTAAAACGAAACACATCTTTCGAAGTGAACTTGAAGAAATAGGTGAGACAGCGGTTACCATTCAGACAGCTCTGTACAAGGTCTACGTCCGTAAATATACTCGTAATAAGTACGTTACGTAATAAAGCTCCTGCCTTCATTTTCATCCTTTCACTTTTCATTGGTGCCGCGGCATCGTGCAACTCAATGAACTGCATAAATATACACACGATTTTTATATAGAAACGTTAAATTTATTACAATACACGTATATCTCTACATTTTACACAAGGTCACAAAACTTGACCGTTTACTATTATTGGATTTAGAAAATGTACCATCACCGCTCGTTTTAGATATATGTTATTCAATTTAGATACATTTTTATATTACGTGACGTCATATCAGGTTTGGTTGGTCAGCCTTTTTTCTACCAGATGTTCGTAGAATTAAATAAAATGTAAATGAAACCTTTTTGTATTTCCGAAATTAAAAAAGCCATGAGATATACGAAGCGATTTTGTTCATGATTAAAATAGTCACACTTATTGGAATGAAAACTATCTTATCTTTTAAGTTAGACAAATATACAGAGTGAATCAAAATTCCTAAAAAGATATTATGTCATTATCAAGGTAAACTTAGACAAACATTGCGACTAATTCAAAGTAAAGACCAAAATAAATTAATCACATATAAAACATTTTTGTATTTCTTTTTAATATATTAATTTTCGACTAGCCGAGTTTAAGGTAAGTTCTTATAAAATCACGATTTTTATTTTATTAAAAATAAATACATTTTATTTTTATAAACTGGCTTTTAATATATCGTTTAGATAATGTATTTTTATAACGCACTTAGATAATACGTGCCAGAAGAACTTAGGCAACAATGCAAGATTTATATATATACATAGATGTACTTAAAGATTTTCACGTCGCCTGACATACAACATACTAACAGACTATATTTACTTGTTATATTAATAACTGACATTATCATCCAACTAATGTTATCCGTCTAAACAACCCAAGCGCGGCCGGAGCGTCTCGCTATTTGAGTTTGATCTTTGCAAAGTTATATCAGAATTCACATACTTTTAAAATTTATTTTCAAAAGCTCAAACCTAAGCGCGATAGATTCTCATTCTTGTGTACTGGAATAAACTCACTTATTCCCCTTAGGAGCTCAAATAACACGACTCAAAGCCCAAACATTCCTATTCGCTCGCAGGCGGAATTCCACTATTCCATAGAATAGATCAACTACAGAAAAATCCCTATGTTCACATACGATATTTCTACCTATATATGAAAGTTATATATTGCCAATGCAAACCATTTTGTACCTTATGTGATCGACGTAATAATAAATTTGCTGTGGCAAATCGCTATGAGCAAATACTCTGGCACTTTTCTTAAGTTCGTTTAAGTAAAGCAAAACGAACTGAAATAAAGTTGTCAGTTTCAACTGCAAATGGTACCTAAGTGGTACCGGACCTGACTGTCTGTTAATTCTATTTAAACATATAGTAATATATTAAGTTGAGATTTGTTGGTTTGCTTAAATTAAACATCAACAAAGAAAAAAGGTAAGAATATATTTAGAATTTGCTGCTTTGTCCCTAATTTTTCCCTAGCTTGTAAAGGATTTCAATTTTTGTAAGAATTTTAATTCTAAATATATATAATGATAATATAACTGATAACTATGTGTCCATGGAATTTCTATCAGAAGATTTTTTTATAACAGAACATTATCTACGTAATGGAACCCAAAAGAATTATTGTTAAAATTTTCATCTATTGGTAGATAGACCAATACATGAAAATCTCAACAACTCAAATGAAAGAAAATCAATTGCGATAAAACCGTTTCGGAACGTATTTCAAAAATGTTGAGTTAAAATTTGGAGCTTTCATTTCAAACGGTTTACAAATAAAAATAGTAAAACACACAGTGTTTCTGTGGTAGTTTAAACATAGAAATAATCTCTTTTTACTCACTGACATTCGACAAACGTAGAAAGATAAAATATATTATTTTTTATTTATCCGTTAGAAATAGAATATCATTATTCTACTGTATGAATTTTCACCGGTTATTATTATTTTACAAATAATAATAACGTATGCATATTTACACGACGCCGTTTACTCACATGCGAAGTCAGTGTCTCAGTTGTCTAGTACCCATAATACCTACATGGCGCATTATGAGTACTAGACAACTAAGTACTAAAAAGTTTATTCCTATTATTAATTGAATATTAATATTATAGGGAGTCCCTGTCTGAAGGGGTTGCTAGCTTAGACCCCCAAGGGTTGTTGCCCGCAGAGTTGATTCCCTGAAAGAGATTCACCCCGAGGCTCCAACCTGCACCCTCCTAGGAGGGTTGCGGATTACCCAGTGTCTGACATCTAATTAAAATACCAAAATACATACATATTATACATAGAATGGGAAACACCCAGACAAATATTTGTACTGTGTGGTATTACAACTGCGACTAGCGAAATACCTTATTTCGCTGGTCGCAGTTGTTAACAATATTAGTTTAGTTAGTTAGTATTAGTAGCTTAATGTCTTTAAAAATGTAAAACTCAATATGAAATATAATGGTTCATTTATAACAGTTTATGTTGTATCAATTTATTGCTACTACTAGCTGTACTTCGTCCGCGTGGAATATAACATAATTTTTCTAAATAAATACATTTTCTAAAATAAAATTAGCCTTAGTTACTCCTTATTACATCAGCTACCTGCCAAAAAAATCCAGTCAAAATCGGTCCAACTACTTCAGAGATTAGCCGGAACAAAGAGACAGACAGACAATTTTTGTCTTGTTCCTATGCTAGTATATTTATATTCATATGTATGTTCCAATTTTATTTATATGTATAGATTTGTTTCATATGGTAACAATCTTATAGAATCTTATCTACACATGACCATGTATAGAATGATTATTCTATTTATGACTCTATCACGCTCTCAAATGATAATACAGATTAAAATTAAAGATTAATTATCAGTCTTTATATATAAGATACTTCAACCCTAATCTGCATAGGTCCTTTTTTAATTGATGATGTTGTGCATCCGCCAGCGCTAACGCTATACGCTGACGAGGCACCAGTGGAGGATGAAAATGAGGATGAGATCAGATCAGGTTGCCCGTCGTGATTAAAGAACCAAGAATTAAGCATGGTTTCCGACGGGAACCGCGTAGGCAACGACTTAATATGATACATTTTTTTTCTTTCACATTTTCCTAAAATGTTAAATTCCAGGTTTTCTTCTTTTTTAGGGACTATACTAAGTACACAGTTTGCATTTTCGGTTTTATTGTAATACATTATTTTATCTTCTAACTTATTGCTATTTGATTTTAATTTATATTTTTGCCTTTTTTCTCTTTACATTTCCTTATCTTCTGTACTATTTCTAGGATTAGAAATAGTAGAGAAGAATTACGAAGAAATAGAAGAAAATTTCTATTTCTGTTTCCATTCTTATCAATAATACATTGCTTGCTATGGGGTCAGTTGTCCCCATTACTAATAATCCCCCCTTAGTGTAGATATTAAATTGGAATGTCGCTTGGCAGATTATTATATGTATACAATATGTCATTCCAATGTTATTCTACGGAGAAATGCATGCGGACGAAGCAACGGTTTATAGGTAGCAATGTAAGACGTGACAATAATGCTAAACAGTTTAGCGTTTCTAGAAATTATACCATCATCTTATGAGTAAACCACTGGACATGATTAAGGCGAAGTATCCTCATGAATCACTATCATACAAATAATATACTAAACGAGCCGTTTCTGTACATTCAATATGAAATATATATATGTATCTTATATATGAAATTCTCGTGTCACAATGTTAGTTACCGTAACGGCTTGACCGAATTTTATGAAATTTATATGTTTATTCCGTAGGTCTGAGAAAAAGGGCCTTCTATATATTTTTAATACCCCTAAGTAATAAGGATTGTGCATTCCCAACATTTTTTTTATTTTTTGGACATTTTATTTTTTATAATATGTCACTCTTCTATCACCAATCCCTATTTTTTAATAGCGATTTTAATTTATATAACAAAAAAACGTTACGGGATCAGTTAGTATAAATATATTACTTAAATAAAAAAAATATTAATTCTTCTGTAATTCTCTGTATGTATATATTTCTCTATATAAATAATACATCTCTACATGAATAAAACCGTTTCATAAAATAACGTGCACATACGTTTATGAAACGGTTTTTCATTGATATACATTACTCAAAAATATTTATCTTGATTTCTGGTAATTAGTGATAATTATTTTATAATTACTTTATAGACTAAAACGTTACCTATTGTTATTTCGAATAATGAAGTCACAGGTATTTACAGTCTATTTATAAATAACATTATTATATAATCAACTTTGTACAATCTTGTACGTCCTAAAAAACTAAGTTAAACAAATATTTATAGCAAATCTCTAGACGAAATAACAACATATTTTTCTAATTATCTT
The DNA here is from genome assembly GCF_030625045.1 of Achroia grisella. Lineage (NCBI taxonomy): Eukaryota > Metazoa > Arthropoda > Insecta > Lepidoptera > Pyralidae > Achroia > Achroia grisella. The sequence goes on along the minus strand of NW_026712977.1, from coordinate 647,987 downwards.
TACTAATTACCTAATTAGAAACATTATTAGTCTGTTTATTACAAAGAAAAGAAAAATAAGTAAAAAACAGAATTCTCCAACGTCCTATTTCAAACAAAATATTTATAACAACTTTTTTACAAAACAAATATTTGACGTCATTCTGTGTCAAAAATATCGGAAAAATGGGATATTTTATCTGTGTTACAGTTTGCTGAATGTACCTACAGTTCAAAAGGGTGTATATCCTTTGTTATAAAGCTTTTAACTTATTAAATCACCGGCCATTGGAGTAATGGATCTAACAATAGTAATGGAATTGATGTATGATACTGGCCATCGTAGTATATTTTTATAGTTAGCAAACTGTATTTATCCTCTATTAAATAAGAGAACTAAATTATAAATATTTATAGATTTCTATATTCTATTATGCTCTGCATCTTAATTTCCAATAGGTTATGGGCCCAGCACATTTATATACTAATATTATTAAGAAATATAGTGAGTTTTGTATAGCAGCACGAAATTGAGTATTTTCAGAGTTTAAAATAGATATATTGGAGTCTATATACAGAGTGAATATTTAAAAGTTATGCGCTTCCACTTCAAGAGAAGTAGAAGATGAAGTATGGATGAGTCTATTCTAAGGTTATAAAAGCGAATAGTTCGGTCTCTCAAGCTATTTGTTGCTATTCACAACTTAAACACAGACACAGCCATTAAGTTTATACATCGTAACGAAATTTAACATAACAACAGATTCATCAATAGGCATTATGTCAAAAGAATTACAGACAAGCCAATTAGAAGGAATGAAAAATGAAATATCGTGTACATGTGACCAAATTCACTGTATTTTTTGTACCTACGACGGGAATAACAATAGACAATCAGTACTACACCATCGGCACCGCAACTGAATGGCATCATTTGGGCTTTGTACCAAAAACCACCCTTGTAAACCCTGTACCAGACACAATGCAAACAATTTGAAACGTTTTTATTGACATTTTTAATACAAACATGAGTGTATGTTGCACTAAACAAAACTCTAGCTATATGTGATATTGTTCTTTGATTAAGTTTAAAAACTGTAGGATAACAAAGTGCAAGTGTGTCTTCAAACTTCGAAACTCTTTCTACCCGAGGTAGACGTTATAAAAACTAGTCTGCGTGGATACCTCAGCCCCTCTTCCAGCAGTCGCCAAGAAGTTCGGTTTATGAAATGCGTCTCGGTTGTAGAATTATATTATAGAGCCATGACATATTAGTATTTTATTATTGTAACGATACCTACATGTTTCATTTATTATATTGATTGTGCTTCTTCTTTACTGTATGTTGCAAATAAAGTACATTCTATATTTTTTTTTATTAGTTTTAAATAAACTGGATGTCTTACAAAGAACATAATTTTACACAGATGAACGAAACTAATATTACAAAGTAATACATCCTTCTAGATGGAGATACAGCCATTGGTTAATTTTTGCACATATAAAATGAAACTATACAGTAATAATATGCATTAATGTATTAGTTGTGGAATGGTAATGCATGAGTATCACAGGTGTCACAAAAATATTCATAGGGCTGTTCCTGTATAAAGGAGATGCTTACAACTTACTAGATGACTTAGTAGAGACTATGGAATTTCTTTTTTTATGTAATGATGGCTTCATTACATAAAAAAAAGAAATTCCTTAGTGTGTCACCGGCTTTACACAAGATCTCAATTTTACACTCATGTCACATGTCGCACAGTAATAAGTTTCGTTATGTACGGGCATTGACTTTGAAAAAGGTACGGGGGATGGGAAAATGCGAGACTACAGACGCACACTACTGTTAAAATACAGATCTAATATTGTACTATATAGAGTCTGAACTAGAATACACAATAATTTATGATATTGACAAGATAATACGTTTTATATTATAACATAATGTGTTTATAAGACATTGTGATCAATTTACCATAATTACTTACTTTAACTAAATCAACTGTAAACTAACTTAATCCAAGTAGGCAGTAATAGGTTTTGCATATGCCTTCAATACATTTTTGTATAATAGATGAAGATAGAATGTTCTAAATCTAACTGTAGATTGTAGGTACAAGCTGGCGAGATACCAGTGGAGGGCGAGTTGTTTGGTTGGTTGGATGTTGGATTATATAAATATATACATATATATATACCTAGCAAACTTAAAGACAAGTCCGTAATAATACCGGACGTAATTAGACTACATATGTCACGTGTTCGTTCACCACAACATTTACTTCAGATAATTCTAACTACTCCAAATGCATTAACAGTCATGATGGTATGAAAATAGTATTAAAGTAGTATACCATATTTTTTTCATATTTTTTTAATCTATGAGAGTATTAATAAATTACTTTTATGCTATCTAAAAATATAGTCCGCCATTTTGATGACAATTTGTATCGAATATATACATTTCTATCTTTATCATGCGGATTCATGCGTGCCAATGCTGTCGTGCTGCTCTAATTGGCGCGAAAAATTTATGTTTTTTTTTTCGTGCATACACTAGTGACGACATTTCGATGCCGCAAAATCGTCACCACTATTTAACTAGTCGTATTCAAAAAAGTTTTATGTAATTGGAACCACAAACAAGCTAACTGTAGCGACCATCATCATACGTGTATGTACGTTACACAAGACTGATTTTTTATGTTAAAAGATTCCCTCGATACATATTCTTTACACAATATTCACGCTATCTTTTATTAAGATCTGCAGTATTTATTTATTGTTTTACATTCGTTATTTAATATATTGGTATTTCATTTCTCTTATTTGTAGTCCTTAAACTAGATCAGACCTTGACTTGGGGGCTGAGAACGCATATACCAAACCATAAAGAAATATATTTTATGTGTGTACAGTTAAATTTTTTTAAGCACATGCGTGCGTTCATTCAAATACAATAGTGGTAAAATTAAAAGAAACATACAGATATCCTTTTATATGTAGTATTAGTATGGATTCCAAATAAAATTAACACTTAACACGGGTCATGCTTTATAAAAAAAGACCTCGAAAATATCTGTTTTGTCATTTCTTTTCGATTAGTTCATCGTGTGACTCAACTAAGTGGTAGCGTGGGATGCTCACCCTTAACATTTCCGTCTCGTTCACAACTGAAACATGCAAGAGAGATAGGACGATGTGTCGACCGGTCGTACGGATGGTAAGTCATTTTTATTTTTGGTATAACGCGCATTCTATTGTAATCTGTTTATAAATTATCTTACAGTTTGGCCCAAATTAGGAGTAAAAGCGATTATACAATACCACATTATTGTATTGGAGTTGTTTATAGATTTATAAATTACGGTCCATACTTTATACATCATAAAGTATGGTCTAAATTATGGAATGTAAGCGGTTACATATTCTTATATTATATGTTTGACCGAGGTAGACTGTAGATTGTACAAAGCTACCAACCTAACCTAATTCTGCCCTGAAACTGTTCACTTTATTTCGGTTTAAGGCTAATATAGCAGTTAAATAATAATAAAAAAAAAGATCTAGATCAACACAAACAATCATACTCATGAATTCAAATGTTTGTACCGTGCGGGGAATCATCGACAATCGGAACTAAGTTGGTAGATCCGGTAGATAACTGAGTCTATCACGTGTCGAGACTAAACCGGTAGATCACTGAGTCTGTCAAGTGTCGAGTGACATTGCAAGAGTAAGGATCAACGTACACCTGAAATATGAGGGATACGACTGGCGTTATATGATGACCATCGATAACTGATGCTGTTCATTTATATTGGCAACGGTTATCACTTAGCATTTTATGGTCAGTCCCATTGCCATTACAGTTGCGTAAAAAAGTATGTAAATTGGTCATAGAAATTAGTTTGCATTTATTATATTATCCAGAATTTAAATTATATTTTTATTTTACACAAATCATCTAAATTATAATCGATAAATATCTACATCATTATGGAACAGATTGGATCTATAACGATGGTAGATAATATTTCCTTTCAGGTACTTGTTTATTACGCACATATATAGTAAGTAATTAACAAAATAATTAGCGTAATGCCGATAGACAAGCAGGATATCCCCGACAAGACAGGAAATATAACGTCGCATGAATTCAGAACTTGATCTATCTATATACATCTATCGAAGGTTCATATGTACTAGTAACTCGCTGCTTTCCCCGTAGCTGTTTCCAGCGAGATGTCATTTATTACGCATTCTCATGAAATATTAAAACAGCCCTTTTTGCTTACGTTAAAAAATAAAACTACGTTCCAAATTCAAAATTTCAGACTTAGATGTTTTAGTCATGTATAAACACAAGATCAACTTTTATAGGCAATTTGTAAATAATAGACACTTTTTCATATCTTAACATCGAAACTACTCGATCTTTACAATATGAGTACGGACACCTTTTTATAAAAAACACGAAGTTGCAAATAAATGCCATTTCACTATAAAAAAGAAAATAAATTGTTATGAAGGCAGGATTCTCAATGAATAACTACTTCATTCATATTCTAACATCTGCTAATACGTTATAAACATGATAAAAATAGCGTGACGGGTTTGTTAATCGTTGTTTATTCTATGTTATTACATAATGTAAATTATAATTACTAATACGATAGATACGTTCCGTAAATAACGTTATTTTCAACAGCTCGAGGCGAACATGGGAAAACAATTACAGCAAGTGCTTCGAATATGATATGTACGTTAAGCTGCTTATCGTATGAATTAATATCGTATTGATCGATTTGAGAGCAGTATCAGCTAGAGTAAATAAGTATGCAATAAAATTCATTCAATACATTATTCATTACTAGTGAACGCCCGCTACTTCGCCTGCGTGTGTATTTTTATAAATGATCTTCGGTTACGTAATATTGAAAGAATTATTAGTTGTTTAGGTCTTAGAACTTTGTTATGAACACTTAACAATTCGCAAATCAGACAACGGGCGTATTTCGTGTTTTCGTTGTAACCGTGAATGCAATACTTGACATGTCCGCATTTTGCTCTGTGTATTTAAAACCTACATTTACAGGGCCGGGTATACTATCAACTTTTGAATATATTTGATTTTTTGTTAATATTTAAATCAAATAAAAATTGATACAAAATTTTTATATCGGTGAGATTCAAACTTACGTCATAAGTCGAGCTAACGACTAGGAGCTGATGTCTTCATTACAATATTTAGTACCAACTGCCTCAAAGGAAATAAGCAATAATATAATTTAAAATAGCTCCTCTAAAATATAGTTACAAACCGTTTGAGTGGCTTAATAGAAAATCAGTTGTAAACAATTTCACACGACGAAGCAATGTGCTTCACAACTCTCGCGTGAAAGTGACAGTATTTACGGAACTACGAGTAACCCACTTGAGGGAATATAAATCTAAATATGCAACTAAGTTTTCAATGTTCCACACCAACTTTATCTGCAACACAGCCACGTGGTTTGAAATAAAACGTTGTCATATAGACGGCAAATTCGCTTCATCGTTAATTTGGAGTTACGAAATTTTGGTGAAATGATATTTTTTACATCAATATGTTTTTATCCTTTTAACCCTAGTTTTCAATGTAAATTTTATCTAAAGAAAGTCTTGTTAAAAAAAGATATACTTTTTATTCCAATAATCATATTTTTTATATTAATAACATCACCTATTTAACTGTACTCTCATCGCTTGCGCCTATGCCTTGATAACTAGATACTGTGGCGATTCGTTGACATTGACAATCTGGGTTCGTTCACACTGTCGATTGTATAATCGTTGCGACATGCCGTTCTAGCAGAGGTACTATATATTTACGACAAGCAATCGCCCCCATCTTCGTGCGAGTGCATTTATTGTTTAGTTCGTTTGACTAAAATAAAATATAGCCTATGTTGAAATGTATATTTTATATCTGAATGAATTTTTAGAATGGATAGCGTTTTATTTACCAATTACACGCAAGTTACTTGCTCATTCTTACTGTGATGAGACGGATTTCTCAAAGAGCGGTTGATCAAAAAAAAAATAGACTTCAAAAGTGCTTCGTTGTAAGTTTATTCGAATAAATTATTTTCTATTCTATTACAACCGAAATAACAAAAATAATCTTTTTTCTAATAATAATGATATAAATAGATATGAGTAATACATCAATATTGTGTCAGTCTTCTCCAAAGTTACGGTGATTCACCGTTTAGATGATTACTACAATAAACCAATTTAAGACTATTACTTATATCAATATAGTAAACAAGCTCAGCTTAACTTGTGACAATATACCGTTGTGTGAATTAAAAGTTGGTATAAAGCATCGTTGGCATAGGTCTGTTGAGAAACTCTTCACATTAGTATATTTTATTTCTTTGTATTCTCTAATCAAAAGTATAATACACAATTCTATATATATGATATGTCACTTGTCTGAACCATTACCATTAAAATATTTATCCCTTTTTTCTCACAAGACTACAGCATGGGTTTCTTTAAGTGGGTATCTTAAGGATCGGGAATACGCACGTAACAAACCTGGTGATTCAGGAGTCCATAGGCTACGGTAACCATTTGCCATCAGATGGGCCGTATGCTTGTTTGTCACTATAGTTTTATAAAAAAAATAGTCTACATATTTCTACACCAGGTTCGCCTTATTAAAAATTGTTACTTCATTCAATTATAAATTTGAAAATTAAAACAATTAAATTGATGGGCAGGTTACATAATAAGACGATATGTTTAATGGAGTAAGAAGGTGAAAAGATGGTATCCCAGGAAAGGAAAAAGGAAAAGAGGAGACCCCACACAAGATGGGATGATGATATTAGGGTAGTGACAGCAGTGATGTGGAACAGAGTGGCTCAAGAAAGAGAAGATTAGAAACGATAGGAAGAAGCCTTTGCAGATTGCCAAACATATCTGTAGAAATTTAAAAAAAAACAAATACTAGAATAACATTTTTCGTTTAAATATTCTTATGTTTGTTTTTGTTTTAAAATAATGAATAAGTGAATCTGAATAAAGGCTATAATAATAATAATAATAACAAATACGCCGCAAAGCGTAAAAACCCAGCAATAGCTGTGAAAAAAAACATACCAATAATAATAATAATACTTCATTCAAAGTATTCACGAACTACAGAACCCCGAAGACATAATGCCAGACGACTATTAAAATTTCACCGCGAGCCGCCATTACTCGAACAAAGATCCCGTCTAGTGCGAGACAAGGTGAACAAGTTAATTATCATAACCGATTCTGCTCGTTCGTGAACACGTGGGATTTTCATTTTTTTTAATACAACTGGTATGGTAAGATCATGATCTACTTGATGGAAAGTAACTCTCGTATATACCCACAATAAATGCCCTTGTAATTTTCGGTCATAAATTAGGCACCAATTTTTACCCCAAATTTGGTAATCTTGAGTCTAAATAGCCCTTATTAATGTTCCAATATAATAGCTATTCGATATCGAGAAATATTTGAAGGTTGGTAAAAAACAATTAGGTACATATGGTTTTAGTGAGAAAACAAAATCAAAATAATAAATCTATTCTAGGTATTTATTATTTTGATTTCATATGTTATATTTAATACGTATATTTATTCACGTAAGACGTTTAAGTAGGTTTTGAAAAGTTTATTGTGTTCATATTTTTTCCCTAGTGTCCAGTGCGGGAGTCAATAAATGCATGCAGTGGATTGTTAATTTCTTATAATTAGTATGTACAGATCGCAAAAATTGCGAAATTAAAATAGCAGAGTCAAAGTCCAGTAGAATGCTACGTAAATATAGGTCAAAATTTCATTATGATTGTATAAGCCGTTAAAACATGAGTGAGTAGTATTTAAACTCACTTTAAAATTTCTATAACAACACGAAAACAAAATTGTTGTTGTGTTGTTACGTATATAAACTTTTGAACATATAAAAGCACGAAAAAGCTTTCGCATTTGTGTCATAAAGTTTGACATAAATTTAAAGCTCCCTTAAAATTGTCAATTTTAAACTTTCGCGTTTTGTACACATATTACTAATATAGTTTGGCGAAATTCAGCGCGGCGGTCGCAGTTGAACAAACTTGTGACACCTATCCACATTGATATCGCTGCACTCCAAACTAGTGGTGATCGCATATAAGACTACTTAGTTGAAGAGTCGGCGTCGCGTGACGTTAATACTTTAAATACCACTAGCAAACTGGCATGGCTTTACACGACTGCATCCACTGTAAATACATGTCTCATTTGAAAGCACGTTGTGACCGCTACTTAGTGCTGTTGTATAATTATAGATGCCGTATATTAATAGTAATCAAAATTCAACCATAAATAAAACATTTAAATAACGTCCATATATTATTTTATTAATAAATTAAGCAATGGACATTGAAGATATTGACATGACTAAGTATTACATCCATTTTAGGATATTTTTCTCAACTATAATATAATTAGCATATATGTTAACTCTCTTACAACGTATACTGTAAAAATGTCATCCTAATTCTAACACTCAAATAGATAAACAGATACGCAGATTTCGTCTAATTACAATTTTATTATATTATATATAAAAATAAAATATAACCCATGTTACTCCACAATAAATTAGATAGCTTTGTATAAAATTTTAAACAATTTAAAATATCTAAATATATATAACTCAAAGGTGACTAACGTAGTGATCTATCAGCGTACAACCCAAACCACTGGACCGATCTGGCTGAAATTTGGCATGCAGGTAGATGTTAGGACGTAAGCATCCGCTAAGAAAGGATTTCGATTAAATCTACCCCCAAAGGGATAAAATCCCCTATTTTATCCCTTTGGGGGTAGAATTAAACGATGAAAGTTTATATGAAACTTTGTCAATTTTAAATCGATCGGGCTGAGACTTTGCATGCATAAATCTACTATGACATAGGCATCCCCTAAGAAAGGATTTTGATTAATTCCACCCCTAAGGGGATAAAATAACGCGAGCGAAGCCGCGGGAAAAAGTTAGTTTAATATATAGTTAGAATGTTATGCATTGCAGTTGTATTTCATGCTCTTACTCAGCAATGTAATAATTGCTTTATTATATTAAAAACTCTGCTAGTTTTAATTATAATACCCACTCCAACCGTTAGCTCTCGCTACTTTGCGAATTTCAGGGAATCCTTTCTCTGTGGATGCCAACTATGTAATAATCATATTAAATTTTCAAGATTCTAGCTTCAGTCCGTTAAGCTATTTATCTTATTAATATTTTATACACGTAACTGAAATAGCAACACTGAACTTTATAAACTGAATGTGTAGCTGAGTTGTGAACAGAAAGATGGACATCACGTCTTTATTAGTTTATATTCTGAAGGATTAACTAACGCTGTCCTGGCATTTAAACCGTGGCATATCTTATCCTTTAAACCAAAACAAAACTTACAAAGCAAGCTGTTTAACAGCTGAAATAACTGGGACGGAGTTACCCAAAGCCGAGATAACAGACGACTTTGTACCAAATCTGCCACAACGTCAGATTCTAAATATCTTTATTCATGTAGGTCTATTACAGATTCTTATGATATGTCAAATCTACCGTCAGTTCGTGTTGGAAATATAATGCTGGCCATCGTAGACTTAATTATTTGTACATTTTTGTAGAACATATCACTTAATATTTCAGGACTTTTTTTAATGTTAACATGTAAACTTTGTCATTTTAATATATTTTAATATTTAATCTACAGTCGCTTTCTCTTATTTCCAACAGTTCGGAATGATTACGAGACGAGAAGTACTGACAAGTAACTCAGCGCGTATTCCTTTCAAATGTTGTACACATTTACAATAATACAGATTCATTTATAAATTCCTTTTTGGGAGAATAGAGTAACCAGCATATGCTATATGCAAAAGCAAAAAGTCTAATTTGTGTTCGTAACCCGAACAGATCAGTCCCCACAAGCAGGATCCGTTCTCGAATATAACAGATCAGCCAGCCATCATTGCACTCAACCATATTAGAGGGAGCACATTGACGTCTCTTCAATACATATAAACAAAAGTGTATAAAATAGAAATATCGAATGTGAATAGGCAATATACACTGTAATCATGTGTGCACTGTAGCGTCACAAAACGTTCAACGGCTCAGTTTATCGTTCCGCCCTCAAAAGAGCAAAACGCTGATATTTTGCCACCACGAAAAGATAGCCCCGAAATTCCCAAATAACAGTCGTATTGTTTATGTTTGTATATATGTATGGTATATGTATATTCACATAGACGCAAACAAATGTATATAAAAACACTGGTTATATTATCAGTGTATATAAACACTGTAGATTGTATTTGTTACTAACATTTATTAGTAACAACTGTTGTTAGTAACAAGGAATATATGGAATTGAATAGTCGAAAAATAAAGAACGGCTTTATTAATCTCCATATAAAAAGTATTAACACATTATCAGTAACAGCCTAGGTGGTATAGAGTTTTAGCATACCGCTTTACTTCCGATGATCGCGATGTCGATTCCTTGTACGGTACAAATATTTGTATTCATGAGTATGTTTGTATCGGTCCGGGTGTTATCTATGTATATTATATGTGTATATGAAAAAATGTATTTCCGTATTAATATCAGTTGTCTTGTACACATAACAGGTGGTTTCTTTAAATAGGGACTTGAGGGCGTTGTGTGTATTGTCTAGGTTTATTATATTTTCATCTAAAATTTTGTGCTTTTTCAATTCCAATCGGCTTACAAAATACCTATACTGATAGAAATCGGCGCGCTCAGTTGGTTATAAAATAAAAAATGTAATACCTACCGTGTTGTATCACGTGCCAAACTAAGAATGCTCACACATCGCAACCTACATGCAATCATTTGCAAGTCATATGTATTATAATATTGTGTGACTATATCTAGTAACGACCACCTCGAAGAATAAGTATGACAGACACATTTCCACAAATTTTTGATCTCAAATTACATGCCTGATTGAAAGTAATAAAATATCTAATTACATATACAATGTACTTTTAAGAATTCAGACCAGATGGCGCTATCGAAGGCATTGTTAAGTAAGTGTTGACGTCGAGGTAAGCGCAATCTTTATTCTTTTTTGATTGATAAGAAATCTGATTGGTACATCATAATTAATTATATAGAAAATCACGCTATAAGGGTATACTAACTGAACTGGCTTCACCTTCATCCAATCTCGCCTTAAAGAGGTAGACCGTTATTCAAATCAAACAATCACATATTCATGTAGAACTATTTACTCACATATGCAAGTCAAGTTTGTTTGTATGAATAAATTTTACCCCTACGAAGTTACTGAGTTGAGACTAAAAGTAACTAGCAAAAAACTCAACTGAATATGTCTCTTTGTAAAAGCTTGCTTATTTACTTATGTAAGAAGCACAAATTATGATGGACGACTGAGGCTTTGAAGCCGGCTACCGCAAGGGAAACCCCAAGTAGCGCCCGTGACTTGTGACACGGGTGTAGGTTTAAAAGGCCCTTTTAGAATGCATTAACACTCAACTTCACTACTTGCAGCTTCCCCCTAGGCCCAACTAAAACCGGGATAAACCCATTGCTAATACAATTTACTTTAATATCCGAAACACAACTGGCACGCTCTGCGCTCGTCGACTGAATGCCGCGGTTCTCGCAACGAAAGAGGATTATTCAACTACCGACCTCCGTATTTATAGACCAAAGTCAGTGTAGTAGGTTGGTCTATAAATACTAGATGGTGCTATTTAGAATATTCGTAATAATCCTTACATTGGGTACTTCATTAGTACTAAAAACAAACTACCTTCTTTTAATATATTTTTAAAATATCGGATTTTTTTCTACAATAATGATGTGAATTCTAACATTTAGGTATTTATATTTAATGTTAAATTAAAATCCTATTAGTAGGAATTCATTTTGCAACAATTTCAAATAAAAGAACTGCAAAATAATACGCGCTACTTTAGAAATGACGTGTACACAGTAAACAATATAACTGGTTCATATGAATTTGCAAAGGAAAACTTTTACGTATAGCGGAATATCTGTTTTGCTCTTTTAAGAGAGAGTGAAACATTCAACTGAGCCGCTGACCCTTTTGTGTTGCTGCGAACTCCTGATTACGGTTTTGTTTGTCACTCACATTTGTTGCATTCAGTTTTGTTGTGTCCTTTTGTATTGTCATCGTCATGGACTGCATCGGTACTCCTGATTCAATTGTTATAGATGCAAAGGAGCTTGTATTGTCGGATGTGTTTCGGTTGAAGACTGAGATAAGGCAGTGAAAGTTACGGGGTAAATGACCCCACAGACATTGTCCTGTCTAAACTTTAAATATTGAATTCACATCGGTATTATGAATAAAGAAAATTTTAAACTTTCTTCATTTTTTCTTTCATAGGAATCTTCTCCCGCCAATAATAAACGCAACAAAAAAGTTTTAGAGAAATCAATCGTCCATAAGTAGTATCGTGTAGTACATTCAATATTTGCAATGTAATTCAACGTACAATATTTACCCATCGAAATACATTCAATGTCACATGAATTGTATATATTTTTGGGTAAATATTGTTACAGTTACCACGTCGTCAATAATTGTAGCTATCTATACGACTATTATCCCAAATGTGGTAACCTGGTAATAAAGGTACATATCGTCTTGATATTGTTATTTAATTATACTATATTGTTATTAATGGCATAAACACTTTTAAGGAAAATATCAGTATTTTATATACCTAACAGGTGTCAACTCCGCCAATAGGCTAGCTGATTCACTGAGTTCAGCGTTTAAAGAGAAATGCTTACATAATGTATAGAGTGACGATAATATATAATGATATAAGATTGATGCGTCATATGGAAATAACCAATTGAATACGAACAATGCAATTGAGCGAACATAAGGGGGTATTATAACAAATATACTATGGTAATCTATGTACCTACTAGTCATATGTCGCGGCGCTGACTACGTGATGTCTAGTAAAAACTGTATTATATTGTTAATCCACAATAATATTATATATATGAATGTTTGCCTGTCTATTCCGATCACGGTACAATCAGTCTTAGCGTCTAGGACAAATGTTCTAATAGCAATGCACGAGAAAAGAGAATTTACTTTGATTGTTGCATCACTAACAAAACCGCACTTTACTGTTTGTACTTAACCTTTAATGCACATGCAATTTGCACTAATGTTTAAAATGTGTAAAATTTGTCTACGTGTCCGGTTCTTAACATTTTGCGATGAAACCACTAATCAGAGTACAGTGATATTTGAAGTTGAGATAGATGGTATCACGTGAACGGACATAGGTTATGTTTCAGTCATTCATTCATAATTTAAGAACTATACTCGGTGGATATCTTGCCACTTTCCAAAATCGTCCATCATGCTCTTTAAATGTTGATATATCCATTTTCTCCAACACTACATTTCAAAAGTCAGCTGTTACTCCCTTTCCGTTTGGTTTAATGTCCACGTCTGATATGCATAAAATGATATACTCCAGGTGTTAGTTTTAATCATTCGTTTCCATGAGGTCTTTAAAATTTTAGCACGTAAAGGGAATTTTTATTCGTTAATGTATTAAAAGAATTGCAGACGAAATTAGTACAGCTATTACAGTTCATGTAAGTAATAGATAAAACATGAGACGATATTAAGCCTTAGCTTAACATAATCTGCAGATTTTGCCAAGCAGAAGAAGAAACGCCACTACACAACTTACGTGGTTGTAGCCCACTCATGCATAAGCGAAATATCTTCTTTAGAAAGTATATATCTATCCTAAGGAGATAAAATCATCGCTCCCAAGAATATCCTTCAATTTTTATCCGTGACGGGTGTAGGTAGCGAACTTTGAAAAAGGGCGAGCATAATAGATCTACGTAAGTAATGTTATAGGTATTAGCAACTGACAATAGCCAAAAACCCCCAATAAAAAAAAACTAATAGATATATAGCTGTATCTAAAATCTAGAAGTAAAATACGATCCATATATATAAACTCACTAAGCTTTCACCAAGATATAAGGAAGTCTTATATTAAATTATGAACTTTTCATACTAATCACGTGACCGCAAAACTGGTCATACATAAAAGTTTTAGAAATGATATTCAATTTAGAACTTTGCTTCTTTGAGAAATTTGCTCATGTTCATAATTATTGGCTTTCGACTTGGTGTCTCACGACCTTACCTTACGTAGATTAGTCATAAAGATGACTAATCTACTATTGATGAAATCACATCAAATCAATCAAGATAAGTACATGTATAATAGTAATAAGTCTACATAGTATATGCAGTATACATAAGTTGTAATTATGAAATATATTATGGCGATGGTCTAGCGGTTTGGCACACCGCTTCACTTCCGTGAGTCGCGGGTTCGATTCCTGGTACGGTGCAAACATTTGTATTCATAAGTATGATTGTATCAGTCTGGGTGTTCTCTTTATATATTATGCATGTATTAAGAAAAAAAAGTAAGTATTTATATCAGTAACTATTTTCTAGTACCCATAACACAAGCTCTCCTTACCGCGGGACTAGGTTACGCTGTGTTAATTGTCCAGGGTTATTTATTTATAGAAAGAAAGAAAATAAATTTGTTGTCAATTAATAAATAATAATATATATTTATAAAATAATAATAAAACTACACAATGTATACGATATTAATTAGCAATACAGCTCACACTCAGCTGTGCTGTGACGGCTTACTGTCACAGAGCTGAATGTTCCGTTGTGTTTTGCCTAATTAGACAATGCAAGATTTATAACTTTAGAATTTATTACTCTAATACGTCAAATCACATCAATACATTATCTGTGTATATAATTAATGCCTTAATAAATATTCGAAAGTCGGTTAAGTTATATTTCGAGTTTATATATTTTTTATAACACAAGGGACAAACGAGCATGCTCCTCACCTGATGGTAAGTGATTACCGCCGCCCATGAGATATATATCATATATATAATTTATATGAACTAACTACTAAAAGTAATATATGAACTGAGAAAGAAGAAGAAAGAAAAATATTTATTCAGTAGATACTTTTCAACAATATTACAATATAAAAAAAAACCATCGAAAAAAAAGATAAAAATAATGTCTATATAATGAAACTTAATTTAACATGTAGATAATTAAAAATAAACAAAAGGTATTTACTCTTTATAATATTATTATAGATGCTAACACTAACATATAAGCTATTGTCCTAGTTTTCCTTCGATTTTAATAAAAAACTGCTGGCCAACTGGGAGAGATTTTGTGCAAACTCGTATGCACCGTGCAGGGTACCTACATTTTAGTTAATTCTGCCGCCAGCAACTTGCTTTGTAAGCTGTGTTCCAGTTTGTGAGTTCAGTTTAAAATCAGGGTATGCGAGTATTTTAAGTGAGTCCTCAAAAATGTTAATGCCATGCCATTTTGACAACATCGGATTACCACACCGATTACTTCTCATTCCATTTCCATGTGTTCATTAGTACGATTGTTAGTATCCTATGTTATGTAAGGTATTTATATTTTGTTTGACGGCCTCGGTGGGCTATCGTTTAGCACACCGCTTTACTTTTGATGTTAGAGGGTTCGATTCCTTGCACGGTGAAAACATTTATATTCATGAGTGTGATTATTTGTATCGGTACGAGTGTATTCTATATATATTATATATGTATTAGATGGCGCTGTGTTAACTGTTCAGTTATAAAAAAAGTATTTGAATGTCATTTGTCTAGTATCTATATGGACAATGGACTGGCATCAATCTAAAATATATATATATATATATATACATGTACATATTATATATAGTGAACGGTCACAACTTACTACAGATGAGCCGTCAGCTTGTTTGTTCCAATTACATAAAATAAACATCGACAGCTTGCAACGAAAGCAAACGATTAAAATTGCACGAATCAACGGAAATTGTTTGTTATTTATCAACTATAGCAGTTAATTGTTCCTGTTATATTGTAATACGTAGGTACAGTGAAACTGACTCATTCATGTTAAATTGTGTAGCAATAATTAAAAATTTAACGCCAGGAAATTGAAAAATTTACACGCTTTCTACTCTTTAAAGGAAACAATGGTATTAGATAAATATATTTCTAAAAGTCGTACTGGAAAATAAGATATATATATACCTTATTTAATTATGAAGGAAAATAAGGTAATATATAAAGTGTCTATTATATGTATATATGTAACATACATAAAAATAACATGCTGCTTTTTTGTTCAGGTATAGTTTACGTGACCTGTAGTCTCGATTTAAGGCTCTACGTCCCTTTGTTCTCAGCCTAAGGTACGTGTATGTGTAATTAAAAAAACACACGTGACTATATACAAAAATCAAAGGTTTTGTAATTATAATATTACTCTGTTTGACTAGTACTGTGCTGCTTGTGGGACGGCTCTGCTCTGATATCTATGACTGATTTATTTTGTTACTTTTTGCTATGGTTTTAGGTTTGTATTCATACAAAATCTTAAAAAAGTAATACTGGACAGCATTTATTTAAAAAGTAGTACGCAAGTTCCATTCTTATTCTTGCGATGAATGTGCATTCCTAATAAATGGCAGAATCACAAAAATATGACTATTCAAAAGTGCATCTATTAAGTTTATTTGAATGAAGAGTATTTCTATTCTATTACTACTAAAAATATTACAATGAGAATAATAATTTAAAAACTCCAACGAAACTATTCGATACGATAAATGAATAACTAATAAGTACTTTCAATTTATCTCAGATATCCATACGTTTTTTATTTTCTACTTACGATCTTATGAGTGGAACCACATAAGAATAATTAATACTTGGCATTTGGTTGTTATTCTAGTCACATAAATTTACTTAATTAATTAAAAAAAAAGTTTTGTAATTTCCCTAAAAAACAGTGAAAATCATACATGGAGGGAGTATGTAGACACAATAAGAGGTATCATGTATGTATATAGGTATCGATAGATGTATTTTATATAGTCTACCAATTAAAGCCTTTTCATTACATCAAATATCAGTAATAACATCGTTATTAATAACTAGTTGCGATGTTGAACAAATATGATTCTGTTTTGCCTAATTGCTCCTCATTAGGCAAAACGTAACGAGGTCTGGTATTCTGTATTAATATTTTGCCTAAATCATTATTCTACCGTAATTATTTCATTTGATACGATGCATTCAATTAATTGTTGGCAAGTTTTGGGCAAACAAACTAGTAATTAATATTAGAACTATAGCTATATGTATTTGAAATATTTAAAATAGTCATTAATGAAACATCGTACGAAAGACAATTGGGGTATGAATTTGTTGCATATAAGCATATTTGGACACCCTAATCAAATGCATACATCCCATAAAAACAAATTACATTGCAAATTTTGTAGGTCTTTGTATGTATGTATTAGATTGCAATACGTCTGGTAGATACTACCTAATAACCCTCCTTTGACAGAGTTATAAATGATATTTTTTTAATTATGTATGTAATCATAATATAGTCGTTCTGTATAATAAATATGATGAAGCAAAGATACTAAGTTTATTCCTATAGCCAGTAAACCCGGAAGCAATTGTCCTGTTTTAACGAATGTGCAAATTATCACAAAAACCACAACATATCAAACGCGCAAAGTTAATATGCAGAATATTTTTAATTTTTCATTATGTACAAAGTATTAAGAAACAATTTTGAAACGTTGAATACAATCGGTAACTAGTTCTCAAGTTACGTCTGGAAGGCAAGTAGGAAACGTGTAGAAAAAAATTGCTTATTATTTCATACGTCAGATTGTTTGTCTTAAACAACAGACTGAACGTATGCAGTTCTGCGAGTACAGAATCAGCAAATAATGCATAA
This sequence comes from Achroia grisella, assembly GCF_030625045.1. Lineage (NCBI taxonomy): Eukaryota > Metazoa > Arthropoda > Insecta > Lepidoptera > Pyralidae > Achroia > Achroia grisella. Next base: position 630,009 of record NW_026712977.1, on the reverse strand, counting down.
TAATATTGTCTTATATACCTATGACTAATATATGTAAAATGCTTATATACAATATTACGAGTACGTATTATTGCGTTTAGCACATATGACAAATCAGCAAAATCGTGATCCGGAAATAGTTTACGGATTCATTACGTTTAATTTTAGGTTATTAGTTCTACTAAAAATAGGTTTCAACATAACAAACACCGCAAAATAAAAAAAGAAACCAAAATGTCATCCCGCACAATAGGAACATCAAATAAAATTTTTAAACAAATAATCAGTGTACCTATTTTCTATTTCTAAATAATTCCGAGTGGCGTAGTGAATAAACATTTATTTTTATAATTCGAAACAAAGAATTCAGTACAAAATAAATACAGACGTGAAATGAAACAATTAATTGGCGCCATTTTGTCGTGGGTAGAATAGGGATTGCCGCGATGATTGATGACACAACCTTAAATCGATTAAACGAGAATCGAGGTAAAAACTATATGGCTCGGCATCTCGTGCCAATTCGTGGAGATGGAAATTGTATGTTCAGGTCCATCTCTTTCTGCATTTATGGGACGCAAGAGAGCCATAGAGAGATCCGATTAAGAGTGGTCGATCGGATCGTGGATAATTGGAATCGATACAAGGATTTTATAATCGGCGATCAATCGTACGGATCACATATGCGTAGTGCATCCGATTACAGGAATTTAATGTCTCGAGACGGCGAATACGGCGGTCACGTCGAGCTTCACTGCGTTAGCGAAATATTTACTGATTACACATTCAAAGTTCATAGGGATGGGTGCGCTAGAACCATAGAGTATGGAAGAGGACGAAACGTCAAGCATTTATTATTCTCCGGACATTACGACGCAGGGCATTATAGTGTATTGGAGTATTACTGAACTTGTGATGTTATAATAAAGAGTTTTTATTGTAGTCTAATTTTATTCTGTGACAACGACAGATAACAACCGCTGTCTCATACTTGCCTACATACGACTCACTTCCGTAGCAACGAGGCATGTAATATAGCGTGTCTAATATTTTTAACTCTGCAAACAAGCGATGGGAATTATTAGCAACGGGCAGTATCGTTAGCAATGTCCTGTCAACTCGACGTCTACAATGATTACCGACTTCATTACGATGAACTGAATCAAACATTCTCATCATATAACCTTTGAACTCTCATAGCGTAGTTTTTTCGAACTCATTTAATACTGTTGGCCGTAGCTGACCTTTATAGCTTTACCCAACGTTAGGGGACAATGGGGATGGCACTCCAAACCCGCGGAAGGACTAATGGAGCAGCTGAAGGCCAACTCCTGTCTAATAACGACCATCATCTCTTTAAGTGACTTTCAAACCGGAATACAGTGAGCAAGCTAATTGCATCGCAACCTTATCATGTACTAAAAATAAAAGTATGTAATAGCTGAGAATAAACACAATATCCGCTCCACCACTTCTCCACACCTCTTTTGATTCCCAAGATAGATGAATAGATTTGCGTAAAAGAAAACATACACTAGGCACAATAAAATAAATAAGAAGATTGAGAGTAAATACACATAGCCTCATTATACAAATAACGTAGAAGTAATTTACTGTAGATGTCATGTTTGATAAAATGTACTACAATGCGATAATTATACGTGTACATGCCGCGAAAAAAACTGACATCAATCACATTAGTAAGAATAATGAAGAAGACTACTCAGCATATTTTGTAAAATTTTATTAGAACTAAAAGAGAGGCACGCTCTAAATAAAAAAAGGTCACGTAGTAAAATGGTTTGAGGTAACACACAAAAAATACTGTCGAATCCAGAACCTGCTGCTTATTTTAAAGTTGTTTAATATGCGAGTACATTAGAAACTCTGCAAAAATTGCACCACACAACTTATTGCAATTTTCATAAAGTTGGTCATCGCCGTAATAGTAAGTTACCATTGCAATTTTCATAAAGTTGGTCATTGCCGTAATAGTAGGTTACCATCCGTCTTGATGTGAAAAGACACGTGTCCCGCACTGTTATATAGAATGCAATTGTGTAACGTCTCGCGATTAAATTGCGACAAAACTTTGTCAAGTTATCGCTGCTATAACGGGGAATTTTATACGTACAGTACAATACAATTAAGTTACAGTAGGCGTCATTCCAGGAAAAGAATTTGCAATAACATTTCTGTATTTGTACAATATTTTCGCCAATATAATTGAAAAATTGACAATCGACGATCGCCAAATATCAGGAATTGCGAATGACATTCGTTTTGGACAATATTACTCGGATTCTTTTGATTTTTCTGTGTAGCAATTAATCTGATACCAGATATACAAATATTAGACAATACTTAGCGTCCATAGACAAATCTCTGTGGTCACTTCGATCCTAACTGATCCACGTAGCTTCGTCTGCGTCACGTCTTCCCCGTTTTTGCAACATTTCTCATTGCCGCTCAGGTCCTACAGTTTTTTTTCTGTCTACTCTAATAGCCGCAGCTGGCTATTACATTTTCAACGGACAATAGGGAATAAGTGCAGATGGCACTCCAAATCCGCGGAAGGACTTATGGAGCGGCTGAAGGTAAACTCCTGTCTGACGGATACTGTAGTCTGGGGTGCCCTCAGGGTGCCGCGTTATGGGTTCGAACCTCGGCTCTGGCCGTCGTAGTTTCGATCCCAGTTTGAATTAGACTTGGGGGATCGATCGGACGGATGCTCCGACATATAGTAGTGTGATGTTACATACCCTATACCCTCATTAAATGCGCTACACTAAAAGAATATTCACAATCGATTTAGTATTAGTAATACCTCGAACATACATACTTATACATTTTACCTCTTTATAATATTGTATTTCTATATATACGTTTTTAGTATATTTACATCTACATTCATTAGTAATTCGTGTGTGGTCCAGTTGGAAGGTAATCGTAGGTATATACAGTATCAAGTTACAATATCGCAGACCTATGTTATCAACAGTTTAAGAGTAGATTTCAGTTTGCTGCATTGCTGAGGTGTGTATTTTTTATCGTCTGGCTTGTGGCATTGGAAGTGCAATCTCGTAGTAGTCACGTTTTTATACTTCATCTAACAATAATAATATTTCATTATCATTCACACAGCGCCATCTAGTTTTAAGCTTAGCTTTGAGTTTTGAGTTTATTATGCGTATTAAATAATTGATATAAATATAGATATTTTTTAATAAATATATTTAGATAATACCTACAACGATACAAACGATTACATTCATAAATACAAATGTTTGTACCGTGGAATCGAAGGAACCTATCTACCGCGACCTAGGAAGTAAGGCCATGTGTTTAACTACTAGACCATTGAGGTGAATATTTTAAAATAGAAGCATATTTTTATAAAATGTTCTAAATTGAATGATTATAGAACCTATTACTGTGGGTAGTATGGTATAATTTATCTATTATGCCATCGGAACCGGTCATGTAGAGGTCCTCTATGGTTGACACCACTTATGAACTTAACTCGACATATTGGTGACGTGTCAATGGGCCCCTATTGCCTCGATTTTAGGGTCCCGTAGTCAGAATATGTGTATTATTTACTTAATTGAATATTCAAATCCATTTTATCTCTATGCGACACTAAGAAATGTTAGGTGTGTGTTGAATTTGCATCGGATATTTTAGGTACGTTCCGATTCGATTTCAGCTTGATTCGATAAAAAATTCGTTGCCGAAAAGCGTCGAAACGGGAACGATTAAAGCGTGTAACTCAATCACTGCCTTTTATTTCTTAGTGTGCACTTCATTTGGACTTCAAGTTTGATAATCACCCAACGGCTCACTTGATGGAAAGTAACCGATATCCATGCATATACAAATGTGTATGTATATCTATACATATAAATAAAATTTGAGTGTCTATTTGTAAAATTGAAATAACCGTTTTTACTACATATGCATATGAATATAAATACGGTACATACACCAAAATAACATTTTTTACATTTTATCTGTCTCTCTGTTTGTTTGTTCCGGCTAATCTCTGAAATGACTAAACCGATTATGACGGGACTTTTTTTGGCAGGTAGCTGATATAATAAGGAGTAACTTACGCTACTTTTATTTTAGAAAAATAATGTTAAATTCCACGCGGATGAAGTCGCGGTAACAGTTACTATTAAATATAACATAATAAATACCAGTAAAGTTTTTTGTCCGTTCTGAACTAAGCTAGCCGAAATGGACGGTAGTGATAGTGATATAAATATATGACATAACAGGCCGAAAGGTCAAAAAAAGTATAAATATTTATTATAAATTTGATTTTGTTTTTATATTACCTATACAGCATAATAAAGCAGACCGAGGCATCTTGATTCCATACTCTAAATTCCACTATCACCCTTCAAATTCAAACCGTTCAATTGTCAAGAGCCGCTATTAGAATTGTCAATCAATCAAAAGAATCGGTATTAATTTATAAATTTGTAGACAAAAGTAGGTAAGATTTGTTTTTATAGTAATTTAAAGTTTAGATGTTATGTAATTCATTAAGAAGACAACACGGAGCTAACATGCTCACTATAAGCTAAGCTCCTAAATAAATAAAGAGAAAAAAAAAAAAGAAACTAATCCATAGCGTTTATATAGCTGAATAATATTTATTTAAATTTGTTAATAAGTTTACGGATACTCATGTTCCCGCTAATACTGAATCATTACTATTTATGTGTGTGTATTATGTAAACACGAGCTGAATCATACTTGCAACTGGTTGAAGTTAACTCCGTCCGCCATGATGGATTTGCATCATTACTAGCTGTTATCGAGTATTGTAATAAGCCATAAACTGCCAGCGACCATAGTGCTAGACTAGACAGCCGCTCAGTGTCAACGATGAGTGATCGAATAGCGCCTCGCGAGAAAAGAGATTTTATGTCTTTATGTCGACACTAAGAAAACTGCGCTTTATTCTTTATATTTAAGATTTAAATTACAACAAAATAATTAAAATTAAATGTGTTATAGTTTTATAATTTTAATGTAATTGGAATAATAAACTGAGTAATTTGCTGAAAAGTTGGTAACCATCGATTTAGACATAATGTCGTCATTTTTATTCTTCATCCGAGTAAGATTTAAGGTTTTATGATTACCCACTGCCATATAAAGTCACTAACTACCACATCTCACTTTAGAAGCCGAAACACTAATAGAGCCAGTGGTGACTTGTGATATGTCGTATTCAGAAAACACCAACTAATCTCTGTTTATTCAAAAGTACTTATATGTATTACTACCTGTACTCGCGATTTCGTCTGCGTGGAATTTAACATTATTTTTCTTATATAAAATATTTTTCTAAAATAAAAGTAACCTAAGTTACTCCGTATTACATCAGCTACCTGCCAGTAAAAGTCCCGTCAAAATCGGTCCAGCCATTTCAGAGATTAGTCGGAACAAACAGACAGACAGACAAAAATTGTACTAAAAAACGGCTATTTCAATATTACAAACAGGCACTCCAATTTTATTTATATGTATAGATAGTATTATATTTATTACATAAACCATAGTAATATTAATTGCTTCATAACTGGATCCACGTGTGATTCCATATAATATACTATAATCTAATAAGCCTTTGGTTCGGTATCTAGTTAGCATTATTAATCAAAGGCTATAACCTCAATCTATCTAGGGAGTCACGATCATTTGAAATTAGAATTAGTGGAATATACCACGTACGGAATCTCGGGGCCATTCATGCTGAATTATTGCACAAACAGTCAACAGTAAACTGTCCAGCCTCCAGTATAAAATGACACGCAATTCGAAATTGCACAGATGAGCGAACATTCGAAATACTCATAAAAGCACCATGACGAGTCGAGAGCAATGCAAGGCTTATTCGAAATTTAAAATTTGTTACCAAAGCCACAAAGTTCATTTTTCGAAAATAGCTGACTAATATAAAATTAGTTTTATATGCTTTTTACAGTCGTAAATACTGGCCATATAGGTTTACACAGCTATATAATCTATGAATAAAAAAATAAAAAGACATATTTTAATCTGTAAAATAAGAAACAAACCAATCGAGAATAAATATACCCATTATATAGGTATACAAAAACGCAGTAGTCATTTACTCTGTGAGTATATGGTATTGAAAACAGAGTACTTAATCCCCATTGATATAAAAGGAATATAATGGGAATATTTTTAACGAAAATATCGCACATATATCAGTACAAAGTTCCTATTTCAGTTGAAACTGTTAATGAATACGAAACCAGGAAACCAAAAATGTTTTATTTGTACGAATTTATTTATAGGTTTACCTTTACCTTTATTACTTTTATAATTTAAGTAACTTTTTTATTTCTCTTTTGTTTTCAAATTTGAAATTGGAACTAAAAATATACGTTGACGCATAAAAACCTTAATTTAAATAAAAACGGACACCTACTCACTTAGTACTGGTATTTCAAACGCATATCGTAATCTTTTGAATGTCACTTCTGAAGGTTGTCTGCATCTGATGAATCATGCACCATGCATGCAATAGTAATATAAATATGTATTTATATGTCATATTACACAAACCAAACACTTTATATTTATGTTGTGGACGAATATAACTTATTCAGGTTAAAGTATAACAAAATAACCTTTGACTAAAACATAAAAAGTATGTAATTATTGTATACATTGTTAGCATTTTCTTCTATCTACCAAATTAATCAGAGATTAGAAAGAGAATATAAAACAACAGGATTACTTCAAGATCTTTTTCAATAGATATATTTTTATGTATATTATATTTTACATGGAAATTCAGATGAAAGGTTAGGCGAGGATTTAACTTCACCGCCATTTCTTAGGTCATGACAGTGAACTTAAGCTAAGAAATGCTATTATATTTTAAAAAGAAAAAACTACCGATGTTTTAATGTATATGTATATTCCTGGTTGGATTTTTTTTACAACTAAATGTTTTAACGCGACTTTGATTTGAAGAATGTACCACGTAAAGTACAGTAATAGCTAGTATTTTTAATATATTAAAAATTCCAAGCATGACCATCTAACGCCATGCATGCTCGTTTCCTAAGTAAGAACGAGTTGATTAAGAAGTTTATTAAAGTATGTTGTATATAGACTCGTCTAGCCACAGAAAATATGTAATGCATGTTTCATTTATATCATACTAGCTTTTGCCCGCGACTTCGCTCACATGTTTTTTAAATAAAAAGTATCCTATGAATCTCCAAGAACATGTGTACAATATTACATGATGCGTGAAAACGTAACAAACATCCCTACTTTCACATTTATAATATTAGTAAAGATTTTCATCAGAACTTGAAAATATATATATATATATATATATATATAATGACAATACAAAACTGAACATATCTATAAATTCAACAATATGTCAACAATAGTTACAATACTATAATACGTATATTTCTCTAGAAACTAAAGACTAATATAAAATATTCCGCATCATCATCGCAGCCCGGAAGACGTCCACTGCTGGACATAGGCCTCCCCCAAAGATCTCCACGACAATCGGCCCAGCGCTGCTCGCATCCATTGCCTTCCAGCGATCTTAACCAGATCGTCGATCCACCTTGCTGGAGGCCTTCCACTTCACGCTGCGTCTTCCAGTCCGTGGTCGCCACTCGAGGACTTTATTGCCCCAAGGGCCATCTGTCCTACGAGCTATCTGTCCTGCCCATTGCCACTAAAGTAATAGTTTTGCCAACACTGCGCAAAATACTGATCACTAAGCATATACATAGAGAATGATTATATGTACCTACGTAAATATATCTACAAAATGCACTCCTATATAAATAAATATGTAAACATATATAAATAAAACTATTATACGAGTCAATGTCAAGGAATCGGGCTTATCATTGAATTAATAAACATCATTTTATCGTAGCGGCAGTCTGTTAAACTTTATTGCATTTTTTACGTAACATAATGAACAGAGAAAAATGTCATGACAGTCGGACAAAAATATAACCGACAATTTAATAAACCGCTACATATAAAAAGCCCTTTCCTGCTTTCATATTTCTAAATTAAATATCATATTATTTGGTGGTTTTCATTTAAATTTAAAGATTCAAAATTATAATTATTTCTAAATTTAACTTCTAGAGACCGTTTTTACTCTATGAGGCATATACATATATGTTTAAACATATATGTATATTGGATACAGATAAATACGTAATGTATGTTATTAATAGGTACAAAATAAACACAATAATGATGATGAAATATTATGTACAGAATAATTATTATAATTAAGGAAACTAAAACATGATTCTGTCATACTCCTAAGTACAGTAGACGAGCTATTTTACAGACAATATAATTGAAAAATACTATATGTATTTTTTTACATTCTCTCGTCAACATTAGTGGTATGATAATACTGTTGTATACCTTACTGCCAAAGGTTCAAACCCTTCCAATTCTATAAAAACTTTTTTATTCTTCCAGTTTGATTTTTCATATTAGCTGGGACACACTGTGTTTAGATTAGCTTAGTATTAAAAATATAATATTGTATATAATACGTTTAAAAAACAATTTTTTCAGTTATCTCATACACACACTTCAGTACACATAATACCAAATTTCTTAGTTTGAAATTAGATGATGCTGTTATAATCGGATTGATAGTAAATTTGATCTACGATAAGCCTTTGTAATATATAATCCGAATAAAGATATTTGGTTATGATTCAATGTTTTCTTTATTACATACGAGTAGTAAGTACATGGCAAAGGATAAATATTAAAATAGTTGTTTAATTTATGTCAACAAGGAAGGATTTATCGAATTGAATCTACTAAAACATTGCTCGGAACACACAAAGCATTCATTACTCGTTCCAACAACTAAAAGCAGCTCTGTAGAAAAACAGTCGGAACTTTTCTATTAAACTGAGTTTGAACAACCGATCGCCGACGGCTGACGGATAAATATCAACAAGAGCACATAAACAGGAAAAAATATGTTTTCCATATTTTTTACTAGGACTTCTGATCGGATTTTGCTTTGCTCAACTGTAACATCTATATCGTTTACTTATTTGTATATTTTAAATAAAGAATTTGTTTATCCATTATTTTTGTTTAACTAAATATCAATAGCCATTTTACCTGACAATTATTTGCTAACTATGAAATAATTAATTGAATACTGTATGTAATATGTGCTAGTCGTCCATTAATAACGTGATGCAAAGGCTAGGGGAAGAGGGGGAGTCGAAAGGCGGTAGGGTGAGAGGGGATTTATCACAAAGAGGGATGAGTTTAGTGAAATATCACGTGTATTTATTTTTTATTGAACGCGCCATTGCCAAGCAGCGAACGACATTTCTTTTGTATCCGTCTTTTGGTAACCCAAACACACAAGTGCGTTTACAAATTACCATAAAACATGTATTGTCACAGTAAAAAGAATTATTGACAGCCTCTTAAAAACATCACTATACCTATGCATAGTCGCAATTTTATAATGCAACTTGCTAAAAAAATACACATATTTTTGTGTAGCAGGGTGGAGGATAAAAAGGTAATTCGTGATTATAGGTTAGCTGACTAACATATTAACTGTAACTAATTCTCCTTCCTACAAAATGTAACTGGTCAGATTAACCAAAATACAAATGATGTATTGAAATAAACCAAAAATATAGTTGGATTCTCACAAGGGAATACATTGGGACCACTGCTGTTTTCAACAAAGGTAACTTACATAATTAGATATGATACAAGCGTCACTGTTGCTATAAGTCTTTTAATAAATATAAGAGCCGACAGTTTTCATACTGCAAATTAAATATTATTACTAATAACAATAAATTCATGACAATTTAAAATTATCTTATCGATGTATCTCATAATTATCAGAGAGTTTACGAGTAACCTCTGATATCATTTTACTAATGATATATTAACAATGAACTTTCACCCCACTATTTATCATATCCGCGAATGCGATTCGTAAATACTTAAATAATAAACGTAACATTAACACAATCAAAATTCAGAATGACACTTAATCGTAATCAGTCACAGTGAATTAAATTGAAAAATATTATCCATCGCAAAATTTTTATACGTTGTCATATTAAAATATATTAAAACTATTATGAAATCGGTGGATTCTTTAGCATATTGCCTTACAGTCATATATTCGGTATTTATCCAATAAAAACTATTGTATTCATGAATGTATATATTAAAAAAATATAATTTAGTATCTACAGTACATGCTCCGCTAAGTTTGAGACTAGATGGCGCTGAGTGAGTTGTCTAGATTAATCTATTTATTTAGTACAGATACGAGCCCGTTTCCTACAAATCTCACTCACTGCGTTTTCTCAGAAAAAGTATTTATCGTTGCTGTCTGTCGTTATCTTTGTATTATCATTTATGATAACGATAACGATATAGTAACAATATTTTTACTATCAGCTGACTTTAATAATAATTGGCGCCAATATTTCTTTTTAAACACGTTTTTACTCGCTGTGCTTGTTAAAGGACGTCATGTATTCACAACAAATAGACTTTTTTAGCTATTTTTAAATTGTTGGCCGCAGGCGGTCTTTATAGCTTTAGCGAACGAAAATGAGAGCGAGTGCAAAGAGCACTCCAAACCCGCCGCAGGACACCCGTATGGATACGACTTTAGTCTAAGGGCACTACTACTGGATTCGTACCTAGAATCAAGTACAAGTATTCTCGTTTTAAAAGCACATACTATGTTAATAGAATTGTATCGTGTTTATTTACCTATTCGGCAGGGAATACATTATTTAATTACTATAATGATCATATATATACCTCGCTCGATCATACACGCATTGCTAACGAAGCACCTTTCCACCATAGTTCATTTTTTTAATAAATTGTTTAAAAATTATGTGTGATTCATTATTACCATCAAAATACCAAATGATTTTTCTGTTATAATATTAGATACGAAATCTAGATTCAATTGAATGAAGTCCTATTGATATATACAAATATTTTTCTCCAATCTCGTACTTTTTGATTACCTACATTAATAACTTTGAAATATAATATATGTACTTTCTTCAATAAATTTCGAATACAAATATGAAATTGGATACATATTTTTACCAATATTATTTCCAAGATCTTTATTATATTTATGAACATTATTTACTTTTCGCCGATCCAATTATATAAAAATACCCACAAAGGGTAGACTATAGACGAATATTAGTAATTGATCAATTTTATGAATATAGTTTGTAGATTTTGCACGAATAATTCAATATTAAATTCTTGTTTCAGTCGACGTTTCGACTAGGTTTGCACTAACCATGGTCACGAGTTAACCACGTTCTACAAACAATAGGTTTAACTGGAATAGTGCTAAGTCAAATACGAGTTACAATCTTATGATTTCCAGGAGCAAGCCTTTATAGCTTCATCGATAAGTGCAGAGGGCACTCCAAATTTGCCGAATGTCTTGGGAAGTGGTTTAAGGTACTGCATGAGGGTTATGACATTAGTCCAAGGGCACTGTTACCAAGTTTGCTCTAGACCTCGGCCCAAAGCGTAATAATTCGATCGGCACTGATATACATCTGCCTAAGTAATATAAATAAGATCAAACGATTTATACATCGACAAGCAATATAGATGTTAACGTACATTATAAAGGTTAACTCAGAAACTACTGGTCGTATTCTAATCAAATTTAAACCATATGAGTAGCATCAGCTTTTGTTTAAAAAACACAAAAAGAATGATCGAAAACTATACACGTCCAAGTATATCTGAGTTACAAATAACAAACATAAAACGGTTAAGTCCGCCAAATATACTGTTATTTTTTGTACTACTTCTATTATATTAAAGTTATATAGATATAAATGAATAAATGACAGAGATGTATCGAGAAAGTTCTTTATTAAAATTAATTTCAACAATGCAACTAATTGAAGATAATTACCCGTTCAATATACACGAGGTATCCACGCGTTATTTACGTATCTGTTAGGAATGTGTATCTAGGGCATAGACAACATACTATGTAGTTATACGTACGCGTATCTAACGAGACGTAATGTTTAGTCTAAACAGAAATTACCGGCTCAATGTGTGACTCAACTGGCAACTGTTTACGTTGAAGGGTCGCCTACTTAATTGCAAGACCGACCTACTTCTTACTTAGTTAAAATAAATCAATTGTTTTTTAATCAATGATGAAAATTAAACTTGGTTACAAATTTTTAACGCCCGACGTAATAAAATCGTGTACAGGCAATGTAGTGTGCGATTTCTATCTCATTGTTATAAATCATAACAGGTAGTCAGAATTTATTCAATATTTGCATGGGACAACCTGAGACACATAAACTTTAAAATAAAAAGAGTACGTGTAACACAAAAAAAAAACAGTTAAATTGAACGTTACAGGCTTTGATATGAAAAATTACAGTAGATCTGATATTAGGTATAACTTCTAAAAATTATATAAAAATTGTCTAACTATTTGTTATATTTTCAAGAATAAAGGGCAGAAGGAATTTAAATTAAATTTTACTTCAATTAAATAAATATGCGATGAATGCTTATGGAGACGAAACCGAGGACAATACCAAGTATATTGGCGAGTACATCCTGATTTATACAGAGAAGAACACAAAAATCATTACTAATTTGTAACCCAATCACTAGAGTAATGGTAACAAATGAAATTGGAATCAAATACATTCTCCATAAGAAACATTTTACAATACCTTTGACTATCCCTTATGCGATATCAGCGAAAATATACTTGTAGTGTTTTTGACTAATACGCTTGTCCAGTTTGAGCTCAGGTTTACGTTCTGTATGCATTAGTCATATGTGATAATACCTATAGATGGGAACAACCGAGAGTATAAGAGAACACCCCTTGTCACCTGTCATGCGACCCTTTAAACTAATGGAATAAATCCACTCCGTGTTTGCAAAGGGTTGTCACGGCAATCACTGCTTGTTTTATAATTATATAGGCGATTTCATTTTACATTTATAACTAACTGTTACTCATAACCATAGATATTAGATGGCATATGCCCATCCTTTGATAATTCTTCACCATCTCGTCCCAAGTCAATAAGTAATCAGTGATTGTATTATGGGACAACTAATATAAATATTTTAATACATTTTTTTTCTAAACACGTACAAGCAATCATTTCATCATCATTGCATAGTATAAAATAAAATCGCAGCTGCTGTCTGTAAATCTTTAAAACTACGCAACGGATTTTGAAGCGGTCTTTTTTATTGGATAGAATGATTCAAGTGGAAAGTTTATATTCAGGTACACCCATGCAAGCCAGGGTGGGTAGTTAGTTCATTAATATATGTATATGTACACCTTGCGAGGAATCAAATCCGCGGCCTTTGGAAATATAGCGGTTCTAAACCACTGACTACCAAGGCCGTAAGTATATTTTCATATTTCTTTCATTCAAATCGTTTCAGATGTGTCATGAGAAAGTAACAATAAAAACATGAACTAAGCTAAGCTTGCTGATGAATAAATGCCGAAATATTTAGCCGATTTTAAACAATATTACTACAATATATGACATGCACACGTGCTGGATTCGCTGTGTTCAATTTTATATCCCTATAATAATTGCAATTATGCGTTATCGAAAGGACGCGCCCCGTAGGAACGCTAATTATACCTACTGCTATAAATCAGTATAGTATTTGTAGGTTTATTTGTTTCTAGATATATTATTATGATACTATCTGACCCCACAAACGTTATTTTACATATATATTAAAATCGCTATTAAAAATTAGGTGTTGATAATGGAAGGATGAAAATTAAGGGTTGTATTGAATTTTTATGCCAAATCATAAATAAAAATTGCCAAAAAAGTAAATATAATATATTTAAGGGTTGGTCACCCTTAATAAGTGGTGTGAGAAATAGATATTAGCCAATGTTCAGACCTACCCAATATACACACAATTTAATAAAAATCGGTAAAGCCGTCTCGGAGGAGTTTGGTGACAAACACCGCAACACGAGAATTTTATATATTAGAAGATACAATTTAATGGCGCTTCTGGGAGGAGATTGGCTACTTGACTACTTTAGTAGTCTCGGCTCTCACAACGGCTCAGATGCGAGGCTAAATGTGGAGAATAGAGTCCATATTACTTTATATTAGACTAGTTGTTCCCACGACTTTGTCCGATGGAATTTAACTTTATTTTTCTAAAATTTAAGTAGCCTAAGTTACGCCTTATTACATTAGCTACCTACTAAAATATTCCCGTCAAAATCGGTCCAGCCATTTCAGAGATTAGCCGGAACAAGCAGACAGACAGACAGAAAAATTGTAAAAAATGTTATTTTGGTGTATGTACCGTATTCATATGCATGTAGTAAAAAACGGCTATTTTAATATTACAAACAGACACTCCAATTTTATTTATATGTATAGATTACAATTTAATCGTAATTTTTATGAAAATTATAAAGTTGAATATTAACACAAGTCTAGTATAAACCGAAATAGTATAGAATTGAGTCATTGTTTTTTCTGTGTAAAAAATATGATCGTAAATAAATAAATTAATATATAACATACAGAGTCAGCTATTCACAAACCAAATAGCTATTGTTCGGAATTGATAGCCAAACTCGAATAGTTTATTCATTTTTTATTGTTCTACAGACAAAAAAAGGGTATAAATTCACGAGCTCAAATTGCATAAAATATACCTACATACATACAATAAATTAAATAAATACCTACTGACTGAACCTGGGACTATACGGTAAAAATGGGGGTACATGGAGCAGTCTGTAATTTCTACACCACGGGCGGTAAGATGGCTTGTGCAATGTGGCTTACGCTCCAAAAGATGTCGACTTAGGAAACTTGATTCCCATCCTCGTTAAAATGAAAACCAAATAAACTGAAAGAATATTTTGCTTTGAAAGCATAAAAACATCGTGGCTACATCTTGAGTCACTCATGTGTGTATTTACGATATATTTAGTACATGGATTCTGGCTGTTGCCGTGACTTTGTACCCTGGTGGTGTAGCGGTTTACCACACCGCCTTACTTTGTCGGGGGTTCGAATTCTCGCAGAATACTAACATTTGTATTTATGAGTATGATTGCTTGCAATGGTCTAAATTTTTTTTATGTTTAAAAAATATTTAAGTATTTTTATCATTTGTCTAGTACACATAACAGAAGCCCTGCTTCGTTTGGGACTAGATGGCGCTTTGGAAATTCATCATTATCTGATTGTTTATCATTTATCTCGTTAAGCTCAGCTTATCTTGGGACTAGATGGCGCTGTGTAAAATCATCATAATCTGCTTCTTTCTTATCCCATTTATTTGAAGAGTAATATGGTTCTCATTTCCATTTATTCCTGTTCGCAGTCTTCTTATTATTAATCCCTTTCTTACCATATCAGTTTCATATTGCCCACCCATCTCTTTTTAGGCCTTCCTCTATCCTTAAAACCATCCATATTCATATGTAATAATAAAAAACTCTTTATAGTGCACATAGAAGAATAACAATAAATAAAAAAATAACAACAAATAATATGTAATACTTTCTTGGAAATATCCCTTTCATTCCTATACATTACATGTCCACACCATGTGTTAATTGTCCTGGGGTTATTATAATACAAATAAATTACTGATCGACTTGAAAATTCAATAGTCTGTAATGCACAATTACTGTAATAGCGTGTACAATCACAACATGACAGCTGTTCGCACGGTCATTTTCACACGATTTGCTGTAGAAATCAACCATGCAATGAAATCACAAGCAAGCCATGTGTGATATTAAAATTTTTAAAAAAATTGCACATGTGTACTAACATTGCCGAGGTTAAAGAACTGTTTTAAGCATTTTGTCTGTTGTTACAGTTAAAAACGCATCGCGAACTATGTACACGCGATTTACACAGAGTTAAAAATAATAATCCTTAATAGGTTTGTCTTATTTTTACGTGCTTTTTTGTACGTGAGCCTATTTCGTTAATCCTTCTCTTTATTATGAACCTGGTACTTCTTTTGTAATCCCATATAACTATTTAATTTTAAGTATTTTATTTAAGACTATTTTACTATTTTATTTAAGATTAAGATGCGACTGTTAGGTTTCCAACAAGGATGTTAAGGAGCTCCGTAACCGAAACTAACAGATATCCGATATAAAAAAATATTCGTATCCGTAACCGAATCCGAAATAAAAGTTTCGGATAATATCAGATAGGGGCGGAGCCTAATTGAGACACGTTATGAAACCATTTTATTAGCTATTTGTATATTACTTTTGAAATTCCTTACAATATTTATACCCCTTACCGAAATTATCCGAACCTTACGGATGATTCGAAATAATTCCGCATCCGTATTCGATATAATAATCATTCCTATATCCGAAACCTATACGAATACGAAATTTCATATACATAATATCCTTGGTTTCTATTTATACTCAATAATGTGATTGAAGTAGATTAATTCGTGGCCTGAATAAGGTATTATTGCACGCAAATCTTAGAAGCGGCGTAATGCATTTCACTGATGAGAAACCTCACCTGTAACTATTGTGGCAGGTTTCTCGTAACATAATAATCTCTCCGAACAATCTACACAGAGACTAGTCCCAAGCTAAGCAGAGCTTATGTTATGGGTACTAGAATCTGTATAAATTAATACATAGATACATTTTATTTGTAAATATATACATAATGTACGTACTTATAAAATATCCAGAAGATACAAAAAAAATCGTACTCATGAATATAAATATTTATACTGTCTGAAGTATCAAATACGGGACAATCGTAAGGAAAACTGTGTGCTAAACCTGTCGGTCTTAATAATGTGTCAATACTTTTTTCTATTTAGTATTAGTACTATTAATAGTAGTACTAGTAGTAGTTACTAGTAAATTTTTCAAATAGTTACTTTCGAAATTTAGAATTGTTTAGAAGCATTATTATTACAAAACTCTACTATTATGGCCAATGTATACGAAGCAGCGGGCACAACTAGTCTAATATAAAAAAATCAATAATTGTATGTTCGTTCGCATTTTATAAATTGCCATATTTCAAGCCACTGCGATAAAACTTTGTTAACTTATTGCTCGTACTTACGGAAAGTTATTGGTAAAGTACAATTAACTTACAATATTACCGGGAAATATATTTGAAAGAACATTTATGTAATACTTTTTTATATATAATTGAAATGGCAAAAAACTCCTCTATATATCAGTATATGCGTGAATCATGTATATAGACGGCGGTTACCGTTTACCATTAAATAACATTGCAAAAATCATAAAATAAGATAAACACATGTTCGTTTCTGAATGTACTAGGCAGTTCCCATGCATTCCCATTCCGAAGTAAGGAGTCACGCGTCTTATCCTGTAATGACTACCTTATCTCATCTGCAACTGTCCAACGACGTACAAAGTAGCAAGGCGATTGAAATAGTTGGGACAGAGGTAACAATGCACAGGTGACTTTGTTGTTCGTATTACACAAAACAGGTATCATTATATTAATACGTGAAGCAAAAACTTTGTACCCCTTTTTACGAATATTACGTTGACATAGACGTATGTAATTTTTCATACTTATTGTATGTATAGGGACGTAGACGTATGTATGTTTCTCATACTTATTGTATGTATAGAGTACAAAATACATTTTTCGTAATATATATAAAAATACACACTATCCTCTATTTGACACACATACACGCATTTTATATTCGTTTTTATTGTTTATTGTTGGTTCAGAGATCTTTTTATAGTTTTTATTATGATTGAATATTTACCACTGACCTACCTGCTCACTAAAAATTACAAGTTTATTTAAAACTACCAAATTAAAGTCTATCAACGCCTATTGCATTTATTTATATTAATATATAAAAAATAAGTATTGGTATGAATATGAATCGAAATGTTTGTATCGTACAAGGAATTAAAACCGCGACAATCGTAAGTAAGCCAGTGTGGAGGTTTATTTACAGGAGTAAAAAAAATTCTATTCGATTTAATATTTTTTTAATCCAGCTAATTAATAGAGTAATATTTAATTATGTTTATTTATTTACTTAAATGAATTACCACAAACTTAATGTCTGTTTGTATTATGTATGGGTGGTAGGCGGACTACCACCCATAGCATATAGCACCTTTTTTTTATTTGTGCATTATTAAAATAAATTAATATTGCATTAAGATACAATGATGTATTCAGATCGATCGGATAATATAACTATTACAAATTCCAGAATTAGGACGCTGACCAACATAGACTCGTATTTCATGCACTTACAATATCAAATAACAGTACAGCTATATAAGCTTGTCGCAATTAAGAGTAAATTCAGAAGTGCTAGCCGTGTTATATTTCCTAGAAATATCTCTCAATTTTTCCATTACATTCACCCAACAAATTATATGCGACCAAGTGAACTTCGTCTGCATGACACTTCTCATCATCATCGCAGCCCGGAAGACGTCCACTGCTGGACATAGGCCTCCCCCAATGACATGACACTTACTTAACATTTATTATTTCGCCCAATTTACATACCATATTTTTAAAATATAGCCTATGTGTTTTTCTGATGTATATTAATATATATTTACTAAGCTATATTACTGTAAAATTTCATCAAAATCCGTTTAGCAGTTTTTGCATGAAAGAGTTACAAACCATCCGTAGGTACTCACAAACTTTCGCGTTGTCATATTATAAGATATTCATATTTTTGTAGTTCACAAAATATAGTAAGTTCGTAAATTAGAAATTGTATTCTTGCCGTAGTCTCCCATGTCTACTTACCTGCAGAATTTATGATATCTTCTCGTGTTCTTCACACGAGAAGAGACTACAATGGCTCCAGGTAAGAAAATAAAGTTAATAAGTAAGATCTTGTTCGTTTTTCCATTATTACAAAAACAATATATGTATTAGTGGCGATCATAACAGATGATGCTATTCTAGAAAAATCTGAATCAAATTTATATGCAATGTTATCGAAAAAATATGTTTGATCATATAGATACGTATGTATATACTAGATACTTGTAACACGTACTACGCAATATTCTAGAAAGTAGATTTAATGTAATCAAAAGTATATAAATTTATTCATGCCCTTCCTTCGCATTGAAATAGATATTTTCCTGCGGTAAAATGGAGCCTGTATATTAAGTTAGCTCTCTAGCAACACATTGGTTAGAACTGATTTCAATTATATGCAGAAGTTCTTGCGTGATATGTTTACAAACAATGTTTAAAGTCTAACAAAATGTATAGATTAGTAATACATTGACACTTATATGTATTAAGTTATTTTTTTTTGTTTCACAATATATCTTGTCAACTACAAGTAATATTGTAATTTCAATCCAAAAGAAGTATAAAACTAGTTCGTTATTTACTTATATATATAAATAAACTCGTACAAAATGTGAACAGAATTTTTATTACCCATAAATTTATGCAGCGAGCATTACGCTATCGAAGTATTGAATTTCCGTATAATAACATAATCCCTAACCAATAACTTTTATTAATACATAGATCTGCATTCACAGACTTGGAAAGAAAAATGCGCAACCAGATAAAAACTTTATCGATGCCAATCGATCCTGTTGGATTCAAAAGAACCGTACCCAGCCAACTGAGAATGGACTATTGAAACCGCGCAGATCAAAACTTTACATTTACGTTTCACATTTTCTTTATTTATATATATTCTTTATTGCACTTTTAAATACAGTAAACTTTATTATACACAAATTGGGCAAATTATACTCAATGGTGGCCTCATCATCTAAAAAAGACCTCTACCAGTGCAACTAACAATATAATGTTGAATAGTCCAATATTAAAATTCAACAATTTTATTATTATTATTATTAATGCAATAACATAAAATGAAGAAAGTTATGAATATTAATATTATAAATCCGAAATCTGTCTATCTGTTACCTTTTTAGAGATAATTTAGACAGATTTTAACGAAATTATACGTGAATATATCGAACATCATGAGAGCGGTCATACCGCTGCACTCAGAAACATTTAATTATAACTTAAGCAACTCCTTAGAGAAAGCTAATAGTTGATTAGTATTAGTGGATGACCATTAAATGTAACTATAGGACAATACTTAAGTGGTAGAATATAGACAGATAGATGATGAATATACAAAGATAGATATACACTTTCAGATTATTTTTTATTAGTGAGTTATGATTTATTTACTTTAGGAGTTAATTTTAAAAGATTATAACTAATTATGTTTCATTAATTTAGTAAAGTTTTATAACTATTTGCCAGATAATGAATAAAATATGTAAATTTATATATTATACAAGGAGCTATTTTACAAATTCCTATTACAAGTTTCCGAATTTAAATTTATGCGCGAAGTAACTGATTGATCTTTGATAGTTATTGTAATAAAAAATGTAACAGCTGATAAACAGTTAGTAATATTATAAGAATAATATGTCTTCAAAACTGTTACCCAAAATGGGGTAGTTAGAAGTATTAACAACTGAATGCAACTTTAAACATTTCCATATTCAGCCGGGATATTTGTCCACACAATACTTGTGACTCAAATTCGAACTCATGATCGCTCTAAGCCTAGGTAAATAACCACTACACTACAATGTTAACTGACATAAAAGAACTACAATTCTAACAAATACTTATATGTGAGTTATGTTAAGTATTCGTTTTATCTTAATTGTTTGTAATTACGCTTGTGATAATACGGCAGCATCCTTATAAGGACATATCGTATGCCGTAATGACCAACTTCGTCCAAAATAACCACAGTCAGCTGTGACGAACGTTCTAATTGTTGTCAATTAACTTTAATCTTTCGGGTTTAATCGTGGAATGTCCGAAATGAATGCCGCTCGCTGTGATCTAATAGGAATTGTGTTTTCTAAATGTTCAAGTATTATAACATGGCAGCATATGAATTTCTTTAGCTTCATTATTTTTATTTAATATAATTATTAAAAAAAATAGCTACATCTACGAATAAAACTTTCATCTTTCAGTTCTGCCAAATGATATGAAGATTACTCAATTCTACTGCCTAATTAATATATTTTATGTTATATTGTTCTACAATATGATCTCTTTTCAATACAATGGTTGCGCTATCAGTATACGCTCGATAGTATTAAGATTGAAACGTATTTACGCGTTGCTGATTTGGCTGGGGCCAACGGCATGCAGCGCAATTATACTTTGTTAGTATAAAAGTACTACCAACTACCGGCCATCAGTCACTCAAAGTTGGTATATATATTTAAACTAGCATATTACTAAGAAAATCATATATTGAAGTGTTGCCACTCCTGAAGACTTAGGTGTTGTGAATGTAATAATGTAATTAAAGTACCTTCAAAGTGAAATAGCTAACAAAGCAAGCTGTTTGTCGGCAGAAATAGGTGAGACTCGGTAAACTTTCTTAAACTTGTCTGCACCGTCTAGCTTGTTGTGTGCCTTTGAAGCCAATAAACTGAATTTCATTTAATTGGCTCAATTGCACTTTTAGGTGGTAAAACAAGGAAGGTAAATACAATAGAACTTGTATATTAAGCGTCTATGATACGGCCTACGGATTTCTATTTATGTTGTGTTTCTTGTAGAAGTAGTATTTAAGGGAAATGAAGAAATTTATTTATATATTTATTTATTTATTCTTTATTGAACAAAAACTTTTGTATAACAATAATAGGCGAGCTTAATGCATTCTCTCTTAGGTAACTATAGAGTATAATCAGAAAGTGTTTTACGGTGAAACTGTGACAAATTTGATAATACAAAAGATATATGTTGTAAAGATCTCTACATTAGAATGTATGTATACAAGATGTATATTTACAATAATAATACATACGAACGAAGAAGCTGTTATTTTTCTCTCAGCCTCGTAATTAGGCGATGGTGTTGCCGAGGTATATTATTTTTGAGTGAGAAATAAATGATCAAACTTAAAAAACTAGTAATGATCAAGTTCATGATTTGGTATGTAGATGAATTAGGAGATATAATAATATAAATATCATAGTATTAAAATAATATTTACAATTTTTGGGTGATTTACACATTTCCTGATTGAGAAACGTTTTATATCAGTTGGTAGTGGCATTTTATAATCCGTTTACAATATTAATCAACAGCAACAGATGTTGACTGGAAATCGTTGAATTATTTCATTGGTCGTTATTTTAATTGTTATTGATTGCATACCTAGAGGGCTTGTTATCGTTACATCACAACATTAAAATCTATGTTAGTAGAATTTAATGTATCAATTATTGTTTATTAATATTATTGTTGCTAACACCTCGAGCGGCCATTATATATTGTTCCTTATATTACAATAATTTTGTTATGCATTTCTTTAATTTAAAATATAACTTTTTTACTTGTTTCTTCTAACGCGTAGTTGTATATTTGAAGATATTTTAGTTTTTTGATTAGGAACTATAGGAAAGTGTTTTTGTTGCGTTTGTACGGCTTTAAAAGTACTAATTACATAATTATTGAACGCACTAATTCATTAATTATTAATCTATTCTAATAACTTTCATAATCTACGTGTAATGTGATCCTGTAAAATAATTATAATATAATCAATAAAATAGAGATTTAATCACCACAAGTGAACTGAACTGAACTCCAAAAAACATCAACGCAAACGAAGAAAAAAGCTTAGTAAAAGTTATATCGTTTGAATTCCATAATTGCTCGGAGCTGACGTGAAAAATGAAACTTTTATATTCAGTTGGCCGCTGGGAAAATCGAGTATAAGTTGTAACTTTATATCGAGTTAACTAACTTTGAATATTATCGTGGTTTAAAAACAAGCAGACTTTGTGCAGAGTCAACTGCATAAAATCTGTCATGGCTACATTGTTTTATTCGATAAATGAATATAACGTAACGTAATTAATCATTCCGAGATATGATTGCATTTCAAAAATACTCGCCATTTAATTTAAACGTTTTTTGATTGCTTTATCGCCTTCTGTCCATGTACCTACAGTTTCAATACAGATGTTGAAAATGGTAAGATTCTCCGTTCGTAATCATTGAAATTTCGGACATTACATTTTTGTTTTAAAAATGAGTATTTTTCTTTAAGGCATTGAAACTACATGATTACCAGTTATGTCAATACTACAGACACATTGGAAATATTGTTTTATTCTAATTATATATATATATTTTAAATGAATACGCTTTTTTACTGTTTAACATTTTTTATAAATATAAACTTATAAACCCTTAAACGATTTCATCATCATTGATTGATTTTTTTATGTAATTGGTATCTTTTAACGGTAATCGGTAACCGTCGTCTATGTACATACATAAACAACATCACGTACATCGTGGTATGATCCCGTAATATTACTAATAATGTATTTACTAAATCTCTGAAATCAGGCTAAGCCAGAGCGAGGAAACTGTACACATTGTCTCTGCTAACAATACTGGTGTTAACAGAGGGTAGCTTGCTGTGTTCTGTTCAAAGGGTGAGAGACAGCCGTGAAATTGCTTATGCTGTGGCTCTAGATATTAATATGACTATCATTATTGGCATATCCAATATTGAGGTTCCCTAACTAGATAGATAGATATACCTATATCAGAAGGTAATTGTGTACCTACACAATTACCTTCTGATATGTCCAATACACTTGATTGATATATGATGTAACACCATATATGTCCGTAGATTAATAGTCTTTGTTGTCTAGGAAATCATCTACATTTACATGTAACTAAGAAATATAACTGACTTTTTTAAGTATTTAAAAAGACTACTAGTCTAGTCTTTTCATATACTTAAAAAAGTCTGCTATATGTCTCCGTTATATGAAAATTATTTAAGCATTATTTCGTTGATATTTCAATAAAAAAAAAAATTTTCAAATATGTAGACTGCAACGGTTCTTCCTTGATAATGTACTAATCTCCGCACAGCATCAATTTAGATAGAAACACATTGTATGCATGTATTATTTATGAATAAGAATACCCTATCGTAATGACCATTTCTTAATACATATTATTAAACTTATTATAATGTTCCATTAGCAATATGCTAGTAAGAACAGACAGATTACATAAATACAAAAACTTATAGAATTTACAGTCAGTCACCCTAAACTTACATATAGCTATCAAGAAAAATATTTTTTATATACTATAAGTAAATACTCTGCTATATCTAGAACTGGTCTAAATAGATATCGAATAAATCATAATTATGTGGGTATAATGTATCCACTAAGAATACGACATACTGAAACAAAAAAAAATTCTAAAGTTTTTTAGTTATGTTATATACCATACTAAGTAATAACAAAATTTACATTGACAAAATAACTAATTACATATACCCATAGTAATAAATTCTATGGTGGTCATACACCTCCCAGAATGTCTTCTGTACTTATAATTACAGTGTTCGCAAATTTTTATTGTACTTGACCATATCAGTTCTTATTGGATTACTATTGGATTTTATATTATTTCCATATGCAGATCAGAAACTTTCCTGCATATTAGACTTTTTCTTTTCAAGATCTATTTCAAGAGAATTCGACCTTCAACTCAATTCTTTTGGTTTTTGCCTTACTTTTAGATTATTCAAAACGTTGGATTAAAATACTACTAAACAAATAAGTAATTCTATTGTATTGATGTAATTCATTTCACACCCAATGCTAAATAAACTTCATACTAAATCTAAAGTGAAGGAAATGGAAAATTCAATATATACGTTTAACATTTCATTCTCCCTGTCGATAGCTAATTGGTCTGTGATCGGTAAATTGCGAAAATAAAGTGTATTACAATCTACGGACAATAAATAAAACAGATTGATCGCTAGATTACTTTAGTTATTGTTTTTTACTTCCAACAATGCTTTATCTCTGATAAACTGCCATTCATTCGATTTGCTTCATAAACGAATAACATTATATAGTTTATTACCTCGATTTTTTACTTTTTATTCTTTTCTCTTTTTACTGTTGTGTGTACGTTCAATGCATCTTACCTATTATGATGTATAGAACATAGACTTCTAAGATACAAATAGTTTGCCAATTCAAAGTCGCTCAGCCAACCATAGAGAGCTACTCTAGGAATTTCTCTAAGGGATTGAATCCGTAACGAAGTAATTCTCCTGAGTACCAAAGTCAAAGACTTTGCAATCTGATGTAGCAATGGGCTGGTCATGTTTATCGTAGAATCTATAGTCGTCGGAGTAGATGTGTTGTAGCTAGAATAAATTGGGCAATCATCTTGTAAGACAATCTTTACCTAGGTGAATCTTTACCTTGCTGCTAACATCTGGAAAGGAAGGGCTAAGATAGCGTCACGCGGAGAAATTTGGGTGAGCCCTAAATCTGACAGTAGACTCCAATAGGGTGGTGATATTGACTTTATCGCTGATAGGCATTATTTTTTATATAACGTTTGTAAGGTGTTTGCTATTGTAATTTATTTTAAACTAAGTAATTAAAGTTCTATTGTAATCTTATGTTTAAAACAGGAAACCAAATTCCCTGACTCATCTCAACGCACAGCCATATTTGTAATCTTGGTGCTAAAAATTTGGGTTTATTCACAAGTGTTGTGTTTAAAACGTATATAAGGATTACGTTAAGAATTTTCGATTCAATTTATTTATTTATTTATTTAAAACTTTATTGATTTTTTACAATAGGCGGGCTTAATGCTAATAGCATTCTCTACCAGCCAACCTTAGGGAGTGCAGATTTAGTGCCCAATTCACTCCCCGAAGGGGGTAAAAAGAGGATTCTAGGTTTCTGTGTATAATTAAATAGATCTTCCGATTAGATAATCTTTCGGCCATTCCTAAAAAAGATAATAGGTATATACATATTTCATAATTTTCTGCAAAAATACTATAATCTTGAAAAGTAGACTTATGTTATCCCAAGAAAATTTTTCGTTGCTCGTAATGATTTTTCTTAAAGTTTATAAAAATAAAATCCACAGAGCATATGACATCAGTAAAGATAAACACCTTATTAACATATTGTAAGATGTCCATATAAGTCTGTCTGTATAATTGTTTTTTATTAGTCTTGTAATTACCTATCACAATTACTACAAATTAATTTGCATACTGAAGATCTAACATGATAAAAATGTACATTTTTATTCCTTTAAAGGAGTTACTGGCTGTCAACGATTATTTGAAAATCGTAGGTGAATAAATAAACTAAAAGGATTAGTGTGTGATACAAGCGCAGTGAATGTTTATTCCGACGGTGAGATATTTGAAATGCTTTCGGAAAGTGAAACTGGATTTTATAAAAATGTTTCTTGGTGGTAAAAATTTTAATAAAAATATTGGAATAACTTTACGTAGTTTGTTACCGCAGGATTCAGTCACACTGGTTGTAATTATACAAATAATATATTCTAACGATTTATTGTTTCTGACGTCATTAAACGGGTGATTTGTTTGACAGTCACCTTGGTTCACATAAGTGAGCACTTTGTAGTGGTACCTATCTTTCAGGTAAGCAAATGAATCATCAATGATTTACAAATACGGCTTACCGACTCGATGTTGATAATAACCAACATACCTAAATATATATAATTACTTTTTATAAGTTTTACAATCAAAATAATTGGACAAAAAAATGATACCGAATTTATGGATGACTGATCTTTTTAAACAGTTACACTTGTAATAAACCCAAAACTCTTAGCATAGCTAGGATATTTTTAGCGTAAGCAGTGGTAACTGAATGTAAACGAACGCGTTGACGTGTACTGTACGTACTATATATACAACGCGCGGATCGGCGTACCTCGAACGGTTGGATTTCAAAAACCTAGACGCGTGCTCTCAGAAAATACAGTTTTGGTTAAGATTGAAAATCGACCGAGAGAGCCCACGCAAGCGCGTCGCCACCCCTCAGTTAGGCACTGTCAGAAATTGTTAAACAATACTTAATGCGCTTAGCTTGCTCGCTTGCATGTTAGCCGGCCCGCACAGCGTGACTCACTTACCTGTTGCCAGTTATCCTCCAGCGACACCTTGTACTCGAAATATCCAGTGTCCGTCACATCCTGCAACTCGCGGAATAAACTACCGCTCGGCAGGACATCCATTTCGTTTACATGTGACTACGATCGAAATTTTTACCGTGAAGACTCGCGTGAACCAACCGCGCCAGCACGCGTTCGACTACTGACTCAGCTCCCCCGCGTCATTCGAATCGGCCTGCTATACTCCCCCGCGCAACCCGCACGCGTATCCTCGCGTACATAATGAAAGACAGAGAGGATAAATATATAGCCCTCCTTTTTTTTGTCCTTTTATCCTTAAGGGACAAGGAGCCCTTATGCACTATGATTCGTAAAAAATATTTGTGAAATAGTAAATTTATTTATACAATGTGTAAAAGTATTTAAAAGTTTGTTAATAATCGAGTTCTATAATTATATTACCTGTGTATGTTCTCAGTATTTTTTTTTTTATTTATCTAAGTCGAATCCTATAAAAACGGAACTAGTTAAAACTTTTTAAAACTTTTTTGGTGCGACCATAACAGTTTTTAAAAATGGAGTCATATGAAACACAGCTAAATATAGCCCTATTTAAATAAAACATTACAAAAAAAACATTACCGTACATACATATTATTAAATTGATTTTAGAATTTCATTAATTATACGTAATAGTTTGTCATTATTTATGTAGTTATACTCATCACTATCAACCTTTCAAGTGTCAACTGTTAAAGTGTGATAAGTGCCGATATAGTATTTTTTCCTAGTAAATCGGTGGTCTTATAAAATTACGATAATCAAAACTAATATTTTTAAAAGGCAACACTTTTTGTTTATTACGAAAAACATAACAACTTTTTTTTTAAATTCTCGCACCGATACAAACCCGCCGTATCTTGATTTAATACAAAAATATATAATATATCTATATTAACAGTCAGTGCTAAGATGTGACGAGACGTCATTCTTTATTTTTTTTATATATATGATGTATTTATTAACCTTATTAACATATTAGAAAATCACGCGATCGTTCACAGTAAGGATGCTTGTAGCATCTAAAATTTAAAATTGTAACACAATATAAACCATTTTTTTTTTAATACGAGACAACGTACTAATTTTTATAAGGATCAGTCAATAAAGCATAATTAATCAGTTTAAGTAATTAATCAAATTATTAACTTTAATTCTTTCACTTACATTAATTTACCTTCTAAATGCACTTACAAAAATTTACTGAATATCACACACGTATCAGATTCTATTCTGTACCTAAAAATGTCCCTAACTTGAGTTTTAGGGTAAAAATCTACTTATTCTATTATTAGGTAAGTATCCTAAATATTTACCATAAATCTAGTAAAAGTTATTATACCCAGAAATTCTACAAAATTAATAAATTATGAAATTATATGCAGCATTGAAGGAATAGGCTCTATAAAGTAGTGCTTCTGCCTTGATGTCAGGTAAAGAGTATCCTATAGGTTAATGTATGATCTATCTGTATACCCAATTTCATTGTAATCAGTTCAGTAGTTTTATGGTGATACAGTAACAAACATACTTACATCTATCGTCACAAACTATTACGTTCGTAATGTAGTACAATGGATTCTGAAGACTAAAAAAATAGCATTTCAATAAGTTCACTCGTAACATCACTAAGACAGTTAAAATAACAAATATTATAATCTGAACTATACATATAAATAAAATTTGAGTGTCTGTTTGTAATATTGAAATAACCCTTTTTTACTACATGCATTTTAATATATACGGTACATATGCCAAAATAACATTTTTAATCCTTTTTGTCTGTCTGTCGGTCTGTTTGTTCCGGCTAATCTCTGAAATGGCTGGACCGATTTTGACGGGACTTTTTTTGTCAGGTAGCTAATGTACTAAGGAGTGACTTAGGCTACTTTTATTTTAGAAAATTCTTTCATTTTAGGAAAATTAAGTTCCACGCGTACGAAGTCGCGGGAAAAGCTAGTTAACAATATAAACGTTAAAGTTTGGGAGTATGGACGGATAGATGGATGGAGAGAAGTTTTTAATATTTCACCCAAAAACTACTCAACAGATTTTAATGAAACTTATCAGTAATATAGCTTATACATCTGAACAACACATATCGTATCAATTTCATACAGGTATACAGCATATCTATATAATATAAATAATTAAAGTTAGACTTATCATAAGCGAATGTATAAATAAAAATAATATGTTTTGATTTGATAAGAACAGAAATTTTATCAAACATCTCTCGTCCATAACATATATTATATATTTATTTATTATCACACAAAACAGATAACAATCAATACAAACAGTTGTTTAGATGCGTGCTATTGGTACAAAACTGGACTGTAATCCATCGCTATGTTTGCCTAAAAGCTAAATTATAGCATGCAATATACGCTAGATAAGGGTAGATAACACGTATAGTAAACATAAATGAATATAGTACACTATGAAAAAAAAAATAGATTTTACTAACAGATATATAAAACTAAAAACGAATAACAAATATAATAGTTGTTGCAACTTAAATCATGTAAATAACCACATATAAAAATTTACGTTAATCTGATTATGACTATTCTTATTTTATTATATGAATATATTCTAAAGTTAGTTCGGTACGAATTTAAAATATACCAGTAAAGAAAGAATTGTAATATTTCCGCAACATTTTAATCTGATAATAAACCCAAAACCCTCAAAACATACACTATGCAGATATACATAAATTATTTAGTTATTAAGTTGCATTAAAATCATCTATATATCCCTAAAGATTTATCTTAAAAAATACTCTTATTATAAGTATGTTATTCCATTCCATCAAGCTCCAAAACCGGAAACTTGTGTTGTAGATATTATACAACTGATGGAAATACTTTATACTCTTTTATAAATACGTAAAATCTATACATATAAATAATATTCGATTCTCTGTTTATAATATTGATATAACTGTTTTTACTACATACATATGAATATAAACACGGTACATACACCAAAATATTTTTTTTTACAATTTTTGTCTGTATGTTCTGTCTAATCTGTGAAATGGCTGGTCCTATTTTGACGGGACATTTATTGGCAGGTAGCTGATGTAATAAGGAGTAACTTAGGCCACTTTTATTTTAGAAACATTTTTTAAGTTTAAAAAAATAAAGGCACGCGGACGAAGTCGCGGGAACAGCTAATATAACAATAAAAACAGTCGTATTCATGCATACAAATGTTTGTATCGTACGAGGAATCGAACCGCAATACAGTGTACTAAACCGCTACACGTAATAGTGATAAACAGTAAGTAATATAAAGTTTGAATGTACTTAATTGAAGCAAATAGCCATCAATGTTATCAACAATGTTGAAATTAACTTACAGTTCATAACACCGTTAGTTAAAGTGTTTAGTAAAGCGACAGAAGTTCTAATAGCTTAGTTGCAGACACCAGTCAACTGAAATGCATTCAATTAGCTGAACGGAAGTGACATTTAGATAAACAGTTACATAGATAAAAATATTTATTTTTCTCATTTTTACATAGTTTACAATTACTGTCTTGAAACTTATAGCCTATGTGTTATTCGTTATTCTTTATATTACTGTAATGTTTCATCAAAATCGATAGTTTTTGTCTGAAAGAATAACCATCCATACTCGCAATTTCGCGTATATAATATTAGTAAAATTATTTATTTAATCTTACAAAAATAACATAGTAATCAAATAGTCAAACATATTTAAAATATCGAAAATCTATTCTCTTAACTGCAAGGGCATACAAGGGCGGCTCCCGAATAATTGTGAACAGAGTTATAATAGGTTTTATTCAGTAGGTAAATATATCTGAATAAAAAAATAAATATTGTAAGGTTGAACTAAAAAGTCTTTTGGTATCATATTGTAAACTTTTCTGAACCACTAACGATAATACTAGACATAAATTTATTCAATTGATGTCAGTACATGGTAGCAATAAGTTGCTAAGAAAACGAATAAGTGCAAAACGGTGCATTCCAATCTCGATCGATCGGTATTGGATTCCAGAATAGACCAGCAGCAATTCTAGGCCAACCAATGAAACTGTCTGCCCTAGAACTGACACGGGCTCACCTTGCCTATTGTAGATTTAGCTGGCTATTTTCTCTTAATATTTCTCAGTAAGTTTCCAGGGGCTGGATCCCAGACAGCACCAGACATTGTTGGCAACAGCCATTTACGAATATAACTTATATTTCATTTTACTTTAATACAAATTTATATTTTGCTAATAATACAAATATAGAAATATCTGTCTGATTATTAAATGTATTACTACTAAACGGCGCAGAGAAGGCATATTATATAGATGTGGTTGTCAATATTTCTTTAAGAATGCAAACGATTACTCTGTTCATAGTAGAATTTTATATTTCTATTGTGTTTCAATATCTCTCTTCGATTCTGTGTAAACTCTCGCATAACAACTTACAAAAGGCGCCAGTCTTTTTTCCTAATACAATGAGTGCCATTACAAACAACTTAAGTTTTATGTTTATCAAATAATTAGAATGAAATAATCAATTTAATATTACGAGAAACTTGTTATACAATACATTAATAATATAGAAATATAATTGATTAATCCACTTGACGACCTCGGTGGTCTAGTGGTCTAGCACACCGCTTTACGACCGATGGTCGCGGGTTCGATTCCTCGCACGGCACAAACATTTGTATTCATGAGTATGATTAATTGTATTATAATATGTATGTATTTACAAAAAAAATATCTATGTATACGTATAAGTTATCTAGTACCCATAACACAACCTTTAGCTAGCTTAATCTAGGTCTAGATGGCGCTGTGTGAATTGTCCTAAGATTATTACTATTACTATTATTACTTCTGTAATTATCATGTCGCGCAAACAAGAATTCCATGTAATTAAACATCGCTAACACAAGTGTAAATTCATTTAGCATATATCATATACACTTCATTTTTTTTCAGAATTCACACAACTCCATCTAGTCGCAAGATAAGCAGAACTTGTTTACTAAACAACTGATATAAATACTTAGATTTTGATTTATGTAAATGCATACATAATATACATAGAAAACACCTAGACCGACACAAACAAACATTCTCATGAATACGTAATCGCGTCTTCATAATAATAATAGTTGCAGTTCACCAATCCGTTAAAACTGCTCGAATACTAAAAGATTAAATGACTTTTTCACGTATTTACTGCTTCAGTGACGACAAAGAAGTTTTCAAACTTTCAGTGCATTCCTTCACACTGCTATGTCATTCACCAAAGTTCAGAAGTAATTTAACAAACTTTCTCGTTGGCAGCTAGTTACGGCAGACTCAGGCAGACAGAAAGAGGAACTGATTAACTGACTGATTAAAGCACAATTGGGACGAGTGACTGAATCTTTCATGTACATCACTAGTGATTCACTGCGACTCCGCGCGAATGCAATTATTATTGAGGACACACGTTTCTAATGAAAAAATAGGCTTTGCTACTCACCTTTAAAGTAGAATATATATTTATTTATTATACAATCTTCTTTAACGGCGATATATTTATTTTTATAATATTAAAGTCTACATATATTTTTTTACTTGAAGCATTTTATATACAAAACAAATAATATTTAAGTGAACTTTTAATTCGCTCTGGTAAATTGACGCTTTTTTCAATGAATGTTTTTTCGTGTCATCTAAACACCGAACTCTGACCGCCTACTTTAGGGTCTAATAAGTATTTTAATTAAGACAAAAACCATTACATATATACCCACATGTCCAAATCTCGTTAATAGATTAGTTCATTAGTTTTACATGTCAACCCTAATTGCTGTTTGATTGAATTACAAGCTAGTGATAGGCGCAAATGAAAGTGCGAAAATTTAATTGCAAAGGAGGATCGTACCTATTAATAGTTTAATTCATCGCTCTAATGCTATATTATGTACATAGTTATTAACGAGATCAACTATAGACTGGTATATAATCATATAAATAAAGTTTGTTTTTAATGCTAGTGATCGCTCAATTCAACCATAATCAATTTAAATCAGAAGTTCTATGCGAGTCTGTGTATTAAAATTTGTAAATATCATTTATTCGCAGATGATCTTTAAATGTATAAATCTATAAATCCCTATAATCCTAATCCAGATAGCAGTGTTAAATAATGATTTGAGAAATACAGCGAAATGGTCTCTATCAAATTGTCTTATTTTAAATCCAACAAAATCAAAGTTACTAGTACTTGGTACTAAAAATAAAATAAATCAGATCATAGTACGAAATCCAACACTGTCAATTTCAGGAAATCCTCTAATATTTGTTGATCCGGTTCGAAATCTTGGTGTCATTATGGATGGCTCATTACACTTCGGGAGTCATATCCATGAAACCATAAGAAACTGTTACTATAGACTAGGAGTACTCTATAAAGTACGTGATTTTCTAAGTCAGAAACTGCGTATCACTCTATGTGATTTATTAGTTTTGTCTAAGCTCAATTATGCGGACACAGACTACGGAGGCTGTCTATTAAATCGTGCAAAAAAAAAATACAGCGCGTGCAGAATGCATGCGCACGCTTCTGCTTTTCTGTACCCCCCGGTGCTCATGTTACTCCCTATATAAATCAATGTAACTGGCTAAAAATGAAACACAGGCGATCTCTACATTTTGCAGTATTGCTTTTTCTAGTGGTGAAGTATAAGAAACCAATGTATTTATTTGAAACACTTTCATTTTCTATGCGAAATCATCGATTGTCACATCCCTACATGATCTCTCCTCAATATAAAACTGGAGCATTTCGTGGAAGTTTTAAATATACTGCCACGAAATGCTGGAACAATTTACCACCCCCGATTCAAAATACTATTCAGTCAGTTTCGTCTTTTAAATTTCATTTTTAAAAATATTAACTTAAAGTACAAAAATCTTAAACGTGGCAGATAAATACAGTAGTCATATATACATATATATTGATTAAATAAATAAATATATTCAAGCTATATTATATTACACAAAAGTCTTTCTATCAACACTTTTTTATCCTTATATATTTTTCTTCTATTTATCACACATATGTACTTATAATTCATCCATTTAACTGATTTTTCATTTTATATATTTAAATTCATAACGAATGCTATTTCTTTTCTTCAAGTGGCTCCACTGAAAATCAGCGCTGTAGTGACACGCTGCGGCACCAGCTGAGTGGAAGCCTTTTCAGCATAGACGATTATTAGTATTTAAGTTTTCTTTTTTACTCTGTACTCTTTTTTATGCTGAATAAATGATTATTATTATTATTATAAGTACACTATGTGTTATGATTTTTAATTGATGTATTGTATTTTTTGCGCATGATTAAAATAAAGTCATGCATTGCGTTCTGCACTACTTCTATATAGACTATAAGTATATATAGAGAAGTAGTGCAGAATGCAATGCATGCATAAAATACTACTTCTTCTGCGTAATTTCAAAAAAAGGGGTACAAAGTTTTCACGTACAAAGCTTCACGTATTAATATATATGCATCGGAATATTTTAATAACATTTCAGCAGCAAAAGAAGGGAGAGGCTTTGAAAACGAGTTTCTTGTTTCAAGTACAATAACACGTTATTAAAATAACTAGATTTTTATAAATTGAATTATGTAGCTATTCCCGCGACTTCGTCCGCGTGGATTTTAACTTTATTTTTCTAAAATAAAGGTAGCCTAAGCCTTATTACACCTGCCATCCCGTTCATTCCGGGATAGCAATTTCAGATATTATACGGAACAAACAGACAGACAGACAAATATTATAAAATATAAAAAATATATTAGTGTATGTATATATATATATTCATATGCATGTAGTAAAAAATGGTTATTTCAATATTACAAACAGACACTCAAATTTTATTTATATGTATAGATTATAGTATAACAGTTTTCTTTCAATTACATTTTCCTATATTATACAAGCGAGTACTCGCAGTAAGTTAATTGTGTATAACCTTTGCGCAAGTGGGAGCAATAAGTTAACAAAGTTTTATCGTAACGAGATGAACGGTATGGCCAGCGCATAAAATACGAACAAACAAACAAATATTTATTTTCAGAATATGATTGGTAAGATATCGAAGAAATGGAGGAGACAGTTTTAAATTTACTCTAAAAGTAAGGAATGAGCCGGCAGCAATTGCGACTAAAAATAGTCAATTTACTTTACTCGTTGCAGGATTTTTTACTGGATTGGATAAACTTTATATTGTTAAAGAT
The DNA here is from genome assembly GCF_030625045.1 of Achroia grisella. Taxonomy (NCBI): domain Eukaryota; kingdom Metazoa; phylum Arthropoda; class Insecta; order Lepidoptera; family Pyralidae; genus Achroia; species Achroia grisella. The sequence continues at coordinate 594,485 of NW_026712977.1, read as the reverse complement.
TAATTACAACAAGTTATGTAATCAATGATAAAGTAATTATATATTCATTACTTGTAATATTCGTAATTCTCCATTAAGACGACCTCGGTGGTCTAGCGGTCTAGCACACCGCTTCATGACCGATGGTCGCAGGTTCTATTCTTCGCACTGTACAAACATTTGTAATTATGCGTATGATTGTTTGTATCGGTCTGGGTGTCTTCTATGTATAGTATCTATGAATTTACAAAAAAAATCTATGTATATGTAACAGTTACCTAGTTGCCATAGCACAAGCTTTAGCTAGCTTAACTTGGGTCTAGATAGCGCTGTGTGAATTGTCCTGAGATTATTATTTATTATTATAACACCTTTTACTAATAGTTATTACAAGTTACTTTCAACAAACATTACAAATACAAGCACTGTAAACTGTGCTCTCGCAAATAATTGATTCAATTGATTTAAAAGTCAGTTACAGTTAAGTGGAATTCAGTAAATGTAATTTGTACGAACTACATCATTAATTTGAAGTGCTTCAAGTATTTGTTTAGTTCTAAACGAACGCTACAGGATTGACTTTGAGCGGTATCTGCCTCGTGAATTTTGTTCAAAGATTTCTTTTGTAAAATAAATGTATATTTCAATAGGTTCCGTTTGTATCTACTCGTAAATTTCCACGTAATTTTAAATAAATAATGGGATTTTGTGTATTTATTATTTCTTATTATTTAGTTGTCATGCCATAATCATGAAAAAGTTGGAGTCGTGTTGTATCAACAACTAAAGAGATTGATGAAAGATCGTGAAAAATAGCAACAGCTCCACCGACAAAGGCCCTTAAATTTTGAATGAATGAAATGTTTTGTTGTTATTGAAATATTGTGTAAACTTAATGTGACGCTTATAAAATTTTTACATAGCTACTACTGTTGTTATTCAGTAGGAATTTTTATCCTAACATAAACGCAAATTATTCTTACTAATATTACAAAAGCGAACGTAACTCTGTTTGTATGTCTGTTAATCTTTCACGCCAAAATTACTGAAGCAATTTAAATTAAATTTAATACACAAGTAGTGCAGACCGTATACACTGTACTGACTGACTGTACTGACACAGTACATATGACTTTTTAATGCGAAAAAACTGTTATAAGGAGTTGAAAGGGAAGATGTAGGTCGTAAGGAAATATGGTCAGTTTTAAAGTTAGAAGCTTCAAACTTATATCTGACGAAGTCACGAGTACAGCTACTCGGTCAATATGTATGGAGCAAACTGCATGTGGTTTTATTTTATTTTTATTGTACATCGGTGTGCGAGCCATAAACTGAGCTGTTAGTAATTTTCTTTTTAAAATCTATTTACTCGGTCGTAACAGTGTTATAAAGCTTTTCTCAAGGAAAAGGCCAAGTTACAACCGTATTACTTTTATCATTGTTGTCCGCATTTTATAATATACCACCGTTATACCACTTTAATATCACTTTATACCACCGCTGGACACAGATCTTGACCCATATAAGGAAGGTTTGTCACTATTACCATGGTTAATTAATTTGATGTTGTGATTTATTTTGACAGAAGGCTGGCCTTTCGTTCTAAACATTTTTAGGGGTGGTGATCATTAGTAATGGAGACTAGTAGGGATATGAGACATACAATGTACTACTGGAGCGGGGGGAAGGTGATTGTTAGTAATATGGATTCATGACGCCATTACTAGCAATGTACCATGTCAGTTTGACCTCGACGCGGTTCCCCCAGAAAACCGTCCTGTGAAACCCCTGGTGATTTGTCACAGTGGGCTAACTGACTTGACCTCATGTTCATCATATCATCCTCCACTAGTGCCTCGCCAGCGTAAACCGTTAGCACAAGCGATTGCACCATTCCATTGTCATCCACTAAAAAAAATGTACTACTGGAGCAACTTCCGCGTGGTCCCTTTGGAAATTATTTTGGTTAATTCTATTGAACTCACCGCGATGTGCTAACTGCTGCGTCGTTCGTATTGCTCATTCTGTAATCCTGTACTGATTCGCCGCCCACCTTTTTGCCTTTCCAATAGAATCAACTCTACGTATGAAAATATAATAGTAAATTTTTTTTTATAACACAGGGGACAAACGAGCGTGCGGCTCACCTGATGGTAAGTGAGTACCGCCGCACATGAGCACCCGCATCACCAGGGGAATTGGAAGTACGCTGTCGGCCTTTTAAAAAAGAATAAACTCTTTTCTTGAAGGTTTCAATATCGTATCGGGTCGGAAATACCTAATAGTAAATCTATAAAATTAAAGTGTCTGTATGTAATTTATAATTAACAGCTTTCCTCTAAATACATATGTAAGCACTTACATAAAAATAATTAAAAACTAATCTGAAATACTATCTGTCTGTTTGTTCTAGCTAATCTCTGAAATAGTTGGAGCGATTTTGACGGAACTTTTATTAACAGATAGCCAATGTTAAAAAGACTAAATAAGACTATTTTTATTACTGTTTAATCGGACACTTAAACCAAAATACAGCTTACAAAGTAAGCAGCTTGGTGACTAAAATAAATGTAATTGAGCTAACCATGAATGCGACTTTTAAAGTTTATCTTTTAATTTATAAACTTGATGTGAAGGAGTAGTTCAAAGGACGTGTACTATGAAATATTTAAGAAATTGCAATAAAATGTGTATATTTCTGGTTCTATGTTTATGCAGCTCTGCCACTCTTATCAACTTTGTACCTACGTTCTACATCTGCAATAGTTTACGATTTGCCCTAGTTCCGCTCGATAATGTTTTAAGATACTAATATTTACTTCAATTATATTTTATATCCTGCGACTAAATGATCATAAACCTGCAATAGCCGCTTTATGATCCGTAAATCTTTCTTTAATTTGTAACATTTAATGATTCTTTCACTTGATATTTCAGATAATTACTATTACCTCTATTACCATCAACAGTAAGTGCAAGCAAGCAAATCTATGCTAATATTATAAAGAGAAAAGATTTTATTTTGTGAATAAAATTATAAATAAATAATAAATCACCGAGAACATTTAACACAGCGCCATCGAATCCCACGGTAAGAAGAGCTTGTGTTATGGGTACAGGACAACTGATACATAGAAAACACCTAGCCCGATGCAAACAATCATACTCATGGCTACAAATGTTTGCAACCTGTAAGGAATCGAACCTGCGACCATTGAGAAAGTAAAGCGGCTTGCTTAATCGTTAGACCACCGAGGCTGTCGTGGAAAAAAGAGGATGTCCTCAATCACCATATTTTTTAATGTTATTTAAGTAATCACTTTTTCTAAATGTACCGTTTTTATAGTTCTTTTATTATACCATCCTGATCATCTGGATGAATGATGGTCTTCCACAGTACGGTTTTCTAGAAACTTTTTGCCTCGCACAACCACATTGTGGAATCACCTTCCAGCAATGGTATTTCCGAACCGATATGATATTGAAACCTTCAAGAAAAGAGCTTATTCCTTTTTAAAAGGCCGACAACGTACTTGCAATTCCCCTGGTGTTGCGGGTGCTCATGGGCGGCGGTAATCACTTACCATCAGGTGAGCCGCATGGTCGTTTGTGCCCTGTGTTATAAAAAAAAAATATATTTGAAAGCCGATACTCCTTGTGTAATCCCATATAAATTTGATGAAGATCCGACCAATATAGTTGTAGATTTATCCCTAATAATACTTATAAGTCAGTTTTTCTTGGAACAAACACGCTATTTGTAACTCTATAACTCAGGAAATGCATACTTTCTTTCATTACATTATCTGTATATTCTTTTAAATTTTCTTTTTTACAAGTTCGACATCGGGCGGAATGCGGTTGCTTGTTAAAGAAAAATAGAATTAAAAAATGAAGAAGAGGAGTTATTAATGTAATGGACTAACAATCGCTTCCACAAGCCCTTTCCTCCCCTTCGACTAATGTCTATAGTCGACCGCATTTACCACCAGGTGCGCCGTTTGCTAGCCGGCCATTTCAGTAAAAAAACAATACAAAGTTAATAATTCACAGTGAAATATTGGCAATTTTATGGCTATCCAATCTCGTGTTACATTGGCAGTGTTATTTGTTTTTTAACTCATCCAATTTGGTTTTCCTATAAAAGCTTTGCATACTACGTATTCCCTATGAAAAATTTTGCATCATAGAAGCTACAAGACAAATAAAAATTAGCAATGCAAATCGAGCTGTTTCAATACTTTCACGTAGGTAGCTGAAATATGCAGATTTCTGGACTACAAAGCTCTCTGAGCACTTTTAATAAAGATGCAGTTAATTGAGTACATTGCGACCTAGTTATTTACCGGCCGGCTCGGAAACTCCAATACACAAATTCAGCATTCGTCGATACCAATATGCATGACGGGTTTTAGCTTCCGACTCTTGAACATTCCAAATATTAATTCAGTAATATTTGACTGTGGTCTAGCGTTTTAGCACACTGCCTTACTCGTGTTCCGGATGTCGCAGGTTTGATCCACGATATGAACGTTTGTATTTAGTTGAGTTTCTGTTTGTATTGATCTTATTTTTATGCTTATTATTTACAAATTTAAGTAAGTACATGTTTTTTACACTTAGGACTTACTATTATTAGTTTGGGGTTACATTTCGGTGAGAATGTCCATGCTTATTTGTATGCTTATACTAGCAGTGCCCACGGTTTCACCCACTTTAAATTTCAATGAAAAATATAGCCTATGTGTTATTATGATGCATGATCTTTACCAATTTTTGGGCGAAAGAGTAACAAACATCCTTTCGCATTTATAATATTATACATATTTAAAAAAATAGTTTCAGTTGAATTTCTTGCCAGTTCGTCTCAATTGAATATTGAACTGGACGAAGAAAATAATACTTGAAATTCATATGCGGCTAAAATTTCCTACATGAATAATTTATTTTGATTGGATTTGATTTTATTTCGGTCTGGTAAGTCCGCCCCTAATTGCAGTCATTTCAGTTACATTAAAAAATTGCCTTAAATCATTAAAGTAATAGTTACAAATCTAATGATTGGAAGAGAAGTTAAACACGATATAAATAAGCCACTAATATCTGTAGTATCAAAACTAATAAATGATACAGCACTGTTTTTATTAAAGCCTTGCGGGAAATTTAATTAGGAGGAATTGCCAGAGGGAAACAGTATAAAGACGTCGTCGAGGCAACTCTGCCCCACCTTATTTATAGGGTGAAATATAGAGGTTAAATTAAAGAGTATGAAGACAACATCTTAGTACTCAGTTACGGAAATGCATCACGATGTATTTTATAATGGTCTTAATTAGCATTAAGACACGTTGCTACACAGTTTCTCCTTTTCATAATATGAGCCTGCACGATTACTTTCTGTTCTAGTCACATAAATATTTATGCATTTACTTATTTATTTTACTTTAAAAAACGCAAAATAGAACAGAATATTTAAAGTATGTAGGTACAGAATGCGGACTTGATTTTGCTTAAAGGATCTCTTCCAGACAACTTTTGGGTAATGGAGAATATACTAAAAATTACTTTTATGTAGATACGCTAAATACTACAAAGGTTTTTATTATTAAGATCCGATACATGATTCAGTTGCCCCTTAACACAAAATATTTACATATTTCTGAACAGGAGCCCCGTCTTATTAGGTTCTTAAAAGAGCGTCTTTGAAATGTAAATAATAAATTAACTACAAAATATTAAAGCACCATTTTTTTAATTCTGTTTGCGCTTTTACAAGCACTATGGACCTGAACTGTTGCAGTTGTTATTTTCGCTTTGCACTCCACAGTGGTGGTATTAAAGCAACATTTTTCAAATACTTTTACACATCTAGATCCGATGAAATGAAAATGTACACTAAAAGCTTTTCCATTCCATTAATTTTATTTCATGGCTTTCTCACCATTCATCACGAACTCTTTGCAGGTACATTGAAACTTATTGTAGCATTATACCTACACTAGTTATTTACCTCGACTTCTCATATGTGTTTAGGGTTCGTGTATATGTGTGGGGTAAATTCACACAAACACATTGATTGTACAAAGGCGTATAATTAGTAACTATTAGTAAATTTCGACAGTGTTTCAACCGCCATGATACTGTGAAAATAAAACGTGGTAAGATCCCGTGATTTACTAAGTATACGTATAAATAACGACCGCGTCAAATTTAAAACAGTATATGTTTAAAGACGTATTACATAGTACAGTAAGGTCCCGGAGAGAGCCAGGAGATCTGTAGTACAGGTTACGACCTAGTTCAGGCTCTAGTCTCTCACAGGAATAACTTGTAAGTTTAAATATAGTTTATTTACATTGTAACATTCCCTGTGAGCAGTAAAATAAAGATTATATTATTATTACTATGAATGTATCCGTAACAAACCAAGCTCTAATTTTATACCATTCAGCACACTTATGCATAATTCTCTATTGTTTTATTATCTACTATATCTTTAAGTATATAAAACAATAGATTTCAAGCCATTTAATAACAATTTTTAATAATAACTTTTAAAACCATTGTTTTTATTCTCTGGTTAATCAATGTGTCAACTGATCTGCCTTCATTCTCACCCCGTCAACATCAAAGTTTCAACCATTCCGCTGTCATCCATGAAAGAACTATATGACATTTTCCGGCCGCGAATATAAGAACAAAAAATGTTTACATACCCGAACAAATCACAATAACGCCCACAAAATGTTATACTAGTACGAATTCATAACTGAAATATACAAAACACCTGTTGAGCGAATATTAAATTACATTCTGTTGCATTTCTGACCTGTTTGATGGTACGTAAATGAAGTTTATAGTGTTAGGTTTACTCACACGTAGCTTGGTCGGTAATCTCCTGTCACACGCGTCAATTCACAACTTAAGCACGCCAATATAACGTGAAATGCTCGCAAATATCCGCTGCACATTTTAGATAACATCAACAGTGTTGTCGGTATGAAGTTAACGTTTTTTATACGATTAAGTGGCGATGTTAGGAAGAAACGTTTAAAGCGGCATCTTATTTAAAAACTCGATACAGCATAATTCAAATTAATATCTTAAGTATAAGCGATAATCTGTTTGTATTCGTCCGGATGTATGTATATATATATATATATATATATATATATATATATATTATGTTCTAATTGTGCATTTAAAAATGTATTTCTATCATTTTTCTACTACTCATAATACAAGCTCTGCTTAATACGGGACTAGATAATAAGAATGTAAGGAAGATAATATTATAAAGAGGTAGATTTTGCGCTATAATCTTTAGACCTACTTGTTAGATTTTAATAATTATTTTAGTATTGGATAGCTCAATACTATAGGCTATATAACATCACACTACAATCGATAAAAGGGTACTGGAATAAAATATGTTGCAAAAATAGACGAAAAGTGACACCGACAAAGTTGCATGGGTCACCTAATATTTTAAAGACATGATCCTGGATGAATTTCTAGATATGAGTAGTTTACACGAAAATAAATTGTAAAATCTAAATAAAAAAAAAAACATTTTTTTTTCGCTTAGGACAATTCCATTTGTTTCGTAACTAATATATGAATTGTACAGACTTATTCTTTATTTATTAAAGTAGAATCGCCGTCGTGCAGTCTAATTATAGTCCGGTCGAAGCATATTCAAAAACGGAGTCTTATTAGCAACGGCATAGCTGTAGTTTTTTTTATCGTATCGAGGCAGGATGCCTGTATAAGCCTTCTGTTTGGCCGCTCGGCTAACTTAGGCTTCCTGTATAAATATTACTCTTTTAAAGTTTCATCTTGTAATTACTTTTCAACATGTCTCTTCTGGACGGTACTTCGCTTAATTAATTTTTTTCTGGATATCAAGGATATCAAGGATATTATATTTGTACACTAAATTTTATTCGAGTTCTTTCAGTAGTTTATACATAAAAGAGTCAAACATCCAAGCCAAACTTACATTAAGTTGTTTAATGTTGTAGGATTTTTTATATTATTTTTCTAAAGAAACCGGTCATCCATTTTTATAAAAAAAAGTTCAGGCGCTGAGTAGGGAAGGCAGGGAGGTGTTTTTTACGCTCCCACCACCATCTCCTGCATACAACTTACCTGTTAGGCACGGAAATTTTGTAATCACTGATATTTGATGTATTAAGGAAAATAATAATAAAATTAATTAAACAATAGACTCCAATGCACCTCAGGTATAAAATAAAAAAAACAACGTACACTAAATATTCTAACAAATTTATTACGCCCGTAAATATTTTTAATATTTAATCCCTTTAGGGTTTGAATGCTAAAAGCTATAAAACAAAATAGTAGTAAAACCGTTGTCTATACAAAAACTTAAAGTATTAAAGTATTAATATAGAAGTCTCAAGGGTAAAGACGTTTTAAGTTCTTGGATGGGTTTTCAGGGTAAAATTCTGAAACACACACTTACACATTGTGCGGGTATCGAACCCACGGCGAGCAGAGGATCTGTTAATCGAAGGTCAAATCTCTGTTGGAGAAATATATATAGTAAAAAACTAACATAACAAACGTTTATGTAATCGACTAAATCAACTGCTCTATATATATATATATATATATATATATATATGCTGTAATGGGTTGTTATTAGACACTGAACGTTTTTTTTATGTCAGATAGAGTCTTTGGAATTTGGATGGGGCATCCATCCAAATTAACACCATCTATTCATAAAAGAACATGAATACTTCATACAGAGTACATAAAAGTTTGCTATTTTAGGCAGTAGATTTTAAATTATAATATAAATACTTACTGCTAAAATAACGCCTAACTTATTCATGTTAGCAAAGAGTACACAGATTGTGTTTTAGCGTCGACTATAAACATGGCTTAATTTAATCAGAGCATAACCACGTGACGTCATAGTGGATGAAATAAAGATGCAATATTCAAAAGCATTAATTATACATAAAATACGTATTAGGGGCATTAAGTATTAATAACAAATTTAAATATGGCTATAGTTTTTAGAAACTTTTTAATGCAGTTTTAACTAATGCATTCTTTAAGTCGATTCCTTTAATATTTAATACTACATGTCAATTAGTTTACAAGCGTAAAAGTACAACTATTACAAAATAAACAATTTCTTATCTTCTGAAATTCTCTTTATTGCTGCTATTTATTAGACGACCTCGGTGGTCTAGCGGTCAAGCACACCGCTTTACGGCCGATGGTCGCGGGTTCGATTCCTCGCACGGCACAAACATTTGTATTCATGAGTATGATTGTTTGTATCGGTCTGGGTGTTTTCTATGTATAATATGTACGTATTTACAAAAAAAAATATCTATGTATATGTATCAGTTATCTAGTACCCATAACACAAGCTCTAGCTAGCTTAACTTGGGTATAGATGGCTCTGTGTGAATTGTCCTGAGATTATTATTATTATTACTGAAATCTTATGAAGAATTTTTCTGAGAAGGTAATAATAATTAATCATATTAGAATACTCTTTTTTATTCTACCATTCATTCAGAAAGTAGACTGTCACTGTTTTAAAAAAGTCTTGCCTAACATAAAATTTAAAATTATGTGTAAGTACCTAGTATCAAACAGCATCAATTCACAAAATAAGTATTACTAAAATAATAGTTCTTGACTAAGAAAATAATCATCATTCAAGTTATATTGATCAGACCAAACCAGTCCATACAAACATCGGGGTTAGTTATTTATGACATCTAACTAACCCCGTCTTAAATCCGAGAACTGACTGCCTTAAATAGCACTAATTAGTTTCAACGGAAATATTGAAGTTGGATCTATTTGTGACGCCACAACCCGTGATAGGAATATTTACTTATTCACTCTCAACTAACAGGTTTATAACGCTTTTATCGTTGCATAAATGCAACCCTAAGCAATGTACCATGTCAGGTTGACCTCCACGCGGTCCCCCCTGGAAACCATCGTGATAAATTCTTGGTAAATTTGTCACGATGGGCTAACTGACATGACCACATGCTTATCTTATCATCCTCCACTGGTGCCCCGCCAGCGTAAACCGTTAGCGCAGGCGGGTGCACCATTCCATTATCATAAAAAAAAATAGGTTACGAAACCGTATCGTCGCAATTTGTACTGTGAATGTTTAAATACTAATGTATTGTATAATGTTCATACACAGTAAACAATGGTCGCAGTTATTAGGTCACAATTCGCATTACACTGAATGATTATGGAAATAATTCTTATTTTATAAACTTCACATAATATGTACTTTTTATGACTCAACTCAGTCTCGGCATTAAATGTTACATTTAATGACGAGACTTGGAACTAATAAGAATAAGCAAGTATTGTAATACTTACTTGAATATTTAGAAGTTAGAATATTTTGCTCGTTCAAGATTTTGTAATATTAAACAAGTAAAAATCATTTATTTAATATATGTATATAATTATTACAAAATCTTACATTGAATATAATGTAGGATTTTGTAATAATACAAACAGAATAAAATGATAGACAACGTTATATTTATTAATTAGTAATCAGACGTAATTCGTAAGCACGTAACTTAAAATCGAAATTCAACTCGAAATCAGTAGTGCTTAAACGTAAGAAGATATCCTCTTGTATTATTTTTAGTTTTTATATGTATATTGTATCGCAAGCCTAATATAATAATATTTCAATAAATTAAAATATTTTTTAGAACTAAATTTTAAATTATACTTTAGAGTCGATTTTGTAAAATACTTTTAATTATTGCAATACATGTATATTTGCTATGTATGTATTTTGTGATAATCTGGTGGAAATATGACTAGCTGTTTTTGTGCAAATTTCCAAAAATCACTCAATAAAGAATAAATATTTTTTGCAATCGAGTTAGTCTATGACAGTTTCAGTTATCTCAACTGGGTTAGTTAGAATATGAATTGCATAAGTAGCTAGGAATACTTTTTAATATACAAAACATTCAAATAGATAGTAGAATTTTTAAACGCACTGTCTTTAGTCTAGTGTTTCCTAAGTAATTTATGTTTAATAAATATTTTACAACTTACATTTTACTTAGCATGTCCAACCAAATCTAATAACTTAAGACTAAAAGAATCTTTATGTCAGGTTTGACACTGTTGTATAATAGAATAGAATAGAAATTATTCAAATAAACTTAATTTGAGCACTTTTGAATAGTCATAACAATTTTTGTTTAAATCTACCGTTCATTCGGAATATGTCTCATTACAGGACGATTGAACTAGAAACTTGTGTGTTGCTCTTTTAAACAATCCTTGTAAGTTCACATTTTACAAGACGAAACGTGTGAATCTGCTATTGATTCTACCCTGTATGCTAACTACGAAACAAAACTGTGTATTAATATGGAAATGATACTAGATTGAATTGAAAAATTTAATATTTTTTTTGTAGATTACAATATTCTATTATTACGACATACATATGTTTCTTAGTCGGTTATCAGGTGTCTAGTACCCGTAACACAAGCTCTACTTAACTTAGGACTAGATAGCGCTGTGTGAATTGTCCTGGAATATTATTATTATTATTATAATCAAACCATTTTTGACCGGATACCCTCGTTAGTTTGGTTTGTTCAGGGATATTAATTTGTTACACAAAGTTTATGTAATCCAACTTGACATAGACAGTGGTTAGCTTCGACTCTCGAGAATCTAAGTGAGCAGTCCATTGGAATGTTACCTAATCATATTAGGGCTACTAATTATTGGAGTATTCGTGGCTGATCAAGTGCATTCCCCTGCTCTAAATCAGTATAGTTAACCATACCAACCATTCCATAGGCCACGATGACCTCAGAACTAAACATTTAGCATATTTGTTACAAATCTATACATATAAATGAAATTGGAGTGTCTGTTTGTGATTGTGAAATAATATTTTTTTACTACATGCATATGAATATAAATACGGTACATACACCAAAATAATTTTGTATGTCTGTGTATGTCTGGACAGATTTTGACAGAACTTTTTTTAGCAGGTAGCTGATGTAATAAGGAGTAACTTAGGCTACTTTTATTTTAGAAAAATAAAGTTATATTCCACGCAGACGAAGTCGCGTATACAGCTGGTATATAAATATACTTGTAAGTATATATAAGAGATGTCTTTGTTTTTCTTCTTATGTACGTGTGGTTTTAACATTCGTTATAACCTAAATCACATTTTTGATATGTAACATTTCTAAAATCATATATTTAAAAGTAAATATAACAATAATATAATAAACAACTTGGACAATTAACACAGCGCCATCTTGTCCTACGGTACGCAGAGCTTGTGTTATGTGTACTAGACAACTGATATAAATACTTAAATATTTCCTTTTAAATATATACATAATATATGTCATATCATAGAGAACACCCAGACCGATACAAACAATCATACTCATTAATACAAATGTATGCACCGTGCGAGAAATTGAACCCGCAACCATCGGAAATAAAGCGGTATACTAAACTGCTAAACCACCGAGGTCAAATTATTTGATGTGACTACTACGATCGAAACTTTGGTTACGTTCCGCGGTGGTAGGCCCACGCGGCTTTGTCAGTCGACGAATACGCAACGTCGTGAATGAAGCGAATGGTTGCGCCGGCGCATGTCGGCCTGGTGGGGTTGGTATAACAACACTCACACTTCCGGACACATGATAGTGAAAGCTTGAATGCTGACTCTGTACTGGTGCGCTGAAGATCACATCCTGGTTAACCGATCACGTGTCGCAACATATAAAGAAAGGTAAATTCATATATATACATATTATTTCATATAAAGCAAACGCGAATTGACTATTAATAAAATTTAAACACCATATTAATTTATATTTTCTTTTCTTTTAATAAATGCGGATAAATATTTTATGCTTATGTTATACGATATTTTCTTAAATAATGAACTCGTTTTATGCACTTATATTTAAAAGATTTTTATGTATATTATATATATATATTTTAATATTTGGTGTAATAAAAAACATTCATAGTTAATCATAATAATATTTTCTGATAATCCCAATCATCTATGAATGACAGTTAATTAATTGCTTTCAGTTAAATTGATCTTTGGTATAAAATTATTTAATAAATACATTTGCAAATTTATGCATTTAAATCCCTATTCATTCTATCATAATTTAAGAGCTACGCTCTTGTCGGTGAATCTATTGCCACTTTCCACGATCTTCCATCATGGTCTGTAAATGTTGACACGACACGACTCCAATTTGTGTCTTTAACTTGCTTGATGTAGCTGTGCATCAGTACATGCATATAAATTAACAAAATGCATTTTAGGTGTATAGGTATCAAATAAGTCTTAGTTATTAAATAAAATATTTTTAGTTTATTTTAAATAAATATTTGTAATGATAAATATTGGTCCGATAATTTTATAGTTATTCGTGTCTGTCTACAAAGTCTTGCTGTTACTTGTAGAATAACTACCATTATCAATCCACAACCTACTGTATACCTTTCTGGATTAGGTATATCTTAATAATATTATAAACGCAAAGGTCTCTAAGTATGTGTTTGTTACTCTTTCACGAAAAACCTGCGGAACTAATTTTGTTGAAACTTTATTACATATAGGCTATATTTCTTATTGAAATTTATATGTTGAAATTTAATGAGGGTGTAACCGCGGGCACCACTAATATGTAATCATACTATAGTACTATTACTACTATACTATACTATTAGTACTATAGTACATTTGCCTATATCTACTATATATTTGATGTGCCTGTGTTATATATCTATATTCCCTTATGGGGTAGAATTGATATTTATTCTTACATACTCTTGACGGCCTCGGTGGTCTAGCACACCGCTTACGATGGTCGCGGGTTCGATTCCTCGTACGGCACAAATATTTGTATTCATGAGTATGATTTTTTGTATCGGTCTGGATGTTTTCTCCTATTATACTATTACCCATTGTAGGCAACAGATAGTACCTATACCACGGTCCATTTGGTGGTTCGTCACCAAGTATTCAACTATAGAAATAAAAACGTACAGAGCTTAGCGAATTTCATCATTTTAGTTTAAATGTTAACTTAGCATTTCAATGTTCAGACTATTTCATATAGGTTTTAATTATTTACATTTTTTACTCACTCTCCGGCGATGGTAACACCGATAACATACCAAAGTATTTTGGCTGCTATATAAGGCGGTCGGCTCGCTTTTTGCTACGTGAAATTCCAATTTACAACTAGTGTTGCGTTTACCCTGATACCAACAGTGGATAATATATCTAACTAATCCGTCACGGATAATAGTCGTGAAGGTATTATTTTACTCACTTTGTGTGTTAGGAATGTTATTTTGCGACGAGAACTAAGTATATCTAATGTGATCTTTATCCAGTTTATTTATAACGTTAGCGGTGTGACTTATGATATGCTAAATTCAATCAAATATATACACAAAATACCATATACGCTTAACTTTTTACTAAAGCGTTGCGTTGAATACCTTAGGAGCTGTCCATTATTTACGTTATACATATACTCATTTAGCGGGTCAAGCAAGTATGACATAGTATGACAAAGGGTGAAAAGAGTCCTAAAGTTCTTGATATCACATTCTAAAATGTAATGGCATATGTAAGTAATTTTTATGTATGATAATGACATAATGCGGGGTGCATTGCTAATTATCTATGCATACGTAAAGATTAGAAGAGATCAGGTCAGTTGGCCCAACGTGACAAATTCTCCAGGAATTTATCACTAGCGAGAACTGCGTGGAGATCAAACTGATATAATACAATACTGGCAATGTTATTATTAGACCACATTCCTAACAATCCTCTTTTCCCTTTACGTAGGAATTAAAACGTTGTTTAAATTTAATAATTTGTGGCTGTTAAATTACGTTCTATTATAATTGTGACCAACTGTGACAAGAACATGGGAGGAATCGAAAATATGCAATTCCAGACATGGAATTTATATCCATAAATTGCCCCTTTTGTAATGATACTGATAATGTACATTTATACAAATGATAGAGTTTTGAAAACACTAAAGTACAAAGAAGTACACTAAGTTACAAAGAAGAATATGAAATCTAATATTTTCTTTTTGTAATGTTTAGACTATACTTGGATGGTCGCGTTCGATTCTTATACATACCTGTACTTTTATCGCCACGTCTAAATCCCCTAACTGAAACATCTTAACAATGAAGCTGCATGGCGGCTAAAATAAGCGATACAAAGGACCACGAATGTTATTTTATACAACCTAGGTAGCAGTTGAAAGATTTTTTGCATAAAAGAGTTAATTCCTCTTTCATCAATCTTTACTAATTAGCGTAGCCTGTACAATCATTCAATTCGGATGAATTGAATGATTGAACATGAGGGGATCCTCATTCCATTCATTCACGTCATGACATAGGTACTGGTTACTTTTTTATTACATTCCATTTACAGCTCTATATATCAAACTATACTTGACGGGCTCCGCGATTTCGCGGTTTTGGACACCATTATTCATCCGATGATATCGGGTTTGATTCCGCGCATGATACAAACCAATTCGTTATAGGAGTATATTATTTTTATCGATCTAGGTGTTTTCTATGTTTTTGTATAAATTTACAAAATATGTACTTAATTATAATATCAGTTATCTAGTACCCATAACATAAGTCCTGCTATGCTGATATTCAGGGTTATTATTATCATAATCTAAAGCGCGATCATCCTGGAAACCTTTATCGCAGAGTCCTGATGAACTATACATCATAGCGGCTCATCCTATCTTTCTTCACTGCTTAGCACACTTCCCTATGGCAGACGGGCCAAAGTTATATTGAAGGAATATAACTATTATATAAATAAACATAGTATAGCATATATTCTAATTAATATTCTGTTAAT
This sequence comes from Achroia grisella, assembly GCF_030625045.1. NCBI lineage: Eukaryota > Metazoa > Arthropoda > Insecta > Lepidoptera > Pyralidae > Achroia > Achroia grisella. The sequence goes on along the minus strand of NW_026712977.1, from coordinate 578,521 downwards.
TACTTATTTATTAGTTGTTATTAAAATGTTATTTTAACACAGAGCAGACAGACAGATTGAAAGGATATAAAAATCATATTACAAGTGTGTTTGATACAACGCATATCATCTGAGTATATTCCTAAATATTCACTTTGACTTTATTTCTATTATTTTAAAATTGGCACCTGTACAAAACAAATATATATATATATATATATATATATATATATATATTCATTTGTAATTGTATGACCACAAAGTATATGTGCAAATATTGTAAAACAATTACATTGATATTGTTAACAGTATGGCCATACATTTCGTAAATGTTGTTAAAAATACTCATAGAGTTATTGAAGACGTAATAAGTAACAATTTTCTCGAGCGAAATGATTACAACCATAAAATACGAGAGCACCGCAAATAGTATAGGAATTTAACCATCTAAGGACTTACCTCAGAAAAGTTTGTATCGAACACTAATGAGAACGAGCACAATAGATCATTGAAGGATGCTGTGCCTCAGGTCTATAGACATCTCATAATAGCTTTAACGACCTAATGAAAGGAAAAATCCCTATTGAAATAATAATATAAAGAATAGATAAATCTTCAGTATCTTGTGTGAAACAGAAATAGTTTAATTTTATAACAAAACAAAAGAAAAACGCTTAAAACTTAAAAATAAGCTATTCCAAAGTAGGTAACTAGCAAATTAATATGCATTGAAAAGTAAATTCCATCATTGGAGTAAAAAAATCATTTCACCCCATTCGTTTCACCCCGTCGAAAGTTCTGAGGTAACAAACATAAAAAATATCTGTCGAATTGAGAACTTCCACCTTTTTTGTATTCGGTTAAAAAGGCGAACGCTGTATTTGTTGTATAAGTGTATAGATATATATTATATATATGTATATAATATATATCTAAATAGATAACCAAGCATATTTTGATGCAATAACCCAATATAAAATAAATTATATTATAAATTAAGACAAACACTTGTTTCTGTCAAGCTAAAATCAAATTATGTAATAGTGTTGCACATTTGCAATAAAATTAATAATTTATTTATTATTAAAATTGCCACAAATTATTGAGTCATATTTAATAATTAATTCAAAACATTTAAAAGCATTCTAATTCCATGTATTTATTTCATCACCTCACTATGATACTTTCGACCTTGATTAATAATAATATGACGTAATTAAATCAAACATCTTGGTCGCTTCCATTTAACGAAATTATATAAAAGAACACTTTCCAAAGCCTTTTTTATTGATCAGAGAAGACAAAAAATTTAGTACAGATTACTCTACCTATATGTGTATCTAGTATATGTACCTATATGAGTATCTATGTATAAGTTCATTTTACATCCGTAATATCTGTAGACGATTATCCAATGCTGGGTAAATTGTGTATTTTGTATGTCTGCGTCACACCTCCCTATCTTTGCAACATTTTTTTTATTAGAGCTCCGTTCCTATTGGTCGTAGTAATCTTTATTAAAATAAAATCAATACAACTTTTGAATAGCCATATTTTTTATACTACCACTCATTAGGAACGCAGATTCATCATAAAAAGAATGAGCAAGAAATTTGTGTGTTGGCTCTTTTGAATAAATGTTAATTTAAATCAATTATTATATACAGTGACAAGTATTAAAATATTGTAGATTCCTAATGTTCCTCAGATCCCTCTTTATATATTTTCTCTTTTATTCAGTCATCTATAATGAGCTATTCAACGAGAAAATAATTTTCAAAGTAGTTCAGTAGTACCAGAGAATTTCCCGACAAGCATAAACTTTACCTCGTTATAGTATTAGTATAGATACGATAGATAGATATAGATAGATAGAGTAGTATTATGTGATACGTGTCAGCTTGTTATTCCTGTAGTATAAACATAAAATTTACGCGACAAAATCCGCGGTTTGCGACCAGCTGTACACATTTTACCGTAGCCGTTGAACGAGAGCATTAACTTTCACTTACAAAGGCGTCGTGGCATACTTTACAAAGCGCCATGTATTATGTCATTCTATTTACAACTCCGTGGGATAAAAACCGGTTGTCCGAGGTTCTGTTTAGTTACTACCAGGGCTGCGTTAGACAAAAGACTGAATGAAATGAATAGACGTCTTACAAAGGGTAACTGAAACGTAGAGTAACTAATTTTAATGGGAATGACGAGGGGAGGGGATTATTAGTAATAGCTCAGATAAGATAATATAATTACATAGTAATAGCAACTAGATCAGTGATTCCCAAGGTCTATGACAAACTGCAAGGGGTCTACGACAGATCTTATTGTTTTTAACACTAAACTTTACTACAGTTAGAGATTTATAAAAAATCAATACCAGGTAAGAATGGGACCGAAAAATATAGCAATGAGTTTACGATACAAAAAAGTTTGGGAACCACTGAACTAGTTAAACCAATGGCGTTTATAACTACGATCTCGAGACATCCTCCAAGCGGCTGCTGAAAATTGTGATTACTTTCAAGTGTATTTATTACCATCACTATAATGTTAGGTTACCAAATCTAACTTTGCAACCTGGTAGTAGGAAAATCCGATTGACATGAGACATTTATTAATATATTACAAAAACTTATATATATAAGACTTCAGTGGTCTAAGGGTTTAGCATTTCGTCCTATGGTCACGGATTCGATTCCTCGCATGGTACAAATATTTGTATCCATAAGTATGATTATTTGTATGGGTTTGGATGTTTTCTATATATATTAAGTATGTATTTACAAAAAAAGATATATATGTATTTATATCAGTTGTCTAGTAATTATAACACAAGCTCTACTTAGCTTGAGACTAGATGTCGCTGTGAATTGTCCTAAAATATTATATTATATTAGTATTATATAATATAATTTTATATTATATAATGAATATATATTGTTAAGTATATATAATATATATAGCGTATACAATAAACAACACAAACATAGTAAATATATTCCTTAGCTCCACTTTCTCGGGTACACATATGTACTCGATAAAAATATAAGCTATTTATTTCGTCAACCTAACGGCTTGAAAAGAGTAAAGCCATTAACTAGTGAGTAGATAAATACTTCACATTACCTGCTGAAGCATTTAATTAAATACACTATAGCATGGGCTCGTGATTAAACATCGTTGAAATTCTGAAAAGCATTGCAAACTTTGCGGTATTCAATGCAAAACAGTATTCACAGTTGTACTTTCGTACACCTGTGCAATATCCATCAGTTTAAATATTATAGAACTAACTTATTTCCAGACTTTATGTAATTCATTTTCATTAGTTTTAATAAGAATTCTAAATTAATAGTAAGTTCAGTCTCTTCTCGATGCTATACATACTTAATGATATTGAGGTTATTTTTCTTATAATTCACAATATTTTTGAAAGATGTACTAGCCTTAATTAGTCCCTATAACATTAGCTATATGCTAGTGAAAGTCTCGTCTAAATCGGACCATTCCTTTCCAGATAAAAATGTATTAAATATTTTGAAATGAAAAAATGTATTATATACATTCATTGAATTTTGTGAAAAGCATCAATTACATTTAGTGAAAAGTTATTAATTAGAGAGTTTATTCATTCATAATTTAAGAGCTGTGCTCTTGTCGGTGGAGCTCCCGCCACCTTCCACGATCTTAAGACAATTAAATTTTATTTATTTCTATAGATCATTCAGGTAAAGTTCCCTCTATACGAGGTTCAAAACCCTAATAGTGTCCTCAGACCAGAATCGTATCCGTCAGGAGGCAGGAGTTAGCCTTATAACTCGCTCCACGTGTATGGAGTGCGATCTGCACTCGCCCCCTATCGTCCGGTGAAGCTGACGAAAAAAAAATGAGGAAGGAAAAAAAATATTAATGTGTATATACTTATTTATACTACATATTTATTAATTACAGACAATAAATAATAAGAGTTTTGTCACGTATTTTATACAGCTGATCATGCAATATTAAATAAATACCTGTGCGTCAGGCTTTACTATCCTTTCCAACATTAGTATTTGTTATTGAAATAAAATCAGGACAGTTTCATGAATCATTACACTACACAATATAATGCTTTGTGTATGTAATTAATACTGCTTTTCGTTGTTTTTAAATTGTACCTAGACGAAACGAAACTATTTCTCGTTCGTTTGCCACGTAAAGAACGCTGGAGTAATTGGCATTAAATTTTCTGCCGAAGAAGCTGCGACAATGGGGAGAGGGTATAAAATAATTAATTTTACGAACAGTTTCAATCCGTCATATAAATGTATTAATTGGTAAAAAATAAAACACAGCGCCATGTAAATGTTGTTATTTATTATTGTCGTTCAATTTATAACTGTGACTGGACTTTATATGGAAGATGAATCTAACAGCAAATAAAAAATGGTAAATACTTTTATATTGGCTCGGACAGTACACGTATAGTAATAGTGAATCGCTGATTAAATGCCAAAGGGTCACATAACGCAAACTTAGGTAATTTTTACAGGAGAGCTCATAAAATTTTCGCTGTATTTTTTTTACGAATCTATAAGTGGTGTATCTATGTGTTAGCTCTAGAATCATGGGTGTCTTGAATATAAAAATTAAACGATTTAGATACCATTTTTGGAAAAAAACATAGGTTCAGTTTTTCTGCGTTGTGGCTCTTTGGCATTTACGATATATAAAAGTATACAAAGAGTTGACAATAATCAACAATAAATGGTATCTCTAAACATAATATTCCAGAATAATTCACACAGGAGTTTATTTTATAGGTACTAGACAACTTGTATATGTAAATAGATATATACTTTTTGGAATATATAGATATACATAATTACATAAAGAAAACATCCAGACCGTTACGAAAAATCATACTGAACCATCAACCAACCATCGGATGTAAAGTTAGCGATGCGCTAAACCGCTAGACTAATGTACAAATGAGTAGCCTGGTATTACTGTCAGTAGAGACGAGTATGTTTATGTGATGAGGTACATACCCCTAGAGTGTGTATAATTGTATATGTCTATCTATATTTCATATATTTGTATTTGTGTGAATGTTTAAGTTCCAATAACTGCCTATTAAAATTTGTTTATTGTTAATAATCTGAGCTTTATAACCATTTTTTAGGTTCTTTGTTTGTAACAGTTTATTGTACAATAAAATTTAGTATACACAAACAGTAAATTTGTACAATAGCCGACTTATCCCATAAGACGGGATTCTTCCAGCTAACCTTTGAATGACCGATTGGAATTGTGGAGTATGGGAACCAAACGTACAAAAAATAGTACGTAATAATAATGTTTTTTTAGTTAGCGTATATTTCACAATAAATTTATTAACTTTATTATTTGTACATTTCAATTGTTCTTGAGATAACTAAACCGTGGATCGTTAAAATTATGTGGGTTTCTTATAGCAAGGATTGAAAAAAGAAAAACTACAATTAATCTACACATTTCACTCCAAAATAATTGTTAAATGTTACGTTTATTTTGTAATTTAATATTTAATATTGCATATTAATGTTCACTGAAGCTGAATTATTATGTATATATACTGTTAGAATTTTGAAGCGTATTTTTCAAACCGTGTTAAAGTATATTTAATACCTATTTGTTTGCATATGCATATGTAGGTGTGTATGTGTATGTGTATGTGTTACATATCAACAAGTAATTAACAGTATTTTTAATAGTGGCGTACTTTAAAATTGGCAATGAGTTTACATTGCCGCTTGATGGACCTGCGGAAGGGTGAATAAGTGCAGAAGTAAACTAGATTCAAATTTATACTAACATCAATAGAATGACAGAGATCCGATTTTGTTGAGAGGAACGCAAACTCCGGAACCACTGGACCGATTTCAGATATTCTCTGACTGTCTGAAAATTATATAATTCCAGTTTAGGATATATATTATGCTAATATATTTCGTGTAGAGAAAACAGCGTGAGGTTTTACAAGACTATATTAGGATTTCTTAAGAACTATGAGAATATGACACTTCTGGTGTTTCAGTATACCACAAGTGACGGAATCCGGTTTCCATCAGATGGGCCGTATGCTTGATTACCACTTCTACTTCGTCTACGTTTCTTCTTTACCAAACTTCAAGTAGCCATATGTTTCGGTGGTAAGCATAATCATTAGACAGGACTAACTCCTTCATGTCCATGGACATTCGTCAGTCAAATAGTGGCTTACCACGCCATCTTTTCATTGTAGATATGGTAAGGCACTTTTAAATAACATAGGTACTTTATATGCTTCGCAAGACATGTCCATATCATCTTAGTTTACATTCCTTAAGACTTCCTGTTATGTTTCACTGCGATACTGCCCCTTTCATGCTCGTTTCACATTGATTACTACCACGGCGCTGTAAAAATATATACATATATAAAACTTGAAATGTTATGAGCACCAAAAGTGAGCAGTTTTCTAGTACTCTATAAAAATAATCATAGAAATGTACGATATACTGTGAAGTAAAGATATACATAACTTTCACATACTGAAATACAATGTTCTACCGTCTTTTGAAAGTCATTATATTTTAGAGTGTTTTTAGTACATTTTATAGACTTAATACCTATGTAAGAGAAAAATATTAACGGTTATATATTATGGTCTATCGTAAATAGAAGATAAATTTAAAGAGTATAGACACTAGTATATACACTCCCTATATGTCTTGTATTTAAATTGATTATGACAAGAAAATCTTTATTATTTAATTTTTAACTCTTTATTCAAACATTCTTTTATAAATTAATATTTTATTCTATTCTGTTCTTTGTAATGTTTACCATATCGATATCTTCACCAAAATTGATTTTTTTAGAATGCCGATATGATATGTATATATTGATAGCACGAGGGTTTAGGAGAATTGATGTTTCAAAGTTTATTAATCTTACATCCATAAACTACTGAACGGATTGAAGTTAACTTAGTAGACAGATAAGCCACATCTCAGACTTACAAACAGCATTTTTTTATTGAATTTATACGTCTCTACAAAATACAGCTAGCGTATAATAATTTTAACACAATTATTTGTCAATGTTTTCTGTAAAATCATTGACAAGTAATGTCTCTCGTCTCTTTGAATCTTGTCTTCATCATTGCCTTGCCTTTATCCCATTATTTGGGGTCGGCGCAGTATATCATTCTCTTCCACTGCTCTCTATCGGTCGTCATATCTGAGCATACTCTTCTTTTATTCATATCATCTTTCACACTATCCATCCATATTTTTAGGGCGTCCCCACCCACATTCATATTACACACTTTCCATAAGACTTGATCCTCGTTCCTCCGCACAATCTTGTATCTCTCTTGAATGATATAATTCCAATAAAATACACGCTAAAATAGTGTAATAAATGTAAAAGAATTCATTGGTTGTTGTTTATGAACTTGTTTTGTTATACGCTGTTAAATTTGTCGGGTACAGTTTGCATAAATGTTTTATACTAACGTGTTTCTAAATTTTCGCGTGAGACGCTCTGATCGCGTAACCGCACGTAATGTTACGCGCCAATTGTACCCGTTTGCCACGTAATTTCCTACCTTATTGATTAATCAATTAAAATCTTAGTAATGTAGTTCGCAATGGTTTAGAGAAAATTTTGCAACAGGGAAAATTATTAACCATTTTTAGTAGCTGCATTTGCATTCTAAACGTTTTCTATAAAGATAAACATATAGTTAATGATGCTCTCTGTGGTTTAGTGGCTTATCTCTTCCTCTTACAATGGTCGCAGGTTTGATTCCTCACAGGTTACAAACATATGTATTCATATGTATGTTTACTTGTATCGGCCTGGGAGTTTTCTATGTATGGTATATAAAAAATGTGTTTTTCAGTCGACTAGTACCCATAATACAAGTTCTGCTTAGCTTGGAACTAGAAAGATGTTTGAATTGTCCTGAGTAATTATTATTAATACCAAAGATGTATATTGACATATATTATTTATATTTCCATTGATACACAATTTGAGTTCGTCGTGATATGTTTTGCAACCCAACTTATATCCAAATTTACTGGTTTTTTATTCTGGAAACACATGATAAACTCCATAGACTTTAATTATTTTTACAAATCTTTAAGGAAACACGGTACGAGCATTAAAATCCGAAATAAGTTTTATCGCGGTGAGTGACAACCCTGGATTTTTTTATTACGAAGTCGAATTTTATTTTTGTAGAAGAAAGGGTTGTAGTTAGTTCTACAATTATGTAATAGATGGCGCTGTAAAGAAATTTATGTTAATGTATGCATGCTAGATGGCAGTACTGTGGAAAGCATCGTATGGAAAGTCAGCTAATGCAGTTAGTAGGAATGAAAGCACCGTTTTCCGAAACAGTTAGTACTCAGTTAATACCTATAACTTATTAAGTAATTACAAATACAGATGGCACTGTACAGAGTCGCAAATAATAAATAGAAAGGGAGATATTTTTTTTGTTGTTAAACTTTTTAAGATACTTTTTGTTACTTCATTTCCAATTTTTTTTTATAAAATTTCTTCAGGATAATTTTTTAATTCATTAATATCTATATTATTTACTGTCAATAATAGACTAACAAATTTATATAGATAGATATTTACTGCATTTACATCAACAAACACGCAGATTTTACAACACAGTATAAATTACAAAAAAGCTGAGCATATAAAAAAGAAGAAACAATTACAATATATGTGGTAAGGTTGGCGTGGATAATATTTTAAGAAAGGTGTTACATATGAATGTGGATGGTTATAAGGGTAGAGGAAGTCCGAAAAAGAGATGGATGGACTGTGTGAAAGATGATATGGTAAGAAAAGAAGTAAATAACCCAATGACTGCGAACAGGGATGAATGGAAGCGAAAAGCATATTACGCCGACCCCAAATAAATGGGATAAGGAAGAAGCAGATGATGATGGTAAGGTTGGCGTGTTGATAACAGAAGGAGTGATAATAGTAATAAAAGATTTAATAAATGACGGTGTATATAATATCAGAATTGAAATAACAAATAATACCTAATTAATGTAACAATTTTTTAAATCAGAAATTTGCAAGCGAATCTATTTGACATTTAGACAATATACTTTTTAGTAAATGTATCTGCGTTATATGGCTAGGTAATGCAAGGCGGTTGTTAGCCTACATATACAAAATTTCATTTGTGAACTTCCTTTCTTGTTTCCTTATATGTGTACCACAGTGAAGTAAAGAGATACATTTTTACTCAGTGCATTTTTTGCTCAGGGAGACACTCAATTTGTTTTCAGTTACTACTTACGTAAAGTCGCATGTAACAACATCGCTGCGTTCTAAATTTTTAGATGTTATAATACAAAATTAATAATTTTTTACGCTATATTTAATAAAGGTAAAATAACCCAAAATTAATTTAAACTTATTTTCCTTCCTTCCAGATGTGGCTGGCAGTGCTAGCCGTCGCGCTAGTAATCTGCTTACTGTTATATTTAAATACTATCAAACCTAGGAACTTTCCACCTGGCCCCAAATGGATACCAATTTTCGGCAGCGCAATAGAAGTCTCTAAACTTAGGGAGAAAACCGGCTACCTTTACAAAGCTGTGAAAGAACTCTCTACATTGTATTGCAAAAACAGTCCATTAATTGCTCTTAGGATCGGCAAAGATAGAATCGTCATGGTAAACAGTCTAGAGGCTAATAAAGAGATGCTTGCAAATGAAGACATCGACGGAAGACCAAAAGGAATTTTCTATCAGACCAGAACTTGGGGGGAACGAAGAGGAGTTCTTTTAACTGACGGAGAGTTATGGAAAGAGCAGAGAAGATTCCTTCTTAAACATTTGAAGGAGTTTGGCTTTGGAAAACGTGGTATGGGCGATATAGCGTGTTATGAAGCTAGTCACATGATTACTGATGTCCTTAGCACTATAAACAACGATAAAACAGCAACCATACAGATGCACAATTTCTTTAACACTTACATTTTAAATACTCTTTGGACTATGATGGCAGGGATCAGATATAATCCAAATGAACCTGAAATGAGAGTATTACAGGATCTATTGTTTGAATTATTCGCAGCTATCGATATGGTAGGCGCTACATTCAGCCACTTTCCGATTCTGAGCGTGATTGCTCCTAAATTATCAGGTTACAAGGACTTTATTAAGACTCACAAAAAAATTTGGGCATTTTTAAGGGAAGAGATAGGCAGACACAAGGAGCGATTTGACCCTGAAAAGGAAGATAAGGATTTCATGGACGTTTATATTAGGGTTTTGAGAGAAAATGGTGAGATAGACACGTACTCCGAGGGTCAGTTGGTGGCCATGTGCATGGATATGTTTATGGCTGGAACTGAGACGACCAGCAAGAGTATGAGTTTCGGGTTCAGCTACTTGGTAAGAGAACAAGAGGTACAGAAGAAAGCTCAAGAGGAAATTGACAGGATAGTAGGACGAGATAGACCGCCAAATCTAGACGATCGAGACAAGTGAGTAAATTCAAATTCATTTATTTAGCCGCTTAAAATTTTATTTTTTTCACTACCGTCCAGTATGGTATATAGATCCAATTGAGAAGAACTGGCAAAAAACTCAATTGAATTACTTTTTTTAAGTTTGTTTACAATGTATAAATATACACCTATATAAATTATATAGGCGTATGAACAACTATTGCCATGCACGCTCATCATTCAAGTAATCGTTTAGTGAGTACATAATAGGCTTTGCTCAGTAAATGTGATTTAACAGATATTTTGAATTTATTTAAGCTTAATTCCAATATATCCTTTGGTATCTTATTGTAAATTTTTATACCTATTTCCATAAAAGGATACTTGGGGACAGCAAATTTGTCCTTAAATCTAGTAGGTATAATATTATGAATATTCCTGTTTTTTGGAAATAAGTCAAGATTTTTATGAACATATAGGATATTTGAATATATAAATTGAGAAGCAACGGTGAGAATATTTGCCTCTTTGAATTTCTGTCTTAATGAGTCACGACTCTTCATACAGTACAGTAGATCGCTCGAATGGCACGTTTTTGTAATATGAATATATTTTTAATATCTGACGCTTTTAATGCTTGATAGGTTTCCCCAACGATTTGGTATCAAATCGTATCTAGACAGACTCTTTTACACACAAACAATATGGTACTCATATCTTTTGTATGTAGTTATTAGTTAGGACTAACTTGTTTTTTTACTTTTCATATCTTTTGCCGCTCCATTTAATAACCACAATAGTGTCGTTATTGTACTGGTTAATCAGAAATGTATATATATAGTAAAGTATATATTTAAATTTATAATTCTATTATGGTTTACACTTCTTGACAATTGTTCGTATACATCTCTGTATTCCTACTATTTTTTTTTTGTATTTTCTATAGACTGAAACCATGGTGCTGAAATAATTTTCATATTATTTCAGTATGCCATACTGCACTGCAATCGTACATGAGTGTGTGCGGCATTTTATGGGGAGGACCTTCGGCGTACCACACCGAGCCATGAAGAACACCAAATTGGCTGGCTACGATATACCCGAAGTAAGATATATATATTTAATAACTAGCTGTCCCGGCAATAGGTTTCTCTATATTTATCTCTAATTTAAGTACTAATATCGCTTTTATAAATAGGGGTTGGTGGTAGAAGGGTAAAAATTTAAGATTGTATGTATTTATTTAATGCCTAATCGTATATCATTTAGGGGATAAGGGTGACAACCCTTATCATTAAGAGGTATGAAAAATAGATTTCGGCCGATTCTCAGATCTACCTGATATGTACATAAAATTTCATAAAAATCTGTAAAGCCGTATCAGAGCAGTTAGTGATACGCTATTATATTTGTATGGTATCCATGTTTAACACCACAGTAAAGTTAGTATGATAGACAATTTACAAATTTACACTCTTTCCCGAGGAGATAAAAACGATCGCTCCTAAGAATATCCTTCAATTCTTGTCCCTGACGGGTCTAGGTAGCGAACTCTGAAAAGGGCGAGCACAATAGATCTATGTAGGTCGCAGTGCTACAGGTGCTACACATCTGACAATAGCCCAAACAATCCAATAAAAAAATGATAGACAAAAAAATATACCTAGACAATTCACTCAGCGCCATTTGTTTCCAAATTAAGCAGAGCTTGATTATGGGTACTGTAGGGTCCTACACTAAGGACTTTTAAATTAAATACTTTTGAATACTGTAACTTGGTATAATAATTAAAATAAGTAATACAGAGAACTGAATGGAATAATGAGCGTGCATGTCGTATTCGGTGGCGAGATCAGAAGTGAGTGCTGGCTGGTGCGGTGCTAAACGAACCCTCTCTATCCGAGCCCCGCAGCATTGCTCGCGGACTACAGTCCCGCGAGCCGACGAAGTCCGAAGAGTACTAAACTGCAATATAGATATTTTCTTTGTAAAAAAGCTTATAAATTGAAGAATTAATAAATGACAATGTTTTTGTAGAAAATATCTAACTTAAAATAGCGCTGACAATGTTATCTGATTGAACAGAGATTAAGTGCGTAGCGGTTTCTATATTGATTGTCGCATGCCTAATCCTTGTTAATGTAAATATAATTAAATCAATATTTATTTAAAAGAGCAACATACGAGTTTCTTGCTCATTCTTCTTGTGATGAGTCTGTATTCCGAATGAGCGATAGAATCGAAAATTTTAACTATTCAAAAGTGCTTATATTAAGTTTATTTTAATAAAGATTATTTCTATTTCTAAGATACTTTTTCTTGGAAATACATATAAAATACCTACAATACTACATAGAAAATACCTACACCGATACAAGTCATACGTATAATATGTTTGTATCGTGCGAGGAATCGAACCCGCGACCATCGGAAGTAATGTGGTGTGCTAAACTAATAGACCACCCACCTCATCTTTTATTAATAAGCTATTAATTGTTCCAGGACACAATGGTCGTAAGCAACTTCACCAACATACTCATGGATGAGGAATTATACCCTGACCCTTACTCATTCAAACCTGAGCGGTTCATAGTAGACGGCGCTGTGAAGCTACCTGACCATTATTTTCCATTCGGGATCTTCAAACACCGTTGTTTGGGAGACGTGCTAGCCAAGTGTAACATATTCATATTCACCACCACAATCCTGCAAAGGTTCTCCTTCTTACCCGTCCCTGGGGAACCTTTACCATCTCTGTACCATGTTGATGGGGCAACTCCATCAGCTGCACCGTTTAAAGCACTGGTTGTACCTAGATCATGATTTTATATGTCTATAGGATATACATATAAAATCATGATATTGATAAGAAATTAATGAGTTATTTGAAATATGGTGTGAATGGAGTGAACGAAAATATAAATGATTATAGGTACATTTGTATTTGAGATGTATATAGGTTAATAATTAAAACTGTATAATAAAGTATAATAAAAAATAAATAGTTATAAATTGTACTTATTTATTATTTACTGGATATGCCTGCGGTTTTACCCGCGTCAAATTTCAATAAAAAATATAGCTATGTGTTATGCTGATGTATAAACTATATTACTGTAAAGTTTCATCAAAATCGTTTCAGTAGTTTTTGCGTGAAGGAATAACAAACGTCCATTCTCACAACCTTTTGCGTTTATACGCATTAAGATTTTATAATACCTCAAACCACTGGAATACATGCAGTGTTTATTGATAACTGAATTCCAGGCTGAAAGCTTATTAATGTTATAATAATAACCCAGGGCAATTTACAGCAAACCTTTAGAATTTTTTTTTTTTACGAGGGGAAAGGTTCCAATACCGAAACGTCCGCCTTTATGAAGGGGTGCGGACGAATACTGTGGGACCCGACCCACCAAAACCCCCCGGTGTTCCTCCGAAAACCACGAAAGACGCCTTCGTGCGGGCATTTGCATTCGACCGCACTCCGGCCGCGGGTCTCCAGTGAAGGAGCCGCCGAAGTTGGGCGCGGGGACCACTCCGCGCCCAAACTCCACGGATCACTCGCCTCCTGGAAACTTCGGATGCCCCTACATCCTCCGCTCCGAGTGTCCAAGTTGGGGCTTCGAGTGGAAAACACACCTTCCGCCCCCCACGCAAAGGCCGCGATCGCCGCTGCGTTGCGCTGCGCACCACAGCCGCGACCGCGTATAGCCCCGACCCGTCGGGGCACCGGGCGGAGCGGTACCTTTAGGACCGCTTCCAGCTTCCGGACGGAAGCGGTCCTAAAGGTCCGCTCCGCCCGGTGCTCCGACGGGTTGGGGCGACATACTTACCCACACGTGCATACTTACCCACACGTGCATACTTACCCAGACTTGCAAAGCGTCTCCGGGACAGTATCCTCCGTAAGCACGACAGCGCCAAACGATCCTCCCGCGCCGACATCCAAAAAATATTTTTATAGAGGTTGACTCCTCGCAGCCCCGAGCGAACCCAGGGCCCCCGTTCTCCACTAGGTGGACGATCTCCTTCATCAACACCCTGTGCAAGTTTACGGTATGATGGTACACTCGCCGTCTTTGTCAGGGAAACCCCGACGTCGACGGCAAGCGGATTTTTATAGAGGTTGTCTCCTCGCAGCCCCGAGCGAACCCAGGGCCCCCGTTCTCACACTAGGTGAACAAGTTTGCGGTGTGGAGTCAGTCCGGTCATGCGCAAGGCACTACCGGACCCGACCCGAAAGCTTCGCCCACGGCTTGGACGGGTCCCGGCTAGGATCAGGACCCATTGTCCTAGCCGCTCGCGTCGCCTTCTTTTTCATCAACACCCAGAGCAAGTTTGCGGTGTGGAGTCAGTCCGGTCATGCGCAAGGCACTACCGGACCCGACCCGAAAGCTTCGCCCACGGCTTGGACGGGTCCCGACTAGGATCAGGACCCATTGTCCTAGTCGCTCGCGTCGCCTTCTTGCCGAAATCGGCCTAGGTGGCACGCCACCTTAATTGGACGGGCGCCGTTAAACAGCGCCCACCCCCTACTCGCCGGACAATCGGCCAACATAGTAGCAATATCCCGAAGGAACTACTACTATCCCGCCCGGGGCGTACCAGAACCAAATCATTGCTCGGCCACCGTTCCCCGCGGACGTATCCACGAGGATGGGGAAGCCTCCCAATGGCTGGAACATACGAGGAGGTTGTCCGACCTCACGCCCCATATGACCTAAACTAAGCAGACATTGTGTTATGGTTACTATACAACTAACAGAATTACTTAGATACATTTTTTTGTAATTACATTCATTTTTTATTTTACAATGGTGGCAAATTAATATACGGCCAATCTGATGGTTACAGGGTTACTGTACCATATGGACGACAGTAACCGAGGGGTGTCATGTCGCCGACTCTTAAGAAACATTAATATACACTTCTTGAAATACTACTATACTGTAATCTCTCGAGAATAACCTTGGCAAGTAATTCATTCCACAAGTATACGCCAGAGGAAGTACATAGAAAATACTTAGACCAATACAAATATAGATTAATGTTTGTATAATGCGCGGAATCGAATTGGCGATCATTGGAAGTAGATTCTCTGTTGCTATGATTAATGATTTAGAATCTATACTTCTATACTAATATTATAAATACAAGAGTGTGTCTGTTTGTCGGTTTGGTAGTACCAATTGTTCGAACGACTAAACAGATTTGAATGGAAATTGACACGAGATTATAGACTGTATCATAATAACGAACATATCCCATCAAAGAAGCGGTTGGGGATAATAACAAAATATAATAAAACCACAATATTTCTGCCGGATATATATTAAACACATAGTCCTAACATTAGTCCATTACATATCATTATTACCTAAATACACGAATGCTTATATCTAATAATTATAAAATGCAAAGATCGAATACAATAAAGTTGACATAAATGGCTAGTGAATAATTTCCTCTCGGACACAACTATGTAAACCAATATAGAGATCAAAGAAATCGTTGATACATCAAATACTTCGAAACATTACAAAAACGTGAAATAATTTATTATTAAAAATTAATTTCGTAATAATAATCCAAATAAAATCAATATTTTATACGGTTGTATCACTATTCATATATGTGATGATAAATTCGCAGGTAGACAGATCATATATTTTCCAGTTATTTCTATTTAAAATTTTGATAAATCTACGTGACTAGTCTGCAAACATACTTCACCAATAAACATAATCTACAGCATGTAAATATCAAATACTGAAGATAACAAAATATGTTTCCTGCTTTTATTAATTGGCTAGTAAATAATTTTTAATACATAAAAAAATTATTTAATTAATATCTTTCTGAAATTTAGTTTGAGATTCATTATATTATATGAAGTAAACAAAATAAGTAATTGATTAAAATTATAACTCAAAAGTTTACTAAATTAATATTAATTAAAAAATATAAAAATAACTAAATTAATAATACTGAATATAGGTTAATGTTTGGCAAATAATACCCTACAAAATAACAATACAGGAAATTAACTTATAATGATAATTAGAATTAATATAATAATATATTAACAAATACATGTAGGTACTTGCTAATCAAAATATTAAACAATAGACATACAAGATTAAATCTAAAGATTATATGTGAGTTCTTAATGAACTGGAAATTAGTAAATGTAAATTCGTTAATACTAACATCGGTTAATGGAATCGGTATACCGTTTACGTTATACGTTGTATATTCTATATTACAGACAAACACACAGAACATTGATGATTATATTAAGACTTACTAACGCTACTTACTAACCCACGGCCTGTGGCTTGGACAGGCTAACCAGATTCATCCCACTAATATGTTACTGAACCAGATTAGCCTGTCAAAAATACAGGCACTAGAATCATGTCTTATAAAACATTTGTAAATATCAGACAAGATTATAAGTACTTCCAAATTATCAGGTGCGCCATATTGATGCAATAGTTAATCTTCAAGTAATTCGAATACAAATTGTTGAATACCTAACTAAATAACCTAAATATAACTACGTATTATTATATAATACTCATTATATTAATTTAATTATAAGTACAACTTCCGTGAACTACCAAAAGGAAGGAATGCTTATAGCATTTACTCTACCTTTGGTACCAAGTTTTACTTGGTTTACAAAATTATTTAATGAGGATTATACGTTGTAATTATAATCTGTATATGTGTATATACGTAAATTAGTAAGAAAACGAAAGTTATTTCAGATATAGAGGTTTAGTCATAGATTAAAGAAAGAAGAAGCACACGCTACAGTAAACTACACAATGGAATGACTATAGTTTTATTTTAAGCATAATCGCACATTGAATATTATAAAATGATGTTATGTATATAAAATAGTAATAAAAATGTATACTCAAGACTATAATCCATAGAGTAGTTAATCCCCAAATATTTTTATCAAAATACAGCTTTCTGCTCAGATGCTGAGGAAGGATTATTGGCATGTTATGAGTGTATTTCGCCACAGAAGAAGCAATAAGATAAGTAACGGAAATAGACTACGAAAATTAGTATGTAATTAGTACTTATTATAAATTCGAAAGTGTCTGTCTGTTTGTTTTTTACCTTAATAACGTAACGCATAACGAATTTAAATTCAATTAATTTTGACATGAATATATTTATTATATTATCTTCAGAATAAACTATAAAAGAGATACTAACATCGGTAGCAGTTTCAATGCTTATTTTTTACTATAGCACTTGTATGTGAAAATAACGACAATTAAAGATTTGTTGCATATATTTTTCCGGCCATACGGAATAGAATGTTGTAAGATTTTGTACTGTGAACACTCACTTTGTGGAATTAGATTACTGCATGGTGTTTACAAAATGTATTGATATGTAAATAGTATTGTTATGATTTTGAAGTTTCTCCCGACCTCTTTACAAAACGTACTACTATAGAATATTTCTACAATGACTAATTAAATTCGATGTAATTTTGTCCATAGCATAAAACAACTAGTATCAACGTTTCACATAGGCCAGATTTACTTTAAAGAAGTTTATTTTAGAATTATACGTAACTGTAAAACTATATTACCAAAAAAGTGTTTTATATGGAACTCAGAATGAGTTGTCGTATGAAATTGATAAAATAAATAATGTGTCATAATAGCGATAGTTTTAAATATCATTGACTACCCTATCTCGGATTACAATCGTGAGTATAAGATTGTTTTGTTAAATACACGAAAAAATTCTGTATATAGACTGCAATGGACAAACACTGGTTAGTAAGACAGTGGTTAGTCACAAAACCCTTATTTTAAATACAACATTCATTACAATATATCAATGTTAATTATATTAATATCAGCTAACACGAATAGACACTTAAATCTTATTATTAAATGAAAATCTTACCCATAAAATGTTATATACATCAGCTTTATTGCTGATCAATACGTGTATCATATTAAATTCCTAAGTTGTATACTACTAATATTAATAAATATTACATAAACATGTTAAATATTTATGTAATTACAATGGCAAATAAACTGACGGCCCATCAGATGGTATGTGGTGACCGTCGCCTATATACATGAACAGCTCGATGATACCATTCTTGCGTTGCTATTCTGGAGGACTAAGATGTCACGCCTCTTATCCTGTAATTTCACTGCGTAATTGCACCCTACAACCGGAACACAACTCACAAAGTAAGCGGTTCATATGGAAGAGACTGATGTACACACGCAGATCAGATGTCTTTCTACTGCCTATCTGTTATTAAAAATACAATATATTAATTAAAACTACAAATCCTAATTTAAATTACCGTAATTAAACTGTAATTACCCTAATTATGCTATGCAATTATCAGTCAAGAAAAAAAATAAATGCACAGAATTTACAAGGTTTCATCGTAAAGTAAACGTGTGAATGATTAAAATGATCTGTATAACGAAAGAGTGACTTACCGTCTGGTGTTTTCTCGAAATTCTTGCGATTCCAGAATAGACGGTCGTTTGAAATATTCCAGAGAGACGAATAAAGTCAGTACCTACAGGTATTAAATAATCCAGATGGTCTGTAACAGCACAAGGGCATTCATGCTGTGCAGACCACAGATTGACATCTGGATGATAGATTTTAGAATCAAGTCCAGTTTGCCATGTTAGCAAAGAAATTTTAACCAGCTATATACTATTATAACTGAAACAAAGTTTAGTACTTTTAATTCGATAAAAAACTTATACATCGGTCGATTATGCGGACAAGGTAACGGGCAAAAAAACTAGTATAAAAAGATCAATCACGTCAAATAAGATTTTCTAAATAATAGATAAAGCATTAATTATAAGGCAAACTACTAAAACAAATACACAGATCTTAATTATCACGTCAGCATTCATTAATTTAATAAAACATATATAATATATCTTAATAAAACAGTAATGTTAGTACTATTTAAATTTTCCTTCTAAATAATCTAAAGAAAAATATGAGTAATAAAGAAATAAAACAATAGAATATATACATAAAACTACTTTTAATTAGCGAAGAGATTGTGATGCAAGTATAAAAATATACGTAAATTTGAAAAATATCAATGTAAGTATAAAAATTAAGGCCTACAAGAAATAAAATAACACTTGGATACTTAGACTTGTAGCTAAAATATAATTTGGTAATTTATTATATTTAATTGGAGAATAATTTATAAACTAGAGAAAATCCAATATTTGTTAATATTAAGCAAATATTTTTTTATTAATATGATCGAATTCAAATATAAGTATTTAACATTAAATATCCAAGAGTTGTTGTAAGTAATATTAAAAAATAATACATGAGTAATAAAAAAATATATATCACTACTGGATTAATCTAACAATCTACTACTTCCATATAATTTATAACATGCACTCTAACCATTACCATGAGAAAAATAATATAGTGTTATGAAATGTCTACATAATAAAAAATATTTTTTTGTTAAAACCAACCTGTCTGAAATAACATAGATTGCGATAAAAAAATCACATTAAGAAAGTATAAATCAATTATGAATATATAAAGTAAATTAATTTACGTATAAAATACAATATAATTATTATAATAATATGGCATTCAAATATAGAATTCTAATAAATATTTAACGAACAATGGATATCCACTTTGTAATGAGTTAATTACGTATTATTCTTCTGTATGTACCAACATTATTCTGTTATCATCAAAACTAATACTTTAATAAACCTGTAACAACCTACAAATACTAATTAATTTCATTTACTTCTATCTCTAAGATATCAATTTAATGCAAGTTCCAAAAGATACACTGTACAATTTTAAGAAAGTATAAAGTGTACAAGAAATTATTTTATACCGAATTCTGTAACAAAAATTTATGATACGTAAACTCATTCATGTAACAATTTGATATAAAAATGAACAATTATATTTTATTACATAAAATGGTATTTTATAAATAAAAAATTATGGCATATCATATAATACACATACAATATTTATAAACATATACTTATTTATATACACTATGTTTTAAAGTTTTAGGTACCTTAGTATCGCGTAACAAACTCTTTGGGTGTGTTAATATATTTATAATATATAATATAATTATATATAATACTATTACTACTGACCTATTCACTAATCGTTTGAATTATAGCTCTCATATAATATACATCGTTATAACTAATTTATTATTAATAATATACAATATTTTATAACTATAGCTTTGGCTTAAGTTTACATTAGATCATCGAATCTCAGATTATAACTAATTATAATTACACATTTTATTTACACTCACTCCCTGTATATAGTCCTTGCACAATAATACCCATTACCCCCAAATACACTGTAACACGTACCGGGCATATCCACTCATGAAACTCCAACCACTTCGAGAGTAATAATTTTGAAAATAGATTTTAAAAACTTCATACAATCTAATCACGTTATGTGATCAAGAAATACAAAAATAAAATATAAATATTTACAGATTTTCACTTTGTGAAAGTAGTACAGTAATTAATACCAATGCTAAACCATACCATAAATTTAAATACAAATTTAATAACAAAATTTAATCTCAATTCCATATAAAAGAAAACAGATAATTATCAACTAAATACAGTTTATAAATGGAACACATCTATAGGATAAAAAAAAATAGGCCAAAAAGATGTTCGCCACAAAAGAAGCGGCAGATATTACTATAAAATAAAAAAAAATACAGTTTATAAACAGAAAGTATACCACTTAATGATAGTCATACATTATATATGACATATTATAGACAATTTATTAGATATAAAAGAGATATTTGATATAAAAAAAGAATAAGACTAACAAATGTTTATTTATATAACTAAAGTATTATATTACCATGCACTTAAAATTAAAACCAATATAGTATTTTTTTAATGATAAGCAGACGGCTCACTTGTTGGTAAGTGGTAACCGTCTATATATTATATTGTTATACCGGTGAACCAAGATGCAATGTTTCTGTAAAGTGTAATTTCAGCAACTGTATAACCCTACAAAGTGAATTAACATTATAAAACATTTGTATAAAAATATATCCTGTATTTCTGTTTATAAGTACATTGTCTGGTAGATAATAAGTAAGGTAAGGAACAAGGTATCAGGTCGTTACTTTGCTTGAGAACTACCAGCGAATGTTCTTACAAATAACAAAATCGAAAAGAGAACATTCCCATTTCGATGACTAATCTACTCTACGTGTGTATATCAACAATACTGCATAAGCCTTGAATGGTGGGCATTTGCCTATTTCATATTGTACATTCTTTTACAACTAAGTTCTTAATCCTAAGAAAGTTATACACCAATGGATCTGATTATCGGTTTGCACCTAAAGTCTACTCTGGATTCAAATTTTAATATCAAGTTTAGAACAATTCTGTTTCGTTCTTTTGAAATAATGATAAATTATTATATTATTTTAGTTTCAGGTTAATTGTTTTAATTTAATATGTCACTTTAATTATGTTTTCATAGTCGCTAATTAGTTCGATGATTATAATATATTATTAATATTGATTTTATTATTAAACGTTATTGCAATAACTAAATCCAAATAGAAACTATAAATTCTATTATATATTAATTGAAAAACAAAAAAAAATATAAAATGACTAAACATATAACAATGTTAGTTAATTCTTTAATTGATGATTGAAATATGATCTTATTACTTCGTTAGTGTATAATTGAAATGGTGGTAATTTAATGTCGTCATTATTTTCCAGAGTAGACCGGCTGGATGGTAGAGTAAAAAAAAGATGAATTGTTATTTAAAATGGTTACTAAATTTTCTATATGCGTCATTTAAGGAAATTCTAAATTAGAAATTTCTACTCTTTGGTTTCGTATTGGACAGATCTGTACAGTTACACACACCAATTTTACCTCCAATGCAACCTACTTTAATTAAACAAATGAGATTCCTACCCAATTTTATATTCGATCGCATTCTTGGTCGATATCGAGTCAAACTAACAAACGCAACGAGCCTGCTGTTATCCATTTATCAATATTTGACAGATCACCCCAATTGGTCGAGTATGGATTACAGAAAATCAATTCTAAATAACTGTAATTTTTAAGGACGCAAAAAGCACTTTTTTTTTCAACTGGTTTTGTAAATGAACTGACAGCCCACACGATGAAAAAAGGTAATTGGAGTTAAATACATAAAGATTACCAAGCACATAACAAAATACACTGTAATGCCCATGGTAATCTCCATGCTTTATCACTCCAGAGGACTCCTATGCTACGTGCTGAAATTTAAGATCAGATAAACAATTAAACAGATAATCAACGCCGCCTTTACACGTATGCTCTTTGGCGCATGACGGAAAGAATGTACATGGAAATTTAGACAAATCATTGCGTGCTCTAGCGCTGTTTGTAAGAATTAATTACTATTACAAAATTGGTATTATATGACTATGGAGAGAAGATATAACTATAAACTAATTGGCAATTAATAAATCTTCTTCCTTTATAAAATAAAATCGGTGGAATTAAAAATAAAAGAAAGTGTAATGACGTGAAACATACGCACGATCACGTGCAAAAGATAGAGACAGAAAATAAGTATCATAGATAATTGCGCGCGCTGGTTTTATTGGCGCTTCTGATCACACGTGAAAGAATGTGTAAAGACAGCTAATGATGGTTTTGTTAGTTTTAAACGGAAATGTTATCTACAGGTAAGTTTATAAAAGCATGCCTTATTAAACAAAGAAGCTATGTGCAGAGGAATGTGGTTAATTATATATATATATATTTATATATACAATATTATTTATGTAATGGAATGGCAAATAAGATGGTGGCCCACATGTACAGTAGTACAGACATCACGTTATCCTGTGATTGTGGTTGTGTTGCCATTCCGAAGGACTAAGATGTCATGCCTCATATCCTGTGATTGCACTGCCTGGTCTCGACCTACCAACCAACAAACAGCTCACTAAGCAAGCCGCTTGTCGGCTGAAATAGGTGAGACTGAGGTACCCACGCAGACGACGTATAAAAAGTCTACCTCGGTGACAAATTCTAATACTTAACACAATAATAATTTATTTAATCTATATCTACAATACAATTATACTCTATTTCAAATACGAGTTCCTATATGAAATATAATCAATGTCAATCGTTATAGACAAATTATTTAATCAGTATAGGCATAACATAGGTCCATTTAGTATGGTACTAAACAGAGGTCTAACTAACAACGACAGATATTAGATACCTTTAGAATAAATAGACAAGTATAAACAGGCATATGAACACAAGTGTGGTGGTGCGGGTAGCGAATCCGCGATCGCGAAAGGGTAAAGCAGTATTTTAAACCAATAAATTACCAAGGTAATCAATATGAGAAATAGATTACAAAACATTGCTATCCGTTAAAGGACTTCGTAATTGGAATAGAGTGTTTATTAAAATTAAAGTGCAATACCCAACCAAATATAAGATGGTAGTTGCTGGGACTCCAAGAAGACTTAAATTTATAATAACACCTACTATAAAACAAGGAAATAGGCGGAAAGAGACGCGAAGTAACGACCTACAATAGACGTAATGACCTACCAGTAAAGATCTACATTAAAATGAAGTGTGCTAGGTGCATATCTACAAATGAGAAGTCGCAAAATCTATTTGTATTCAGAGTGAGTACAGTTTAATGTAAATTTGGTGTAGCAGCAACTGATGTACTGGATATATTTGAAACTACATTGCAGGGGGCTAAACTACGCCTTCTATTACCTACCTAAAAAATCAATCAAATAAAAAATAAACGTGTGAAACAAAATTCACATGTTTTAAAACTATTAAAGCAATAGCGTATTTTTGTAACTAATTTCTTTCTTATTCCTTCATTTTATACCAAACTAATTAAATAATACAACGGAAGATGAAAATTTATTGAAATAATCCTATACCCCTGATGAAATGCTGAGAAGAAGGGGTTAATATGGTATGGTGACTGGAGAATAGAAAACTAACAATGTAATGTAAGTCAATATCCACGCGATTCCTGTAAAAACCATTATGCTAAATTCTATACAATTGGAACGGTAAACAAGCCGACGACCCACCTGATGGTAAGTGGTAAACGTCGCCTACACATGAACGGTATCACGGATATCACGTTATATGATACGGATACTACCTTATGTGATATCCGTGATACCACTTATGCGTTGCTATTCCGGAGTACTAAGATGTCATGCCTCATATCCTGTGATTGTACTGCGTGGTCTCGACCTAGCAACTGACAAACAACTTACTAAGCATGCTGTTTGGCGGCTGAAATAGGTGAAACTGAGGTACCCATGCAGACGACTTCTAAAAAGTCTACGGTGACAAATCTTACATAATCCATATCTTGAGACGAATTACAGGAAACGCTGTTTCTATTTAAAAAAAATAACCCATTGAAAGGTGAATTATTTCAGAACATAATATTCACATGGGCGAAGATAGAAAGTGCCATTCGACATATATCTAATACAATGATCACATTTCATAACTGCGAATATTAATATCTAAATTAGTTATAAAACAAAATCGATATTAATATATAAATTAACATAATACTAAACAAAAACTAAAGCAATCCGTAAGCCTTATTTCATAGTGTAAGTGTATGTGACGCCTAATAACGACAATAGAAAAATGAAATATTATTAGATTACACCGAAATAAAAAACTAGACATTTATAAAGATGATATTTATGATAATTAATTATTATTTAACACTAGCAATATGTATATAATTACTTTTTAGAAAGGAATAATTAATATACCGTACTCATTTTTTTTTTCATTGAATAATTAAATGCAATAATTATAACAGTTTTTGGGTGAACAAAAACTGTTAATTTTTATCAAGAGATATATTAGAAAAATACCCGAATAACCCGAAAAGCCTACCTTTCATTCTCTTAATAATTGTTACTAGGTGTCAAATTAATTATTTAAAGGGCAATAGAGTAGAAGAGATGAAATAGAAGAATAGAAGATAGTAGTACAAGGGGTGGAATAGGGTAGAAAGTGACTAGAAGTATCTAAATAAGAATATAGAAAGGAAAAGAATATATAAGAGAAGGCGAGATGAGGCAAAATCAGGTAAGAGATATAAATAGATATTTAAAAATTCCCAAGGTATTAGCAGATTTGAATTGACTGTGACAACAATTACATATGCTTTATAGTATTCAATCGAAATTTATAATAAAAAACATAGTAGGTGATACGAAGTTCGGTGATGTTAAAACAAATTAAACAAATTCATAAAAAAATCGAACGTGACGTTATGGTTTTGTTAGAGTCGTATAATCTTTACTTGACGCCAAAGATTAAAAAAAAATACAATAAACAAAAAAATAATTAATAAAAACTAAAAAAAACATATTTAAAAAGTACACACAGATGATGTGAATAATATAATTTATTAAAATTACCTTCGTTTAATTGGTTTTTATTGCCACTGCCCTGCCCTTTTTGGAATATTAATAAATATTATTATGAAACTACTAAGTACGTTAAGTATTAAATTTTTAAAGATAGTTAATAGTATTTATAATTAATTTGGTTATGAATATAATATTCTTAAAGTTAGTCTAAACGTTAGAATGAGAATAAATTCCTGGAAGCGTTCTTACTTCAGAATTATATACATGCTTATAGACTAATATTACTCTATTTACACGATCGCCAAAACTCTTTCTTAATATTATAATAATACGTCACTTAATGACATAAGCACATATATTGCAGCAAATTTCAGGCGTTTAGTATAATGCAACATTAATATTATTAATCTACAGAAATTAATCATACTATTTATACTTACAGAGGGCCAGTCGTATTGGGATTATTAAGGCATGTTTCTCGCATAATACAAGATTCAAAACGTCTCTAAGACATGTCTTGAAACAAGTATCACAGCGGAACCATCACCCACAATGTCGCACAGAAATATTATAATACGTAAGAAACTTGGTGTGAGATAACCGTTTGAAACCGTTTAGTGCAAAGACAATAAGCGTTTACATGTATGATTAAAAAATATTAGTAATAAATGTGATGATTTGTGGAGTAACCGTTAAAATTGATAATTAAAATGATTGTGAAGTGTCTGATTTTATAAAAACTGTTGTTATAAATGTGAAAGTATGTCTGACTGTTTGTCATTGGTCACAATAAAACGGTGCAATGGAATGTTATTGAAATATGTATAAAAACTCAAACGTCGTTGCAGTTAATCTTGTAAAATTTACCCAAATCGTATGTAAAATAATCAAGTAAACAAAATCAGGGACGATAATAAATATCATGTTCCGAAGTGTCGTTTAGAAATAACTTAACTATATTAAAATTAAAAATGAGATTCTTATAATGAGAATATTCATTATGCTTTATAAAAACATATCCAATATATTGAATACACGTTTAAATAAATTCAAAAGTTTCATTAAAAACACCGTATACGATTACTTTGGTTGCAACGTGGGTTGTGTTACTTTATGTGTTTTTACTACACTAAACATGTTATATGCATCAGTAAATATTATATAAAAAATTACAACTACTTAGCTTTCCCGCAAGCCCCAAAACCGGAATGATAGTGTAGAAATTTTTTAATAAAACTGGAGGTGCATAAATGACTAAATGTTACAACCTAAGAAATATCTTTACGAAGAAATTTTATATGAAATATAAAGTGCTTATGTACATTGCATGTGGGAAGATTCATTAATATATTCCTAATCCTATTCATAAGAGTATTATCTCTCATACGTAATATTACATACTACGTTCAACCTACCTAATTATATTATACCATATTCTAAATAATATTATTATATTCAGCAAATCCATTAGTGCAGTCAGCATTATTATTAGTAATATCTTTAATATTATAATCAAACCTGGGTGAGATGGAATTCTGTGACAAGAATTTAATGTTTACCATTAAACTACAGTCAGTCAGTCAGTTTTAGTGGTTGCAGAAGTAGAGATTATAACTTAAAAATAATATAGAGTAGAGGAAATTGTGATGAATAAGTGATGTTTGGAACACTACCTTCAGAATACTGAATTACTCTATTATAAAAAACTTTGTGATGATATTTTTACCTACAATTATAAAGTTGAGAACAATTCTTTATTAACAGAGTATCTCAATGGTCACATTACATATAATACAAAGGTATTTTAAGTGGTATTTTTGATCAAATTTTATACGAGACATAACAAAATATAACCAGAGTTTAATACATGTAAGCACTATATGAACCTCCTATACTAATTTAATATTACTATTACAGTCTAATGTGATGTGCGTTGTATTTGGTCGGTGTTAACATTGTTGTTAAAGTCAATAATAAAATATAAAATAAAAATAAATATATATCCGTTCAGAGTCAAATCCAAAATAGTAACTAATCTAAATCTTGTGACCCATAAATGAAAAAAATGGTTAATTTAAATAAAATGGTCTTAGAAATGGAATTCCCTTATTAAACACAATTTAGATATATAAAATTTAAAGAAACAATGATACGCCGGAAATATAACAGACAATTGAATATCACTATTCTGGTCATTATCCTATATAGATATAGTTATTTGTTAATATCAGTTATAGAGATTTAAAAATAGTAACCAAAATCTAACTTATGCCCTCTAAGTTAGAATTTGAGAATTAAAATTATGTACTTAGAATTAACTGCAAGTTGCAATCAATACTAAGTAAGTTAAGGCTTTACTTACTACATTGCGGCTCACCTAGATCCGACTGTATCTTCACTAATCCTTATTATTTACGTACATATCAAAGTAATAATCACAACTCAAAGAGCGTGCTTCATTTTAAGAAAAAAATATATTATATATAATCAAGATTTAAGAGGCACTTTGTCAGAAACTTGTACAGTCTGTATTAGTATATTAGATTAAGTATTAATTATATATCCGAATGATAAAAACATTATAGCGGCAATGAAACTGATGTGCCAAAGACAAGAGTTTAAAAATACGAATTAATATTACATTGTAGTGCACTAAAACACATATATATTGTATATATTATGTAATATGTAAAATCAATTGGTATTTCGTTGTTAATAAAAATAGCTAAACCATTCCGAGCTTTATAATAAAAACTGGAAAATCCCAAAGTAATAAATTAATAGAAAAAATAAATAAACGTTATGTAGTATGAGATTCGCTTCATGAGATTGCTTTAAATAAATTATATTCGTAATTATGAGATGATACTCGTAAGTAAATAAGTATCCAGTAAATTACAAAACTAAACTATGATTTCTTTATGTTGTAAAATTTGTATAAGTTAACTACATATTTTATGAGTAATTATGATAGAATAAATATCTACTCATAATTATTTTAAGCGTAAAGATAAACTTGTTTATTATATTTATTAATATCATATAAAAAAAATCCATTATAACATTAACTCGCCAGTAAAGATTTTAGTGCACTACTATTAAAATGGACAACCTGTAGATAGGAACATTCTAGTATTATGATTATTTCAAATAAAAATTTAACGGATAAGAGCCTCTTAAATCTAACATTCTATAACTAAGTTATAAATGATTAAAACTACCATCTAAATACACATTTACGTACTAACAATTTGACGACATCCAGTCGGGAGTCTATGTTCGTTTCATAAGTCGCCTGATGAACTTATCCCAATGACTTTTTGGGAAACGTCACCTGGACTCACCCGTTTGCGGCTTGAGCTCAATCTGAAATTTATACAAGACACGTAGCTGTATTTTCATTTAGTGTAACAATTTTCATTGATTGGACTGCTAAAGTGGCTGAAGGCCTATCTAATGCTGAAAGGTGATCGTCTCAGACATCACAGTATCGTTTAGAAGAAATCAATAGGTCTTTTATGGCAATGAGTAAAAAAAATACCATGAGATACCTAAGGATATACTGAAATTACACTTATATAAATTCAAAACATTAAATCATATTTACTGAGCAAAGCCTATTTTACTCACTAATTACTTGAAGGTTGTGCGTGCATGACAATATTATTCATGCACGGGATTTTCATTTAATGCTTGACATAGACACCTATACAAATAAACATTATACAATGTTTATTTAATACCCTGGCTTTTTAAAAAAGAAATTCGATTGAGTTTCATGCCAGTTCTTCACAATTGAATCTGTATACTGAACTGAACGGTAGGGAAAAAATTATAGTATAAAGCATTTGACGTTCATAAGCGGCTAAAATCTCCTACATGAATAAATGTGTTTTGAATTCCGTACATTACAAGTATTTATATAAATGACTATATGTATGTTTGTATTCGCCTACATATTATACTATACCTGTATTTATAAATGGTATAAAATATTCTAATAGCAATTGTAACATGTTTCGGTTGAAGGAATAGGGTGTGACATTACAAAATATTGAAGCATTACTCCTTCTCTGATGCATACTTAACACTCACTTGTATATATAAGCGAATATTACCATTTACCATCAAGTGAGCCGTTGATTTAACATTCTAATAATATAAAATAAACAAAATAATAATATCTCAGAATAATTCACACAGCGCCATCTAGACCCAAGTTAAGCTAGCTAAAGCTTATGTTAGGGGTACTAGATTACTGATACATAATTTTTTTTTTTTCGTAAATACATAAATATAATAAATAGAAAACACCCAGACCGATACAAACAATCATACTCATGAATACAAATGTTTGTGCCGTGCGAGGAATCGAACCCGCGACCATCGGACGTAAAGTGGTGTATTAGACTACTAAACCACTAAGGTTGTCTATCGTATCCTAAACATATCAAAAATGTAATTATATTTAAAAGCAGCTATGTCGGTTATGTTTTCAAAATAAAATTAAGTAAAAATTGTTGTTTCTGAAACGATTATAATAAAACGAAGAGTACCAGATAATCTTTAGATAGATTAGGCAAATAAAATAGAATTATACAGTAACAATACAACAAACAACAACAACAAAACAATATGTAGATACATTTAAATCTGTATGTACAATACAATAACATGGCCTTATTGCTAAAATAAAGGTATAGCTTAAGTGGGCGAAAATGTTGTATATGATTAACTATCTGTTGCTAATTGGTGAAAAGATCATGTTGAAATATTCATTACCTCGCTCAGGATAACCCAGTAGAGTGAATCTTTGGTCATCCGTAGCCGTAAAGCGGTTATATAACCTATATCCTTTTTTATTTCCCCGTCACAGAGGCCAAATTCATCAAACTCCCCCACTTGAGTAAAATTTCCAGCAACTGGCAACACTTCTACTGAACAATCGTATATTTTATCGGATATATGTTCAACGTTGCCACTTCGGAATGTATAGCTAAAAAGATATAATAGTTTACAATACGTTATTGTACTGGAAAAACTTAATATAAAGGAAGACAGGGATCTCCAACGCTTAATGTGTACTACTGTAAGTTAGAAAGGTCGTGAATTTGAATCTGATTGAAACCAAAACAATTTGTCAAATAGGACAATTTATATTTCTAACCATGGAAAGTCTGATAAATTCAAATAAATTCTAGAGAAAGAATAAAAAAATATTTATGTAGTTCTTATACAAATGTGCATGGCAATACTTGTTCATGCACGGGATTTTTATTTAATGTTACATATGAATGTTGCCTATAAAGTGTACAGTGTAAATAAACTGGCTTTAAAAATGATAATTTCTAAAAAAAAAAATAATAAAACTTACCGTTCATAAGCTGCTATAATGTCCTACATGAGTAAATGATATTTGATTTCATATAAATAAAAAGTTAAATCAACTATAACAAATTTTACGTATGCTATTGCGTTCTACCTTACATACCTTTCAAGAATTATAGGTTTTTCGAACCAAAACTCCATAATGTCTCCTTTTTTAGGCTTCACTCCCCAAAAATAGGTCTGACCTTCATAAGCTCTCTTCAAGGTGTGATCAGAGTGCTCCTCTATAGATGTACGGATACTATCAAGTGGGGGGTTAGTGTGAGGGTAAAAAGTTGGCACTGCACCGAACTGAGAATCCTGTAAATGTTTCAATAAACGACGCTTAATATTACTAATATTACAAAACTCGAAAGTTTGTGACTATAGACATCGGTCCATCCATCCATCAGGATGGACAGATTTGTTACACTTTCACGCAAAAACTATGAAGATTTTGATGAAACTTTACTAGTTTATACATTTCACGCGAGTAAAACAGCAGGCAAAGCTAGTTAATAATTCGAGCTCTGAGTTCTGAATTCTACATCATATATTTCTGTGCCGTAACAGCTTCATTTGTAAGTGTGTTTTATATGGAAGAATGAGATACGGCAATGAAAGTGAACGCAGTATGAAGTCAGACAGGCATCACATGATGCAATGAACGTAATATTGTTCATATATAATTGTCACTAACTCAAGAGGTTTGCCCAATATAAAAAAATCAATATCATTATGACGGAGACAAAACAACAGACAGACAATGAACCCAAATTACGAACATTTTTTCTTTTTTTTTTTTAATAATATAACCTTAAAAATACTTATTTCTGTGTTGCCACTTGTATTAAAAAAAAACTTGATAAATATAGCCTCGCAGATGACATAATCTGTTTCAGTAAAACAATTTATATATATTTATGAAATAAATCTTACCTTAATCTTTTGTATCTTGCCTTTGAGGGAAGAATACAGTCCAATGTGTTGGAACAAGGATGTTTTATACTTTGGTCGAATTTGTAACTTATTTTGGCTACATGCTTTCTGTAATACAGATTTAAATTAAAGATTTATTCAAATAAATCTTGTTTGCAAATAAAAATAATATTAACCCAGTACAATTAAAATAGCACCATCTACTTCGAAACTAAGTTTATACTATGAGTGCCAAAATGAATAGTAAATATTTTTTTTTAATATAAAAATGTTCCCGAATACATGTTTGTATCGTACAAGGATCGAACCTGCGCCCATCGTCAAAAAGTGGGTTTGCCACTACGGTTTTATTGTCATCATTGATCTACTTATGATAAACTTTAACGGACAGCAATTGAATCTTGATAATAATAAAAAACATTTATGAAATTAATATAAGACCTACTTAGGAATAAAACATATTTCCTCCAAATAATTTACACATTGAGAGCATTGTAATCTAGTAGTTTCGTACACTGAATTCCATCCAAGATATCGTGAGTTCAAATCTAGTCTGTCTGTTTATACTTCTGACTAACTGCTAAATATATCATGTTTGTAATAATATTATAAATGAATAATAGAAAAGGGGGCAAAATCAGATGGGCTGTATGCTTGTTTGCCAATAAGTGGATAAAAAAAATAACGAAGATTATACTAAATAATATGTATTAAATATTGTTCTATTTCTAAATGACGGAGTTTCAAGGTAACAGACATTAAAAGACACCGAATTAGAAATAATTTCCTTTTTTTTAGTCGTTAAAAAAAATACGTACCGATGTCTTGTCGATGGTACACACGCGGTCGGCCAGGTAACTCTCCAGGAGCCAGTCAATCGGCATGTTGTTGTAAAACAGTTGTACGTATATAATGAAGTGAGCCAAGTCCGACGACCTGAACAGTTTCCCAATACCACCCACGTGACAGTACTCAATGAAGAACCAGTCTGGAATTTTCACGGTTGTAGCGGCCGTGAATTCCTTGATATCCTATGTTGTACAAAAAAAAATTCAATCATCAAATGAAATCTAAGTATAATTCAAGTACGTCTACATCGTGGGGGAAGGAGACAGTTACTAATGCGAATTAACCACATTGTTAGCAACGTACCATATCAGATTGACCTCCACGCAGTTCCCTGTGGAAACCATGGTGATAAATTCGTAGTGAATTTGTCACAATGGGCTAACCGACCTGACCTCATGCTCATCTTATCATCCTCCATTGATGCTCCGCCAGCGTAAACCGTTGGTTCAGTACGCATCATTCCAATATTATCAATAAAAGAACAGGCAATCTAAACTATTATAAAAAAGTGGAAAGTTTTCGATCAATCAATATCTTTACTGAATATGTGGACAACACCTGTATCTAATAACGACAATGTTTGTCTATATATTGCCTAGGAATATAAGCCTGCATATATTAAATATTTAACAATAAATCATACTAAATAATGAAGTTTCATAGATAATTTGTTACGTGCATCATAGTTTCCCACTGAAGTTAATATAAATGTCTTTGAATCGTTTTTTAAATAAATTATGATTGTACAAGTATTCTACGTAATACTTAAGTAATTTTAAAAATGCTTTCACGTCAGAAATCTGCATAATTATCGAGCATAAATAATATAAATGCGAAAATGTGTTTGTCCCTATAGAATCTTTTTAAAACTAAACAGTTCAAGAAATCATAGTGAAATTTATCATGAAGAGAGACTGTATTACGAGTACGAACTGAATGTATAAGTGGAATAGAGAATCAAGCAGACGGAATCGCAGGTTTTAACTAGTTGACTATATTAAAAAAGAGCCACATATTGATCGCATCCGTGAGAAATCATGGATAGTCATTACTATAGTATATTGTATTTAATGTGACAGATTTTAATGATTATTTCTATACAGGTTGACATGAGATAGCGTGACTTAATAAATAGTTAGAAACTCAGCTTATAAATCGTAAAAATAGCGTGATTGAATTTATCGAACACAAAAAAGTTTGTAGTAATTTAATATAAAACAAAATTCACTACAAATTCTCAGTAAAAATAGTGATAGCAAGAAATAATCCGAGATACGTTGTGAATGATCTGATGAGATTATTTTCTGTGGATGGAATGACAAAAACGCTGATGGCCCTCCTGATGGTAAGTGGTAAATTATATACACGAATAGCACTACGGATATCACGTTATCATGTGACATATGTGATACCATTCATATGACTTTGTAGCCTGTTACCATTACCATTACCATCAATCGAAACACATCTTACTACGCAAGCTGTATGGTATTTAACCTCAATAAAAGTATATTATATGTAATACACAATGGATTTGTATTGTTTTGTTTAATTTCGCTACATTAGCATGTGTGAGACTAAACATATTCCGTCAGGGACCAAATAATAAAAATGTCTAATGATCGAATATACCAAAATCTGATTTTTAAACGATAATTCGTGAAAGACTAAGTTAATTGCGTTGTGGAGTTGCGCGCTTAACAACAGTTTAGTGTTGTAGTAAGTCACTTTAATTTTATTTATATAGATTACTGATATTTTATCGCCTTTGCAACAATTTGTATTGCTGTGAGAACATTTGCTTTTTCATATTATCCTCTAACGACATTGTATTCGCTCTACAAGTTATAATTCGTATTATATAACTATAATACAATCGTATTTGAAGTAAATTAAATTTTATTTTCAGTTCTTCTTAGCTATTCGCATTCCGAATTTAGGGTAGAGTTGAATATCACGAAATGCACGAAAAAAAGATAGGTTGGTTTGATTTATTCTGAAGATACAACTTTTCATGAAAAAAACTTGCTTTCGCTTGTTTACTTTGAAATTCAGTAATACTTTCTTACTGCTTACTTGCTTAATAAAACAAAGCATTACAACGCTAGCTGAATATGAATGTTTCTATGTATATTATGTATGTATTTACAATAAAAAAAATGTTATTCAACTATTTCAGTCGCTAAGTATGTTGTGCAGGTTTAGTATAGTTTAGGACTAATGACGCTGTGAATTATACTGCGTTATTAGTATTATAAATTTTAACTTTGCATACTTAGTAGTTTTGCTTCTGCATTGATACTAGTTAGGAGAGGAGACGCAAGATTCATGTTTAAATGACGCAAGCTTATATTATGGGTAATTATGATAATAATGATGATGATGATGATGATGATGATGATGAAAAAACAGTTAAATATACAAAGTATATAAGACGCAAGCTGTTATTTCGCTTTACAAACAAAAATTTCACATATCCATACGTGATATTGATAAGAGTAAATAAATAAGTGAAAAACAGTGATGATTTCATTTTCAAAAAGCAGAAAATAAATATAAATAAATTTCGACACCAATGTTTGTCTATTATACACGTTTAAACTTTGGCTTTATACATTAAAGTCAGTGATTATAGTTTGGCAGCTGTATTAAGTTAGATGGAGGTACTCATGCATACAATCTTATTATAAGCCCGAAGTTTATGAGTATGGATGTTTGTTACTCTTTCACGCAAAAACTACTTAATGGATTTTGATGAAACTTTACAGGAATATCGATTATGCATCAGAATAACACATAGGCTATATTTTATATAGAAATTTAACGCGGGTGATTTAAGTCTACTTTATTAAGAATGAATTTAGGTAATTTTATTCTAGCGCTACATCGCTATTCGGAATATAGACCCATTCAAATAGTATCATGAATCATGAAATTAGGAATGTTAGAGCATTCTTTATTTATAATATATAATAGCAATAAATAAATAATATTTATTTGTCTATTTTATAATCATATAATATTATTATATAAATCTAATATAAACACTTTTGAATAGTAAATTTTTTTTATACTACCACTCATTCGGTATACAGCCAAATCACATGAAAAATGTGCAAGAATCTTGCGTGTTGCTCATTAAATAAATGTAGTTAATAATACCATTTTTAAGAATTTTGTAGATTGATGAAGAACTGAGAAATAGCAAAATTGGCATAAGTAATTAATAGTTACTTGACTAACAAAGTAAATCAGTATCAAAATATATACTCGTATATCAGAGAAGACCAACTAATAAAACAAGCGTACATGCTTGTTTTATTAATACCAAAAATATTTAAAATACATAAAAAATAAACTGCTATTTTATGCGATATAACGAATCCAGAGCAATTTATTATAAATGCGAAAGTTTCAGTCTGGCAGAACAGACAATGATGATATTTGATGTGAAGATTGTTATAGACAAAGACAGAAGAACTATCTACAAAGGTAACAATATAGTGATGCCGAATTCCACATATTATTTACCTGCATGTAATTTTTCTTCGCGACAACATCGTCTTCAAGCATCATATAGTAGGTTCCCTTGCTTTGTGCGTATGCCATTAAGTATATAGTGTCAAGGTTCTGTTTTGTTCGCCATCTGACTCTCTTGGGCGAGTCTCCGAGGGTATTAGGCAAAGTATCTAAATCAGGGTAGTACGTTGCCGTTGGTGAAATGACTTCTATTAAACCACCTTCCACTTGTTTTGGAAACCTGAAAGATGACACGAGAATATATTTTTAAAGTATACTGTAACTAAATAACATACTACTGGGGGCAATATGTAATATGCTCATACTTTACGAACAGGGGAAATGGCTAGAGTTGAAAATGGTTGTAAATAAATAATGGCACCAGGGCCGACCTTTAGCTAGGAATGGGCAGCATCCACCAGTACCTCAAGGTTTCAGATGTATTATCTGAGCGTCCAGGCCCTTACAGCGCTTCTTCGCGACCAAAGTTTGTCTGCTTTCTCTGAGCGGGAAGTGGACTGTATGGATGGAGGAAGAAGTGATGGAGTAGAAGGTAAGGTAAGGATGCTTTCCTTCAGCCGGAAGGAATGGGTAAGGCTAGTAAGAGGACCAGCTTCGAAACTGGTATCTCACACGCGGTAAATACGTGTAGTCCAGTGTTTCCAAAAGTCGTCTGAGGTTTCTTTTTATAGTTCAGGGGACAAATAAGCTTGCGGTACACACAAATGAGCACCCGCAACACCGTGGACTGTTGTATGATAATATAAGTTATATTACTTACATAGATTCAATTTGCCT
Organism: Achroia grisella; assembly: GCF_030625045.1. Taxonomy (NCBI): domain Eukaryota; kingdom Metazoa; phylum Arthropoda; class Insecta; order Lepidoptera; family Pyralidae; genus Achroia; species Achroia grisella. Next base: position 541,042 of record NW_026712977.1, on the reverse strand, counting down.
TGCTGTATTGATGACATACTCCAAATTTGTTTCACCAATCATAACAACGATTAAAGTCGAATTTTTGTAATTATCAGTGAGGCCCTCCACTAAATGCTGTAAGAAAACATTCGTTCTATATATTACGACTCATAACTATTTATTCATATTTCATCATTCAAGGGGATTGTGAGTAATGTGGACTGATGACTTCATTGCTAGCAATATACCATGTCAGGTTGACCACGCGGTACCATGTTACCATGTAAAGTTGACTCCTAGAAACCTTGACCTTACCTCATGCTCATCTTATCATCCTCCACTGATGCCCCGCCAGCGTAAAGCGCAAGCGGGCGCATTCCATTATCATTAATTAAAAAAAATACCATAAAAGACACTGCTAGTAAAAAGTATTCAGAAGTTCCGTACATGTGTGTCTCTAACTCAGGTATACTCTTTATTAACGTTTCACGACTAAACTCCTAAACTCTGAATGTTTATCTGACATTTGATATTTAATTGAAACTAAAAATTTGATATAAAAAAAAACAAAATTGCTTTAAACAAACAATAATTTTGTATTGGGTACTTTATTTTGTATTTATGCGACCATTATATGCTATATTTCATCATAAAGAAGCACACAAGACGCGGGTAAAGCTAGTATTATTAGAGATATGTTTTTTTGTTAACTTTTTATTACTACAAGAGATGAATGAAATTCAGCATCCATGTCAGCTATATTAACTTGATTACGAAGAATATAGCATATTTTATTAGTGTATAGTGTATAGTGTATAGTGGGATGAAAATATGTATAAGCAGTAGACAAAGTCTCGTGTAACAACTAGTTTCACATAAAAAAAATAAACAGAAAATAATCCAATTACGTGTTTACGTTTATTTGCGTTCATACCGTCTAATATGATAAATTCTAAGAAATCTCTTGAGTGATTGTGAATGTCTTCAAGTAAATAATATTTTATTATATCGAAATGAAATCTTTCAATCTTTTTTATAAAAAACATCAGACATCTAATAAACCTGCTTTAGATATTTATTAGATTTATATTCTTATCTTTAAAACAAATGAAGGTACATTTGCAAGAAAGTAAGAAATCAGAGCGAATATTAAAATGGATTTAATTTTTATTAAGAAGAAGACAGTTATTTCTTCAACGAAACTTTATATTCATATTGGTTTCTATTCTATTCAAAAACTATCTTCACTAATAGACACTTTTAAGTCACTAAAAAGAAAAGATTAACGAAAGAAACTTACTGTGAGTGTTGCTAAGAGGTAGCTTTCCTTATCCCTCTTTACAGTGGGTATACCCAGCACTATGTCTGCGAACAAATTGCCAACTCGCATATGGTAGGCTGGCCTCAAACTGAATGGATCGTTCATGAGATGAGGAAGAAGTTGGTACACGAACGGGACCCGTAGTGGTTGAAGGTTCTTTGGTAAAACACCTGCAGCAGCCCGTGACCCTGTAAACGTAATAATATAACTGTCAAAATCAAAATTATTTATACGATGCAACATGGTGAAATGGGGTTACACTTCAAGGGCAGTTTACGGTGTCATCCAATACCTCTACTAATATTGGCCCACCAACTCTTCTGTCCTATGTGCCCATCATCCTGCACAAAGGAAGAAAACCTGAAAATCGTCGCTTTCTGGGAAAATATGAAGTATATTTTCCCAGAAAACGAAGTTTTTAGTTGACATTGAATAAAAAGAGAAGTAACTCAGGTCACACCCTTGTAAATCATTGAATCATGATGGTAAACAAAACAATCCACATATCCGTCATCATCATTAATCGTCCAGGAAACAAACGATATGTCCGTCACCCCTGGATATTCATACTGTACAATAATTACTGGCACTGTAAGTACTTACTGTCCTATTACAGGGCAGCTTCATTAATTAATATTGCAGTACCTTGTCATGCGGAGTAATCACAAGTCACGCACAACTGCCACTGCAAAAATCGATGGCAATATTCGCGGACCGCAATTATTCCTGCCATACGACATGTTAATACTACGTGCTGTGATGGAACAACAATACGCATTGGACGCTTAATAATAAATTGCATTATGGCGTAATAAATTAAAACTCGACTTTAAAGTTACAATCTTAAAGTCGATATTCTAACATTGTTTATTTTTAGTAAACGCACTCCATTGTTAACATTGTTATATGAATTGCACGTGTTATGCTTATGACAGCGTATGAGTACATATCGGAAGCTTAATAATATACTGCATGCGCTAATAAACATGAAAAGGAAACACAACTTTAAACAATAAAGCTTAAAGTCTAATTTTCGACATAATATTGTTTTGAAAATGCAGTTTATTATTAAGCGTGAGGTATGTTTTCATTCACAGAAGTTTTTAAACTTTTAAAGAGAAACGTAGAGAACTCCCAAATAAAATATTTGAGGTGAAGTATTTCTGAACCCGGGACCACCAGTGGTTGTACCAGGGGTTCGGCTCTCGGATTTCATTTCAGTACAATACAAACATTTGTATTTACAAAAATAACTTAAGATTTAGTGATTTTAATACACACTTATTTAAAAACCGAAGTATTTCTGTCATACATTTGTTAGTCACGGTAGAAGCATTATTGATTTGAGACTACATAGTGCAGTGTGATATTGTTCACATAAAAAAACATATACCAAGTCAATAGGCCAGTATGGTAATGTCAGGCTAATATTCTGCTAAAGTTAAAGCTATGAATCGCATCCTATTAATATTGCAAACGCAAAACATAAGGGTTCCTTGATCTGGACTAGTTAGTGTTTTACGGAAAAAAATCCGAACAGCTTCGAAATCTTAGTACATCGCCAGGCGAAATACTAGATTACCAGTAACAGCAATTAACAAGACAACACTACAGAACTTAGAAATATTTTATTTTGGAAAAGGATATTAAAATTTATACGTATAAATAAAATTGGAGTGTCTGTTTGCGATATTGAAATAACCGTTTTTTACTACATGCATATATGAAACTAAATACGGTTCATATACTATAATAACGTTTTTTACCAAGTTTGTTTGTCTGTTTGTTCTGGCTGATCTCTAAAATTGCTGGGTCGATTTTGACGGGACTTGGCAGGTAGCTGACGTAATAAGGAGTAACTTAGGCTACTTTTATTTTAGAAAAATAAAGTTAAATTCTACGCGGACGAAGTCGCGGGTACAGCTAGTATATACATATTAATATATATCTATATTATAACAGCAATATAAGATCACGTGATAGACCCCTCATGCGTTACCATTCTGGTGGTCAATTCACTCATACATCAAAGTCCAATAAGACATTATAGAGAACAATCTGTTTTTCTTTCCTTGATTTATTTGATAAACAATTTTGGCATAATTGTTTACAGAAATAGAGATGCATAAACAAAGTGTACTCGCAAATTTTTAGGATTAATGACGTAACTATACTATATAAACCCTATGGCACAGTTGGTAGATGTCATACGGCATAGTTGGTAGGTGTAGAGACTTCTTAATTTTTTTAATGTAATACGAATGAAACTCTTCTGTTTTGGATTATATGGGCGGTATCAGGGGTCTTTCATGATGGCATCACACCACCATTTGCTATTCCGAAGTTGTTTGATTAAAAAGTAAAAAATCAGTTTCACTCTTCATATGAAACTTCAAAATCAACTCGACAAATGAAACAGGTAATACAAAAGTGCACCCAAATACTATTTAGTACAAAGACTAATCTAGACTATCCAGAATAACTAGACATTCAATCATCGATTTTATTCACTTATGTAAATAATATTAGATCCTTCCTGTGTTTACGGTCAGTCAAACTAGGGCTCCCCTCGTGTATGCCCACGGCATTCTACCCCTCTGCCACCCTAGTGTTACACCTCTGGTTAGGACATAATTAAAAATTTTGTTGCACAAAAAATAGACGCCTGCAGTGACTAGGAAAATATGAAACCCTCACTGGAGCGAATTATTTCGATTAAAAATAAACATCGTACTCGCTTTCAAATTAAAATTGGAGAAATACCGCGCATAATACCCAAGAGAGATAAATAAAAATCACGTTAGTAGTGTACTATAGTCACCCAGTTCCCCTTTATGTTAACAGAAATTCACATTAAAATCAAACATTATATTTCCATCCATTTATCACTTATCAATCTTGATATGAACATATAGACTTGAATCAACAAATTTTAGAATTATAAATAGGTACATATTTAAATTTTAAACATTAAAATCGTTACGGAAAATAGTGTATTTGGAAGCATGAGGTAAGAAAGGCCAGTCAAGTACCTTTAAATTCCTGTTAGGATCTCATGGGCTCCTCCTTATCAGCATTCAGGTAAAGTTCTCACTTTCTATCATTTAATTTACACTCACTTTACAATACAATTATTTTTTATTGCAACAAGATTACATGCGCGCGAGTGTCGAGGCGGTCTGTACAGTCATAGGTAATAGGAAAAAGGGGAAGGGGGGAGGGGCGGGGCAGAAAATAACGGGCTCCAATAGGTTAATCCTAATTCAATAAACGTAAGGTTTATTTTAAACAAAATCAATTGCTATTATTGGCTAGCAACAATTAGCCTTAAAATCATATGTACAATTTCAAACCAACATAATCCTCTTAACATGTGAAATCATTTATAAGCCCAGTATTTCCTCAAATAAATCATCAAATAAATTGCCATCATTAGCTGGCAATACTGAACGGAATTATCAGACATAATCCTGGCAGTAGTATACAAATTGGAAGCAACATTTCTCATTTTTAAATTTTGTTATTCAACTCAATAGCTACGAGTGGCAACACTTGAGGGTTTAACAAACAATGGCCCCATATTAATCCTAGCAATTATAGACAGATTTGAAGCATTGAACATTTCCCATTTTTAAATTCATTCAAGTTGATTGGTGAGATACATAGCAATAAATCGAGACAGGTTTCTCTATTAAAGTTACAGCTAATCGAATAACAGTATACTAACTAATATATATTTATAAATAAAAATTATGAATTATTTATTTTTCGTATTCTCCATTTGATGGTGATTAAATACAATTATCTTTAGTATTATATATATTTTTTACAAAGAGAGTAAAAACAGAAAAAGATAAAGAAGGCCTTCACTCAATAAGGTCTATCCACATATATAATACAAGTATATTATTAAGAAAATATATTAGAAAACAAAAAATATAGTAATTAGTACTATATTTAATCTTATTTGTATTGATGAATATGGAAATTAAAAACTACTATTATTGTTAAAAAAATAGGATAGAGATAATTCTTATTGAGTAGCCCCATTACTGGTCATGTGTCTTATAAAGTCAAGCTCCACACGGTTTCTAGTGGAAATCACGATGACTTTCTAGTTGAATTATCACGATGGTCGAAGTGACCTAATTCGTCCTCCACTAATTCACTGTCAGCATATATTAGTCAGGGATGCACTATTCCGTATTCATTGATTATGCATGGCTCTAAATGATTACATATTAGGCTAGATATTTTATTTAGGATTACTTTAGGATTACTAACTACTAAAGAGCTTATTAAATTTAATATTAAACAGCTTTAGATTACCATGCACATGATAACATAATTTAAATCTCCGATGATAGCTAAATTTAATTATACTAAAATATTTAAAAACGTTTTCTTCGATGTCGATCTATTAATAAAGTTTGTGACGTGTTTTATTACCAGTAACAGAAATGAGTAAAATTAGTATTTGACGGAATAATTAAATTATTATTCTTTGTATCCTATAATTTTATTCTTTCTTTATTCTGTATTGTACTCACACATAGGAAATAAATACAGTAATACAATAAATGTATTGTACCAGGGTGAGCTTATCTCTGAAAAGAGATTTCTTCCAGCAAACCTAGAAAATGTTATAGGATAGTGTATTAATAATAGTCATACATACGTGTACGAAAGGAGGAGATATTAAAATGAATGTTTTACTTCCTCATCCTTACAGAGTAGTTTTTACAGTAAAAACTACTTAAAACCATATAAAATTTCGCATGAAATATGCAGGACCTTCTGTTGTTTTATAATAGTGTATGCAAACATATGCGTGTAGTCTCAGCATATGGTAACTGCGGTAAAGAACGTACTGTTTATTGTTACTTGTTAATGAAATTCAGCGCTATTGGATTTCGATATGTTCCGTCATATTGTTAAGCACAAAATCATTTATTGCACGGTTTGAGATACTCTTGTAACTATAAAAATATTTTACTTATAAATAAATTCTCGTGTCACAATGTTAATCACCGTTCTCCTTCGAAACGGCTTGATCGACTTTTATGAATTTTTATATGCATATTCAGGTCCGAGAATCGACTACTATCTATTTCTCATAGCCGTAAGTGTTAAGGGTTGCCCATCCCTAAAAATTTTTTTATTTTTTGGAGAAAATTTGTATTTATTATAATGTGTACCTATATTAAAAAAAACACACAACCCTATACTTTTACCCTTCTATCCCCACCTCCTATTTTATACCTATTTTAATTTATGTGCCAAAACGACGTTTGCGGGGTCAGCCAGATATATATTATATATCTTTTATAAATATATTATTACAGAATATTACAGATTAACTATGATTGTTTATATAAATTAGAACTTAAACATGTAATTGTATTGCCTGATATAAAGACAAAATGTTCTTTATGCATTTATATGATTAACTAACTTAACTTTTTTAAAAGTTTTAAAAGGTCAATTTACAGGATAATGATAATCACACGACAACAATAAATAACCAGTAACAAAACATCGGTAAAAGGCGCCATTTCTTATTTCAATAAAAGTTAAAGAAAAATCTTCACACATTATAATTATTTCACTTTAAATAGTATTAGCAATCTTTACAGCTTGGGCCATTTTGATATATTTTTTGTAATAACTTTAGCCACTCCAGATTTTGAAACCGTTATCTCGATTTTACGCAATTATTACATGTGAGGATCCTTCAGCATTGTCTTAATCTGCTTACCTGTCATGTTTTTCAGCAGCGCCACCACTTCAGGCGACAGTGCGGACATGTGGGCACCATCTGCAGACGTAATCCCTCGGAAATCCTCCCGGACCACTAACTTGCCCTGAAAAACCGAATAATATCAGTACTGTTCATAGCAAAGCGTCGTCTACAATATCTTAATATATTTAAAAACTAGCGTTTACCCCCGGCTTCGCTCGCATTGAATTAAAAATATATTTTTTAAAATAAGGAGTATCCTATGGTTATTCTAAAATTTTAGAATATCCATAGGATACTTTTTATTTAAAAAATTTGGGTAAAAGCGTAACAAACATCCCTATTTACATTCATAATATTATTAAGAATTAGGTTAATTATTAATTAATTAATATTATTAACTGGTAAAATATGTATTTAATTCACTACCAACATTTATTCTATATATAACATACGCCTATCATAGGCGCCTATCTTTTTTTACCAATCGGAAACATTGTACAAAGACTCCAGCTATTGAGTGCAATGTGAATGCAAAGTGAATAAGAATATGGTAAAGAAATTAACAACAACAGATACTGATACTGAGTTAAAACTTATTCTTTAGCAATGGCAGTTTTATTCTATAGACTTAAAAAATCCCCCTTTTTTACCAATATTGTTTGCCAAAAATAAATCTTAACGATAACTATTGATTGTTTATTTTAAAAAATCGACTGCAACATTGTTTTCTTGTTAAAAGTCACGCACGTAACATGACTGCAAATCTTACAATGCCAATATCCGAGTACAAAGGCAAGCTTAACTCTAAAAATAGATCACGAACGATTCTCTCTTAACACTTGTATTATGACTGCGAAAGTGAGTTTGTTCGTTTGTTTATTACTCTTAAACGCCGTAACAACTTAACTGATCATAAAAGTTGAAGTAATAGTAATAACTGAAGAGAAATATTATCAAAAATCAATTTCAAAAATTAATTTATGATATGTTAAATATACAGTCTTGGAGTGTTTTCGAGCTAAGAAAAACTGGCAAGTAACTCATGGTTTTCAAATGAGCTTGTACATGATAACAATAATACAGATTCATTTTTAAATGCAATTGTGGAGAATGTAGTGACCACCAGCATACTATGACATTTTTGCCAAATATTTAATAGAATTAGGTGTTATTTTGCGGAAGTCCATTTAGAGTACAAATACTACTATTTATAGTCTCACATGCTAATTGTAGCGGAATTAAACAATATAATATAAATCCATCGGGTAGTATTTTTGTCAACAACAAAAATGTAATCTGTGGCCGTTATAATTGGAGGAAATAATCTAGTTCAAAACTAAACAGAGCGTAATTATGACTTAACAACTAATAGAAATACATACATAGAAAACACCCAATATATATATTCATGAATACAAACATTTGTATAGCATTACAAATAGAACCTGCGGTAATCGAAACTAAAGCGATGTGCCGAACCGCTAACCGAAACCGAACCGAACCAGCCGTGGTATTGGAGAATTGCCATGAAGGTATAATATGCAATTAATAAAATAATATTTAAGGATGGTTGGTCGAAGTCCCAGGCATGAGCTAGTAAACTGTAAGTAACGTAAACAACATGAGTAGACCTTTGTCACAGCTGAATTCAGTCACGTATAAAGTAAACGTTTAGATATGATAAACATCTTTATTGAGAGAACATCGAATTATAAGCGTACACAACCGCCAGCTAGCAACGGAAACGTCTGCTTTGTCCATCGATTTTATAAATAATCGCTTTACTTCAATATTGAGGTAAAAACCATATTATTAAAAAGGAAAATGAAATTATAATACGCTCATTGTTGTAATTTGTTCCATTTGTTTTACGGGCTCGGTGATCTAACTCACTTCCGACGGTTCGAATTCGATTCCTCGGACAATGATTATTTGTATTTATGAATATCATTGTGTGTATTGATCTTAATAATTCTAGTATCCATAAAAACAAATTATATATAACTTAGGAGTAGATGGCGGTTGTAATTTGTCCTGGGTTATTATCAATGAAGTCGTTAATACGGATACGACAATCTCACCTATTTCTGTTGCTATGCAACTTTGTAACCTGTTCTTTGGACATCAACATTTTTTGGGTTTTCAAGAAGGCTATATTAAGATTTCTTAAGGGTCGGCTACGCGCACGTGATACCCCTGGTGCTTCAGGCGTCCCCATGCTACGGTAACCATTCGGATGGGCCGTATGCATGTTTGCCACCATAGTATAAAAAATACTTAGTCCTCCCTTGGCAATATAAGACGATTACCGCAGGCGTAACATAATTACATGATGTCCGTAGTACTATTGAAGTACATAGATGAAGGTTGCCATTTACCATCCGGTGTGCCATTAGTTTATTTCCCATTGCAGATACTCAAGAAACGTTAATTTATATATTTAAAATAAATACAATAATTTACTATGATGTGATAAAGTGTTTGATTGACCACCATCAACAATTGGCAGTTCCTCTGATTACCCACTTGGTATAACAGTTGCAACGATGTAACCTATATTCAGGGCGGGGAACAAAGTACCTGCAACGCAATGACGTCTTCCTGCCGCGAGCGATACTGTGACTCCAGGAAGTCTAGACTCGCCTGCATTTCCGTTATGTGCTGTTCCATTTCATTCTCACGCGGCAGTTGGACTGCAAAGAGGGATTTTAGTTAGCAACACTGAAACAGGATAACAATCGGGGTCAATCTGATATCTCGAGTGCAATTGTGCGCATACGCGTCGGCCTGTACAATCATACAATAATGGGGGAGAGAATTGTTAGAATTAGTAATAAAGAGTGCCTCGATGCTGTTAATGTACCATATCAGGTTGACCCCCAGGATACCGTGGACAATTCCAGGTGACTGGTCCGTAATTAGCTAGTTAGCTAATTATGGACCAATCACCTGTCGTTCTCTACAGATATTAAACGACGCAACATTATCATGCATGAAAGAAGATCTCTCCCCATAGATATAACATTATAGCCCTCCATGCATTATATATAGGTGACAAATGTCACTTACCATCAGGAGAGCCGTCAGCTATAAAAGAAAAGGACTATGTTAGCCTCCTATAATCAATACTACTATAAATATCGGATAGTTCGAAGAGTTTTGTTATGTGAGATGTAATTAATACTTTCAGACTAATAAAGTGTCTGTCTCGTCAAACTGTTGATTCGTTAATTGACATTGTAGACAAAACATGTCATTTACTAATGTGTTATTAGTTCGTAACAAACGATTTACTTAAATACACAAGCTTGCGTCACTAGGTACAAAAATATATTTTGTATGAAACCAATGTTTTAAGGCGTCATATTTGGTAACTTTAATTCAGTTTGTGCCAGTTTTAATTTATTCATTTTGCTGGTTTCGTGGCATGTGCAAGGCATAAAAAATTAAAACAAGTTTTGTGTGAAGCTGTGTAATGAAAAATGAAAAATGATTTGGTCGACTGTCGTAAGGAGAGTGCCGACTCTTATAAAACATAGTGTTAATTGCTCTGTACTTAAATCCAATTTCATTATATAAGCAATACCTAATCAGGATATAGGATATTCTACAAATACCAGAAACATTTTACTTCGAAATTATTGTATTTTTACAAATAATGAGAAAACAAAGCTATTCAGAGTGATTTTCATTAGTCCATTTTGTGACCTTACAAGCACCGGTTGCCATGGAGGAAAATTCCTTTAAATCGGATTAATTCTACATGTTTTCATCTTATTTGTAATATATATACAAAAAAAATATACGTTTACAATATATGCACACATTTACAAAAGGTTTATAAAGCCTTCAGAAAAATCTGTTTATAAATCTATAAGTAGATTCTTTTGTACTTTACGGTTATGTCGAAACTAATAGTTAATACTTTGTAATACAACTTTTTCTATGTAGAGGATATAAGCTACTTAAGCTGCCTTCTATCCCGCTTTTATAGATATTCAAGAGATAATGAGGTGAATCCCCAGATTATGAGAGAAACACTCAAAGCTTTTTAAGTGTAACTGGTAAAAAAAAAGAGGAATACATAGATAATAATAAGACATATGCCAAAGGAAAGAAACCATAAAGAATGAGGCAGAAAAAAATAAAAAAAGGAACTAAAATGTCAAATAAGGCTACGGTCCAACTTAGTAGTAACCGCTGTCAATATCATGACCTTTCGACCACATCATCACGTGACATCCGTGGAACTCGTAATGCCATTTCTGAGGACTAGGATATTTTCGTACCCTACAATTTCTGTGTCATATCATACCCTGATATTTAGCGACAATAGTAGTATAAAGTCAAATAAAACAATTTCAAATTAATAGCGACCGTATTATAAAGTAATAGTATATATATATATATACTTCCGTCACTTGAATAGTCCCACTATAAGAATTCCGTGCCCACGCAGAGATTTTGTACTTAAAATCATTTATTCACATAGGCCTTTTTTCTACCTACACGTCATGTTTTTTATCACTATCACCCTACCGTTCAGTCCGGCTAGCTACTTCAGTTGTGAACTGTCAAGAAACTTAACCAAACTATTTTATTTTCATGTTATTAATATTCCACTTGTTGGTCACGTTTTGTGTTTTCTAAAATCTAATTAGCCACATTAGTAAGAATATTAACACATTAGCTCCACATATTCCGTTAGTTTATACGAAACAGATGCACAATCTAAATGCTGAGTGACATAGGATAGGGGACTAGACTCTACTCTAGAGTAGAGTCTAATTCCATGTCTACTTATCTATATCAGATTGACGTCCTGTTAGGCAGCGGAGTCAGGATTGAAGAAAAAGTGCAACGTGAAACTAGTTATGAAAACGTATAAAACTATGCTCTCTGCCTACCCCGTAAGGGATCAAATGTTTTATGATATCATGCTTAATAACCAACTGATTTAAGTCTATCTACGAAACTTTTTGGAATTTCGTTATAAATGTTATACCAAACTTTATATATAAATACTTAAATAGGTATTTATATATTCAAAATATCTTTGCTTCAATTCATACATGTCAATAATGTGCCTACATTTTCTACATATTCATGAATTTGAAATCGTGTAAACATTGTAAACACATCGCTTCATGTCCTATCAGCTGAAACGACTATTATTGTGTAGGTGCTATGATTTAGAAATTTTAATACAAACACCTATATGTTTTACGCTAGAGAAATTTAAGTGATAAAAATAATTATGGTAGAGATTACAGTAATAGTCATATAACTACAACCTATTTCTTATACACAACAATTACAATTGTTCAGTTTCAAAATTTACTATAGATACATTTTATTTTTATCAATAAACTAATTTCATTTGTATTCATTCTCAATCAAACGCAAGTGCAATTTCTTATATCCATCTAAAGGTGTCTTGGAATTTACTCGATTTTTATATGAAAACACAATACATATGACCAGGATCATATAAATTGATACATATAAACTTACTGAAAGAAACCTTCGTAATTATAGCGAAAACTATATCAAAATCTGCAACTTTGACTTATACTATTTAGTGTTTGGAACTGTCACATATGCTGGATAGGGTTGCCAACAATCCCTAACCTTGTGAGAATAAATTATAAATCTAATTAAAACTCGTATACTATATTTTTTACCGATATCAGGCAGGTGAAAACTGGTACAAACTTGTACGAGGAGAAAATTTCCTCGAGCTGAAGTACAAACATTTCGTATTTATACGAAGATCCTAGTACAGTTAATATTGGTGGTGGGTCGGTACAGTCAATAACCAAGGTAATGAAAATATATAATATAAAACTGTATAAATAAAATATATTATTATATAAAAAATTTAGATATAATATCGCAACTGTATTTTCTCTAGAGTAATCTTAGTTTTCATTTCAAATCAAAACGCAAGTCAATAAAATGTCAATGCAATAAATTTCCTGAAGTTCCCACGGGAAGGCGGCAACAAACAAAACAACAAGAACTAATTTATATCCCCTTTTTTCAAGTGGTCTCTTTACTTAAACGCAAACATTGTCACAGTATAACTACTAGTTCTGAACGCGGAATGATTACGGCGTTGTATAATGTGATCCGGTGCACTGGCGCGGAAACCAGGTTTTACGTGGGAACTCAAGTCAATAAAACGGGGGAAAGTTGTAGGTTTCCACTTAAAGAGATTAACTTAGGTTATCTGTAACAATGGTATCAAGTTATAAACTTAATCCTCATTATATATGCATCCAAGCGACCGATCTTATTTAAACTAATACTTTATTAATTTTTCAAGATAATTATCTTATAAACATCCATTACTAAATTCTGAAAATGTCTGACTTAATCAATTTTCAGAAACCAATTAAATAATTCACAGTATTTAGAAATCACTAACTTCGGACTGTGGCTTCGTTTGTGTGACCGTAATAAACTAAGATAAAAAGTGTTACGGTAATATGAACAAATATACACATTAAAAAAAACACCCAGACCAATATAAACATACTCATGGAGATCAAAGCAAAAATATTGAGCGACGATCGAACCCACGACCGTCACTAAGTAAAGTAGTGAGTTAAAACACCTGCAAGGTCGATTGCTTGTAGACATATACAATCATATTTAGTCAATGAGGACATTTTCTAACGGACAAGTATGTATGTATGTATGTAACCAAGCGGCGCGTACGCACGTGCCTGACTTACTTTGTCTCCAATTAAGTAGCAACCTAACATATACTACAAATGCCAAGGTTTATTTGTGACATTGTCACATGTTAACGCTTTAACCAAGCATCATGAAGGATATACGTAATATTTGAGATGGAAAAATATAAATATTCTTTATTCGAATAAACTTAAATTTCTATTTATTCGAATTAGAATAATTGAATCACTCATATGTTAAAAACATTTTTCTATTCTATTAGGCATTTATAATACAAATACAGATTCAGTCAAGAATGAGTAAAGACTTAGTAAAGTCTGTTGCTTTTAAAATAAATGTTAATATTAGTGTAAATACAAAATAAAAGCATGAATGAACATAAACTTGCGTTAAATTTCAATATAAAATATAGCCTATGTGTTATTCTGATGCATAAGCTATATTACTGTAAAGTTTAATAAACATCCGTTCAATAGCTTTTGCGTGAAAGAGTAAGAAACGTCCATAATTACAAACTTTTGCATTTATAGTACTAGTAATATTAAGATATAGTTAGTTGAATGACAAAATAAAGCAAGCCGGGTGTTCGAAACAGATCAATCACTCAAAATCGATCACGGTTACACAGATGAAGTCTAGAGCAGAGGGCAAGTTCATAAATACCAAAAATTATTTAATTGTTTTTGAAAATTAATAAATGCAAACTTCGCGGACTTCGATAATGGATGCTTTTAAGATAATTATTTCAGTTCTATTAGTTTAAATAACATCGGTCGCTCTGATGCATATATAATGAGAATAAAGTTTATTTCTACAGTACCATTGTTACAGTTAAAGTAATTTAATCTCTTTAAGTGGAAACCTACAACTTTCCAGTCCTCCACTTAGCAAGTTACCGTCTGACAAGAGGGCGACTACACTCAATGTGGAAGATTTTTTTTATATTTATTAAAGCTTTTACCAACAACACAATCTACCCATCAGTCGAGTTGATCCACAGACAACACCGAACACGTCCAATCGTCCACCCCCTCAGGCGGGCAGACTCCATGATGGATTTTCACCTCCTAAAAAAAAAGGATAACAACGAGGGTCCTCGTGCAGGAGTGAGATTTTTGATTTCGGTACGACGGATGCTATTTTATAGACAAGTATACAAAGTTAATCGCGATTACGTCAGTTTTTTTAGTAAAAGATAGGTCTTACCTCGTGATGCAATTTCTTCACGTCAAAATTCATTAAATTCCATTGAGAGAAAACAAGAAAAACGGAACACTTTCGCATCTATAATATTAGCAAGGATTAAATATTAGTAACTACAACGAAAATATTGTATTATTTTTGAATTAAGTCCTTTCTATGTACCAAAAAATAATAACAGCTGAGTTTGGCGTCAACTTGGTATAGGTTGATGCCAAATCGAAGTAATATATGAAATATCACGGTTTCCTTGAAGAGGAAGAAATTAAAGTAATAATAATTTATAGTGCATAAAATTTAAAGGCAGGCAACCCTAAATCGACCTCATCCAGTTGGATTACTCTGCTCGACTCAAGTATGAAGATCGACCCAGCAAATCAACAGGTCAGAGAGCGACCGGTTACTTCTATTGGATGGGGAAGGGGATTACATTGTGTTCATTGACTTGAATCTTATCTGATTGAATGCGAATATAGACCAGTTTAGCACCGTTTAGTTCCCTTGAGACTATTGTAACGTTGATAATAAAAAAAATTCAAGGATAAATGTGGATTGGTACACCTGCGTGATCTAAAGGGATATAGCGACGAATTCGCAAGGAGATGACCACAGTAATTTTAAAACGGTGTAAAAATTTGGACATGTTTGTTAATTTCAATCAGGATCGTTTAGTCTACTAACTGGCTGAGTTAGTAGACGTCTATTATAATCGCCAAGCTGTCTGCTTTGTAAGCTGTGTTTCGATTGTGACATTTGTCCTCCGAAACGGGAATGTTTAGGTGGAATCGCCGGGAATTCATGATAAGGTGATATCCGTAATTCATGTATATAAACGGTGTGACTGTTTACCATAAGATGGGCCGTGTTGAGCTTGTTTGTCATTTCAATTAAGTAACAGAAAAAGTACCATGTGGTTGGAGGCTAACCTTATAGGATACATTGCAAGGGTCTTTGCAAAGGTGCTTTCTAGTCTCCTATTACGACCCACTAACGTAGAATGTTATATAGAGTTAACCACCACTTAGTTTTGGAAAACATTCGAGTAAATTCGCCACAATGGATTAAGTGACCTCATTGCATATCACTTTTTCATATTCAACCAGTGGCCAGAGTATACAATTCGCGCTGGCGAGTTCGGTCTCCATTCAGAAAAAGTTACCACAGGATAGTATTGTTACAAGTTGAGTGGTTGTTCAACGGTCGGTTGTAGACAAAGTTTGTATCTGCTTAAATAGAACACCCAACGTAACGCAACAAATAGGGTAGATAGATTAGACGAACCTTTTTTTACAATACTCATTAGATTTTCATAATTAATTTTACAAAAATATGTATTATATAATTAAAAACAAAGTTCACGCTCACATTACTAAAATAGGTTTAGGATTTAGTCTTTGTTTCCTATACATATTATAAAATCGTAGTGTCGAAAAATTTATGTATACGTGTTAAGTTTAACGTTAAAATACCTGGAGTAATTATATGAAATTTTCACAAAATATGAGCTAAAAATCTTTGTGATAAATACAATGGACCCACATTTTATTTTGCTATTTAATGTAACTTATTTCTGAATAGCGCCACCCTTATTACCTAGGTCTATAAAAATAAATCTACAACCTATTTTCAGACTTAACAAACACCAAAAATATTACAAAAATCTGTCTAGCTGTTTTGAGTTCCATAGCAAATACTGTGACACGAAATTTAAATGTTATTTCTCTAACCGTACTATGCAAATAAAATATATTCAGTGTATATTATTTGTTCACCTGTCTCGCTGTAAGTGCGCCCACTCCATACCTTTCCGAGCGTTGGAAAAACCTTACAGTTCAATGAGTATACGAGCTAAGCTGAGGTGTCTGGGCGAATTATTATAAAATAAACATTATTTACATATCGACAGTGTCGTAGTCTAGACACCGTCTCAAGAATAAAATGTATTTCATATATTTTCTCGATAGTTCCCGGGGCGTGTCTGTATCTGAATATTGAAAGTGAACAGAAATATTCTTCAGAAATACATTTCTCTGTACGACTCCCTAATTGAACACTGCATACGAGACATCAACTTTCCGCAACTGTGATCAATACTTTGGACAAAATTTTATCGCAGTGGAATCAGTATTAGGAATACATTTGTAGCTCGTACAATATTTGGCATATTGATAATATAATCAGGGCGCAAGAGTAGGAAATGTTACAAGTCCCGTCATTTAAGAGTCACTCAATCATATCTGAACATAACACAAAAATAAATCATGTATATGAAATATTATCGGACGGAATTAGTGGGTTAGCACCTCGCCTTACTTCCAGTGGTCGTGGATACGAAAATACTAATTAATAATAATAATAATTTATCGACAAAGATAGAAAGAATTTCAGTTTTCTAAAAATTATTCAGACATTTATTAATATAGTTAAACAAGTTTTAATACGACTTTTATATATATATAAATAAAGGTATTTACGTGTCTCGACGTTTCGACTATGTATGTATATATGTGTACTAGACGCGAAGGTTTAAAAATAAGTATTATGACATTAATAGTTACTTCAATGACAAACTATGATACAGGTACTTACTTTTAGACAGAATATATTGTTATTTGTTAATTATGTACGTATATTCAGGAAATAAAGATATAGTTTAAGTAATAGACAGTTCATTTAAAAAATCCGAAGTAGAGAGTACAGCTACTTATAAATCTATACTAATATTATAAATGCAAAAGTGTGTCTGTCTGTACGGTTGTTTGCTACCATTTCACAACTAAACGACTGAATGGATTTTATGATTTTTTATAACGAGATAGGACTCAATCCAAGATTAAACATAAATTATATATAAATTCTAAAGTAGGGGGTGAAATAAGAAATGTAAGTTTGGCAGACGAAGTTTCGGGTAATTGCTTGTATTATAAATGTAAAAGCATCTGCATGCCATCTATCTGTCCATTTATTACATTTTTACGACGAACTGGCTGAAGGATCTTAATAAAATTTGACGTAATGATATATATGTCACTTGGGAGGATAGATGTTCAGTTATTTATATTGTTAACCTGGTAATTTTATCTTTATGTATCATTACATAATATAAAACAAAGTCGCTGTCGCTGTCTGTCCGGCCCTGTCTATCTATCTTTAAAACTACGCAACGAATCTTGAAGCGGTTTTTTTATTAATTAGTATGATTCTATAAGGTTTATATATATAATACACCCGAGCGAAGCCGGGGCGAGTAGCTAGTATAGTATAAAATTTATGTCGTTTCCCCTGTCTGTTCTCTTAAATCTTTTAAACTGCGCAACGGATTTTAATGCAGTTTTTAGCACTAGATAGAGTGATTTAAGAGAAAGGTTTATATGTATGACTAGCTGTTCCATCGACTTAGTACGCGTGGAATTTTATTGTCTTTTTCTAAAATAAAAGATTTTCATTAATTAAATTTACGCGTGGAAATTTATTGTCTTTTTCTAAAATAAAAGTTTTTTTTTTAAATAAAAGTAGTCAAGTTACTCCTTATTACACAGCTACCTGCCAAAAAAAGTCCCGTCAAAATCGGGCCAGCCATTTCAGCCGGAACAAACAGACCGACAGACAGACAGACAAAAATGATAAAAAATGTTATTTTGGTGTATGCACCACAAGTATACATATGCATGTAGTAAAAAACAGTTATTTCAATATTATAAACAGACACTCCAATTTTATTTATATGTATAAATATATATACATTCGCGCGATACCGGGTCGGCTACCTAGTGGTAAATAAAGGTGACTCTTTCGACGTATATAAAGGTCAAGTTTTTTGTATTCATATTTTTTTTCTGCTGCCTAACAGATTCATTTGAGAACTGAATTACTTTTTTTTAAACGCCAGTATGTTAACATCGTTTTCAAATATAGGTGTCTATGTCTAACATTAAATGAAAATACCGTGCATAAACAACTATTGCCATGCACGCTTATCATTTCAGTAATCGTTTTGTTACTCTGTGCTGCGTAAATATGCTTTAATCGACGTATTAAATTTACTTATTCGTGTTACAACTCGGTTAAATATAAATAATAATAATAAGTGTAAGTGTCGAGAAAACAAGCAAAAGCTGAGAAAAAAATATATATATTTTGCATACAATATTTACAATTTAAATTGTTCCCTGGTACCTAAACTAAGTAGAAACTTAAATTTTAGGTACCAGTTCCGTATCTAATAATAGATATTTAGTTGTCAAAGAAAATAGACGAACTCGCGGGTGATAGTTTGTATAGTCATAACCTACCTACTCGCCCCGGCTTCGCACGGGTGTACATGTATTATATATATAAACCTACTTCTTGAATCACTCTGCCTATTTACGAAAAAATCGCTTTTTAAATCCGTTTCGTAATTTTAAAGATTTAAGCATACATAGGGACATCGACTTTGATTTTTACTATGTAGTTATAATAAGTACGTACTGAGAATTAGTATGTACATATACCAGTAATATTGGAAACAATATTTTGACTGAACCTCGCACGTCGAGACGTGGGCCGATCGTTTGTTTCTAAAAACAGATCTCCAGAATAGGATTTCCACAATTTCACACAATTCAGGACGCCTCGCCTCTCAGTTCAAGCGAATTGACAGTGTTGGGAATTATAGATTAATTATATAAAGGAAGTCGTCAACAAGTGTTTATTTTCGGTAATTGGTATGTTCAGTTAACTAGCTCTTACCCGCGGCATCGAGTGCATAAACTTTTACCCTTCCTAATTTTTTTAAACTAAAAGAAAACGGATGTACGTCTGCGTGATAACATATTAGGTCATATACATAATACTATACATATACATAAAATTGTGTCTGTTTGAAATATTGAAATAACCATTTTTACTGCATGCATATGAATATAAATGCGGTACATACTCCAAAATAACAATTTTCACAATTGTCGTCTGTCTGTCTGTCTGTTTGTTCCGGCTAATCTCTGAAATGGCTGTACCGATTTTGACGGGACTTTTATTGGCAGGTAGCTGATGTAATAAGAAGTAAATTAGGTTACTTTTATCTTAGAAAAATTCTTTTATTTTATAAATATAAAGTTAAATTCCATGCGAAGTCGCGGGTACAGCTAGTTTAAACTAAGAGTAAAAGACAGACAACTTTTGGATTTGTATTATGGATAAAATTAGTAGGTATATAATAATAAAAATCTTATTTATTGCTCTTCACAAACATCGTACACAATGGCAACATATACATGTAGTATTTTAGATAATAATAATAATATATAATATAACATATATACATATATGATATATGTACATGTATATATATTATCATATAAACTGTATATTTACCATGATTACTGATACTAATGTTATAAATGCGAATGTGTGGTTTAGTGCATGTTTGATGCCTTTTAACGATTAAACAGCTGAATGGTATTTAATGAGATTTTACGTGAAGATAAACTGTATCACGGAGACGGACGCATGCCATTCTATATGTCAAATAATATAGTTTATTAACTTTAAGGGGTGAAATAGGGATGAAAGTCTGTGTAGCCGAAATCGCTAGTACCATTAAGAGCTAATCATATCAACTATATTGCAATTATACACATTATATCAATGGGATATTTATCATAACAATATTAGTCATCCCGATATGTATATATAATAGAATAGAATAGAAAATTATTTATTCAAATAAACTTATATTTAAGCACTTTTAAATAGTCGCACTTAATTTTTTTAATCTACTCATTAAAAAGTCTCATTACAATAAGAACGAGCAAAAAATTGATGTTTAAAAAATATGTTGTTACATTTTATTTTTAAGTTAAAATGTATGAATACAAACTATCAAATAGCATTAATGCTGTATGTAAATTAAAATATAAATGTATTTTATATTTTAACTCCAATGAATTAGTTAAATAGAGTCTAAATTTAAAATACACAACTAACTGGTTGAAACACTAAGTAAGAGTATATCAGTCGTAGTGATTACTATATATAGAGTTGTATTGAAATGGACCGTCAATAAAGTTTAAACCAGTAGCCAATATCGTATCCATTTTTAATATTATAAATGCGAAAGCGTGTCAGTGTCTGTCCATCTACTTTTTTGTTACTATTTCAACGACTAAATGCTGAACGGAGCTTAATGAAAATTGACGTATGGATAGATTGTATTACGAGAACGGTGAGAGGCGAACTTTTATTGCAAATCAGATAAAGTCGCGAGACGAAGCTAGTTTGATATAAATAAAATAGACTAGATTTATATATAACTGACTCGGATTGATTTCTCTCAGGTGGAAATGATGAGAGAATATTATATTATATTGTGTCGTGTGGGAGTGTAATAGTGTAATAACGAAAATTGTCCCGTATTTTTCGATACCGTGGTCGTACTTTTTGTACTTCATACAGATTTTATTACTGCCCGAAATAAACACTTTTGTATAGTTATGACGTAATATCTATCGTAATTACTGCTCAATTTTAAGTAAAGAAATTCGGTGGTCTAACGGTTGTTCACACCGTTTTACTTCCTATAGTCGTGGCTTCAACTTGGTCTGGGTGATTTATATTTAAATTATGTATGAATTTAAAAAAAAATGTATTTATATTTTGATATCAATTCTCTAGTACCAATAAAACAAGCTCTGGATGTATAAATTATCCGGAGGTTATTATTAATATTAATGTATGAAAACTATGCAACAAAGTTACGTGATTTAGTTTGAAACTTGCATCCTTGTTTATTCATGCTTATTCCACCGTTTTCATAACACTGAAACTTGTTACAGATCTATTTTAAGTAGGCAGGCTGCTAGTTCGAGTGAAAATTAAACACTGTAATATGTTTAATTTCCACTCGAACCAGCAGCCTATCACGATTTTATGCAGGTGCAGTTCTATTTTGAAGACAAACATTCTCATAACATTGTTTTATATTTAATAATTTAACATAACATGAAACCTATACCTACATATATTTATTATATTTAGGAATTTAACATCACATTACAACATGATGGAAGAAAGTACCTATAAAATAACGACATAATTTCTGAAATTCGTGCCTAGATTCGAAATTTATCTTTTCTCTCTCTTTATAATATTAAGAAAATTATACGCAAGATAAGGACAAATCAACTAGAGAAAACAACAAGAAAAATTAAACGTATAACGATTTCATACATAAACAGTGCAACTCATCATCAGCATCTGCGTGGTTGTACCTCTGTCTCTCTTCCGTTAAGTACCTTGTAAGGTGTATTTCGGTTAAATAGTGAGATAAGGCAGTGAAACTACAGAGTACGGATATATCTTAATCCTTCGAAATTTGGCAGTCCCTGAGTTCTGTGGATGTCACATAATAATCCGATGTCCGTGGTGCTTCATACACGTGCGCGACGGTAGCCAATTACCATCAGATGGCAATTACAAAAAATATTGGAGCAATTTTATATTATAACGCATCTCCACTCAAATAGTGTCAGAAATCATAAACCATGAAAATCATATTTATTACTCTTTAGTTTTAGAATACATTATTCTAATTAAGAATACATATATGACTTGTCACATATGTATTCTTAGTCAGTGCAGTAGAATTGTATATGAATACAATTCTACGGCACTAAGTAAGTTAGTACACATTTGGAATAGCCTTTACAATATATTTATTTCAATGCAACTATTCAGCAGAGGTGCGATAATTTAAAAAAAATGTACTTACAGTGAGTGACACTGAAGACGAAAAGAGAGAAGAGTGCAAACCCCATCAGCACTACATATAAGGTGAGCCTCTTCCGCGGGCCGCACGCGAAGATCCCGATGACGCGGGACAAGCTCCCGACAGCGTGTGACATTGTACGTCTGTACAACAAAATTACATACATATAAAACACTGTTTCCTAAAAACGAAAAGATTACTTACTCCACAGGAATACAGGCTGTTGTTAAATGACGAAGTGACACCCATAGTCTTCGTAGGGTGGACGATCAGCTAGTTAACCATTTCAGTTAAAAAAAAAAGAATATTACCCCCTGCACTGGCTATTCCCATGCTTCACTATTGTAGCCCACCAAAAGATTATTTTACCGCCCCAGTAAACATTTCTAGTGCACGAGCAGTGATTGCGAGCACGATTGATTGTATACTGACAATCCTGAGACTCGGAGCTTCATTTTGTAACGTTATAACTAATAACTCTCAATTGCAACAGATTAAAATTGATTGGTTTGCAATTGTTTATGTACCACTTGAGAATTGCATATGCAAGTGTCGTCGGCCGTAATTGCAAATGTGAAATGGCAAGTAGATAAATGGAAAATTTTAAATTTTTATTTGTTTCAAATGAGAATTGTTAGCAACAGTGTTATGCAATTAAAGCTTATCCTATTCTAGTGACTCGATACCATCTCGCGTTCTACTGTAAGGAAAACTACCCTAACTTAGAGTCCAACGGTCATATTTCTCATTGGCCCAAGTCTATGTGTTAATTATACTACTCCCTGACTAAACTTACCTACAATATTTTTGTTTGTAATCATTCTCAACCCCAATGTTGAGAATGATTACAAACAAAAATGTAAACCGAGAGACGGCGGTAGGTCCAGTTGCTATGTCGGATTTAAATATACAGAGCTAAAAACGGGCATGTTAAATGATGAAATTATCACGTTTTCTTTACATGTATATTTTCTGTATTATTTCTGGAGAGGTTGCCTTTAGTTTTTCAATAACACCTTTATCTCAATACAAAAAACGTTATAACTACAAACGATATATAGCACGGTAAAAATATAACAAGATATAAACTTAATTTCTAGTTATTGTTGGTTATAATTGTTAAGGATGATGACAATAATAAGTGGGCAGTATTAAAATCCATTCTGTAATGGAGTATAAAAATTTAGTTCTAATAACTTCATTTTTAAAATATCTTACCTAATTTACTCTCTACAGATTATTTCACTGTACATTGTCATAAACGTCTACTCTGCGTTATAATGTATTTTATTCTACCTGCTCATGAAATTAGCAGTTAGCATGCGAAATTACTAAAAAGGTATAAATGATAATTACCTATTTTATACCGCAAATTAAGTATACCAATTGACTTCAGAAAAAAATAATCGGTTTATTGCCACAATAATCGTACTTATATGCACTATTATGATACACGATATGACTGTGTTACACCTACTAATTAAAAAGTTTGTGGGGATAAATGAAACTGATATTCGTTAATCCTCCCCGCGAAAACTACGGGACGAACTCAAATTATATTTTGATATATTCCAATGAATACAGATCATATTTTATTTTAGCAAATGGAATATTGAATTAACGAATTTATATACTTTGCAACGATATAGAATAAATACTTTGTACTCATAATTCTCCGCGTGGTATCTAGAATATAGCGCTACATATTCATCACTGTGACTACTACATCAAGGATTATTATGTACATTTAAAACAGTAAAACTAAGTAATCTTTTGAGTTTTGAGCTGACCAAAACTGAAGCCTTTGTGATAAAACTCTATTGAAATCACCGAGTTTTACTGCAGAAAATAGAAATGCTATCGATTTGATTTTTGAAATTATGTGGTAACACATATGGTAAGACTTTTACCGATGGTTGGTCACCATTATAATATCATATTTTAGAAACTACAGCCGCATTATATTTCAGAAAATACGGATTACTAATATTCATAAAAATTTCAAGTAGTTTTGGATACCGTCGACTTAATCATAATGGTGCTTATTAATTAGAAAAAATACTTTTATTGTCGTTGAACTTTTCTTATAAAATTTATTTTATTTTAGGCTCAAAATGGAGGCTAGTAATTAAACTTACTCCTACCAGATTAAATGTGATATTAAACGAAAGGAATTAATTTGCGTCATTCCTGAGTTATTTTAAACAAATTTATTATTAAACTCCTTTATTTTGGAATATAATTTTAATAGAGCAACACACAAGTTTCTTGCTCATTCTTCTTGTGATGAGTCTGCATTCCGAATGAGCATAGGTAGGTAGAATCAAAAAACTTGACTATTCAAAAGTGCTTATATTAAGTTTATTTGAATAATGATTATTTCTATTTCTATTAATAAAAATAATATTTTGAGATACCATCGACTCAATTATAATGTGGTACATATTAATTTGAATAGAATAGAATAGAAAATTATTTATTGAAATAAACTTACATTGAAGCACTTTTGAATAGTCATTACATTTTTTTAATCTACCGCTCATTCGGAAAGCTGTCTCATCACAAGAAGAATGAGCAAGAAACTTGCGTGTTGCTCTTTAAATAATTTTATTATTACTTTACATTTTTAAGTTTAAGTGTGTGAATACAAACTACCAATTAGCACTAATTCAATTTCATTTCATCAAATTTTCTAGCTTGAAAAAATACTTTTATTTTCGTAGATCTTTTCTTACAACATTTATTTTATTTTATTTCGGGCTCGAAATGGAGGCTAGTAATTATAGTTATTCCGACCAGATTAAATGTGATATTAAACGAAAGGGATTTATTTTACGCCATTGCAAAATAATTTTAAACACCGCGTTATTTCCGAATTATAATTTTAATAAAAATAATATATTCAAATAGTTTTACGTACCGTCGATTCCCTCATAATGAAACTCATTAATTTGTAAAATACTTTTAATTTCGTAGATCTTTTCTTAGAAAATTAATTATATTTTATTTTGACTTTTAGATGCCGTCGACTCAATTATAATGAAACTTATAACTTACTCCTACAATATTAAATGTGATATTAAACGAAAGGGATTCATTTGCGCCATTCCAAAGTTATTTTAAAGAAACTTATTAGCGTTATTTTCGAATTATAATTTTAATAAAAAGAACATTTTCAAATAGTTTTAGATACCGTCGACTCATTCATAATGGAACTTATTAATTTTAAAAAACTATTAATTTCGTTAATCTTTTTTTACAAAATTTATTTTATTTTATTATGAGCTCGAAATGGAGGCTAAAAAATTAAAGTTACTCCTACAAGATTAAATGTCATGTAATTAAATTTGAAATGGATTAAATTACGCCATTCCAAAGTTATTTTTAACAAACTTATGAATAAACCGGATTATTCTCGAATTATAATTTTAAATTAAAAAAATATCCTGTGGAGTATATTTTTTTATCTCCCATCCCATCTCTTAAGTATCTGAAACTAAAAATATGAAAAAATACAATTAATAAAGGTATATTAAAATTAACTATTTAACTAACCAGCGTAGTTTTGGTGATCAGAAACAAACTGTCTTCAGATTTGACGGTGATTAAATACCACCATATAGAAAGCCGAAGAAATCCTATTCCTATACATTTACATCCCTTAGTAGGATCTACCAAGATGAAGATTTACCCAACAAGACATTAGCCATCTATTACCGTGTCGACAAAGCGGTTATAATATAATTTCGAAGATTCCCTTCTGTACTAGAACGAATTGCTCTATTCTCTTTCGACTCTGGTGAGGAAACGAAGCTAGGGCAAATATACGACAATCTATTAAAGAAATCACATGTAAAATTATAAAAAACAATATTAGTTAAAACTAACCACTACGATATTAGGAACACTTGTACTGTCACAAAATAAAAAATGGCCACAAAAAAATTACTATTCTGCAACGACGGGCTATGTACTGGGCATCATAGAAAAATGCTCGGAATATTTACAGTAAAGGGGTGCAAGTGGTCTATAACAAATGTGTGTAATTGAATACTGGCCGAATAAAGAATTCGAAATACGAAAATAAAAAAGTTTCATACTCACGTAATGGGTTAGTCCTTTTATTTATAAAAACTGGAAATACCAAAAACCCATTTTAAATATTACAGTGTTTTATCACATTATTTTTCTAATTAAGAAAATAATTAGAAATAAAATGGACAAAACAATTTAATAGTTAAGATAAGTTTAGAAGTAGTTTCAGAAGTTTTTACGAAACAAGAGGACGAAAACCATATATCAACTTTCCTTCTTGTGAAAACTTGTACGGTTTTATCGAAAATATATCACTTAGACTCGAATTAATTTGAATCCCCTTTACTGACCGGGTATGGAATATTACTTCAGATTTTTTATTTTAAATTCTATTTTAACTGAGTTTCAGACACGACCAGTTCGTAGCCCGTCGTTGCAGCTTTAGCGAGATTTTTACAGTTACCAGGATATTTAAAGGTACGTTTCCCACCCCTTGTGCTCAAGTTAGACATGCGCGACTCTCGTAGGGCAGACCTAGGTATCCACCCTCGGTACAATTATTGTCTTGGGGTACCACCCAATACCTGACAGGTTGTGCTAGTGCATCTTTTTGAAGCTCCTCCTATGGGGGGTGTGGCTGATGGAAAGGGACGGAATAGTTTCATTTCAGAGATCCGTACTAAAATATAGACAAAACCCATACGCCGAGACTATGTACAGACTATGTACACAGCGTTATATTTGGGAAACTGCTAATGCTATTGATTTTAAATCGTCGTTTTAGACACGTCAGGCTAATGGAATAAAATTTCCATGATGGAAATTGAAGATTCGATTTTTTTTATTTTCTTTGTAAGTGGTTTCGAAGTGGGGGCTTAAAATTTCAAATATCGTTTATATTTCGCACATAATGGATTCCTTTGTTCATGTCAAGACATATTTTTATTTTATCAAATTCTGCGTAATTTTCGATAGGCTTAAAATTTCAAATATCAATTTTATATTTTATACGAAATGGATCCGTTTTATTTTTATTTCAATACAGACATTTTTTTTTAATTCCATGTAATTTTCGACGTACAAAAATACCATATATCTGTCTGGAAAAAGAGAAATACGTAATTATAGACTTAAAGCTGAAATTACAGGAGTAACAAGATATTAGAAGTAGCACAGCTCTCGAGAAATCATGGGTGTGTAGAGTTTTTTTTTTATTTTTAGGTTTTTTATAGCCATTTTGGATATTAACGTGGTAAATTTCAATAATAATAGAATTAAGATATTAGATAAATATTTACATATACTACACTTAAATAGATTATTTTTATTACACACTGGTAAAACTCTAATCTAAAGTAATTATTATAATTATAAAGCTGAAGTGTTTGTTTGAATACTCTAATCTTAGAAACTAATATTTTTGTTATTTTATAGCTCTTCTTTAGGAAGTATATAAGTAAAAAACTTCACGCTACAACTCTTAGAAACTGAGTAGAAAGCCCAAATACTGAATCAGAAAAATAAGTCATTTATAAGCGGCTGTACTCCGACTCTAGCAGCAAAAGTAGCCATCATTTCTTTTAAACTCAACGACCGATGAAACCCTTGAGACTAATAGTAATATAGACAGATGATAGCCAGACTAATCAATTATTGAATCCAGACATATTTTTTATAAATTCAATATTTTAAATAAAAAGGAACCCTAGGCAAATAAAGTATAAGTTTATTTCACATTGGTAATGACATATCGTCTGGTGCACTTCCTGGGATATTCCGTACGTTTAATTGGTTCGGATATTGAGCAACATGCAACCATGTATAACATCAAAGCACTCGTATTCTATAACTTATAATGAAAATGTCTGTGTTTGAAAGCAAAAATGTCATTTCGTGCAGCAATACTTCGTTTGAGCTAGGTCCCGCCTGTAAGCTACTTATAGGCAAAGCGTACGCTGAGTTTACATTATTAATTGAGACCTATAAAAAGAAGCATGCGCTTTTCTAAGTTAAATACATTTTATATTTGCTCGAGCTTTGAGGTACGTAACCTTTATAAATAAAAATGAATGTTTGTTTGTTTATCTTTTGTGTTTTATAAATCTCCCATATGTGAAAACATTGACGATTTATTTCGTTTACATCAACGAATGTCGTTTTCTAGCAATTCAATTTTTTTTATGTATATCTTTTTTAAATCTCACAACTTCTATACAATTTTAAATTTGACACGGTCTTTATTTATACGTATAATTAAAAAAATATCATTATAAAGTAAAAATCATGGTATCTTATCACATTTTACTTATTACTATTATAAAGTTAGGTATACACATAGTATTTGGGATGACGATAAATATAAGCTATATAAATCATTAATTACATCCCACGTAAAGGAGAAAAAGTCGGAATCAAAGCCATCATACCTTTGATTCCAACTTAAATAAAAAGGACACAGTACCCAATCACTACCCAAATAGGTGTACAAAATGAATAAGACTTAGAATTTCTTTTTGTTATGTTAATGTCCAAACCTTTTGTAAACACAATAAGCTAATTAAACTCGATAAAATTATGTCCATAGGGTGAGGCAGCTAATATTATAATGTCACAATAGTCAAATCTTATTTAAACAAGTTTCTGATAGAATTAAATGTAACTGAAAAACGATCAACCGATTTTAAACAAAAACTAGAATGTAAGAACTATCAAAACAAATTGTTAATTTATGCAAGGAATTAGAATTATTATGACCTTTCAGAATAACGGAAAAAATGTCTTTATATTTACAGTAATGATAGAGTTAGCTAAGTAGAGCAGAACGTAAATATTTACGGCAAAATTTAGATTGAAAATATTGCTATAGCGCTGTCGGGAAAGATGAGAACGTAAGGTCTTTGAATAGAAATAGAACGAATACAAAAAAAAACGTCTTTATATTTACAGCAACGATAGAGTTAGCCAAGTAGAGGGGAACGTAAATATTTACGGCAAAATTTAGATTGAAAATATTGCTATCGCGCTTTCGGGAAAGTAAAGAACGTAAGGTCTCTGAATAGAAATAGATTGAATACTGAAAAAATGTCTTTATATTTACAGTAATGATAAAGTTAGCTAAGTAGAGCAGAACGTAAATATTTACGGCAAAATTTAGATTGAAAATATTGCTATCGCGCTTTCGGGAAAGTAAAGAACGTAAGGTCTCTGAATAGAAATAGATTGAATACTGAAAAAACGTCTTTATATTTACAGTAATGATAGAGTTAGCTAAGTAGAGCAGAACGTAAATATTTACGGCAAAATTTAGATTGAAAATATTGCTATAGCGCTGTCGGGAAAGATGAGAACGTAAGGTCTTTGAATAGAAATAGAACGAATACAAAAAAAAACGTCTTTATATTTACAGCAACGATAGAGTTAGCCAAGTAGAGGGGAACGTAAATATTTACGGCAAAATTTAGATTGAAAATATTGCTATCGCGCTTTCGGGAAAGTAAAGAACGTAAGGTCTCTGAATAGAAATAGATTGAATACTGAAAAAATGTCTTTATATTTACAGTAATGATAAAGTTAGCTAAGTAGAGCGGAACGTAAATATTTACGGCAAAATTTAGATTGAAAATATTGCTATCGCGCTTTCGGGAAAGTAAAGAACGTAAGGTCTCTGAATAGAAATAGATTGAATACTGAAATAATGTCTTTATATTTACAGTAACGATAGAGTTAGCCAAGTAGAGGGGAACGTTATACGATTATAGAACGTTATAATATTTACGGCAAAATTTAGATTGAAAATATTGCTATCGCGCTTTCGGGAAAGATGAGAACGTAAGGTCTCTGCATAGAAATAGAACGAATACTGAAATATTTACAGTAATGATAGAGCTAAGTAGAGCAGAACGTAAATATTTACGGCAAAATTTAGATTGAAAATATTGCTATAGCGCTTTCGGGAATGTAAAGAACGTAAGGTCTCTGAATAGAAATAGATTGAATACTGAAATAATGTCTTTATATTTACAGTAATGATAAAGTTAGCTAAGTAGAGCGGAACGTAAATATTTACGGCATAATTTCGATTGAAAACATTGCTATCGCGCTTGGGTGAGGAAAGGAATCGTAAGGTTTCTGAGTAGAAATAGAACGAATACTGATTAATACCCACATACTAATTTTATTATATGGATACACACCCAACTACATTAATCTACACGTACAAATAAAATTAGAGTGTATGTTTGTAATATTTAAATAAACGTTTTTTATACTACATGCATATGAATAAAAATACGGTACAGACACCAAAATAACATTTTTTTAAATTTTTGACTAATCTCGGAATCCGGCTAATCCGGCTAATCTCGGAAATGGCTAGATTGATTTTAACGGGCCTTTTATTGGCAGGTAGCTGATGCAATAAGGAGTAATTTAGGCTACTTTTATTTTAGAAAAATTATCTAATTAACTTTTTTGTTAAATTCCACGCGGACGAAGTCGCGGGTACAGCTAGTATTATTTAATAAAATATGAACGTGGGTCGCAAATCTCATAGCTACCTCTGTTATCAACCAAACAATGATAACGTGAGGTTCATACTCACAGAATTATATATTTTAGGAAACATCATTGCTTTCAGATTATTTATAATTAACTGTACTCAGTTGGATACTCATCTTACGTAGAATATTTTGTTTCATACTTTTGTAACCATGCTGATAATATAATTTATTTAAATAAGTAGATAAGAAATAACTATGGACAATTCATAAAGCACCATTTATGCAGAAAATATTATTGCTTAAATAAATAAAGAATGACCATCGACAAATCACACAGCGTAATCTAGTTCCAAGTTAAGCAGAGCTTGTGTTATGGGTACCAGACGAATCATAGAAATACATATTTTTTTGGTTGTAATTATCTATATAGATAGATCTTATTGGAATGGATACATCTTATTAAAATTATAAACGCGAAAGTTTGTGACTATGGATGGATGTTTGTTACTCTTTCACGCAAAAACTAATGAAAAATTTTTTATTAAACTTTAACGTAATATAGCTTATACATCAGAATAACACATAGGCTATAATTGAAAAATATATTATGTAAATTGGGCGGAATATAATGATAAATGTCAAGAAAATGTGAAGCAGACGAAGTTGCGCGTAATATATACGCACATAGAAAACACAGACCAATAACTAACAATCTGCATTTTTCTATTTGTAACACAACAACTATTGGTAGTGCGAGGAATCGAACCCGCGATCAGCAGAAGTAAATCGATGTGCTAAACGGCAATCCACCGCAGCGTTTAAATTACTAATGCACTTTTAAATTATGCTAAGCGTAATTTGTTTTAATGGGGTTCACTAGTAGATTACAAGTAGCCAACGATTCACACAGTAGCATTATAATAAATTATTAGCAGGAGCTGCTCGCTAATGCTACCGGTGAAAGAACTTTTAAAATCAATAAAGTATTTTTCTCTGTCTATCCATCAATAAGAAAAAATAAAATATTCTCTCTTTATTTCATTAATTTACTTGTCGATAACGAAACAAAAACATAGGTAAGTCACTTCTTTAAAGGGAAAGTAAAGAAAAACGTATTCATCATTTTAAAGGAGTGTATTTCTTTCTCGCTAATACCATAATCAAATAAGAAATGACATTTGTGAATAAAGAATATAGACTATGTTTTATGTAGAAGAATTGATGAGGGGTGGGATTTATAGCAATGAGGACTAGAAACTCTATACTAGCAATGACTGGTTGAAAATCAACCAACCAGGAACCCACCTTTCCCCCTGGAAACCACGATGAATGTTAACGATGGTGAATCTAGCACAATAGGCTAACTGACCCTACGTCCTATTCATTCGACAATCCATATTCACCATTCAATTATTAATCCTTAAAAAGTCATAGTGATGCACAGAAGCTTGCAAATTATATTAAAAGTATTACTTTTAAAAGAGCACACCTAAATAGGTATTCCAGAAAGGCGTCTGTCTATTTACCCCTGGAGGTCAGGCTGGTTGTTTAGTAAACAGTGATTTGGTTAAAGGGTGAAAAGAAAAGGCCCAGATTATGTAGTGAAATTTCAGAGTAAATAAACGAAGGCATACACCGTAACTCCCGAGAAAGGGGCATGTCATTATCACAGGTCATGATGACATGATGCCAGTGGTACTATTCATGTGTATAGACTACAATTGCCATTTACTTTGCCACCAAAAGGTGGGCTGTCAACTTGTTTTTCATTCCAGTTAAATAAAAAATCATTGAAGTATATAAGCGTCGTTAATAGACACTCATACACACATTTAGGCCTACTCAGTCAAGCTCGACATCGCTGTTTGTTAGCAAACCTAGGGCTGAGGAAAATGAAGTTATACTGCGACAAATAAACGATAGATAATGTTATTAGGAATAATAAAACTTGTTTCATCATAATTGTGGGAGTTACCACACTAGTCAACTTAACCAGTTTACATTTAAATTCGAATTGTATTGTACACTGATGTCTTGGGCTTTGTTCCACTAATTGTTGAGATTGAACGGAATATTGCGTAATCACTTCATCAGCACAAAGACAGAGCCGACCCTTAATATGTCATTTTAATTTCAATTTCCCTATATACAAATACGATTTGCTTTGTTCACCCTGACCAATTTTCTGCAATATATACAACTGACTTGAAAAATAACATGTTCTCAGTTCGACTATAATTTTACTTAAACAAAGTTTAAAAACTATTCCCAAAAATAATTTCCAGGTGTAAAAAACACCTTCATCATTCATTCATAATTTAAGAGCTACGCTCTTGTCGGTGGAGCTCAAAAAACACCTGGAACAAATTATTTTTTTTGATATAATATTTTTTGTATTTGTAAACTGGTGATAAATTTGATTAATATCTTATCTTACCAGTAATTTTTGAGTTTACTCAATATATAACTGTACACGATATTACTGTCTTAAAAGTACACTTATCGAATATAAAAATTGTGTACCCAAGAAAATTCACGTGTTTAATATTTCTTATTACTAAAATCATTATAATATTAAAAGGTATTCAATGTGAAATGTAAGCCTGATTAACAGACAGTATATACACGTTCAAAGTTTAGAGTAATCGTTGATAAGGCTCTAATTTCCCTTTTATTTTCCAACATACATTATCCAGAAGTTTACCCGCGGTTGACAACGTTCTGGAGATTCATTTGAAAAACAAAAACATGAAAAACAAATTTACGTACTAAATAAAATTAGAAAGAACGTAAAAATATGTGTCTAAATAGATAGATATATAGATAGATAAATGCTTTATTCAATAATTAGAAACACATAGCATACGTGAGATACATTTTATAAATAGAAATGAAGTTTATAAATTACAAATAATAGTGTCCGTAAGATGCAGCACACAGAAAGGCAATGTCTACCAAGCTTGCCCATGACGACCTGAGAATAACTCCATTTCTGAGTCTACAGATGACTCTACTCTATTATAAAAAATACATGAACTTTATTGAAGAGAAGCAGAACTATAGGATGACGTATGTCATATACATGTATATACTTATGTCACAGTACCAAGAGATTAATACTAATGACGTGGTATAATCCACATAGCTATTAAATGTACCTAGGTTAGTACATAATACCTCAATGCTTACCTTGTATAAAGCGAGTTAATATTATATCGTAATTAACTACGTCATTTAATAGGAAATCCGATTATAAAACGGATTTTTTATCTTGTAATGTTTATTATTTAATATGAACGTTTTCACTGAGCAATAACATAAGGAAAGTGACGCTAAATAAAACACTCTTATTAATGTTTTATGTATACCTAACAAGCCCTCCCGCGGTTTCAGCCGCGTTTAATTTCAAATAATAAATTACGATAAAATATATAGCCTATATGTTATTCCGATGTATAAGCTACTGTATAGTTTCATCAAAATTTATTAAGTAGTTTTTGCGTGAAAGAGTAACAAACATCCATGCGTACTCACGAACTATCCCGTTTAATTATTAATAAGATTACAGGATTACGTCAGAAATGATTTTGTACTCATTATTTAGTCAATTTGAACTAGTCCCCAGGCTAGGTATGAATTAAATTATTAAAAATGTCATACAGTACACAATACCCAGTTTTATTGAAGCTTATAATTATACAATTTAAAAACATAAAATAAAAATACATTACAATTAGGTAAAAAATTCATTGATTGGGCATCGGATTTGAAATAGATTATGATAATCAGTTTTATGACAGAGAATTGACCATTTTCTATAATAGGGAAGACAAACAAACTGACGGGCCTCCTTGTTGAGAACGTATATGCAAGGGAACACAATAAATTGTGAGGGACATGGTAGTGGCTTCTGTCGATTCTGTACATTACTATTAATGACCAAGAAATTATTATATCTCTGTAATGTAATCACTTGCAAGATTCAGAAGACGATTTATATTAAATTGTAAAATCTTTAAGACGAGTTTTAGTTGTGCTATTTATAACCCCGGCTGGATCGATTTTTAAGATCATTGATTTCTCGGATTCGTCACCGCCCCGTATAGCAGATTGGGAAATTAACGAAATTCATATTTTATGACGAATATTAATTTGATCGTTCATTTTCTATGGCTTTTGCCTAATGATATGAACAGATTGATTGATTTCGAGAAATACTTTTCATTAATAATAATAATAATCTCAGGACAATTCACACAGCGCCATCTAGACCCAAGTTAAGCTAGCTAAAGCTTGTGTTATGGGTACTAGATAACTGATACATAGATATTTTTTTTTTGTAAATACATACATATTATACATAGAAAACACTCATACCGATACAAACAATCATACTCATGAATACAAATATTTGTGCCGTGCGAGGAATCGAACCCGCGACCATCGGTCGTAAAGCGGTGGTCTAGATCGCTTGACCACCGAGGTCGTCAGAGTCGAGTCATCTCGAATTCGAGAACTTTCCTCGTGTAATGGAAATATAAGATAAAAAATAAACAACGCCATCACAGATACAGTCTACCTGATTTGCGATTTATAAATATTTGTTCATGTTTTCAAATTCGATTCAGTTTTCGAGCGTCACTGCATTTGCGTGCGACTTAATGTCCTGAATACATTGTTCCTAGCATTCATCAGCATAAATTGCCGTCCAAGTGGGCAAGTTGAGTTTCATTTAATGCACATTGTGAAAGGTTATGTCGCAGTGTATTGTGCGCGCATCGACAATCAATACAATCGTTAACAGCTAATATAAGTTAACAACATTTATTGATTCTGTAACGGTACGAAGTCCGCCGGGTCAGCTCATGTACATAATTTACATGAACACTTGATATATGTACAATGACGACTTGGATAAATGAGGATATTCGCATTATTAAGTCTGCGCTGATAAATTAAATTAAATTTTATAAGTAACCCTCACCTGTCACAAAATAATACAACTTTTTAGTGTCCCTAATTCTTTTTATAAATCTTCATAACATTTTGAAACCATTTTATATAATACTTACTATGCCCACGGTCTTATTCGCGTTAAATTTCAATAAAAATATACCCTATATGATATTCTGATGTATAAGCTATATTACTGTAAAGTTATATCAAAATCCGTTCAGTAGTTTTTGCTTGAAAGAGCAAGAAACATCCATAATCACAAACTTTCGCGTTTATATAATTATTATATTAAGATATAGATTATTGATTTTATTATATAGAAACGTGGTTTTATTATTATTTCTATTTAAAATATTCTGTCCACGCTATTATTATAATTTAGAATGTGTGTCTGTCTGTAGATATGTTTGTAACTTTTCACGAAGTTTGACCTAGGTATTGTTATACCACCTACAGATTAATGTACCCATATAGTTAGCAATAAAGATTTATTTTATTCTATTCTATCTATCATTATTATTTAAAGTGCAGAAAGTCCCAGTTAATAGCTAGTATGAATTAAAGAAACTCAATAATACTTTAAATACTATAGTTTTAGTTAATTTAAAAGAATAGAAAAGTAAAATATAAATTAAACTACGACGTACTAAAAAGGAAGAAATAATGTAAGCATATCACTGCTAACTAGATACTTAACTGAGTACCACTAGCAGTGGTCACGATTGAACTAGGCCATATTCTTTTAAATTAACTAAATTAATTTAAAAGAATAGAAAAGTAAAATATAAATTAAACTACGACGTACTAAAAAGGAAGAAATAATGTAAGCATATCACTGCTAACTAGATACTTAACTGAGTACCACTAGCAGTGGTCACGATTAAACTAGGCCATTTCGTAATATAGCGATTACTTTAAACATTACATTGTTCTTTGATCATATGACAGCTTATATCAAAGCAAATAGAGATTTCTTAGAGCAGGTAAAGTGATAATATCATCCATGTACAATGGTTATTCAATCCGATACGAAACTACTATCTGTGCCTAATTACTTCCAATACATACCTAATGAACGCTTATTTTAGTCAATTATTTGTAATTTTAAATAATTACTTGTCTAAACAATTTTTTTTTAATATTCGACGTTTTATCTGACTTCTTTACCTTGTAATAAATTTCATTACACTCACACTCTACTTTCTTAACTGTCCTCTAACGTGACAGTTTGGGTAAACAACTGAGCACATGACTTATTCATAATATGTTGAAACATTGTTCAATCATGTCGGAAATAGCAATAATATTGTTAAAAAAATATATATTGTTATATTATTTATATTAGTAATTTCATCGTTACAATGCTCTTTTTATAGTATAAGTATAGATTTCTTAAAATAGATACTAGTACAATAAAGAGAGCTCATTTTATTACTATTGTACATACAAGTATACTATTTGCAAAAACTCTGTAAGTATTGCAGTGTGTTAATTGAAATGCTTTCATGATGAACAATGTATCAAACATTGTTTGATCATGTAGCAAAATAGTAATAATGTTGTTACAAAAATATATATTTTTATATAACATTTTATATTGCTGTTATTTTGAGTTATATTAAGTATTAGTACAGATTTATTAAAATATGCACCAGTGCAATAGAGCTTATTAATTACTTTCTACAAAAATAAAATCTTCAATTGTTTTATCAAATCGGTGCAATATGTAGTAAAGCAAACGCTGTAAATATTGCAGCAAATTGACTGAAATTCTTTCACCGTTTGAACAGTACATTACTTCTGAGTAACATAGGTTAATTATTGTGGTAATATATACAAAATTCATAGTTATGAGCACCCGGGTTAGGCCGGGTCAATACACTGGCAATATTCACCGATGTAGGTTTATCACCGCAGAATAACGATTGTCGCCGGTCAATTCTTGCCGGCTATAGTTGTTATATTTATATTTACAAAAAAAGTCTTTAAGTATCTCTATTAGGCATAAGTCTCGGGCGGGTGCAGAGAAGTGCAGGTTGGGATTCCTTTGGCCCGCGAATAATTCTGGAGAAAAACCCCCTTGGGAAGATGGGGTTAGCCCCTAAAGGACGGATATGAACAATTTAAAAAACGTAAAATTACCCTAGATCATTACACAATATATACACTTTACTTAAGAACTAGTGCCAATAGGCAGTAGATTTGATACCGCTTACGATGAATTCGAATATACCGACGAGAAGTGGACCGTACAAGTATTGTTTCACTACAGAACAGTTAACAAATATCACTGACTACCCCTACCTCATTAGAGATAGCAGTCGTTGTAAATTTGTTTCCATATTTTTCTCAAATTTCACTACTTGGTTGCTTGCGTTGTTATTATATTTACTTTAAATGTTTTCCTTCTCTTCTTTTATGTTGTATGAATATATCTAATATATTTGATATTTTATAATTTAACGACATAAACGCTATAAATTAATTAAATCATGCGTTTAAATAGCATATGATGGTAACTAACTTTTCCCTAATTTAATTTTAAATTGGACATTCATTTTGTCATCTTGTATAAGTTTATTTGAAAAAAATATAATAGATCTATATGAATATAAATATTTTGATTGAATTTGAAGCGGAAAAATTTAATGATCAGGGAGAAGTTTAAAGTGGAAAATATGATATTAAATTAAGGATTATTAAAACATTAACGGCCTTATTACAAAAAGATAAACCTGGTTTAGCACTAGTAATAAACCATTCACCAATGTATTCCTTATTACAAAATGAAGTTTATCTCTAAATCGTGATTCGTCTATGGTCTAAATTCCATTTTAAAAATTCTATTGTAAGTTGTAGTTTTTGGAAAAATATTTTAACTAAATTAAAAATATATTAACTAAAAATATTTAAAGCAAATTTTACGACAATAAAAATATATAAAAGACGTTATTTGTTATTTTTTCACTCATTTGACTTTGAAATAGTCACCATTCGAACGATCCAATAAAAATATCTCGCCGTTCCTTTCCTCCGTATAGGACTCCTACTTGTAATTTAAAACTGATTTTCAGCCTAATAGTACATTAATAAATATTATATATTAATGAAATAGTTATAATGAAGACCTAGATAAATAGAAATAAATTTATTTTTAGTTTATACATTTTTCTTTGAACTAATATTATTTTTGATCTTTTCAGTTTTCTGGTAAAATTGAACGTAATTGTACGGTGACAGACATGAGTGACTGATTTCTGTATGGAATACATAATGAACGATTTAACTGTAGTACTAAGTAGTCCTCTATTAGATCTGGATTCGTAATAATGTTAGGTTTATTCCAAGTATTAACATTAGGAATGGTTTAAACCACGACCATTTAGACCACGTTTCGTCCGAGTTTTAACAGATTTTTTGTAATAATACCGTAAGTGATCTGTAGCGATCTAGTATGGAAAGCAAGAAATGTAATTATAATATTTAAATATATTATTATTATAAAAATGAATGAAGGAGTTCACTACATTAATAACATAACGTTATTCGGTTACATATTGGTAATATTATGCTCCATACATTCGTCGTAACTAGATTCGTTTGCCGCCGGCACGTTGCATTGTGGATGCGATCTTATGCCGCCGGGGATCGTATATGTTCGAACGTAGTTACAGAAACCTAATATGATATTTCAAATGTCTCATAATCAGAGTCTGAATACATTATAAACTTTGGTACTGCAGTACTAGGGATTGAGAGAATCCATTATAAAACCAAACTTTATATATATGTGAACTATTATTAATTGATAATATATTTTATGTAGAGAAAATGGAATTCAGCGGCGGCTTTTGCTGCTGGAGTGTGCACTGCATTCCTAAGCTTCGCTCCTGTGGTGTGGCGCTCAGGTGTTGGTATCTTCGCTCAAGTATTCAAAGTCTTCATACATGCCGGTATTTCCACACATTTTGCTCTTGGTTTGTTTATATCACCTTCTACACATTATTTTATAATTACAATGTCATTATAATTACCTGTCAATTATTATACACACTTAACTATTTAAATTTATGGTAAGTTCTGTCTGCCTAAAATACGTACTAGATTAAATTTATATTCACCGATATATATAGATATTAATTGAAATAATATTTTATTGTAAATCACAAATCTATTGTCTTTATCGCTTTGGCTTTAATGCAGAGCAAATTATATACTGGACTGAACTTCAGGGAGATTATGCTTTATGGAAAGTTCTCTTCTTTCTTACTTTTTCTTCTTCTGAAGGTACCATCTCCTATCGAAAGTTGCCGTTCTTTATTTTGTCCTCGGCAGTCCTGAAAAGAACTGACTGAGGGTTTTCAACTGCCTGCCTGGCCTTTGGCAACCATATATATGCATATTTCCTTCTATGATTAATTGCAAAAGACTATATTTTACATTCCGCAATACCTAACCTCGGTACAGCAGTTTACGGCGTTTGATGGTGGTATATTATTTGATTAATTACTGATCATTCTTACATTATTTTTTCATATTGTTATTTTATTTTCTATTCTATTCAATATTATCTCAAAACAATAATAAATTTTACCCTCATTTTTTTCTTCATTCTCATCTCGCTATATCACGAAGGTATCAGAAACCTTTAGCCGGGAATTCTTCTAGAATATAAGATTGAAGTTGTTCCTCCACTCAAGTCCCTTGCTCTCCAAATATCAAGTCTCAACTCATGTAAGCCAATCAGCTTTCCCTTCCGATACACCCCCTTCACCTCCCCTCGTTTATCTCCTTCAAAAAAGGACTGAAGACTCATTTGATATTAGTATTAATTACATTTTTATACTCGTATACTCCCTTATCACATCTTAATACATATATATAATATTATAAACGCGAAAGTTTGTGTGTATGGATGTTTGTTACTCTATCACGCAAAAACTACTAAACGGATTGCGATGAAACTTTACAGCAATATAGTTTATACATCAGAATAATAAATAGGCTATAATTTTAAAAGATATTATGAAAATTGGCGAAATATAATGATAAATATGTTGCAGACGAAATTGCGCATGTCAGCTAGTATTTTGTATTTCGCCTCTCTTTCCATTATAAATATCATAACTAGCTATAATCGTATTTATTAACGTATAATTAACGTATAATCAATATAAAACAATATTCTGTTATTTGTGATAATCATAGAACATGCTTGATGGTAGCAAAACGACTTTATAAAAAAATTTCCTATCATATTATAATCCTCTAATACGGTCAATACTATAATTTAGCTACACCGTTTCTCTCAACGGTAAATTAAAAAAAAAAACAATAAAAGAAAAAAAGGCGTCAGATTGGAATTGAATACCTAAGTCGCTTTGTATAGAATTTCTTTTCAGATTGTATATTAAGATATGGTTGTGGAAAGTAGGTATGTAAGTATAACACCTGTCTTCAGGAATTCAGTGTATGAGATTCATTGTAGCATTTGCTATTCATATACAATGCCGACAGTTACCAATATCCATCTGGCGAGCTATCGACTTATTCAGACCAATAAAAGTACTTAAGTCGGGATGTACCAATACATTTCTACAATAACGGGAAAACCGCAAAACTGTAATCAAAATACACTCTTACATTTTATTCAGCGATTATCAGATGAAATATTTTTAACTAGCTATTACCCGC
This sequence comes from Achroia grisella, assembly GCF_030625045.1. Taxonomy (NCBI): domain Eukaryota; kingdom Metazoa; phylum Arthropoda; class Insecta; order Lepidoptera; family Pyralidae; genus Achroia; species Achroia grisella. Next base: position 499,184 of record NW_026712977.1, on the reverse strand, counting down.
GACATCGTATGCTTTTTCAGGTAAAAGATAGCATATATTGTTATATATGTAAACGTCAAGTCATATAATATAGATAATGTAATCCCATTGACATAGATAATGTAATAAACACTAAAGAAACTTATTCTAAATTTAGTAATGACATATTGATATTTAAATAATGTAAATTAAATATTGTAATGGGTAAAAACTGTGATTGGTACAGTTTATGCTGTAAACAATATAAATGAAGTAGTAGAGTAACTTGAAACAGTCATGCTCGATATAAGTTCAAACTTGTGGCGCGTGGTGGGCCGGGTCGATGTGCTCCCTCTAATATGATTGAGTGCAATGATGGCTGGCTCATCCGTCATACTCGTGAACGGGTGCTGCTGTGGGGACTGGTCTGTTCAGGTTGCGAACACTGATTAGATTTTTTTTTTTATATATTGTATATGCTGGTGGTCACTCTATTCTCCCAAATTTGAATTTAAATAAAATAGTAGTATTGTAAATATGTACAACATTAAAAAAAATACGAGCCGAGTTTCTTGTCAGTTCTTCTCATCTCGAAATCATTACGAACTGACGGTAGATTTGACATATCATAAGAGTCCTTAATAGACCTACATGAATATATATAATTTTTTTTTTAAATATATAGATTTTTAAATTAAATTTCGTGAAACGATATTTAAAAATTATAACACTCGTATAGATGCAACTGTATTGCCATAAACCGTTTTATAATTACCGCAATCTACTATAAAACATGAATCAATTATAGAAACATTGGAAATCCACTTTATATAATCACACGCCTCATTAAGAACTGAGAAGATTACAAATAATAACTTGACATAGTTAGATATTCAACAATGTTCATTTCTTGACAATGATCTTTCCTTTCCGCACGTAACAAAAGGTACAGAAAAACTGACAACACTTCCTAACTCACACAATTATAGAACAATAGTGCCAATTTGCAATTAATGCTCCGTCTTGACTTTGTTGGTAGTCTGACCTTGATCAAATCGTATCTTTTTATGCCCCGATGGTTGCAAAAGACCATACGGCCAATCTGATGGCAAACAGATACAGTAGCCTTTGGACGCCGAAGACCCCAAATCGAATAAGAATAAAAATATATATACATTTTAAGTATATAAGTTACCTTAACTTATTGTGTTTTTTATAATATAACAAAATTCTTTCACAAACATAATATTTGTTTGTACATTTATATTATTTGTAACATTTTGGATATGAATAAAGATTTTATCTGTTCTGAGTGTTAAGGCGACTTATATTTGGAGAGAGACGAGATTTTTGAAATGTAGAAAAAGTTGCGTATCGACCATTTTTTTCATTATATCATTATTTTTTAATGCAAATATATGGCATAGTGATATCAAGTTCCAAATTAAGCATTTGTACATTAGTATTATTAGAACTAGATAACAGACAAACAAACTGTAATTTATTTTTATACATAATGAAACTATATAGAACAACACCTAAAGCGACTAAGAAACAGAATACTCATTAATACATTGGTATTAATAGGTACATATGTTAAATGTAGATCGCTCTATCAATAACGTACATATCATTCAATTCATTTACACCAAAATACACACATATGACAGCATAATAGACAAGTTCACTAAAATTTGAGGTAGCAACGATTTATTGAGCTGCAGTTTATGTTATATTCTCGCAGTCCCCTTATGGGGTAGCCAATAGCCGACAGACGATTGTAGGTATTATACATTAGTACAGAGATCGAGCATGCATACATATACTAATGTATCATAATACGCAAACGTTGAATTTTGTATACCTATTTTATTTGTTTATCGAAGTGCGTTTTATTTGGCGTCCATTTTCGCTGCTTAAGAGATTTATATTTATTTTGTTTAAGTCTGCTATAATGAACATGTGTGAGATTAAATATTCAGACCTTCTCAAATTTGAAACTTGAGTCAAATTGAAACTGTAGTTTTATTATATATGTATAGGTAAAAGAAAAACTATAGAAAAAGACTTAGAATAAGGAGATATATTGGGAAACTATTGACAAGACAAATTTGAAGATTTACAATAATGTAGTATTACAAAACATTAAAATTAAATACAAATTTAGAAAGATAAAATCCATTTCTGATTAGCCAGATAGAATAGAAATACAAGTGAAGTGTTGCAATATGGGTGTAGACTCAATAACGTATTTGAAACTACTAGTCAGATATGAAAAACCTTTTTTTGATTTGATTGGACTGGCTATCAAATCACAATAGGTTTTTCAGGGGTCGTCAATCGATCATGATGATATACCTTTGTATAACCTATCTCAGGCTTGAGGAAGGTTATAGGCATGTCATCACAGTACAATTCTTGGGAGCCGAGCGAAAATATTAAGCAATTATATGCGTTAAGCGAAAAAAAAACCACAAGCCAGTAATATAACATGATGAATGAAAAGGGTGATAGCCATCTTTTATATTTAACACGCTGGTGAAACCACGGGACGCAGCTGGTATTATACAGCTTTGACGAGTTGTAACCCCACCCTAGAAGACCAATTACCTTGTCATTAATAGTTCTTATAGCCGTACGAAGGGGAGTCGGGTTATGCCCCATCTAACCATATAAATTCTATACATATCACAAATTTATAACAGATTGCTGTCTGTGAAAGTATCCAAAACAGTGATTTTAAGAAATTTACAGAAACGACTTAAACGATTTGTGTGTTCTCGTTAATGAAGCTTCATTTATAATATATAATATAATTAAATTGTGTTTGTTTTATTACAATCGTTTTACAAATTAAGTTATTGGGATACAAATGAGTACTTAACTATTAATAAGAGTACTGTTCAAAGTTGTCTATTGGATGACAAAAGATTAACTGAGAAATGCTAACAGTTTTAGAGTGTTTAAGATGTATATTTAAGATGTATAATAAAGTATCAAGTAATTCGTAACTTACACTATTGAACTATGCTCACCATTATGTTGTGATCATAATGGTGAACATGGTGTCCTAGGCTATTAAATAAAAAGATAAAAACCTACATATATCTAGCTATCAAGTACATACATATATCTTATTAATACTATAAACGCGAATGTTTGTGAGTATGAATGGATGTTTGTGACTCTTTCACGCAAAAACTACTGAACAGTAATATAGCTTATACATCAGAATAACATATACGGCTACAGTTAGTAAGTAATAAACTATACATAAGTATATATATATAAAAGAAAATTTCTTAGTTTAAAACTCTAGAACGCCTTTAGCGAATTGGCAATTGCTATTAAATATTTGTAGAAGTGCAAGCAACGTTCAAAGGATAAGAAAATATGAAGAAATTGCATTTGAAATAGTAAAAACAACTATTTCAATGTTCAATAACAAACTGTTCGTACCTGTCAGACAGGGTGCGCTCAGAAATTAATTTTGCGCCTAAACTTATAAAGAGAAATTTTCTAATCAATTTCTTTTGAGATTATTTTAACTTTATTGATATATATTTAATTACATAAAATCAATTTACATACGCTTTGTCCAGACTAATACTACTATATAAACTAGTGAAGTTTTTCAGTTATGTCTAAGTTTATGTTCAAGTTATTCTCCGGTAATGATTCGAATATAAAATTTCTTTTATCGTTGATAGATATACCGATGACGGCTATATACTACGATCCGAAACGATACGATCCGAATATGAAAATTATTTTATTCTTTGATAACCTTATCTATCGCAGCGTAATTTTATATAGCCTATATTACTCATAGGCTATATAAAATCACGCTGCGACCACAATAGGAACGGACTGAAATGAAACATGTAAAAAAAACGGGCGATATATGATGTAGATCAGGTTCAACTAGTGGTTAAATATTTTTGAGCCAGTAGTAATATAAAATAGTAATAATATAATTTTATATTAATCTATATACAAATATAACAGGTGATTTTGTTTATGTTATGTTGTCTAGCTCGCCTAGTTTACAAAATATAGTTTTGCTATTCTGTATTCATTATTTGAAGGATGTAGTGTTGAGCGAAGTTGTACAGTTTGCAATGGTTAATACATTCGCAAAACTTTGTATTTATCTGTTTCAAACTTATAGCTACGGCGAATAAAATTAACGCATTGAACTGAACTGAAATAGACATTTTTAACAGATTATAGAGAAGATCTGTAAGAAATAATCATCATGAATATATACTATACTAGTATTTCCCAAGGGGTTTTCACAGGGGGGCAATTCGAAAATGGACTCATTATTAAAATTATATGGATTATAAATTTAAATTTTTCCTCATATGTTTTGAAAATTTACTTACATTAACAATTTCCTAGTGATTTCTTCATATTGCTTCTTTTTTTTAATGTTATAAATTATGTATGTTACATAGAGGGTAAATAAGACTGTTAGAAAGGCTATGGTCAGCCTCTAAAAAGATTGGGAATTAATGATCAATAATACAAGATAACATATTAATAAGAATACAAAAAGCTTGTAAATTTTGTCGCTTCTTACGACGACCTCGATGGTCTAGCGGTCAAGCACACCGCTTTACGACCGATGGTCGCGGGTTAGATTCCTCGCACGGCACAAACATTCGTATTCATGAGTATGATTGTTTGTATCGGTCTGGGTGTTTTCTATGTATAATATGTATGTATTTACAAAAAAAAATCTATGTATATGTATCAATTATCTAGTACCCATAACACAAGCTCTAGCTAGCTTAACTTGGGTCTAGATGGCTCTGTGTGAATTGTCCTGAGATTATTGTATATATTATTATAATTAATCAATCATTTTTATTTGATTCGCAGAATTTCGTATAAATAGCAATATTTTGGTAGTCTAGTTGCTTGCTCTGGAATCGGACCCAGATCTTATGACATTATAAGTTTTGTATATATTAACATAATAATAATCAATAACCATGAGAAAGATTTTCTTTTTTTTTTTAATTTTCAGGATTCTGGGTAATAGGGATTATTGCCACCAATGCTAATAATAGACTTTGTTAGATCGAACTATTGTATTTTTTTATACTACAATGTTAGCAATCAAGTATAAGGTCCATGTAACGATAAATAGCTACCGTGTTCTATGGACCGGACGGTTGAAACACTAAGGGTGTCTATGGACGCGTTTGTGACCCTTAAGAATTATTAATAAACCCTTCTTCATAACCAAATGCAGTGTCAAGAAAAAACCTCGACAGTTAATTCATTCTATAATATTGTCAGTTTTTTTTATTATTATTATATTCTATAATACTATACAAAATATGTATGTGGTAGGAATTTCCTTGAAAACCGCATTGACCGTGACGACTTAGTCTACAGCGTGTAAAGATGAATGGCCAGCGGTGCGACCGTAAAAGTAAAAAAAAAAATAACCTATGTAGCTTCGGAATAATATACCTTTCAAACAGTGAAAGAATTTCTCAATTCGATGCAGTGGTATTTACTATCCTTATACCAAAATCCACCCTCTTTCTTTATAATATCATTGTGAGACAGATTTATCCTCTTATTCAGTAAACATCAAACGTCTTATAAACGTATTTTAGCTAATAAAATGTTTTGTCCTATTCTTACCAGCTATTTTGTTGATTTGAATAAAAAGTGATAGAACATTGTATTTTTACATTTTTTTAGACTTATAGGACTGCCACCTACGTACATCTATTGTGTTCGTCCTTCAGGACTGTCATAGTTGAAATAGTTATATTGGACTTTTTAGTTTTTACGAATAGAATATAAATAATTTAATAATAAATTAGGACAATCACACAGCGCTATCTAGACCCAAGTTAAGCCAGTATTAGGAGTACTAGACAACTGATACAAATACATAGATAATCATTTTTCGTAAATACATACATACTATACATAGATAACACTCAGACCGATAAAAACAATCATATTCAATGTTTGTGCCGTGCGAGGAATCGAACCCGCGACCATCGGAAGTAAGGCGGAGTGCTAAACTACTAGACTACCGAGACCGTTGAATTGATTTTCACGACATCACCAACAACCAACAGCATTAGAATAATACGAAAATTAATCGCCACACTAAGCGCTGATTACTCGGTGTGTTCCTCATTAGTTCTTCGCATTACATCATCCGTGTTAATTGCATCTTATTATCTGTGGTTATTACTAAAGTTGCAGTGTATGCAGCTATACATAATCTGTGGATATTTATAGTTGCAACTGCAATTGTCGCTTTGCGTCGGGTAGTACAATTGACTAGTATTTTTTATCCAGAATAATAAGAATAGATATGCATTTGGTTAAAACAATAACCTAATTATGTATTTAATACTAGCCACACATCTACCTAAGTTGAATTTGCACAGTCATCTACGTCACCTATTTCTGTCGCTAAGTTTGCTTTTAACGATGTTTTTAAAGAACAACCCTAAAATAAATTTAGATTAAAAAAAAATGATGTTTTGGTTGGATGGTGTAATAATGATGAAGACATTTTAAGGCTGCATATCCCCGATACAAAACGTGCTACTACAATATTTTTCTATAATAACTAATTGAACTCGATGAAATATTGTCCATAGATTTCAAATTCAGATTTACTTATTTGCCATGTAAACATGTTACAGGTTACATTACTATGAATAACAGTTAAATTAAATTACAGTAAACATTAAGATAGATTTTGACTTTGACATGTATATGAATACATGATGTAATACTACGGAATTTTCCAAAAAATACTTTATAGATCTACTAAATTTCAATTTATTTATACTAAATTTCAAAAATGGAAAATCGGCTATTGGTTTTGGCAATCTATTATAAGTATGTACTATTCGAGACTTTATATAAATTTATTTCCAACAGAGTGAAGAAATTGTGATTATTATTAAGTTTTTGTACTTTATGTTGGGCTAAAAAGGACTTGTATCCAGAGCCGTAAAATATTAATAAATAAAAAAAAAAATATTTCGCTAGTCTTTTTTTCATAAAATATGGCAATAATAATTCTTGCTATCGCGCTTGGGTAATTGTAGACGAATGGTCTCTGAATAGAGATAGAACGAACACTGAAGGATACCCGTCTTAATACTATAGTACTGCAACATATAAGGTGTCCTCACCGATCGAGCTTGAGCCCAGGTTCGAACCCCTAACGGTGCCCTCAGACTAAAGTCGTATCCGTCAGGTGGGAGTTGGACTTCAGCCGCTCCGTAAGTCCTTCCGCGGAGTGCCACCTGCACTCACCCCCCCTATCATCCGGTGAAGCTGAAATGGCCAGCTGCGGCCAACAGCATTAGAGTAGTCCGATAAAAAAAACTTAAGGAGTTATCACCATCATCATATTGCAACTCAATGTCTACATGAGTTTGGAGTGGCATCTGCACTCGCCCCCTATCGTCCGGTGAAGCTGAAATGGCCAGCTGCGGCCAACAGCATTAGAGTAGTCCGATAAAAAAAACTTAAGGAATTATCACCATCATCATATTGCAACTCAATGTCTACATGAGTTTGGAGTGGCATCTGCACTCGCCCCCTATCGTCCGGTGAAGCTGTAATGGCCTGCTGCGGCCAACAGCATTAGTGTAGTCCGATAAAAAAAACTTAAGGAGTTATCACCATCATCATATTGCAACTCAATGTCTACATGAGTTTGGAGTGGCATCTGCACTCGCCCCCTATCGTCCGGTGAAGCTGTAATGGCCTGCTGCGGCCAACAGCATTAGTGTAGTCCGATAAAAAAAACTTAAGGAGTTATCACCATCATCATATTGCAACTCAATGTCTACATGAGTTTGGAGTGGCATCTGCACTCGCCCCCTATCGTCCGGTGAAGCTGTAATGGCCTGCTGCGGCCAACAGCATTAGAGTAGTCCGATAAAAAAAACTTAAGGAGTTATCACCATCATCATATTGCAACTCAATGTCTACATGAGTTTGGAGTGACATCTGCACTCGCCCTCTATCGTCCGGTGAAGCTGTAAAGGCCTGCTGCGGCCAACAGCATTAGAGTAGTCTGATAAAAAAAACTTGAGTTATCACCATCATCATATTGCAACTCAATGTCTACATGAGTTTGGAGTGACATCTGCACTCACCCCCTATCGCCCGGTGAAGCTGTAAAAGCTGCGGCCAACAGCATTACAGTAGTCCGATAAAAACACACCAGCATAATTTTGTAACTTAATGTCTTCTTGAGGTATAACCTATTTATCACCAGCATTACTTTGGGGCTTAGTGTCTATGATACATGATGCTGTTCACGTATATATGCGACAGTCGTCTGGCCATCTATTAGACGGTCAACTTGTTTACAGTCTCATAAAAGAAACGTTAGCTTGCCACGAGTGTAAATTTTATTTAACAGAGGTGCTATAACTGTAAACATCTTTACATTACATAGTATTATAATGAAGTCGCTTCCGCTTGTGCTTCCGCTCAAGATTCCGCTTAGATCTTTTAAACTACTCAACGGATTTTAATACAGTTTTTAGTAAAAGATAGAGATCCTCAAGAGGAAGGTTTATATGTATAATATATGTACACCCAAACGAATCCGGGGCGGATACCTAGTGTATTATAAATATAAACCGGCAGGAAGATATTCTAGAAATGAAGTGAAAATTATATCAAAATCTGTGGCGTGATTTAGAAGAAGAAAGCGGAAAAATAAATTTTAACAGCGACTTCATATAGAACAACATTATATACAAAAAGTCTATTGGAAATGGCATTTAGAACTTAAAATCCATTTACTAAATACTCTTATCGAAATAAACGACTTGAATATATTCAAAATTATGCTTTTTACCTCTAAAATTGACTTGATATTCTCAGAGATACGGACTAAAATGTAATATTGACATTTAATTACTACAACCTATTTAATAGTCGAATTTAACAAGTTAAATGAGTCAACAACTTATAGTTTTAAACAGATACGTTATAATTTGATCATAAAGTACTTTATTATCTGTATATATACCACCAATTACCTATGTATCATAAATAAAATAAACAAATAAAACTTCCCTCTATACTGTGAGGGAAGTTACCTCCGAACTTCTCACGTTAACAGAGTAACTATAGTGGTGTTCAAGTAAATAACGTAGAATAAGATAAACAAAATATATTTCTAATCAAAATAAAATAATATAAAAAACACATTTAATACAATATACAGATAAGTTATAGATACATCAATACGACGACAGACAAGATGACAAAACACACTCTCTTTTCAAATATTCAAACATACTTCATCTGCCATACCAGCCAGTCTAGACATCGATTGCAAACCTCGTTCTAACATATACTTATAATAGATTAATTGTACTGGCCCCTCCCTCGGCATCGACCCCATAAAATAGGGCCTATGTGAATGTGAAAAGTTAAAATAATTTTTAAAAACGGTCCAGAATTTTTCACTTAAAATTGTATTATTTAAAAAAAAAGTATTCATTTACATACAATAATTATATATAGGCTAACTAGCTCGGGTCATGAAGATTTCCACTTATATAATAATTATAATGATATCGCAGGACAATTCACACAGCGGCATCAAGTCCCAAGTTAAATGTACGAATAAAAAAAATCCCAAGTTAACATAGCTAGAGCTAGAGGGTAACATTACCCATCATCAGTATACGTACTAGACAACTGATATAAATACGCAGATATACATATATTTATAAAAATTATACATTGAAGATACTCAGACCGACATAAACAATCATACTCAAGAATACAAATGTTTATACCATGCGAGGAATTGAACCCCACGCCCATCGGAAGTAAAGCAAACAAGCATACTCATCAATACAAATGTTTGTACCGAGCGAGGAACTCACGGAAGTAAACCGAAGTAGACCGCGGTCAAATGACATGTCTTTCAGGGTGACTAAGATGTCAGGCAACCATATAGTCATTTCACTGCCTCATTACACCCGTAATCCGAAACACAACCTACAAAGCAAGCTTAATGATACCAGAAATTGGTGAGACTGAATTACCGGCGAACACTACTTGATACAAAGTCTAACTCAGTTCATTCTTCACCCGGCTCTTAACACGTTGATGACCGCATTGAAAAATCGTATTTCTCACATAGGGGACCGGATTTTTTTTTATAGTAGTTAATAATACTAGTTAACAAACAGTACACGCGACTTCGTCCTCGTAGAATTTAACTTTATTTTTCTAAAATATAGGTAGCCCATTTTACTCCTTATTACATTAGCTACCTGCCAATAAGTATCATCAAAATCGGTCCAGCCATTTCAGAGATTAGCCGGAATAAACAGACAGAGCATACAGACAAAAATTGTAAAAAATGTAATTTCGGTGTAAAAAAGTATTTATATATAAGATGGATGTAGTAAAAAACTATTATTACAATATTACAAACAGACACTCCAATTTCATTTATATGTATAGATATATAGATTATATATTTAAATATGTTTTTAGTGTACAATAATTTGAGGGAGATATTATTTAACCCCTAGATTTATTTCAATTAATATGCCCACGGGTGATCACCCGGTCCCAATGTGTAAATAGTTCCAAACCAGAAACTTCAAAAGTAAGCAGGTTCAAAAAGTAAAATACAAGAAATGAACATACGGCTAAATATGGTAATACAATGTCCACATGTTTTAAAGTTAACTATGAAATGAAAATTGGCAGTTAAACCTAAAAATCTTATCTTTCTTACTAATATTATAAACGAGAAAATTGGTGAGTATGGATGGAAGAGTAACAAACATCTATCCATGTTATTATTATTACTTTATTACTTTTTCGTTAATGTCAAGTAAGTTTGTTGCAGACAGAGTTGCGCGGGTTTACTAGTCATACATAAATATAATTGGAATATAAATGGATATGTTTCTTTCAATAAAACCTGTATATTAGATACAGGTCTTATTTCTAGAGTAGTTGATTCTTCTATACTAATATTATAAACAGGCAAAGTTTGTGAGTTTGTAATGGATAATCTCTGGATCTACTGAACAGATTTTGAAAATTATTTAAGTGTTGTTTAGGCTATATAACATTACGCAAATTAGAAAGGAGCTCCATGTGGAAAATATGGAGGAAATAAGAGAAAGAAGCGGATCATCTAGTCATATATATAAATGGAACTGTTCATATAAGTTTTTTGTACATACACCGATTTGAATACAAAGAAAATTTTAAGTGAAATATACCACAATATGTTAATTAATACTGTAAATCGGTTTCTGAGAACAGCGCATATGTAAATTCTAATAATCATAGTTAATTTTATATCTCTAATATTATTAAAATCGCCAAATTTTAGATTTTCTTATATATCTTAAATGTACAGACTGTGATATAACTGACCTGACCTCATGGTCATCTTATCATCCTCCACTGGTGCACCGCCAGCGTAAACCGTTAGCGCAAGCATGTGCACCATTCCATCAGCATCCATACGAAAAAAAACTATACAATTTTATAAGTGAAATAAATAATAAGTACCTATTTAATTGACTAGACGAAACCCGATAAGAGATCGGATTTATCTACGAAGTAGGTTCCAATTATAGAGGTAAACATCGAATCAAATTTCAATTATCGAGGTATTTCATACCCAGACAGTTCAGTAACCGTCGGCTATTCAAAAATAACTGCTCTCTGCATTAATTGATATGGCGTAAAACCATAAAGTATTCGCTATTAAATTGAAGCTACAGGGTAAGAACTCAGGACGTCTTTGTCGTCTACCGTAATAATAATAATAACGCGCACATACTGCACTTGGTTTCGGTTCATAAGTGTAAGGTCACAAAGCGTAAAAAACCAGCAAAAGGTGTGAAAATGAGACAACAATAATGCAGTGCTTATTGCACTGTATTATCTCTATTTATTCTCTGTTTTTATTATTATTATTATTCACACAGCGCAATAGTCTCAAGTTAAGCAGAGCATTGTGTTATGGGTACTAGACGACTTATTAACTACATTTTACAGAATATTTAAATACATTTTAATGCATACGAAAGTGTTTTTAATTAATAGTAATGAAGCATGAAACAAGATGAAAATCATAGGCCACACGACTTTCCTACGCCTAATTATGTATTTGTTAGTAACAATTCTCATTAGAGTTAGATTACAATCAACGAATTTTCAATTAAGTATAGATCATTTCAGTTTCAATTACAAACCTTACAACTTGCATCTGCAACTCTCAAATTGTTTATAGAAAATCATATACACGTTGATTTTATGTTACATTTAATAAATTAATTATATGATTAGGAACTTGGTGGTCTATCAGTGTACCACATCTTTTACTTCGGATGGTCACAGATTCGATTCCTCGCAAACATTTGTATTAATAATTATAATAGTTTGTAGCGAATTGGGTTCTATGAACATTAAGCATTTTTTGCAATTACAAAAATGGATCTATATATTTATCTATCAGTTGTCTGAATGTCCCCATAATACAAGCTCTGCTCAGCTTGGGGCTTGATGGCGCTGTGTTATTTATCCTGGTTTAACATTATTATATTTCTCACGTCACAGATATCTGCTGTAGCACATTAACATCATCATTAAGGGTCGAATACATGTATTCCGCCATAGTTTTTTAAAATATCCTTTTTTTTAATTATAATATAAAAAATAATAATATAATATATAAATATAAAAAAATAATTTAGTAAATAATATTAAAAGAAACTTACACGTTCAGTGTTCTTTTCAGTGTAGCCATTGACAATTATTCCATCAAACACGATGTAAGTTAATTACGTAATTTACTGACATGCGTAATACATGTACATGTGTAAAGGCGGCCGTACACTATGTGTAACTAACTTATTCATTGCCTTTACGAGGGGAAATAAAACTTTATCATCGTTTGTCTTATATTCAGTGTTGTCCACTGTACAATAATGGGGGAAAAGGGATCGTTAGTAATGTGGATTGGTAATCTTATTGCTAGCAATGTACCATGTCAGGTTGACCTCCACGCGGTTCCCCCTGGAAATCATCGTGATAAATTTACACGATGGCCTAACTGACCTGACCTCATGCTCGTCCTATCATCCTCCACTGGTGCTCCACCAGTGTAAACTGGGTGCTACATTCCATTGTCATCCATAAAAAAACTGTACACTTCTAACTTCGTACAATTTTGTACGAGATTTTGACCTACGAAAATTTTATAAAAATTTTCGTATTTCGCATGGAGTTAAACCAGTTTGCGGCAAACCTAATGTTAAGTAATTACCACCGCCCATGACCACCCGCAACACCAGGGGAATTGTTACCGACCTTTCTAGGAGATATAAGCTATTTTTTAAGGTTACAATATCATTTCGATTCGAAAATACCATTCCTGGAAGATGGTTCCAAAAATTTTTGCGTGGCAAATAATTCTGGAAAAACAGTCTGTATAGGACAACCGTTCTTTCAGGCGATCAGAATAGTAGGTGTTTTAATTACTGGCGGGTTGAGCGATAATTGAATTCAGCAGCTGGTATTAATTGTAAGCTAACAATTCCTCAGAATCCTCAAATATACAATTAAATTTTTCAGCATAATCACTACCAACGGGTTCCATACCTCGTACGATCCAAACATTTGTATCCATGAGTATGTTTGTTTGTATTGTTCTAGGCTTATTATTTGTATATTAACTTTGCCCGCGGTTACACCGAAAAATTATAACTTATATGTTATTCTGATGTATAAGCTATATTACTGTAAAGTTTAATCAAAATTCGTTCAGTAGTCTTTGCCTGAAAGGGTAACAAACATCCATCCATACTCACAAACTTTCGGGTTTAGAATATTAAAGATTAAGATTAATATTAATTATGTTTTGTACATAAATAGAAGTACGTTAGTATTTCAATGAGTATTTTAGTACCCATAATAGAAATTTGGCAGTAAACGGTGTGTGATGTCTTGAGTAATTATTAATTATTACGTATGATTATATAATCATACGTAATACATATATATGTATATATCAATTTTAAATTGTGTGGAACTAATTTAGTTAGTATACGCAGAGTAATACCAACATACGAGATTTCTTATACTTCTTCATACACGGCAAATGTTTTAAAGTTGGCAACCCTGCATAATGGTTATTACTCTCTATCAATTAATTAGTGTGTGTATGGTTCAGCTTGTTATCTTTTTAAACATCGCATTATGACGTCTATATCATAGACTCTTACTTACCATATAACGAGTATGCTTTCAATAACACGGTCTCTTCAGTAATAACAATGGAATCACTTTCCTAATAACAAAAACATATCTAATATCATAACTTGTTCTTCCATCAGGGGCGTTTTTAGTAAACTGTCCTGTTCTGGAATAAAGGCAGACGAGTACAATCGCAGATTCCAGATCTACTTCTTTCCATACCAAAACCCACAATTGAGGTTGACAGGTTGACTTCCACACGGTCAGTACTAAACACCATAATAGGGGCTCCTAATAACGCCATATGTGAACTGACTTAAGTTCATTCTCCAGTGATGTGTAAGTAAGTAACGGTGTGTTCATTCCATGATTTACTATAAAAATCGAACTCTTCCTCGCGTCTAACCTTAACAGGAATACTCCTTCTAAGTTGTTATATACTTAAAACTCTCTTATAGAAAAGCAAACAGTTAATAGTTGATAATTACGGTAGATTTGACATATCGTATGTAATAGACCATCATGGATAATGATATTTTTTCTTAATTATTTTTTTATTTCAATTATACGAGACTACAAATTTCATGAAGAGGATATCAACAGAATTTACTGCAATTTAAGAAATTCAATCACTATTTGTATGCCACTATATCCCAGACCGACATATTCTCTATATAGTATCTTTATAATCTGCTTATTCCTTATCTCATTTAAATGGATTCGGCGTATGTTTTTCTATTCCATTCATTCCAGTCATATCGTTATTTACTCCCTTTCTTTCCATATCATCTGTCACACTATGCATTGATGTATTTTTCTGCCGTCCTCTACCCTTATAACCATCCACATTCATATGTAACACCTTCCTTAAAATATCTATTAAGTTCTAATAATAACTAATCTATTATGTTAATATACAAAACTTATAAAGTCATGAACACCGCACACGAAGCCGGAGACTAATCAAAGATAAGATTCTCATAAAAATAATTAGAAAAATTGGATTTTAATCGTACCTTCTTTACCTACAAGATTAAATAAATTTAATTAAAATCTTAGTAAAAACTTTATAAGCAAAATTATAAGGTAGATATAAAGTTTTTAGTGATAGATTCGGTAAGTTGGATAAGTTTGTTTCGTGTTCGTTGAATCGAATTCTCAGTGAGAGTTAGAATCAAGTCATAATATTCAAAATAGCTGAAATCAGATTCAATAAAGAGTAGTTGCAAACACTAACAATAGCTCTTTATACATAATAATAGAATAAATACAGTAGTAAATATTTAAGACTAGCTTTCAATAGGCTTCGCTTGCGTTAATATTGATTAATTCAACACTAATATTGAAAAATTTGAAAAAAATTCGAAAAACCAATAAACATAAGAACTTATGTTACGATAACAAAAAATATCAACATTGCTACATTATCTGTAAGTAACATAGGCTATATTTATTTCTAGAATAAAATAGAGAAGCCAGGATGTGCCGCTAGTTAATCATAAACAAAATTTCTGCCAATTTTACGTAGATAAGAACAGGCAATTGAAAATTTCTTACCCCTACACTAGCTTCTACCAGCCCATTAAGAAGAAAAAAGTAGAATAATATCCTTTTTAATCTAAAATAACAATAAGAGAACAATTCACACAGCGCCATCTAATCCCAAACTATGTACATCTTGTACACTGCAAGCTGAACAACTGATAGAAATACTTAAATACACTTCGTTTTTTAAATACTTAAGTATATATGATACGTAGGGCCTATACAAACAATCATGCTATATACTATGTTAATGCCGTGCAAGGAATCGAACCTGCGGCCATCGGTATTAAGTCTGTGAGCTAGACCTAAACATTCCGAGTGATTTCTATATATATTACAAGCTGTCACCGTGACTTTGTCCGCGTGCAATATAACTTTATTTTTCTAAAATAAAAGTAGCCTAAGTTTTTACATCAGCTACCTGCCAAAAAAAGTTCCGTTAAAATCAGTCCAGCCAGTTTAGAGATTAGCCGGAACAGACAGACAAACAAAAATTGTAAAAAAATATAATTTTGGTGTATGTACCATATTTATATTCATACACATGTAGTAAACAACGGTTATTTCAATTTTACAAACAGACATTTCAATTTTATTTCTTTGTATAGATGTATTTACCAATAATATGTATTTATGTATATATTAGCACAATCTCTGCTTATCCTGGACTAGATGGCGCTGTATGAATAGCCCTGGGCAGTATTATTTAAATACTTTCAAATAAAAAAATGTATAATTTATTAAACATACACATAATAATTTATGTTATACTAACTAAAATATCGGTATATCGGTTAGTTACACGATTAACCCTAACGAGCAGCGCTTGTTACTAACACATTATGACGTCATCAATGTGAATTTTAATTAGAACGTCTAGAACATACGCCGGAGCTGAATTTGTGGTACATGCACACGTCTTAAGCAATCGATTTGTGTTAACGAGTCTCCCTAGTCAAGTTGGGCGCATTCATGTGAAACATTTATATACAAAACCGTCTGGCGTTGAAGCATAGACGTTACAACTTATAACAATAGCACGGTACTTGACAACAAGTTAATAACACCACCTACTCGTATACAACTTAATAACACATTTTCATTATAACACCTAATATTGTAAATGAGTTTGTTCATTAATTTTATTAGACATTTTACTTTCAGAATTATACTAAAACTAACCATTACAGTTTTAGCGAACGATTGCAGAATGCGCTCCAAACTCGTGGAAGAACTTATAAGTTGCTGCTAAAGTCCTGTCTAACCGTCACAACTTTAGTCTGAGAGCATCGCCCAGATATTTTTAATGATAATAGCACGATGCTCCAAATTGCGATGGCTCTACTTCTTTAATATAATTGAAATCGGTAAATGGAAACAGTTATGGATGACAATGGAATGATGCACCCGACTGTGATAACGCTGTCAGCGCACTAGTGGAGGATGATAAGATGTGTATGAAGTCAGGTCAGTTAGCCCATCGTAAAATGCTAAATGATGATTTCCAGGCGGAACCGCGTGGAGGCTAACTTGACATGGTACATTGCTAGCAATGGGTTTATTAATCCACATTACTAACAATCTGATTCTCCTCAAGGGACAGTCGTCTATATACATGAACGGCATGAACAGCTCCTCGTCCATCACGTGATCATGTCACGCCTGATGCATAACTCATGCGTTGCCTTTCGGAGGACTAAGATGTCAATCCCCAAATGCCGTTCTTTCACTGCCTTAACTCAACCTTACAATTGAAAGGCTGAAAAAATAGGTGGACCATGTCACGGCCGTGATACAACACATGCGTTGCCTTTGGGAGGACGAAGATGTCAAGCCCCAAATGCCGCAATTTCACTGCCTTAACTCAACCTTACAATCGAAAGGCTGCAAAAATTGGTGAACCATGTCACGCCTGTGACACAACACATGCGTTACTTTTCGGAGGATTACGATATCAAGCCCCAAATGCCGTAATTTCACTGCATTAACTAAACCTTACAACCGAAAGGTTGAAAAAATAGCTGAAAACTGACCATGTCACGACCGTGATATAACACATGCGTTGCCTTTCGGAGGACGAAGATGTCAAGCTCCAAATGCCGTAATTTCACTGCCTTAATCTTACAACCGAAAAGCTGAAATAGGTGAAACTGAAGTACGCAGACAACTTTTTACATACATAGGTAATTATAGTAAGTATCCACGCCACGATTACAACTGCTTTTTAAGTTAAAAGATTTAAACATGAAAAAATAACAGACACATTTTGATTTTATAATACCATATGAATAGGTATGGATGGACTTAATCCCCAACACTATTTTTGTTAACATTGCAACGACATTTTAAATTTTCGATATCGAATGCAGTACTAGAAATCATTTCCGACGGAACTTGCAGAGTTCGTTTTCGACCTGTCATAGCGCAAAATTGACATTTCAATTTATTTTCCGTTTGCGCTGTAAATTAAGGGATCCAAAATCAAAGCTCACCGCAACCTATATTCATGTAACGTTTCCACCTGACAATTTATAATCGACTATTAAAACCGATATTCAGATTAGTAATTAGTTCAAAAAATGTATACTCCACAAAGTAATTATTTACTCAATGACAAAAACAACTACTACATACAACTACTACTACATCAAGAAGAGATTCTAACCGTATAAGGAATTTGTATCGAAGTTTTGGACTACGATAAGTTCCACAAACGGTTGCAATCTCGCAATTTGCGGGTCTTGAGTAAAATTTTATACGACATTTAGACCTATGAAAATTTATTAATATTTTCTTCCACTTCCGCCGACACTGTGTTTTTCTTCTCTCGTATTAATTTGTGTACACAGGGTAATAATAAACCTTCTGGCTTTGTCGAAATAAGACATCCTCTGGCATGTACAGGGTGGTAGGTCCAATTTGAGTCAATATACGAGATTTCAGGATTCATCGTAGTAGGCAAAAAAAGGTTGGTAACAACATCTAGAGTACCTAAAAATTTTAAAAAAGGATTAGGTACCTACATGTCTAAAGATTCAGTATCAATTGAAAGTGAAATCGATACCATAATACGGTTTCATATTCACCTAAAGTTAAACACTAAAAATAGTACAAAGTAGGTAAAACATTTTTTTTCAATTAATGACATTTTTTATATCACAATGGTAGCAAACAATCGTACAGTCGAGCTGATGGTAAACATTAACCGTAACCTATGGACGGCAGAAACACCAGATGTGTCACGTGCGCTATGCTGAACTGCCTTAAAAACATCAATAAACCTAGGCTTGTTGAAAAATCCCATGCTGTAATCTCTAGACAAAACCTTGGTATATCGGTACCTCGGTACCATCCCACGCGGTAGATACTAAGTAGTCGCAGGAGGAAGCTCCTCTGAAACCGTTCGGTATCTCAGTATCATCCCACGCGGTAGATACTAAGTATACGCGGGAGAAGCTCCTCTGAAACCGCACTGTCCGAAAGTACTTATAGTAGATTCCAGGATATGAAGATGAATTTCCTGTCGATGGTGAGCAGTACGATGATAAAAGGTATCCGTAGGAATGTTGGAATGGCTTACGCGCCTACGCTAAAATTATAAGGATGATAAGATGAGTATGACGTCAGTTAGTACAGAGTAGCATTCATCAGAATTAACCACGCTGAGTTCGACCTGGCAAGGAACATTGCTAGCAAGGGGGCCACTAGTTCCTATTACTAACAATCCCCTACCCACTCCTCTTGTAAATCTTAAACTTCTCTTTGTTCAGGAATATTGCAAATAGTGATACCTAGGTACCTATAGCAGAACATCAACATTAGTTTCGGTATCGGTCCAAAGTGAAACCGATACCAAAATCCGGTTTCGTTTTCAACTAATGTCGGTCGGAAATGCTGTTTAACTGGTGCTTCTTCTGGAATAACCACTGCATAGAACCGTAATTACTATGAACAATAATGTCAATAATACTATATGTCTATTTGTGGTGGTATTCTCAATATATCCGTCTTTTGTTTGCCTAATGGTTACCACTTTACAGATATTGCACAAGATGACAGACTAACTCTTTGCATATGTAGAGCTTGTAAAGTAGATTACTTTACTTTACTTGAACACTTTCATGTTTATTTCATCATAATTGTACGTAAAATCATACTTACACGCCTATTTTCATAAGGAAAAACTTAAGAATTAATTATAATCATTACACCGGTTTGTCATGTTCTGTCAATTAAAACGTAAATATTTGTAAATAAAATTGTCGGTTTTATTCCTTAATGCTGGCTGGATATATTATAATACATTAACAAATCAATACATTATGTAAACACAAAGAAATTTGGGTTGAAATCGAAAACATCGTTACGTGTTCCATTTTACTATTCGTTTAGTATTCCTAAATAAAACCCAATTTTATCTACTTTAGTCAAAAAACCGGTTACATTTAGATAATCTGTACGTTGTAAACTTGACAGTATTTTTAATTTAATAGGGTCTAATGGTGATTCTCTTAAAAAATTAATAATATTTCTAGTCTATAAAAATAATAATGTTTCTTACCTTAAAATTCCGAAGAAGAACATTAAAATCACATAATTTATTTTGGCACTTCGGTATAAAACTTATAATTACAAAATTTTGAAAAGAAAATTATTTTTTTAAACATACATATTCAAAACATTTTGGATTTACACTTCGAGTTAGGATTACTACAGATTATTAATTTTGACACTTCAATGTAGATGACGTAAGTGTAGGACAAAAATTTCCGACTACTCTGAGTCAACTAGGGCGAACTATGCTTCTAAATATGAAACTTTTCTCTATGGTCTGTGATACTGTTTTACCGACACGGAACAAATCTGACAAGTGTTACTAGCTCCTAAAATAACTATTGTAGCGCAAAATTTTTCATTTTGATGATACTTGCCTTAAATGATACTTTCATTATTAAATTACAATATGTAACTTTATTAACTAAATTTTAATAAAGTAATCTTTTTAAAAGGTGTTTCAGGTGCATTCGACTTCTATTCTAATACCACGGTCCCATCTTGGTAACCATTATATAAGAACGCAAAAACTAAAAGGGCAATATGCAAGACATAATTGCAATAAAGACTAGAAATACTAAAGTAAATAGTATTCTTAGAATACAGCAAATAAAATCAGATTTTGAAATTCCCATCATCGAAACTTAAAGTTAGATATATGTACAACCAAAAGTAAATTACGCCATCTAACTTCATTACAAATAACTACAGTTTGTGGATTGTGTATATAGATGGCATACATTTGAAGAATGTGTACTGGGTATGTAAATACAGAGTAATAGAGACTAGACCAATGCAATATTCAAAGCTGTCAATGTCAATATTTAATGATTTTGCCTTTACCTGGGCCTGGGACTGCCTGGGAGTAAACTAGGTTGCTCAGGTTGCTCTAGATATTATACCACACAAAGAAATCAATCTTTTCATCGCTCATAAAATATTTCTCGCTGAAGTGACTGTGAACCTCTACATAAACTTATAAATCTTAAATTAATTATTATCACATAACATTTAACATCAGTTATTAATTATTATATTAATTTATTGTAGACTTTTTATTTATTGATTTTTAATTCCAATGCAACCTCTTATTTCACCCATTGGTAAGTCTTTACATTTATTATTATTATTATTATTATAGTATATTAAATTATTTTCTTTTGTTTTAGTACGTCTTGAAACCTAATTTGAAATTAATTTCCATTTTCCTCAAAATCTGTAGACAGAACGATATAGCTTTTTATTGATTTTTATTATGGCTTTTATATATAGATATACATTAAATTTTATTACATGTAGGAATTGTTTTACAAAAGAAATGAAATAAAAATTCTAGATTTAGTTTAATTAATCCAATCTATTATTAATAGTATATTCTACCTCTATATAGTACTACCTCTATATTAATTAAATCACTATATATGCGTGTAGAAAGATTTTTTAATAAATTGTTAAGATAAGATTTTTTAATAACAATATAGTTTGTTAAAAGAACAGAACTGATTGAAATGAGGGGGAGATCACTAGCTCTTTTCAGAAAAGATGCATAAAATTCTATACATATTCTATCTACAATACTGGGCCTCTGGGCACAAAAGTTGGACTTGACCCCCCCCCCCTCATTAATGTCTAGTTTTGTCAGTAGCATTCAATAGCAATCAGTAGCATTATAATAAATATAAAATAGTGATGACATAAATTTACATGATTTCTATGCTTCGGAGAGAAGCTTAGCTGGCTACTTTAGTAATCTCAGCTCTACTCATAAAATGGCCCAGATGAGAGGCTGTTTGCGGAAGATAGAGTCGAATTTAAATTATAATAGTAGAAACGGCAAAAAATAGTTGAACGGTGTAACTCATCACTACCCAACTTAATACATATAACAATTGTGGGCCCAAAATTAAAATAATTTGATATGTGTTATAAAATGCTATATAATTTTGCAATGGTTTTGTTTTAATTTTCAAGTTATTAGTCTTTAGATAAAATCTTTAATATCTCAAAGTAAAAGAAGTTATAATATTCTCTTTTACTATGGGTATTCTGAATTATAATTTCCGTCCAAAATATAATTGTATTGTGAAATCTTATAAATTTTATCGGAGAAATGAAGACAAAGGTGTACTATTAGAAAAATATATTGTAACTGCAAAAATTATGTATAGCTTGATAAATTACTATGTGTATAATTAGATAAAGATATGAAGAAACAGCTGCAATAGCAAAAACTGCAATTTATATTGGAACAAGCTCGTGACATTGTTTTGTCACAGGAAACTTCGGAATATATTACTATATAAAATAATACTCCAGTACTTTATTTTTTATTATTTTACCTTTATTTCTCATATAATTATAGTTTTTAAGTATGTATTTTGTTTTTCAAATTAATTTTTTTCTTTTATATATGATTCTAGGTGAATTATGTAGCAAATTGGAGAAGGCTGTTAACCACAGCCTTCTCCAACTTGCTCCATGATTTTCTATTAATAGTTTAAAGATTTAAGCATACAGACATTAGAATTATTATGAATTTGACTTGTCACCTTCAAAAGATTGAAGATTGTATGTAATATGCACTTTTGTTATCCATTCGTACTAAGTACTTAAAGTACGCATGTAAAATTATGCAGTCGGATAGTATGGATGTAAACTTATCGAGTCGGGTACTACAATATGCAATTTAATACAATAATATCATAATTAAACAAGGCATCTCCCAGATAAGACCCACTAAAGAATTGAACTGAAATATTAAATATACAAATAATTAAATTCCTTCTTTTTTTTTGTAAAAACAAATGGCTGCTACAAATAAAAATTCTATGTGTACAGTAAAATTTATAGTGCAGATAATTAAACGACAATTTACTTAATATAATAATTTTTATTGAACTAATTTTGTTTTATTATAATATAGTTTTAATTATGTTATTCTTATTATCATGTTTGCCTTGTCCTTATGCCATAATTTGGGAATGGCTATGCACTAATATTAAATACCTAAAGTAATGAAGCAATTTCAATATAGATTCCCCCTCATTGCAGGTCATAGATAATTTTTGTCGGAAAAACAACTCGTAGGGATGAAAGTGTGTGACATTTACTTATATATCAAGAATAAATAGAAACGTAATATTTATTACAACAAGGAAATAATATCGTAAATTAGGTACTAATTCTAGTCAAAAATAAATAGAAATATTAAATTTATTAGAAAATAAAAATATTACCTTAAATTAGGTACTAAGTCCATGAATAGCGAGTCTCGGTGCATCGTCTAATGAATTTATGTGCAACAAATTGTGATAAGTTGTGGCGTTGTTCCGTACTGGGGTACCTGAGGGACGCACAGCTTTAGACTAATGTAATTAATTTTCACGCTAATTAACGCACGAGCTACAGAACTTATCCCTTAATTAGTGCGTTGTAGCGGAATAACTTACAATTGTCGTTTGCGTGAACGGAGCTGTGAGCATATTTAATGATATCCTCACTAATATTATGTAATATTCGGAATGTTATTGTTTTTTGCTTTGAGTGTTCAATTTTATTGATTTATTTATGATACATAGGTGACAATTTTAGGGTACATAAATAGTACATATATTAGGTAATACATATTTATGAACACAAAATTATTGCAGAGATGTACCTTAATTTTAATGATCACGATGATACATTTAAATGGATTCTATAATAATTACACATGTCAACATTTCCTTGTAGTACAGTCATCTGAGAAAAATAACAATCATGTAGTATATTTTAGCGAATAGGAGGTCATAGTTTATAGTTTTGAATAGTTTCGTTATATTTTTTTCATACATGTAATACTTATAATATAAACTACTTTCTATGTTTTTTATTATTGTATTTGTTCTGTTATTATCCCTACGCTTGTTAATCTGGAGAAAAAGACATATCTAACGTAGCCAATTCTAAATGAACTTTTAAATCCTAACTGATGTTATACAAACTCGGATTATTAATTACTAGAGGGGACTTGTGACATAGCTAGCTATGTACCGTTCATATCAAGTTCCCCACGCGGTGCCCCGTACAAAGCATTTGAAACCATTGCAATTAATTCTTTGTGAATAGCCCACAGTGGGTGCTCCATCGTTGTACAAACCAAAGCAAATAAATATGAGTACGCTCCCCTAACTGAATTCGCGCGGATGTAAGCACTAATGAATAAAATGAAACGAGGCCTTTGATTTACAAAACATAATGTGTGTGCATGGCGCATCTTTTTATATATTATTTATGTTTTAGTTGCCTATTTTATGTAGAAAACTTGTATTCCGTATTTTTTCGTTTCTTTCGCATTCTTTCTGTGCATTTAAAATATACTATTTCTTTATAAAAATGCCGTCTTTCTATAATTATATTTACTAGCTCGATATTAAAGTCCCTTCTCTCACACTGTCTATATTAATTTATATGGAGATTTTATCCCAATTTTGAAAAGTAATTAACAGTAATCTCTACATATATGCTAATAAATAAATTTGATGTGTCTGTTTGTAATCGCAAATTAACAACTTTTCACTAAATGTATATGGAAGTACTACGACATCATAAAAATATTAAAAAACAGAGGTGTCTGATTGTTTTTGTCAATGTCTGAAGCAGCTGGATTTTGATGGGACTTTCACTCACAAATGCCTAATGTTATAAGGCGTAACATATTACGCTACTTTTATTTTAGAAAATTATTTATTTTAATACCAACAGTTACAGCTAGTATATACTGATTATAAAGAGATAGTTTTTTGAGCTTGGATTATCGGTATAATATCCGGTAATACTGACACTATTTTGAAAATTCTTTTAGTGTTGGATACGGCGACAAGTAATCATTAAGGGAGGCTATAAAAAAGGCATATATAATATCATACACCCCATAGAAGTGGACTGCGATGCCCAATAATACAAAAACGACGAAAATGAGGCGTCGCCGAACCAGCGCAGGTCAATAATTGATTCGCTATTTTCCTTTGTACATATATTTAACCTCAATATTTACTAGCGATGGCGTTCGGAACAATTGTAGTACCTATAATGTAAATTTTATAACATAAAACAACGGGAATACCTATATAGCAATTCCTCTTGTTTTCCTCGGTATACCTGTATATCCATATGTAGAATGTTTAATTACTGTCCAGGCCTCGTGAAACCGGCGTCATTTACCACCTTTTAATTCGCATTATAGAATAAATAAGACTAGCTAAAAATCACCGGTTAAATCTTGATTAAATATATATAGGATTACAAGTGTTTAAAATAAAAAAGTATCAACAAAACCGGACCACTTAGAAACAAGTTTTGAAAGATAGAAATAGCAGTTTAAAATACAGACAAATTGAGGACCATATTTTTTTTATTTGGTTGAGAATTTATTGCTGTGTTTATAGTAGCTAAAACTCGAAAATGGTTTTGACTGTTTATAATTTTTTTTTTAATTTTCTTAGGTAAATGAATGACCATTTACTTTGTATTACTGGTCGCAAAGAATTATTTGTTTTTCTTATTGTAACATTTCAACACTTTATCGAATACACGCCGTGCAAATCACATAACTTTTTACTAAAACAAACTTTCCCAATACAAAAGCCTTTCTTAATAAAGTTTCTTAAAATAGTCGTAATTTTATCACATCTTATATTGGGTTTAGTTTTGGTCGCTAATATAAAAGCCCCCTGTATTTTGGTGTTGGATGTTAATGAATTTTGGTGTAAAAATTAATACTATCTAAAAAAAGCAGACGAAATTGTGGGTAACAGCTAGTCGTTTATAATTAACCTCATGTAAAATGATACGATAAAAGTTTAGTTTATAGGGGTGTATCTCATACATAAAGAACAACAAAATTAGTTATTTATGAGGTGCACAAATATAAGATACCTAATTTTCATGATAAAACACACGGGAACTTTGCGTTTTAAAATTCAACTTTAATAAGTTGGTTGTTTATCAATTATTCACTGTCATAAATGCTTCAGTTCATTCGATCGATTATTTCTACTAGCATACCCGTACTATATCGTCTGCGTTTTTAATGGTGCTGTAAAATATGTGTCAACCCTTTTTTTTAACATGTGGAAATATCTTTACTAAGACAGTCCCTCCCCGGAGGGATGGCGAGGGGTATGTGAGTTTAAAACTCACTAAAAAAAACATATGTTGCCGCTGATGCTAGAGTTAGCGTTCTACCGCGACTCCGGTGCGTTGGCCGCCCTGTAGATGTAGGGCACGCCCTACTCGTTGGTTAGGGCGACCTATTTCGCCCTATTCGCTGGTGGAAGCGTGTGTACACGCGACGTGTCAACCCTAGTGCACACGTAACACTACTCCACGGTACACTTATCACTAAATGGAGACTGCTATGAGTATCAATTTACTCAGCATTTAACTTGCTGGCGGACTGCCAGTATATTCGTGACACGTTTATGATTTGTTCACAAACAATTATGGTAGAACTAGAACTCGACGAGTTGTGTTGCAGTTAGTTTTTTTTACTGGTATATGTGTGAAATTTCGTTTATTGATTGCTATAAAGTACGTAACTGGTTTTGGGCTATACCTCATAGCAATTTCCATAAAGGCAAAATTATTTTAAACAAAGTATTTTGTCTAATTGTCTGCATGCATACTGCCGAGCAGCTTACTCTGTAAGCTATATTACGGTTTGTGTATTACAGTAAAATTACAGGACATACATAGTCTTTAGGAATGGCAACCAATAAAGTAATGTCGTAAGACGACATGATATCAAGGATGCTATTCATTCATATATTAGGCATTCCAATAGCAAAAAACAGTGTTATATAAATAACTGGTAACTACACCCAGGTGGGATTAAATTTAAAATAATTTTTAGGAGTTTTAATAACAACATAATTGTAGCGTGTCTTTTTTTGAAGCTACTCTAAATAACTATATTTGATATTTTTTAATTGGATTGCGGCTTTGGATTCAGATGTATCAGCTAAACATTGACATGTCAAATGGAGAGAACTTTTATTTTAGATATATTTTCAGGATAAAAGTCGTGGTGGTATGTTTAATAATAAATCAACATTTTTTAGAGCACGAGTCTCGTCACGGCTCGCAAAGAGTAGAAAATGAAGAGCGGGAGATGCCGGCCGAGGACACTCCTCTCCTTAACAGGTTTCCTCAAGTCACTCATATGGAGCGGAACCCCGTCACAACCGCTGTCGTCAGCTTGCTCCTCATTATATTGATAGCTGGAGTTATCATTGGAATTTATCTATTGATTTTACAGAATAATTCTGGTGAGTTATCTATGCAAGTTGAAGTTGTGTGTATTTTATTAATTACCAACCTATTAATTAATTGAAGAAAACACAGATTAATCT
The DNA here is from genome assembly GCF_030625045.1 of Achroia grisella. NCBI lineage: Eukaryota > Metazoa > Arthropoda > Insecta > Lepidoptera > Pyralidae > Achroia > Achroia grisella. The sequence continues at coordinate 471,468 of NW_026712977.1, read as the reverse complement.
GTACAAATATACTTATAAAAACATAGTAGTTAGATAAAAGTGGTATCTGTAACATTTTTGATAAGTACGACGTGTTTAGTTTGCATTGGTTGCTTCGTCCCGTCATATTTAGGAATGCAAAGTTGGACGGACCGTCGGGTTCCTCCGGCCGCAGATTGATAATGTGAGCCCAGATTAATATTAACGAAAAATATGATGCATTTGCTTTTTTCAATCTCAACTCTCACCGTCGAAAGGGAATTCGGATAGATATATTCAGTGGATATAAAGCAATTTATTATAATATAGTTATACAATTTATTTTTGATTTTTAACTGTTACTTATCAACAAGAACACTAATCTTAAATGTGGTTTTTATACTTTTTATTCCACAACCAATGTGCCTAATAAATTTATCAACTCTGGAACCAAACTCTGGAACCTAAGTAGTTTCTACAGTACGGTTTCAGAGAAGCTTCCTCCCACGTACACATAGATTGAATGAACTACCTCCCGATGTTAGGAGGGACGGGGATTGTTAGTAATGTGGACTCCTCCTAATCAGGAAGTCAGGAGTCAGGTCAAGTCAGGTTGACCTCCACGTGGTTCCCCCTGGAAACCATCATAATAAATTCTTTGTGAATTTGTCACGATGGGTTAACTGACCTGACCTCGTGTTCATTTTATCATCCTCCACTGGTGCCCCGCCAGCGCAAACCATTAGCGCAGGCGGGGCATCATTCCATTATCATCCATAAAAAAAACCTCCTATGTTATATCTATAGATTGTAGCATGAGGATTTTCAAGAAGGGTATATTTAGGTTTCTTAAAGTTGTTTCAGGTGTTCCTAGGCTAGAGTAACGATTTACTATAAAAAAAATTATACCTAACTTGGGTATAGATGATGGGAATAATACAAACAAGCATACTACAGCTAATTATATAATAATACTCATTAATAGGAGAGCTCGTATTGTGCGAATCACTAGTAGTACTAGTAGTACCTTTAAATTATAGACTATACAGCAACGTCATAATAATTAAATACCTATTTACATTACGCTTTGTAATAACTACTTCGATATTATGTGCAAACATAGTATGTGAAATACTACATAATATATTTGTAACAATCAGTCCAACATTAAGGAAATTTTATTTATACATAAATATGAATCATTTAAGAGTTTTTGTTATTAATATTTTGACTTATTGTAATTTTTTTGTTACTCTATATTTATTTACTATGCAAGTAAATTTTTAGAGAATGTCTTAATGTAGTAATTTCCTTTTGATTTGTATGTTTGGAGAGTCATTATATAAAAAATATAATAATATGTATAAATAATATAATTTGTACAAATGTCACTACAAGTTAGACTTTTCCAAAAGTTGTGTGATTGGTTACCTCAGTCTCACCTATTTCAGCCATCTGGTGTTCGACCAGCTTGTTTGCCAATCGTCCTTGGTGTAGCAGTTTAGCATATCGTCTTGCTTCGGATGGTTGCGAGTTCGATTCCTTGTACAGTCCAGACATTTGTACCCATATATGATTGTTTTTATCGGTCTAGGTATTAGTATAATTTATAAAAAAATATATATTAAATATTTATATCAGTTGTCTAGTACCAATAAGACAAGTTTTGCGTAGCTTAGGATTAGATGACGTTGTGTGAGGTTGATACATATTATTATTACTAATATATTTGTGTTTCTAGAAAATATACTGCCACCTGTTAGCAATAGTCCTCTACGGATTGTCAACCGATCACAATGGAGTCCCGGCGAACGAGCTACGTCTTCACTGCAACACTTCACGGCGTCCTATCTGATTGTGGTGCAGACAGATACTAAACGGTGCGATACGATTGATTCTTGTAGCGCAATGCTGCGTACGCTGCAGGTATGGATTACAAATTATCTATACTTTTTTTTTTTAATAAATAGGTGCACTCGCCTGTTCTAACGGTATACGCTATCCGGGCACCAGTGGAGGGTGATAAGATGAGTATGAGGTCAGGTCAGCCCATCGTGGCAAATGCACCAGGTATTTAACATTTCCAGGAGAATCCGCGTGAAGGTTAATCTAACATGGGACATTGCTAGCAATGCAGTTATTAATCCACTTTACTAATTATCCCCTTCTCCCAAAGATCCCTATTTAACAAAGGAAAACGCGACCAGTGTTTGATTGTCACTTCAAAAATGTAGACATTTTGAACAATTCTGTAATTAGGTATTTACTCTATGGTCAGGTATCCGCCATTTTGTAGTGCTAAAACGCGCGAAACACGCACGGTTTAGTAATCGGGATTGCGCGGATGGACTGCGTGTTATTCCTGAATGTATGATAATGGAATGTTGCACCCGCTAGCGCTAACTGTTTACGCTGGGGGGCACCAATGGAGGGTGATAAGATGGGGTCAGGTCAGTTAGCCGATTGTGACAATTTTAACAGGAATTTGCACGTTTCAAAGCCCCGTGGATCAACCTGACAGTAATGGAGGATGAATAAACCTAGTAATGGAGTCTTTGATCCATATCGCTACCAATTCTTTTCTAGACGACGGTTGACGATTTTCTATGAGTGGGTCGTCAGCTTTTTTCAGTCCAATTCCGTCATACTCGTAAACGGATGCTGCTTGTAGGGACTGGTCTGCTCTAATCCCTATGACTGATTTCCTCTAATTAATTGTTTAACCAGTTGGTTATATATTCAATATTTTTTCTATTTGAGTATTTAATTGAATTAGTCCTAATTGGTGGTTTGTATTCACACACTTAAACTTAAATATGTAAAGTAATAATAAAATTATTTAAAAGCTAGTTTCTTGCTCGTTCTTCTTGTGATGAGACAGCTTTCCGAATGAGCGGTAGATTAAAGAAATGTAATGACTATTCAAAAGTGCTTCAATGTAAGTTTATTTGAATAACTGATTTTCTATTCTAATTGCATGAAAAATAGATATATAAGCGTCATGGTCTAATAGTTAATAATTACTAATAATTAACATAATTTAAGTAAATAATGCACGAGTTGTGTACATTTTAGCACTGAAGCCGCATTGCTAAGGTTGGTGGTGAAATATGATCGAACAGTTCGTATCGTGACCAATCTAGCACACATCTCTTATTACATGATAATGACATCATTTCACATCTAGGTACCAGACAGTGATAAGATGCATTTTATTTAAATAGAAATTAATTTTGAGGTATACTGACTTAAGGTTCTCTGTATATAATTGCTTATACTTATAAGACCTTTTGTAATGCATTATTTAATATAGTTTTTATCAGGCTTTTAGGTTATTATCAGGAGAAGGGTTGTTGATTTTGGATTTCGTCAGAAGTTTGTTCATGGTGAACTGGTGAATTGATTTTGATGATTGTTTTTTATTTGAAAACTGAGACTCTGACCTGGATTTATTTAGATATTCTTAATGGTAACACGAGTATAATTTAAATAGTTCCCTATCGTAACAAGGAGTTATATATTATTAATTTACGCAGAATTGCATTGTCATTTATTGATTCTATCGCCCATTGATGACTACATATAAATCCTATTTTGTGGAAAAGAAACACCTATGAACTGTTTTGCGAATTATAAAAAGAAGAATGAAATTAATCTTATATATAAAATTCTCGGAACGAAAACTGTGACAGTTTTCGTTCCCATACTCCTCCGAAACGGCTTGACCGATTCTCATGCAATTTTGTGAGCGTATTGACTAGGTCTGAATGATGAATGAATCGGCCAACATTTATTTTTCATCCCTCTAAATGTTAGGGGTAGTCCACCCCTAATTTTTATTTTTATTTTAAGGCAAAACAACGTTGGCCGGGACAGCTAGTGTATTTATACAAAAAGGTGAATGTTGAATTTAAACTATATATCTATACTAATATAAGACTGAAAATATTGTTTGTTTGTTTGACGCGATAACATTAGTAACTACTGGTTCAAATTGAAAAATTATTTTTGTGTTGGATAGTACAATTGTCGAGGAAGGCTTTAAGCTATATAACATTACTCTGCGACCAATAGGAGCGGAGCTGCCATGAAAAATATTGTAAAAGGTGGGGAAATGAAACGCAGACGAAGTAGCGCGGATCAGTTAGTCGATGTGCATAGATTAAAAACTAAGATGTGATATAAAAATAGCAGTCAGTAGAGAGGGCAGGTGAACTGGCCTCATATATAGGTTAATCAATAACCTGTGCTCAGAAGTAACAGCCCGGGTTTCATTCCGTAAATACAATATATATTTAGATATTGAAATGAGAACTACAGTTTTATAAAGAACACTAAGTTACAGATTGCATCTATTTCTAATTAAGTGCTTACCATAAACATTGTAAATATAGTTTTTTGTAATTGATACAGATTTTAATTTTAATTATTATAATAATAGCATACAAGTATATTACTATAGTTTAACAGTACAGTATTTTTAAAGGATTTTTTTTATTAAGTCGTATTTTTTTTGCTGTTCACACTATGTCTGATAGTTCTTGGTTTGCTTGCTTTCGAGCAAATATCTCAATTGATATTTCTACTCTGATCTGTCACGAGAGATTCTGGTCCATAGCTTCCCTGCTGCTTTAACTATTTCATCTTCCCATATTTTGATCGTTCTTATTTTTTCTTTCTACCAAGTAGTTATGATCTTACTCCAATTATCCTTTCGTAATGTGTGTCCAAGCCTATTAAAATATATTATTAATAATAAAATGTTATAATAATACTTACTTAAACTAAGTCATACCGGATAACTTATGTTGAAGTCTTTATTATCGACAGCGTAGGTGGTCTAGCGGTTCCGCATACTGCCTTACTTCCGCTGGTTTTGTATTCATGAGTATGTTTGTATCGGTCTAGATGTTTTCTATGATATATAATATATTTACGAAAAAAATAATCTACGTTTTTGTATCAGTTGTCTAGTAGCCATAACACAAGCTCTAGCTAGCTTAACTTGAGTCTAGATGGCGCAGTGTGAATTGTCCTGAGATTATTATTATATAAATTTAATACTAACTTAATTTTTTTTCAGAAAAAACGACGGGAACCATTGCCATACAACTTCCTGTTGTCGTCGTCTGGTCACATCTACGAGGGTCTTGGTTGGCATTTACCATCTAATATGTTCCCTGAGTATAACAGAAAAGCTGTTGTCCTGGCATATATAGGTATGTCAATTAAACTTGTCTAGATTGCTTCGGCCAACGTTATTTGCGATATAAATTATTTTTAGTATTATTGACCGGCACAGAAAATAGTCTGCTCTATTCAGAACTGTAAAAGTCGGTCAATCCATCGCGAACGAGTTCGATAGCAAACTGTCACAGAGACTATATTTATATATGTTACTAAATAAAATGTTAATGTGGTTCTACAGTGGTGGTTTCATAATGATATTAGTTATACATATTAGTCATTTGTGACATGCAACAGACGTGTGCTATTAATGTATTATATATATGTATTTATATACTATATATAAGATCTCAAATTCCAATTTTTAATTAATCTGACCTCAATAATTTTAATTTTTGTTTCCAAAATGTTAGAGTCAATATAGAGGGAGGGCAATTTGATTGTTAATGAGGTAATTCGAAAATATTAATAAATGAATTAAATAATATTTCATTTATAATATTTGATACCTAAATGTAATAAAAAAAATCTTATATGTGTCCACAAGGAACAATCCTTCATTAAATTTAAAAAAAATTAAATAAAGTATACTTATTAAAATTATTTAGAATTTGAATTACCGTTATTTTTATTTTTCTAAAATTTATTTACTGTGTTTCTTTAACAATATCCTAGTGACTTCTTCCTAGGACCTATCATTTAACAATTAATTTTTTTAATATTAAAAAATACGAATGCTGTTGGTCGCTGGTTCGATTCCTCGCACGGTACAAATTTTTGTATTAAATTAAAAAAAAAGAGAAGTAACAGTACATCAGTTGTATTAGACAACAAACACAAGCGTTATTTTTTCAGTGCCCTAATTAACTTGTGTTTGCAATTGGTCTCCAATTAGGGCTTAATTAATTAGGGCACTGAAAAATTAACGCGTTGTAAAAAAAATGTTTTGTCTATCTGTTTTAAGCTGTTTCTATATTTTGTATCTGATATAACTAACAAAGGTTTTTCATTTGTTTCCAGGAAATTATACCAAAACTCCACTCAGTGGTGTTCAGAAGCAGCAGACCAAAACCTTCATTGCAATGGCGTTGAGTGAGCAGCACTTGGATCCATCTTTCATTGTGTTCGGCAAGAAGACCAAAGAAGTTCCTAAGCTGCTGTTTCACAGCTTAGAAACACTTCCTCAGTGGAGTACTGAGCTGTCCGACACTTAAATACAATATTGTTATATTACTGATCTTAAACTTAGGAGATATTCTGTGTTTACTCGGATGATATTAATACTATTTACACTGTACTGTATATCTTGTATACATATATAATCGCTCTTCATATCTGATTATTAACGGCACGTACAAACCTTATCTGTCTTATTACCAAAAGATCTGATTTAATACTAGCAAAGAACTAAGTCCCAAACTAGTTATTATTACAAAACGCAGATTATCTCTAAACTGTGATTCTTTTATGGTATCTATGGTGACCATGTTGAACGATTTAACTCTAGTATTAAGTAATGCTCTGTTAGATCTCCGTTTTGTAATAATATTAGGTTTAATCCAATTATTAACTACAGGATTGACTTAAACTTAGTCGAATTAAATCAAATTTTGTCCGATTTTTGACAACCTTTTTGTAATAAGAAAAATAAGCAGTGATTTCTAATGTAGCGTCCGTGAAATGCATTTTGAAATATTTAATTCAAGTATTTTATCCATATATAACCACCTCTAATAGATAAGACAAAAATTATCCAAATCTTTTTTTCCTTTGGTAAGATTGGAACTCCGGATTATTGGGATATAAAAGCCGAGACGTAAATGGAAGTAATATGCATGACTGTTTCTTATTATGTAAGTTTAATATACAAATATAATACAGCTTGTAGTTTATATAGATAATATTATTATATATATAAATTACAACCTGACTAACTGTATCACGATTGATTTAACGCGACTATTCTTAACTCTTTTTTACTGTTTTGCAGTTTTTCTTTAAACTGTTATCTTAATTTGATAGTTACAATTAAGAGATAATATTAGTTAAAATTTATAAATAATGGGCTTACGTTTCGATTATTTTATGATATATAAATATTACATTAAGTATGTTTGTTTAAATTAAATGTACTGTGAAGTCGCTAGCGATTACGAGGGAGCTAGAATTGATTCCTGATACTCTAATCTAATATATACTTTGAGCGAGGGGGAGGAACTCAACAAAGTGTGACTTTGTGTTCCAAGGCGTGGATAGTCTTCAAAATTGAATAACGTAAAAATTTTAAATAATGTGTTATTTACAAATATAACACGGAATTGGAACAATGAATAAAACTTAAGGTTCAAATTGTTTTGTTAACGAGTTTACACTCGGTTTACTAGTGTTAAAATGCAAATGATGTGATACTGGAGAGAGGCTCTGAGCTTCAGCACTGAAAAGAACGGAGGTAGGGGTTAAAATTCATAAAGTTCATGTGATATAATTTATAGTTCACCCCTTATTTTATATACCTGATTGAAACCAAATATTTACGCTATAAGCTTTTAGTTGTAAAGACTGCTCAGAATTATTATGTTGTTAAGTTAATTAAAATTTATCATACTATGCGCTTATCCTAAAGTGTTTTGCCATTATATTATTTTCAACTTAGTCATTGATATTATATTAGAATAATAATTAGATATAACTTCGGTGGTAATGTTAACATTGTGATTACATTTGTGTCAAATTATTAACTGTCTAAAATAACATATCACATGGAATCTAAACTAAGTAATGAATAAGCACAGTACTTCAGATTTATGGAGATACATACAATATCTGCTACACTCACACTATGTACAATCTTTTAATATTATTATGTAGTGAAATCAACGTTTTTGCGTTTGTAGTATGTTGTCAGTAGTTAAATAAATACACAAATGACTAGCGCAAACTAGTGTATTTCTGTTTTATTGACTGCCTGTATCATGACTATAAAAGCAAAAAGGTCTTTAAGCTGATTTTCATGTATGTTAGTTTTACTTGCAGCAATTACGATTACATAATAAACAATTTATCAGTAATAAATAATATGAATGATATGCAATTAGCGTTTAGTAATATATGTGGAGTTGTGTTGATAAAGATTAGTGCAATATGCTTACATATACTTCTACATTCCATATGTAGTCCGGTTGAAAAATTAATGGTTATTGCAAATAAGTGGCATTTCTGGACTCGTATACAAGTATAGTCAGTGCTGGGTTAACATAATAGCAAATTCTACGACACTATTACCAACATTATCCAACCTCTGTGGCAACGCAAGGACTCTTTTTTTGTGTTAGTTATATGTTAACATTCCTAAGAACTAAGATTTCATATATTCCCAATCTCTAATATTATTGCCTTATGCTATCAACTGAAAGGCATCGGACGAAGCAAGACGCGCCTGTTATAGATATAACAGACTGAGGTACTAACATAGACTACTAAAATCTAACTTCGTTAAATATTTTACTTATTAATCTATCTAATTAATTAATTAATAAACTGCGGGAAGAACAAGCAATGCGAGGAAAAAACGGATGGTCTAATAAAATAAAAAGTTTAAAAAGGGTATGGACCAGTCTATGGACAGTAAGAGCGTTTTTTTTTCCATATTCGTCCATCACCTTTTCAGTGATGGAACAGGCAAAGATCCTTAGACCGTACAGCCTAATCTACGTTTATACTTCTTCATATTTGAACAAGTGATGAGCTTAACTTAAAATATTAGTTATTTCTAAAACTTGAGTTTCTTGCCAAATCTACTCAACTGAACTAGACGAATTTGCTACAGGCCTGATTATAGTTGTTATATCCAGATCCAGTACTGAGTATAGTTGTTATACATAATTGTAATTTTGTCTCAAATAACTGCAATTAGCTTTTTCTCATTCCATTTATATAAAATAATCAGTAGATGGTTCTAAACGAACTAAGGTATTAATTAATAAGGTAGATATTAACTTTCAGCGTCATTCATAAGTTGAATGTTTATGGGTAAATTTAGATTAGGCTTTATGTGTATTAAAATGTTCTAAAAACATTCATGATCGTTGTCTCGCACATTACTATTATCTGTACTTTTCGAAAAGTATTACAATTAAACGATAATCAATATTTTAATGTGGTTTTATTTATATATTTCCCTTGTAGACCTGTAGTATAAAATGAAGTAATTTTCGCTGTCGTTCACTTAGTCCTTTTAAACTACGCAACGGATTTTATGCAGTTCGCTATAATAGCGTGTTTTAAGAGGAAGGTATATATGTATAATACATGTACAGCCGTCCAAACCGGGGCGGATAGCTAGTTATTAAATAAATATACACCAGAAACAGTGTTTCTATAGTCAATATTGGACAACTGAATTTAAAAACTTGACAAATGTACATTTTTAACGTGGGTTTTATTTCAATACAACATAAGACTACAGTTCAAAGTTCGTCGGTAATCAAAAAATTACCATTATTTAGTTGATGAAATGTGCTGTTGAAGTGAACTACAATGTTAATCAAAAGAATATGTATTTGTTTGTATCATCCAATTTTTCTTGAAAATATATATTTTTTAATATACTGTACGACCTAATGTAATAAGAAATGTAGTAAATAGGATCTAAGGGTTATTATCATACATTAAAGAAGTTTTGTTCGACTGGAAGGGGAATATTAACCTAACTAATAACCCCATTGCTAGTAATATACAATGTCAGGTTGTCCAATTTGTCCATCCACGCGGTTTCCCCTGAAAGCCGTGGTGGTAAATTCACTTTTACTAAGATGGGCTTACTGACCAGGACTGGCTCGTGCCCCGCCAGTGTAAACCATTAACGCAGGCAGGTACATAATTCCATTATAGAAATAATCTTTATTCAAATAAACTCAATACAAGCACTTTTGAATTGTCATATTTTTGGTTCTACCACTAATTTGGAACGCAGAATCATCATATCATCTGTAAAAAAATGTAGCCATAGTGCTGTCAATGTATATATACACCAATTCCATATTATAGTTATATTTACGTACTTAGGATAAAATTTCACCTCTCATCGTAGTTAAAATAATACATATATAGTAGTTTATTTTTTATTATAAAATAAGTAATTACAAAAAATACTGGGTAAGCTTAATTCTAGAAACTCCCATTTCATTATGAAAATCGTTTGGAAATGGATTAGAGACAAATCTGAAAAAAATACATATTACCACAGATAATATAATATTACATAACTAAACAATGTACTGGCTTAGTAACAGTGCTTATTGCAATAGGCTAAGTAAATCCCCGTTTCAGTATGAATACATTATGGCAAAAGATAGAGGTTTAATTAATGAAAACGGATATAATAAAAAAAAAACAATAATGTAGTAGTTTAAAAACAGTTATTGCAACAAGCTTCGATATTGTAATAAATTCATTGTGAAAGCCCCTTTTCACTATGATAATTGTATGGACATGGCTACAAGGTTTAATGAAAACACAAATAATAACACAATAATATCTATAGCTTTAAAAAAGCCAATGTAGTTTAGCAACTACTCGTACTTATTACAATAGGCTTTCATATGATAAATCATTCATTATGAAATTCCCTTTTCATTATAAAATTTATAGGTATGAATACAAATGTAAATAATGAAAATGATAGTAATAATAATACAATAATACAATCAGTACATTAATAGTTTGCAAATAATTAATATAATTTGGCAAATACTTACCACGATGAGTTTTAATTTATTAATAATCTAAAAGCGGTTATTGCAATAAGCTTTGATAATGTATCAGAACTTTTCTCTAGAGCCGTAATCTGCACTTTAATAAGTATTTACCTACAATATAAATATACATTACAGGGATGCAAAACACCACCCTTGTACAAATAGAGAATTGGCTTTTGTACCAGAATACTCTCACTCTCTTACAACTTCGAACGATTTGTAGGTTCTGATCAACGAATATAAAAAATACTATGTTAAAGCAAATTTTCAATTTACAAGTTTTTTATTTGCTCATACGCAACTGTTTTAAGGCAGATACATTTGCAATAAACCTTACATAATGTTGTAACATCTCATATCAGATATGAGATGGTACAGCAAAAACAGAACGAGGGAACGATCGCATTTACGAAGACTTCTTTGAAAATGCGATCATTCTCCTGTCCCACTCAAATGTTGATGAAAAGTATGACCTCAGCCAATGATTTAGAAGGAATTTGTATCCAGCAAGCAAAAGTTGATATTCAGCCGCTCCATAAGTTACTCCGAGGGTTTAGAGCCTTCTGTAATTGACGCCGATTAGTACGGTGAAGGTGTAAAGATCCTGCGGACAACAATATTAGAACAGTTCGAAAAAAAAGTTGGTACCATCACGCATCTACCACTAAACGTTGGTCAAATAAAATAGTGCGCACTCTATAGCTTTCCTGTTATACATATTCTAAACTTCTTCACGAAAACATGGCCAGACATTGCATTAAAGATGTTACACATCAATAATATTTACATTATGTAATATCAAGTAGGTAATATACTTGACAGTCAAACACAAGCTACGACAAAATGACCCTGTTTGTTTACCAGTAATTGACAACGAAATAGCGTTTCGTTAATTACGTAACAATGTTTTTGGTAAGTACATTTCACAATATTGTAAGTACCAAATGGTTTCCCGTAACAAGACCGGGGCGTAGTTATGTAACGTTGTTGCTGACAATTCTCATTTCATATATACTCAATTCTACATTTTTACAATTATATATTTTACCACTTCATGATAATAATTGTGCCATTAGATACTTTACAGAATCCAAATATCATATACAGTAGCTATTTCAAATCGCACTACTTATAGGTACTACCATTTCGAATCTGGTCGACACCAAAAAATGTGTCAATTTATATTTCTGACTGATTCTCTAGTGATGACAACACCAATAAATAAAAATTCATCTACTAGACAGCGTAAGGCTCAACCGCTTGCCATTTGGATATACCATTCTAAATTTAGGCATGTCGAGAGTTGCATTCAACAACAATCAGAAAGGTTATTATCATGAACAGTTTCTATAAGAATTGTTAGCAAGTACCTTACATAATCACACCTAATATTATTAAAAAGTTAATCTATTTCTAATTTCCTAAAACTGCCTTCTACTGATACAGTATCGTTTTGACCAGGTTTCGCTCTAGATGATATGATGCCCCTTGTGCTCAATATTTGCATATCGTCCAGTGCTAACACCTTTTTCCTCTGGTCGCTTATCAGTTGTTTAGTGAATGTTATCATATCCTGGAGTGGTATTTCTCCACCATATATTGTGGGCAGACATGCCACGTCTACTTTTTTGTGAAGCTGTTTTAGAGATGAATGTATCTGAAATTTATATAAAACTTTTGTATTAAAACAATATAGGAATAAGGTAATTTAAATAAACAAATTTAATACAAATAATCAAATACATTTCTGAATAGTCATAATTTATTTTACCTATTATCAGAATCCAACTGGCAAGAAGATTAAACAAGAAACTTGTCTTTTGGTATTTTAATTGAACATTTATAACAATGTTGTACATTTATAACTTCTATAAATATACAACAATGTTTTATTATATGTATATGTGCAACGTGATTCACTTAAAACAATGTTTGTATTTCGGATGTCCATATGCCACGGCTTTACCATCAGATGGGCATCTACTTGCTTACCACCATAACGATGGTGGTAAGCAAGTAATACAACGGTATTAAAGTGAAAACTGTGCTAGCTCTTCTATATTAGATCTAGGTACCAGTAGATTTAATATTGGTTTCATTTCCATAAGTACGGTAATTCTTACAGAACACAGTGATAATTTGTTGTCTATGGTATAGTGTTTGAACAATTGGTTCTCTATGGTTTGATAACGTTTACTTACATGAAGCCTTGATACCATTTTTTGTGTAACTTTGCTTTTTGCGAAGTCTATAATGTATTTGATGGCGGTTGGTATATTAATTAAGTGGCACTCCTTATGTCTCATTGGCATTGATTGCTGAAAAATAAAAAAACAAATATTAATTAGTAACTATAACTCGTATTCAGGTGAAAAGTATCCAATTTGTTAATTTAGTTGTGAGTTATAAGTGCACCAAGTTACATTCTAGTCAAACCGTGCCTATAGATTGTTTTATAATATATTTTTTATTTCTTCACAAATATAAACATAAATTATAAAATTTGTAGCCTCGTGCCCTAAATTAGATAGAAGATCTGTATCTTAGAAATCAAAGCTCGCATCTGAAATGGAATGTGATTGAAAATAAGCTGAACAACAAATGAAATAAAAAAGAGAAATAAGATAACAAAAATAAGTATACAGTATAATTCTATATACAAGGTTCTAATAGTTAATACAATATGTTGTAGAGAAATAAGCAACTAAACATATAACTTTCACATCTGTAAAAGCTATCAAAAATGTTGTGTGCTTTAGATGTAAGCTGATATATAAATGCGAATAGTAACTATGTTTTAAACTTATACGTTTTTCGTAAAGGATATGCTCATATATTTCTTGACTGATTTTTATAATTCTTTTAATGGGCTATGTTTCATTTCTAACTAGTTAATCCCGCGACTTCGTCCGCGTGGAAATTAACATTATTTTTCTTGAATAAAAGAATTTTTCTAAAATAAAAGTAGGCTAAGTTACTCCTTATTACATCAGCTACCTGCCAAATAAAGTCCCATCAAAATCGGCTCAGCCATTTCAGAGATTAGCAGGAACAAACAGACATACAGACAAACATTGTAAAAAATATTAATATGTACCGTATTTATATTCATATGCATGTAGTAAATAACTATTATTTCAACATTACAAACAGACACTCCAATTTTATTTAATCATAAACAAATAATCATTAACATACGTACAAAGTAGGGGCGGGTCCCGTACAGATTATAAGGTCGCGGGTACAAGTATTTAAAATTTTTTTTAATAAATTCTGTATACATGAAGATCAATTGATCTTCATGTAGTTCATTCGAAGTTTAGACTGTTTTAGACAATCTTTGAATATATAATTATATATTCAAAGATTGTCTAAAGCAGTCTAAACCGACACTTAGAAACACTTCAATTATATTCGCCTCATTGATTGCAGTAATACGATATTAGTAAACAAGGCTTTTAAACTCAATATTATCTTTACTTGCGCGTTACCTAAGTAAACTTACTAATACTCAATTATTGGTCTAGCGGTTTATTGCGCTGCAATAATCGCGGATTCAATTTCGACTCAAAACAACAAATTGTATTTATGATTTTTTACATTGGCCTGATTATTCTTCATTATATATAGTATTATTTAAGTATACACAAAAAATGTGTTTTGAATATCTTTCACTGACAGTATCCCTATCAAATATCTGCTCTTGGGGGGAAAGGGGATTGATAGTAATGTGGACTAATGGTTTTATTGCTAGCAAAGTACCTATGTTGTTCTCCAAGCGGTCCCCCCTGAAATCATCGTGACAAATTTGGAGAATTTGTCACAATGGGCTAACTGACCTGACCTGACCTCATGCTCATTTTATCATCCTCCACTGGTGCCCCGCCAGCGTAAATTGTTAACGCAGATGGATGCCCTATTCCATTATCATCCATAAAAAATATCTGCTTAGTATCAAACTAGGTATAATAATTACTTATTATATTATATTGTACGTCAGTAGTTATGACCCAAAATAGAGGTAGTAAAGAAAATCAGATATTTTTAATGCCGTTACATTTGTTACATAAATGTAATTAAGTAGGTATACGTTTTTAAAAGTATGTTAACGTCAATTGCATGAAATCATTCTCTCTGTGTTTACCGACATTGTCCTAAATAATTAAAATGGTGTTGTAGGAAAGTCGAAAGCTGGTTTAGGTTGAGGTTCGAGAAATTATGGTGATTATACAGTACATTTTATGGAACAATACATAATCATACACCTTCATGTCGGTAATCAATGGTAATAGCATTGTTGACAGTTGACGTCCGATGGCTGCAACGCTTGACATGGCCACCTTACGAGTTTATTTGATTAGAGCGAACCTACGGTCTTTTCGTTTATTTTGGATTGTAATCAATATTTCCATCAAAGAAGAGTCAGTCAGAAATATACATTTAAATACCTATTTAAGTGTCAAACAGACTTCACGACCTTTCGGGCATAGCAAATAGTTATCATACCTCGAATTTGGTTTAATATAACAAATTCTATTGTTTTTTATTTAGTACAACTTTTTTTAAAACACAGTAATGCATACGATCCTTCTGATGTTTAACGGTTATCGTAGCCTATAGATGCCTGGAACACGAGGGGTGTCTCCTGCGTTTCAACCCTAACCCCTTCTTAAATGCAAGTGATTGACATGCATACGAATAAACACAAAGAAATATTTGTTCCATACTGTCCTTACCTCGCCCCATTTCATCACTCTGGCGAAGTCAGTTGGATTCCAAGCGGTAATGTGCGCTCCAGTAACACCGCTGCCGTCGCCCACATGAGTGAACCCACAGATTTGATCGATGGGGTCTTCCAGCAGACTCTCGTAAATCAGGGTATGCACACGGCACATGTCCCAGCATGTCAACTTACTGGCATTGAATTTACCTGCGAACAAAAAATCATAATTCTCCAACACGGACTTACTGATAGATTTCTTGTGAGGAGTGTTACTAAATAGGTTTATTGACACCCAAGAAAATAAAAACAAAAATTCTATAGGACCTTTCAGCCTCTTATACATGCCAAAACTTTTTATCACTATACCTTCTATAACATCATGAATTCATCACTTAACCCTTAGGAGTCGACTCGTCACATTCGTATATCCATACCAAATCATTTTGTCTTCCACTAGCAGCCGCCAGAACTAGCAATTGTTTATTTATTGAAAGATATGTCATATTGCATCCACTAACGGACGCTGGGTAAGCATCAGTGGTTTCTGATAAGGTAAGCATGAAGTCAGGTCAGTTAGCCCTATGGGCGAATTCACCGGAAATTTACCTGAACAGTATAGTGATAAAAATAAAAATGAACGTGTATAAGTTGCAAAACAACAATGAGTATAGTGTGGCTTACAATTACATTTCATCGGTCAAGAAGTTAAACAACACAAAGTAAATTATACTTTCGCCTTGTACAATATAATTAGCACGGGTCATTCACACATGAATTCATAAAGCACACGCAA
Source organism: Achroia grisella (assembly GCF_030625045.1). Taxonomy (NCBI): domain Eukaryota; kingdom Metazoa; phylum Arthropoda; class Insecta; order Lepidoptera; family Pyralidae; genus Achroia; species Achroia grisella. The sequence continues at coordinate 455,051 of NW_026712977.1, read as the reverse complement.
TTCGCGTCACAGCAGTTACCATTAAACATTTTGTAATGAATGAATAAGTAAGAGAACAACAAAGAGGTCTTACTCATGTTGTAAATGATGACCCGTCGACCTTTGCTGTCCCGAACTGGAGATACCGCCATGTACCTGCAAGTTAAGAAATATTTTGAAACTGAAATTATAATCGTCAAGAGTTATATCATTACATTACAGTTACTGTATGTCCTGTTGTTCCAACTAATTCTACTAATATTACAGAAGCAAAAGATTGTATAAATACATGGATATTTCTAAAACCTGATTTAGAATAATAATCATATTCCTGAACAATTCACACAGCGCCATCTACTCCCAAGCTAAGCTGAACTTGTGTTAATTGTCAAGAGTTATATCATTACATTACAATTACTGCATGTTCTGTTGTTCCGACTAATTCTACTAATATTATAGCAATAGAACTATGTATAAATAGACGGATATTTCTAAAACCTGATTTGCTATAATATTCATATCCCTACATAATGCACACAGCATCTTCTAGTACCAAGCTAAACTCAGCTTGTGCTATAGGTACTAGATAAGACAACTGATATAAATACTTAGACATTTATCACCTAGATCGATACAAGCAATCATACTCGTTAATATAAATATTTCTATTGTGTGAGGAATCGAAACAGCGACCATAAGAAGTAACGCGGATAGCTAAACCGCCAGACCATCAACGCATTATGACTTCCTATTAAATTAGCTACGATGAGCAAACTATTCTGAATTCAACGTAATCTTATCATCCTTCACAGTTGCCCTCGCTATTGGCGCAGGCGAGTTTACCATTCCGTAATAAAAACTCTAAAACGTAATGTTTGCTTGCCCATCGCTATCTTCTAACACGGAAGTTCAAGGCTGCAACGCGTGGGAACTTTCTAATAGTTTGCGATATTATCGCATGCGGAATTGAACCCCGGTGCCGTGCTGTTACTTAACGTGGATCGTATCTCTGTTAACCATGTCAGTGGGTTAATTTCGTAATTTCAATGCCAATATATCTTTTTATCATTGTTCTTTGTATTAGCAGGTATTTTTATTAGAAAGAGATGAGAACAATCGTTTAATATATTATTTGTTAATTTTATCTTTCAAGTACGTTGTTGCATTGAGTGGACTTTAAGAAGATAAACCTAGATTTGGACTATTTCGTTGTGTGTAATATTTGAAAATTTCGTCAATTCTTAACTAACTGAATTTCGGTACTATCAAAGAGATTATTTTTGTATATAATAACCAGCTGGTTATGAACAAATAGACTGGATTTCTTTTGGTTGTATGTATACTGTGCTGGTACTGACGCCTGCGCTAACAGTATATACTGGCGAGGTACTAGTGAAGAATGATGAATTACTAATGGGCTTAAAGAACCATAATGTGGTTTTTCTAAAGGGACCACTTGGAGATGGAACTGATTGCTAGCCTTTAGGGGCCTTTAGTTCTCACTATTAACAATCCCGTCCTCCTTTGTGATCATTATGTAAACTAATGTAGTTTTCTAGAAACTTTTTGCCACGCACAACTACATTGTGGAATCACCTTCCAGCAATGGTATTTCCGAACCGATACGATATTGAAACCTTCAAGAAAAGAGCTTATTCCTTTTTAAAAGGCCGACAACGTACTTGCAATTCCCCTGGTGTTGCGGATGCTCATGGGCGGCGATAATCACTTACCATCAGGTGAGCCGCATGCTCGTTTGTCCCCAGTGTTATAAAAAAAAACAGAATTATTACCCATTATTGATTATATCTTGTATATTCTCGTCTTCACAATCCATCTTCATAAAAATTTCAGGATAGTATTTTCTCAAATTCAAATATTTTAATAGTGTTTGTTGGGCCATTGGCACGCTGTACTTTTTATGGCGCAGAAAACGTAGCAAGAAGGCGTCATCTGAAAGTAATTAAGCATTGTGAATGTAAAAATTATATATACATAGTTGTATACTAATACTCTACTCGTGAAGTATTGTAAAGAGTGAATTGTAAGAGAGTGAAGTACACTCCGGAAACACTGCACCATTATTTTACTATTTAAAACATCTGTAAAAAATGTACCCATACTTGAATCAGTAAGAAATTTCATTTGTGTTCTGGTTTGTAAGGAGAATTGTCATTACCATACTCCTTTCAAAATTTATGGGGTACGGGAAAATTATCTTAGAGCTCACAGAGAGAAATGCTCGTTGTCTCGATATTCACAGCATGTATAAAGATTTTCATACTGTTCATGCATACATAGAGAGAGGTTAGGTAGTTAAATAGATGATAGACGATATAGAGAACACTACAGGGAGGGTGGCTCTACCCCCCCCCCCCCTTTTTAGATCTCCGTCCATGCAATCCCCATGGAAACCATAGTAGTTAATTAATGGGGAAATTGGTACAATCATGACGAATGATGCTAACAGTCTGGACTTTACTGTTAACTTATGAATCGGGCACTAGTACCCCGTACACCATTAGAGCTGGCGGATGCACCAATCCATTGTCATCCTTGCCTTGATTATTATTTTTAGCAGTTGACAAAAAAAAAGTTTTATACCTTGTCGTACATTTTTGATGTCATTATTCTTCTGTATCCAATCCCTCATGATGTGCAGCGCCTGATCTCTCGTAGAGGCCGTCTCTCTGAGTTCTTTCGCTGCCTCTGCCGCCAAGCTCTGTGTGGTGCGAGTGACCCTCGACCGATCCACTTTCTCGCTGGCTACATTCCAAGTAGTTCCTACAATGGACAGTATACTGGCCGTACTCATTTCGAACGGTCTGTAAAAAAAATAGTAGACTTTAAATTCCGGCGACTTATGCAAGAAATAATCGATCGCAAATTACATGATTAGTTAGATAATAATCAGCGGGCATACTGGATGGGCATTATGTGCAATTAGTTTTTCGAATTTCGTTTAATCAAGGAGACTGCAATGCTCAAACATCAATTTTACATTTAATAACCATTTCCTTATAATATTTACGTTATTTCTTTAATAACGTATAATATGCGTTTAACATAAATGTATAATGTTCGTATTTATTAGGAAACAAACATATTTCATAAATTTAATTGTGCATTTTAGTTTTTATTATCGTTTTGCCTAACATCACAGATAACATAATATTACATATAACATATAAAATATGGATACGTTTTAAAATATTGCAATTTTTAATAAGGGTTCAGTTTTAAACTAGATAGCAATGTGTCAATCATTTTAGCTATTTTTTTTTAATAGTTATTAAAGACATTTCAAGACATAACACTTCATGTTATTGACAATATAATTTTATATCTTTTTTATGGCATTTTAAATGGAAAAGCTCTGGCTAACCATTTGATGGTAAACGGTAGGTATATACATATATGAACAGCATGTCTAATGTCACGGTCATCAAGTAACAGCCGTGATAATGCCATGTTATTCCGGAGAACTAAGGTATCACGCCTCATACCCTGTAATATCACTGTATGAGAGAGATTGTCAGACAGATTTGGCCTTTACTCGAAACATGGTTAAAAAGCAACATACTTGGGCACTAAAATGGGTGCCTATAAATAACAATAAAGCTTTTTTTATTTCCATATCTATCAGTATGTTGAACAAATAAAAGTAGAAATGTTGTTAGTGTATATTTTTTTGTTATTTGTTAGTTGTTAGAATTACAATTACAATTATGCTATCTGTGGAGAAGGACGGTGATCTTTAGGTGAAGGCCTCCTCCATCTTTTTCCAAAATTCTCAGATTTTGCATATTTTATTAATATTAAAAATGCGAATGTTTGTGAGTATGGATGGATATTTGTTAGTCTTTCACTCATAAACTACTGAACGGATTTTGTTCAGTAATGTAGCTAATACAATACATCAGAATAACATATAGACTATAAATTTATTAAAGCTAGTACATAATAATGTGACTTATTTAATTTTAATTGTTTATTAATTACTTATTTTGATATAACTTATTATTTAGTGAATTTATAGATATAAAAAAAATGCTTTTGAAAATAATACTATACATGTAAATAAAAATTGGAGTGACTGCTTGTAATATTAAAATAACTATTTTTTGCTACATGTATAAATATATAAATACGGTACATACACCAAAGTAGTAACGTTTTTTGTCTGTCTGTCTGTTTGTTCGGCTAATCTCTGAAATGGCTGGACCGATTTTGACGGGACTTTTTTTGGCAGGTAGCTGATGTAATAAGGAGTAACATAGGCTACTTTTATTTTAGGAAAATAAAGTTATATCTCAATCGTCAAGCTGACGATGTCGCGAGATCAGGTAGATTAAAATAATTTTGAATGTGCTATGAGACGTAGAAAACTATTCAACCGCATATGGACAAAATGCATATAAATCGATATAAATCGATGGTCCTTGTTATTTTATTCCTGCAATGACAAGGTAATAATTTATACGGATCATTAAAATCCTTGGGAAGGAACAAGTGTCTACAATCATGTGCAATTTTTACATATTTAGCGACGTTGGTGATTTAACGTTTATCGTACTGGTTGACTTGTAATTTAATGTCGTGGACATTATTTACAAGTCAACCAGTAGGTTCGATAGCCGTACTGCACTGTACATATATTCATATTATAGATATTTTTATATTATATGTGAGTATTTAAAAGAACATATATATATATATATGTTTAATTAGTAGACGCTGTGTGGGTTGTCGCAGTATTAAGGCGACGCATTGCAAATATTGACCTCAGATACCTTAACTTTTCTCAGCAATTACAAATCATTCGGGGCTGATATTTAGGTATTTCATTTTTCAGATCTTTGACATCATATTGACAGTTCTCGTTACATGATTGATTAACTTTTGTAGCAGAGAAAAAAATCTCAAAGATTGGTCTTATAAAATATATGTTTGATTCGTATAAGAAAACGGGACTGTTTTAAGACTCGAATTTTCCAATATACACTATACTAAATACCCACATAAATAGTACAATTCAGATGTATGTAATAACCAATAGTTTTTATTTTAAACAAGATAAACTGTTTTTCCGCATAAAAATCTCTTGCTCACAAGTTGTTTTGTATGAGAGTTAGAGCAAGTCAGTCAGTCCCCGGCCCCTGCCAACGTCGGACCTGTGCTTAGCGCGGAGAGCTCGCCTGAGAACGCGCGCTATCAAATCGTAAATTATTTCGTCATACACCCGCACCATATTATAGCGTACGCTATAATATGGTGCGGGTGACAGTTACTTATTTTACATTTAACAATTACTGTATTTAAGTTAATACAGTTAGTAATGATTTATTGTACATATTACGAATGTAATACTAAGTCATAATTTGTAAAGTAGTGACAATTAATTGTTAAAAATGATAAAAACTTTTAGTATTAATGTAAAGAAATGGTTAAGAAAATATAAACAAATTTTACATTATTTTGATTTCGTAGTTATTTATAAATAAAAATAGGGCACTCCCATTATCTATACATATAAATAAAATTGGAGTGTTTGTTGGTAATATTGAAATAACAGTTTTTTACTACATGCATACAAATATAAATACGTTACATACACCAAAATAACATTTTTTACCAATTTTGTCTGTCTGTCTGTCTGTTTGTTCCGGCTAATCTCTGAAATGGTTGCACTGATTTTGACGGGACTTTTTTTGGCATCTGGCTAAAATAAATAGTCTTGTACGCCGTTTGGTAGGCTTTTACATTATTTTATTGTAAAACTAATTTTATTTTTTATTTCTTAACTCAGGAAGTTTTGTTTTGCTTAGATTTTTTTTTATTTCGTTAGTTGCTGAAGTAACAGGTACAGGTAAATAATACTTATTTATGCAATTACCTTTCATTAGACGTTAAGAAGAATTTTAAAATGTTAATAACTGTTTATCTAGAACAGGGGTGAGCAACCTTTTTTATCAACGGGCCAATTTAAATTTTAAATATTTTGACGGATCGCACGCATAAGTAACACTTATTAATAATAATTAACAAAATTATTTGTAATGTAATGTAATTTATTTGTAATAAATATTTACATGATATTGAGACACAAAACCCTCAATAATGTAGGTTATCCGGCCTTTTTACCAATATGTCCCGCCAAACTGGATGGTCTGTCCGGCTATTAGGATTGGCGAAGTGACAACCCTACACCCAAAGAAAAAATCGACTGACTCATTATAACGAAGTAAAATCGTGGAGTCGTCTATGAATTTATACAAAAATTAAATATTGCTGTAACTTAATTCTTTTACTATTTTAAGTAATGTAATCATTTAGTTACCCTTTTTACATTTTTTACACTATTTTATTTACTTATACGAATAAATGTTATACGTACTAATACTAATAATATATAATATTGAATCCAAAATAAAGTATTTTTTTTCTCAATGTTACTACATATTTAGTGTAATCAAAAAACTTATTGATTGTCAATAATTTCACAAAAATATTATTTAATTAATCATTGTTGTCTGTCCGACTATATGTTGGAGTATCACATAAAAAATTGTGACATATTTTCAACTTTATTTTCTCCGATAAGTACTTTTTATCTGTAGTAGGTCTAGGTAAGCACTTGTCTTTGTAGCTATGGAAAGCAAAACAAAGTAATGGTGAAATATTTGGCTTCGATTATACTATACAGGCTGTCCCAGAACTCAATTTCAAGCAGTGAGAGAATTGATTGTAACCATCATGAGAAAAATCTGAAAAAAATCTATCCCATGCAGTTTGAAAATTAGGGGCATTAAAGAAAAACTTAGAAATTTGGTCAAACTATAACCATTATTCGGTCATTGTGCTTAATTTTTATTATTTTTGTTCATTTAAACTTTGGAACCATAAAGCCAAATAACATTTCTAGAATCACAGTAAAAAATAATGACACAATTGCCCCAAGTTTTCTAGAATTAAGACTATTTGTTAAACTACATTTAAAATTTTCATAAATTGTCGAGTTTGAAAGGCCCTCTTTTAAAAAAATGTACTAAAGTGCCTTGGCAAGTACCATTAAAAGTTCGGACATTTAATCAGGATTGTAAATATATAATACTTGTTAGTTTCATACTAAAAAAAAAAACGAGAAAAAAACCTCAAGTAACCCGATTTTTGCTAACCCATTTTACTCCGTTCAAATGTTTCTTATTCACACAAGCTTATAGTAGTAGGTTCTTAATTTTACGGCAAAATGATAAGAGAAATAGGTAGTGGACATGTTGTCGTGAGCGAGCGAGACAGATGTGCCACCCAGTGAGACGGAGATGCGTCGTTTAAACGCGCGCGAATGAAACAGATACAGTCGCCATACCAAGCAAATGGCTACGCTACCAGTCTGACACCAGTTAGTACATTTTGATCTTTCTGTTTCAGCTTCAGCTCAGCCTACTGCGCGTCTTTCCGTATTCGCTGTTGTTGGCTTCTTTTTTTGGACTTGGATTTTTGTGAATTGAACTTGTTGATTCCATACCGACAACTTTGGGTTGTCTCTTTTGGAATTGGACTTTTGTGTTGGTATCCTTGTTATTTACTTCACAAAAAATTGCGAACAAGCACTTCATTTATGGGGAATGCAGATGCAATGCAATTGCTGCCGCTAGGCTTTATCGTGAAAGATATCCAAATTTAGAGCGCTATCCAGATCACTGCTTATATGTACCGGCCGCACGGCGGCGGCCATTTCCCGAATCAAATACGGGCTGGAGGTAGAACTCGCTTTCCTTATTAGGAAGAAGTGTTGCAAAAGGTCGCAGATGACCAAAGTATTTTCGTTTGTACACAAATGAAAATACTTTTCTTCTTTTTTTCTTTTTTTTTCTTTTTCCCGTTCTTTCTTATTGTAATAGCACAGCACATCGTATTTTACAAAGACCCGAAATGCATCCGTTTCACGTACAACGAGTTCAAACTTTTCTTCCTCAATATTATCCTTATTTAAATAAACCTAAACTAGGTTAAGATTTTTCTTTATTTTAATTATTTTACTTACTTTTGTTGACTTTGATAAAAGTGGCGTCATATCTGTCTCGCTCACTCATGGCAAACATGTCCACTATCCATCTCCCTTATTATTTTGCCGTAAAATTAAGATTCCTTGGTAGGTCCAAGGAAATAAATAAATAAAAAAGTGAAATAATGAAAAGTATTATATAAATTTATTAATACGTGAAGTAATAACTTTGTATCCTTTTTACGAAAAACAGCGCGGACGGATGAATATGAAATTTCGCGTACTTATAGTTTATATAGAAAAGGTTTGCAGAATAGTCATATTTTTTTATTTAAATTATGCATAAAAATATAAATAATCATGTTCAAACCTATAATTATTCAATAATTTCATTTGTATGAAGTTAATAGATCTTTTATGATTAGGTTGTAATTGTTCACGTCCTTTTTACATGTAATTAAAACTTAATATTTATTATAATAATTTATAAATTACTGTAAAAGTTTTACTATTTTGTCATAAAGTGTATATCTTTACGTACTTTACTTTACTTATGTTAAAATACTTACTTATATAAATAAAATTAAAGGCACATACATTATTACTAAATTTAGGTTTATTGTATCAAATATATAATATATATAGATTTTTTAATTGATATACCTATCATTCACAGAAACGCAGACTTATTGTCTCTTTTATAAAGTAACTAACCTTCGTATATTTTCACATTTCATTTAACGTAAGTACGTTAATGTAGTATACATTAAAATATCTAGCTGTTTCAAAAAAATGTCGTTGGGAAATAAATAAACGTCGTAATTACCAATTACAATATATACGGAAAACACAAAGATTATTTTTTGGTATTTCTTTCAAAGATAGTAATAAAAGCACTAGTTTACGTTAATTATAATCACGGGAATATGTAACTCTACCTCAATATTTCTATTTAATTCTTTACTTTAAGAATCTTTTTAATTAATTCGTATCGTAGTTAGTTCCACTGTATTGTAAATTCTAAAATATCAATGTGCCTTCATAAATATAAATTATATAAACAAACAGGAAGACTCCGTAATAGTTTTGTTCAATTGGGGACCGAAGCTTCGTCTACTTGATTCACGCGTTACATTGCGACACGGACGCATGTTCGTGATATCGTGGTACGGGGAGAGCGAGCGAGCGCTGGCGGTCGATCGGCGACACGTAAAACTATCGGGGTGCATGAGGTGCGCAGAGCGCGGGGCCCGATTTTGAAGTAATAGTTTATCACGGCGTCGCCTTAATGATATTATTATTTACTATAAGTGCCTTCAACTTCATATACATCTATATATATCTTTACATTTGTAGATCTATTAACTATAATCGCACTATAAAAATAAATAAAGCATTTATACAATAATTATAACAATGGTACATTTAATAATAATAAGAAAAAATAACAATAAAATTAATAAATTACTCCCTTGGAAGGTGCAATAGAATAGAATAGAATTTATTGACTCTCTTAACACATCTAACAATATAGACATTAAAAAACTGGCAACCCGAGAGTAGCGTGGACCGGAAAATACTTATTGTTTAAATGTTTATAAATAAAATAATAATGATAATACGATTTCCTTGTCTGTAATATGAAATACTTCAAGGCACAAGGAAAAACAAAGTTTTCTCTTTGTCGAGATGTCTCGATTAGAATATATATATAGAAATTTCATGTCACAGACGTCACAGTGTTTTTAACAAAACTTCCAAACTTATTTTTGTATATTTCGTAGATCTGATTTTAAAATGTATTTCTTTTATATCCCTACCTAGGGTCTGACCATTTTTTTGACAGAATTTATGTAGAAGAAGTTATTCATGGTAGCAGTAAGTAGATAGGTGAGTGTTAAATGTAATAGCATAGATAATATAATATTGTGATAGTAAGTAACATTATTAAAAATGCATCATGCCAGCTCATATTCTGTGTATACGATCTATCTAATGTGAGTATTTACAATGTGTTGCATTTAACACAACATCGATATTAGACTATCCCATGTCTAGTCAAATAAATACAGGGTCATTTATCATTATAATTTGTCACAAAAAAATAAAGATTTGTTCTATTTTGTTCTTCTTGACTTGTCCTAAATACATACATACAGTTTAGTCCATTGAAACGCAAGGTTGAAACATGAAAGACGACAATGAACTTACTCATATGTGATATTGTTCTTCATAGTTCTATTTAAAACGACCTCTATTCACGACTTGTATTTTCTATGACAGCGTTACCTCGAATAGTCCCCTCAACATTGTATTGAATAATATTCATTGGGTACTTATTGCAAAATCGACACTGAAGCTACACGGCTGGTATTGTTACAAATTGTAGTATAACTGGTACCTATTACAAAAGAGTTCTGTTTATTTAACATTGAACTTAACCCTTGTTATATTCGCAAAATTTTCTAGATATATTTATAAGGTGCATGAAATTTATAAAACTTCGTACTTACTTTGTTAAACAACAACATAACATAATAAATACCAGTAAATTAGTGTACTATTACTTTTATTACTTTTTATTGCGTATTAGTATTGGAGTACATTGTGTATTTATTTCTAATGAGTAAATTACAAAACAATTTCGATTATGGTTAGAGATGGTATCCCAATGTCGTACCCCCTAAATACCAAACGTTTAGTTAACGTTCAGTGTAATTCAAATGTAGAACTTATAAGTTAGATGTATATTTCTTTGAAATCTCTGCTGGCATAAACTCTATGATCTTTCCTAACACTTTCTTAGTATACTCCGACCATGTCGACGGGGAGCCGAAGGCATTCTTTTGGATTGCCAATGTGGCAAACCCTGCCATCACTTCAGGGCTGCAATTCTCCAGCTTGCCAATAATTATAGCTGCTTCCCTGAAAGCAGACGGATGTATCCTCTCTATATCACTTCTATTAAACGCGCATAATATTTGTCTCATCGCCGTCAAGTCATAATACGTGTAATCCTCAGGTTCTTTTCCTGCGAAGTCTTCCCGAACCCGATCAGCTATAGCCATAAGCTGCTGAGCATCCAAGTTATAATTCAAACCGAAATTCTGTATAACATCAATATTACTAAAGGTAATGTTTGCGTAGTCATCCGGGGTGACCGCTGTGGTAATCCAGTGTAGAAGTATGAGCACGCTATCAGGAATATTGGCGATGCCACTGTAAAATGCAACGATTGATTGCCATATGAACTCGGCTTCCGGTTTCGGCAACTGCTCCTTTCCCAAGTAGGCCAAGCACTGAACCATATCTTTCGGTTGAATCGTTTGTAACTCTTTTATTGTTAATTTGGTTTCAGCGGGCAGCACTAAAATTTCATTGCACGTTAGGCTATGGGAGAACGTTATATTTATCAGAAATATGAACGCGATAAATATCATTTTTAGTTTTTTTTTAATTATCCATGTAATTAAGTAACAGTATTACAAGTAGAATGATTTATCTTTCAGACTCAGTGGCGTAATGGCGTGTATTCAGGAAAGCCTGAGTAGCCATGTGATATTTAATTTACAGGGTAATCAAGTTATATCCAGTCCATTATTGCCCTTTAATGAACATTGCTACTGAATATAATATCAACTTTTAGCTATACGAAACGGAGTATATAGATTATGTATCTGATTTAGTTTCTTAGTACTGCCTCATGTTAAAATAATATATTATATTTGTATATCAACTAAATATATAAAGAATTCCAGTTTAATGTATCATCAATTCTTTTCCTATCCTACTATAACAAGTAATAACTCTATAAGTAAATCCTATAATGTACTGTTTCGTCCCACATCCTGTCCTGATGGTCGTAAAATAGGCACATTGGCCCAATGTCCTTTGTATTGAGGAAGTACTTGGTCGCTACAACTTTTGACCCTATTGCTAGCAATGTACCATGTCAGATTGACCTGAACGCAGTCCTCGCCTGGAAAGCGTCGTGCTAAATTATTGATGAATCACCATCTTCGGCTTACTAACCTGAGGTCATCGTCAACCTAACTTTCCTCACTGGTTACCTGCCTTTAGTACAGGCGGGTGTATCATTTCATCATGATTCATTACAAAAAAGACCTATACTGTCGAGGCATGTGTGTTAGGATTGGCAACCCTGACAAGTACCTACCATAAACGTGTAGGTCATTAAATGGAGGTACTTGCTGGTACACCTCGCACGCGATGTTTAATTATTTACCACTTTTTCCTTTCCAATGAGTATATTTCTACTAATAATAACCGATATTTAAAATTCAATAAGCAATTGCAGAACAGCGAACACGTTACTTTAAAAACTTGCAAAATATGTACATTGTCCAGTCTACAAATGCCGCCGGCATATGCAATATATCTATACTACACGAACATCGTACCTATATAAAGCCGAGGGGGCTTTAAAATTAGAGATTGGGTAGAATCACGGGGTACAGCAATAAAAGTTACTCAAATAACAACCCAAACACCTTCTCCCAGGTCGCATTTTAGAGCCATTTTCGAATGTCGATGTCCTGGTGTATGCAACACATAACAAACTTTATTTAGCTTAGTATATTTGAATTCAATATAACAGGGGACCACCCTATGGCGGTCTCTCAGTACTTTAGTTTGTTATCCGTAATTATAGTACTGGAGATGGCCAGAAATTAAGTTACACATTTTTTAGTATTAATTCGAACATAAGGCCTTTAAAGTGTAAATCATTCTATTAAAGTACTAGAACCACGAGACTAATACTTTTTAATGGAATTAATAAAAGAATTATTACATAGCTAATTGTAATTGTAAACATTAGGCGAAGAAACATTTGTAATAGCAAATCAACAAGATGTAAAGTGATTTGGCAGTTTTGATCAAGTTGGTCGTCAGCCATTTTGCAATTCCAAATTCCTATATCTAAATTTAGGCTTCAAGTACAGGCACCTACTGACTTAAACCAGTTCTCTCTTTATGGGTTTATAAAGCCTACAACCTTTATATTTAGTATAAATTGATAAGTTGACTGAGATAATACAATTTTTTTTAAGTTTATATACGAAATAAATTCTATATACCATCAGGGTAAAATTTTTAATATATTCTTTATTGCATAGATAATATATATAATACAAAGATATTATAATTTAGAGATTATTTTTGTAAATTTAGAAAGATAATTTTTGTAAACTTCATTTACATTTACGTTCATGAAATTTTTACGTGAGATCTGTTGGGTATTAAATATGGATTTCTCGTTGGTTATTATGATCATTGTAATAAAACTAGATAGTTGTTGATAAATGAAAATAATTTGTTTTCGTATATTGTTAAAAGATCAATTACAATGAAAAAAATAAAAGAAGAACAAGTGACAGAAACGTTTAAAAATATATGACTATAAAAAAAGTATTAACAAGAGGATAATTTCCAACAAATCTTTTTTATACGTTATTGATTTTTTATGATTCCTGTCTGAAGGAACGCGTGTAGTTTATTTCCATGAATTTAAGTAGATAATATATACGAACACAATATTTTTATTAAAAATATTATTTAATATTTGCAACAGCAATGGGTCCTGAATCTAGACGGGGAGAGAGGGTGTATTTGCTTTTTTGTGTCTGGATGCTGGGGGGCTAGCAACTCCCCTGTAATTGAATGCCAGACGAGACTAGCCACCCCATGGCGTCGCGTCGGGACGTATTGATCCACTGCAATATATCGATACATACATTGAGTATATTACTTAGTTGCTGTTGCGATGCTTATTATTTCATTTTATTGGTACTTACTTCGTAAATAGACAAGACCGCTGTGGTCTAGTCGATGCCGGTGTCGGTGTGCCCATGCGCAGACCTCAAAAATAGTGGATTCAATTCTTTCCATACAAAAAATCAACCTTTGTACGTCATTTTCTTTTAATCAATTAATTAAAGCTGAAAATCAGTACTTTGTTCTCTGAACAATCTGCTGCATTGAATTAAAGAACATTTGTATTGCTACGGATCATATCAATATTATGTAGAACTATTGTTCATATTTATAAAAGTGTATTTATATTTGAATAGTCAAATACAACAACAATTTACAGACGCAACAACAACATTCAAATAAAAAAAATATATATTGACTGATTCTCCAGTGATGGAAACCATGATAACAAATATTATTAATTAGGCTTGTCCTTTGCGACATTAGATCTAATATACCTTGCCTTGTGAAATGATAACCAAAACATGGACAGTCAACAATACCTCTAAACTAATATCCGGGATAGAGTTATCCGGGGTAACAAACACAAAAGTACATTGTTATTACTTGTTAGTTTAGTCAATTGTCCAATATGTCTATTTTGGAATGTACAAATAAATATATAGTTAATTTATTTGTACATTCCAAAATAGTTTTTGTTACGTGTGTATCAAAAATGAACAAAAGGTGTGTATATACGCAACCACTTAACACATACGCCAGAAAAATACACCATGTTGATAATAGCAAACGTTTTATGTGTTACGTATATTCATATCACTTGGACATTGCAATACATACGTATTGACAGCTTGGTTTACGCAATGAACGATATTTGAAGAGAGAAACGGGCCCCAACAGCAAATAGGTTCTTTATATTTGTTTGATCGTGTTCAGCAAACGTACCTTCATAATTTAGTAATTGTGTTATAAAGTGGCATAGTTGCCACTTTATAACATCGTTGAGTAGTTAAAACTCAATTTCCGTCAATACAATGGCGTGACATATTACACTAAGCAACACTAAGTCAATACGACAGAAAAAAACTTTGATCTCTGGTCAATACCAACTCAAGTACACGTCTTGGATCTATGGAACTTATTAGAATAGTTGTAAGTACATCTTTACACAGTATAAAATGAAGTCGTTTTCGCTGTCTGTCCGTTTAGACATTTTAAACTACGCAACGTATTTTAATGGACTTGTTAGAAATAGATAGAGTGATTCAAGACATAAGTTTATATCTGCCGACGGCCTCGTGGTCTATCGGTATAAGAGACCGCGTTTCGTCCGACGGTCGCGGGTTCAATTCGTACGTTACATTTGTATTCCTGAATATGATTGTTTGTATCCTGAATATATTGAGTATGAGTGTTTTCTATGTAAAGTATGTATGCATTTACAAAAAAAATACATAAGTATTTATATCCAGTACCCATAACACAATTGCGCTGTGTTAATTGTCCAGAGTTATTATTATGTATAATACATGTACACCCGTGCGAAGCCGAGATCTATGTATATATATATATATATATATATATATATATATAATTAATCACAACCTGTACAGGAAAGATATAGGTATGAGATAAACTATTATTGTAATAGAAATAGAAGTAATCTTTATTCAAATAAACTTAATATAACTACTTTTGGATAGACATAATTATATTTTTTCTACCACTCATTCGGAATGCAAACTCATCACAAGAACTTCCAACAGTAATTGAAAGACAACAGAATCTTAATAATAATTCTAAGAATTATTGTCTGTTTGTCCATGCGTTATACGTCCTTTCAGAAATGGTTTAACCGATGTGGGTGCGGTTATCACTATTGTATTGTGGTAAGATTCTTGTAAATTTAGTGTAAGTAAAAAAGAAGTTAAAGAAGGCGTCTTCCGGGCTGCAATGATGATGATGATGAAAAAAGAAGTCATGGACTATTTTCATTCCCAATATATATAAGTACACCAATACTAATTAATTTAATTATTTTATCGCATTTTACGGGAATCGAATCCGCTTCTTTTAGCATGATTTGGATTAAACCGGTAGACCATCAAAGCAGCGTGCAAACGCACGAATAGGGAAGTTAGTATTATAAACAAAGCTATTATAATTATGCATATTAAGTAGGTAAGTACTGATTCAGCATGATGGTATTAACATCCGGCTTTAATACATACCAATGTTACAATGTTCAACGATATACAAGACAGCAAGGAAATACAAACTTTACAGATTTTGTCCAGTACAATAAGGAAGGAACCTGGCAGGTGTTCCTATATATTTATACATGAAACAAAATCTTTGTATCCCTTTTTACTAAAAAAATGCGAAATACACTTGCGCGTGCGCAATTTCGCATTTCTATAGCCTATATAGAGAAGGAATGCAAATTAATATTTTTTTAAATGTACATAAAAATACATTAATTCGATAAAAAAATACATTACACATACTATCGTGTATTTGACTTTGTTTGTTGTTTGAGTGATCAGTACCAGTTATAGCAGTATAGTCTTTGACAATAGAATCTTACTAAAATTCAAACTTATAACCTTAGTTAATTATGGTCGAATCTCGATCACTAAGCCACAACTATATTATGTATCTATACAAAATTAAATAGCCGTAATAACTAAGAGAATTCCTACAAGTTGCACCCTTTGACGAGTATGAGAATGCATTGTTTTAATCATCTTATATATCTTTAAATAGTATAAACCGCGGCTAAATCTTTTAAAATGGATTTTAATACAATTTTCAGCATTAAATAGACTGATAGAGAGATTCAAGAGGAAGGTTTATATGTATAATATATGAGTGTGAGATTATAGAATATGCTAAGAAATTAAATGATTTGTAATGCATCCGTGCGAAGCCGGGAAGGTTCGCTAGTATAACGATACAATATAGTTTAGAACTGAATTAAGAAACAAATTTTAAATAGCCTTTAGGATGGCGACGCTATTGTCTAAGTGACCAGTAATTACTCTGATACCCAACACAAGGAGTGGATGACTAAACCTAAAACATCTACCAACAATAAAATACATACTAAAAATAAGGGTATCCATATGAGGTAGTACATACGGAAATGCAGACTTTGTACTGTAATAGTGTATGTATATAATACTGTCAGCCGCAGACCGTCTACCAATTCCCGGGCACAGCATCCGAGCCTCCCCATCTCCCTTCCTGGCTATTCGATCAATACGACGAGACGAAAATTATCTATACTATAGGTAAAGTTAGTAACTAGCTGTTCCGGGCATCTATCTTTGTATGGGTTCTAATTAACATTTATATTACATTATATTGTATTAATGTGACGAATTTGAGTAACTCAAAACGTTGTTATACATATCAATATTTAGAATTCCTATAGCGCCATCTACTCCCAAGTTAAGCAGAGCTTGTGTTCTGGGTACTAGACAACTGATATAAATACATATATACATTTTTTCTAAATACAAACATTTAAAACACCTAAACATATTCATGAATACAAATGTTTGTATCATGCGAGAAATCGAACCCGCGATAGGAAGTCGGTTTGCTCAACCGCTGGACCAAGGAGGCTGTAATATTTTGTGCATATAACACTTAAAGATACCAAGGGTTTTTTTTACTAATTCGTTTCATATAAGACGCCCTGTCTTATCTATTGCATACCAGATAGGTAAATATTGTGAGAATTTGATATTATTTAGGTACAGAAAGATTAATTTTCTTGAAGTAGCGATGTACTAGAGTACTACCATCGTCAATATACCTATATGTATGTATAATGGTATGTCGGGTGTAGTATCATATATAATACAGATAGATTACTATAATGCAGATAACCAGTCTGAAGGCCAAGCGTTCACCGGTTCTAGATCAATTAGGTTACCTACATTACAAGGTAATAATTTATCTCACTAAAGCCGATGACATTCTTACAAAGTATTACAGAGAAAATTCAATTTTTCTGGAAAACTACATCGGTAAATAGGTATTCCATAGACAAATTATATATTTGATAATCTCAAAGGTTTAGCTATTCCGATGGTCACGAGTTCGATTCTCGCACGATACAAGCATTCTTAGTATTATTGTTTATATTTGACTAGGGACATATTATGTAAGTATTAAAAAATAACTTGAATATTTCTACCTATCATCTAGGACCTAGGACGAGCTTGGTTTACCCACGTGGGAACTAGATGGCGCTGTGTGAACTGTGCGGGGAAATTTATTTTCTTAAAAATTCAAATATATTATAGATTTGTGTTGCATTCGTATTATATTTATGATTACGTCATCATATTTAAAGCTAGCTTTGTCCCGCTGCACAGCTTGAGTGAAATAAAGCCTCTATTATGGATATTTTTAGACAAAGAATTTATAAAAATAGTCAATATTTTTTTAAATTTAAACATTACAATATATCAAAATATTTATATAACCACATTATAATATACCTATAACCCCTAATCTGAGATATACGATCGAGGACCTAGCTAACTACACAATAAAATGAGTACATTTTTTTTTCGATAAATAAACCGTTAATCAATCTAAACCAAATGGAATCGATAACGTTTTTGAACGAAATAAAATAGAACCAAATAATATAAGAATCATCAAAATTCATTCAGATTTTAACAAAGGAAATATAATTTCTTTAAAAACTATGAGTGCATATTTACAAGTTTATATTTCTTATATTATTATTTAGCTGTGAACTTTGTTTTGCCATATAAATCAATATCGCTATTATAAAATAGAATACTAGTAAAAAATTGCGGTTGATGCTAGAAGGGAGAAAATGAAATGTCCAAATGTTAAATTAAAAAAAATTTGCAAAAATAATGAAAACTTTTTAGGGATGGGCCACGCCCTTCTCTTAGGGGTAAAAACAATTTATAACAACCTATTCTCATACCTACCCTTTTTCAGGGTGTATAGTAAATAGCACTAATGGTATATAAATTAAACAATAACCTATTCTCATTATCACATATATAAAATTTCATCAAAATGGGCTCAATAGTTTACCACTATTTCAGAACAATAGTTTCATGGACAAAACGAAATTTTTGTGTCAAGATTACAGTAGATATTTATATCTTTTTAATACATTACACAACACAACAAATATTTCATTAAGGGCATAAACCTAAAACTTCGATACATTTTCGCCACAAAAAAAACTGAACAACTATCTATCTATCCCGGTTTGAACACTGATTAGACTATTTGCTTTAGCAATAGCGTATGCTGGTGGTCAGTCTATTCTCCCAAATCTGTATTATTGTAAATATGTACACCATTTATTTGAAAAAAATACGGGCTGAGTTTCTTATCGGTTCTTCTCATCTCGAAATCATTCCGAACTCACGGTAGATTTGACATATCATAAGAGTCTGTAATAGTAGGTCTATTACAGAATACATGAATAAAGATGTTTTGAATTAAATTTTGAATTGAACTGATTGTATAATGAGGAAATATTAGGTGTACCTCAGAAAAAACGCATCAAATCGATAGGTACACAGGTTATAGCTAGTTGCGCATACTGTAATTATGCGTGTATATAATTGCAGTATTCCAATGCAGATATTGTACCTGGATTTAGTAGCTGCATTGATTTTCAGGGAGATAGGGGTGGGACCAGCTATTGATCTGACAGGATGCACCAATTGCAATGCGCCAGCCACTGCGTCTGAGGGGGCTGCATAGGGGGAGGGGAAGGGAAAATACATGCATCTAAAATATATGCAACAGCTCGAATGCCCGGAAATGACAAACTACATTACTCTAATTTAATTTCATTCAGATTATATATTCTTGGACAATGTGATGGCCTCGGTGGTATAGTGGTTTACCACTATGCCTTACTTCCGATGGTCATAGGTTGAATACCTCGCGCAGTAAAACATTTGTATTCACGAACAAGATTGTTCGTATTGATCTGGGCGTTTCTTATTTGTATTTTTTTTTATTGATGATAATAGAATGGTGCAGATGTAATAGAGCAGACGGCTCTAACGATTTTCGCTGGCTGGGCACCAGTGGAGATGATAAGATGAGCTTGAGGTCAGGGCAGTAAGCCTATTATTGTCAATTCATCATGAACTTATCGCGATGGTTTCCAGATGGAACCACGTGGAGGAGTGTCAACCTGACATGATAACCTCCACGTGGTGGGGGAAAGGGGATTGTTAGCAAAGCGATCATCATGATCCTCATGATCCCATTACTAGCAATGTACCTTGTCAGGTTGACCTCCACGCGGTTCCCCCTGGAAACCATCGTGATAAATTCCTGGTGAATCTGTCCCAATGGGCTAACTGACCTAACCTCATGCTCATCTTATCCACCTCCACTGGTGCCCCACCAGCGTAAACCGTTAGCGTAGGTGGGTGCACCATTCCATTATCATCCATAAAAAAAACCTCCACGTTGTAGCAATCCACATTGCTACAATAGGGTTATCAGTCCCCATTACTAACAAACCCTATCCTCCTATGTATATATATGTATAAATATATAGGATACTCCTATATATTTATATTTAAGTTCAGTTATATATCTAAGTTTTGTAAATACATGCAAAATATATATAGACACCCAGACTGATACAAACAATCAATCTCATGAATACAAATGTTTTTATCGTGCAAGGAATCGAACCCGCGACCATTAGAAGTAAGGTGGTGTCAACATGTAACACTTATGGTATCATTCATGCTATCCCATAACAAGGATATATATATTATGACTATGTACCCTGTAGTTTTACTACCATGTCTCACCCCATAACCGAAACACATCTTTCAATTAAATTTATCGATTCAGATGTGATTTTGCGGAAGTCCATTTCATTATTCGTTGTAATATTGAATTTACTATGAATTTACTTTTTTAATAAATAAAAACAAGCATACTGCTGATCTGATGGTAAACGGCGAATGTAGCTCATGGACACATGATACACTAGGGGTGTCACGTGCACATTACCGACCCTAAAGAAACCGGGCATAATGGATTTGTAAGCTTTTGAATATAGAATTAATAAATTTTGTATTATTTTGTAAATATATATAAGACGACCTCGGTGGTCTAGCGGTCAGCACACCGCTTTACGACCGATAGTCGCGGGTTCGATTCATCGCACAGCACAAACATTTGTATTCATGAGTATGATTGTTTGTATCGGTCTGGGTGTTTGCTATGTATAATATATATATATTTACAAAAAAAATATCTCTGTATATGTATCAGTATCCATAACACAAGCTTTAACTATAGTCGTATTTTTAATTAGACGAAACTCACTTTGTAAAATAATGTTGCCATATTTAAAGTAATAATGATGCGTTCAGTTCTCGGTCAGATGAATGAACAATGAGTGTGAATAGTTAATCATTTCAAACGACAAAAGAATATTATTTCTATTTTACAATATAATTGTATAAAAGTGCTCTGATATAAGTTACTAGTGGTATGTAACTACAATCAGTTTTTTGACCGCTTATTACAAAGCGCGCGGCTACTAGTGCCAACACCGATCAACGTCGAGAGCGTCAGTCGCCATTTTGTTCGTTATTCTAACCTCTGGTCTGAGACCAAGAATTTTTTTTTGTGCTCACGCTGTTTTGTTATTGCTTTTGTTAAGTTTTTGCTTATGTTGTGTTTGTGGTTATTGTAAGGGTATATTGTATATTTGTTATATTGTTTCGTACAAACAATATGGATCCTCAACCAAGCATGTCAAGCCAAAGCTTGTCTCCAAGAAAGAAGAGACCACGGATTGCTTTAAGCGTTGCCGAAAAACTTATATAAAACGTCTACAAACACGTATTTGAGGAGAAAGCTGCTTCACTATTACCTATTGAGGCTCCCGAAAAAAAAGAATGTATTTCGAAAACAGCTGACATTTTGGGAATTGGTGTGACCTCAGTCTATAATGTATTAAAAGAAAATGAACAAAAAAATGAACAATTTAAGTCTCCGGAAACGTGGACCGAAACACTGTTTCAAAGATAAATTATTGACAATTTTTCAGACAGTTTTACAATTAATGTCACTGAAAGCGACAATGATTTTTTTATCTGATCATGAATAAAAACAATTTTTGTAATTAGCGAAGTTTTTTTATTTTTATTACCTAACTATATTATGTTATATATGTTTTATATTTTATACATCTATAGTTTCAACTATATGATGTTTTGTAAATAGAACAGTCTTAAAAGTTTCCTCGCAATTTTTTTCTTTATGTTTAAAATACTCGGTATTCACTATAGATGGATACTATAGGAGCATAGTCGTCGAAAACTCGTTGCTATGTAATTATGTATAAAGCAAGGCTAAAATTCGAACCCCGTACCCGAATCTGCCGATTCGTTCGGCACACTAACTATTCACTAGACTAGACAATCGAGGCAATTTCATTAATTCAAGAGTTTTTACAATTAATCAATTTGTCACAACACTTTTTGTTTCATAAAATACTGTTAAACGTCAGTTGACTTCGTCTAATTAAAAATACGACTATAGCTTAACTTGGGTCTAGATGGCGCTGTGTGAATTGTCCTGAAATTATTATTATTATTTTGTAAATACTTAGCGGTAAAAGTACTTGAGAAACTACAGAGGTATCTACACAGACTTTGTATAAAGTCTACGTCGGTAAAACCCCATAATCGACACTTTTTCATAGTTATTGTTATTAATAAAAAAAATAGATATCTCTTAAACAAACCATCTATTCATCCAAGCCTTGATTTTATGTCAATGTTCTTAAATTGTAATGAAAATGCAACAGGACACGAATAATTTGAAATACACTCAATAGATGCTATTACAAGGTGTATGTATATATTTGTATAGCCTCGTAGCAATTACAATAGTCAGTAATCACTTACGTCCCATCCTACTACGAAGGAAATATCATGAAGTAATTATTATGTACAATAGCTTTAAAGTTAGTAACCTTTACCTAATATATAAGTTTGTAATTAGATTTACATTATTACTAGCTGTCACGGCAAACGTTGTTTTGCCATATAAAGTAATATCGTTATTAAAAAATAGGGGTTGGTGGTAGAAGGGTGGAAATTTAAGGCTGTATGTATTTTTTAATGCCACATAATATAAAAATTAAAAAATTGTATGGTACTACCCTTAACCCTTAGGGGTATAAAAATTATATATTTTATTGATCAACTGGCTACCCGCCACGGCTTCTTATGGGTCTACATGTATTATTATTATACACATAAATCATAAATCATTCTATTGCTAAAATTTGTTTTAAAATTCGTTTTATAAACGAACAGACATCGAAAACGTCATCATTTTATACTATGTAAGAATGAAGCTAATACTTAAATAAATAACAACGAGTAATCTGCACTTAGTGTGGCGATTAATTTTCGTATTATTCTAATGCTGTTGGTTGTTCGTGATGTCGTGAAAATAGATTAAACGGCCACGGTAGTCTAGCAGTTTAGCACACCTCTTTACTTTCGATGGTTGCGGGTTCGATTCCTCGCACGGTGCAAACATAAGTATGATTTTTTCTATCGGTCGGGTGTATTCTATGTAGTACCGATACTTACACAAAATTGTCTTCATTTCTTATATCAGTTGCCTAGTTAACATAACACAAGCTCGCTTACAGTGGGACTAGATGACGCTGTATTAATTGTCCAGGGTTATTTATATATATTTATTTTATTAAATAAATCCCCATTTCCTTTGTCAAGTAATAAACATGTGACAACGATATAACCTTTTTTATTCAGTTCCAATCCTTTGCAGAAATAGAATGTCTAATGCAGTAAAATTATTATTAATTTGCACTATAAATAATTGTTAAATTTCCTTATCTATTGTGGGAACGGAAATATTGGAATAAAATGTCTTTGTTTTATTCCAATTAGATTACAAACAAAAATATTATACGATTACGAAACTATGTACTAAATGGGAATGAACTAGTTGATTTTTTTAATAAATAGCATAAGCGAAGCGATTTAAATTAGTCCCAAATCTAAAGAGCATGTACAGTGGGTACTGAACAACTGATCGATATACATTTTTGTAAACATACAAATGACATAGAGAAATAGACAGATGCACACATAAATGTTTGTACAGTGTGAAGACTAGACCTTCAAATATCATTATTTTTCAGGGGTACCGCGTGGAGGTCGACCTAATGAGGCTAATAGACCTATTACTATCCACCGTTCATTCTCAAAATTACTGCTTACACAATTTCTGTAATACTTCTAATGGCACATATATTTTTTGCAAGAATATAATTATAATGAGTAGAAGCATGTAAGTAATGCGCTATTATAAATACAACCTGCATTATGCAATGTTAAATATATGTATAATGCTTAGTTGCGGCGTACTTAAATGCAAGAATTGGCATTGTTTGTAATATAATAGGGACATTTTTTTAATGTATTTTTTTATGATATGGTGCAACTGCCGATCTACAGTAGCCCAACCAACCCTATAAGAAAAATTACCTCAATTAATGATCTAACAGTATACGCTGGCACCAATGGAAGATCATAGAATGACTAAAGTCAGACACCAGGGCTAGACTAAAAAGTGTTCAGTCAGAGTGTAAGTCAGTTCCGCTTATTTCAGCCGCCAAGCAGGTTGCTTTAGAAGCTGTGTTAAGGTTGCAGATTGTGGAATTTCAAGAAGGGTATTTAAGGTTTAATGAACAACGGTAATGTGCACGTGATTCAGGTGTTTCAAGCGTCCATACGCTACGACAACCATTCAGATGGGCCGTATGCTTGTTTACCAGCATCCTAGTATATAAAATAAATTATAGGATAAAAGGCGGGTGTTACATGATAACGTGATGTCCTTGTGGTATTTATGCATGTAGGCGAAGTTTTTTTTAATGGATGATGTAATGGTTCACATGAATGTGATACCGGTATACGCTGGCGGGGCACGAGTTGAGTGAGAATCATAAGATGAACATGAAGTCAGGTCATTCAGGCCATCGTGGTAAATTCAATAAGAACATATTATTACCATTAAAAATATATGCACTATTGAAAAAACAGTCCTCATCTCCCCATGTCAGTGATACCATCAGGTGAGCCGTAAGTTTTTTCACATGTTTGAACTGTGCGAGGAATCGAACCCGCGACATAAAGAGATGACCATCACCACTACCACTAGACCATCAAGGCCGTCATTATATATTTGTATTCATGATAATGATTGTTTGTATCCGTCTGGGTGTCTTCTATGTATGTAAAAATTACAATAAAATATCAGAATATTTATATCAGTTGTTTAGTACCTACCCATAACACAAGCTGTTGTTGCCGTGGGACTCGATGGCGCTGTTTTTTTTTATTGTTCAGGGTTATTTCTTATCATTATTATTATTATTATTAATGTTTTTAAATTATAGCCTATATGCTATTCTGATGCATCAGTTATTCATCAAAATCCGTTCAGTAGTTTTTGCGTAAAAAAGT
Organism: Achroia grisella; assembly: GCF_030625045.1. NCBI lineage: Eukaryota > Metazoa > Arthropoda > Insecta > Lepidoptera > Pyralidae > Achroia > Achroia grisella. Next base: position 429,761 of record NW_026712977.1, on the reverse strand, counting down.
AACAAACAGCCATCCATCCATACGCACAAACTTTCGAGTCCATAATATTAGTAAGATCTTTTTATATTGATCATTTAAAAATATAATCACTTATAAATCTAAACCCATGTTGTACAAAATGTAAGCATATTGCTTGTGCTATGCCTATTACGACATGTATAAATACTTTGTTGTATCAGTCATCAAGGAAGGTCAGAGTAAATCCTTTTATAACTATAGTTAATTATATTAATATATTTTAATCACAATATATCATCTATTTCATAGTTATCCACTGATTTACAAATAACATCGAATTATAACTAATTTATAAACACTCCAACAGTTTAAGCGTGAATATAGAATATAGTAAGTGTTATCTTGTCTATTTTAAATATAGTATTTGTTTGTTCTTTAATTAAATTAATCTCTGAAGTTACAAAAACTTCAAAGTTTAATTTATATAACGCAGTTCATATAATATTTTTTTAATAAAATACATATTTGAAAGATAATATAAAATAAACATAATTAAATATAAAAGAAACTATAGAATTTAAGTAAATGTTATTGAAGAATGACTATAATAAACAGATGCTTCATTTGTAATAATATTTTTTATCGACGCTAACTTTTTATAGATTTTTATAATAAATCAACGATTTTATTCTTTAGGTACAAAAATTAATTTAGGTATAAAATACTGGACGTTTGATAAATACAATAAAAGATAGATATTTTATATGTATATAGTTGTTAAGAGTTTATATGAAAATATATAAATAAATGTTTACTTACATACAAATAATATGAACACAACTTAAACGCGCTAGGTCGGTGCGTTGCGCGCTGGGCGACGTGCAAACTTCTAATGTCTCTGCTAGCTGCCACAAACATACGAATCCTTCTTTCTATTAAGTATTTCAATGCTTATGACGATGCACAGAGACCTTTAACTCAATTGCCAAATAACACAAAAAACGGCCGTATTCCACGATTCATATTAAATTTGTACGTAATTACTGAAGTTTAAAAATGTTTTTAAAGAAAACTACGATAAAAATAATAACGAATTGGGGCCTTGGGACTTGTGATTTTGAGTAATGGTTTACTCCAATTCACAGGCCCCAAGGGACGTAAGTTTGAATTTAAACAAAAGGTTTTTTGTGTTATTGTTACGACAAACATGAAAACAACCATGGAAATCATCACATAACCATTTATATGTTATCTCCTTACCATTCCTGATGACTAAGATGTCATGATGTGATGACTCTTATCCTGTAATGTATAAAGTACGTCAGTTTTTATTTTTGACTGTTTCTCAAATGATTAAACATTCATTACACATCAAATTAGTCCAAATGTCTTAAGTTTTGCATTCGCTACTAAATCAATAGTTTAAATATCTCTAATTCCATTATCCTATTTCTGAAGATATATTTTTGTCAAATATTGTATACCATACATACTTAGATAACTTGATATTGACCATACTTTATTTGCTTGAATATTTACAGTGTATAAGTTACACATGTTCGCCTCGTATACAGGAGGCATGCTAATTATAATTCTTAGTAATTTACAATTAAATCATACTAATATTATAATGAGGAAAGATTTGTTTGTTTTTTATGTTGAATAGGCTCCGAAACTTCTGCAAATAAAGTTATCTAAGTATGGTCAATACAATATTTGACAAAAATATATCTTCAGATATATTTTAGAGATACTTCAACTATCGATTTAGTAGTGAATGCAAAATTTAAGACACTCGCATGTGAATTAATTTGATGTGTAATCAGTATGTTAATCATAGGAGAAATAATCAAAAATTGGTTTTTGATCTGTATAGGTGTTGAGCGGAGCGTAGATTTCATCAGTCGGGATCGTTCGAATTTTAGATTCAGATTCAATGTGCCTCTTACGATCCGGTGATCGCTCCCAATTTTGACGGCATTGATCACATCATTCAAAATCTGTCTTCTCGTTGACAAGATGAAATCTATCTCGTTTTTTGTGGCACCATCGGGACTAATCCACATCCATTTACAGTGTTCCGACTTCTTGAAGAAAGAGTTCATCATAAAGAGTCTCTCCATCTCCATGAAGTCAGCCAGCATTTGACCTCGGATATTCCGATCATAATACCAAATTTTCCCAGTCTCAGTTCATCACGGCTTCATTTGCCTAACTTTGCGAAGTCCCTCATGATAACGTTATAAAGAGTCTTTGTACTATGCATGGCTCTGGAGATATCCTCATACATTGCCTTAACCTCATCGTCGGAGTGCGTCGAAGTTGGAGCGCACAATTGGATGACCTTCAACGAATACCGTTTGGTAATCTGAGTATCAGGTACGCTACCCTAGTCAACACACTGTCGACCTTGATAACATTACTCACAAGGGACTTGTGGATGAACCCGACACCGCCTTGGGACTGTTCATCGGCCTACCGGAAGTATAGCAGATTGCCGGATTTCAGGACTATCGAGTCCGAAGAAAGGCCCTTTCTTCGGACTTCAGATAATCCCACGACATTCCAGTGCAATCTGCACAACTCTTCCTCCAGTTCAAATAGGGCCAGGGTGTTTAACTTAGTGTAGATTTTATAAGGATATTGCCATAATCGCCACGCTTGGCATGCGGGTTGGCGATCGCAGTGTGATGTTACTTACTCAGTAGAACGCTGCTGCCCGTCCACTGACTGAATTTGATTGATAATGAATCCCTTAGTCGCCTTTTACGACACCCACGGGAAGAGAGGGGGTGGTGCTATTCTTACGGCGACACCACACGCACATCTCGAATTACTTGTGGTATTTTATTATACATGTACTAGCTGTGTCCGCCTGAAATTTATAGCCTATAAATTATTCTTATGTATAAGCTATGCAAGTTGTAGAGCACACGGTGGCATTTTTAGTTTAGTTGGGTGACGGCGACAATTGACAATAACTATGACTACGTCATTTGGGATAACATTCGTGGCGTTATATTATTACTATATATATATATATATATATAGTACATACATAGACTTTTTTATGATCTTGAATCTAGGTAGGTCACTAGGTAACTTGTTTCCTCTTAATTGAAAACGTCGTTTAAAGGATATTCTTTTCCTCTGCATTATTTTCTTGTTACCCATCACTTGTAAATCTTTTTTCTAACTCAAAATAATTTATCATCTACCATTCAGTTAAGTTAGCTACTTAAATTGAACAAATTGAAAAAAACTGATAAGAAAGACAAATAGTAGGTACATTTTTTGTGTTACAAATTTTTTATTAAATATTTTTCAATGTTTAATATTACACAGCATTTAAGTAGTATAGATGTCTAAGATTAAATTAAAATATATAATCTCTCATAATTGTATACATATTATTATGCTTTAATCAGTATTTCTCAATATTGTTATTGAATTTATTTAAAGATAGATCTAATTTATGTATAATTTTGTAAACTGTCAATTTTGTACAACAGATTGTACTTCATTATAATCTGCGAGTATTTTAAGGACAGGAAACTGAATATTTTGTAATGAATACACTAAATTTAATGAGATTTTAAGGAAGGTATTACATATCAATGTATCCACATTAACATGTTAATGTGTGTATAAGGGCAGAGGATGACCGAGAAAGAAATAGCTGGACTGCGTTGAAGGTAATTTCGTAAGAAAGGGAAATAACGAGGCGTCGGCAAACAGGGATGAATGGAATGAGATAAGGAAGAAGCAGATGACGATGATACATTAAAATAAAACACAGGGTGTTGTTTATTTAATTTTTTCAAAAAAAGAAAATATACTAAATTTAACACATTTTATTTTATTGCACAGGGGACAAACGATCTTTCACCTAATGGGAAGTGATTACCGCCGCCCATGAGCACCTGCAACGTCAAGGGAATTGCAAGTGTGTTGCCGAAGGCCTTTTGAGAAGGAATAACCTCTTTTCTTGGTTTCAAAATCGTATCAGTTAGGAAATACCATTGCGGGAAGATGATTCCACAATGTGGTTGTGCGCGGCAAAAAGTTTTTAGAAAACCGCACTGTGGAGGACCGCCATTCATTCAGATGATCAGGATGGTATTTTAAAATATTTATAATTTTATACATATTATAGAAATACATATCAAATTTTATAAAAATCGGTTCAGTAGTTTAGTCAGTAGTCCATCGCAGACAAACAATGTGACACCAAATGTGTATGTATTAAGATTATTCCACTGTTCAGCTAGAAAACTATTATCTGTCAATGGCCGTTACTGGTGTATATCTTACCTACTTACCTGCTCCATATCGCATACATTTTCTATCATTATCTTATACAAACCCTTTAAACATACTGAATTCTATACATACCTAACGTGACCTGACGTCCCGTTTAAAATGGGATTGTCCTTTTTTATAATTACGAGTCCTGGTGTTTCCAAAATGAATTCTGGGACGCAAAATTGTCCCGGTTTTCGAAACTTCTCGAAATTTTGTGTTGTCGAGCGGGTTGGTTGTGATGTTAATTATTGTTGATAAATAAAGTGAAATAAAATAACGTACCAAGAGTTACTGTCTTACTTAAAATCATCACTAGCTACATGAAAGCAAATTTGCTCATCGATAATACTTAACTTTTTCTGAATATTATAATTGACATAAATAAACCAATGTTTCGGGGGGAAACGGGATTTTTAGTATTGTGTACTCTTCCTAGCAATGTACCATGTCAGGTTGACATTCACGCGGTTCCCCCTGGAAACTATGGTGATGTATGAATTTTTCACAATAGGCTAACTGACCTGACCTCATGCTCATCTTATCATCCTCCACTGGTGCACCGCCAGCGTAAACCGTTAGCGCAGGCGGGTCCATTTCATTATCATATACAAATCCAACCAATGTCCCGTTTTGATTCAAAGTCACATACATATCTTGTTCATTGAAAGGTTTATACTTACACTTTTAACTTCAGCCAACTCTTATATTGGAGTAATACTTAATCACCTTTATTGAGCACACCAGTTTGTATACGCCCTGATACACAATATCCAGAACCAATGCCTTTATAAACATCCTTTCTTGAGAATCACAATGGTATAGAGACAGGTCTCTCAAGAAGGCCGTCCATTAATCACCCCCCCCCCCTCCTCCCTTGGTGATCCTCTAACATCACGTGTATTGTAATCTTAATTTTTTTAGAATATTATCTTTAAAACAGGTAACTATGTAGGACCCTGATAAAAATGTCTTAACTCGGTTGCAGGTTGTTTATAATTGCCATAAAAATAAATGCACGTGATATCCTACTACACTCACCCTTGTGATTTTTTCAGACCCTTTCCCCCCATTTCAAGTCTCACGTGATTAAGAGATTAAGGAACAATAACATCTAAAAGGCGAGGGCCACTGTACCATCACTTCTCTCATAACAGCTCTGGCTCAGTTGGTGTTTTTACAAGATTCTCACAATTTTATTATTCGTTCAGTAGTTTTTGTGTGAAAGAGTAACAAACATCCATACTTACAAACTTTCGCGATTATTATTACGATTATTCATTTCAATATCTACCGACTCTATAGGCAAGTGAGAAAACTCGAAATGTAACCCTGTACTAAACTTTCTACTGCAATGTAGTCCACATAGCAGTAGTCTCATCTCCTCATCTTGGAGAAAAAATCTGAACCCTGCCTTACTTTAGCTGAAATGAACGACTGATATAGTTTTTAGAACTCTTACTCTTCTGGAATCCTGAAATAATATCGAGCGCAATTATGCCTGGCTTATTTGCCATACTCGTGAATGGGTGCTGCTTGTACGAACTGTTCCTCTTTGATCACTATGACTGATTTAATTTATGACACAACCAACCATATATTTAATATTTATACTCATATGAATTCACATCATTTGGTACTTAGTAACAAATAAATAGGTATACATAAAAATCTACAGTTGTACATTCGTTTAAAACAGCTACAAGTACAAGCTCATCGCTCATTCTTCTTTGCTGATACTGAATTTTGACTGAGTGGGAGATACAAAGCGAATATTCATACAAAGTCAATTAAATTTAAGTTTACTTAATTAAAATTATTATTATGGTTTCTATTTTTGATTTAAGTATCCTTCAAATACACACAAACATATTAAATAAGTATCAGTTAGGTTCATTAATTTGGAAGTTGAATAAAACTAAAGTATAGAATTTTATTACGACATCTATTTATTATATCAAAAGTTCATAGGGAAGTACATAAAAAAATATCTCACTTATTTAATTAAATCCGACAAGTCTAAACCTGGTCTCACATTATTAGGTTCAATCGGACGATTGTATTATGCGATTTATTGTATATATTTATTGTTCGATTAGCACATTTGATCCAAGGTACACCATAGGACAGTAGTCCGACTGAACCTAATAATGAGAAGCCAGGTCAATAATACGAAAGAAAACAAAGCTAAATGATATGATAGTCTTACATATAATAGGTATTTTTGTTTAACAAAACAATCCTTTTTGAGGTAAGAGTAAAAAATTATATTAGAAATCTTCATAGGAAACTAGAGTTGCCAAGCTTACTTTATTTCCAATGTTTTGTTTTTTATTGTCATACCCAGATCAAGACATTAATGTAATACAATTTGTATAACATTAATAGCCCCTTACAAAATATATCATTATTACAAGCAAACCATGATGTTTTCTTTCTTTTTCAAAAAAGTGGCAACCCTTGAAAGAAGTACATTAATTATTAGATAAGTTACATTAATTACCCACGATAATTATATCATTAAATGACATTCAGTACATATTCTTAATACTAATACACTTATACATATAGGTGTTAAGAGAGTACATTAATTTTTAGAACACTAATTAAGCCATGAATGACCCTGTTAAGATATAAGAAAGTTCAGCCAGTTGCCGATATACAGACAGATAAACCCTACAAGGCTTTCGTGGTAGGCCACACAAATGTATATACGACTGATAAAATTGTAAACATGCTTATACTATACATGTTCTCAAAATACTTATGAAATACCGATTAACACTAGTGTTTAATATAAGTAGACACACATATTAGAAATTGTAAGTGATCTCATTAGAATTACACTGAAAAATTGTTTGATCAAACATGAATCGAAAAATGTACTAAACGCAACACTTGAAGACTGAAAACTTAGCACTTTTATTTAATATTTCCTGCATTTCGTTTCTTATGAAGAGAAAAAATTCGAGTCTTCCAATTTTTCTCTTTATAAGAAGCTCCATCTTGTTTACATACAAACTTTTCTAAGCTTTCAGTTTATATATTTAATTAAAGAAAATAAATAAAATGGAACGGAGAGAATGAACAGAAATGTAAAAATAATGTAGAATGGACTAGAAGACATGGACGAAAATTCAATTTCAACGATTATTTCTATTTCACTGTGAAATTAATACGCTCCGTTTTAATGTGCATTAAAATACCAAGGTGAAGACGAGCTGAATTAAGTAGAAGCCAAATTTTATAATAAACCTTATTGTAGGTGATACGATGTTTACTAAAACAATATACAAAATAGAATATAATAACTAAAGGACGATGGTAGGGAAAGTTTAAAAGTACCGTGGAAAAATTATCAAATTTGGCAGAATGTGAAATTAACTACAGTAACACCCCGCACTTACGCCACGCCGAAAGCATAAATGTACAATCATCAGATGCATTCGCACCGATCATCACTGTCAATCGATCTTTGGCGGCTTTAAAATCTGAAAAGATTTTCTCTTCACGCGTAATAAAAGTTATTTTAGACATTTTCTTTGAAAAAACCGACGAAGCTTTTACTTCAACACTTGCCGCCTCTCCAACTTCTGTAATTCTTTACCCATTACAATTATTTTTAAAGCGTCTGAACCAGCCGTTACTAAAAATTAAATTGGCTTAACTTAAAAACACACTGAGTTCTAGTCAACAAGACAATTTTTAAACATTATTTGATTATTATACCGTAATTTTAACATTGTTTCCATCTTACAACGTATACGAATAATGCTTTAAATCAAAGACTGATAATTTTTCACAGGTTCCGTCATTTTTTCTTTATTTTTTATGATCATTCGTACTGATGATTCAACCTACTGTGGTGAAAAAAAATTCGACACATCTTTTTCCAGACGATATCCAAAGTTGTTTGAGAAATCTCATTCCAAGATTGTCCACTAATTCTTACAACATCTAAAACATTGAATTGTTTCCAAAAATCTTTGATAGAAAGCTTCATTTAGATATGCAAATGATCGCCTTATCTCATTCCAAGATTGATCAATAATTCTTACCGCATCTAAACCATTGAACTGTTCCATTAATTGAGATTCCCACCAATCGAAATTATTTTAAACAAAGGTTTTCTCTTCACGCGTAATAAAAGATGTTTTAGACATTTTCTTTGGATAAACCGACGAAGCTTTTACATCAACACTTGTCTCTCCACTCCACGTTATACTATGCCAAAAATAATGATCATAAAACCGTTTGAACCAGCAGTTACTAACTTTAAACCTGTCTTAACAAACATTTGAATTATAGCGTAAAACGGCGTAGCGTAAGTCGGGGTGTTACTATTATAGTGTTCAGTAAAATACAGAAATCAGCTGATGTAGGTCAACTAAATATTATAATAAAGTATATTGTAGATGATACGACGTTCATAGCATTATATAAGGATTTATAAAGTAAAAGAGTATCCATACATAGTAGATTAAAATAAAAGATACCAACGCTGGGGTTTAAAATTAACAAGGTAAAATAAGCAGACTTGGAAGACTGTGACTGTGAAATGTCACACTGCATTTTAATATGCACTAAAATGCCGAGGAGAGGACTTGCTGCATACGTAGGTAGTCTTTGTCAACCAAATTTTATAATATACCTTTTATTGTAGGAAATTTACAAAATAAAAAAGTGAAAACCACACAGTAAAATGAAATGGAATAAATGTACGAAAGAGGAAAAAGATGGGAGGGAAGAGTTTACAATTCATGTGGTGGTAACATTAGCATATTTGGGAGACTGTGAAAGTTATTACACGTCATTTTAGTGTTCATTAAAATACAGAGGAAAAGAGCAGGTGATTAGGTCGTCGAAGTCAACTAATTTTTATAATAAACTATATTGTAGGTTATACGAAAAAAAAACATACAGTAGAATCATATGAAATAAAATGTACAGTAATAGAAAGAGGAGAAGAAGGAAAGCTTAACATTTTGTCAAGATAAAATTAGTAGACTTGCGCGACTGTGAAAGTAAGTACACTCCGATTTAATGTTCAATAAAATGACGAGAAGACGAGCTGACATATGTAGGTTGTCGAAGTCAACCAAATTTTATAATAAACCTTATTGCAGGTGATACCACATCCACAGAATTATATAGATTTATAAAATAAAAAACATCCAAATAGTACAATGAAATAGAGGAATTTAGATAAAAAAAACGAGAAGAGGATGGTAGGGAAGGGTTTTAAAATTCCTGTGGTAACATTGGCATATTTGGGAGACTATGAAAGTAATTACACGCCGTTTTAGTGTTCATTAAAATACAGAGGAGAAGAGCAGATGATTAGGTCATCGAAGTCAACTAATTTTTATAATAAACTATATTGTAGGTTATACGAAAAAAAAACATACAGGAGAATCATATGAAATAAAATGTACAGTAATAGAAAGAGGAGAAGAAGGAAAGCGAAGGGTTTAACATTTTGTCAAGATAAAATTAGCAGACTTGCGCGACTGTGAAAGTAAGTACACTCCGATTTAATGTTCAATAAAATGACGAGAAGACGAGCTGACATATGTAGGTTGTCGAAGTCAACCAAATTTTATAATAAACCTTATTGCAGGTGATACCACATCCACAGAATTATATAGATTTATAAAATAAAAAACATCCAAACAGTAGAATGAAATAGACGAAATTGGCTGAAAAGAAACGAGATGAGAATGGTAGGGAAGGGTGTAAAAAAACGAGAAGAGGATGGTAGGGAAGGGTTTTAAAATTCCTGTGGTAACATTGGCATATTTGGGAGACTATGAAAGTAAATACACGCCGTTTTAGTGTTCATTAAAATACAGAGGAGAAGAGCAGATGATTAGGTCATCGAAGTCAACTAATTTTTATAATAAAGGCGAAGGGTTTAAAATTTTGTCAAGATAAAATTAGCAGACTTGCGCGACTGTGAAAGTAAGTACACTCCGATTTAATGTTCAATAAAATGACGAGAAGACGAGCTGACATATGTAGGTTGTCGAAGTCAACCAAATTTGAAAAAACCTTAAACAGGTGATAGCACATCCACAGAATTATATAGATTTATAAAATAAAAAATATCCAAACAGTAGAATGAAATAGACGAAATTGGATGAAAAGAAACGAGATGAGAATGGTAGGGAAGGGTGTAAAAAAACGAGAAGAGGATGGTAGGAAAGGGTTTTAAAATTCCTGTGGTATCATTAGCATATTTGGGATACTATGAAAGTAATTGAACGCCGTTTTAGTGTTCATTAAAATTCAGAGGAGAAGAACCGGTGATCAGGTCGTCGAAGTCAACTTATTTTTATAATAAACTATATTGTAGGTTATACGATGCACACAACACCATAAATTAAATATAATATTTATAAAATAATAAAATCGCACAGTAGAATGATATGAAATAAAATGTACAGTAATAGGAAAGAGAAGAGGAGGGGTGGCGAAGGGTTTAAAATTTTGTCAAGATAAACTTAGCAGAATTGAGAGACTGTGAAAGTAATTACACTCCGATTTAATATTCGTTAAAATGCCGAGAAAACGAGCTGGCATAAGTAGGACGTTGAAGTCAACAAAATTTTATAATAAACTATATTCTAAGTATGACACAAAAATTTGAAAATTAACAACGATGCAGTACGAATGAAAAGTAATAAAATTGACGAGGTGAAAGAATAGGATGGAAAAATGTGAAAAAAATTAACAGACTTCGGAAACCGAAAGTATTACAATCCGTTATAAAGTACATTCAAAAGCCGAGAAGACGAGCCGACATATATAAGTAGTCGCAATCAAACAAATTTTATAATAAACCTCATTGTAGGCAAATGCGATGCGTATAACATTACAAAGATTTATATAAAGTAAAACAAACATCTATATGGTACAATGAAAGACTAGAAGAGACAAGAGGACGACAGAAGACTTTAAAATTCTCGTGTTAACATTAGCAGATTTGCGAGATTGTGAAAGTAATTACATGCAGTTTTATTGTTCATTAAAAGGTAGAGATGAGCTCACGTAGGTCAACGTAATAACCATAAAGTAGAATAAAATAGTTAATATAGTATGGATAGGTAATATTCATTAAACCCGAGGAGAAGACGAGCTGACGTGGTAGTCGAATGAACTCAAATTTTTAAATAAACAATATTGCAGATACGATTTTCACAATATCATATAGCAACTTCTAAAATTAAATAAAAATATCCTCATTACTACAATCAACCCGATAAGACAGTTCGAGGCATGTTTATATGTCACAACTCTTTATATGCCTGCACTTTGCTGGAAACTGCTAATCCTGTCCATATAATAGTTCTTCTAATTCTTTGGAGCCTCTTTAAAGAAAAAAAAAAACCATTTTACAGACTTCACTACTTTATAGATTTAATTCAGGACACACCCTTAACTTCTCTGAGCTTAAATTTTAGTATGCTCCGATTAAAGAGACACTGTTATGAGTCAACAAAATACTTTCCGAGTCTCAAAAGACTGTCGTCATGATCTACCCAGCAGACACCTTACACACTTATCTTGCAGAAACAAGCTGTCTCGCAACCTTAATATGGAGGAGCGCTTTGTCAAGATGAGACAGCACTCCGCGCGCTAACTAGCCACGTCTCTTCCGTATGACAGCCTCAACTGCCTTGCCCCACTAGATTAAGGTAAGTTTTAATTTTTTGTAGTAGCCAAATATCAATGAATAAAATACCATCGCTATGTTTGAAAATGGTAGCGAATGGTTTTCGATGGCAACTTTCTTTTTCGCTATAAATTTCTTTCTAAACTTTTCTTTCTTTGAATACATTGCATTAGCCCATGCTTAGACTCTGCATCATACTGATAAAACGTCTTTCGTCAAAGGTAACAATTTCGTCCAAATAAGTCTGAGACGATTAATAAATAAATATTTATATATCCAACCGTGGCTGCTTGTCGAGTGGTGTGAACTTTTACAGTACCAAACGGGCACTATTTTTTTCTTGTCCTAATGTAAAATCTCTGCAATTAATTCCTTGCTTATCGTAATTCCGCTATGTGCCATAGTTGAATTGTTATATCGGGCAATTCGAATTTCAAAAATTCGAACAATATTATTGTTCCAATCTTTGAGTCTCGTCTTCGATCACTACCACCACTGGACAACCTAGTTGGGAAATATCTTCACGCGTCTGTCTTCTTTGTTGAAATAGAAGTGCTCATTTTTATCCATTATAAATACATGTGCAAATTCCGAATGATCGATAGCCTCTTTTAAATATATCATTTTGGATTTTAACAAGGAATTTAATTACAGTGCGGTGTTCCAAATTACGAGATTTTACAGTTTCTTCTGACAAGGTCCACGGATATTAATGAAAGAACCAAATTAAAAAATTGGGAATTTATCCTAATTTGAAAAAGTCATACAATTTGTGTTATCAGTATCGATGAGATAATGAAGCATCACACACTATAGGTAGTAAACTCATTAGTCGCTCCTTATCAAACGAATTTAGTACTCTATACCCACTAGGAGGGCGCAGGTTGAGGCTTCGAGACGAGTGCCTTTGCTCCGACTTCATCATCGGGGAATAACCCCCCCTGGGGTTGATGCCCCATAGATAAAGCTTCCTTGTCTACAATACTGTAAAATTTTTATCATTTTGAAGACCAACCGTCTTCAGAATGATAAAAAATTAATCGCAATTGATACAAACTGTAAATAAAAACAATCTACCTTAAATCCTGTGCCATATTTGGACGATTATTTAGTTTTTAGTTTTTTTTTTTCAATTTTCTTTTTTATATTTTTTTTGTGTTTTCGTTTTTTGTTTTTTTTTTATTTATTTACTTTATGTATTTTTTTTTTATTTTATTTTTATATTTTTTTTGTGTTTTTATAGTTTTTTTAAAGTTGACGATTGTGTTCGGTCCGTTTAAATTAAAAAAGCAGCAAGCCTTAAGATTAATTATAATATTATGATGACTTATAATTAACTTACTTTAACATTTAGAGATAGACAGAGAAATGACAGTTAAATTCCTATTACTAGACTATTTACAGCTAACTGAATGTTTTATAGGACCAATCCGACCAGTACCATTTACAGATTGCTTCTACAAAATGTTAGTTTTTTTTCCATCCAAATATAGCACTTACAGATTGTCCTAAGCTACAGTTCCTTGCGAACATAGACCCCGCACATTCATGACCTGAAAACGACCCGCGACCATATGTCCCTCTATTATCATGAAATGTCCATACCTATAAACAGCCTCGATACCGAATTATCTTATCACTTAGACATCTTATTCTTCATTGCACTTCTAAATCATCATAATTTCCTATTTCTTATCACAAATTATTAGAATGTCAAATTAATTGCACAAAAATAACGGTTTGTAATATATAATGTCAGCCATACTCTGTTATCAAGAAATAAAGAATAATGAATGTAAACATTTTCGATGGTAAACCTCAAATCATACCGATATCTTACACTTTTGACACCTTATACTTCACTTCCTATTCCATATCCCAAATCATTAGAATGTCAAATTAATTGTACAAAAATAATGGTATTGGCTATATTTTATACTCCAGCGACTACCTGACGTCAACTCTCCGCGAATTTTTGGTGTAGAAATGGAAGACAAGAATCAAGACCGATTTTGGGAATAAAAAGATGTGAGGAAATTAATGGGGAAAAGAGAATAGGGCGAAGAAGGGATATTACAGTTGTGAAATTGAAACATGTAACTGCAACAGCTGGGGAGGTCAGGGTCGCATACCCGAATGTTCTCACTCAAGCGAAATCCGCTAGAGCTCAAGTTACTCCTGACTACAATCCTTCATGTACTCTGAATAAAATACTTTGACAAATAGTCTTAAATAAAATTATTTTTGATATAGTTATAAAGTATATTCTGTGAGCTTTCTCGGCGTCCAACTTAGTTATGACAGAAATTTAAATACGAAAACTTTCGAGTCAGAAATGTGAATTCTCAAAATATATAATGTCCGCCATACTCTGTTATCACGAAATAAAGAATAACAAACGTTCATACACATAAACATACTCGATGGTAAACCGCAAAAGATATCTTATCACTTTTGACACTTTATGCTTCACTGAACTACTGACGCATCTTAATTTCTTATTCCTTATCCCAAATCATTCCAATGGTAAATTAATAGTACAAAAATTTTGCCTTTCCTTATACTTTGCCGACTACCTGACGTCAACTGTCTTTGAATTTTGGGTGTAGAAATGGAAGACAAAAATCAAGAAAGAATTTGGAAAGGAAAAAGGTGGGGAAGTGAATGGGAAGAAGGGCGGGAAGTTAAAGGAGAAAAGGGCAAGAAGTCTGTGAGACGGGTGGAATAGTCACGGGAGAAGAGCGGGAAGTTTATGAGGTGAAAGGCGACGGAAGAGACGAAAGAGGGATACTGCAGTTACATGTTTCAATTCAATGGAATTGAAACATATCACTGCAGTATCCCTCGTTATGAGGAAAAGGACGAAGGAAGGGAAAAAGGAAGGGGCGAAGGAGGGACACTGCAGTTATATGTTTCAATTCCATAGAATTTAAACATATAACTGCAGCAGCTGGGGAGGTCGGGGCCGCGTACCCGATGTTCTTACTCTAGCGAAAACCGCTAGAGCAGAAGTTACCCCTGACCTAAATACTTCATGTACTTAGAATATTATAATTTAAAGAATCGAGTCTAAAGTAAAATTATTTTTCATATGGTCATAACGTATTATCCGTGAGCATTCTCAGCGGTCATGGTAGTTATGGAAGAAATTTTAATACGAAAACTTCCGAATCAGAAATGTAATTCCATGTAACATATAATGTCAGCCATACTCTGTTATAACGAAATAAAGAATAATAAATATCCATACACGTAAACATTCTCGATGGTAAACCGCAAATCATACCGATATCTTAACACTTTTGCCACCTTATGCTTCACTTCCTATTCCATATCCCAAATCATTAGAATGTCAAATTAATTGTACAAAAATAATGGTTTTTGCTATATTTTATACTCCAGCGACTACCTGACGTCAACTATCCCTGAATTTTGGGTGCAGAAATGGAAGACAAGAATCAAGACCGATTTTGGGAATAAAAAGAAGTGAGGAAATTTATGGGTAAAAGAGAATAGGGCGAAGAAGGGATATTACAGTTGTGAAATTGAAACATGTAACTGCAACAGCTGGGGAGGTCAGGGTCGCATACACAAATGTTCTGACTCAAGCGAAATCCGCTAGAGCTCAAGTTACTCCTGACCACTATACTTCATATACATACTCGATGGTAAACCGCAAAAGATACCGAAATATCTTATCACTTTTGACACATTATGCTTCACTGAACTACTGACGCATCTTAATTTCCTATTCCTTATCCCAAATCATTTCAATGGTAAATTAATAGTACAAAAATTTTGCCTTTCCTTATACTTTGCCGACTACCTGACGTCAACTGTCTTTGAATTTTGGGTGTAGAAATGGAAGACAAAAATCAAGAAAGAATTTGAAAAGGAAAAAGGTGGGGAAGTGAATGCGAAGAAGGGCGGGAAGTTAAAGGAGAGAAGGGCGGGAAGTTTGTGAGACGGGTGGGATGGTCACGGGAGAAGAGCCGGAAGTTTATGGGATGAAAGGCAAAGGAAGGGACGAAGGAGGGATACTACAGTTACATGTTTCAATTCAATGGAATTGAAACATATCACTGCAGTATCCCTCGTTATGGGGAAAAGGACGAAGGAAGAGGAAAAGGAAGGGGCGAAGGAGGGACACTGCAGTTATATGTTTCAATTCCAAAGAATTTAAACATATAACTGCAGCAGCTGGGGAGGTCGGGGCCGCGTACCCGATGTTCTTACTCTAGCGAAAACCGCTAGAGCAGAAGTTACCCCTGACCTAAATACTTCATGTGCTTAGAATATTATAATTTAACGAATCGAGTCTAAAGTAAAATTATTTTTCATATGGTCATAACGTATTATCCGTGAGCATTCTCAGCGGTCATGTTAGTTATGGAATAAAGTTTAATACGAAAACTTCCGAGTCAGAAATGTAATTCCATGTAACATATAATGTCAGCCATACTCTGTTATAACGAAATAAAGAATTTTGGGTGTAGAAATGGAAGACAAAAATCAAGAAAGAATTTGAAAAGGAAAAAGGTGGGGAAGTGAATGCGAAGAAGGGCGGGAAGTTAAAGGAGAGAAGGGCGGGAAGTTTGTGAGACGGGTGGGATGGTCACGGGAGAAGAGCCGGAAGTTTATGGGATGAAAGGCAAAGGAAGGGACGAAGGAGGGATACTACAGTTACATGTTTCAATTCAATGGAATTGAAACATATCACTGCAGTATCCCTCGTTATGGGGAAAAGGACGAAGGAAGAGGAAAAGGAAGGGGCGAAGGAGGGACACTGCAGTTATATGTTTCAATTCCAAAGAATTTAAACATATAACTGCAGCAGCTGGGGAGGTCGGGGCCGCGTACCCGATGTTCTTACTCTAGCGAAAACCGCTAGAGCAGAAGTTACCCCTGACCTAAATACTTCATGTGCTTAGAATATTATAATTTAACGAATCGAGTCTAAAGTAAAATTATTTTTCATATGGTCATAACGTATTATCCGTGAGCATTCTCAGCGGTCATGTTAGTTATGGAATAAAGTTTAATACGAAAACTTCCGAGTCAGAAATGTAATTTCATGTAATACATAATGTCAGCCAAACTCTGTTTGTTATCACGAAATAAAGAATAATAAATGTCCATTCACGTAAACATTCTCGGTGGTAAACCGCAAATCATACCGATATCTTATCACTTTTGCCACCTTATGCTTTACTTCCTAATCCATATCCCAAATCATTAAAATGACAAATTAATTGTACAAAAATAATGATTTTGGCTTTATTTTATACTCCAGCGACTACCTGACGTCAACTATCCTTGAATTTTGGGTGTAGAAATGGAAGACAAGAATCAAGACCGATTTTGGGAATAAAAAGATGTGAGGAAATTTATGGGGAAAAAAGAATAGGGCGAAGACGGGATATTACAGTTGTGAAATTGAAACATGTAACTGCAACAGCTGGGGAGGTCAGGGTCGCATACCCGAATGTTCTCACTCAAGCGAAATCCGCTAGAGCTCAAGTTACTCCTGACCACTATACTTCATAAACATACTCGATGGTAAACCGCAAAAGATACCGAAATATCTTATCACTTTTGACACATTATGCTTCACTGAACTACTGACGCATCTTAATTCCCTATTCCTTATCCCAAATCATTTCAATGGTAAATTAATAGTACAAAAATTTTGCCTTTCCTTATACTTTGCCGACTACCTGACGTCAACTGTCTTTGAATTTTGGGTGTAGAAATGGAAGACAAAAATCAAGAAAGAATTTGAAAAGGAAAAAGGTGGGGAAGTGAATGGGAAGAAGGGCGGGAAGTTAAAGGAGAGAAGGGCGGGAAGTTTGTGAGATGGGTGGGATGGTCACGGGAGAAGAGCGGGAAGTTTATGGGATGAAAGGCAAAGGAAGAGACGAAGGAGGGACACTACAGTTACATGTTTCAATTCAATGGAATTGAAACATATCACTGCAGTATCCCTCATTATGGGGAAAAGGACGAAGGAAGAGGAAAAGGAAGGGGCGAAGGAGGGACACTGCAGTTATATGTTTCAATTCCAAAGAATTTAAACATATAACTGCAGCAGCTGGGGAGGTCGGGGCCGCGTACCCGATGTTCTTACTCTAGCGAAAACCGCTAGAGCAGAAGTTACCCCTGACCTAAATACTTCATGTGCTTAGAATATTATAATTTAACGAATCGAGTCTAAAGTTAAATTATTTTTCATATGGCCATAACGTATTATCCGTGAGCATTCTCAGCGGTCATGTTAGTTATGGAATAAAGTTTAATACGAAAACTTCCGGGTCAGAAATGTAATTTCATGTAATACATAATGTCAGCCAAACTCTGTTATCACGAAATAAAGAATAATAAATGTCCATACACGTAAACATTCTCGGTGGTACACCGCAAATCATACCGATATCCTATCACTTTTGCCACCTTATGCTTTACTTCCTATTCCATATCCCAAATCATTAAAATGACAAATTAATTGTACAAAAATAATGGTTTTGGCTTTATTTTATACTCCAGCGACTACCTGACGTACACTATCCTTAAATTTTGGGTGTAGAAATGGAAGACAAGAATCAACACCGCTTTTGGGAATAAAAAGATGTGAGGAAATTTATGGGGAAAAGAGAATAGGGCGAAGAAGGGATATTACAGTTGTGAAATTGAAACATGTAACTGCAACAGCTGGGGAGGTCAGGGTCACATACCCGAATGTTCTCACTCAAGCGAAATCCGCTAGAGCTCAAGTTACTCCTGACCACTATACTTCATAAATATACTCGATGGTAAACCGCAAAAGATACCGAAATATCTTATCACATTTGACACATTATGCTTCACTGAACTACTGACGCATCTTAATTTCCCATTCCTTATCCCAAATCATTCCAATGTCAAATGAATAGTACAAAAATAACTGTTTTGGCTTTTCCTTATACTTTGGCGACTACCTGACGTCAACTGTCTTTGAATTTTGGGTGTAAAAATGGAAGACAAAAATCAAGAAAGAATTTGGAAAGGAAAAATGTGGGGAAGTGAATGGGAAGAAGGGCGGGAAGTTAAAGGAGAGAAGGGCGGGAAGTCTGTGAGACGGGTGGAATGGTCACGGGAGAAGAGATGGAAGTTTATGGGGTGAAAGGCGAAGGAAGAGACAAAGGAGGGATACTGCAGTTACATGTTTCAATACAATGGAATTGAAACATATCACTGCAGAATCCCTCGTTATGGGGAAAAAAACGAAGGAAGGGGAAAGGGGAGGGGCGAAGGAGGGACACTGCAGTTACATGTTTTAATTCCATAGAATTTAAACATATAACTGCAGCAGCTGGGGAGGTCGGGGCCGCGTACCCGATGTTCTTACTCTAGCGAAAACCGCTAGAGCAGAAGTTACCCCTGACCTAAATGCTTCACGTACTTAGAATATTATAATTTAACGAATCGAGTCTAAAGTAAAATTATTTTTCATATGGTCATAACGTATTATCCGTGAGCATTCTCAGCGGTCATGGTAGTTATGGAAGAAATTTTAATACGAAAACTTCCGAATCAGAAATGTAATTCCATGTAACATATAATGTCAGCCATACTCTGTTATAACGAAATAAAGAATAATAGATATCCATACACGTAAACATTCTCGATGGTAAACCGCAAATCATACCGATATCTTAACACTTTTGCCACCTTATGCTTCACTTCCTATTCCATATCCCAAATCATTAGAATATCAAATTAATTGTACAAAAATAATGGTTTTTGCTATATTTTATACTCCAGCGACTACCTGACGTCAACTATCCCTGAATTTTGGGTGCAGAAATGGAAGACAAGAATCAAGACCGATTTTGGGAATAAAAAGATGTGAGGAAATTTATGGGGAAAAGAGAATAGGGCGAAGAAGGGATATTACAGTTGTGAAATTGAAACATGTAACTGCAACAGCTGGGGAGGTCAGGGTCGCATACCCGAATGTTCTCACTCAAGCAAAATCCGCTAGAGCTCAAGTTACTCCTGACCACTATACTTCATACACATACTCGATGGTAAACCGCAAAAGATACCGAAATATCTTATCACATTTGACACATTATGCTTCACTGAACTACTGACGCATCTTAATTTCCCATTCCTTATTCCACATCATTCCAATGTCAAATGAATAGTACAAAAATAACTGTTTTGGCTTTTCCTTATACTTTGGCGACTACCTGACGTCAACTGTCTTTGAATTTTGGGTGTACAAATGGAAGACAAAAATCAAGAAAGAATTTGGAAAGGAAAAATGTGGGGAAGTGAATGGGAACAAGGGCGGAAAGTTAAAGGAGAGAAGGGCGGGAAGTCTGTGAGACGGGTGGAATGGTCACGGGAGAAGAGATGGAAGTTTATGGGGTGAAAGGCGAAGGAAGAGACAAAGGAGGGATACTGCAGTTACATGTTTCAATACAATGGAATTGAAACATATCACTGCAGTATCCCTCGTTATGGGGAAAAGGACGAAGGAAGGGGAAAAGGAAGGGGCGAAGGAGGGACACTGCAGTTACATGTTTCAATTCCATAGAATTTAAACATATAACTGCAGCAGCTGGGGAGGTCGGGGCCGCGTACCCGATGTTCTTACTCTAGCGAAAACCGCTAGAGCAGAAGTTACCCCTGACCTAAATGCTTCATGTACTTAGAATATTATAATTTAACGAATCGAGTCTAAAGTAAAATTATTTTTCATATGGCCATAACGTATTATCCGTGAGCATTCTCAGTGGTCATGTTAGTTATGGAATAAAGTTTAATACGAAAACTTCCGAGTCAGAAATGTAATTTCATGTAATACATAATGTCAGCCAAACTCTGTTATCACGGAATAAAGAATAATAAATGTCCATACACGTAAACATTCTCGGTGGTAAACCGCAAATCATACCGATATCTTATCACTTTTGCCACCTTATGCTTTACTTCCTATTCCATATCCCAAATCATTAAAATGACAAATTAATTGTACAAAAATAATAATTTTGGCTTTATTTTATACTCCAGCGACTTCCTGACGTCAACTATCCTTGAATTTTGGGTGTAGAAATGGAAGACAAGAATCAAGACCGATTTTGGGAATAAAAAGATGTGAGGAAATTTATGGGTAAAAGAGAATAGGGCAAAGAAGGAATATTACAGTTGTGAAATTGAAACATGTAACTGCAACAGCTGGGGAGGTCAGGGTCGCATACCCGAATGTTCTCACTCAAGCGAAATCTGCTAGAGCTCAAGTTACTCCTGACCACTATACTTCATAAACATACTCGATGGTAAACCGCAAAAGATACCGAAATATCTTATCACTTTTGACACATTATGCTTCACTGAACTACTGACGCATCTTAATTTCCCATTCCTTATCCCAAATCATTCCAATGTCAAATGAATAGTACAAAAATAACTGTTTTGGCTTTTCCTTATACTTTGGCGACTACCTGACGTCAACTGTCTTTGAATATTGGGTGTAAAAATGGAAGATAAAATTCAAGAAAGAATTTGGAAAGGAAAAATGTGGGGAAGTGAATGGGAAGAAGGGCGGGAAGTTAAAGGAGAGAAGGGCGGGAAGTCTGTGAGACGGGTGGAATGGTCACGGGAGAAGAGCAGGAAGTTTATGGGGTGAAAGGCGAAGGAAGAGACGAAGGAGGGATACTGCAGTTACATGTTTCAATACAATGGAATTGAAACATATCACTGCAGTATCCCTCGTTATGGGGAAAAGGACGAAGGAAGGGGAAAAGGAAGGGGCGAAGGAGGGACACTGCAGTTAAATGTTTCAATTCCATAGAATTTAAACATATAACTGCAGCAGCTGGGGAGGTCGGGGCCGCGTACCCGATGTTCTTACTCTAGCGAAAACCGCTAGAGCAGAAGTTACCCCTGACCTAAATACTTCATGTGCTTAGAATATTAGAATTTAACGAATCGAGTCTAAAGTAAAATTATTTTTCATATGGTCATAACGTATTATCCGTGAGCATTCTCAGCGGTCATGGTAGTTATGGAAGAAATTTTAATACGAAAACTTCCGAATCAGAAATGTAATTCCATGTAACATATAATGTCAGCCATACTCTGTTATAACGAAGTAAAGAATAATAAATATCCATACACGTAAACATTCTCGAAGGTAAACCGCAAATCATACCGATATCTTAACACTTTTGCCACCTTATGCTTCACTTCCTATTCCATATCCCAAATCATTAGAATGTCAAATTAATTGTACAAAAATAATGGTTTTTGCTATATTTTATACTCCAGCGACTACCTGACGTCAACTATCCTTGAAGTTTGGGTGCAGAAATGGAAGACAAGAATCAAGACCGCTTTTGGGAATAAAAAGATGTGAGGAAATTTATGGGGAAAAGAGAATAGGGCAAAGAAGGGATATTACAGTTGTGAAATTGAAACATATAACTGCAACAGCTGGGGAGGTCAGGGTCGCATACCCGAATGTTCTCACTCAAGCGAAATCCGCTAGAGCTCAAGTTACTTCTGACCACTATACTTCATAAACATTAAGCTTCACTAATCTACTGACGCATCTTAATTTCCTATTCCTCGTCCCAAATCATTCCAATGTCAAATGAATAGTACAAAAATAACTGTTTTGGCTTTTCCTTATACTTTGGCGACTACCTGACGTCAACTGTCTTTGAATATTGGGTGTAAAAATGGAAGACAAAAATCAAGAAAGAATTTGGAAAGGAAAAATGTGGGGAAGTGAATGGGAAGAAGGGCGGGAAGTTAAAGGAGAGAAGGGCGGGAAGTCTGTGAGACGGGTGGAATAGTCACGGGAGAAGAGCGGGAAGTTTTTGAGGTGAAAGGCGACGGAAAAGACGAAAGAGGGATACTGCAGTTACATGTTTCAATTCAATGGAATTGAAACATATCACTGCAGTATCCCTCGTTATGAGGAAAAGGACGAAGGAAGGGGAAAAGGAAGGGGCGAAGGAGGGACACTGCAGTTATATGTTTCAATTCCATAGAATTTAAACATATAACTGCAGCAGCTGGGGAGGTCGGGGCCGCGTACCCGATGTTCTTACTCTAGCGAAAACCGCTAGAGCAGAAGTTACCCCTGACCTAAATACTTCATGTACTTAGAATATTATAATTTAAAGAATCGAGTCTAAAGTAAAATTATTTTTCATATGGTCATAACGTATTATCCGTGAGCATTCTCAGCGGTCATGGTAGTTATGGAAGAAATTTTAATACGAAAACTTCCGAATCAGAAATGTAATTCCACGTAACATATGTCAGCCATACTCTGTTATAACGAAATAAAGAATAATAAATATCCATACACGTAAACATTCTCGATGGTAAACCGCAAATCATACCGATATCTTAACACTTTTGCCACCTTATGCTTCACTTCCTATTCCATATCCCAAATCATTAGAATGTCAAATTAATTGTACAAAAATAATGGTTTTTGCTATATTTTATACTCCAGCGACTACCTGACGTCAACTATCCCTGAATTTTGGGTGCAAAAATGGAAGACAAGAATCAAGACCGATTTTGGGAATAAAAAGATGTGAGGAAATTTATGGGGTAAAAAGAATAGGGCGAAGAAGGGATATTACAGTTGTGAAATTGAAACATGTAACTGCAACAGCTGGGGAGGTCAGGGTCGCATACCCGAATGTTCTCACTCAAGCGAAATCCGCTAGAGCTCAAGTTACTCCTGACCACTATACTTCATAAACATACTCGATGGTAAACCGCAAAAGATACCGAAATATCTTATCACATTTGACACATTATGCTTCACTGAACTACTGACGCATCTTAATTTCCCATTCCTTATTCCACATCATTCCAATGTCAAATGAATAGTACAAAAATAACTGTTTTGGCTTTTCCTTATACTTTGGCGACTACCTGACGTCAACTGTCTTTGAATTTTGGGTGTACAAATGGAAGACAAAAATCAAGAAAGAATTTGGAAAGGAAAAATGTGGGGAAGTGAATGGGAAGAAGGGCGGAAAGTTAAAGGAGAGAAGGGCGGGAAGTCTGTGAGACGGGTGGAATGGTCACGGGAGAAGAGATGGAAGTTTATGGGGTGAAAGGCGAAGGAAGAGACAAAGGAGGGATACTGCAGTTACATGTTTCAATACAATGGAATTGAAACATATCACTGCAGTATCCCTCGTTATGGGGAAAAGGACGAAGGAAGGGGAAAAGGAAGGGGCGAAGGAGGGACACTGCAGTTACATGTTTCAATTCCATAGAATTTAAACATATAACTGCAGCAGCTGGGGAGGTCGGGGCCGCGTACCCGATGTTCTTACTCTAGCGAAAACCGCTAGAGCAGAAGTTACCCCTGACCTAAATGCTTCATGTACTTAGAATATTATAATTTAACGAATCGAGTCTAAAGTAAAATTATTTTTCATATGGCCATAACGTATTATCCGTGAGTATTCTCAGTGGTCATGTTAGTTATGGAATAAAGTTTAATACGAAAACTTCCGAGTCAGAAATGTAATTTCATGTAATACATAATGTCAGCCAAACTCTGTTATCACGGAATAAAGAATAATAAATGTCCATACACGTAAACATTCTCGGTGGTAAACCGCAAATCATACCGATATCTTATCACTTTTGCCACCTTATGCTTTACTTCCTATTCCATATCCCAAATCATTAAAATGACAAATTAATTGTACAAAAATAATAATTTTGGCTTTATTTTATACTCCAGCGACTTCCTGACGTCAACTATCCTTGAATTTTGGGTGTAGAAATGGAAGACAAGAATCAAGACCGATTTTGGGAATAAAAAGATGTGAGGAAATTTATGGGTAAAAGAGAATAGGGCAAAGAAGGAATATTACAGTTGTGAAATTGAAACATGTAACTGCAACAGCTGGGGAGGTCAGGGTCGCATACCCGAATGTTCTCACTCAAGCGAAATCTGCTAGAGCTCAAGTTACTCCTGACCACTATACTTCATAAACATACTCGATGGTAAACCGCAAAAGATACCGAAATATCTTATCACTTTTGACACATTATGCTTCACTGAACTACTGACGCATCTTAATTTCCCATTCCTTATCCCAAATCATTCCAATGTCAAATGAATAGTACAAAAATAACTGTTTTGGCTTTTCCTTATACTTTGGCGACTACCTGACGTCAACTGTCTTTGAATATTGGGTGTAAAAATGGAAGATAAAATTCAAGAAAGAATTTGGAAAGGAAAAATGTGGGGAAGTGAATGGGAAGAAGGGCGGGAAGTTAAAGGAGAGAAGGGCGGGAAGTCTGTGAGACGGGTGGAATGGTCACGGGAGAAGAGCAGGAAGTTTATGGGGTGAAAGGCGAAGGAAGAGACGAAGGAGGGATACTGCAGTTACATGATTCAATACAATGGAATTGAAACATATCACTGCAGTATCCCTCGTTATGGGGAAAAGGACGAAGGAAGGGGAAAAGGAAGGGGCGAAGGAGGGACACTGCAGTTAAATGTTTCAATTCCATAGAATTTAAACATATAACTGCAGCAGCTGGGGAGGTCGGGGCCGCGTACCCGATGTTCTTACTCTAGCGAAAACCGCTAGAGCAGAAGTTACCCCTGACCTAAATACTTCATGTGCTTAGAATATTAGAATTTAACGAATCGAGTCTAAAGTAAAATTATTTTTCATATGGTCATAACGTATTATCCGTGAGCATTCTCAGCGGTCATGGTAGTTATGGAAGAAATTTTAATACGAAAACTTCCGAATCAGAAATGTAATTCCATGTAACATATAATGTCAGCCATACTCTGTTATAACGAAGTAAAGAATAATAAATATCCATACACGTAAACATTCTCGAAGGTAAACCGCAAATCATACCGATATCTTAACACTTTTGCCACCTTATGCTTCACTTCCTATTCCATATCCCAAATCATTAGAATGTCAAATTAATTGTACAAAAATAATGGTTTTTGCTATATTTTATACTCCAGCGACTACCTGACGTCAACTATCCTTGAAGTTTGGGTGCAGAAATGGAAGACAAGAATCAAGACCGCTTTTGGGAATAAAAAGATGTGAGGAAATTTATGGGGAAAAGAGAATAGGGCAAAGAAGGGATATTACAGTTGTGAAATTGAAACATATAACTGCAACAGCTGGGGAGGTCAGGGTCGCATACCCGAATGTTCTCACTCAAGCGAAATCCGCTAGAGCTCAAGTTACTTCTGACCACTATACTTCATAAACATTAAGCTTCACTAATCTACTGACGCATCTTAATTTCCTATTCCTCGTCCCAAATCATTCCAATGTCAAATGAATAGTACAAAAATAACTGTTTTGGCTTTTCCTTATACTTTGGCGACTACCTGACGTCAACTGTCTTTGAATATTGGGTGTAAAAATGGAAGACAAAAATCAAGAAAGAATTTGGAAAGGAAAAATGTGGGGAAGTGAATGGGAAGAAGGGCGGGAAGTTAAAGGAGAGAAGGGCGGGAAGTCTGTGAGACGGGTGGAATAGTCACGGGAGAAGAGCGGGAAGTTTTTGAGGTGAAAGGCGACGGAAAAGACGAAAGAGGGATACTGCAGTTACATGTTTCAATTCAATGGAATTGAAACATATCACTGCAGTATCCCTCGTTATGAGGAAAAGGACGAAGGAAGGGGAAAAGGAAGGGGCGAAGGAGGGACACTGCAGTTATATGTTTCAATTCCATAGAATTTAAACATATAACTGCAGCAGCTGGGGAGGTCGGGGCCGCGTACCCGATGTTCTTACTCTAGCGAAAACCGCTAGAGCAGAAGTTACCCCTGACCTAAATACTTCATGTACTTAGAATATTATAATTTAAAGAATCGAGTCTAAAGTAAAATTATTTTTCATATGGTCATAACGTATTATCCGTGAGCATTCTCAGCGGTCATGGTAGTTATGGAAGAAATTTTAATACGAAAACTTCCGAATCAGAAATGTAATTCCATGTAACATATGTCAGCCATACTCTGTTATAACGAAATAAAGAATAATAAATATCCATACACGTAAACATTCTCGATGGTAAACCGCAAATCATACCGATATCTTAACACTTTTGCCACCTTATGCTTCACTTCCTATTCCATATCCCAAATCATTAGAATGTCAAATTAATTGTACAAAAATAATGGTTTTTGCTATATTTTATACTCCAGCGACTACCTGACGTCAACTATCCCTGAATTTTGGGTGCAAAAATGGAAGACAAGAATCAAGACCGATTTTGGGAATAAAAAGATGTGAGGAAATTTATGGGGTAAAAAGAATAGGGCGAAGAAGGGATATTACAGTTGTGAAATTGAAACATGTAACTGCAACAGCTGGGGAGGTCAGGGTCGCATACCCGAATGTTCTCACTCAAGCAAAATCCGCTAGAGCTCAAGTTACTCCTGACCACTATACTTCATACACATACTCGATGGTAAACCGCAAAAGATACCGAAATATCTTATCACATTTGACACACTATGCTTCACTGAACTACTGACGCATCTTAATTTCCCATTCCTTATTCCACATCATTCCAATGTCAAATGAATAGTACAAAAATAACTGTTTTGGCTTTTCCTTATACTTTGGCGACTACCTGACGTCAACTGTCTTTGAATTTTGGGTGTACAAATGGAAGACAAAAATCAAGAAAGAATTTGGAAAGGAAAAATGTGGGGAAGTGAATGGGAAGAAGGGCGGAAAGTTAAAGGAGAGAAGGGCGGGAAGTCTGTGAGACGGGTGGAATGGTCACGGGAGAAGAGATGGAAGTTTATGGGGTGAAAGGCGAAGGAAGAGACAAAGGAGGGATACTGCAGTTACATGTTTCAATACAATGGAATTGAAACATATCACTGCAGTATCCCTCGTTATGGGGAAAAGGACGAAGGAAGGGGAAAAGGAAGGGGCGAAGGAGGGACACTGCAGTTACATGTTTCAATTCCATAGAATTTAAACATATAACTGCAGCAGCTGGGGAGGTCGGGGCCGCGTACCCGATGTTCTTACTCTAGCGAAAACCGCTAGAGCAGAAGTTACCCCTGACCTAAATGCTTCATGTACTTAGAATATTATAATTTAACGAATCGAGTCTAAAGTAAAATTATTTTTCATATGGCCATAACGTATTATCCGTGAGCATTCTCAGTGGTCATGTTAGTTATGGAATAAAGTTTAATACGAAAACTTCCGAGTCAGAAATGTAATTTCATGATTACATGAAACTATTAATATATATAAAATATATAACAATTACATAATGTCAGCCAAACTCTGTTATCACGGAATAAAGAATAATAAATGTCCATACACGTAAACATTCTCGGTGGTAAACCGCAAATCATACCGATATCTTATCACTTTTGCCACCTTATGCTTTACTTCCTATTCCATATCCCAAATCATTAAAATGACAAATTAATTGTACAAAAATAATAATTTTGGCTTTATTTTATACTCCAGCGACTTCCTGACGTCAACTATCCTTGAATTTTGGGTGTAGAAATGGAAGACAAGAATCAAGACCGATTTTGGGAATAAAAAGATGTGAGGAAATTTATGGGTAAAAGAGAATAGGGCAAAGAAGGAATATTACAGTTGTGAAATTGAAACATGTAACTGCAACAGCTGGGGAGGTCAGGGTCGCATACCCGAATGTTCTCACTCAAGCGAAATCTGCTAGAGCTCAAGTTACTCCTGACCACTATACTTCATAAACATACTCGATGGTAAACCGCAAAAGATACCGAAATATCTTATCACTTTTGACACATTATGCTTCACTGAACTACTGACGCATCTTAATTTCCCATTCCTTATCCCAAATCATTCCAATGTCAAATGAATAGTACAAAAATAACTGTTTTGGCTTTTCCTTATACTTTGGCGACTACCTGACGTCAACTGTCTTTGAATATTGGGTGTAAAAATGGAAGATAAAATTCAAGAAAGAATTTAGAAAGGAAAAATGTGGGGAAGTGAATGGGAAGAAGGGCGGGAAGTTAAAGGAGAGAAGGGCGGGAAGTCTGTGAGACGGGTGGAATGGTCACGGGAGAAGAGCAGGAAGTTTATGGGGTGAAAGGCGAAGGAAGAGACGAAGGAGGGATACTGCAGTTACATGTTTCAATACAATGGAATTGAAACATATCACTGCAGTATCCCTCGTTATGGGGAAAAGGACGAAGGAAGGGGAAAAGGAAGGGGCGAAGGAGGGACACTGCAGTTAAATGTTTCAATTCCATAGAATTTAAACATATAACTGCAGCAGCTGGGGAGGTCGGGGCCGCGTACCCGATGTTCTTACTCTAGCGAAAACCGCTAGAGCAGAAGTTACCCCTGACCTAAATACTTCATGTGCTTAGAATATTAGAATTTAACGAATCGAGTCTAAAGTAAAATTATTTTTCATATGGTCATAACGTATTATCCGTGAGCATTCTCAGCGGTCATGGTAGTTATGGAAGAAATTTTAATACGAAAACTTCCGAATCAGAAATGTAATTCCATGTAACATATAATGTCAGCCATACTCTGTTATAACGAAGTAAAGAATAATAAATATCCATACACGTAAACATTCTCGAAGGTAAACCGCAAATCATACCGATATCTTAACACTTTTGCCACCTTATGCTTCACTTCCTATTCCATATCCCAAATCATTAGAATGTCAAATTAATTGTACAAAAATAATGGTTTTTGCTATATTTTATACTCCAGCGACTACCTGACGTCAACTATCCTTGAAGTTTGGGTGCAGAAATGGAAGACAAGAATCAAGACCGCTTTTGGGAATAAAAAGATGTGAGGAAATTTATGGGGAAAAGAGAATAGGGCAAAGAAGGGATATTACAGTTGTGAAATTGAAACATATAACTGCAACAGCTGGGGAGGTCAGGGTCGCATACCCGAATGTTCTCACTCAAGCGAAATCCGCTAGAGCTCAAGTTACTTCTGACCACTATACTTCATAAACATTAAGCTTCACTAATCTACTGACGCATCTTAATTTCCTATTCCTCGTCCCAAATCATTCCAATGTCAAATGAATAGTACAAAAATAACTGTTTTGGCTTTTCCTTATACTTTGGCGACTACCTGACGTCAACTGTCTTTGAATATTGGGTGTAAAAATGGAAGACAAAAATCAAGAAAGAATTTGGAAAGGAAAAATGTGGGGAAGTGAATGGGAAGAAGGGCGGGAAGTTAAAGGAGAGAAGGGCGGGAAGTCTGTGAGACGGGTGGAATAGTCACGGGAGAAGAGCGGGAAGTTTATGAGGTGAAAGGCGAAGAAAGAGACGAAGGAGGGATACTGCAGTTACATGTTTCAATACAATGGAATTGAAACATATCACTGCAGTATCCCTCGTTATGGGGAAAAGGACGAAGGAAGGGGAAAAGGAAGGGGCGAAGGAGGGACACTGCAGTTACATGTTTCAATTCCATAGAATTTAAACATATAACTGCAGCAGCTGGGGAGGTCGGGGCCGCGTACCCGATGTTCTTACTCTAGCGAAAACCGCTAGAGCAGAAGTTACCCCTGACCTAAATACTTCATGTGCTTAGAATATTATAATTTAACGAACCGAGTCTAAAGTAAAATTATTTTTCATATGGTCATAACGTATTATCCGTGAGCATTCTCAGCGGTCATGGTAGTTATGGAAGAAATTTTAATACGAAAACTTCCGAATCAGAAATGTAATTCCATGTAACATATAATGTCAGCCATACTCTGTTATAATGAAATAAAGAATAATAAATATCCATACACGTAAACATTCTCGATGGTAAACCGCAAATCATACCGATATCTTAACACTTTTGCCACCTTATGCTTCACTTCCTATTCCATATCCCAAATCATTAGAATGTCAAATTAATTGTACAAAAATAATGGTTTTTGCTATATTTTATACTCCAGCGACTACCTGACGTCAACTATCCTTGAATTTTGGGTGCAGAAATGGAAGACAAGAATCAAGACCGCTTTTGGGAATAAAAAGATGTGAGGAAATTTATGGGGAAAAGAGAATAGGGCAAAGAAGGGATATTACAGTTGTGAAATTGAAACATGTAACTGCAACAGCTGGGGAGGTCAGGGTCGCATATCCGAATGTTCTCACTCAAGCGAAATCCGCTAGAGCTCAAGTTACTTCTAACCACTATACTTCATAAACATACTAGATGGTAAACCGCAAAAGATACCGAAATATCTTAACACTTTTGACACATTAAGCTTCACTAATCTACTGACGCATCTTAATTTCCTATTCCTCATCCCAAATCATTCCAATGTCAAATGAATAGTAGAAAAATAACTGTTTTGGCTTTTCCTTATACTTTGGCGACTACCTGACGTCAACTGTCTTTGAATTTTGGGTGTAAAAATGGAAGACAAAAA
This sequence comes from Achroia grisella, assembly GCF_030625045.1. Lineage (NCBI taxonomy): Eukaryota > Metazoa > Arthropoda > Insecta > Lepidoptera > Pyralidae > Achroia > Achroia grisella. The sequence continues at coordinate 398,361 of NW_026712977.1, read as the reverse complement.
TCAAGAAAGAATTTGGAAATGAAAAATGTGGGGAAGTGAATGGGAAGAAGGGCGGGAAGTTAAAGGAGAGAAGGGCGGGAAGTCTGTGAGACGGGTGGAATAGTCACGGGAGAAGAGCGGGAAATTTTTGAGGTGAAAGGCGACGGAAGAGACGAAAGAGGGATACTGCAGTTACATGTTTCAATTCAATGGAATTGAAACATATCACTGCAGTATCCCTCGTTATGAGGAAAAGGACGAAGGAAGGGGAAAAGGAAGGGGCGAAGGAGGGACACTGCAGTTATATGTTTCAATTCCATAGAATTTAAACATATAACTGCAGCAGCTGGGGAGGTCGGGGCCGCGTACCCGATGTTCTTACTCTAGCGAAAACCGCTAGTGCAGAAGTTACCCCTGACCTAAATACTTCATGTACTTAGAATATTATAATTTAAAGAATCGAGTCTAAAGTAAAATTATTTTTCATATGGTCATAACGTATTATCCGTTAGCATTCTCAGCGGTCATGGTAGTTATGGAAGAAATTTTAATACGAAAACTTCCGAATCAGAAATGTAATTCCATGTAACATATAATGTCAGCCATACTCTGTTATAACGAAATAAAGAATAATAAATATCCATACACGTAAACATTCTCGGTGGTAAACCGCAAATCATACCGATATCTTAACACTTTTGCCACCTTATGCTTCACTTCCTATTCCATATCCCAAATCATTAGAATGTCAAATTAATTGTACAAAAATAATGGTTTTTGCTATATTTTATACTCCAGCGACTACCTGACGTCAACTATCCTTGAATTTTGGGTGCAGAAATGGAAGACAAGAATCAACACCGCTTTTGGGAATAAAAAGATGTGAGGAAATTTATGGGGAAAAGAGAATAGGGCAAAGAAGGGATATTACAGTTGTGAAATTGAAACATGTAACTGCAACAGCTGGGGAGGTCAGGGTCGCATACCCGAATGTTCTGACTCAAGCGAAATCCGCTAGAGCTCAAGTTACTCCTGACCACTATACTTCATAAACATACTCGATGGTAAACCGCAAAAGATACCGAAATATCTTATCAGTTTTGACACATTATGCTTCACTGAACTACTGACGGATCTTAATTTCCCATTCCTTATCCCAAATCATTCCAATGTCAAATGAATAGTACAAAAATAACTGTTTTGGCTTTTCCTTATACTTTGGCGACTACCTGACGTCAACTGTCTTTGAATATTGGGTGTAAAAATGGAAGACAAAAATCAAGAAAGAATTTGGAAAGGAAAAATGTGGGGAAGTGAATGGGAAGAAGGGCGGGAAGTTAAAGGATAGAAGGGCGGGAAGTCTGTGAGACGGGTGGAATAGTCACGGGAGAAGAGCGGGAAGTTTATGAGGTGAAAGGCGACGGAAGAGACGAAAGAGGGATACTGCAGTTAGATGTTTCAATTCAATGGAATTGAAACATATCACTGCAGTATCCCTCGTTATGAGGAAAAGGACGAAGGAAGGGGAAAAGGAAGGGGCGAAGGAGGGACACTGCAGTTACATGTTTCAATTCCATAGAATTTAAACATATAACTGCAGCAGCTGGGGAGGTCGGGGCCGCGTACCCGATGTTCTTACTCTAGCGAAAACCGCTAGAGCAGAAGTTACCCCTGACCTAAATACTTCATGTACTTAGAATATTATAATTCAAAGAATCGAGTCTAAAGTAAAATTATTTTTCATATGGTCATAAGGTATTATCCGTGAGCATTCTCAGCGGTCATGTTAGTTATGGAAGAAATTTTAATATGAAAACTTCCGAATCAGAAATGTAATTCCATGTAACATATAATGTCAGCCGTACTCTGTTATAATGAAATAAAGAATAATAAATATCCATACACGTAAACATTCTCGATGGTAAACCGCAAATCATACCGATATCTTATCACTTTTGCCACCATATGCTTCACTTCCTATTCCATATCCCAAATCATTAGAATGTCAAATTAATTGTACAAAAATAATGGTTTTTGATATATTTTATACTCCAGCGACTACCTGACGTCAACTATCGTTGAATTTTGGGTGTAGAAATGGAATACAAGAACCAAGACCGATTTTTTGGGAATAACAAGATGTGAGGAAATTTATGGGGAAAAGAGAATAGGGCGAAGAAGGGATATTACAGTTGTGAAATTGAAACATGTAACTGCAACAGCTGGAGAGGTCAGGGTCGCATACCCGAATGTTCTCACTCGAGCGAAATCCGCTAGAGCTCAAGTTACTCCTGACCACTATACTTCATAAACATACTCGATGGTAAACCGCAAAAGATACCGAAATATCTTATCACTTTTGACACATTATGCTTCACTGAACTACTGACGCATCTTAATTTCCAATATCTTATCCCAAATCATTCCAATGTCAAATGAATAGTAGAAAAATAACTGTTTTGGCTTTTCCTTATACTTTGGCGACTACCTGATGTCAAACTGTCTTTGAATTTTTTTTTGACGACCTCGGTGGTCTAGCGGTCTGGCACACCGCTTTACGTCCGATTGTCGCGGGTTCGATTCCTCGCACGGCATAAACATTTGTATTCATGAGTATGATTGTTTGTATGGGTCTGGTATTTTCTATGTATAATATGTATGTATTTACGAAAAAAGAAATTATCTATGTATTTGTATCAGTTGTCTAGTACCCATAACACAAGCTTTAGCTAGCTTAACTTGGGTCTAGATGGCGCTGTGTGAATTGTCCTGAGATTATTATTATTATTATTTTGGGTATAGAAATGGAAGACAAAAATCAAGAAAGAATTTGGAAAGGAAAAATGCGGAGAAGTGAATAGGAAGAAGGGCGGGAAGTCTGTGAGACGGGTGGAATGGTCACGGGAGAAGAGCGGGAAGTTTATGGGGTCAAAGGCGAAGGAAGTGACGAAGGAGGGACACTTCAGTTATATGTTTCAATTCCATAGAATTTAAACATATAACTGCAGTAGCTGGGGAGGTCGGGGCCGCGTACCCGATGTTCTTACTCTAGCGAAAACCGCTAGAGCAGAAGTTACCCCTGACCTAAATACTTCATGTACTTAGAATATTATAATTTAAAGAATCGAGTTTAAAGTAAAATTATTTTTCATATGGTCATAAGGTATTATCCGTGAGCATTCTCAGCGGTCATGTTAGTTATGGAAGAAATTTTAAAACGAAAACTTCCGAATCAGAACTGTAATTCCATGTAACATATAATGTCAGCCATACTCTATTATAACAAAATAAAGAATAATAAATATCCATACACGTAAACATTCTCGATGGTAAACCGCAAATCATACCGATATCTTATCACTTTTTCCACCTTATGCTTCACTTCCTATTCCATATCCCAAATCATTAGAATGTCAAATTAATTGTACAAAAATAATGGTTTTTGCTATATTTTATACTCCAGCGACAACCTGACGGCAACTATCCTTGAATTTTGGGTGTAGAAATGGAAGATAAGAATCAAGACCGATTTTGGGAACAAAAAGATGTAAGGAAATTTATGGAGAAACGAGAATAGGGCGAAGAAGGGATATTACAGTTGTGAAATTGAAACATGTAACTGCAACAGCTGGGGAGATCAGGGTCGCATACCCGAATATTCTCACTCAAGCGAAATCCGCTAGAGCTCAAGTTACTCCTGACCACTATACTTCATGTACTCTGAATAAAATACTTTGACAAATAGAGTCTAAAATAGAATTAGTTTTGGTATGGTTATAAAGTATATTCCGTGAGCTTTCTCTGCCTCTAACTTAGATTAAATTAAATTTAAATACGAGAACTTCCGATTTAGAAATGTAATTTCATGTAATATATAATGTCAGCCATACTCCGTTATTCTCGATGGTACACCGCAAATCAAACCGATATCTTATCACTTTTGACATCTTTTGCTTCACTTCCAATAGGAAAACCTTATCCCAAATCATTACAATGTCAAATTAATACTACAAAAACACAACGGTTTTAGCTTTGTTTACTATATATATGTATTTGGCGTACTTTTGCCAATTTGGGGAGAAAGGCGAAGGAACGGGCGAAGGAAGACACTAAGGAAGGATACTGCAGTTATATGTATCAATTCTATGGAATTGAAATATATAACTACAGTATCCCTCCTTCGCAACTTCCTATGCCTCCTCCTTCGTCCTTTACCCCATAACGAGGGATACTGCAGTTATATGTTTCAATTCCATAAAATTAAAACATATAACTGCAGCAGCTGGGGAGGTCGGGGTCGCGTACCCGATGTTCTTACTCTAGCGAAAAGCGCTAGAGCAGAAGTTACCCCTGACCGAAATACTTCACTTACTTAGAAAACTATAATTAAAGAATATTATTATAAACATTCTCGATGGTAAACCGCAAATCATACCGATATCTCATCACTTTTGACACTTTATGCTCCATTGAACTACTGACTCATCTTAATTTCCTATTCCTTATCCCAAATCAATCCAATGTCAAATTAATAGTACAAAAATAACTTTTTGGCTTTTCCTTATACTTTGGCGAATACCTGACGTCAACTGCTTTTGAATTTTGAGTATAGAAATGGAAGAAAAATCAAGAAAGAATTTGGAAAGGAAAAATGTGGGAAAGTGAATGGGAAGAAGGGCGGGAAGTTAAAGGAGAGAAGGGCGGGAAGTTTGTGAGACAGGTGGAATGGTCAAGGGAGAAGAGCGGAAAGTTTATGAGGTGAAAGGCGAAGGAAGAGACGAAGGAGGGATACTGCAGTTACAGGTTTCAATTCAATGGAATTGAAACATGTCACTGCAGTATCCCTCGTTATGGGGAAAAGGACGAAGGAAGGGGAAAAGAAAAGGGCGAAGGAGGGACACTACAGTTATATGTTTCAATTCCATAGAATTTAAACATATAACTGCAGCAGCTGGGGAGGTCGGGGCCGCGTACCCGATGTTCTTACTCTAGCGAAAACCGCTAGAGCAGAAGTTACCCCTGACCTAAATACTTCATGTACTTAGAATATTATAATTTAACGAATCGAGTATACAGTAAAATTATTTTTGATATAGTCATAACGTATTATCCTTGAGTCATTATAGTTATGCAAGAAATTTTAATACGAAAACTTCCTAATCAGAAATGTAATTCCATGTAACATATAATGTCAGCCATACTTTGTTATAACGAAATAAAGAATAATAAATATCCATACACGTAAACATTCTCGATGGTAAACCGCAAATCACACCGATATCTTATCACTTTTGCCACCTTATGCTTCACTTCCTATTCCATATCCCAAATCATTAGAATGTCAAATTAATTGTACAAAAATAATGGTTTTTGCTATATTTTATACTCCAGCGACTACCTGACGTCAACTATTCTTGAATTTTGGGTGTAGAAATGGAAGACAAGAATCAAGACCGATTTTGGGAACAAAAATATATAAGGAAATTTATGGGGAAAAGAGAATATGCCGTAGACATGCAACAGCTGGGGAGGTCAGGGTTGCATACCCGAATGTTCTCACTCAAGCGAAATCCGCTAGAGCTCAAGTTACTCCTGACCACTATACTTCATGTACTCTGAATAAAATACTTTGATAAATAGAGTCTTAAATAAAATTATTTTTTATATGGTTATACAGTATATTAAGTATATTCCGTGAGCTTTCTCGGCGTCCAACTTAGTTATAGCAGAAATTTAAATACGAAAACTTTCGAGTTAGAAATGTAATTTCATGTAATATATAATATCAGCCGTACTCCGTTATTCTCGATGGTACATCGCAAATTAAACCGGTATCTTATCACTTTTGACATCTTTTGCTTCACTTCCAATAGGAAAACCTTATCCCAAATCATTAGGATGTCAAATTAATAGGTCAAAAAACAACGGTTTTAGCTTTGTTTACTATATATATGTCTTTGGCTTACTTTGGCCAATTTGAGGTGAAAGGCGAAGGAACGGGCGAAGGAAGACAAGAAGGAAGGATACTGCAGTTATATGTATCAATTCTATGGAATTGAAATATATAACTACAGTATCCCTCCTTCGCAACTTCCTATGGCCCTTCTTTCGTCCTTCACCCCATAACAAGGGATATTGCAGTTATATGTTTCAATTCCATAAAATTAAAACATATAACTGCAGCAGCTGGGGAGGTCGGGGTCGCGTACCCGATGTTCTTACTCTAGCGAAAAGCGCTAGAGCAGAAGTTACCCCTGACCGAAATACTTCATGCACTTAGAAAATTATAATTAAAGAATATTATTATAAACATTCTCAATGGTAAACCGCAAATCATACCGATATCTCATCACTTTTGACACTCTGTGCTTCACTGAACTACTGACGCATCTTAATTTCCTATTCCTTATCCGAAATCAATCCAATGTCAAATTAATAGTACAAAAATAACTGTTTGGCTTTTCCTTATACTTTGGCGACTACCTGACGTCAACTGTCTTTGAATTTTGGGTGTACAAATGGAAGACAAAAATCAAGAAAGAATTTGGAAAAAAAACATGGGGGGAAGTGAATGGGAAGAAGGGCGAGAAGTTAGAGGAGAGAAGGGCGGGAAGTCTGTGAGGCGGGTGGAATGGTCACGGGAGAAGAGCGGGAAGTTTATGGGGTGAAAGCCGAAGGAAGAGACGAAGGGGGGATACTGCAGTTACATGTTTCAATTCAATGGAATTGAAACATATCACTGCAGTATCCCTCGTTATGGGGAAAAGGACGAAGAAAGGGGAAAAGAAAAGGGCGAAGGAGGGACACTACAGTTATATGTTTCAATTCCATAGAATTTAAACATATAACTGCAGCAGCTGGGGAGGTCGGGGCCGCGTACCCGATGTTCTTACTCTAGCGAAAACCGCTAGAGCAGAAGTTACCCCTGACCTAAATACTTCATGAACTTAGAATATTATAATTTAACGAATCGAGTATACAGTAAAATTATTTTTGATATAGTCATAACGTTTTATCCGAGAGCATTCTCAGCAGTCATGTTAGTTATGGAAGAAATTTTAATACGAAAACTTCCGAATCAGAAATGTAATTCCATATAACATATAATATCAGCCATACTCTGTTATAACGAAATAAAGAATAATAAATATCCATCCACGTAAACATACTCGATGGTAAACCGCAAATCATACCGATATCTTATCACTTTTGCCACCTTATGCTTCACTTCCTATTCCATATCCCAAATCATTAGAATGTCAAATTAATTGTACAAAAATAATGGTTTTTGCTATATTTTATACTCTAGCGACTACCTGACGTCAACTATCCTTGTATTTTGGGTGTAGAAATGGAAGACAAGAATCAAGACCGATTTTGGGAATAAAAAGATGTGATGAAATTTATGGGGAAAAAAGAATAGGGCGAAGAAGGGATATTACAGTTGTGAAATTGAAACATGTAACTGCAACAGCTGGGGAGGTCAGGGTCGCATACCCGTATATTCTCACTCAAGCGAAATCCGCTAGAGCTAAAGTTACTCCTGACCACTATACTTCATGTACTCTGAATAAAGTACTTTGACAAATACAGTCTAAAATAGAATTAGTTTTCGTATGGTTATAAAGTATATTCCGTGAGCTTTCTCTGCGTCCAACTTAGTTATGGAAGAAATTTTAATACGAAAACTTCAGAGTCAGAAATATAATTTCATGTAATATATAATGTCAGCCAAACTTTGTTATCGCGAAATAAAGAATAATTAATGTCCATACACGTAAACATACTCGATGGTAAACCGCAAATCATACCGATATCTTATCACTTTTGCCACCTTATGCTTCACTTCCTATTTCATATCCCAAATCATTAGAATGTCAAATTAATTGTAAAAAAATAATGGTTTTGGCCTTATTTTATAATCCAGCTACTACCTGACGGCAACTATCCTTGAATTTTGGGTGTAGAAATGTAAGACAAGAATCAAAACCGATTTTGGGAATAATAAGATGTGAGGAAATTTATGGGGAAAAGAGAATAGGACAAAGAAAGGATATTACAGTTGTGAAATTGAAACTTTAACTTAACAAATGGTTATACAGTATATTAAGTATATTCCGTGAGCTTTCTCGGCGTCCAACTTAGTTATAGCAGAAATTTAAATATGAAAACTTCCGAGTTAGAAATGTAATTTCATGTAATATATAATGTCAGCCATACTGCGTTATTCTCGATGGTACACCGCAAATCAAACCGATATCTTATCACTTTTGACATCTTTTGCTTCACTTCCAATAGGAAAACCTTATCCCAAATCATTACAATGTCAAATTAATAGTACAAAAAACAACAGTTTTAGCTTTGTTTACTATATATATGTCTTTGGCGTACTTTGGCCAATTTGGGGTGAAAGGCGAAGGAACGGACTAAGGAAGACACTAAGGAAGGATACTGCAGTTATATGTATCAATTCTATGGAATTGAAATATATAACTACAGTATCCCTACTTCGCAACTTCCTATGGTCCTTCCTTCGTCCTTCACCCCATAACAAGGGATATTGCAGTTATATGTTTCAATTCCATAAAATTAAAACATATAACTGCAGCAGCTGGGGAGGTCGGGGTCGCGTACCCGATGTTCTTACTCTAGCGAAAAGCGCTAGAGCAGAAGTTACCCCTGACCGAAATACTTCATGCACTTAGAAAATTATAATTAAAGAATATTATTATAAACATTCTCGATGGTAAACCGCAAATCATACCGATATCTTATCACTTTTGCCACCTTATGCTTCACTTCCTATTTCATATCCCAAATCATTAGAATGTCAAATTAATTGTACAAAAATAATGGTTTTGGCCTTATTTTATAATCCAGCGACTACCTGACGGCAACTATCCTTGAATTTTGGGTGTAGAAATGTAAGACAAGAATCAAAACCGATTTTGGGAATAATAAGATGTGGGGAAAAGAGAATAGGTCAAAGAAAGGATATTACAGTTGTGAAATTGAAACTTTAACTTAAAAACTGGTTATACAGTATATTAAGTATATTCCGTGAGCTTTCTCGGCGTCCAACTTAGTTATAGCAGAAATTTAAATATGAAAACTTCCGAGTTAGAAATGTAATTTCATGTAATATATAATGTCAGCCATACTGCGTTATTCTCGATGATACACCGCAAATCAAACCGATATCTTATCACTTTTGACATCTTCTGCTTCACTTCCAATAGGAAAACCTTATCCCAAATCATTACAATGTCAAATTAATAGTACAAAAAACAACAGTTTTAGCTTTGTTTACTATATATATGTCTTTGGCGTACTTTGGCCAATTTGGGGTGAAAGGCGAAGGAACGGGCGAAGGAAGACACGAAGGAAGGATACTGCAGTTATATGTATCAATTCTATGGAATTGAAATATATAACTACAGTATCCCTCCTTCGCAACTTCCTATGGCCCTTCCTTCGTCCTTCACCCCATAACAAGAGATATTGCAGTTATATGTTTCAATTCCATAAAATTAAAACATATAACTGCAGCAGCTGGGGAGGTCGGGGTCGCGTACCCGATGTTCTTACTCTAGCGAAAAGCGCTAGAGCAGAAGTTACCCCTGACCGAAATACTTCATGCACTTAGAAAATTATAATTAAAGAATATTATTATAAACATTCTCAATGGTAAACCGCAAATCATACCGATATCTCATCACTTTTGACACTCTGTGCTTCACTGAACTACTGACGCATCTTAATTTCCTATTCCTTATCCGAAATCAATCCAATGTCAAATTAATAGAACAAAAATAACTGTTTGGCTTTTCCTTATACTTTGGCGACTACCTGACGTCAACTGTCTTTGAATTTTGGGTGTACAAATGGAAGACAAAAATCAAGAAAGAATTTGGAAAAAAAACATGGGGGGAAGTGAATGAGAAGAAGGGCGAGAAGTTAGAGGAGAGAAGGGCGGGAAGTCTGTGAGGCGGGTGGAATGGTCACGGGAGAAAAGCGGGAAGTTTATGGGGTGAAAGCCGAAGGAAGAGACGAAGGGGGATACTGCAGTTACATGTTTCAATTCAATGGGATTGAAACATATCACTGCAGTATCCCTTGTTATGGGGAAAAGGACGAAGGAAGGGGAAAAGAAAAGGGCGAAGGAGGGACACTACAGTTATATGTTTCAATTCCATAGAATTTAAACATATAACTGCAGCAGCTGGGGAGGTCGGGGCCGCGTACCCGATGTTCTTACTCTAGCGAAAACCGCTAGAGCAGAAGTTACCCCTGACCTAAATACTTCATGTACTTAGAATATTATAATTTAACGAATCGAGTCTAAATTAAAATTATTTTTGATATAGTCATAACGTTTTATCCGAGAGCATTCTCAGCGGTCATGTTAGTTATGGAAGAAATTTTAATACGAAAACTTCCGAATCAGAAATGTAATTCCATGTAACATATAAATATCAGCCATACTCTGTTATAACGAAATAAAGAATAATAAATATCCACCCACGTAAACATACTCGATGGTAAATCGCAAATCATACCGATATCTTATCACTTTTGCCACCTTATGCTTCACTTCCTATTCCATATCCCAAATCATTAGAATGTCAAATTAATTGTACAAAAATAATGGTTTTTGCTATATTTTATACTCTAGCGACTACCTGACGTCAACTATCCTTGAATTTTGGGTGTAGAAATGAAAGACAAGAATCAAGATCGATTTTGGGAATAATAAGATGTGAGGAAATTTATGGGGAATAGAGATTAGGGCAAAGAAAGGATATTACAGTTGTGAAATTGAAACTTGTAACTGCAACATCTGGGGAGGTCAGGGTCACATACCCGAATGTTCTCACTCAAGCGAAATCCGCTAGAGCTCAAGTTACTCCTGACCACTATACTTCATGTACTCTGAATAAAATACTTTGACAAATAGAGTCTAATGTAAAATTATTTTTGATACAGTCATAACGTATTATCCGTGAGCATTCTCAGCGGTCATGTTATGGAAGAAATTTTAATATGAAAACTTTCAAGTCAGAAATGTAATTCCATGTAACATATAATGTCAGCCATACTCTGTTATAACGAAATAAAGAATAATAAATGTCCATACACATAAACTTTCTCGATGGTAAACCGCAAAATATGCCGAATTATTTTATCACTTTTGAAACCTTATGCTTCACTTCCTATTCCTTAACCCAAATCATTAGATTGTCAAATTAATAGTACAAAAACAATGGTTTTGGCTTTTCCTTATACTTTGGCGACTACCTGACGTCAACTATCCTTGAATTTTGGGTGTAGAAAAGGAAGACAAGAATCAAGAACGAATTTGGGAAGGAAAAGATGTGGAGAGTTTAGTTAATTTTTTGAGAAGAAAGGTGGACAGTTTATACAGGGTATATGAGCGGGATGGTTAAGGGGAGAAGGCCGGCAAGTTTATGGGGGAATAATATTATAATTTAGCGAATAGTCTCAAGTAAAAATATTTTTCGTGAGCAATCTCGACGCCCGTCTTAGTTATGGCAGAAATTTAAATACGAGAACTTCCGAGCCAAAATTATAAATTCCCGAAATATATAATGTGCGCCCTGTTATCACAAAATAGAGAATTATAAATGTCCATACATATAAACACCCTCGATAGTATACCGCAAAAGATACCGAATTATCTTATAACTTTTGAAACATAATGCTTCACTTCCTATTCCTTATCCCAAATCATCAGAATGTTAAATAAATAGTACAAAAACAATAGTTTGGACTTAAATTTTATACTCTGGCGACTACCTGACGTCAACGATGACGTCTTGAATATTTGGTATAAAATTGGAAGACAATAAGAATCAAGAACTAATTTGGGACGGAATAAATATGGGGAAGTTTTTGGGAAGGACGGAAAGTTTATGAGGAACAGGGCTATGGAAGGAATGAAGAAAGGAGCGAAGGAAGGGACGAAGAATGGAGCGAAGGAAGGGGCGAATTAAGAGGCGAAAGAAGGGTTAAAGAAGGGGCGAAGGAGGGATACTGCAGTTATATGTTTCAATTCCATAGAATTTAAACATAAAACTGCAGCAGCTGGGGAGGTCGGGGTCGCGTACCCGATATTCTTACTCAAGCAAAAGCCGCTAGAGCAGAAGTTACCCCTGACCGCAATACTTCATGTGCTTTGAATATAATAATTTGGCGAAATAGTCTTAAGTAAAATTATTTTGGATATGGCTATAACGTATTTTCTGTGAGCATTCTCAGCGCCCATTTTAGTTATGGAAATTTAATATGGCTATAACGTATTCTCTGTGAGCATTCTCAGCGCCCATTTTAGTTATGGAAATTTAATATTTTTGGTGTAGAAATGGAAAATAAGAATCAAAAGCGAATTTGGGAAGGTAAAGATGCGGGAAGTTAATCAGAACAAGGGTGGAAAGTTTATCAGAAGAAGACCGGAAAGTTTATGGGGAGAAGGGTGCAAAGTTTAAAGTTATTCTCGGCGCCCATCTTAGTTATGGCAGAAAATTAAATACTAAATCTTTGGAGTAGAAATTTAAATTTACACAATATATAATGGCAGCTATACTCGCCTTCACGAATTAAATTTGCTTTGTTATGAGAATTTGCAATAATGGGTAGTGTTTATAAATGTGAACCAGACTGGAACTCAGGATCATTGGGATTTATAAGACGGACTAGGACACACTTCTAAATAATTTTTAAATGTAATATAAAACAATATAAGTAGTTGCAAATATATCCAGAGAGACGAAAAATATTAGGACCATAGAACTCTTTCTAGTAATATTACTATACAAATGAGATCACTTAGCATTCTATACAGGGCTAGTCGTAAAGAGTACGCCCGAGCTGAAAGGGATTGCCAGTAATTTGGACTAAACACCTTGCTAGCAATATTAGGTAGACCTCCACGCGGTTCCCCCCGGACCATAGTGATAAATTCCAGATGTTATGATGAGCTAACTCACTTGACCTTACGCTCATTTTATCATCCTCCACTGGTGCCCCGTTAGCGTAAACCGTTATCACAGACTGGAGCAACATTCCATTAAATATATCTATTTTATTAAAAAATTGTGACATTCACCAAGATTTTAATAAAAATTTTAACTTTACCTACTACGTACAAAGTAAGTAGGTTTCGAAACTACTTTAAATTTTGCACTTTGTGGTATGTTGACAGTGAAACACTTTCATTTGAATTCCATCTGGCCTTATAATTATGCGCATTCGACTAACCCTGTATCATCATTCGTCATGATTAACCGGTACAATAATACCTAATCAAGCCAATGAAGTCATAATATTCATGCACATATAAGTCAACATTTAAAATAAAGCAAAAGTTATGATTAATGAATAAAATATAATAAATAAAATAATACCAATGTAAAAAAAAAGTATAATATATTTTTAAAACCAATTACCAAATTTTCAAAAACAAATAAACAATTTTAAACAGTATTTTCGAATAATTGAAAAGTTAAAAATGTTATACATATACTTATAACTAAAGGTCGCAGTCAGAGACGTTAAATGGTTACTTAAGCAACTCCTTAGTGTAGTTGTCAAAACTATCCTACTCAGAGACAGCTAATGGTTAATTAGTGACAGATAATGACAAATTTAATGATAAACCAACGGTTATTTACGCACATTTTCAGGTTATTTTGCATTGAACCTCGTCATTTACTTTTTTATAAGTTAATTGTAAAATTCTAAAACTATATTTTAATATATAGCTACAGACTTGCGACTCTGATAAGTGAAAAATATATTGAATCTATCATTCGTTTTAAAGAAACCTATAAGGTGTAATTCATGTGGTTGACAAATTTGACAACAAAAATTCATGCACAGTATTCACGACTAGAAATATAAATGCTCATTATATTTTATTATAATAAAGATGGCTATTTTTCTTTCTTTTTATATTCAAAAACATATTTAGTAGTGCATTTGATAATTTTTCAAAATAATTATTAAACTTCCAGAACATTTAAACTTGAATGTCGTATCTGTTTTCGAATAATTTATACTACTTTATCGAACTGCAGCTCATAGGGAAGTCCTGTTCTGCATTAAAGTTGTCATTTGCCAATTAATGATTAAATTTGTCTGTGTCAGATTTAATGATACTACATATTCAATAGCGATAATTTAAGTAACGTCTCTGAGTGCGACCGTGAGACACTTAGATCTAATTAGCAATTTTTTTTTTAATTACTTAGGGATAAACAGGCTGACGACCGCAGCTGAGGGCCTCAAACAAACTGACCACCGGCCGGTGAGTCAGGGACGTCGCCTGTTACATTAACAGTACCACGGGCAGATCGTACGTAGCGCATGGTACGGCTCATGTGTTCTCATCCCCAATGACTTAATCAGTGTCTCCGTATCCCACCAATGCCATTAATCACCCTTCATCCGAAACACAGCTCACAAAGTAAACCATTTGGCGGATGAAAACGATAAAAATGGCATTGGAAATTGATCATAGTCGTCTATTACGATTCATTGATCTTATATCGAAACAATATATTAAAATGACAATTTCATGATTAACATTGCTCTCCTATCTGAATTAATATTCATTGGATAGAAATAAATCTATTACATACCTGAACATCATCGCTTACTGTGAAATAATGGTTTAACGACAAAAATGGTTATGCTTTAAATGTACGAAAATTTCTATGTTATGGTTTCGAATAAAATATACTAAAGATTTATAGAGAACCACAGTCGATTTGTTGCCAGTGTCTTACATCTGAGCAGTCAGTCCGATAGTAGTTTTACAATTAATATAAAAAATATTTCAGTTTTACATACACATATACTATATATTACATTAACAAAAGTTTCAGAAATTAAGTTATATTGTTACTGAAGTCTTGTAAAACTTTGGTAATGAACATTGTTAATAGAAATAAACAGTTTTTGTAGAACATTATTACACAATTTTTGTTATCGAAACAGAACCATTTGTAAAAATACTACATAATAAATATTTTAAAATGTTTTCATATAGTGACGGTTAAAAAAATACCAGTTGTTTTAAAATCCAATGCTAAAACTTACGAGTCAATTATATAAGTTTAAAAATGTTATTACCAATATTTTAAATAAGTTTAATATAAATTATTTAATCACAATAACTGTATACGGAAATTTCATTTGCCTTGAATAATAATTTCGATGTAAATCTAAAATGTATACTAAATTTAATTTATCTGACTAAAATGTAAATAGTATCATAAATTATAATAACTAGGTAATTTATATAAAAAAAAGTCACTAAAATAAAAAAAAATTTCTGTTCCGTATTCTATGCGCTTACCCTCAGCATACACGTAACTTTGTACGTATATGGGCCCTTCCCTACATCTGTGAAAGAAAGAAAAAAAATATAAGAATAACAATTTATTTATAACCATATACAATATTTATTTACAAACTTTTATTTCTAATCTTCCAAGTTCATTTAATCCATTGAAAATCTCAATAATATAATAATAGCAATATCATCACATGTGATATCCCAGTTGGGATATTGCAGTAGTCTAGTACCCATAATACAAGTTCTGCTAAGCGTAGGATTAAAAGACGCTGTGTGAATTGTCCTGACATATTATTATTAACAGTTGATGTTTTGGTCACATGTTGACTCATCCTATATACATCAGCGTAATTCAGAGTAAACAAAATATTATTAATTATTAGTAAATATAATATTATTATAAATAATGATTTCTAAATAATAATTACCCGCTTCATTTTCTTTTTCTTCTTTTTTTCGTCTTGTTCGGTCTCCTCTGGGGCTGGCTGGAAGAACCAGGGCCCCAGGATGTTAGTCCACAACAGCCAACCCGCCCGCAGCGGGAGAGCCAGGAGTAGGCACCAGAAATAATTTGTTACTATTGCCAAAATGTGTGTCAGAGACAACAAGATGACAATATCCTTGATATGTCTGAAAAAAAAATACATTTATAAATATTTGATTGGTATTTTTTTTATTTGCAAACTGATTGGAATAAGGGAAACAAGGAATTTTTGCTATTTCTGATTAGCTGATGACAAACGCACAGACAAATTTTAACAAGCATTATTTTAGTTTTCATATATATACAGTGAATAATTTCCTTTTTATTATACATACATATGTATGAAAGAAGATGACGGTCTAACGGTGTAGCAGACCGCCTTACTTCCGATAGTCTCGGGTTCGATTCCTCGCTTGGCACCGACCAAGTAAATTAAAACCGAGGCTGTCAATATATATTTGTATTCATGAGAAGGATTGTTTGTATGTTTTCATGTGTAATATGTATGTATTTACGAAAACAAATATTTCTATGTATTTGTATCAGTTATCTAGTACCCATACCACAAGCTTTAGCTAGCTTAACTTGGGACTAGATGGCGCTGTATGAATTGTCCTAAGATTATAATTATTATATTATTTATTATTATTACAAACAAGAACAATTTGTAGAAGATTTTTGCCAAAGTTTCTACAACTGCAACTGTTTTCAAAATTCGGACGAAAAAGAAGAGTGTTATAAGTTTAACGTGACTGTGCATCATAGCTTCTAACAGAATGGACCAATTATGATGCGTATTTTTATTTGATTGAAGCGGTTGTTAGCTACAGCTTATTGGACTTTTTGATTCATGTATATTTTTTCAAAATTTCATTATAATTTACAACTATTAACTTAGGAAGCCTATAATTACATTATTATACATTACAAAATTAACTATTATATAGTAATAATTAAACTAATAATTAGTATAATATAAAGTAGCAGTTTTCGTCTGTCTCTTTCTCCCTTTCTAAACCACACATTACATTTTGACATGGTTTTGATTTTTTTTTAAATATAACTATATGTATAATAATGAATTTAGTGCACTGCTTTAATCAGATAGTCGCGTGTTCGATACCTATGTAGCTCAAAGTTCGTAATGATGATAATTGTTTGTATAAGTTTTTTATGTATATTATAAATGTATTTACTAAAGAATGTAAAAGTAAAGTGTTTCTATCTATGGTCTAGTACCAATAACCGATATTGGCAGTAATGGTTAAGTAAAGGTTAAGTTAAGTATTTAAAAAAAACGATTGATCTTCATCATGATTAAAAAAAAGTCGTAATAATCACTAATCATAAACATTAATTGATTAACTTATTAAGGCTTGATTAACATTTAATTCAAGATATTTTACGATTGACTATAACCATCACCTACAATTTTTTTTTAAATACCTATCACAACCACAGATCGGAGCTAACCAACCGCATCTAGTAATAATTTGAATTTGCTAAAGGTACGTGTGAGTGTATGTGATGGTGATGGTGATGATGATATCGATGATAATTCAGATGATGATGATGATAATAATTTTGATGAAGCTATGATAATTATGTATTCACAGTAAAGAGTATTATTATTATTTTTCTTGCATTATCCTGATCCTTATTAATATTATAAATGCGAAAGTAACTCTGTCCGTCTGTCCGTCAGTCTCGCTTTTACGTTAAAACTAGTGAACCGATTTAAATAAAATTTGATACATAGAGAGTCTAGACCCTAAGGAAGGACATAGACTTAAACATATTTAAAAAATTCGTCATTTTTTTCAGTTCAAACGATTTTTTTTATTTGTTTTCATTATTTACGCGGACGAAGTCGTGGGTACAACTAGTAAATATATATTTTATATATATCCCATTGATGGGGTGAAAGACTTGTTGCAAGTAAAAAAATCACCAAACAATGATAACAATAGAAGAAATGATGATGACGAAAAGTTTAAAACGGTAGATAAAAAATAATCTAAATAAATTATTCTAAATTACAGTCAATGATGATGATGATGTCAGTGATGAATCTGTGGATGATGATGATGTCGATGATTTAGATTGTAATGGAATAACATCACCATTACAAGCATTCATCACGTCATCGACAATAATATCATAATTTTCGTCGACTTCAACATCATTATCGATTGCATCATCGTTATTAACATCATCATCACCATCGTCGTTATCACCATCATTATCCTCATCCACATCTACACTGCTAATATTAATTATAATGGTAAAAAAACTGACGGTCTGATGATAAATAGACACCAATGTTTATATATGTTGTTATCGTATCATTACGAACTTAAGATCAACACATGAAGCTCTCCATACCCGCTGAGTTGTCATTCTGGAGAGCTCAAATATCATGTTTCAATACCCTATAATTTCGCTGCCATATCTCACTCATCAATCAAATTACAACTTGATTGAAGAGCTTGAAGACAAAAATACACACAACCCTGGTATCAAAACAGACGACTTTCGTATAAATCTCGATGAACTTCACCTAAATTTGGACATAATTAAATATAATACTTAATCAAATTAACGATTAATGATTATGATTTTTATTTTATATATATAAATTTCAATATTAATTATGAATAAGCAATCCTTAATCAAATTTATGATTTGTTTTTAAATCATTACTATTAATCGTTAATCAAATTAATTTTCAGCCAATACTGCCACGCTCCGCGTCACATGTCGCTGTGTAAATCACTCCTACAAGTGGGTAAATCGTAAAAAATAAGAGAAGAATTAATAAATAGAGAAATAATACTCACTCTCCAATTCCTCCTTCCATGTTCAAATCCAGACCTGGATCGATTAGTTGATTGTCAGCAGTATAGTGTGGGCGACTAATATACTTCATCATTCGATAACATGCAATGTAGCCGCACATCACTAGTACGTTTATGAACTGAAAAAAAAGTGACTGTCAGACGGATAGCACAATTTAAGCGGGAATAAAGACAAAAAAAATTACAGTAGGGGAAACGCCATAATCTATTCATATAAATAAAATTGGAGTGTCTGTTTGTAATATTGAAATAACCATTTTTTACTTCTTACATATGAATAAAATTACGGAACATACACCAAAATAAAATTTTGTACAATTTTTGTCTATCTGTTTGTTCCGGCTAATCTCTGAAATGGGTGGACCGATTTTGACGGAACTTTTATTGGTAGGTAGGTGTTGTAATAAGGAGTAACTAAGGCTACTGTTACTTTAGAAAAATTTTCTAATTAACTTTTTTGTTAAATTACACGCGGACGAAGTCGCGAGTACAGCTAGCTAAGAATATATACCCTCATAGACCCATAACTAATAATGCCAACGTTTCTATATTAAATAGTACTGTTATAACTAGCCGTTACGAGCAGAAGTGTTAACTTAGTTTTTTATAAAAAAAATAAGTATCTATACATATAAATAAAATTGGAGTGTCTGTTTGTAATGTTGAAATAACCGTTTTTTACCACGTGCATATGAATATAAATACGGTACATACACCATGAACATTTTTTATCATTTTGTCTCTGTCTGTATATTCCGGCTAATCTCAGAGATGGCAGAACCAAATTTGACGGAATGTTTTTAGCAGGTAGTAATAGGAGTAAATTAGGCAACTTTTATTTTAGAAAAATTCTTTTATTTTAGAAACATAAAGTTAAATTGCACGCGGACGAAGACGCCTAAAATAAAAATAGCCTCACAGGTACAGCTAGCCTAAAATAAAAGTAGCCTAAGTCACTTCACTAAGCCACCAAAATAACATTTTTTACCAATTTTGTCTGTCTATCTGCTTGTTCCGGCTAATCTCTGAAAAGTCTGGACCGATTTTGACGGCACTTTTTTTAACAAATAGCTGATGTAATAAGGAGTAACTTAGGCTACTTTTATTTTAGAAAATAAAGTTAAATTCCACGCGGACGAAGTCGCGGGTACAGCTAATAGCAAATAAGCTGACGGTCAACCTGCTGTTAAGCGGCAACCGTCGCCTATATACATGAACAGTGTATAGGGGACGCTGTCATAAGGTCCCTCATGCGTTGGCATTCCCACTGAAATGTCATGACTCTTATCCTGTAATTTTATTCCTAATCCGCACCCTACAAACTAAAACAGCTTTAAATCATGCTTGTCTTCTGAAATAAATGAGACTGATGTACCCACGCAGACGAGTTTTAGTCGTACTACTAAAATAATCACCCTTTGACTCAAAATGATTCCAAATCTTGATTCACTGAAAAAAATATTCAAATCTGATAATAAACTAGAAGATTTTATACTTACAATTATTGATGAACTTAAGTTGTCCGAATAGAAGGTTGGCGTGAGAATGCAGTACACCCCTGTAGCAGCCATTGCCATATTGCGGTAGAAATTAATCGTCGATACATTTTCCACGAGTATTCGTTTTGCGCCTTTTGTCGGTGGCTTCCCTTTGACGGGCTAAAAATAAATAATAAAAATTATACAAGAGGAATATTGAAATTACTACAGGGTAGTTGCTTTGTTACACGACTTGTTCTTTCGCGATCAGGACCGCAAATGATTTAAAGTAACAAAGAGCGCACGCGCAAACCACACTTATCTAAGTTTTGTGGTCTCTCCTTCGCTCGCGATTGTTTGATTTTCTTATAAAATTTTATTTTGACATATTTAAGATTCATAAATACCAATAAATCTGTAATAATCTGTAGTAAATCTTTACTCAGTAATTGGATGTCCAATTTTTGACAGTTACCATTATTATTATAAAAACGCGTTTATTACAAAATCGTACTTGATTGCAGAAACTAAAAGGGCCAGTAGGCCAAAAGCATTAGATGAGTTCGAAAAAACACTTTCCCCGCTTGATAACAGATTGATGCGAAAAAACGAGAGTACGTGTAAAGGCAGCATATGTGTTCAAAGATATGCAGAATGGAAATTGATGTGACAAATGAAATATTGGGTATATTACTAGATGATGACGATCGTTTTTTCTGACTTATATGGAAAACTTGAATATTAATATTAACCTTAATTTCAATCGTAATATATATTTCAGTTTCTATCTTAATTTCAATTTTAATAATAAAATTATGTTCACATTAAGTTTGAAATTAGGATTGAAATAAAGTATTAATTCATTTCATAGCATAGGGATAAACGAGCTTGCGGCTCACCTGACGGTAAGTGATTACCGCCGCCCATGAACACCACCAGCAACACCAGTCGAATTGCAAGTGCGATGCCGGACTTTTAAGAAAGAATATGCTCTTTTCTTGTAGGTATCAACAACGTATCGGTTCCGATACCCCATTTTTGGAAGGTAATTCCGCAATGTTGTATGTTGTAGCAAAAGTTTCTAAAAATTAAGATTGACATTAAAATTTTATTTACGGCTGACATTAAGTTGGAAATTAAAATTTGAATTACGATTCAAATTAAAGTCTAAATATAGTATAAAATTTTACTAAAATTATAACTTAAATTTTTTAAATTAAGATTACAAGTATGAATTTAATTAAGAATGAAAAAACGAATAAAATAAAAATTGAAATTAAAATATAAATTACGATTAAAATAAGGATTGCAATGATGAAATTAAAATTAATAAAATATATTATAATAAATGTAATATTAATGCTCCACTACTGAAGAAAAAGCGTAATGACATTAAGATGTAGCTCTGGACACTAAGTAGGTAATACTTATTAAATAATATATGAGACAAAACTCAAAGAAAATCCAAGCGAATAAATTAAAAGAACGGCGAAATATTAATATATGATATATTATACAGAATGTCCAAAAAGTGACGTCATGGTAGAATCTCGTATAGACCAAAAATATCGAGAAAATCTAAAAATATATTTACTTTTATAATATATTGTAATACACAATCACTGATTAAACTGTAGTTCAGGGCAAAACAAGTAACAAGAAATCAAGTCCACTAAATGAAGTAAACTGTGTTTTGTACAAAAGCAACGCGAACGAATAAGTACAGAGAGACGCGTGCGACGAAGTCGAGTTCACTTTGTAAAATGATGTCTCCTCTCCACAGTCTCCATCACGTTAGCGTCACTAACTATCTCGCTCGCACATCCTGAAACGAGTCCCCCCCTCTCTATCCCGTTAGCGTCACTATCTGTCTCGCTCGCACTTCCAAAACGACTCTCCCCGTCTCTATCACGTTAGCGTCACTATCTATCTTGCTCTCACTTCCTAAAGCAACTCTCTTCGTCTCTATCACGTCAGCGTCCCTATCTGTTTCGCTCACAGTTCCCAATATGCCATATTAGGGCATGTAATTTAAAATTAAGTACTGAGAGAAACAACGGGATTAAAATAATTTTTAAGTATTAAAAATATGTTCAATACGTATTAAAAATTAAGTTTATATTGAAAAAAAAAAATGTCCACAATTTAAGAAATATTATTAATAACAAATTTTAGCCTATTATGGAACCCTAGTTGGAAAAAAAGCGACATTTTTTTTTCCAAGTTGGAACAATTGACTTTAAATTATAGGCCAGTCTTAAAGAAGGAAATATTCGGAATTAATTAATCAAAAATATTATAGAAATACCTAACAGTAATAAATAAGACAAAACACAGGCTATAGATTTTCTCATGATGTTTATCATTTCAAAATATTTAACATTGATTTTCAGTTACCATGTTCCAGCTTGCCGACAGCTTTTGGGACACTCTGTATATAGTAGAGAGACATAATAATAGTATATGTACATGTATGTTATCTCAAGTATGGTGGCGAGTGGCAGTAACAACTAACTATAACATTCTGTCAAATACAACACTTGATTTGTTCACATTTCCTCCAAATCCAATGTCATACACAGATTTTAGATTTTATTTAAGGTATGTCTTTTGAATCAAGTCGGAATAGTTAACTAGGGGACCATAATACTCTGAAGTATTCAGTATTAGAATTTATATAGAAATGTCTATATTTACAGAAATTGAAATACATGCCTAATAAATTTCAATTTTTATGATATATACTGTATCTAATTGGTAAAAATTGCATTGAGGTATGGTCACACCCAGATTATGATGCATAGAGAGCGCGGGGATTGAGGGGTGGGGAGAGGAGGACGTTTGCAAGTAGCTTCCCCCAACCCCGCTCTAATAAATTGGAAGGAGGGAGTGCAGCTACTGCAACCTGCATCAATTTCAGGGCGAGGGCCACGCCCAGGCGTTGACCTGCGCGTGCCTGGGCGTGTTGTCACAAAGGATTTTCAGTAAAGTGACACACCCAGTTTAAGCCCCGAGGGTCTGGCCTTATGTAAGGGCAAGTAAGGAATAAATGCCTTAATGCAGTTTTTTTAAAAGTTAATGCTTAATATATTGAAACACAAATTTTTGGGGTGGAGTGAAAGAGTGTAGCTGCAGCCATTTTAAGTGTAGGGAGGAGGGGGGACTATTTGCCCTGCTCTGACCCCTCTAGCCACACCCATATTCCGAGCTGTGCTATATGGGGATTGTAACAAAGGATATATTACTATGCTGAAAACCAATGTTAATACTAAATGTCAGATTCTTAGTATGCATACTCAATTTAGGCCCCGCAGGAAGCCCAAAAATTAGGGGGCAAAATTGCTTCTGATCATGTGGGACAAGTCATATTAAGCTAATCTTCTGCTAAGCCAGAAAAGAAAGGCAATTAAGAATTGTATGTCAAGATGCAATCTTTTTAAAAGTTAATGTTTAATATATTAAAACAAATTTTTAGGATGGGGTGAGAGTTGCAGTAGCAGCCACTATTTTCAGTAGCAGGGGGGAGGGGGGGAATAAATGCGCATCTCTGTCCCCTATGACCGCGCCCATGTTGCACTATATAGGGATTGTAACAAAGGATATATCGCTATATTGAAAATCAGTATATCTAAATGACTGGTTTTCAGTACAATAACACCCAATTTAAGAGGAGGATTGTGAGGAGCCCAGGTATTAGCGGGACAAGTTTGCTTCTGGTCTGGTGGTGAAGTTACATTATCTTTTGACTTAGATAAGGCGAGTAAGGATTTAAGCCAAAATACAGTAATGATAATGAGTAATGATTTTTAGGGCAGGGTAAGGTAGTGTTGCTGTTCGCTGCCAGTATGTTCAGGAGGAGGGAAGGGGGAGTATCTGGCCTGCTTTTACCATTCATGCCATGCCCATGCTTTGAGCTGCGCTATATAAGAATTGAGGACAAAGGATATATCACTATGCTGAAAACCAATGCTTATACTAGATCACAGTGTTTTAATATAGTGACATACAATTTAAGACCCACAGAGAGCCCAATTTATTTCTGGACCAGTGGGGTGCATGAAATTATATTCTAGCTTGTTCCTAAGATAGAAGATAATTCGATATACCCCACTGGTGGCAACTAAGAATTTTATGCTAAAATGGAGTCTTTCAAAAAGTTAATGCTTAATATATTGAAACATACATATTCAGGTGCAGGGGGAATACTGCCCTCTCCGACCACTCTCTGCCACACCTATGCTTTGAGCTACACTATATTGGGATTGTAACAAAGGATATATCATGCCAATACTCGATCATAAGTTTTCACAATAAACCCGCCCCATGAACATCGAACACAACTTTCACAAAGAATCAAAATGTAATATTTATTTAAACAACTTTTGCAGTCAATGTTAAATTAACTATGAAATATTAAAAAGAAAATTCAGATTTCACATTTCTAAGTAAATGTCTTTCAGATTTACAAATATTCCAACTGAAATTTGACTTGATATACCTTTTACAATTAATCTTATATAACACAAAGAAAGTATAAAGTGAAGACGAAGGATCCCTTTCTAAAAGGCCGCAGTTACACCAGTGTACCACTGTGCTCCTTTTGTAACAAGCTACTTTTATTATTTAATAAGTTTTAAAAAACTTAAGTTTTTTTTTAAATATAGTGTTAAAAATATTCCAAACGAAGTTCAATCATCAGAAAGAATTAGTATGTTTTAGTTTTTATAACATAATTTCAAAACACTAAACATATGTATAAATTCTCATTCAATGTTGAACATTCTGTAAGCAACAATGGACTTCGTTATATGGAAGAACAAATAATCAAAGTAACTTGGATACAAAAACCTGAAAATTGTTAGTTAGTATATTACATATTATAATATATGAGATTAAAAGAATTATTTGAATAACTGTTGAAAGGTTGTTCCAATAGTTCCTTTAACCAAATAAAGGACTTACCGGTGGCATTGCTGGCAAGGAACTGCGCCGATGTTAGCTCTGGCCGGGCGTCCAGACAGGATTAATCGATAGAGCTAAAGTCTGGGCTAGATGATACCTAGAATACCTTTAGTTATGATATAAACGACATGCTCAGATAGGTACACGAGTGACAGCGCAGCATTACACAGGACCTAACACGCGTGCGTCACTTGCAAATATTTTTTGTATGAATCTGTGACACAATTTTTTTTTTTTACGTTTGCAATTTATTATACGTATTAATTCATTTTCAAGCATATATCCATATTTAAAAGCGAATTCAATACGAATAAAACAATTATTCCCTAAAACTGTGCAAAATCTTTACTTTTATAACCATCACAGGTTGTTACATAGAATCAAATTTAGTTGAATTTAAATAGGGACTGGCAACCCCAAAGTGTACACACAACAGAGAGGGACAACGGGCTGACAGAGCGAGATACACTATAAGGTTAATACTGTATGAGAAAAAGAGATAGTATAATGTATGTAATAGACAATATTTATATTTTTTTCTTAGTATTAACTAAACGCGTACGAAATCACTCAGTAACTAAAGCCAAAAGTAACGATAAATACAGTACCCGAACGTACAGTTTCTAAACAAAATATTACACGTTGCTATAGTATTATCACGTTACTATTTACTAAATAATAAAATCAATTCTAGTGTGCATGACTTCAATTTGCCAAAAAAGCCCATGTCTCTGGTTTTTAAAAATGTAGGTGTGCATTTTTATTAGCATAGGTCAATTAGGTCAATAAGTTTTCTAGTGTAAAATTTCAAAATGAAAAAAGGATTGGAGATAGTTTAAATAGTAAAGAAATTTGCGTAATGTCATTTATGAAAGATCCCTAATTAACTTTAGACAGTAGTAACTGTTACTGACTACACAGTATTTGTAAGTAATAACGCGGTACTTCGTTATTACTAGTTATTTTGTATTCGGTTCGTACCGTTTATTAAGCTCTACCACTGATTCTTTCACGGTATGTATTTTAAAAAAGGTACTGGTTGCAATATATCAATATTTCTGTATCTAGATTACAAGAAACAATTTTTTATACAAATAAATAAACCAAGAATCTCTTTTTCGGTTTTTGCATCGGTTTTTGAAAACCTTTTGCAACTGGACGTGAAATAATCTTCTATTACGTTTTATTTCAGAGAGTAATGATAAATGATGCCTCTAAATAAATTTCCCCTTAAATAGGTAACTTTCTTAAAACAATACTTTTTATTTATAAATTAATGTTGTCTAAATTATTAATATAGTGTAAAATAGTGTTAGTCAGTTATTGTAAATGACTTTGTTCAACTAAACTTATGTAACAATTTTTAATAGAAATGGAGGAATACATGAGTATAAGATTAGTCTATAAGATTTAATTCAAAACCCATAAATATGCTTCATACCATTATGATTATGTCTTTCTCTCACACAGTATTGCGGTTATCGTGCATCGCCTTATGCTCTACTTCTATACATTTACTCTATGGTTTATTTATTTCGAGTTTTTACGTTTGGTGCTGCTCTAGCTGGGGTGAAAGCATAGAGTAGAGTGCATAAGTGCATCGGAGAAATCGTGAAAGAGAAAGAATCTGTGTGTTGGACTGAGACTGACGAATGTGAAGGACATTCAGTTGAGTGAGACAAAATCTGAAAATTTCGTTTATTGATTTGCAAGAACTGCAAGTGTTCTATCTAATATCTCTAAATAAAATGAAGTGAATTCGCATAGAGCTATGCGTTAAGTATTTCGACAATCACCATCAGAATTGTGACTTACCACTTTGGGTCTATTTCGGGTCTACTTCAAAATATGAGATTTACAAACAACGTATTTTTTGATAAACCTTGACCCTCACATATAGTACTGTATTTATAAAAGAAATATTTTATTTGATTATTCAGCAAGGTGAGTACCATTGGAAATGTTGTTGGATATTGTGCGGTTATTAATTCATTATAGAATATTCAATAAAAGTTGTAATATGTTGAAAAATGCCTTCTATATAATAATATCATTGTTTTGGTGATATGGTGTTTATGTTTATTAGAATACAATATCTGTCCTATTGGATGATAATGGAATGGAGTATCCATGGTGGCAGCGCACTAGTGGAGGAGCTATCATCCTCCTCTAGTATTCTGCCAGCATATTCACATGAAGTAAGATCACTTTTTACTAGTTTCCAAGTGGACTACTGACCTATTTGGACCATATCAGTTTAACCTCTATCCAGCCTGGAAACCTGGTGAATTCATGGTAGATTTAGAAAATTGGTCTAATTTATGTAACTTTATCTTGCATGGGTGCATTATAAACTTCAGTGTATATTGCATATATCGTTAATACACCAATCTATTTTTATTCAAGGACAATTTATTTATTTACCTAAATACTAAACTTGTTATTATTATAATAAACATGTTCAGACTTGTCTTTTATATAATAGACTACATGTTACTTATGTATTCATAATTCTCATCCCATCCAAAAGTATATTATTGTGAAAAAAGAACCATGGTCCATCCTTGTAATACAATAAATCTACATCAAATTTCAATAAGATCTGTACAGCTACTTGGTTGTGAAAAAGTAACCAAGTCAGACATGTACACTTGTATATATGAAATTATTAGTACTTATCGATGAAAAAGTTGCTCCTTGTAGAAGATTTATAGAAAAATAAAATAGTGCATTCTCAGGAACTAATGATTAATGTTCATGAGAATGCATTTGTTTAATGTAGACCACACAATTGTGGAACAAATTAAAATAAGTTCTAGTAATATGTTACTGTTTTTTTTAATAGAATAATTGTATTTTGTTAAATGAACTTTATACTACAACTCAAATAATAATAATTTTATTTATATAGGTCTATTACTGAGACAATAAATAATGTTTACTTTCAGTTTGGAATGTTACGAGTCAAGAAGAACTGTCAATAAATGAACTCAATTATACTACATTGAGATATATTTTAATAGAACTTTTTATTCAGTGACTGTCTGATTAATTTTGTGAAATCAATAAATATCTTAAAAAGTTGATCTAAGAATTTTATGTATTGACAGAAACTCTACCAGGAAGCTTACTGAAAGTAATCTAAGGTAGCACTTCACATTTAAAATTACCGATATTTACTTTTGCATTTTCCAGAGGAACATGTAGAGTATTATGATTTTTTGCCTAATTACTCCTGTCCACTTCACTCCTGAAAACAAAACAAAAAAAAATCAAATTGGTTAAACTGCTTTTAGCACTAAATTAATTTTATAAATATTAACCATGTACTATTGCTATTAATTGCGTGATTTGTGAAAATATAAATGATCTGATCCATAAATTCTCATCACACATTTAGGAGACAATGTCTCTAATTTTTTTAACCTACATTTTAATAACAATTAAAATATGAAACTAGAACAATTAAGTAAAAATGTAAATATAAACTTCGGCTGTATAAGGGGCCATCCACATTGTCATTTTCTAATTACTCTTCCCAACCTTGTCACACTTATTACCCTCTCTCCCTAGTGACATTACATATTCTGAAATTTCAACTATTTTATCATAGTTCAAATTTCCGCCTTCCCCCCACTCCCACCACCCCTTCATACCACGTAACGTCTTCTCTTCTTTAGAAAGATGTAAGTAATTGTTGGCCCTTAAACATAACAATTGCATTGTGTTGCTTACGCTAGATTTATCTGTGTAAAATTGTGACGTCACCCTTGAAAGAAGAGTGTGACAAACAATTCGTATAACTAACTAGGTAGTTTCAGTAATAATGATGATCACAAATTTAATAAGTAAATATTGTATTATTTGATTTGCTTTTATCAATTTCCATGAAATGACTTTGTCATACGACGAATGTTGTTTATGAGTTAAAATTTCCGGCATACTTCTAGTAGCCTAGACTAAAACCACAAACATGTTAATAATAGCCAGTGATTGTAAAGATATATTTGTAAATTGATTTTACTGTTATTGTATAGTAGGTTCAAAAAATTATTGCCTTTTTCTTTAATCTGCAACCTCCCGAGGTCTCCGAATGGAGACTTTTAGGGGGTCGTAATGCACAGTCTCAAAAATACTGGGGAGGGGAGGGAAGAACACAACTTGTATTGCTATAAACTTATGGTATAATTTTATTAAGTTAGATACTTTTAAATTTGTTATACTATTTATACATATATGTGATACAGGTCTATCTACAAAGTGTGTTCAACAAATTTTATGATTATTGGCCCGTCCTTGTCACAGCTAGACACATATTTGAGAATCCTTGGTGTGAGGTCGTCATATTATTAATTATTTTTACGTTTTAGATTATAATTACAACTTTCAATATACATTACATTTTGCAACATTGTCACACAATGTCACACTTTGTTTACTCTCATAAATTACCTTCCCTTATCATGACGAAATTTGTGGATGGCCCCTAATATGATTGATAAATATAAAAGTGGTCATTAATAATATGGGTAGGTGAAGCCTGCAATTTCATAAGTGTAAGTACATTTGTAGCTGCTATCTGTTCCATTATAATTGAAGTACAATATAAATTATGCATTTTTATGACGTCATTTTATTAGTAAACTAGCCATCAGACCCAGCTTTACACGGGTGAATAAGTAATCTTTAAATTTCCCAGCTTGTTCTTATAACAAGCATTTATTATACATATGGTTTATATGTATAATAAATGTCTTATAAGTAAGCTATAAGTTCTAAGTTTAGTAAGTTATAACTTCCCGGTTTGTTCTGTACTTGTAACACGCATTTATTATACATATAAAGGTTCGTCTTCAATAGCTGAAAACTGCATTAAAATCCGTTGCGTGATTTAAAAGATATAAGTAATCAGACAACGGCGGCGACTTTGTTTTATACACGTACATATACTATGTAAAGATGAATTAATAAAATAGCAGGTGGGGTATGGAAAATTTTTACAAAGTAATATTATATCGCCTTTTTAGGTTGATTGGATATTATATTATATGTTTTTTTAATTGAGTCATCAAACAATGTGTTACAATGTTAATTAATAATGTTTATATATAAGAAAAAATTTTTTGTCTATTAATATTAATTAATAATCAAAAATTAAAATTTTTATTCAAAATAATTTTAATCATCAAAAATTTAAAAAAATATATTTTTTTACTTAATTGATTAATTAATTCACGTTGTACAACACAGTTATCCATAATTTTTATTTATCAACATCACTAATGCTCTAATATTAAATTGTAAAAATGGCAGGTAAGAGTCTTAAGAAATTTAATAAGAATCAATCTAACAATTGCAATATTTTTTTTTATATTACCAATAGTATTTACAAATGTGTTGACCCATATTTATCAATATATCCTATGAAAATTTCATGTTAATTTCTTCAACCATATTTACGTTAATCCTTAACATACGTATGACATAATCTTTAAGACCCGATTTATTTCGAATACAACGTTTAGTTGTAATAATTAGTGGTAACCGCGACTTCAAGTAAACGCGTCTATTGGTACGATTATACCACAAAAATAAATAAAGCATTTACATTAAATAACGAAATAAAATTGTACGTGGAAATAGGTAATAAAATTATTCATAAATTATTTATTTCATCCCTTCACAGAGTGTTTAAAAATTCAGATTTTTCATTCCAATCAGTTTACAAATCGTGAATGAACTAATTCGTTTATCTTTTTTTAAATAAATAGCATAGAATATTTTTATACCGCCATCTAGTACCAAATCTAGTCCCGTACCAAGCAGAGCTTGTACTATGTGTACTAACTTAAAAGTACTGTTATATATTATATCTTTTCTAAATCGATACATAAAAAGTACCAACAACAGTACAACAAATCGATCATTAATGTGTTTGTATCATGCAAGAATTGAACCTGTAACTTTTGGAATATTTGCGGCATATTAGAACGTTATTTGACGCAAACATGTCATGATTTATCTTGTGTGAACTTATTTAGTCCGTACCTTTTCTCTATATGCAAATACTCTGCCACGTTGTCTTCAAGAGATTGCTAGTAGCGATAACATCGCCTTTTGTAATACGCTTTTTTAACATACTGTTTTGTGTTTTGTTTCTTTATTTGTTGTCTGTGCGCAATACTTATTATATTGCTGTGCGTCACTTTAAGCGCTTGATTTTACTCCTGTCTTATTTGTATAGTATTCTATGTTTTGTTATATATTCAAATGTTCAAGTCTATTTTTTTAATAATTTAATAATTTCATTTTACATCAATATCTATAATATTGACTGTCTCGGTGGTTTAGCCGTTTAGCACACCGCTTTACTGCCGATGTTCGAGGGTTCGATTCCTCGCACGGTGCAAACATTTGTATTTGGGTATGATTGTTTCTATTGGTCTGGCTGTTTTCTATTTATATTATGTATGAATTTACAAAAAAAATATCTAAGTATTTATATCAGTTGTCTAGTACCCATAACACAAGCTTACCGTGGGACTAGATAGCGCTGTGTTAACTGTCCAGGAATATTTATTTGTCTATTTATTACTTATTTATTTATATTAATGTAAAATTAAACACTGAACATTAAACGCTGTGCGTTATGAAACATGGCATGTTTGTATGTATTATTTGACTTTTAATTAACTACATAGTTAGTTACATGTATTTGGTTTTTATAATAACAATTATTGTGCATTTAGATCACATGTATAGATAATTAAATGCCTGCTGAACCTTGACTGGGGTACTGGCCTTGCTATTTAACCTATTTGTTGCTAGTATCCCGAAGTTAATCATTATCAACAACATTGTATATATCTTTTTATGGTAATGCTATATCCAAAGCCGTAAAATAAAGTAAAAATGCGCTAAAATGGACATAGAAGCGAAATTTAGATGCGGCAAATTTTACATATTTATAGTCAAAGACAAATATAAAACTGCAAAAGTTTATGCACAAAAAGGCATTCTCTTGCGATGTTATTCACATGAAAGTCTATGCGTAGTATACATATTTTATTAAAGCAAATCTTAATTACATCAAAAATCTTTTTTTCATATTAATGTAATATAAATATTACTATGCGTTTTCTAAATCTCTAATCTAAATAAGAATAATAATATATGTCTTTAGTAATTGCAAATTCATTGTTATCATCGTAACTATTGATAATAAAACATGATAAAGTAAAAAATATGCAAAGACGACCTATGGCGATTTCTATGGAATTTTGGGCGCGATTACTAACGATGTTAGGTATTATTGTGTTAAGAAATATGATACCTTGCGTACTCGTATTATTCTTATCGCAACGGAATGGAAATATCTTATTTCATGACCTAAGCAGTCTGCAAGAGTAATTTAAAGCAAAGCTAGAACTTCTGATCTGAACCCTTTCAAATGCACAATAAATATTTAAATACGATTTTCATATTTCAGATGTTTAGAAGAAAATTGGCTTAACTAAAGCGATCTATTACACTTTTGCAAAATATTATGTTTATAATTTGTTGTTTTATATATTTTTTTGTTTCCTATTTTTATTGGAAACCATAATAATTATTGTATATATATAATATCATATATTTTTTTATTATAATTAAGATCAGAGCTATAGTTATGTTACGAAATCATATAGCGATATATTTAACTATGTATCTGTGATTTAAGTAAAAACTTTTAGAAGTACTCTATTTAAAAAATGATTACTATGATTATTATTTAAATGAGCAACACGCAAGTTTCTTGCTCGTTCTTCTTGTAATGAGACTGCTTTCCGAATGAGCGGTAGATTAAAAGAATGATATACTATTCAAATTTTATATGAATTAATGATTTTCTATTCTATTCTTTTTGCGATATGTATTAATTTTAATCTTACAAAATTAAAACGCGCTTGGCGTAACCCTAACAAATTATTGCAGCTACACACTCTGAAAATTATAATTTCAATAAAAGGCTATTAATACAACGCTGTCGACGATTTTATTATACCACTAGATATATTTACTCGTTCTAATTGCAATATGGTGAATGTTCAACTCCTAATTATTACTACAAAATATATGTAGTTTCTAGGTATTGAGAATGTAATTATTGAGCTGAGGTAATTACATTGTAATTGCTTTGCGTCTATAACTGAAATATAGTGCCATTTTGCATCGCTACCGGGAGGAAGCTACACGAGTAAATAAAAATTTTATTGTTGCGGAATAATAATTTAATTCATAATTTTTTGCTTTCTTTAGTTTAATTGTAAAAATATAGTTTTAAAATTAGAATATTCACAGATTGGTGTTTTTAAACACAAATCATAATTTTAATCAGTTTTCTTCCGTCGCTTACCACATTCTGTGCGAGATGTGAACCTCGCAGTTCTCGAAATTTATCTGCTGCCTTATCAATATATGTGCATAACAACAAATCAGCCGTAACGAAAATAAAATTGCAAAAGAAGACTTTAAAGTAAACGCTTTAAAGTTGAAAGCCCAATTGTATTTTAATTCACTTTAATATTCGTGGTTTCGAGCGAGGGTGGTGGATGTAATTATAGATTAAATGTATTCGTAAATACTAGAGCATTTAAATATAAACCCATATAAATTTTATCATTTTATTTAATTTATTAAATATTTGTTACGTTTTATTTTATAGACTTATTTTAAGTTAAAACGAGTACTACTAAAATATGTAAATATATCATATGTATATTTATGATTAAAGTATTAGCTTATATCTCTTATATTAGTAACATTTTTAAACCGACTTAAGAACAGGCCTCTACGTTCGCAATTCGACTGAATTTTTAATGTATTAAATCAACTTTTCTTCGTGAGCTAATTACGATTTTTTTTGTTTGAAAGCTTATTCTTCCCGTTTGGTTGCATACAATTTCACAAGATCCGACCGGTTTCTTTATTTGTTACGTATTATTTTTTAAATTATTGTAACGCTATAATATTATAAAATATATTAAATCCAATTTCATAAATTTTACAGTTTTATTTTAATTCTATAAATTTTAGTTACATTTCAATTTTAGTATTAAATCACGGAATGTTACTATTAAACGGCGACCGATTTTGTTACAGTTTTTTCGTAGCCTATACACGTATATTTTTCGAACTATTGTAATGCTATTAGTTGGTTTTAAAGCATTACCGCTCATTGATAACAAGGGGTTGAAGGAGTCACAAAGTTCGTGTAAAATTCATGACATATTCATAGGATTTCATTCAATTTCAATTTTAGAAGTAAAACACGAATTTATAAGACCATTCCTATTCTATCCTTGGAGTGGTCTTAAATTTTCAGTTACATTTTAACTTTAGTTTTAAATCACGATATTTTAGTTATTAAAATGTAACCAGTTGTGAGACTATCTTCTTACAACTGGGCACATTTTGATAATTAAAATATCGTGATCGTATCGAATCGTAAAATATCCGTGTCGAATCGTAATTGTTGCAAGAAATAAGTGCCGATGACACTTAGATCATAAAGATCTATATATAGAAAATTTGTGATGCAGGCATTGTTTTTTGTAAATTATAATTTCTAATATAGTTTTACTGCTTATTTCAGTTGTAAAAAGAATCAATGCTACGGGATTTCAATGAAAGTTCTGAAGATGACGATATGGAAAGCCAGTATGAAATAGATTCAGAGTGCTATACTCTCACACACACTGATCGCGATATGCATAACAGATGCTGTGGGGGTAAAGCATGGTGTATAAAGGTGAGTTTTTTTTTTATACATATATACAATATCCTTAATAAACTTTTGTAACAAATTTACTTTAACAGTGTTGTCTCTGGAATTGTAGCATTTTCCAAATTCTTTTTATTTTTACTAGTGGTCCGCCCCGTGAACGTCCGTGTGTTTAAATTTGTGACTTTTAATCTTATTAACAGTTGTAGGCTACGTCAAATTATATTAACGTACCATTAAACAGTGAAATAAATCTGTAATACGTTTTGAAGTTTACTGTTATCTTAATCAAATCCGTAATAATAATA
The DNA here is from genome assembly GCF_030625045.1 of Achroia grisella. Classification (NCBI taxonomy): domain Eukaryota; kingdom Metazoa; phylum Arthropoda; class Insecta; order Lepidoptera; family Pyralidae; genus Achroia; species Achroia grisella. The sequence goes on along the minus strand of NW_026712977.1, from coordinate 363,150 downwards.
ATAATAAATAATGTAACTATAATAGCATTAATAATAGCACTAGCTGTTCCCAGCTTCGCATCGGATGCATATTACCACAGCGTATACAATGAAAGACATACTTTTATACACCTTGAGTTACATTATTTAAGTTTTTGTAGGGATCCCTAATTGTTTCTGGTAATATATATATACATAGCTTATATCACTCATGGATAACGTAGGATTCTAATGGTGAAAGAATTTTTGTAATCGGTCCAGCAGTTTTTATGTTTGTTCGTTACAAATATACATAAATAGAAATGTTTTGTAATATCTGTGTAGATAGCTCAATTGAGAAAAAACGAATAGGCAGTATGATTGCTAATGGCGCGTGTGAGTGTTATAGGGCGCGGTGGGTCGGATAAACACGCCAGCAGACATTCATTTAAATTAGACTACATGCGAAACCGTAAACTAGACTAGTTAGTAGGACTAAAATAAAAGCCAAGAATTTGTTTAAACGCAAAAATGTCTGGATTAATGAAATCCTTTTTCATTTGATATCCTAACTCTCGATGGAAGTAATATTATTTCGTATTAGTCCGTTCACAATAGACATTTCAAATAGAAACTCGGACACAAGATTAAATTTTGATCCAGATCTTGGTTATCATTACTGTTCCCATCCCCATCCCCATGTTCCAAAAGTCCCCATCGAACCATTTTGACCAAAAAAATTGAGACATTGGGGTTATAACGAAAGCGGGAGGTTTTAATAAAAAAGAGCACAGACAAAAACTATAGAAGATATATAGTTTTTGTCTGTTAAGTTATCTAAAAACATGGTATTTATGTATATTTAAGAGTAACTATGTAAATAATAAATTAAAAATAATCAATGTTTGTTATGTATAAATTATTTGTTGCCAATGAATACGCAATGGTGTGGTGTCAACCATTGCGCTAATATAAGTATTTTCTTTATTCAATTTTGTAACCATAAGGAATCGAGAATTCCTTAACAAAAAGGACAAAGAAGTCAGATGGAACTTTAAAATGAATAGTAAGACCGGGCGGATGATGTCCTGTTAAGTAACGAGTAGGGAGCTGAAGCAATCACTTAACAAGAAACTCTTCTCTTGTTGTGGCGACCTATCTATCCACAAAGTAGGCACAGATTTCGTTAAAAATGTCTGTACATTACAGTTCGCCTGTGGAATACTGGTTTTCCAGCTAGTCTAAGTCTAATAATAGTAGCTTTATTGTCCTCATTTAACAGTGGAAGTTATTTCAAGCCCACTAGATTTTTAAAAAACCTTATTAACCAGATTATATAAGATGATAATACATTATTTAATAGCTACTTCTATTGTTCAAAAACCAACACTCGTTTTTTTGGCCTAGCTATCAGATAGGACCTTCCGCATGCCGACACAATACTTCCGATTTCGATCTTCCTTCCTTCCTTTTGTTGTAATACAATTTCCAAGATCGGAATCGCTATAACATTCTAGAATACTATTATATAGTGTTTCTTATTAAAATTCCAGTTTCAGGAGTATACTTTAGATTATGTATGCTGTGTTCTACTTACATACAGTCGTGGTAGTTGGTTTTTCTAGCCTTGGAGACATAACACTTACTGCATAGGTAATATCTTCTCGTATAATCTGCCTATAATTATCCAGGTTTGGATTCAATGCAATTCAATGGATCTTGCGATTTTGATCCACTTAATGGTTAACTCTGAGCGTCATGGCAGGTCGACATACTTCCATACCAAAAAGTTTTCTTTGTAACCAGCTTCAAATTGGTATATATTATATTATAGTGCACAACTGTTAACTAGGATGTTATAATGACAAGACACTTTACGAGACTGATTCTTTATTATATTGACGGTGAACATAAAATATTAATAACTATGTACCCACATATATGCCATTCTTCCCCCCCTAGCTACAAAGTAATATATACATAATAATTATTTACTTGTAGATATATAACACTGTAACGAAAAGAAATAACCTAAAACAATTATATTTACTACACCTGTACATACCATAATACTTAATCTTATATATAAAATTTTACGTTCAATTAGTATATTAAAAAAAAACTAAATCTAAAACTAAAAACACTGAAACAAAAAAAACGTTTAACTTTAAAGTTCAATTAGTATAAAAAATAACTAAAATTAAAAAAAAAAATACAATTACATATTAAACCAGTTGTCTTATGTAAGTATAACAGTAATATACTACGCTTACTGGTGTACGCATACACAAATGGAAAAATGTACAGCTTGTGTGAAACCTAAAATATTTGTAAAAATTATTCATCCATTCCATATCTTGACACCGGTTTGCGTATTCGAATTGAACGCGATCTAGGGGCATCGCCATCGGGTGACTCATGAGTCCCTGGCGAAAGCACCTGTGGGTATAGTGACCGCGGGCCTACCGGCTGTGTCTCCGTCACGGGTTCAATATCGGGTTCAGGTAGATTTTGGTCGTTGTTGGACACGATTTGACCGCTACTGATTGATGCAGCATCCCCACTCGATCGACGTTCATAATCATATAATAAATTTGAATCAATACTATTAAATATGCGTAACTGATCGACATGTTTTTTTAAATATTTATTATTATACTTGACATAGTACGTCAATGGACCCACACGGTCAGTGACAACACCCCTTTCCCATGTAAATGTATTACGCCGAAACAACTTAAAATACACGTGATCCCCGACGCTGAATTGTCTATAGGTATTATTATTTTTATATTCAATCTGTTTTCTTTGTTTATTTTTCACTAACTCGCTCGTGCTGGGTTGTAACAAACTAAAAGGTGTACGCACCTCTCTGCCTAGCAACAGGCTTGTTGGAGTTTTCCCAGTTATACTATGTGGTGTAGAGCGGTATATTAATAAAAAATTGTCCAACGCCAATTCCGAATCTATTTTGTCATGAACCGCTTTTTTTAATGCTTTTTTAATTATTTTTACCGCATTTTCTCCCGCCCCGTTACTACTAGGTTTATAAGGAGTCGTTGTTATTGGATGTACACCTAGACTGTTCAAAAAAATTGTAAACTCATGACTAGAAAATGGTGGTCCATTATCGGACACCAATTCATGTGGAAGACCAAATCGTGCAAATACTTTGCGCAATTTGTCTATGGTCGAAGTAGCTGAAGTGTTGTGAACTCTAAATGACTCAATCCATTTAGAGTGTGCATCTATGATAACAAAATAATACTTAGAATCGCCGGGTAACGAGAAAAAATCAACGTGTATTCGGTACCAGGGTTCCTGTGGCCACATCCACGGGTGCAGCGGCGCGGCCGGCGGCGCGGGCCGCTCGCGGGCGCACGTCCCGCACGCGCCACACACACGTTCTATGTCGCCATTGATACCTGGCCAGTATACATAGTTTCGAGCCAAATTTTTACATTTCACCACACCCTGATGCGTCTGGTGTATTAAATTTAAAATAGCCTCTCTCAATGCGCCGGGAATAACAACCCGATGACCATATAAAATACAGCCTTGCTCGATACTGAGATATTCCTTTATTTCAAAATATGGCTTTAAATCTTTACATTTACAGTATATCCAATTAGATTTAATACTTTTATGTAACTCTTGCAATACTTTATCGGATGCTGTATATTTTGCAATATCCTTGTAACTAATGGGAGACGTATTTTGTATAAAATTAATGTATGAATCGATCCGCGTACTCTCTTCTGTCACAACGGTCGGAATCCTCGATAGGCAATCGGCTACACAATTATGTTTTGAACTGATACACTTAACTTTATAGTTGTACGCGCCTAGTATTACGGCCCAGCGCTGAAGACGGCTCGCGGCCATCAATGGGACTCCCTTATTTTCATTGAAAATAGACGCGAGCGGTTTACAGTCTGTGACTAAAGTGAATTCTCGACCATATATGTACTCATGAAACTTAGTAACTGCAAAAATAACAGCCAACCCCTCCCTACATATCTGTGCATAGTTCTTTTCTGGCGCGGTGAGCGTGCGTGAAGCGTGCGCGACGGGCCGCTCGCACGCCGCGCCACCGCCGCGCCGCACCGGCGACTGCGCCGGCTGCGACAGCACCGCCGCCACCGCGAACGGAGATGCGTCACACGTGACCGAAATCGGCCGCGAAGGGTTAAAGTGCGCCAGCAATGACGAGTTTTTTAATGCATTCTTCACGCGCTCGAATGCAACATTACAAGAATTACTCCATTCGAATCTTTTACCTTTTTTTAATAATTGATATAAAGGGGAAAGTATATCACTCAGATTTCTCACGAATTTCCCATAATAATTTATCAATCCGAGAAACGCTTTTAACTCTTTTATATTGGTGGGGGTTGCTGTGTTGTTGATCGCATCAACTTTTGACGTTTCCGTGTGTAACCCGTCCGCATCGATTACGTGTCCTAAATACGATATGGACTTCTGAAAAAAACTACATTTCTCTGGAGCTACTCTTAATCCACACTCTGATAATATTTTAAAAACTTTCAATAACCGCATCCATAAATCCTGTCTATTTATACCACAGACAGTTAGGTCATCAATATAACAAGTTACGTAGGGCATCCTAAACAATTTTTCTATCAATCTTTGAAATTTATTTGGAGCGCACTTAATACCGAACGGTAGTCTATTAAAACAAAATATTCCCTGTTGTGTCACTATCGTGCACAACCTTTTTGAGGATTCATCTAACAAGATTTGTAGATACGCATTAGAAAGGTCAATTTTTGCGAATATTTCTCCCCCCTGTAATGTAGAAAATATATCCTCGATCCTTGGGATAGGATATTTCTCGTCCATGAGAACCGGGTTCAAGGTAGTTTTAAAATCTCCGCATAATCGCACTTGTCCATTTTTTTTAGTACGGGAACGACGGGCGTACCCCATTCGCTCCATTCTACTGGTGATATAATGCCTTCATGCTGAAGCCGCTGTAGCTCAGCATCAACAGCCGGGCGTAGCGCGTGCGGCACGGGCCGCGCTCGGCGCCACACCGCCTGCGCCCCTTCTACTAGTTCTAGCCTTATCTTGCACTTATTAAACGTACCTACACCCGATTTAAACACGTCCGGATACATTTTTTTTAAATTATATACAGCACTCTTTGTGTCTATGGGTACAGTAAATTGTGTATTATGCATAGTACTTACTGACAATATTTTAGGAAAAATAATACCAAAAGATCGCATCCAATCTCGACCGAATAAAGATGGACTGAATTCATTATCTATAACGACTAAGTTTAAATTTGATATTATATTATTTTTTATACGAACTGTACATTGAATCTTACCTTTCGGTTTCACGTTTTGCCCACTGTACATTCTTAAATTTGTCGTATATGTTTGTAACTTACAATCACTGAATAACGTCTTATACGTGCCATAAGAAATTATACTGACTGCAGAACCAGTATCGCCCTCCATTTTTAATGGCACATCATTTATGTGAACAGAAACGTTCCACTTCTCGTCTGAGTCGTCATCACTTAACTGATACACTGTCACGGGGGCCCCGTCCTCGGAGTCAGAACAATCTGACGAGGTGGCTGTCACTACCGCTCCACTAACCCCGTGAATAGATTTTTGTTTACGTTGGTTACACATTTTTGCTATATGCCCTTTTTTTCCGCACACATAACACTCACTATATAAAAACGAACACTTGTCTGACGCATGATTTCCATCGCAACGATAACACCTGTGCTGGGTGCGCTGCGGTACTCGATTACTACCGCGCGCTTGTCGCCGTGCTCCCCTTTGCCAGTCACGGCCGCTACCGGCGCCGGTACTGCGGCCGCTGACTGCATACACAGGTTCCTGGTCGGTGACACCGCTGCCGCCGCGACCACGCCCAGCTTCCGTAGCCGGTCCCGAGTCTCGTTCCATCGTCTCCAACGATAGTGCCAATTCAGAGGCACGAGTAAATGTGAGGTCCTCGTCCTTCTCTGTTAACAGGCGTTGCCGTGTACGATCGCTGAGAAGTCCATAAACGAATTGATCACGCAGATTCTCTTTTAATTTGTCGGTAGAAGAAAATTTACACGCCTTACTTAATTTCTTCAATTTTACAAGATAATCGCTTATTGACTGTCCCTCTGTTTGTTTGCATGATCTAAATATAATTCGTTCAGCGATAATTGATCTCTTTGGAGATAAATGTTCGTCAACGAGCGATTCGATTTTTTTCAATTGACACGTTTTCAGGTTTTTCCGGATAACATAAGTCGATTATAAGGTCCAAGGCTTCGGTGCCAACCACGGCCATCAAGTATTTAGATTGGTCTGCAATTTTCACATCATTAATTACGAACCACGCCCTAAGTCGACTCATGTAGGTGGGCCACCGATCCACATGTATTTGGAATTCTTTCAAGTAGCCAATATCCTTCGATTTTTTTTCACTCATTATGTCACAACTAATAATATCAATGAACAATTTATATAATAATTTGGGTTCCCTCGTCGCCAAATGGTATATATTATATTATAGTGCACAACTGTTAACTAGGATGTTATAATGACAAGACACTTTACGAGACTGATTCTTTATTATATTGACGGTGAACATAAAATATTAATAACTATGTACCCACATATATGCCACAAATGTATCAATATCACCCATTTTTTATCTACATTCCTAATTGCTTACGAATAGAGTATGCAGGTTTTTTAATTATTTTCAAATGTTGAAAAATCGATCCACCTGCATCTGTGAAGACTCGGCCAATAACCGTCGTCTATATACAAAGCTACAATTATACACCTAAAGCAATAGCATTGTACATTCTACCTTGAATAACTAGGCGTTCTTCAAGTATTTGTTGTTGGTGTATAAGATGATTCTAGTAGATATCTTTTGATAGTATACAGTTTACACGAAAATGGCCATATAGGTACACGTAACTATTATACAATAAACCTCACAGTTTAAGTAACACATTATTTATAACGTCTAGGATTTTTCCTTAACAACCATTGCTAGGCAAGACTCAAGCTAGAATTCAGACCGCATCACAATCTTGTTAACTTACTACCAAGCATGTATCTAAGTCTAATCCACGTTACGCAGTTTTCTATTACTTTGTATTATACATTAATTCCCTATTTCTTGTCCAATGAAGGACATACATTATTTTGCACATATATTATGTTTTTTTTTGTATATGATAATGTAATGATGCACCCGCCTGCGCTAACGGATTACGCTGGCGGGGCACCAGTGGAAGATGATAAGATGAGAATGAGGTCAGGTCAGTTAGCCCATCGTGATAAACATATATTATGTTAAACAGGGTTATTCTAGATTACGTTTCAAAATTACAAAACAACATTGAATTGGAATGTACATGCCTAAATTAGATGCAGGATAAAACTGCGTACCACTTTTAGTCATGCATTGACCCAATTACATTCCTCATGAACTGAACTCCTTGTACTACATAAGTGTGATTGTGAAAGAAGGGACTGCATAATTCTGGCTTATTTTGGAAAGTCGGTTTGTAGGATGAAATAGGAATTCTATTAGTAAAGGAAATTAGCCGAACATAAGGCGAACCCTTGATTTTCTACATACAAGACACATATAGTATATATATAGTATTTTTATAAATCAAAAGGAAGGACTAAAAAATAAACTATGTATCAAGAATTGTTGCTTTTGCATCGTAATAAATTCTGCCTGTTCCATTGTGTTTAGAGATTTTTTCCTTAAGGTTTATATTATACATGCAGTTATATAAATGTTTGTTACGTAGTTATAATATACATCCGGGCGAAGCAAGGGCAGGTCGCTAGCACTCACTAGTTTTTTTTTTATAAACACCTCTGGAGTCTGAAGCTATGTACATTAGGTCACATCAAGTGCGTACTACATTTCATTGTAGATTCTTCTTTCTCCTTTCATGAAGATTTTTAGACCTTCTGTTCCTTTAGCACCTTTTTTAAATAATTAATGTCATTGCAAAATGGGGGACATCTGTCTATACATCTTAAACATGTCACTGGAAAATAAAAATAAATTAAAATTAAAGTGAAATGACGCGCGATGGTTTTCCCGCGGTAAATCGCTCGCGCTCCTGATCGCGCGTGAAGGAATGTGTCGTGTAATGGCAGGTAATTTACAAGCAGATTAAAACATAATTATAGATTTATTGATAGTTTATATATGTATCTTAAAGATGACAATGTGTGAAAAAAATTAAAGTGAAATGTCACTCTTTCCACGCGTGAAAGAGTGACATTTCACTTTAATTTTTTTTATCCCGAATGTTTCATCTTTCACGACAATACGCGCGAAAGAGTGAACAAAAATAGTTAACAGCAAGGCCTCCCCTTCCGCGTGCCTTCCTTCCCTTTTCGTTCGTGAAGTGTGGCGTGTAAAGACATATAATATCTACATTTACATGCACATTCTTACTTTGATAGCCTATTCGCGCGTAAACGAGCGTACGTGTAAAGATCCCTTATCTGTCGTAGGTAACTTTAGTACTTACTAGCCTTTACCCGCGGCTTCCCTCGCATAACTTCATTTCTGGCTGCGCGTACGTGTAAAGATCCCTTATCTGTCGTAGGCAACTTTAGTACTTACTCGCCTTTACCCGCGGCTTCCCTCGCATAACTTCATTTCTGGCTGCGCGTACGTGTAAAGATCCCTTATCTGTCGTAGGCAACTTTAGTACTTACTCGCCTTTACCCGCGGCTTCCCTCGCATAACTTCATTTCTGGCTGCGCGTACGTGTAAAGATCCCTTATCTGTCGTAGACAACTTTAGTACTTACTAGCCTTTACCCGCGGCTTCCCTCGCATAACTTCATTTCTGGCTGCGCGTACGTGTAAAGATCCCTTATCTGTCGTAGGCAACTTTAGTACTTACTCGCCTTTACCCGCGGCTTCCCTCGCATAACTTCATTTCTGGCTGCGCGTACGTGTAAAGATCCCTTATCTGTCGTAGGCAACTTTAGTACTTACTAGCCTTTACCCGCGGCTTCCCTCGCATAACTTCATTTCTGGCTGCGCGTACGTGTAAAGATCCCTTATCTGTCGTAGGCAACTTTAGTACTTACTCGCCTTTACCCGTGGCTTCCCTCGCATAACTTCATTTCTGGCTGCGCGTACGTGTAAAGATCCCTTATCTGTCGTAGGCAACTTTAGTACTTACTAGCCTTTATCCGCGGCTTCCCTCGCATAACTTCATTTCTGGCTGCGCGTACGTGTAAAGATCCCTTATCTGTCGTAGGCAACTTTAGTACTTACTCGCCTTTACCCGCGGCTTCCCTCGCATAACTTCATTTCTGGCTGCTAGATGGCTCTAGCAACCAGTAATGAAGTTATAAATTAAAGTGATAGCGCTGAAATAGCTTTTTCTTTTTTAAATAATAAGTATTCTATGTTCATTCTAGTACCTTTAAGAACATGTGTACAAAATTTCATGATGATCGGTTCAGTAGTTACGATCGGTTACGTGAAAGCGTAAAGAACATCCCTACTTTCACATTTATAATATTAGTAAGGATGTATTGTTTTTGTTTGCAGGATATATGCGGCATAATATGCGCTGTACTAACATGGCTGTTGATACTGTACGCGGAGTTTGTGGTGATGATGGTGATGCTCGTGCCCGGCCTATCGACATATCCGATTTACGGATATGTCAATATGTTCATATTCCAGACTTTGGCTTTCCTTGCTTTTGCGTCACATCTTAGGACCATGTTCACAGATCCTGTAAGTACTAGTATTCTTGTTATTTGTAATAGCAGCTGAATTATATTTTGTTATGTCAATATTTTTGATAGAACAGAATGAAAAATGTTTAATCTGTGATTATAATATATATACACATATATAAAACAGCATTATGGTATTTCTTTTACGGATACTGATTTTCAGTAGTAGTAGGTACTACTTAAACAATATATATATGCAAGTCCCAAGCTCAGCAGAGCCTGTGTTGTAGATACTGAAAACTAAATAGTTGAATATTTTTTTTTTGTAAATACACATAATATACATCAAAACATTCAGAACATTACCAACAATTATATAAATGTATGCACCGTGTGAGGAACCCGCGATCATTGAAAGTAAAGCTGTGTACTAAACCGCTAGACCACCAAGGACGTCAATATATCGACAATATGGTTGATTAATGGTTATTTTTAGTTCATGGGTGATCATTTTTTATACATATAGCAATCTAGGAGGCCTAGTTTCCTCCCCCTCACTCCTCGCCCCTGTTTCATTCAAAGGGTGATTACAATTATTGGGGCTTGAGGCGATCTGCGAACTCCTAGGAGTTCACAACTCGCCTCCCAGTAGTGTATTGATTTTTTTTTATTTGAATGTTTTTAATGTGCTAGAATCCAGCAGTATACTATTAGGGTCTTATAGAGTATATAGTTAATTGACCTCTTATGAATAAGGTGATAAGATAAACTTTTGGACTACTGAGAACGTACAAGAATAAATATTGTCAAAACAGAAGAAATACTATTTACAACTTTGTACAGTACAGTAAACCTATTATAACGTACCTCAAAATAACGACTTCCTCGATTTAACAAATTCTTCGTAATCCCCTTGAATTGTCCATAACAAAGCTCAGTTCAAGGAATTAACTTGTTTATAGATTACTTTATATATCGACTGTTTACTTGTTCCCTTCCGATTTGGTATATCGTGGTTGCACTGTATTATGAGCGTTTCTAGTAAAGAAATATAATAATTAATAGCGATAAAGTCGCTTTCTGTAAAACATTTTTTTCATTGATTTATACTTACTGTCCTTTATGTATGTGCAATTATTATTGTTAATTTTACAGGGTGCAGTCCCAAAAGGTAATGCCACTAAAGAAATGATCAGGCAAATGAGCTTCCGCGAGGGTCAAGTCATATTCAAGTGCACCAAGTGCTGCAGCATCAAGCCGGAACGAGCCCATCACTGCTCGGTGTGCCAACGGTGCATCAGAAAAATGGACCATCACTGCCCTTGGGTGAACAATTGCGTCGGTGAAAACAATCAAAAATATTTTGTCTTGTTCACGGTAAGTAACAGCTACTTTTTATCATGTAGGTCTCTATTATTTCCTTGTTCTCTATCTATTCACCTGGACCGCCGTATGGCCTGGAGAAAGCACATTCAAGTAAAAAGAGTCCAAATAAACATAAAATACAAAGGGTTGTATTGGTTGCTAGGCAGAAATTCAAAATTATCCCTTGACAACAAGCTTCTCTACAACTCTGTATTGAAACCCATTTGGACCTATGGCATCCAATTGTGGGGTTCTGCTGCAAATTCAAACATAAGCATAATACAAAGGGCACAAAATAACATCCTGAAACAGCTTATAAATGCGCCATGGTTTGCAAAAATATCTGAGGTTCATGAGTATGTCCACACAAACACAGTAGCCGAAGAGAGAAAACACCACTACTCCAAGTACAAGACACGGCTAGTAAACCATCCTAATGCGCTGGCCAACCAACTGATAGTCCCTGACAACATGCGTCGGCTTAAAAGGCGTAGGCTACTGGAACCCGATGATTAACCAGGACCACCAAAAGAGACGATGATTCTGCTGGGAATCACTCTCTACCCGCGACGTAGCACCTACACCACATCTGTTCATAGTCTCCGACTGATTGCAGGATAGGCACAGAAAAAAGCAAAAAAAGAAAAAAAAATGTAGGTCTCCATCGACAGGGAATTGAACCCCATACCCTGGAACCTAAGTGGTTTCAGACAGTGCGGAGTTTCTTCCCGCATACACTAGATAGATTTTGTAGACTCAACAACCTGCTTAGGTTTTCTCTACGTACATGCATTAAGCAGGGTATATTAAGGTTTCGGATGCGTCCATACACTACGATAACCCTTTACCATCAGACAGGCCGTTTGTTTATTTGTCACAATTGTATGAAATGAAAAGAAAAAATGTAATCACAATAAGATCTACATTGGAACGAGTCAACAGTCTAATTACAAATCTACCGTAGATTTTCTTATCAAAAATGTCTGTAATAGACCTACATGATAATGATATTTGGCGCAGATTATGATATACATTGAACTGCCCGTTGGATTGCTCCTCATATATATCTGTCACTGATCTGCAATATCGCCTGGCAAGTCTGAGCACAGATACCATGTCTCAGTACTTTGTAATTGGTTTGTTATCGGTGCCTAATTGGGCAATAGCGTAACTAGGTACTGATAATTATTTACTATCTGATATTCAAAATCGGCGATCTAATTATCAATATACCTAGATAGATAATTTTATTGTTAATTTAGTATATTAAGTAGAATACATATGTAACGGTCTAATCGGTCTTCAGACAATACTAGTTGATTCGCCCAATTATGTTTACGTAGCACACAGATAGAGAGAGAGTATCCAGTGTGGGGTACAGAAACTCTGTTTCTGCAACATTTGCAACCTTAATTGATACTCTGCTCCTATTGATTGTAGCGTTATGTTGTACGACTGCAGACTAGGTAGCATAGCGACACTAGCAGATTTGTCTAGGCAAGGGAGAGAAACACCAGCGTCTTATATCTACATCCGTATCACAAAGAACTGCTCGGAGTTTTACTCACTGCCACACGATAGACACTGTTAAAGCACGGTGATACCATGAAATCCAAAGGAGTTCGTGTCGTGATGTAATATCATAAAATAATATGAATGACGGAAGGCTAAGGCAGTGAAATTACAGGAGTAGAGGCATTATATCTTTCTCCTCGGGAATAGGAACGCAAGAGCGGTACCACGGGCATCATATGATAAAATGAAGTCATGCTTGGGCTACCACGGTGTCACGTATGTATCACAGCGACATCTGACATCCTTTATTGATATACATATACATACACACACACACATATATATGTAATTACAACAAACATCTATAATATTTATTTACATGGTTGGCAACATGGCCGATACTCAGCATTTGCCGTGACAGCTAAATGTCGCGGCGGTGCTATTCTGTGCCTGCCACGTCACACCTAGGTCCCAAACTAAACAGAGCTTGTATCATGGGTACTGTAGAATTGATATAAAAACATAGATACATATTTTTTTGTAAATTCATACATAATATACATAGAAAACACCCAGACCGATTACAAATATACTTATGAATGCAAATGTTAGTACCTTGCCAAATATCAAACCAACGACCATTTGACAGTAAAGCAGTATGTTAAACTGCTAGACCGTCATTGTAGATCTAACATATTTTTTTTACGTATGAGTTTGGTTTTTTTTTCAGTTCTACATAGCGGCTATATCGATCCACTCGCTCACACTCTCCGTGTACCAGTTTGTGACGTGCATCCGTCATGAGTGGCGAGACTGCAGCACCTATTCTCCACCAGCTACGGTCGTTCTGATACTCTTCCTGGTCGCAGAGGGTTTACTCTTCGCTGTTTTCACCGCCGTCATGCTCGGCACACAGCTGCAAGCTATATGGAATGATGAAACGGTTTGTATATGTATAGTAGTGTAAATACAGGAGCCAACAGTATATCAGCGCTGCAGATTTATCTGTAGCTTCATGCTGAGTTGATAGACTATTCACCTTTGCGGCACATACGGCCACCTCAATTCCATTTATTTTTTCTGTACCTTATGTATATCTCTCTGAAATTGGTGAATTAAAAATTTATCTATGTATCCCATATTATCTATATTTTCGTCTATGTAAATGGTAAATGAACACGTATACGGTAGTCATCGACAGTTGACAATACTTCTGATTATTTCTTATATTTTTTGGCATTCGACAGTACGTCTTATAAAAACTTCCGCTATATCAAGTCACAGCAGATTCTTTGTAGAGAAGAATTTGTAAATTCCAATATACGCATTAATTAATTGAAAATAAAACTGTGAAACAAATAAAATTAAATAGAATATAGATTACTATCACTTTTTTATTTATATATTTAATAATAAAAATAGGTATATTTACTGTTTTTATTCAATTACTCGCCCAACTGCAGATTGTTGGCAAGATATGGCTCATATTTCTTAATACTAATACTGACCTACCTACATACATATACATACACATTTACAAAGACATTTAACAATTTCATATAGACATTCAATAATTTACTTAATATTTATTTTTTAACATTACTTACTACTTAAGTACTAGCTCAAATTTGATATTTGTTGTATCGCATTTAAGTTGTTATATATATTTGGATCCAAATACTCCATTGGTCTTTCCCCGTAATAATTAACTATTGCTCTCATTGCAGGGCATTGAGCAATTGAAGAAGGAACAGGCGCGTTGGGTCCGCAAGTCTCGATGGAAGAGCATACAATCAGTGTTCGGACGTTTCTCCATTCTTTGGCTGTCTCCTTTCACTCAGCCATCGCCGAAGACGAAGGTTGAAAGCTACTTATACAGTGTTTAACGCCAGGCCATATTATGTGAAATCGTTGCTAGACATTATAGAAGAGCAGGAGGATTTGTGATAATTGAACAATAAACCATTTCAATGTTACAGTTACTGAGTATAGTGGAGATTCGTTTAGCAAATTATTTGCGTAATTCTTATAATATTTTAGAAATGAACACAGTCTTTGTTATTCTGCTTCTAAACCATAGTGTAGACCTTAGTACAGTTTTCAGTATTCATATCTATATAATACGATCACTCGCACACACTGTACGCCCGTGCTGAACAACGCCGGTAGTTGTTAGTTGGTTAAATAAAGAAAAGCTATTTTTGTACACATTTTTAACTATAAAATTATAACTTACTTCGTCCGTGTAAAAGAAAATTATGCTATCGATTAAAAGAAATGTTATTTACGTACTTACGAAGTTCTATATACATTTAATTGCGGTTTACGGTTCATATAACCGTGAATTTGCGGAACTTAAGCTATTTCTATATCTTCGAAGCGAATCTCCACAATATAGAGCACATATAGCGGCTCAACTGCAAAATGGTTTCTTCACAATTGCGAAACTGTACGTTTAAATCTTTTAAATGAAAATTACTAGCAACGATTTTACATAACTAAGACCAAGGGTCTTGGTGGATAAACATTGCGTGTTATGTGTGATTGGGCCTGGTTTCACGGATTAAGCAATATTATTTATTAATTTCGGTTATGCGTTCTATTTAGTTTCTACCTGTTAAGATATAATTTGATATTTGATGACTCAAAGTCGGCTATGTTTGACTGATGACGGTAAAGCGATGATATACGAAACGAAACATTTGCATTTAGTACTTTAATTGTTACAAATTATGATCACAAATATTGTTATTTTTATTCAATGTTTCAAAGCAAGAAAGATGTTAAGAGGGGACGCCGCGTACTGTTATAATTCTACTCAGTCACGCATTAAGTGCTGCTGTTTTGATAGTCAATATAAAATTACGTTTTTTATTAACAACTCTTTTGACATATTGTTGTTTTATACGTAGATTTGCTTACATTTATTTTTCAGACTTAATAAGTACAGATATTAATAAAAATAATGATTATAATTATAATCCTAACCTGTACGTCGTGTTATCTCTTCACGTCTTACCTTGCTTTGCATTGAATATGTTATTCTCAAATATTATCTCTAAGTTAAGTAATATGAAACATTTGTAATATTTTCAGTAACGGAAGAGATAATATTACCTGACATGTCTACATCATTCATCCGTATTATATTCATATATAATCAATCATGAAATAAAAAAACGCTCAGTTTTATCCTTGTCTACGGCGATATACATAATGTATATATATTTATTGCTCAATAATATATTTTTTAGAATAATGGCAACATCAAATGCAAAACGTAACTTTACATATCAACAACATTTGACGCAACATTAAAAAATAACAATACATTGCTTGTATTACAATATTTCTGTTGAAATAAATCAAAACTATCGTAAATTCTATGGAAAGCTGCTTATGTAAAAAACTGAATTTATATTTAATTCAAAATTTTTTTGTTGTTTTGTTGTTACAAAATAAATCAAAACTATCGTAAATTCTATGGTAAGCTTTTTAAGTAAGCAACTGAACTTAGGTACGGTTAAACACTAAAACGACTGACATGCATATATGGCTAAAATATCCTATACAAATAAATGCCTTTTACTTTTTATGTAAATGATAAATATATATGAAATTATATTTACTAAATATTTTGTTATACAACTATCAAATTTTAAGAAAATAATTTTGTTTATGAATCCATTACTTGGGCTTGATGTCGTATTTTGAACAAAACTAATAATAGATTGTCAGTTTCGATTTGTTACTCGCGATGTGATACATTCTAAGCTATGTAGCCTTCTCTTCTGTTAATGTAAAGGTTCTTAGGAAAATCAGAAATTGTTATGAGTAGCGCCTGGATATAGTATTCGTTATTTTTTCTTCTTTCCTTCTTCCGACCTCTCTTCAATATGAAATAATTTTAGGAAAGGATATTTAATTTTTTTCGATCATAACTTTACTGAACTGAAATTATTATATAAACCACAGAATAGAAATAAAAAGTTGACTAGACGATTACATTACAACTCAAAGGTGCAAAGCTCCTAGACTATTGGTAACAATTAAGCATAAATGACTATTTTTATACCGTCCTAATGTTTTTCCAAGTAATGGACATTTTTATATAATTTGCACATTATTCATTTAAATATGACATAACATTTAGTGCAAATTTTACTCTTAATACCATCTACAAAAAGTTTAAAATTGTTCACTTTTTATTAGTTGCACATTTTATATATTATTCTCTGAAATGATGGAGTTATACGTATATTGTTCCTAGCAGCATTTATAAAAATAATTTCAAAAGTGTCCGTATTTTGGGACACTCCTGATTTGTTATAGTTATATACATAAATGGTTAAAATTATGTTTTCTAATTATATACATAGTCAAAATATATTATCTCTTTATTTGTAACTCACGCGGGAACGGCAACAATGACACCGTTACCTTTTACTATCACGTGGCCGTCAGCTTGTTTGCTTGTCATTACAATCTAATAAAAAAACGCTCCAATGGCAACAGAACATGGGAAGGAAAAGATGATGTGATTCGAATGGCATTACTACTTAATTTATTCTATTATGTTACCCAAATTAGAGTGAGTGATATCTGATATAAAATAATGCAGAAAATATATGGTGTACATCATACATACAGATATGTGTCGTATATGCTTCACATGTAGTTTTCCTTCGTATATGTCGTGACTATGAATAATACGTGTCTATAATTGATCTTGTATTGAAATCAATAGGGTTATTCAACAGCTTGTTATAATCTATTTCATGTTGATACAAGTGATAAACGTAGTGAAAATTCAATATATAAATCAATATTTACCTTAGTAACTAGAGTTTTGAATAGATGTTACTTATTATGTATATCTTACATTCTTAGTCGCGGTAACGTGAAATGTATTTAACAAATCAAGAAATGTTAAACTGTGTGGTTCATTCAATTCTAGTATTTGTCACGACATGCTAAGGTCGATTACTGTATTACTGTTTTCAGCGTTACATAATATATATTTAAATGTTATGTTATCTATATTAGGATAATACCGTAGATCTACTTAAAGATAATTCTGGAACATTTCGTGCAACTATATGTACTAGACACTTGTATACCATGTGTATTATTTATAGTAAATTACAAAGAAATTGTAAAATCAAACATGTCACCCCATTCACAAACTATTGAAATGTTTTGTCACTTTCTTTTAAATGAATTGGATGCCTTGAGAGAATGGGACAGAACAGGTCAATGGTTAAAATAGGTTTATTAATCGTTTGATGTTTTTAGAAATAAGGGGTTTATTCATTGTTGATATCGCAATGTATTTTCTTAGTATATTCTACAAGGAATGGGTTCAAACTGAAATGTTGTTGCAACTTGTTTTTGGAATTGTAATGTGTATGGTATAGATATATCGGGAATATTACTGGTAACGTTTAATGAACAATTACGAGTAGGTATATTATTGATTGATATAACGATTTAAGGATTTCTTGTACGATGGCGGTTGAAATCATTACTATAGTAATTTTTTAGTATTAAGACTTTGAAGCTAACACCTGTTTGTACTAAACTTAATCAAGGCGACTAAATAAAGAGATACCTAAGCTTAAGCAACGGTAACTAAAGAAAGGTTGAATTTTCATGTTTAGGAATGATATGGAATTTTTCGTATGCGTATTGACTTTTTTAAAAGACTTAAATATTGTAAAAAAACCTACTAACGAACATTTCTTTTTAATTTGTCATTTTTTTGTTTCTTTCTTACAGATATAAGAAATGGATTAACAGAAAGGGATAAAACACTGCAAATGTTTAAAATATGTTTATTAGACATTGTTTATGAATAAGATAGAATAATGCTAGTTTAGAAGGCATATAAGTTTAGTACAAACGGGTATTAATATTCTATGAATTAGCTTATTAAATTATGTATATTACTGTGAAATTATGACTAGGTGCGTTATCTAAGGTCAAAATTTAGGACCAATGACATGGTGTAAGGATCTCACGTTATGTGATTTAAAAAGATCGTCTTAGTAAGTCTATCCACCATTTTGACAAAGAAATGCTACGCATTATTGTGTTGTGATTATTTTATTGTCATATTTGATCTTCCAAATATTTTTTTTATAAAACAAATAACATTGGGGTCGATTTTGAAATGTTTATATACTTAATTTGAAATGGATGCGGCCGTTTATTAAACCTTGGCGTTTGTAACTTTTCGTTAGGATATAATAGCAACCATATGAAGATAGTGATGGTACAAATTCTTAAAATGCGTGTAAATTTTCGACCCTGAATTTGGTATGGCACTGTAGCACCTAATTAACTCTCACTAAATTTCGATTCGCAGTTCCTAGATAAATTTATGTCGAAATATGGTTAGAGGGTTGACAAAAACAGCACTACAGATGGTATAAATGAATTTCTTTTTGTAACATCCAGTAAATTGGGATAGTGACACGCATAGTTTACATTCAAATTGATATACTTCTATATACATATATGTATTAAAAATCATGTGATTATAGATTGCTATCTGACTTAGATTTTTGAACGCCGAATTTCTTTCAATTTTGGAAACACCAAACATGTATGTCTTCATATTTCTCTCCTGTTAAGTAGCAACATACCAAATTAATCAATCTCTACCGCGCATCGCTGCCATTGACTATCCTGTTTGTGATACAAGTCGTGGAATACGTACGTAATGCGCATTTAGTCACAAGATGGCGTTACTAACTTATAAAGTTATACTACAACTAGGTCTCCAACCATATCAATATGGAGATACCAGTTCTGATACTTCCTATTTCTACTTCTAGTACAGTCATCACAACACTAATTATATAGCATACGGATGGTCTATGGATAGCGCAGAATCGACCCCAGTGACAATATAAAAACCGGAAAGATCATTTGGTGGTTACTGTTATTAAACGAGTTATATAATTTTGCGTTATTACTTTTTAATTTATTTAGTTTTAATTGCTTTTGACATAGGTATAAGTGAATGTACTATTTGAAATGTACAAGTAATGCATATGTAAAGTGTGTCGGCTCTACGAATACGCCCGAAATGTGAGGCCGAGTGACAAAGAGTCCATTTTACATGTACATTTATATAATAGGTGTAAAGAAGAAATTGATGCGTTGGTGGCTTCATTATATCCACTACTATAGTTAGCAGTTTGGTTTTTTGTTAACACACCAAAGTTTTCTGCCTAGCTTAATTACGAATATGTATTGCGAATGGTATTATGACAGGGGTTTTGTTATGTAAGCCTGTTGCAATTGATTTCATTAGACAACTGTATTCATATTGGTAACTGTCAAATAATTGTCCATTTATTCTTACATAATATCAAAATTTTAAATTTAAATTTCTATTAAATAATAAATACACGGCTTTATTACATCATTAAGGAATTGTAACTGGTTATTGATATGATCTAATGTCGATTTATCAATGGTTTCTTATTCGAATGAAAGTCAAAGTTTTACAAAATCGTTATTAGTCTAATGTTTAGTGAATAAAAATATTATTCTTAATAGTAAATAAATATATAATGTATACAAAAATATGTAGCCAATACGTAACAAACAATCTATATATAGTGATATTTGCAACTGATATTGTCAAATCCACGGAATTCAATTTAAGGAACGATTGCAACAGTGTTACTAAATCGGTCCTCTGTCTCGATAAATAGTGTGAACATCTTTCATGTGTTTGAATTTAAAGCTTGGGGTTTGTGATATTGTAGCGGCATCTGTTGATTTTATATAATAATTCACATGCTTAATACAAACCGTATTATCTGAAAGTATATTTAGTAAAATCGATTTTTAATCTTAAATTTTAAATTCGATATTCCAATGTATATTTCTTTGGTTATGCTGTTTGTAGTTAAGCATGCGATATATGCATTCCAATGTTCGTTCTGACACAGTGTGACTGTGAATATTGATGAAGCACTCACGGTTTCTCTACACAATTTTCAATATATCTAAAGAATGGACAACTATCATAATGAACGTGGATGTACATATGTAGTGCACTTTATTAATCTTATGTACAATAATGACAATGTTTCATAGTCAGCCTGTTAAATAGAGGAAATATATATATTTTTAATCACATTGAAAATTATATATATACAAAATTAGTGTAATCTACGTGTTTTCATGACAATTTACCCTATACCACGTTTATTTAGATCTTTGTCTTTGTGAGTAGTTGAAAAACTGTAACCCGTAGTCATTAATATATTAATATGTTAATATATGTTGAATAAGTATTGAAATTGTTATAGCATCTATTTATTTAAATATAAGTTGCTCGCCATACCACGTTTAATCAAAATGTATAAAATATAAACAGTACAATTGCTAGTATAAAAAGAGTAATAATATTAAACAAATTTATGGAAGTTGTTATGGAAAATAGTAACATCAAATTTATACGTCGTATAGTGCCTCTCATACTAGAAACATTTTACGCTTCGCTGTATTTTTAGACATGGGTAATAGTAAATAAACACTCATGGATACATCTTACAGTGCCATCTAGTTCGAAATTAAGCAGAACTTGTGCTATGAGTAATATAAAATTTCATACTTACATTCATTTAGGTAACACCCAGAGTAATGCATTAAACTGATTGTAACATTGGGATTAAACTCGCGACTGTCGATCTGTTTAACAAACTTTCTGTATATTTTTACTATTAAGTTGCTGACTATAACTTTTTGTATCAGTCTGTTAACTCTTAAATCTAAATTATTTATTTATAAAATTAATTTAAGTATGACTCTCAGGTGTCTAGTATTTATAATATAAGCCATGCTTATTTGGGACTAGAAAGTGCTTGGTGTGTATCCAGTTTTATTTAATTATGTTATCCTTGTCACTTAATATATTTATGTAGCCGACTGTACTTGTAAGTTAAGTGCCTATTTATTTCTACTTACATCTCTATTATCGATCATTAGTAAATTGATATTGTAATATTATATCTATTAAAACAATTAGACATACTTAATAGTGTTCAAACTATATAGTTCAAATAATAGCTATCTTCACGCCGAGTGTTTCGAGGTAGGAAGTGTATAAATGTACAATATTAGTATACAATATATAGTAATTACGCTACATGTTGGTTAATATTTAATAGACTATTTTCTAATGTTATTAATATATTTTAATATTATAAGTCTTGCTATTTTTAACCAGCAAAGGTTGAAAGTGTGAGATTTATTATGCTCTTAGTAATGCTTATAAAGTTTAAATTCTGTTAAATGCAGCTTGCTTAATCTATTGATTAAAACAAGCTCATGTTTAGTGAAAATATTAATCAAATTATTATCGTTTGTTCATGGACGCTTTTTTCATAGATGATCGTGATAGTGTTCAGGTCTTTGCTAATGGTATGTGTTGGCTCCACCTGTGAGGGATGAAAAGATTTGGACAAAATTTACTTATGTTACTCATCCTTCTTCATAATTTAATAGCAGCTACCTTGTCGGTGCAGCTCTTGTCATTTCCCATTAAATGTTGATACGATACGACTCGTAACTTTTTCTTTAACTGCTTGATAGGTCTTCTCCTTCCCCTCTTTTTTTCTATTAGCCTAATTTCACCAATATATGAGAATCACAATATCTGGGGGGCGGGACCAAGTACCATATCAAGCTGTCCACTACGCAGTTCCTCGTGATATTTTGGTGAATTTGGAATAATAAGCTTATTAATCCGACTGACTTCATCGTAATATTATTTTTTACTGGTGATCCACTATATACCATTAGCAGACCCTCCCATTCTATCATCATCCATTAAAAAACAACGACGGTTCCCATTTAGGGGTACCAGCTTGGGCTAATAAGGCCAATATTGCCCATTAGAAATTGCCTTCACTCGTTAGAATACTTGTAGATATATTAAAATGACTACGGGTTTGTGTATATAACAAAATGATATTATATATTAGGTTTTGTTTTTTGATTGTCTCTTTTTGTGTAACGATGTATTGTATGTCGATATATAATATTTTTGGATTCATATTAGGCCTAATAGATATATGTATATTCAATATATTTTCGCTCATGCCGCTTGTAATAATCTGGGTATTTGTAAAACCAGTGATTGTAAATTAAAATGCAAAAAACAGTATCTTACCACGCAAGCGACAATTATTTATTTTCTTGGATATATAATATGATCTATTGTCAAATATTTTTGTATAACTGCACTTTAATTATAATAAATAAAGTGAAAGAGATATCGCAATTCTTATTTACAACTTGCTGTTTCCGCGACTTCGTCCGCGAACTTTATTTTTATAAAATAAAAGTAGCCTAAGTTACTCCTTATTACATCAACTACCTGGCAAAAAAAGTCCCGTCAAAATCGCTCCAGCCATTTTAGAGATTAGCCGGAACAAACACACCGATCGACAGGCAGACAAAAATGATAAAAAATGTCATTTTGGTGTATGTACCGTATTTATATTGATATGCATGTAGTACAAAATGGTTATTTCAGTATTACAAATAGACACTCTAATTTTATTTATATGTATAGATGTATAGATTCGAACCAGTGCATCCTAAAGTTCGCACAAACTTGTTTTCCTAAACTGCACGTAGCCCGCCTATACTTCAAAAATTATAACTCTGAAGTTCTTTTAAAAACACCGACGAATAACTCTATGTATTAGTGATGAGTATAGTTGTTGAGTAGTTGTTGTTCAATATTCAGTTTATTCTCTTTGGGAATTACTGATTTAGTCTTTATATATATGTAAATATTGCTGTAATATTGAATACTTGGTTAGGGTCTGTGGTATTGTAGTAAATAGTCAGGGACGTTTATAAGTGTCTAATACGATTAAAGCTGCTTCTTGAACTTATTAAGAGTAGTGAAGCTGAGGTATCAAATGTGTCTGATGAGTGAGAGGTGCTGAGGGTTTTAATGAGGAAAATACGGAGATTAAAATAAAATGCGACTAGTATGACAGCGATATATAATAGAAAGTAACAATAAAGAATATTATTATAAAATTTAAAAATAGTATAACAACCCTCCTTCATAGGTTTCGCTACAAGTAGGTATTTGTGGGAATTGCCCTGAGAATTCATAATATGCAAAATGTATAATTAAATTTGTACATAACTGTAATAAATTTAAAAATAGCATTATACATAAACGTTAATAAATTGCTAGAAACCTAAATAGCAACGAAATTTTTTTGTCCTAGTTTTTAATCTATTTTGCAGTTTTCTAGAATCGTCGCCCTACTCAAATTGTGTTCCTCATTCCTGAGGATCGTCACTTAATTATTATTGCCATATAAATTTGAAATCACTACCTATTAATTTTGTTTCATTTTCTTTTGTAAGGATTGGTACTTGTAGTTTAGTGAAGGAACGAGTAATATAAGGCAGGGGTATAACAATAATGTTTGCGTAAGTAACTAATGCAACGAAGTATTTGCTAACGCGTGCAGGGAAAGTTTTGTGGCGTGGCACACGCGCGACACAGTGCCCGTGAGATTTGTCGGCTTCTAGCACCGTCAAGGTGATTGTCGGAGGCCACCAGTATTACCACCATCCATACCAGTTTCATATTTATTGTGGCCCAACCTCCATCGTTGCGTAACCACTGTGATATTTCGACTTCTCGAAAAGTGCATAAGGTGAATTTTATTTCTAATCTAGATTATATATTTGCGTTTATTGTTTCAAATATGTGTTAATAGTGCGTTGAAAGTGTGTTGTATTTACAGATGGGGATGTTGTTCCGCGTGTTATGCTTGTGTGCGGTAGTGGCGCCATCTGTGACGTTTCCCTATGACCCGCAAGACGAATTACTAAAGATGGTGCTGCCATCTAGTGGGAAGTTTGAAGCTTTTTATCCCAATGTAGCGCACGGCGTACCGAACGGTTCGTCCCGGCCTGCGCATGGGCATGGTAGTTTCTATAAACACCGCAATCCGGCGCTAGTTGACGTAAAGAATTCTGCGGCGTATGGCTTCCGGTTTGATGGTAAGAGGAGATTCAATTTCGACGATGAATAAGTTAATCTCATATCAGATTTGTCAGAGAAACAGTAAAAATTGTGTTAGTATAAACTTGTTTTTTTTTACATTTATCTACTTCTGTTATAATGATGGTCTGTTACATAGAACAGAGTTGGTGTATGATTTAAGATGCAATAAATAAATACTATATTTTTTTATGCGGCAGTAACGAGCACATTATTAGCACCCATAACAAACAATCACTCTCATAAATATAAATGTTTGTGCCAAAAGGTCATGTGCAAGGAATCAAACCCGCCCACCGGAAGTAAGGTGATTTGCTAAACAACTAGACTACAGAGACCGTCAAAGTCGTTACATGTACCAGACTTAGATTGAACTCGTAATCATTGGAAGGTGAGACAGTATGTTAAATTGCTACACCACAGACTATTACAGCAAGGTAGTTATGATTGTCCCCCCTACTTTCCCACTTCCAATTGTCTGCCGAAGCGTAGCGCACAATGTCATTGTTTTGTTGTCAGTATTTTCCATTTTGCGACACTTAATTAAATTTTTCGCTTAAGTTATTACTTAGTTCTAATAGAATAGAAGTAATTTATTCAAATTATTAAATAGACAACATAAGAATTTTTTTTAATCTACCACTTATTCGGATCGCATACTCATCACAAGAAGAGCGAGCAAGAATCATCCGTTTTGCTCTTTTAAAGAAATGTCGTTCACAATTTCATTTTTGAATATTATTTTGAATAGTTATAATCTTTATTTTGTCATCGAAATGCCCATTAAGCTGACGGTCCACCGGATGGAAAGTTGCAAATTGCCATTTAATAACGCTACGGGTTCGTGCGCCTTTATCCTATAATTGAATTAAAATTAAACTTTCTTTGTGTACTTTTGAATAGTTTTAAAGCTACTTCCCATAGGCTGATTTAAAGAAAACGCCCCTTTTTGTATAGAACTCATAAAAAAGAGTTATAAGGAGTTTCTTTATTAACTTATGTTGGAATAATAATAAATTATTATTATTTACTTAATTGTGAATGTCGTAAAAGTCCATAAACTTTATGTTTTAGTTCTCTAGTCAGGAAGATAACGGAAACATTGTTAAAAAACTTAGATCAGTCGGTCTATATTGGCCAATTAACTAATGCGATTCAATAACATTGGATTACGCTGTTTCGCGTCTTTTTATACTTATGAATTATACACAATCAACGTAATAAAGTTACTTTTTGTGGTCAATGAAAGAACTTACATTATTATGATATATTCAGTTTAATCTGGATTACGTTTCATAATAACAGATACAAAATTCTAGGAGTTCATTCTCAATTTGAATCGATATTCAGAACAGACTCCCAGAGCAGTACTGTGGAATGCTTGTTTGAATCCAATAATCTTGGTGAAATGTCAACTATTATGTTCACTCGCAATAGGAACACAAATATCTTCACAATAGTCCCATAGAGGCTTTACATAAAAACTTTTTTATAAACTATACCAAAACATTTACATTATAAACTATACAAAACGATGTGGCCAGCTTGATACTATATCCTAGATACCCTCTGGTGAGTGAAAGTGCAGTGAACCGTAATTATTTGCATCTCTGTGGCAATTGATAACAATGTCTGACTACTATTTTAAAGATGTTAATCGTAAGGATACTTCCTTACATAATCATTATTGGTTGTTCAATCTTTAAAAAATAAGTTCATTGGCTTTAATATTAGACACTGATCATCCGCCTCTTTAAATTTTCACGCATCGTGAAACATGACAAGTCATGGACGATGGTAGAGCGTCCGCGCCTGGCAGGTAATGGACACGTCCTGGTAATCCGATACGAGTGTCAGCCGCATCCTTGCCCTCCTATTACCGGTGCATCAGACCGTGAGCGCCAGCCAATCGTTCAAACCGATACACCTTCAAAAAAAGCCCATGTCAAAACACTTAAGCCGCCCCAAGAAAAAGTGTGAAATTAACTTAAGTGGTCTGTCTCTACGTAACTCCCTTTTAAAATTGGGCTAATATAACGGTATGTTCTAAGTAAAGATAGAAGTGTAGATAAGTTAATAAGATTATTATTATACCCTGTGTTAGTGTTGGGGTCGGAGACCGGCTTTTAAGGACGGAATGTTACTGAAATCGTGTATAAAAAACAAGTGTTCTCCAGGGATCGGTCATTCCGCGGCCGGAGTGGGTGCACGCATCTTCGTTCCCAAATACCGAGTCTTTTTTGTGTAAAGGTCCAATCCTTAATTCTCCAACGGTCAGTAGGTAGTACTGAGCCAGTTCTCGGCAGGGGTGAACGTTGACTGTTTATACTTAGTTCAGTTTACTCCACTTAGTGCGATGTTTCCGGATAACACTGGCGCGGTAAGTGTTGCGAAATCATATGTATCTAATTTACAGCGTAATAAAACAACAATGTTTTCTTAATTTAATTGTCAAATAATATAATTTTCTGAATATAATATAATCATTTACACTTATTAAAATTTAAATATACGCATACCTACATTTGAAAAAATAAGAATATAAATAATTATTTGTAAGTTTTCTTGCATAACGAATCCAATAACGAAAATCGGCCAATAAACGTTGTAAGCAATAACCTAATCAATTAAAACGATTATATTGCTCGTGCCTAATGATTTATCTTTTGTTGGATAATTTTTCAATACAAATAGCGGCATCACGGAGCATCAATGGAGAGCTGATGAGAAATACGGTGCAAGTCACGCTGTCTCTCACTTTATTATCATATTTGATAGTGTTATTATGTTAACACCTCGTGTCAAAACATTGATTGAAAGAGACTCTAATTAGATATTTGTACAATACTATTTATTGGGAAAGACGTGATTTAATTTATTGAATTTAAAACAGGTCCATGCACGTTATGTAGAGTATAATTAGAAATTAATAGTGGACGAGTTATTACTTATTCAAGAAGTAAAATAGATTTGGTAATCAAAATTATTGCAATAATATAAAATAAGTACCGACCTGTTCCTGATTTAACTTCTATTGTGTTATTGTTCAGTTCATAGTAGTGCTATCCCGTCCAACTATGGATCCTAGGTCTCTGATGCATAGTATAAATGCGCAGAGGCAATATCGCAACCACTCAGTTATTGATGTGTAATATATTTAAAGATATTGACATCTACACTTATGGCTGTGTAATTAGATTATAAACAATAATAGTTGTGTTACTTTAAATAATTAATAAATATTTAATAAATAATTAAATATTCGTTTATATTCTCAAACTTATTGCATATTTTTTTAATTATGTTAATTTATTGAAAAATCATTAAGTATTAATTTTTTTTGACGATGACAAATATAAATATGGAATTTGTTTGTATTATGAATTCTTTGCATATTATTGTGACACTTAAGTAAAAAATATTAGTTTATTTTAGTGTTTCTTCATTTACTAGTAGAATAAACTAGAATATATTTGTCTAAATAAATTTAAAGAAATGCATCAGGGGTCACTGCCCTGGGACTCGGAATGAGTACATGATGGAATAAATGGGACATTTTATGGGTTCGAGACCAGCATGCTCCATTAACGATTATCTACGCACTGACACAAATCACTTTATAATGTGTTCTGGCGAATTAAAATAGGATTTCATGGATCCCAAAGTGCATTCCCTAAAAATGCATATCCAAAGACTATAGACATGCGGGCTGTCATCAAAGCCATTTTTTTAAACTTGTCAGTGATATTTTTCGAACCCTAAATAATTTTAAAAGACAGATGTAGGTAGTAAAATAATTAGGATTTTTATGGTTATGTGTGATCACAATATATTGCAACAATAATATAACACTAAATATCTAATTTGTAGATATTGTGAACTATTTTTATGCTCCCATATCACTTAAGAAAAAATTCTTACCTACTTTATTTTAGCTATTACTGCTATATTTCTATTCTACTATATTTTCATTGCGTATTATGATGAAGTTTAAAGACAATGGATACTAAAATTATGTTAATAGATCCCTTACAAAACAGGCAAATTAGAAAAACTCATAATTATAAATAAAAATATTTTTCATATAAATATAACAATAATAATATATCAGAACAATTAAAACTCCTCTCGTCCCAAGATAAGCAGGGCTTATGTTAATAAACAAGACAACTGATATAAATACATAGTTACATTTTTATGTACATACATATATAATATACATAGAAAATTTAGACCGATACAAACAATTATACTCATGAATACGATAGCTTGTATCGTTCAAGAAATTGAACCTGCAGCCTTCAGAAGTATGGCAGTGTCCTAAGCGTTACCATCGAGGCCACTTTTATATTTATATTGTATTTTTTACTTCATAATCAAATCAATCAAATACATTTTTTAAATCTAATTACATGATACTACTGCACTACTAAACAACTACTAGGTACCTATTTTAGGCAAAATACTGCTTATTGTGTATATATATATATATTATTTATATATTTTAGCAAGATTAAGCGTGTAATTTAATTGTTACTGATTATATTTAATTATCCTATGCCAATTTATTAATTGGCATCTTCACAAATACTAAATAATTTTTTTTAGAGTTTGTTTATATAGGATTTAGAGTTTATATATATCACATTTACAACATATATCTATCTATCTAATAGACGAGATTAGGTACCTATTCATAACATTCCTTCATACTTCAAATAACATACTTAAATTTAACGTAGCTATTAACCACTTGTTATTATGGAGAAATTTTAACGAGGGCATGATTGACATCTGTGTTTATCCAGGATTCTACTGTAATTACGAGGCACAATTAAGAGTTTAACATGTAACTTAATAACATGAACATTCATCAATCTTGTTGGAACGGATTGTGTACTTCATTACTTGTACAGTTATTATTAACTGATTAGTAAGTTTGACGTTTGTTTTTAAGTAGAACTAAAATATACATGTTGTAATATAAGAAGTGAAAAATATTTTATTTAACTGCGATGGTATACTTCCCTTTCCGATCGATCCCATATCGATCGAATTTACGGCCTGAGCAGAGGTTCGAACTTCTAACTGCGCCCTCAGAGTAAAGTCGTATACGTCAGGAGTTGCTGAAGGCCAACTTAATAAGTCCTTTGCGGGTTTGGTGTGCCATCTGCACTCGTATCGTATTGTTCGGTGAAACTGTAGTGGTCAGCTGCGGCCAACAGCATTAGAATAACACAAACAAAAGCCGACGACCTACCTGAATGTAACTTGTATTACATACTATTAGTTCTTACTAGTCCTGAGTTCTCTAGAATGACAATACATGAGGTTAGCATCGACGACCTATGATGCCGTGATGTCGTGATACGTATCACGTATATAGCCGTATGCTTAGCAGCCAAAATAGATAAGGTAAGATGTGTCCATGTAGACTTCGCACAATATCTACCTGGGTAAATATAACAAAATATAATAACATCCCTGGACAATTCACATAACGCCATCTAGTCCTAAGCTAAGCAGAGCTTGTGTTATGGGTACTAGATAACGGATATAAATACTTAGATATATATATTTTTATATACATAGAAAATCTTTGTATCTCTTGTGTATAAATGTTTGTACAGTGCGAGGAATCGTACCCGCAACCATCGTGCTAAACTGCTGAACCACTGATGTTTTCAAAATTAGTATAACTATAAAAAATATTTTATTTGTTTACAATAAGAAGAAGAGTTAATATTTAATATACTTTTGTAAATTATAATTTTATATACGCATTTTTTTCTGTATTATACATACATTTAAATTCTATAAGTAGAACGGCATCGAAGTACAAATTATCTGTTTTCAGAATATACTAATAATATGCAGAATGTATACAATATCTTGAGCACAAACTATTCGTCTTATATTATTTGATAATTTATTGTTATTATTTATTTTCCTATAATTACAAAGATAAGTCTATTAATGGGATAAGTATATATAATCAATATTTATCCCATTAAGAATATTCCCTTGGTAATAACTACAAATGTATTAGTAATTTTTATAACTTTCGTTGCGAAATATTGTGTTTTTTCTGTTTTGCTGTTGCGAATGTTTGTTTTCATAATTTACTTAGCGTATATATGTATGACTCTGTAAATTAAATTGGCAAGTTAACAATTTAATTTTTTTAAATTAGCAATATCTGGAAACAAATTTGTTGCGATATTGTTATAATTATGACCGTTACAATCCCACCACTAGGCAATAATGTTTTCTCATTGGAGATGAAGTTACTGGAAATTATGTTTGCAACAATATTAAGTCTATACATAAGTATATAACATAAGCATATATATATACTATTACGGATATGCAAAGACATTCAGAATAGTATACATATATAAATGCTAAAATGGAGCTCATGGCTCTAAAGGAGAGACACTTTTGTATCTTAATCGAGATCAGAGGCTATTTTATATCACAAAAAGCAGAAGAAGTCGCCCGCAATAGCTAGTTAGCCATAATTGAATAATTTAGTTTCAAATCATTATTTGTAATTATGTAGCGCATATTACGACACTTCCTTCTTCGTATCCGCTTTATATTTCTTTTTTTTACCTCTCTACCACGTCCATTACCTCTTTTTGTTTTATTTATACCAGCGTTACGTGGACCTGCACTATGTAACTGTTACTGTAAACCAAATAATGGTTATGTACGTAATTCGCTACAACGTATACACGTACGGAATACTTTTATTTGATGTGTTTGTATTTTAGTAACGATACATCCATCGACTTGATAGACTAGTATACCTACTATAATAAATAAGAAACTTATAGTGTTAGTAATGTGACGTGTAGTAAAAATCTGTCAATTATCAAAATAAGTATTTTTAAATGTCTATAACACGCATAAGTCAATTATCTATATTTCAAATATGTAATATATATATATATATATATATATACTTATTTGACGTAGACAGCCTTGGTGGTATAGTAGTATTGCATACCACTTCACTATCTGATGGTCGCGGGTTGGATTCCTCGCCCGGTACAAACATTTGTATGATTGTATCGATGTGGGTGTAATGTATATATAATATGTATATATTTAGAAAAAAAATTCCATATTATTATTATTAACTACTTATACACAGGTCGTGTATAAGTAGTTAATACTTATACACGACCTGTGTATAACTGGAAATTTATACTGATTCTTTTGTATGTATTAAAAGTGATTTAAAAAATGACATAAAAATGTACCAATTAGTAAGAACTAATTCTAGACAACGCTAGTGATAAAAACTATGACTTACTAAATGATACGATAAAAGGAGTATACAATTTATCATAAATTTTCTTCACTTTCTGTTCCTTTCTTCATATGTCTATTATTCCATAATTGTATTGCAGAACTATTTATATTAGACTGACCAATTAGGTATTCGCTATGCTTATAGTTATTATTATTTACAAAAAATTAAGTAGACGTCAGGATTATATAAACTGCTGTATAAAACTAGAAAGTTTTAATATTAGTTTATTAAAATAATATATTTATTGAATAATCACAGAAAACCAAAAGTTTTAGTAGAATTAAAGTACTTGGTAAATTAAAAACGCTTCCAACCGTAACTTCATCCCAGGTGAAGTTAGGATAATCTTAATGGACAATCTCCATCTCATATGTTACGTATATGTATATCCAGTCTAATGACAATATATTCGTTGAAATAAAAATTAATAATAATTAACCATAACTTCTAAGTCTTTAATTCCTATTAAATTCGCTACCGGTATTCTCACTGACATGATTGCCTCCCCCTCCGATCGATCCCCCGTCCAATTCAAACAGGGATCGAAATTACGCCGGCCTGAGCCGAGGTTCGAACCCCTAGTGGTGCCCTCAGACTAAAGTCGTATCCGTCAGGCAGGAGTTGGCCTTCAGCCGCTCCATAAGTCCTTCCGCGGGTTTGGAGTGCCATCTGCACTCGCCCCCTAATGTCCGGTGAAGCTGTAAAGGCCAGCTGCGGCAAAAAGCATTACAGTAGTCCGAAAAAAAAAATTACTGCCTGTTCATCCTATTATCCTTCGCTTGCAATCTTCCCGCGCATACGGTTTACAGCCGGTTACACCATTCCGTCATTAGCCATAATAAATATTCTCTAACCATTCTAATTACATAAATAAATAATTCAATAAAATTGTGTTATGATGGACAATTTTGTTTTGTTATAGATGTGCGTTATCATGAGCTTGCTGCTAGTAGCATCATCTGAAGCTTTCTTCTTAAAATGGGGATCAGATTCAACGTAAGTATTCAATTAATTTAGTTTATTATTATTTCTTTATATATTAAACATCATGCGAATTAATAGCTACAGCGAACTGATTAATTTTGCTTTGTAATAATACTCTGCTGTCGAATTATTTTGTTACCTAACGTTATTGTACTGCCGATACTATTATATGTGTGATGAATTGATGAAGTTGCTTAAATTATATCAAGAAAATGCTAAATAATATCTTATTAGTAAGTACCTACAGCATGGATAGATATAGGCATCATCACTAGGAGATTGGTGATATAAGGCAGTTGAAACTGTCACTTATTTTAACAAATTGGACGTATAAAAATTTCACTATAATATGTTTATTCGTGTAGGTCTATTACAAACTCTTATAATGAGTCAAATCTACTATTCTGTTGATACTTTTATTATGTATTGATGGTTTAGATACAATTTGGACTGTATCTGGTATATTATTTACCTAACCTTACGAACCCTAATAAATGTATAAGAAGAATATCAGGTAGAACCAAAATGCATGAAACTTAAGCACTTTCACCAAGAATCAAAGTATAATCTAAAAACAAATTTAGTTATAGGAATAACTACTATATTCAGTTTTTCTATTCCCGTATACTACTGAGTTAATCAACCAGCGTATAGCAAAACTTGACATTATTTATAATTGTAGGTAATACAATAGGTATATATTTGTTACAGCAGACAACAGCAAGCTCAGAAGTCATGGCTGCAGCCCATATCACCTAACATACCACCATACCGGTACCAATACATGTACTCACCTTATGAGTCAAGGAAATCGTACCAACTGCAGCCCCCGCAGTATACTCAACCAGAAATGCCTATCCATCAGAACATGGCACCTATTCCTATAAGCGTGCCCGCCGGAGCTAGCCTCACACCCGTCTCGTTGCAACACGTCCAGCTTGTCCCTTGCATGTGTCCTGTAGCACCCGAAGAGGCAGAGAAGTTGCAAGAACAAGTTGGACCTGGGCCATATCTGGCCCAAACTTACACACAGTCTTCGTATGCAGTTCCACAGCAGGTAACGGTTGCTGCTGACAAAGCAACCACAAAACAATAGAATTCTAGTTTATCTATTATTTAATTTAATATCATTTTATGTATTCCCGAAGAGAACCCACCAATGACTGTTTTTTTATGTATAATTTATTACATTTCATTATTTATGGTACCTTAAGGTTGACTGATAGAATAGGGTGAAATGGATGTGTTCAATTTGAATAAAGTAATTAAGATTATGCAGACTTTCATTGATTTTTTATAGGATGTTAAATAAGATGACCACTCATAGGATGACCTATACTTCTCATATCTAAGCGGCACTTTGATATATCTAAATCCGCTTAGACATACATAGTGCTTTCTATAAGAGGCATATATTGTGACGTCATGTCTTTTTGTGAGTTACCATTTTCTGGAACTAAACAAATCTGTGCGTGCTTCCTCAGTGAAGCCTGTAAGGACACTAGGAGACATCTGCGTTTTAGGAGGAGCTTGGCTTACTTCAGTAGTCAGGCTCTACACGAATAACGGCCCAGAGTCCAATTTACATTACATTCCTGGGACTAAGATGTCATGCCTCTATACACTGTAATTTCACTCTTAACCTGTAACCTCAACACAACTTACAAAGCAAAGGTGTTTGCAAAGGGTAAACAAATACATGACTTACAAAGTCTACCTGGAAAAAAATAAAACAATATATGAAAATTTACAATCAACCCAATATCAAGATCATTTAGAACTGAAATTATCAC
Source organism: Achroia grisella (assembly GCF_030625045.1). Taxonomy (NCBI): domain Eukaryota; kingdom Metazoa; phylum Arthropoda; class Insecta; order Lepidoptera; family Pyralidae; genus Achroia; species Achroia grisella. The sequence continues at coordinate 328,417 of NW_026712977.1, read as the reverse complement.
ACATTATATTTGCATTAAGGTATAAAGTCCAGTAACTATAATCATCGTTTTTTCACATAATTACTATGACGCTATGACAAACAATCGGACAAGTGGTACCCGCTGTGTATATTACATGAACACCGGCTGTCATTACGTTATCATGTAATACTTGTGATATCACTCATGCGTTGCAATTCCGGAGGATATGCATAAGGTGTCTTACTGTAATTTCAATGCACTTCTTCGTCCTCTAACCGAAAGATTACAAAGCAGATACATTTTACTTTTCGAGCCTTTTTCCATTCATGCGCTACCTCTATTTTTCTTGTAAATACTCTCTTTCCAATGGTTGTCTGGAAGAGATATCACTAGCGATGAGGCTGCTTTTTGAACTTAGTTTTATTTTTAACTAGCTGCACCCGCGACAGTAAAATAAAAGTAATCTAAAATTAAAAGTAGCCTAAGTTACTCCTTATTACAGCGTGTGACAGCCTCGGTGGTATAGTAGTATTGCATACCACTTCACTATCTGATGGTCGCGGGTTCGAATCCTCGCACGGTTCAAACATTTGTATGATTGTTTGTATCGACGTGGGTGTAATGTATGTATAACATGTATACATTTAGAAAAAAATATCCATGTATTAATATCAGTTGTCTAGTACCCACACACAAGCTCTGCCTAGCTTGGGACTAGATGGCGTTGTGTAAATTGGCCTGAGAAAAAAAAATAGATCAGCTACCTAATAAAAGTCCCGTCAAAATCGGTTCAGTCGTCCGCATCTAGGCCCTGTCATCCTAAAGATGTCGATGATATATTAAAATTAGATCAATATAAATAGTTAAGTAGTAAGTAAGTTAAGTTAAGTAGTTAATATAAATAGTTTGCATACTATAGTATATAGTACAATCAATTCATCAACCGTTTTATTTCATTACATAGTTCCTATTCACAGTGTAGTTGAAATTACCTAAAGGAAATCGCATACTACGCGAATTATTCATTAATGAGCTCTTATGAAATGGTAACAATGTGTAACTGGAGTTGTATAGTATATTGGTGCTGTAATTGTAAAGTTGATCATGATTTTTTGCTGTAATTTTAGGGTTGCCAGAAAACATGTATTTTATGGGTTACCCTCTCAAACTACTACTCTCAACTACGTCACGTCGTCCATGGATATGGTCATGTCGTTCGCAGTTTATACTATTGAGTGACCTTATAATTTCACTGCCTATAATGCCTAATCTCTAACTCTAAAAGAAATGTAAAGAAAGTAATAGAGGGAACTTGTAGAAAGTCTACGTCGATACATATTTATATTTATAAATCCTGAAACCCATATTAACTGGTAACCCTTATTTAAAATAGCAGTTGATAACCCTAATGAGTCGGCGTGCGGTGCGCGGTCGACGGCCCGCCCAACTCGGAAACTATTGGGAAGTAACATTACGTAAACACTTTCATTGTGTTTTCGATATCACTCGAGCACTAACGATCAAAACATAGTAAGTAAATGTGTACTCTATTTTCACGCTCTGATAACAGTGGAGCTATAAAAGTAACGACAAATACAGTAACTATATGTACTAGTTACTAAAGTAATTAGTACTCGTTACTACGGCATGTTACGTTACTAGTTATATTTGATACAATTGAAAGAACGTAATTTGATATATTATATTAGATTCCTAGTATTCTTAGTATCGCAATTGTCTATAGTCTCTATTTATAGTACTTACTACTTACTTACTAAATGTTATCTCTTAACTATATGAGTACTAAAGTAACGGGAAGATATTTCGTCACAGGTTTCATACTAGTTACTTTGTACATGGTAATTATAGTTTTAGCAACTCTAGGTAACGGACACCGATTTGTCAAACACTGTTACAGACGTGTTATTGTTATCATGCAAGATTTTCTCACTCCTAGAATCAACGAAATATCATTAATGAAAATGAAAACGTATGATTAAAACATAACAATATTATTAACTGGTGATTTGTGACTTTGTTTCCACATTGTAGATTCCTATGAGAATAAGAAACTAATAATGATTTTCTATTCTATTCTATTCTTATTCTATTTTATCATGTATGAAGTTACTACACACACAGTCACTTTGAATACAATTGCTAGCAATGTACCCTGGCGAATTAATCCTGTCATACTTTACTTCTGTCCCGTGACAAAAAAATCTATACACGATATATGATTTTGTGTAATAACAACCTTGAGATACAGGGAGGAATGGAATTGTTAGTTATGTGGACTCTCGACCCATTGTCAGGTTGACCTCCACGGGGTTCCCCCTGGAAACCATCGTGATAAATTCGAGGTGAATTTATCACGATGAGCTAACTGACCTGACCGAACTGAAAAAAAACCTTGAGGTACAAACTAAGGACTGATATTGTATTAGGATACAAACTACTAAATAGCACAGATTATAAAAATGTGTAACAGAAGAAAGTAGAAGTAATGACATATTTGATCATTACACCGTACTCAAATTGTTAAGAGATTTCTTATACATTATTTGTTACGTCAAGTTTTAAAAAATAACACACCGATTAGGCAGCATGATATCGGAACTTAGCCTCTTTCTAAAGGAAAAAAATAAAAAGTAAATACTGCCAAACAACATACGAATAAATATATCTGAGATTTCAATAAAGGCAATAAATTATTTATAAATTCGTTCTTCTAAATATGTTCACGACTAATAGAAGTAAAACATTGCAAGGTACGGATTTGCAAGAAAAAATAAATCAACTACACCATGTATACATGCCAATGGATTTAAATACTGCATTCCATCAGAGTAAAGTACTCGCTATAGATAAGTTAATGTACATTCTGAGACATTGCACTCGACAGGACTTACAGGAGGCAGAATTTAAGGAGTTACTTCTATGCGCCCTGACTTTGGTTTATTATTTTGGTATGCGTTTGAAACTAAGCAGACTGACGTCTAGATATCGGTATTGGTGTGGTAAAAGGATGTTTCACAAAGTCGAAGAAGCCTTCCAAAAAACTATGGACTTCCTACAACCGGAACGTAGTGATCCAACTATAAAAATCACTTTAAACTTTTTTACTGAAGTCGCTCTGTGGCCATTTGAGAATTTTGTTGGACAAGTTTTAGAGGTGGTTCTTTATTTCAATAGAGGGAAGACTACTTTATTCAATCTAATGCTGACGGACATACATTATGCGATGTTCTGTGATATTAAATCAGCGAGACATCGTATAAGAGTATTATATGAGTTACTTAAAAGTAGTAACTGGATTATTGAAAAACAGAAATTGTTACCATTTATAACGCGACTTTTAGACTTTTTCGCTTACAGTATAGCAAAAGGCGACAACAGGATAATAGTGTATACATACCTGCGGAAAGGTTTTGAGGTTTGTCTTCGGAGGATTTTTGAAAGGGCTGAAAATAATCAGCGCTTGATTATTATAACTACTATGCTTAACTGGTTCTCAATGGTGAACATGAACGATGATGATGTCCTAGAGTTCTCCTGTTTGTTGGACCATGCCGCAGAATTATACACAGTGGGTGCTTATAGCGAGAGCTTCCGTGAAGGACTCGTTGATCATGTTTTGAGTAATTTAGTCAGCTCTCCAAATTCTATTTACAGCTTAGTTGGCTGTCGTCTTTTAGAAAGATTTTTAGATCGCCAAAATAATAGTTGTTATTTAATTGTACCGACGATATACTATGAATTCTCACAGGTAAGTTGAACTTTATTAAAAGATTGTCGTAAACATTATTGTAACTATAGTAATATCCTATTCATCGCTAATAATATATGCATTTTCTCGATGATTATGTATGATTATGCTACTGAAGTCTCATATTGTAAAAATCAAATTCGCTTTCGCATTTATAATATTATGTTGATATCCTGAAAAATGCGATACTATCCTTGAGAAATAAAATGTCACTGCCACGTATCGCCCTATTAATTATAATTATAAATTAATTTGAAATCAAGATAATACATTAAATTACTTTGAAACATATTTATTATATATTTAGTAAGAAATAGATATTACATACTTTTAGTTATAATAAGTTCTTCTACTTGCTAAGGTTCGGTTAAAAATTGGAGAATACGACAACGGTGATAAAGCATTCATTCGCCAGTACAGGGAAAAGTTCCACGAGCACTTTCTTAAAGCTATTAAACTGCATTGCATCAGTATTGTCAATTTGAAGGCGATTTTTGCTGTTATCTGCTGTTTGGTATTAGAAGTGCCTTGTGGGTTAACAGCTGCTACAGCATCATGTATGGTTATGGCTATTCAAGATTATGCTTTAAATGGCGAGAATTTATCAGCCACATGTCGTTATTGGATGCATGCCATCGTCGTTTCTATAATGTCTATGGTGTGTTGGGTTCACAAAGCTCCTGTATTGTACCGTTATGTAAATCAAATAATATCGAGGCGAGCGAAAGAGGCGCCTCAATTGAATCCACCATTGATGCTGTTCTATAAAATTGATCATCATCACATAACTTGGAATAAACCGACGCTGTTCTTTGAGGATTGGGAGTTGCGCTATGCGTTATGGAAACATTTTAAAAATTTCCGGGTAAGATTTTTAGAAATTGTAACTAGAATGGTAAACAAATGTAATGTGATGGTAAACAGATGGTAAGTATACCGTCGTCTATATATATGAACAGCACCACGGACCTCATGTAGCATGTGATTAAATTGGTTTAAAGATTGAAATCGACTAAAAAAATAGTGTAATGAAAATGGCCCAGTTGAGTATTTTACCAGTTCTTCACAACTGAAGTAGCCAGCCAGCAACTATGTAGACGTTAAGGTTAGTGATAAAAAATATGACGTCCTTAAAAGCCGAAAGTTAATAATTTCGAGATTTTGTAAAAACATTGATTTTTTTGTAAAAACATTATCTACCTATAAAAACGTTATTAAAAACCATACTTCTCAATAGAAATTAGTTCCATGCTAGGAATCGAACTAGTGACCATTGGAAGTAAGGCCGTGTGTTAAATCTTTAGACCAGATTGTCAATTATACAAGCTGATGGTCCATCAAGATTATTATACAAGCTACCATTTTCTGGTAACCGTCACATATTTACAACTTCTCGAACTCATCGCACCATATTCTCATGAGTTCCACTTCTCAAACACATCTCACCATATTCTCATGAATTCCCACTTGTCGAACTCATCGCACTATATTCTCATGAATTCCCACTTGTCGAACTCATCGCACTATATTCTCATGAATTCCCACTTGTCGAACTCATCGCACTATATTCTTATGAATTCCCACTTGTCGAACTCATCGCACTATATTCTCATGAATTCCCACTTGTCGAACTCATCGCACCATATTCTCATGAATTCCCATTCCTGAGGCTAAGGTGTCATGTACATTATATTTTCACTGCCATATCTCATTAGAACGAAGCAAGCTGCTTGGCAACACCTCAGTAGAAAGAATGAACATAATATTAATCTTTTTCAGTCATCTTCGTCTGCAGTATTGGATCAGTCAACGTTGAATAGAAAAGTGCCCACGATGGATTTACAAAAATAAATATATTGGAATAACTATAATTGTAATTGTTAGTACTTATATACTCCAGTATATAAATAAATAAATAACCCTGGACAATTACTACAACGCCATCTAGTGCCATGATAAACAGAGCTTGCGTATCGGTACTAGACAAGTACTATGTATATTATGTATATATTTACAAAAAAATATATTTAAGCAATAAATACAGTAGAAAGTAAACATCGCCAGTTTTTATATACGTATATCTATAGGTATATTTAAATAAATATTTATTTACATTTATAATAATTTATGAATAATTAATAAAAAGATAATGTATAAATAAAGGATAAAGATTGTTTTTATTAATTTTTCTTTTTATATAGATCGTCCCAGTGACTTCTTATGACTAAATTACAATTTGGCTTTGTTCTTCTCCATACCAAACGCTACCTATATGACAAATCTCATCATTATTGGTTTCTCCATTGAGTAATGTAAACAAACACTCACTTTCGTGATTATAATATTAGAATGTGCATATATACAAATATAATGCAATAACAATTTTATTGATTATTGGTTCCGCTAATGATTTGATTATGAGATGATTTGCAGGAAGTACTTCATAATCATGAAAGCGCATATTATTGGAGTGCCAGACAATAAGGTTTACGTGCAAACGTATACATAATTATTATATGAGTTTATGATATTTAATTGCAGACAGTAATATTTTAGCTGTAAAAACGGGAAGTTGATTATGTAATGGTAACATTTGTATACCTTACCCTATATCCAGGGCCGCAAAATATACGTTAATTAATAAAAAAAAATACGAGTGTCGAGTATCTCGCACGAAATACATGGCATTGACAATTACTGAATTTTTTAAATTGTAATAAAATAATGTAGTGTGTAACAATTTATTGCTTTTTTAAGATTGGGCTCAAAAGTAGTCAGTCATTATTTATTATGTTTTCGGCTGGTACCTAGAGCCGTAAAACATACAACATACATAAAAAATCTATGTATCTATATAACCTATACTACTTTATAATTTTGAATTGAATCTATATTCTGAATTGGACGGGTAAAATTAATTTAATACAAAAAACTTAACGTTCGTAAGCAGCCAAAATGTCTTATATGAATGCCTATTGATTTTGACTTTTTATTTTAGTAGAATAAATAACCCGAAATGATAAAATCATTTAAACCTGCATGCGATTATGCTAAGGCAAATTTTGAGCAGTTGGTGATTGAAGTTTATAACAAACACTCAATTCTCTCTGCTTAGCCAGTAAGCAGTTTAGTGTTTATAGATATATTAGTAGATTGTATTGGTTATATTAGAATGTACCTTCTAATACTTGAGAACAATATAATTGTCGGAAAAACAATGAGAACTCAAAGTTTCATACGAATCATTTGCTATCTTCGATCCCTGTACTAATGTGTGTTCAACATAAATAAAAAACATAATTAGTGTGACAATAAGTCTTTCACTCCCATCAGTTTCGCTCTCATCGCCTTTGGTAACAACTGAAGATATAATTAATGGCTATGAAATATTACAATAATAATAGCATATGCTGCTGGTCATTTTATTCACTTTAGAATTTTTATGTTCGACATTGTACGAGTACAATGTTATTTGCGAGTACCTCTGTCCCACATATTTATAATAATTAGTGTTCGAAATTCGACTATAATACCTATAATAAAAACTATCTTTGAACCAGCAATAACAATTAAACAAAATAATATTTTGTTGGTAACAAAATAGTATACTAGCTGTCCCAGCAAACGTTGTTTTGCCTTAAAATAAAAAAAAAATAGCGGTGGACTACCCGTAACATTTAGGGGGATGAAAAATAGATGTTGGCCGATTCTCAGACCTACTCAATACGCTCACAAAATTTCTTGAGAATCGGTTAAGCTGTTTCGGAGGAGTATGGGAACGAAAACTGTGACACGAGAATTTTGTATATAAGATATGCATGTGATATATATATATATATATATATATATATATATATATATATATATATATATATATATATATTGCTTATATTAAGTTTATTTGAATAAAGATTATTTCTATTTCTATATCTGTGGGTGTGAGTGTGAGTCAAATACATGGTAGTGTCTGTAATGTCTTTTTTTAATAATTAAATTATTAATCATAATTTAAAAAAATATTAGCATTCTGTATATTTGGTAACTAATGTCTTAAATAAATCTTAAAAAAAAACATGTACGGTAATGTACATTATTGTACATGGAAGAGCGGGATGTACCTAACACAGATATTGTTAAGCTTACTAGGTCTGTTTTATTGTAATCTAAATGTTTTTTAAAGAAATAAGCATGTTTAATTTTCATTCTACATTCCTTTTCTATATAAACTATAAGTGTGTTAAATTTTATACTCCTCCATATTTGTAAAAAAATATTGTAAAATGTTTGATTTTACAGGGTGTGAACTTATGTAAAACTGTAAGCCTTGTCTAAACTTATGAATAATATTACGGGCATTAGATAACAATGTGGATGGTGTTCATTTAATCGTATATAGGTATTACTGCCTACAATCAGGTCAGGTGTTAGATTGCTATTCACCATTTTGACGGCCTCGGTGATCTAGCGGTTTAGTACACCAGTTTACTTCCGATGATATCATAGATTTGAGTCCACGCACGGCACAAACATTTGTATTTATGATTATTGTTGTTTGTGTTGCTCTGAGTCTATTCTTTGTATATATTATGAATGTATTTACAGAAAAAAATATTTACATTAGTCTAAGTATTGTCTTAGTCAGTTGTCTACAACACAAACTCTGATTAGGTTAGACTAATTGGCACTGTGTGAATTGTTCAGAGACAAGAGGTTATAATTATTATTATTATTCTAGTCTAGTGACTAAAAATAAAATAATAAAACTCCCATACATGAATTCCTGTAAATAGACCGGATTTTTTTAATACTATTATTTCTTGTTGAATAAAAGAAATCACATTAGCGGTAAGACGGCCTTTTATTTTAAAACTTTTGAATTTATTTACATCCCAATATAGTGTTATGAATAGAAGAAAATAAATAAATAAATATACTTATACGACTCTATCCATATATTACGTATATGGTAAGTCCAATGATGATTTCTTTAGTCAATAATGAGTAAAAGCATAATAAACTAACATATAAAATTTGCTTTCACGTAACATTAGTAATGAATTCTTGAATGTAACTTAGTAACTCGTATTATATTTTGTAGTGGTTTCATTACTTAGACTTAAACAGAGAATTTGCAGGATTGTATTGTAATATTTGATTTAGCAAAGTTTATAGGTACTTGTATACTAATTTTACAATGACAGATTGGCTTAATGGTTTTCGACACCTTAATTTGATAATATATTTAGACACGCTACTCAGCCACGCCGCGTGAAACTGTACATAATTGCTTGCGTATTTTTGCAATAAATTGCTAAAGATAAAATCGATTTAGTCCCCGACTCTGTCAACAATCTGAATGTAACGTAAACAAACTTAATGCGATATTATTAAAGAGACCAGCTACGTTATTGATTGTAAAATTCGATCGCGTACAAAATCGTTCCAAAACGTTTCGTCATTAATTGGGAACGTCATTTTGTAATATTTTTTTATGAATTCTAGTAGACATTCATTGATGAATGCATCATTTTTATAAATGAAGAATGCACAAGTATTTTGATACTTATCAATATATGTATATTTTTGGTAGATTGTACCAAATTCAGAAACATATAAAGTTATATAAATTCAACTTAAAAGAAGCACCGGCCATTTCTTGCCCACTCTTTTCTGTTGTCACCAGCATGTTATCATATAGAATATAACTTTTAATTTCATGACATTATTTATTATACATCAATTATATTATATTGTATTACATAAATATAATTGTTAGCATGTGCCATTCAAGTACCTTAACTCCCTGTGTTAAGGTTACTACGTCTAGTAATTTGTGTAGAATTTGTCAATCATTGCTGTTTGATAGTTCGTCCATACTTTGGATCTACGAACGATCTTATTTCAGTTTAACATCGGATAATTCTTTGTCATTGCACAATGAGCTTTTGATATGGTCGCCAGTAAAATATATAATAAATCGTGTTTTAAGATTGAACAATTGTTTCACATTTTTCTCATGAAACATCAAGGTATTCTAAATGCGATTCATTAATAAAATATTTTCTAAATGTATTAGTTTATACAACAATTATTTGGTAAAATCTAGATCAATTCATCAATTCATCAATTCTGCCATTTACACTATTTATTATATGCGCTGAAAGGTGAAAGAGTAATGTTAATTTTGGAGTCCAGGAGTGAGAAACATACAACGCGTGTATATCTCGATATGTTGTTGGGATGTTCGCACATACGTTCCAGTATAGCATATATAAGTATTGACTGGTATTCAGCCTTTCATTGTCAGTTTATCGTTAGGCACGAACGCATCTTTTTCGAGTCATCGCTTGCATAAAAGTGCATCCATTTTCCGTTGCGGGAAAAACGTCGCGCGAATTTGATCAGTTTATATTCACACGCTCTCCTACTTTTTGTCTGCAACGTGTTTATGTTACTTTGTGATTTTCACCACATTGTTGGTATATAACAAAAGATACATGATAATGGATTGTCGGGCTGCGGTAAGCTAGTTTTTGTTACCGTGTAAATAACGCTCGATCGGTCTTTTAACAAATTAATCACTCATGTCAATGAGATGCTGTTATTTCTTATTTATTACTTTACTTACATTGTGAACACCAACATAACTACAATGAACAGCATTGCTTTTGTACTTGTAATGTTTTATATTTGTTTTAATTTATTTCCGAATTACGTAAATATATAAAATTATTATTTATATAAACAATATAAAATTATTATAATTATTATATAAAACTAAATTAGCTATTTAGAAATTATTTAGTATTCATATTGTCCTTTCGACGTCTTTATGCTATTATTATTATTTATATTAGTTTTGATGTCAATAAATATATAAATAAATTATATATAAGTATAATTATTCTATATAGTACAATTTTCATTTACAGCTGCTATTCCTGCTAGCCGTGTTCTTTATGTCGATATTTGCGTATGCAGATGGGTAAGTTTCAAGCAAAATAAACATTATTCATGTAGGTATCTAAAAAAATACTACAAATTACTACAGCCAGTGCTTAATTTATTCTGCAGTGTTCTTATTTCTTTCTCTCTTATTGTTGTACAGTGTCTTATATACATAGTATATAACAAAACCTGAAATGTTTAAGCATCAATATACGTACAAAACCATTATAAATATAATTGAAACAATATATCTAAACAAAAAGTGTCAGTTCGTACACAGAAAATAATAAAGGAGATAAATATGATCAATAAAATTAATATTAAAAGTAAAGTAAAACTGAATACAATGTCATAATACATTTATCACCAATAGTGCATAATGCAATAGTGTCTCTGCATATACAATACTACCGCACAGGAAACCCTGAGTTGTCACTCACGCGCATCCAACTAGGAAGTCTCTGAAATGAGTAGTGTACAACGGAAACAATTCGTACACACATATCGTCACGATCGTTATAACAGATAGGGTAGTCCTGCGTTTGATCGCCCGTCCAATTTAAACGAGTATCGAAATTACGAAGGCCTGAGCAGAGGTTCGAACCCCTAGCGATGCCCTCAGGCTAAAGTCGTATCCATCAGGCGGGAGTTGGCCTGCAGCCGCTCCGTAAGTCCTTCCGCGGATTTGGAGTGCCATCTGCACTCGCCCCCTATCGTCCGGTGAAGCTGTAAAGGCCAACAGCATTAGTGCAGTCCAAAAAAAAACCAAATAGGGTAGTTTGGGGCTTTGTCAAATATTCGCGTTATGATCAACCTAACACTTGACGTGCCCACATTTCGCTCGGTACATTAGAAACTCTACTCTTCTGCTTGCTGTGCCAACAAGGTAATTTTAACTAATTACCAGAAATTTATGGAATGCAATATATAAATAATTAAAGCAATGTGCAAGGGAGTGATCCTAAGGTTGTCTCTCGGAATATTTTTTAATTGGTATCAGAGTATCCTTCATCACAGATTCAGTCAGAAATGTAATTTTACTTTTTTTTGTGTTGGCTAAGATTTGTACTCTCGGCACTTTGGGTGTAATTCAGGGTCGTAAACCAATGGCACATTCAAACTCTTATATAATTAGAGTTCTACAATAAAGATAAACCTTTATCACGATTTACGCAAGTAACTTACATTGTAAAATATTATTTCTCAATCAAATCTGGTCGTGATTTTTGTACGTGCAGATATATTGTTAAACGTAGTACCCCCAGAAGAGTTCAGTCATTATTTGTTAAATAGCGTCAAGTTCACAATAGATACCATTGATATCCAATTCAACTCACCTGAAAGGTAATTTCTAAATTTTTGTATGCTATATGTTGTAATAATTAATGTAAGGCTAGTAACGCTAACTCAATATAATAATAATAATAATCTCAGGACAATTCACACAGCGCCATCTAGACCCAAGTAAAGCTAACTAAAGCTTGTGTTATGGGTACTAGATAACTGATACAAATATATATATAGATATTTTTTTTCGTAAATACTTACGTATTATACATAGAAAACACCCAGACCGATATAACAATCATTTTCATGAATACAAATGTTTGTACCGTGCGAGGAATCGACCCGCGACCATCGTGCGCACACATCGTATAGCACAGGCCGCTTGCATGCTTTTATTTCAGGGATTCTTCTCTTATATGGACGTATTTATCTTATGTTCTGATCACACTTGTTATATACTCTATCATTCATAAGACGACTTCGTGGTCAGGCAGTTTAGCACACGGCTTTACATCTGATGATTGCTGGTTCGGTTCCTTGCATGATACAAACATTTGTATTTGATAATTGTTTGTAAATTATCTATGTATTTACAAAAAATGTATCTAAGTATTTCTTTACATTGTCTAGTACCGATAACACAAGCTCTGAACTTGAGTCTAGTTGGTGCGGTGTTAACTGTCCTGTGATATTATTATTATCTATTAGATATACATACAGAGGCGGATTTTGTAAAAAATCTTCTACATGAGTACCTCCGTCTTGCCTATTTCAGCCACCAAGCAGCTTTGGCTGAAGGATAAGATAAAGCTTATTATTACAAGGTCCTGAGGCATAATACCTTGGTTCACTCACAACGCGTTGTACCACTGGCGTCATTTGATGACATGATGTCTATAGTTTTATTCATTCTTTAATTTGTAGATGATAATCACTATCACTTACTTACTTACTTACTTAATAATACTTGTTTTCCTTATCACTTGTAAAAAAATCATGACACAGATGTTTTATAATATGATGTCTGTGGTGTTCTGCTGTGATTCGTTCTTTAATTCCTCGATGACGGTTACTATCAGATGAGCTGTTAACTTGTTTTCCTAATTACTTGTAAAAAACCAGACATAGAGGATACTTTGTAAGTAAGTATACTTTCATATGTATTAACGCGTACTTTTATTTTGTAGACGGACAAAAAAGGTTGTCATACACGTGCCTTACAAAGTGAAGAAGATAAAGCATACACACACGGTGTATAAGACGATTCATCATCATCACGCTCACCACGACCCGCATTTTGACCACGCGATATCACCATCCGAGGAGCACGAGCATTTCCACCACATGCACTTACATGACGAACTACCGCCGCCACCACCCCTGGGGCAGCATACTCAGCCTATCCCGGGTATTGGCATCCCTGAGTTTCTACCCGATGTTCCATTGGATCCGTTAGATTTGCCTAAAATTCCACGTGAACTGCCATTGCATTCGAAACGACACGGCATCCCACTTTTTAGACATTAGGTAAGTAAATGTACTAGCTCATTTGAAATAAATAAGAGCTGAGTTTCTTCTTAGCTCGAAAGCATTCCGAACTGACGGTAGATTTTACTTATGAGTAAAGATATTTTAATTTAATGTAATTTAAAATACAGTGTTTTGATTTAATTACAATAAAGTGTGCCTTAGATATGATATGATATATTCATTATGATCAATTTATTCCGTTATTTACGAGTAGCTCTAAATATTGTGTTAATTTCGAAATTTCTATGATTTACATCGATATTGTTGAGTTTTGCTGCCAAGAAAGGATATTCTTATTTCGTAGATATACGAGTATACTTGCAAAATAAAAAAAAAATATAGAAGATAGCTTTCTTTTAAATCAACTTTATTGATTTAACATTAAGTTATGTTAAATTATATTATTATTATTAACATAATAATATTCATAGGCTGTCTTCTATATTATTTCTCAAGTCAGACAATTTTTAAAATGCATAAAACTAATTGAACTTCTCTTTCTTACAGTTGATCCAGACTGTTGAGAAATTAGACTGAAATAAGAAAATGCCATATGTACATTTGGTAATGCCTAAATTTAACAAGGATAACTAAACAAACGCCGAATCTGGAAACAAAGGAATATATCACGAACCAATTGTAAGATTATATAACTTTTCAACGTTTCCATTATATTTTAATTAATCGACATTATTAATTAATAATATTGTACAAAATATGATTATTGTATGGAGTAATTATTAAGTGACATATTTCTGGCCCTATATTTTTCCTTTGCCCACAAACCAAAGAATTAAGACTTATATGTTGTTAATTTATATTATATCGACATTTAAAATACTTAATATAAATAATTTATGGATGTTTTTTAAGATACTAATAATCAGAATACTTTATTGGGGAATCACTTATATAATTTAGCTATTTATAATGATTATTTATTTATGACTTTAATTATTCTATACTAATTACATTTTTTGATGGACATGTAATTGTTAATGATAGTATAAGATCAAGCTTTTATAAATAACAAAAGCTTATGTTATATAAAAACTAAATTAAAATATATTTCTATTCTATATTCTTTTTTTTTTTGGGCTGACTACAGTACCTGAATCGTGATCCAGCTTTGTGATAAATTAATAAGTAACTAAACGCTTTAATTGTAAATGTATAATAACATTTTCATTTCAAAAGGTCTCAAGACATTAATTATTAACTGGATTTATAAATTTTATTAATAATATTAACATATCTAATATAAAAATATAGATGTTAAATGTTATTTATTAATTCAATTAATACTAATTAATTTTTGAACAAACGCGAGTGTAAAAGCGAATTATTATGAAATATTTATCGCATAATGGATCCCAATATAACACATTTAGTTTTAGAAGTATTAACCAATAATATATTACTAATTAATTTAATTATTAACAACTCTTGTAAAATGATGATACATATTTACTAAATACCTGATTGTGTAATTAAATGTATTCTCTAATAAAATGTTACAACTGTTCTTGAGGTAGTTAAGTAATTTATTTTTAACAATAAATATATGATAAGCTATTATAAAAAAAAATATTGTCGTTGCAGAAAAATCATATGTTTATAATACACACCTTATACAGGTGTAAACATATGATTTTTCTAAACAAGAGCTATGCGATTTTACTTCCTTTATTATTGCAAATAATTCTATTATAAAAATTATAATAAAATATAATTCTCATTTGTAGTATTTTATTTACATGTCAATTCTTTTATTTTAAATCTCTATATTTTAAGATTAAAGAATGAAGTCACTTACATTGTCTGTTTGTTCGCTTTGATTTTTTAAAGTACTCAACGGATTTTAATGCAAACTGCATTAAAATTATAACAATAGATAGAGCGAGTCAAGAGGAGGTTTATCTGAGTAAACGGCGGATAACTAGTATATAATAAAAAGGTGCAGTGGTCGCTGAGTGTACATTGATATATCAGAAAAGCTAACAATCTAAAACAAATTATTGGAGCACATCATAAACATAATAGAACCAAAAATAATTATTGTTACAATCTTTATTTATGGCTATCTTTATATATGTCCACCAACTACACACTGCCAAAATAAATTTTATTTATAATGTCGAAAATAAAAAGATGTAGAGATAGGGACAAACACAAATATCAGTTGTGTAGTGCTTATAAGTTATAGGTACTTAGTTATTTGGTTTAGAATGCCTCAATGCGAGTTGTCCAAAATTGTTAAAAATGTATGTCCATGTATGAATATTTATTGAAATTTCTAACGGTGACGTAAATCACGAATGCAGCTAGTAAAGTATTTTAAATGTATATTATATTCCAATCATTATTACATCACGCATCGCACTGATAACCTCCATATAAATAATTGGTGGCCACAGTAAATTTCTCAAAGGAATGTTTCCCGAGGGAAATCAATAAATCGGAATGGAACGGATAATTAAATTTTAATGGGTCCCGTTTACACTTAGAAATATTTACGGGCTCAGTCTGACGCCTACAAACCTCTGAGGCTTATTTATTTGACGCCACCGCATCGCGAGGGACCACGGTTTTGTTTACCCTTTTTATTGGCCCCGATTATAGATCGATACATCGTTACAAGTATTAAATCATTTATAGAGTATCATAAAATAATTTAAAAACTCACTCGTCATCATAAATCACCTTATAGATACTATATATATACTACTAACCCATTTATGACCTTTAAGTGCATTATATTCTTTTAGGGCCAAATAAGTTTCTGTAATTGTTTGACGCAAAAGGTACAGATTAGTTAGATACCACAGAATACTAGTTAGTCTTTCGATTAGAGTTTTTGTAGATAGGCGACTCGTACTGCCAAGCTAGCGTACTTTGCAAGTTGTATATCTAATTGCAAAGTTAGTCATGACAGGGGATTACAGAGTAGTGGTATGGAGAAGCCACAGGTATCACTGTGCATTTTGTAATGTCGGTGACGTTCATACGCGTACCTAATAAAGTAGTATAGTGACCCACCTGTTATGTAGCTCTGTAACCGTAACCGAAACTATCGGATATCCGGTATATAAAAATATTCGTAACCGTAACCGAATACGAAATAAAAATTTCGGATAATATCGGATAGGGACGAAGCCTAATAGAGACACGTTATGTAACCATTTTATTAGCTACTTATATTTTACTTTTTAAATTCCTTAAAACATTAATATCCGTAACCGAAATTATCCGAAACTAACGGATAATCCGAAATAATTTCATATCCATATCCGTATCCGTATCCGGCATAATAATCATTCCTATATCCGAAACCTATCCGTATCCGAAATTTCATATCCATAACATCCCTGATACTGAATGTGGATTCAATACTTTTGTATACTAACTGACTAAATAGCTGTTGACTATGTGGTGTGGACAGTTAGATTTCGTTTAGTGTGCCCTCTTAAATTTTTCTTTTTGATGGAACTTGCGCTGCGTGATATTTAATTTCAAGAATTGGGATATTGACACAAAAAAACATTTGTCAAATTATACTAATTTCGAGATGTGTGCGATTAATGAAACAAACCCTTCAGCGTAGATGTTTTATATTAATAAAACATTGTCTCGCTCAACGTACGGAAGTAAGTGTATTGACAAGGAACACTTATATCGCAATACCGCCACGATTACGGCATCAGACTGCAGTACTTGGAACCGAATGCGTAATTTTGTAACAGCGAAATAGTTATTTCGCACAGTGACCACAAAAAACGAGTACACAAAAATCGGCCCGCCAACGAATCGAACTCTGCATCGATCGGAATTAGAGCGACATTCCAGCACCTACTGCATTGGTACGTCTTTCGGCATGCTCCGCTGACAATACCAATTGTTGTCTTTTTGTTGATATTACGGGTTTATTTAAGTGAAATTGGATAAATGGTCATCTCACGATGTTTCGCTATTCAATCCGGCGTAGTGGCGTTGCGGCGGGCGGCCGCGTGATAGCCGGTCCAATGGTTTAAAATAAAACCAAAAACAGGGAAGAAAAGAAAGTACAGTTTGTGATGTAAAACAAAATGTGAGAAGGTTTAACTTGGTGTTATTAGTTCTGTTGACTTATAGACACAGCGTGCTACGGACAATATTTGTAGTGCCATCAGTTACACTCGAACCATGGATTTTATAAAGTATTTGACAGTGTTGGTGGTGTTCTGTTTCGGTGATGGAGAGTCAGGTGGACACGGAGGGAAACACCAGTAAGAGTTGTTTTTATAATAAATTTAATTTGAACATGCCGATGGCGAATGCTTGCAAAGTAATTTAGAACAAAAAAATGTGCTTCTGCATATTAATCACATATGCGAACTTTAATAATTTATATTCTACATATATCCATTCATTTTCTAATAAATTTTTGATAATAAAATTATTATATTTATATTTTCAATGCGAAGTTTTTATAAGCGAATGCTAGATTTATATAGGTAGATGAAGTTCAACAGGGAGTAATGCATTATTAACATTGATATCATTTTGCAGTGACCACGTCAGAATCCATATGCCGGAGTTTGTCCATCACGATCACCACACAAAAGTGATTACCATTCACCACCATCATCATAAACCGAAGAAGGAGCACCACCATCATCATCACCACCATCACCACAAGCCTCATGTTACTCATCATGTTCCGAATTACCACCATCACCATAAGAAACTTCATGTCACTACGAAGACAGTGTCTAAAGGTCATGGGCACAGTCATCACGGACATGGTCATCACCATGGTTCCCACGGGCATCATAGTCATACCAGTCATCATGGGCATCACGGCCATCACGGGCATTACGGACATCACGGACATCATCATCACGATCCGGTCTCTTACGACCCTCCTGTCTCCTACGACTCTCCGAGCACAACCTTCGAAGAAGACTTTGGCTCGTCGTTTACACCCTCAGCACCAGTGTATGGGGGTATTGCTCAAGCGCCTCAATACCATGGAATTACACCTCAGGTACATGGAGTAACACATACAGTGAAACAAGTGAAAGTGTTTGATTCATTACCAGGTGCTATACCCGGCAACATCAATGTTGATCCTTCTCACGGATACGAAGTAACAGAGGCTGATGATGATGACGACGATTCATTCAGTGCCGTGAATAGTCTACAACAGACGTACCCTGCGACCTTCTCGTTCGTACGAGGCGCTGATGCCCCAACACTTGATTCTTTTAGTCAATTAAGTCCTCAAACCTCTGTTCAGACCCACGATCCATTTGCAACTGCTCCAGAACCGACATCCGCTTTGGGTGATGTGGAATCCTTTACGGGAGGAGGGCAGCAGACAGCTTTTGCATCTTTGGCTCCCACTCACAGTGTAGGCATACCAGTATCAGTTAGTGCTGAACCATCAGCCGAATACCCAGTAACATATCCTGAGGATCAAACAGGATTTGACAGTCCGCAGAACTCATTCATAGGTTCCACTGGTGAAACAGCACTTCTATCGAATGACGACAATAGCATCAGCGAAGAGACTCCCGTCTCCTTCTCCAGGGCTGGAGGTATACAACAAATAATTAAGACTGGTGGAATTGAAACTGTTGTTTATTAAAAAAGAACACAACTCGCAGTTTATTGTAATAGAGGGCGCCATTGTATTATAACGTAAATTTCAGTTATTAGTTAAATAAATATTAAACTCAACCAATTTTATAAAAATATATATATATAGTACGAATCGGTTGTACAAATCGATTTTTAAAATTAAAAGTTATTATTAATTTTGGATAATGCCAGACGGAAACTGGTCTAAGAGAAATGGCGCGAAAGATTCGTTTTAGAAATTATGGACATCGTAAAGATTTTAATGTTTGGGGAATAAACATTTAAGAAAGGTTAAGATATTAATTAACTTATGCAAGGAATTAACATACAACAGCTATTAAAAGAATGATTTCCCCTGTTAAGATATTTCTTCATTACTCTAGTGAACTTTTATACCAAAAGTGTTTCTAAATATAATTGTTCTTTTCAATTTATATCAGTATAAGACTAGACTACTTGTTAGTGTTATAATATGGCGGTACCACTTCAGTTAATTGTGTATTCTTCCCCATTTAGGTGTAATGACGCCAGTATATTTATTCAATAATTATATAAACAAACCTTATCACTAATAAAAAGCTGTGTATGGAATGTATGTATGTATGAGCGTGTGTATGTGTGAGCATATGACAGAACAATATAGTTACCAAGAAGCAACATCTCGTAGTTATTATATAATATTACTAAATACAAAATTGCAAAATATTGCCTACAATTTTCGATAATCTCTAATTTAATTCATATTTTTACATATTGTTTTGTTTAATTTTATATTTATTTTGTTAAATATAGTAAACTTATGTAGTTGTTAATAGACTATTGTGAGACTATTTACTTACATTATACGTACAAAATATTATAAGGTTAAGTATTGCATTTGATATTTGTCGTAGAATAAACCCAATCTTTATTATAACCATCAATGATCCTTTGTTATTTAATTTAAAAATAAATATTTAAATAACTGATAATTGCTGTACTGCTTTTTGGCAAAACTCCCAGTTATTAACAATTTTCTCGAGTATAAATTGTTAATAACGTGAACTTGAACTCAATTACTAGAAATAATTCTTTGATATCAACGCGATCCCTATGAAAAAGATCGTACTTAATTTCTCCAGCAAGATGGTGTCATGAATCCTATTAATGTATAATCCTGAATCCATTCTTACAAATATCCATAACAATGTCATTAGTTATTTGCAGAAAAACATGGTAATTAGTTATTTACTTTTTTACTTAGCACAATAGTGATGCGTCAGTTGCTGGCATGCAAACTTTGTAAATAATATTTATATTAAATAAAAACAATAAGTATAAGTATGTAGAATACCATGTATTATTATAATAACACATGGTAGAGTAGATGTCAACACTGTTGGTACTCAAATATATAAATAAATTGCCATACGTAATGTTATGTTCTTGTTGCAATTTCACGCACTTTTCATCATCTAGTGTAATTTTGTGGTACTTTCTCTCGGTTTTCATTAATATCCGTAATCGGCGTAACTGGTAATCATCTTTGAAAGCACTTATATCATTAGTTATATAGTCATAATTTATTGCACCTAAAAGTATATGACAATACGACTGGACACGCCCCAGATCCGGCATTGTTCAATCTGTGAAAAATAAACCGTGTCTAATACCAACAACGTAACGGATAGAATACTTTGATAACAAGAAAAAAGCATTGGTGACAATATTGCGTAATACAATAGTAGATTGTGTTGTTGATATGCTGGCTGGAAATAGATTTACGATTACATTTTTGTTAAAAATATAACAAACTTTAATATTCTAAATGCCGGTTCTTTTCTAGTCTATTACAATGATGAATATTTTTTATGTAGTGTATATATTGTGAATATTCCACAATGTGGTTCACTTTGAACCACATTGTGGAATCATCTTCCAGCAATGCTATTTCCGAACCGATATTATATTTAGACCTTCAAGAGAAGAGTTTATTACTTTATAAGGTTGACAACGCACTTGGGCGCCGGTAATCATTTGTATATATATATACTACACGATGCCAGATGGGGCAGTTGAACACTTTACATTTCCAAATTAACTGGGAGTATGGAACGCTATATGTAAGGAACATTAATCTGCCCTAACACTGTTAAACAATGTGTTATAACACTGTATCCAAGCACATAATAATAATAACAACAAAAATAATCCAGGACAATTCACACAGCGCTAATTATTACCGACATAAGCAGAGCTTGTGCTATACTACTATACAGTACCTACTAGAGAATTAACAGAATACTGAAATACAAAATCTGGTAAATACGATAGATATTATTATTATACTAATATTATAAAGCTGAAGAGTTTGGTTGTTTGTTTGAACACGCTAAGATCAGGAACGTAAGTTCCTTATCTTAGCGTTGGTTCGGTTGGTTCGAATTGAAAAATTCTTTTTGTGTTGGGTATAGTCCTTTTGGGTGAAGGCTTTAAGCAATATAATATACTTCTAGTACTTCTTCTAGTACTTCGTCGATCAGTTAATTTTACTAATATTACAGCGATCTGTTCATTATATAATGCTTTAGTTAGAAGTCACCTAGAAAATAATGCAGTCATTTGGGCTCCACATGAAGCTAAATATAGTCTCATGTTGGAACGCATTCAAAATAAATTTATTAGGTTTATATATTTAAAGAAATATGGACCCTTTCTACCCGCTAATGTATCCTAATCTGTTTGTATTAGGTATGGTAGGGTACAATGAATTGCGGGTGCGGAGAGAGTTATGCCTAGTGTTATATTTATTTAAATTGATTAGGGGTAAAATTAACAATAGCCAGGTGTTGAGTTGTGTGGAGTTCTGTGTTCCAGATAAATATGTATGGTGTCGCCGTCGACCGCAACTGCTGGCTGTGCCGCGCGGGGCCACACACTTACTAGGCAAAGCACCAGTCACAAGAGCACTGCGTACATTGAATCATATAACGGAGCAAATAGATCTATTTTCTTGTTCTCTGAATGAGTTCACGAAGATCGCTTTATTTATTATAAGTTATAAATAATTTAAAAAATAATGTTTGCTGCACTATTGTATTAGGCTAAGACCTGTAAAAATAGATGTAAGTGTGGAAAAATAAATAAATAAATAAATATTATGCTACGACCAATAAAAGTGAAGCATCAATGGAAAATGTAACACATACGGGAAAAATTATTCGTATAATAAATGTCAACTAAGTGTGATGCAGACAAAGTTGCGTGGGTCACCTACACTAATATACATCGAAAACACCCAACAAATAATCATACTCATGCAAACAAATGTTATTACTTTTATCATGAAAATTTATACCATGCGAGGAATCGAACCCGCAATCATAGGAAGTAAATGGTATGCTAAAGCACCTGCGATGGTCTAGTCGTCAGATGACATCTCTGTAGCGGAAAAACGAATACAGTAACCGGCGTAAAAATACAGTAACCGAACGCCATGTGCCAGTTGAGAAAAAGTTTTTATAACAATACAATAATTTCCTAAACTGTTGAACAACACGTGTTGATGGAAATAATAATTTATAGCAGAAACATATACAACAATATGAGTATTATTTTTTGATATATTATCATTTGTTGGTACCTAACTGTTACCTAAATTCAACTGTTACCTAAATTCAAACTTAGGTACCAGGGAACAATGGAAAAGGTAAATATTAGATGCAAAATAAAGATATTATTATTATTATATAAAAAAGCGTTTATTTTGTTTATGGTTCAGAAGAAAATTATTCTCTTTATTAGCGACTAGCGGATTTTTGCAATGAATGTCAAATTCAAATTCAAAATATCTTCATTCATGTAGGTCTATTACAGACTCTTATGATATGTCAAATCTACCGTCAGTTCGGAATGATTTCGAGATGAGAAGAAACTAAGCTACTGAATTCCGTACACATCACACAATTGCAGGACTTCTGCTCATGTATACTTACTCAACTAATGAGCAATAAAATATACCTGAAGCCATCGCCAAGGAAACTTTGTCTTCGTCTCCAACGAAGAAGAGAGACTAATATCTATGCGATCTAATAGATAGGATTAGATAGAATATAATAACCTGATATTTTTATTAAAAAAAATCATTCTTCTTTTTTTACGGCCTCGATAATCTTCGGTTTAGCATACTGCTTTACTTTCCCATGGTCGCAGGTTCCATTCCTTTCTCGGTACTATATAATATTTTTATTCATGAGTATGCTTGCTTGTATCGGTCTAGGCTTTTTCTATGTATAAATTGTAGGTATCTATAAAAAAATATTTTTTTGTTTGTATTACATTATTGTACTAAAATTGCATTCAGGTATTTTTTATATCAGTTTTCAAGTACTCCTTTCAGCTCTTTTTAGTTAGAAATTGGATGGCACTGTGTGTATTGATTATTATTCTACTTAAAGTCAAATAAACTAAGTTAAGACTAATAAAACATCACTATCATGTTTTTAAACAACGAAAATGAAAAATTACCAACAACTAAGACCACCTGTTATTTTAGATGTTGTTCCCTCTTGTAATTTTTTTTTCTACTTAATACAAGAAGGAAACGTAAATAGTTTCTCACGTAATAATGGGACGGAAAAGGTAAGTTTGAAAACAATAAACAGATAAAAAGAATGATTTCGCTAAATGTACCAATCACCTACTTCATTGTTACAGCAGTAAATGATAGATATAGTACATAAATGATGTGTATCTTCTATAAAACAAATATAACAGCATAAAACAAAGTTGCTAGTTTCATATGTCCGTACATCCGCTCACTTCTTCTAAACCACTCAACGGATTTTAATGCAACTTTCATTATTGTTTCGAATTTCTTCGTATTTATATGTATAATATGATATAGCTATTCAACTGCTATTACATACATTACAGCTAAGTAACACTAAAACCGAAAGGGGTAGAAATAAACGTTGGATTACCATAAAGAACAGATGTTTGTTTTTATTATATTTTTTAAATAATAATAATTGTAAAGTTACTCATAAATTATTTCAAAGCTACACGCAAGTTTATTGTGTTTCTTTCGTTTTCTTGTGATGACACAGATTTCTGAATGAGCGGTAGAATAAAAAATAGGTAATGACTATTCAAAAGTTTAAATGTAACTTTATTTGAATAAATAATTTTCTTTCCTTTCCATTCCATTCTATGCTGTAATTATGATTTATTACTAGATAAAACACAATCATACATTTCCATACGTAGATTGTTTAGTTAAAAAAAAAGAAATATAGGTATATGAATGGGATCGTTTATGTATGTATGTCATGAATGGTTAACAAGCTAACGTCCATCTAATGGTAAATGTTAACCACCGTCTATATACATGAATATCACCATAAACATCACGTTACCATGTGCCGTTCGTGATATAGTACTCTTGCATTTACCATTTCGGTATATGCATTTTGTACTAGCTGTGCCCGCGGTTTCACTCGCGATAACTTTTAATAAAAAATATAGCCTATGTGTTATTCTGACATATAAGCTATATTACTGTAAAGTTTCATCAAAATCCTTTCAGTAGGTTTTTTGAAATAGTAACAAACAATTGTTACTATTTCACACAAAACCTACTGAGTATGAACTAACAAACTTTCGCGTTTATATGTATAATATTAATAACATTAATGAGTATATGTCTGGATATATTTTTAATAAACCTATTACTTTTTTTTACTCTGTTACGCGTTTTATTTATGTATTTAGTACCGATACAAATAAAAGTGTAGGCAAATAACTTTCTGTACTATAGTCACGTTCGTTTGGTCTTGGAAAATGGCAAAAAACAAATATAAAATATGGAGAAAGTAAAGTGTTAGTTCAATTATTACCTACGCTGGGACTCAACGCTTATTGTATCTTGCCTATAGTATTTATCACGTTAAAGACCACATGGCCACATCGTCACTTTGCAACGAAAGTAAATATACACGTTGGGACCGAGTAATCACCCGTGGGCACAAATTATTGTACACTAGAACATACCAAAAAATAATATACATAATTAACAATAAATAAAATGCCGATCCGTATGTGAGAAATAAAATTTTACAACTCGGTCTTCAACGTGTTACTTAAAAAAAAAACTTATAAATTAGTAATTTAAACTCCATCGAGGTTCGAAGCCCTAGTGGTGTCCTCAGACTGGAGTATCTGGCTATCAGCCGGTATATCTCCCACCTCGGTTTTGGAGTGCTCTTTTGCTAAATAGAGTTGTAATGGACACAGTATGGCCAATAGTATTGAAGAAACAAAAACCAGCACTAGGCGAGGGGTCTGCAGTACCAGTAATTGAAATGGCAAACAAGCTGGCAAGTGGCAATCATTGTCTATATATATACACAATACGATGCATATCATTCGATACCCATGGCGATTCATACTTGTTTTTCCGAAGGGCGTAATTTGCGTGAAAGAGTAACAAACATCCATACTCACAAACTTTCTCGTTTATAATCTTAATAATTAATAAGATTAATGAATATATGTCTAGATATATAATATTTTTATTACTTTTTTTTACATTTTTACGCGTTTTGTTTGTTTTTAGTACAGATACAAATAAAAGTGTAAGCAAACAACTTTCAGAGTTGATTGTTGTTGTTGTCATTATTGGTTTGTTGATTGGTGATGTTTTTTTAAATGTTGATTCAATAATTTCTCTGTCTTATACCTGAGTTCAACTGAAATATATCTTTCAAAGCAAGCTATTTCTAAGCTGAAATATATAAGGCAGAGGTAAACGCAGACAACTTAGTGGTAAAGGTTGCTTCATCAAATATTATTAAAATTTCTTAACAGTTATATATAAATTAGTACGTTTAGAAGTAAAGGGTTAGAAATAAAAATCAAATATAGAAAACATATTATTTAACTTAATAACAGCGTGCATAACATTATTAACAAAATCCCTAACAAACAGGGACAACACTCATAACAACAGTCTTAAACTATAACATTGTAAAAGCAGGTAGGTTTTAGGCGACCACATTTTCTATAGTTATGAACTATTATTTACATTGCTCGCACAAACTTTATACAACTGGTCTAAAGACCTTTGAGTACAAATGCATTTTATATCTCGAGAAAGCTAACCTACCATTAAATATAATGAATGAGAATCGTGTTTCTATTGAAAAAAAATCGAATTACACGGCAAACTATCGATCAAACGTGATTTAATGTACGTAATGTAACCTAATACAGGAAACGGATAAAATTGATGATCACTCCAATATTCATTGGGCTCGCTCGTACCCGTAATACCTGCGTCTGTAATTCATTACGACTCGTGTGGATCTTGAGAGGTTATCATTCAAGTATACAGCTCCCATCCAACAAGTTTATACACAGAAAAAACACATAAACTATGTCGCCGGTTGAGTTATAAATAGCTATAAACTACTTGTCATTTTAACACTCATGTAACAAGAAATACAGTAATTTATAAATGCAGTTGGATTATGTAAGAAAAGATTGACGGGTTCTGCGTGTGACATTTGATACATTACAATTTGTATAGATGAGTTTATAACAGAATCGTCAATACTTCTTCACGACAATTATACAAGATGGGGTGCTCAGAGCATTCTTAACATACCCATATTTTATTCGGTACATTAAAATCCAGGAAGAGAGATTAACGAATTCTTTCGTATTAATTTGATTTCTTTAAAATAATCATATGTTTGGTTAGAAATTGATAGGTAAAGATTTTTAGGTCTATCAAAATAGAACTCACGACTTTTAGATCTAAGTTCAGTTAGTGAACAACAGGCTACATGCTAATGGTACAAATATATGAGAAATATTAAGTAATTACGTAATCCAACTCGAGAATTACTTTTCGAAGGGTATACTAAAATCTGAAAAGGGTATATGTAGAACGAAATTGTAGTGATTTGTACTGCATATGATATTTGACTCTACTGTCTATAATGTTTGGTTCAATATCCACCATGGCCTAATTCCGAGCCTTCATCACCGGCGCCAGAGAGTCCGTAACCTCCATGGTCTCCGTCGAAGCTCACTGGAGACTCACCATAACTGCCATCATGACCTTCGTCTGCTGCACCCCAGCCGTGACCTGTTATCGAGAATGAATTCTTAGGTTATGTATTATGGCTGTCTTGGGTTATTATACTGCACATTTGTGCATAATCATTATTACATACTATAAAATAAAGTCGCTGTCACTAGGGACACACCTATGTATGCTTAAATCTTTAAAACTATGCAAAGGGTTATGAAGCGGTTTTTTTTAATAGATAGGGTAATTCTAGAGGAATGCGAAACTGCGGAGAGAAGCTAGTGTTATAATTTTAAAAAAATCAGATATTGTTATTAAATATTGAATTGTCTATATACATCGTTACACGATAATAATAGCATATTAATATTATATTTCATAAATGGGATATGGATAGTTTAGTTTAGTTTAGCCGCCGATGTCTATTCTATATACATGTTTTAAATTACGCTACAGATTTTAATAGATTTTTCTGCAATAGATAGAGTGATTCAAGAGTAAGGCTTATATGTATAATATATGCTAACACGCATATATTATACATATAAGTATAGAACAAACCGCAAAATTCTAAGAATTGTAATGCATCCGTGCGAAGCCGTGACGAATCGCTAGTATGTATGATTATACTTTAATTTTTGTTATTCTCCAATGTCATCAATATTAAGAATTTCCCGTTAAATATGTAGAAATTTTTCGATTAGTACTAAATAATAATTAATTCCGTTTCTTAATTAAACAAATTAAATAATTGCATAAAATCTCAATTAGTTTATACTATTGATCTAATTAAAAAAAACTAAATATTGCCCCATATACTATGCTAAAACGATAGAAAAAAAGTACTACATTTTCGCACGTATAGTGAGTACGTAGCAAATCACATGATAATTAAAGTTGAACAAAAGGTTCTAAAAGACATATATATTGTGAACACGTTTACACTAGGTGCAAATCTTGTCTATGATTTTTTTACAATTAATTTTTTTTGGCTTTTTTTTTCAATTCACACAGCGCCACCTAAACCGAAGTTAAGCTAACTAAAGCTTGTGGTATGGGTACTAGATAACTGATACATATACATAGATATATTTTTTTGTAAATACATACATATTATACATAGAAAACACCCAGCCCGATACAAACAATCATACTCATGAATACAAATGTTTGTGCCGTGCGAGGAATCGAACCCGCGACAATAATAATATAAATATGTTGTTTATATATTAAGAACCAAGTGTTTGCTATCAATAAAAAAAGAACATTGATTGAAGGAGTTAATTTGATATTATTATAATAATCCAGGACTATAGCGCCTAGCGCCATCTATACCCAAAATAAATAAATTGTGTACTATGGATTACACACAGAAATCCTTATATTTTTTATAAACACGTACCGAGAATACTATACATAGACACCTAATATATATAGCAAACACTGCGATTAATTTAAGCAATTATACTCATTGTTTGAATAATGCAAGATCGAACCTGCGACATCGAGCGGTAGACGGTGTTAAGCCGCTAGACCAAGACCGTTGAACAATAGTGACCAATCTTGGCAAAGCCAGCTCAAAACTTTTTAAGAACGACAAGTGCTATTGTACTTTAAAACCGTAAGCTATTTTGAATGGTTTTGAGTCATCAATCATCATTAAAAATACATAGGGTACTTTCTCGAAAATGTCCTTTCGTGTGCTTTATAATAAAGTGTATTTACTTAAAAATAGAAATTTTGTGAAAATACGTCATTACTGTCTCCACATTAAAGTCAATTTCGAAATATTTCTACTCTTTTCAAATAATTACAATATATTATCACACGGTTGTTTTTTTTTTATGTAACGAATATGATAAACAGACTGACGGCTCCCACGTGATGGTAAGTGGCAACTGATATTACGTCATCCAGTGTAAAGCTCATGCGATGCCATTCTTGAGGACTAAGATATTAACAGTCAAAATCCTATAATTTCACTGCCAAATCGCATCCATAGAAACATAGCTTATGAAGATTTATTTGAAAGTGCCATCTGAAATGAAACAATCATTTCAGATGGTACTCCAAACCAGTTGAAGGACTTATGGAGTGTCTGAAGGCCAACTCCCACCTGACGTATTTAGCCTGAGGCACCACTAAGAGTTCGAACCTAGGTTTAGGCCGTAATTGCCGTTTGATTTTTAAATCCCCGTTTGAATTAGACGGAGAGGCACCGGTGTGGAGCGCCCGGGGGCGCAAAGACGCCCCGTTGATTACGCGATATGGTGTGTTTGAGGTCGTCGTCTTCGCCGGCGAGGACGGTGTCGTGTGTGGGCGATGATTAGGAAATGATCACTCTTCTTACCTCCCCCAAAGTGGGGCGCCGGTTTTGGTTCTCCATACGTGTAACCAAGTACTTCGTAGTGGTCATCACCACCACCGCCTCCGCTCTTGTGGTGAACATGCTTCACAATCGTGTGCTTGTGGTGATGATGTTTCACGAACAGTGGTACGTGGATGATCACCTTCTTGTGACCGCCGCCGTGACCGCCCGCCGAGATCAGTGTTGCCAACTCCACCACACAAACAATTACCAACTGGAAAATCAAAAAAGTATTTTCGTTATTTTAAATTCCTATAATATTGTTTATAGTTATGCTAGACATGTACTCGCAAAATATGTTATGGTTAAAATTCTTCTTAAAGTATATATGTATGTTGTACAAGTTATGGATTTACGGAAGAATAATAACAGATTTCTTTAAATCCTACGCCACAACTATTACTTTATATTTATGCTAGGATTAGGGGTAGGATACCCTTATAATGATGCATAATATCATGCATTAACGCCATAAATATAAAGTAGTTAATGCAAGAATTGAATCCGCGATAAACGACCGTCAATCGTGACGCTGCGTGCTGAAACGCGAGGGAGTCATTACGAAAGAAAATTTTGATGTGTGAGAATTAGTGTGATAGGAATTGTGATAAATGAATAAATAATTGGGTCTACTTTTGGGGGAAATAACAGTTAATCACCTGCTCTAATAAAAGTAAGTAGAATTGAAATTGTCTTTAATGAAGTAGGTTAAAATGAAGGCTTGAATGAAAATAATATTGAACTGTTTTCTATAAGTAACATTTTATGTAAGTATATATAATAATACAATATATAATAATGTAACAAACACATAATTCGCAAATGCATTCTAAATATATTACATAACAATTCGCAATTTGATTTTGTAATTTGCTATGCATAAAATCCATTATTACAATTACACCATTCAAATTAAAAACTTTACTTGCTCAATTATTCAAAATATTGGAAATGGGGTTGTAAAAGAAAAAAATATATATAAGAGTTCGAATTAATAAATGTATCGAATTAATATCGAATTAATGTATTTCATCCTGTGAAGATCTACTCAGATTTATGTTATCCGATTGTGGTATAATAATGGAATGTTCCACTTTCAAATTTCAACTGAGAAATGACAGCATTAAAGACGCCATTCACTCTGGACGTTTTTTTTCTTTTTTTAGAGTCTCCGAGTTGTATTTGATGATTACTTAACTATCGGATAGTTATATTATGCTGCGGTGCTGACTACTTCCGCATATTAAGTTGCAAATTTTATGCCCTAACATTGTTTCAAAGAACAATACATAATTTTTTTTATTTAGGTCTCGAGAGTGCCTGAATTAGTCTCCGGCGAGGCTTGCGTCACTAACAACAAAATAATGGTTTTATGAATTTTGTACCCAATTGTGAATTTATTTTTAATACGGAATATTTGCAAGCATACCTCTGAATAGATATTATTTTTACCAATAATATATTTATATATAATAATATATATAGTTATATTTTCTATATACTCTATAATTGAACTTTCATTTTATACCTATATATCTTATTCTATTTATAGCATGTTACTATATTTAATCTGTAATATTCAAAACATATGAAATTAAGATATTTACTGTCATTTATATAAAAGGACTAAGGAAATAAAAGAATTACATATTTTTCAAAATTGAAGCGCGATTAAAACTATGTTTTGTTTATGGTAGCATCCCTTAATTAATATTATGAAGACGAATTGTTTTTACATAATATTGCAATTATTTTGTAACTCACCAGAAGACGTGCAGACATCGTGCAAATGTGATGAGAGCAGTAAGTGACCGAGCGCGGGTACAGGCAGCTGGTGTGTGATAAAGAAATTTAAACAAAACTTCCTTTTATATCGCAACGTGGTCGCGTTTCGCGACACTGGCTCTCAATAGCTTCTATCTATTCTACATCACGTGCAGAACCATCTAATTTAAGCCCTAAAGCCAGACGTAAGGGATCATATTCGAAAATCAAACGCAATTTTCTTACGTTCAAACAGTTGCATTGGAATTTCAGCTGGACCACATCGACCTAGAGCTTATAATTGAAGTTGCAGCTTTCAGCGTGGATAAATTAAAAAATCTATCATTATAGTGAAAATGTGGTCTACATTATGGTCGTAGAGTGGAAATTCGATCGTAGTTTAAAGATGACAATATTGCCATAAACCACAACCGAGCGAGACGAAACAATACCTGCCCAAGTATAGGCAACTCATCAATCTATTAATGAGAATCATAACCAGAAAATATTAATATGTACTTACCTATAATTGAATTAGAGTGAACGTGATGGTTTAACTTTTTAAGTCTTTTAGCTATTTCGAATCTCTTTGGATATAAAATACTGTCTATTTTGTACGCTGATAATAATGGCTTGAGAGCTTTCTATGGGTAAATATTCTGTCACTAAACTTAGGGTTTTGACAAATTGTAGTATCTTAATCGAAGTCTCTAAAATTAGTCAAAGCCTAAGAATAGAATAGAATAGATTAGAAAATACTTTGTTCAAATAAACTTAATTTAAGTACCTACTTTCGAATAGTCAAAATATTTTTTTAATCTACCGCTCATTCGGAAAGCTGTCTCATCAAGAAGAAAAGAAGTCAGAAAGAAGAGAAGACATCGCAAGAAACTTGCTCTTTTA
Source organism: Achroia grisella (assembly GCF_030625045.1). Classification (NCBI taxonomy): domain Eukaryota; kingdom Metazoa; phylum Arthropoda; class Insecta; order Lepidoptera; family Pyralidae; genus Achroia; species Achroia grisella. Next base: position 296,191 of record NW_026712977.1, on the reverse strand, counting down.
AATAATCATTGTAAGCATTTTTCAAGTCGAAACGTGTAAATACAAAATAATTTATTAGGGTCAAATATAAATACACAATTAGATTAAATGAGGTTACTTTTATTACTAATTATAATACTGCATTATGGTGACTATATGATTCTACAATTCCAAGTAACTCGATCGAACAAATAATTAAAAAAACCCAAAAATTGGAAAAATATTACATATTTTTTTACAAAAAATATCTTTATTTTTTCCTGATGAGATGACTCTTAGCTGTTACCCTTTTCAAAAAGCAATATTTTTTATATATTATTTATTATATCGTTGGATGGAGGAATCTTATAAAGTTGGACGAGGGCCTCGCTGACTGACACGTATCTCTGCCATTTTAATTGTTATTTATATTTTCAATACTAGAAATAATTTGTGTTTTTAATTTTTTTCAATACTAGAATAAATTTTATATGTGAATTCATGTCTAATGGCCGAGTCCTAAAGTTATTTATATTAATTTATTTCGGGGTGGTGTCTCCTCATAAAAGTTTGTAATCAAATTCATATAGATTAATAAAATAACCATACATAAATTACGTCAAACCAACTACAGTAAATTTAAACCCCATATTACAATTAGGCAATTATAATATTTAAAATATCATTAATAAATTCAAATTAGATGTCATAATCTAAGACAAGTAGTCCTAGAAGTGTGGGACGGGTCCTAGGCTTCATGTTTTTACACAAACTTTGTAAGTATTATTAAACAATGTCATACATTGTGTAACACTGTACCACTTAACGTGTAACATAATTTATTTAGTGATTACTATTTCGCATGTTATAACCGTAGCCTTCCATTGAATTTATTACAATGTCTACTAATATTGGAAATTGGATGCATTACAATTTAAGCATACATTAGTTTTATTTACAACTCGTTAAAACGCGTTATCACACATTCATGCAGGGTGACCGGAATTGCATTAACTTTACCGGACAAACAGGAATTATTCCGATTATATATGTGTAGGATAACTTTTGTCTCTGTAATTGAGGACAACTGATAAACCTTTGGGGGATTTTTTCAATATAATAGATTTCATAGCAAAAATTGTTTGAATTTCTCATTGTATGTTGGTATGATTTGCGTGATATTTTTATTCTGTTTTTGTAGGTTTCGATTTATTTCAATTGCTTTGCCAATGAAAAAGTTATATAGTTATAGACAAATTATTATGATTAATAGTGGTCAAAAATGTAAGCGGAGCAAGTTACCTCAGGGTCTGAACAAGCGGCCCAAATAACGGGGATTATTTCTAGAAAAAAGACTATTGTACTTAGGCACAATAACTGAATACATCCTGATACGCTGATAAATATTCTATTGATATGTTAAGAAGCTATCTAACAAGACTTATTTTTCATGAAGATATTAGCAATTTTCGAAAAATCGGAACTACCAACCCCACCTCCCTCCACAATTGTTATTCAGAACACAATGGATACAAACTTGCTAGCTCAGCTAGTCGATAAATATACTTTTAATGTTGTCCACTATTATCTCCCCACACATAAACAAAAGAACTACATAATTGCTCATTTTTGGAAAGACGTAAGTGAAAAGACAAATGGTTGCAGTTTTCGTCTTTTTGCAATGCGCAGTGCGTGCAAATGTGACGGGAGCTGTATCAGTAGGTGACGGTGTTGGGGCTCAACCGCTCACTTTTACCATAATCTCAATGAGAGGGAAACAGATGCCATTACAACTACCGATACAGCATCTAAATTACCGTTTTCCTAATGCATCATGATATTACACCATTTACAAATTACTAGTTGCAATTGTTGCGCTCATGAACTGACACTGTTATTTAAATTTTAATCCTCTAAATACATTCTGCGATTAGTGAAAAATTTGATTAATAATTAGGAATAGCTTCTGTCCTTTCCTATGATATATGTTGCATATAATCAAAATTTAATAATATTTAGTTAATTCAATGAATAGAGATAGTTTTTGTACCTCTGAGCTATGTAATCTGATCTATCCCGTCGAAATCGGTCCAGCCACATCAGAGATTAGCCGGAACAAACAGACCGACAGACAGATAGACAAAAATTATAATATGTACCGTATATATATTCATATACATATAGTAAAAATCACTTATTTCAATATTACAAACAGACACTCCAATCTTATTTATATGTATAGATATAAGCAGTTGCCACTTACCATCGTTTCGTCAGCTTGTTTCCCTCCAAACTAATTACAAAAAAAAACCGTTCAAGCTTAAAGTCATACTCACTTCTTTATTTACAATATACTTACTATAGATTTTTTTTATAAAATCGAGTGCGTTGATACCTGTCTCAAATATTTCTGCCGCTACTAATAATAATAAGAATAATAGTAAAATTACAGGATACAGTATCATGCGTATGACATCATAGTCTCCCGAAATGCCAAAGCTAGAGAGATATCATTACAAATTAATTTTGATGTCCGTAGTATCATTTCTATAGTCAACCATTGCTATTTTCCACCAGGTGGGCCGCCGACAGCTTGTTTGCGATTCATATTACATAAAGAAATAGTTAAAATTATTTCTTTCACTCGAACAATTATAGTGTATGGTATGGATGCAGTTTCCGCATAATATGAACGCGGTCATCAGAACTGCAAATCAACGTGCAGATCAAAACGAGTTCCTTCCTATGTGCTGTAATATAAATAATCATCTAAATTGTGCGTTGACGAACTAGTTTTACGTTCCGGTACCGATTACAAAACTAATAGTATTTTAAATTTGAAATTAAAGTATTTATATGTATTTAGTTTTTTGAAAACTATTTATTCATCCTCTACAGATAATCCATTATATAATATTACAAAACATATTGGACTACATAATGATATTATGAGAATCAAATTACTTGAATTAATATCTTAAATGTATAATAATAATGTCTACAAGAATTAAAAAGAAAGTCAAATATCTATAGTAATTACAGTATTATTGTGGTATATAACAAAAGGCAAAAAAATATACAATTAAAAAAACATAATAAGTGAATGTAATTATAAATATGCGAACTATTTTATAACTGCTTGTTAAATTGCCACTGTTGAGAACTATTTTCTATATATTTTTATAATCATTAATTTGTTTATATATGCTAATGGATTCAGTAAAACATTTATGAGAATATTGGTGCTCTTATGGATATTTAATATCCCTCATTAGGCATCGTCTCGTACTACAACCAAAGTGTATATATATATTTATAATAAAAGAGTTTAATAAAAAAATTAACAACGTATTATTCCAGGTTGAATCATAATCAACATGCTATACCTACTATTATAGATTAATTATATGGGGTGTCTACCCCTCCTAGAATATTCCAAATACACGTAGCCTAATAAATACAGTCGTATATACTAAAAATATTTCTATAAAAGTGTGATTTGTGAACAAAAAAATATGTAAAATGAACTTGACAAAATACTTAACGTTTTTATTATTGTACTAGATGGAGATATCGAACCCGAGACCAACATCCGAGCAGCGACGCGTAACGTCTGAGCCATTCAAGTTGAAACAGAGAGTTTCCTGTGTATACAAGGTCACTTGTGGTAATATTAATGTGGGGCAATTGATACAAAAAAAGAAACAAGTTTCACTAATAACATTTCTGAGTGATAGTTGATACATATGTTACGATTTTAGCATAATTTAGACTAAGTCGGAAACAAATTTTATCGAAAAACATTGCCTCGGTGGTGCAGCGGTTTAGCAAACCGCTTTATTTGATGGTCGCGGGTTCGATTCCTTGCATGGTGCAAACATTTGTATTCCTGAATATCATTGTTTGTATCGGACTGGGTGTATTCTATGTATACATATAATATATAAATTTACAAAATAAAATATCTAAGTATTTGTATCAGTTATCTAGTCCCCACAACACACAAGCTCTGCTTGCTGTGAGACTAGATGGCGCTGCTTTAATTGTTCAGGATTATTTATTAATTAGCTATGCTCGTGATTTAGTTCGTGTAGTATATGAAATAACAATATGATTACAACATTTAAGGGTGGTAACCCTTACTTGTACTTGTAATAATATAATCAATAACGGCAATTGACAGCCTCGGTGGCCTAGTGGTTTAGCATGCCCGCTTTACTATCCGATGGTCGTGGCTTCGATTCCTCGCACGGTACAAACATTTGTATTCATGAGTATGATTGTTTATATCCGTCTGGGTGTTTTCTATGTATAATATGTATTTATTTACAAAAAAAATGTATCCATGTATTAATAACAGTTGAGTAGTACCCATAACACAGGCTCTGCTTACCATTGGACTAGATAATAATAATATATATTCATGAACACAAATGTTTACACCATGCGAGGAATCTAACATGTGACCATCGGAAGTAAGGCGATGTGCTATACTGCTGGACTACCAAGGACGTCATCAATTCAAAAAGCAATTATTTGTACTTTATTACAATACTTAAATAATATATTATATTAACAATAAAAAACATAAGTAAGTTACATAACATAGTAAGTCATAAGTTTGACACACTTAATGACAAAATAAATTTTAATAACGTTCAAAATTTTAACCATTTGGGGATCATTTATAACTCATATCCAATTTATATCTATGTATAAAACTTAAATATGAATGACTGCTATCCCAGATATAGGCATTTGCAACATGTTGATGTGCTTGGGTTACGTTAAGGGATTTTCTCCACGTAAAAAAAAACAGAAAAATTAAAGGTTGGTGTTAGATTTCAACTCACGACCTTTTTGGTGCAAGTCAGAGTAGTCACTCTCATACAATACCTACAAATACATAAGATTATTATTAGATATTTGATCATTCTATAACCGGAACGGTTATAGAGTGATTAAAAAACAACAAATAAATAGAAATGTTACGCACCATGTTATAATTAATTACATAAGCCTATAATTCTTTCATGTACCCAATATATTAAGTTCATGACATACATAGTGAGTAATAGGTGGTAATAGTAAATATCAACTAACATTGTATGTTCCTTATTTAGAGTGACATAATCTCTTGTACTTTGTTACATTTATAAAGAAAGAAGAAATGTAGTGTCATAGCTAATTATAACTAACTTTAGTTGTTACCACATGAGTCTGGGATTTAGAACTCCTACATCTTATAGTTCCTTTATTCTTGCAATCCTCCTTCTTAATTGATCCGAAAAATGACCAACTGTGCTGAAAAATATGTATTTGATAACATTACAACAAAGAAACTAATGTGCAGCATTAGAAAGATATATTAATATATTATACCGTGCCATGTTGTGATAATATTACTGGATACTATTATATATACGCAACGTATAGCCTGTAGTATATAGCCCAAAAGATAGTGACTTCGAATCTGAGCCACACAAAGAGACTTTATGCGTCAAAATATATTACCGACTTCTGATTTATTTTTCTGACTGTAATACCGCTATGTTTTTACATTTATGTTTACAATATCTTTTGTCTATATTCTTTCTATATAAAATAATATACATATCAAAAGGTGCATCGTTTTTAGGTTTTAAATACTCTCAAAGAATCACTATTGTTAATTTACATTATAAATAATGCATTTAATTTATGACTGCACAATGTTGTATTTATAGTCGTATGTATAAATTTTATTAAATACTTGAATACTGTATAAATAAATACGATTACTCAATCGTTGCCGTGAACTACCGTAGATTTGTCATACCGTCTTTCAACTAAAAAGCAACAGAGCGAGCCGCGCCGCAGGGGTCCCACATAACATATTATTAAGCAACTGAACTGTCAAAAAGACCTATTCCCTTTTATATATATAATTATGTGAACGTCAATTCCGTATGTTTGTTGTAATATTAGAATTACATATGAACAAATCAAACTTTTATAGTGGGAAACCGAATTCTATTGGGGTTATTGATGTTCAAAAATTTTAAGTATCAATTACGGAAATGTTACGTAACTTTGGCATATTTTGACTAGCGGATGTTTATTATCTACTTAACTTATGCCCATGTCTGCGTTCACGTGACGGTTAACTAGGATAAAACGTAGTTTATGTTTTTCTCTATCTTAAATGCTATGTCTTCACCTTAGAAACCTTAAGAACCTATCTTCAAAAATATGAAACTTTAAAGAATAAAAATTTAACAACATACGAACTCTTACTTATAAATTATATTAGGCTAAACCTGAGGCAGACTGTAAAAAGTCGTCCTCGTGGGTACCTCATTCTTATGGATGATGAATGCCCTTGACTGCCTAACGGTTTACGCTGGCGGGGCACCAGTGGGGGATGATGACATGAGCATGAGGGCAGGTCAGTTAGCCCATTGTGATAAATTCACCAGGAATTGGTATGATGATTTCCAAGGAAAACCACGTAGAGGTCAACCTGATATTGTACATTGCTAGCAATATTAGTCTACATTACTATACCCTACGCCGCTGGGTACCTCAGTTCCATTTATCTAAGCTGCCAAGCAGCTTACTTTATAAGCCGTGTTTAGTTGTAAGGTGAAGTTTAGTCAGAGAAATTATGGGAGCCATATAGCCATGTTATCTTTCTCTGGATTAGCAACTCAGGAATGGTATCACGGGGTCATAAGACAACCTCGATGGTAGTAATTTAGCACACCGCTCTAAGTTCGATGGTCGCGGGTTCAATTCCTCGCAAGGTACAAACATTTGTAATCATAATTGTTTGTCGGTCTAGGTTTATTTTATGTATATTATTATGTATGTATGTACAAAAAAAAGTATTTATGTATTTCTATCATTACTCTTGTAACTCCAAGCTCAAGCTCCGCTTTACTTGGGACTATACGGCGGTGCGTGAAATTTTTTATTTATTTTTTTCATTTTATAGTAATATCTGCCGACGATTGTGGCGACATCCTTTTGGCCTTTTTTATACTGTAGATATGTTCCATTGTTTTTTTTAATTTTGGGCCGCGTGAATTGCCCAAGGATGTGATAACGTGATATCGCTAGTACTTTTTATGTATTTCGGCGATAGTTACTGCTTACGATGAGGTGGACCATAAACTTGTTTGTTATTCCAATTATATAAAAAATAGACATTTATTTAGTTCTCTGATTTATTTACAGCTACTCATCAAATACCGATATCCATCCTAGAGTTCAATTTTCTTATTAAATGTGATTTAGATTTGTTTTTATTTTGTCATAGTTCAGTAGTAGTTATCGAAAGCCAGCATTGTAAAAAACTTAATTTAATACTAGCTGTGCTTGCGGTTTCACTCGCGTTAAATTTACAGCCTGTATACAATTTTGGTGTATAGGTTATATTACTGTAAAGCTACATTAAAAGTTCAGTAGTTTTTGCGTGAAAAAGTAACAAAGATCCTTCCATCCATACTCACATTCTTTCGCATTTATAATATTAGTAACACTAATTGTGATTACTGTTATTAATTACATTAATTTTCTACTATATATTGTTAACAATAGCGAGTAACAATTTAACCATACAACTTATGGTTCAGTGGGGTCAGTGAACTCGTCCTCCCTGCTATTCTGTCTACATATCGGTATTTTAAATAAAAAAACAATGTTATGCCATGCTTGATACGGTATCGTAAAAAACAAAATGGAATCATTAAAAAATACACGCATCCTCTTAGTATTATATAACGGCGTAAAGGCTACAATATAAAAACTGGACTTCCCATAGAAGTATCAATTATCTCAGACGGGAAGCGTATTATTTTGAATAAGCTATTTAAAACATCAGTCCAGGGTTGACAACATTTAATTTTTTTCTTTCGTATGAAGAAGAAGTGAATCTGGTACCAATTTCGTCCTAAAATCTCGTATAATAATGTAAAATAATAATAAAATTCCTGGACAATTCACACAGCGCCGTCTAGTCTCAACCTAAGTACAGCATGTGTTATGGGTACTAGACAACTGATAGATATACTTCGATATATTGTTTTATATATACGTACTTAATATATAAATAAAACACCCAGTAGTACAAACATAATCACGAATACAAATATTTGTACTGTGCGAGGAATCGAACCTGCGACCATCGAAAGGAAAGTAGCGTATGCTAAACAGTTGGACTACCGAGTTGTCAATTGCCATTAAGATCATTTATCGTTATATTTACGCCAACGATATGTGACTGTATTTACAAGACTGTTCCTAATTTATAATTATTATGTACAGTACCTAAAATCAATGCACATAAATAAAAACTTGTATATAAAATAAATACAGAATTTTGGATGCAAAAAAAAAATTAGTCATACATTTCCGTAAATCAAAATTGTACTGTATTCGTACTGATTAACTACAATTTCGTACACATATGAAAATGTTTGTATGTTGGTAGCCCTGCATCAGCTCGGACCGCCCTGCATTCCGATATAATCAATAATGGGGTTACCGAAACTAAAAAGGTTACCGAATTCCAACTTATATATTTAATCGTCGTAGTCCAGTTTACCTCAACTTAGACCGAAATGTCAAGGATTCGAACCTGGTCGACAAAAGAAAAGTCTTTATATTGTCAATTAATGCATTAACAAAGCAGAAATATGCCATGTCAGTCTGACATCCACACGGTTGGCCAAGGAAATCATCATGATAAATTCTTGGTGAATTTGCCAAGATGGGCTAACTGACCTGACCTTATCTATCTTATATTAATCTTATCGTCCTTCACTGGCATAAATTGTTAGCGTAATCCGGTGCACCATTCCAATATCATCCATAAACTTTTGAAATTAATAAAATAGTAATGCTTCGTTAATGAAAAACCATTACATGACCAAATTTTTGCTGGATATAGCAGCGAAATTTATGCTTGTCAAGTTTTTTCGTACATACTTGATAATGCCTCTTGGTGTTTCAGATCATAACACGGGCTAAGTTATAACTAAACCACTATGTTAGGTTTCATGCGTTCCTGAAAACTATAGCGATTATTTTTTGATAAATTCGCAACAATGGGCTAAGTTAAGTTGAAGTTAAGTCAACTTCATACTCATACGATCATCCTTATAGTATATACCGTTAGTTCAAGAGAATTCCATTGCCAGACAAAAAATCTACCAGCCAATTACACTCTCCAATTACATAATAAATATAGAAAAACGACCACGTCCAAAATGATGTTATAAAACAAATATAACAATGTACTTTCTGTTTGTAACACAACGAAAAAGTGCAAACATATATACTTAACAGCGCATTCGTGATCGGAAATATTTATGCATGTTCCTTATAACATGTGTAAACATATATATAACATGCACTATGTTTGTATTACACAATCTAGCTAAGGGATTTATGAGGTGTAACGTCTACTTTTCCGGATATCTTTTAAAAACGTTTTTGTTTTTTTATTTCTAAATTTTAATATTTTGTTGTGTGGCGTTTTTGTTCTATTCTAAATTTAAATATTAGTCATAAACAATTAAAATTAAAAAAATATATTTTTAATGAAGAGACAGACTGTTATAAATCATCTACGTGACTATACTGGTTTTATCTATGTCAGCCGCCAAGCAGTTATCTTTTAAGTAGTATTTCTATTATAGAGTGCGATTAGGTATGTGTTAGGTTATAAAGTGTTAAATTATAGGATAGAAGACATGAGATTTTATTCCTCTGTAATGGCACCACATGATTGCCATATGCCATATGTTCGTAGTGCTATTCACGTATATAGGCGACGGTCACCCCTTACCGTCAGATGGGCCGTCAACTTTGAACCACGTGTATTAATTACCCAAGATTCGTAGATACTAATTGTATTACAGGTAAAATTACGATAGTTTTAACCGAGATTCGAACTTATTTTTTTGTTTGCACCCCTAGTACTCAAACCAAATTCATACCCGTCAGGCAAGAGTCAGCCTTCAGCCGTTCCACAAGTCGTTCCGCGGGTTCGGTCATAGTTCATGTAGTTGTTTTTTTTAATACGTAATGTACTGCAGCCGCCTGTGCTAACGGTATACGTTAGCGAGACATCAGTGGAGGATAACAGAATAAGTATGAGGACAGGTCAGTTAATTCATCCTTGCGAATTTACCACAAAATAACAAAATGTCATTCCAACCACCGTTGCGAATTTACTAGAAATTAATAAGGTGGTATCCGGAAGGGACCGTGTGGAGTTCGACCCGACATTACTATCAATTGCAACTACTTATTCCAATTACTAGCAATACCTATCCCCTCCGCCTTTTACTTCTGTTACATTTATTTTCGACCGGAGAAGCTGAAACACTATGGTGAACAGAGAAAAAACATCTTAAAAGATCATGGAGATCACAAATGTACCTTTATATTTCCACTTGGGTGGTCATCAGTGCATCCATCGCTTTCCGTACCCCCCATGAGCCTACAAATGACAGTTTATTTAAAATTATGACATCCCATTTCTTATAACTATTCCAATTAATTAAGCACTCGGTGGTTAATAGCGTTTGACGGTAGTCATTTGTCGATTCGAAATATTCAACTATTTTTAGTTAACAAATCTATTACATTCTTATTATTTTTTGTTGCGTCTCTTGCTTTACTTTTTAATATCTAAATTTTTGGGACAGATAATATATTACTTAATTTTAATTAGTATCTTACTTATTTACTTTAGTTTTGTATTTATTTTATAATTTACTCTTTAATCATTCAATTAGTGTAATTTTTTCTTGGATATGCATACAATTCGAATTAGGATATCCTTATTCATGTATGTCTAAGACAAGTCATATATTTCGTCAGGACATCGCGTTGACTGAGAAGAACGAATAGGAATTACCTATTGTTTGTCTTTTCATATATATTACTGATGTTATGTAATTATCATCTATTTGTAGGAATTTTCGGACAGTTCTGTATTTTTATTGATATTTCTCGTTAATATTAGTGCACCGCCAACAATCTTTCTCTGCACCACTCATGATTTTTAGAAATAGAAATAGAAATAGAAATAATCTTTATTCAAATAAACTCATTACAAGCACTTTTGAATAGTCATATTTTGATTCTACCACTCATTCGGAATGCAGATTCATCACAAGAAGAATGAGCAAGAAACTTGTGTGTTGCTCTTTTTAATAGATGTTTTTTTTTATATAAATAATTACAGTGTAACAAGTAAGAGGCATGCGACAATCAACATAGAAATCGCTACGCACTCATTATTAGTGTAATCAGATAATATTGTCAGTGCTATGTATTTAAAATTTTTCTACAAAAACATTATTATCGTTAACGAATTCTTCAATTTTATAGTAAGCTTTTTTGCAAAGGAAGTGTTTTATTTGACATTTAAATCTTTTTTCTGGCAGATTTATAACAGACATTTGACTTATAGGTACCGCTGCAAGGTAATCAGTACGCCATACGTAGACATTGTTTTTGTGCATTAAAGTTAAATAAATTATTATCTCTGCCTATAGCTTATTAGTTTGCATCAACACCATCTGTAGGTTTGCAAGTAAATTGCAACGTGAATTGCAATTTACTCACTTTGGTAGTACCCTACTCGTTAGCTCTACAGCATGACTCCCAATACGATCGTGTACATTCACTTTCTTTAATAAAATCGCACTTCGTCAAATAGATGGCGTTCATTGCACTATACAAGGTAATTTAGTATTTAATAAGATTAAAACAGTTATCATATTTGACATTACTAATTTTGTCTCAGGAAGTTGTATCATGCAATTCTAATTTGTTTTTTTATATTTTTAATTTCTGTTGTACCTGTTCTCTTCTATTGTTATATAAACTCTTTATTATCCTCTCCTTCTATCTTTAATACGCCAACTAACGCAATTCCATTCTTTTTGCAATAGAGGGTCTCGATGGTCTAGCGGTTAAGCACACCGCTTTACTTCAGATGGCCGCGGGTTCGATTCCTTGCAAGGTGCAAACATTTGTATTCATGTGTATGATTGTTTGTATCGGTCTGGGTATTTTCTATGTGTATTATGTACGTATTTAAAAAGAAAGTCTGAGTTTTTATATTAGTTGTCTAATTCCCATAACACAAGCTCTGGTTACCGTGGGACTAGATGGCGCTGTGGTAATTTATGTGATCCAGGGTTATTTATTACTTTATTAAAATCTCCTCAGATGGCCAAAGAAATAAATGGTAAAATATATTTTTGCTTTACTACTAAAAATGTGTAGATAGCCGCCGGTTGATATAATTTTCGTGTACTTATGTAGGTATTATTATCAAAACCATATTAAATATGTAAATTTTACGGGGATGTCTGGAGCAGCACAGATTAGTATCCAGTCAACCGAATGGTCGATTCACCCCGAGGAAACGTCCCACAGCCCGATTTACCGTAACACAAAAAATGTTCAGATAAGCCGACTTTCTAATAAACTCTACCGGACGACCGTTCTTCCTTGTACATAATAAATCTTAGGGGCTCCACCACTAGAGGACAGCGGTACTAAAACTTCAAATAAAACGGTGAATTTTATATATCACTTACATTTTAAGATTTATAGGAACTGATGAATGATTTGTTATTGTATCTTTAGTGGGGGTTGTAAATGAACGTTATTATTATTATTAATGTTAATAACGATTATGAACACGTTATAATAGATTTACATATACTCTATTTCTTATTTGCTACACCATCAAATATTTTTTTGTCTTTATATAATAAAGATTAGAATAGATTTGACAAATTTTAACCATTACAATAATCTATCTAACATTAATATTCGTTATGCCATTATGTCAGAAGTTATTAGACATATCACGATTAAATATACGTTGAAATTTTACGAATACTACTAATAGATCAAAATGCCATATTAATGTCAAACAATTTGAATTTCGAATCCCGAACATTCACAATTCAAAAATTCTTAAATTATTAAACAGTTACAAAAGTTACGTCCTCTTTATATCAATTAGAGGAATGAAATAATCTCGAAGGTTTGACAGCCACCGGTAGACATTTTAATGTAGCCTAATAATCAGAAATAGTAAAAAACTCGTAGAGTACCGGTGGGCTTTAGCATGGCTGTAGATTGATGCGTCTCGAAGGCAGTGTTGCAGGCTCTCTTATCAGGCTATTTTTTTACCTTTTTATCTTTACTTTGAATATTGCCTCTCGTATTATGGGTTTTGAACCGTTAAAAGCTGGAGTAGGTCCGAGACAGTGAGTGAACTTGAACACGTTGTTTTATATATAAGTTCCGCTTGTTTATACTTATAGCTTTATTGATGCTAAACATGTTTATATATATAAATCGCTAACAATGAATATTGGTTTATATACATACATACAAATATTGTATTATACTGTATAAAGGATTATGAAGATGTGAATATAATGTAAATATAGAACATAATTTATACTCCGAAGTTTAATGCATGTAATATTTTAAAAAATGTTAAAAAATATATATTAATTTCTACTATGCATTATTTTGCATGATAAGAAATAAATATAACAAGTTTACATTATTAAAAATTAGATTGACTCGCGCACTTCATCTGCATCTTATTTTTTCGTTTTTACAACAGTTTTCATTCCAGATCCGCTTCTTCAAAAAGCCTCCCTTGTTAAATGGGTTAACTCAAAAGACTACCTTATTACAGTATTGTTATGGCTAAATAGGAAATATATCCTACTAATAATTAAATTATTGTTATTATCTACAAATATGCCAATATGATTGTTACCATCGTAGTATAAAAAATATATAAAGCCATTCCTTTTTCCAAGTAGTCTTCCTTTTTATATAAATATACCATAGATAAGATACATTATACTGATACTTTAGGAATGCAGTTAGTATAATAAATTATTATTTGTCTGTTTGCATAGGCGAAAAATTTTCCTGTTATATTTTATTTATAATCCGCAGCCCTACGTATGGCGTCGCTCCACCTAGCTACGGGGCGTCCTACACTACGTTTGCCTAGGTAATATAAAATAATACGCAGAAATTAAGTAATGATATCATTATATGTAAGTACATAACAAATCATAACAATTACCTATCATCAATGATTTGTTAAAGTAACAAAGAAGTAAATTATTTTGATTGGTTTGCGTTACTTCTGTTAATTACGTTCACGTAATACAAAGTTATATGTTAACGCGTGTATGTTTTAGTAGTTTACAATTTAGCACTTTTATAATAAACTTGCTGTGCCCGCAGTTTAACTCGAATGAAATTCATAGCCTTTGTTGTTATTTTGATTTATAAGCTATATTACTGTAAAGTTTCAACAAAATCCGTTCAGTTGTTTTGCGTGAAAGAAGAACAAACATCCATGCATCCGTCTATCCATTCATAGTCACAAACTTTCGTATTTATTAGTATGATTTTACAATGTAATTTGACATATACCACTGGATAAGTATCAGAAATATATATATTTATATTTAAAGAGACATTTTTGCTGTGTGTATGTAACAAAAACTATTTTAAATTAATATGATTAATTGAGAAATGGCTTAACAGATTTAAATGGTTTCTCGCATGTATTATGTAATGAGAAAAAAATAATCATGATCAAGCTTACTTCATTTTTCCATAAAACAATTTAAAATAGTTCTTTTTGTTTGGCACTCGTTACTTCTACTAAATATAATACTTATTTAAAATATAGTCTCCGTGGTGGTCCACCCTTATTAGGCAGTCCTAATAAAATAATTAATACAGGTGTTGTGGTTGCATTATTTTAGGTTAAGAAATAATATGTACGTCTACAGAATATACCTAATTGTATTATCTTCTCTAATATTATTTTATAATTACGTCAATTTGTATTTGACATCAAACAATATAAACATATAATAATCGTGGGAAGGCTTCAAGCAAAGTGAATCGATGTGCTGGTCAAGATAGCTGGAAGTAGTTGGATGCGAGAGTTGCAGGACCGATCGTCGTGGAGATTTTCGGGGCAGGCCTTCGTTCAGCAGTGGACATCTTCGGGAAGGATGAATTTATTAAAACCGTAATCGATAAAGAGGTCGTATATACTAATAACAATAGGCTGTACAAAATGTACTTTTAATTAAAATATGGTGTAAACAACGTGAGTAGGCGCATAGTTGAGACTGCGCGGTGTTGCGTGAGCGCGTTGTTCCTGTACTTACGCCAGCGGTGAAACTAATGAAAATACGCGAACCATTAGGGAAATGCTAACGCGAAAGTGATTTATTAATTCAACCAAAAATTGCTGTACATAAACAAACTCTTGTAATCGTTCTGTACTTACAGTGCTATTAACTACGTAGTTATAATAATATTTTTATAAAAGAAATCTCAAAAAAGTTGCACAAGATTATTTTTAAACACGCAAGTTACTTGTCCATACTTCTCGTAATGAGACAGGTTTGCGAATGAGCTGTAGATTTAAAAATATTAAATATGATTCAAGAATGCTTAATAATTTTCTATTTACTATATTTATACTATTCAAAAATTGCTTTCTATTCTATTGAACATTTAATATACATAGTTGCTAATAGTCTTCTAAAAACAAAGAAGAAGATAAAATATTTTATTATGTTTGTTACCTAAGAAAAAAATTTCATGTTATTTGAATGATCTTTTGTAATCTCATAGAAATCGGAAACAAAGACCAAACCTACTAATGGTTTATATTTTTTAATAGAGATATTTATTTTTATGGCAAAACAACGTTTTAAAATAGTAAACATTCTTAATACCAAGTTGCGTGAAATATAAATGTATTTTCATAAATATCTGTTATTTTCAATCCCACTGCCCTTTGAAAGTAAAGCAGTGAATTAAACCTCTACTCCATCGATATAAAAATATGTATCTGATAAAAGAAGTTATTTACATATATCTGTAACAACGCAATAATTTACATATATAACGGTTCCTCCATTTGGAAGTGGCATCACTGAAGCGAGACACCGATCCTAAATGTTTGAGATAACAATTTGATAGTTGCATGAGTAATAAAAAGCTTCAGAAATTGGTCACAATTACCCTGGTTACTGCCTCGTAACATTTTAATGAGGGCTCTCCACTTAGTGTGGGAAACGAAACCAGGATAGATACTACCCGCCCAATATCCATACAACTGTGTATGTATGTGTTATTTAAATATTGTATCCAATTCTGAATCACGTAGATCTATTCAACTAAGAGAATGTAAAGATGTGTATATTTTAATATATCCATTTAATGGATTAAATATATAATTAGTATTAAAATTACATCATTCAATATGATACGCGTATTGAAAGAGGTAATTTTATACTATTTCCTTATTTAGATTCCAGATTTATGAATACTTTCTTCTTAATAGTAATTACGTAACAACTATCTACATAATTGTAGTTTTAGAAGGGGTAGTAAGAGATTAGGTACCAGCGGTGCACAATTCCATATAGCAAGTTTTATACAGGACTTCAATTTCGAATAGAGTGAATATGTGTGTACATTTGTGGGTGTGTGTTGTGTGAATTCATTTAAAATTTTTGTTACATTACTTATATTTTAGAGTTTTGGCATGGCTAAGATTCTATAAATAATAACTACGATTGTATATTTTACATACAATCGTAGTTCAATAATGTATTTAATTGAAAATCTTATTGGCATCATATGTTTAGCTTAATACTGATCTATTCAACGTATCACTTGAGCATAGATGGACTGTCAGACTAAACACTAGAAAGTGGGAAGTAGAAATTTGCGCAACAGTTCAATAAAAAACATCCATATCCTATTTTCCGACAATTATTATACGTAATACAGTGCCTAACAATTTATAAAGCAACCATTGGAAATGTTATATATATTATAGTTATAAATTGTGTATTTTCCGATGAATAATTCCGATGGATATTTATAAAAAGACTATTGATGTGCGGGAGTCTTACTATGTAATAATAATATATCTGTCCTAAAACTTAAGGTCAGAAACTCAGAAATGGTTCAACAGGTTTAAATGATTTTGCTTATACATATATATTATGTATGTAAAAATATTTGTGTCCCTTGCTTTCTTTCCTTATTTTATTCGGTTATAATACAGATACATAAAATTGATCAAGCTTTCTTCATTATTCTATATATACTAAGTATTCATATAAACCTTGCACCAATAAAAGTTAGAACAATAACAAACTGATTTTACCTAAATGTCGTTTGACTAAAGTTAGTAATTCGTTTTATGGCAATTGCGTAAGGTTTTACAATAAAATACCAGAGTCTGTTATAAATCTGCTAGAAAAAAGATTTAATTGTCAAATAAAACAGTTCCTTTGCAAAAAAGCTTACTATAAAATCGGAGAATTCGTTAACGATTATAATGTTTTTATAGAAAAACTTTAAATCCATAACACTGACTATATTATCTGCTTACACTAATAATGAGTGCGTAGCGATTTCTATGTTGATTATCGCATGCCTCTTACTTGTTATACTGTAATTATTTATATAAAAAAACATCTATTAAAAAGAGCAACACACAAGTTTCTTGCTCATTCTTCTTGTGATAACTCTGCGTTCCGAATGAGTAGTAGAATCAAAATATGGCTATTCAAAAGTGCTTGGAATGAGTTTATTTGAATAAAGATTATTTCTATTTCTATACATAATCCATATTTAAAAGATAGTCTTCGTGGTGGACCACCCTTATTAGGCAGTCCTAATATTCTCCTCCTATAATTTGTGTATTTTTCAATTTGTCGATGGATAATCAAGAAAGTACTGCCATGGCTAGAATGTCGGAATCTCTTCCCGCCTGGTGTCAGCATGAGATGAGACATATTATATAAGATACAACATATACAATATATTTTAATAAAGAGTACCGTTTATCTTAGTACAAAATTTTATTCGATTCTCTCCAGCTGTTTAATCGATCCAAAGTTTCTAATCAAATGCTAACTTTTTTCGGACATGTGGCCCGTCGGAAACCAGATACCAAAGGGAGACTGATAAACTGATAAGACCTGTGCGAAATCTGGCCCTACACCACGAGGACATAACTGTGTTAAGTCCTGCACGGATGGAACAATATAGGAAGAAGTTATAATCAATTTTTTAACAAAAAAATAATTTAATAACGTTTATTCACAAATATATGAGTACATATTATATTATACATGTTACATTTAACCCTGGCTTTCGGAATAGTATTCTTAAACCTGTGAAACTACGAAAGCCTGCTCCCTCCAACTATTTAATATTTTAACTATGTTTGTTGATAGTTATGTATAAAGAAATCACATTATTTACAAATACCTTATTTTGTATGTTTTTATAATATTGTAACGGCCTTAATGATCTAGTTATTTAGTACACTTCCTTACTTCCGATGATCGCGGATTTGACTAATCGCTCGGTGCAAACATTTGTATTGAGTATGATTGTTTGTATCAGTCTGGGTGTTTTCTTTGTACGA
The DNA here is from genome assembly GCF_030625045.1 of Achroia grisella. NCBI lineage: Eukaryota > Metazoa > Arthropoda > Insecta > Lepidoptera > Pyralidae > Achroia > Achroia grisella. The sequence continues at coordinate 277,701 of NW_026712977.1, read as the reverse complement.
GTATATTATGTATGTATTTAGAAAAAAATGTATCTGAATATTTGTCTGTTGTCTAGTACCCACAATACAAGCTCTGCTTAGCTTGGGACTAGATGGCGCTGTGTCAATTGTCCTCAGTTATTATTATTATTATAGTTTTGTTTACATGTACATTAGTCAGTAATAAATTCGTTTCTTTTTTGGCTCCCATCTAGTCCTTCTTTTACGTTTATTGGACCTTCGAAAAATCTAAATGTATATATAAAAAAGTTTCCAACACAACCATTTCCGCCTGACGGGGACTGTCACCACTCACTGTCTATCCAATTAACCATCTTTTTTGTTTATAGCCAACTGTCGGTTGTGTTGCGCGTTCGCTGAAATCGAAACCTAATTAATTACATATACTGCCTCGCATGCAAGTTACAGTGTGCTCATATACTTAGTCATTAACTCATTACGTAAAATATTAACTAAGCGGCAAGTAGTATATAATTTGTCCCTCGCAGTATCGTCATACTATACTATCAATATCCCTATGTCCAGCAATGGACGTCTTCCGGCTGCGATGGTGATGATGATGAATATCGTCAAACTCGAGACCACAACTATAATATGATGTGAAAAATAAAAAAATAATTCACTAAAATCTGGTAGTACAAGGCATTATCAACTGATATCTTGGTGAAGACAATACCTGATATGACCAAATGTTGTTTTTACAGCGCCATTTATTGCCAAGGTTTGCAGAGCTTGTGTTATGGGTACTAATCGACTAATATATACATAATATATGTAGTATGTAAAATCCAGACCTGTACAAAATAATAAATGTTTATCGTGCGAGGATTCGAAACCATGACCTACGAGAGTGTGCTAAACCGCTAGACCACCAAGGATTTTACTGGATTAAGTTGTCTGGTGCCCCTGTATCACCTATTTCTGCCCCAAAAGGATTGTGTTGCAACTGTATTCTAATTTAACGTATAAGCACCTTGACCGATATAAACAATCATACTCGTGAATACAAAACTTTGCAGAGTGCGAGGAATCGAATCAGCGATTCGCGACCAATTATTTATACAAGTAAAGTTATAACTAATTTTCATTAAGTAGACAGTAAGTGGAGATTTTTGGGGGTGGTCTTTGTCCAGCAGTAGACGTCTCTCGGGCTGAAATGATGATGATGATGATGATGAGACAGTAAGTTTGGTTGCCATTGAAAATATATAATAAATAGTGCAGTATTTTTTAGAGATGGGAAAGAGTGTTGATTATGTAAATTGCAATCGGATACGCGTAAGGTGTGCGTTGCGGCGTGGTTCGTGCTCATTGTAGCGTACAACAAGTGCAAGGCTCTCCATGGTCATGGATAGTTAATTTAGTAACATTTAGGGTCGTAGCGCATCTACACATCGTCGTACAGCTAACAATTTGAAGCTATTTTTACACAACTACTCAAAGGTGCGTTAAGTATTTGATATGTGTATGCCAATAATGATATAAAATGGTATGCATATGAATGCATAAAGACACAAATGTGAGTCAACCATTTTACATGTGTATACCAAAATTAAGTAAAATTATAAATCTTATTGATATTCTAAAGAAGTTCGTGAGTATAGATGAATAGGTGGATGTTTATTACTCTCTCACACAAAAACTATAATACATACATACATACATACATATATATATATATACGATGCACCCAGAATAATAAAAACCAGCATGCTCATATAATATAGATTTTTATCTATAACTCAGCCGATTGTTTCACTTTTTTATTAATGAAACCATACAAATATAGCTTGCTTTTACTTTGTCAGCATCACTTGATATCTTATAAATTTATGAATAAGGTGTCTTTTATTAAGCAAAAGGTAATAAAATGACTTCGAATGATTATGCTATATTTTCTCTAATTTCTGATCACATTTGTTCACATAAATCATTATATATAATAATGGGTGGTCAATTGTTTTGTTGTTAGATAGTTTTAAATTATCTTATCTTGTGGTTTTTATAAGCTTAAATTTAAAATATATTATAGCTTTGAATATTACAGTATCCTTAAAATGACTGGCTGGTACCACTATGAAAATTGGATGCATAATAATATATTGTTGTTATGACGAGAAAAAGATTTTTACCATTTGAGTTTATATGAAAGTGCATTATTTATTTAGTATTATACTGATGTAAAGAAGTAGTTTAGAGACATTATAGATTTTTTTCTAGAAAATTCTTCTTAAATAAAATCTATAAGTCGCGTTAATTAGATAGGTACGTTTAGAAATAAAAATATATTACGAATGTACTTTATTTTATACTTTGTGAATAGGTGCCGCTATACTTGTATATATATACGAGTATGACATTTTATATAAATTTTTATTTCTTTATAATAAAATATAAAGAATCTATCATCTGTTCAAAAAACCCAAATATGACCTAATTGAAGTCTTTGAATCTTTTCTGAAATAATAATTTCATAATTAACAATGCACAATCGCAAAGATATACAGACAAGAATTCCAACAATCTTATTAAAGATTCTGTTATGTTTTCCATTATATTACATACACATGTGTATAACATCGAATATTTTATTACATGTATATATATGGAATGTTAATCATCATTACATAGTATAACAAACACACTTGAGCGAAGCCGGGGCGAGTAGTCAATACCAGTATATAACACAAACTGAATGGTATTATGTAAATATGTTTGTTGACGATTGTTGCGATCTACTGTATGAAGAGTCGTGACTCATTAAAAGAGAAATTCAAAGAGAGGCAAATAAAAAAAAAAGACTCATTAAGAGAGGCAAATATTCTCACCGTTGCTTCTCAATTTATATATTCAAATATCCTATATGTTCATAAAAATCTTGACTTATTTCCAAAAAACAGCGATATTCATAATATTAATACTAGATTTAAAGACAAACTTGCTGTCCCCAAGTATCGTTTAGAAAAAGTTAATAGGTCTTTAATGGGAATAGGTATAAAAATTTACAATAAGATACCAAAGGATATGTTGGAATTACCCTTAAATAAATTCAAAATATCTGTTAAATCATATTTACTGAGCAAGGCCTATTACTCACTAAAGGATTACTTGAATGACGAGTGTGCATCGCAATAGTTGTTCATGCACTCAATTTTCATTTAATGTTAGACATAGACCTATATAAAAATACATTGTAAATGAACTGGCTTTAAAAAAAAAGTAATTCAATTGAGTTTCTTGCCAGTTCTTCTCAATTGGATCTATATACCGAACTGGACGGTAGGGAAAAAATAAAATTATAATGTAAAAATTTGACGTTCATAAGCGGCTAAACGGTCCTACATGAATAAATGATTTTAGAAATTTTGATTTTTGACAAAAATGTGCTACTGAAATTAGGTGGCGTCTAATTTCAGTAATACTGAATGTATATACAGTGTTTCCTTGAATATTGAGCGATAGTAATTGTTACGCGACGGGCATTATAATGCGGATGCGTACTATCCGTGTACGCACGCAATGTGTACCAAACTATGTACGCAAACTATCTTTCAGGCAAATTAAATTGTAAACTCATTCACTTGTAATTTCAATAACATTATCCCTGCTTAATGCGAGTGTCTAGGTGTAGTCTAGGTGGCACTAAAAAACTACACAGATTTTTAGTACCATCTAGTCCCGCACTAGTCAGTTATAGATACTGAACAACAGATAGAAATAATTAAGTATAAGGCATTATGATATATAACAATTAATAAAATATTTTTTACCTACAGAATTATAATATTGGGCCTGTACCTAAAATCCTATGTCCTATTAGAGCGTCGCAAAATAATAGTAACAACTTAACCATACTCTGTATGAGATTTTATTGTAATAAAAAAAAACATTTAGTGTTATCGCTGACGTGACGTGATAACGTATTTTTTTTTCATCAGGTAGTAAAAAAATACGCTATAAATATGCTATTAACCGCAACTTTACAGTTCTATGCTCGTTAGGGGGCGAGATGGCAATCCAAACTCTCAGAAGGACTTATAGAGCGGCAGAAGACCAACTCCCGCCTGACGGTTACGACTTTAGTCTGGTTCGAACCTCGGCTCAGGCCGTCGTAATTTCGATTCTCGTTTGAATTGGACGGGATATCGATCAGAAGGGATGATGACGTTATGTGTGTTGTTCTTTTCGTGTATAGATGCTATAGTTAATACCATTATCGAATGCAGAATCACCTTCTTACGACACGTCATTAGTGCTATTATATAAACTAAAGCATTCCTTTATAAATGAGGTAAATAACAATAGAAGAATTTTTAAAATTGGATTAGTGATTCTGAGTATTTCAACATCCAAACTCATAAACTACCTACCCACATTTCTATCTACATATACTCTCACATTACTTAAGTGACTAATAAAATATTATATCTTAGCGATAATGCTAATGGAAAAGTGATAAATATGTTAATAAAGTTAGTGAAGTAGGGCTATCATGAATTAACGGTGTACTATCTTGGTTATAGATAACGTTACCAGACGTATCCCTTTAAACGGGACTGTCCCCTTTTATAATTCCGAGTCCCGGTGTTCCTCAAATGAAATCTGGAACGTAAAATTGTCCCGTTTTGGAAAATCCTCGAAAATTTGTGTGGTCGAGCAGGCCCGTTTGTGATGTTGATTATCGTTGAAAATTAAAGTAAATATAAAAAAAGAATGCTGTTAGCCACAGCTGGCCTTTACAGCTTCACCGGATGATTGGGGGCGAGTTCAGATGGCACTCCAAACCCGAGGAAAGACGCGGAATATGGAGCGGCTGAAGGCCAACTCCCGCCTGACGGATACAATTTAGTCTGAGGGCACCGCTAGGGGTTCGAACCTCGACTCAGGTACTATCGATAGGACTCATCGTAATATCGATGGGTATCGTAATAAGATGGATGGGGGATCGATCGGAGGGGGTAATATTATGTGCCAGGACTTTTAGTCTTACTTAAAAGCTTCACTACCTGTATTAAAGCAAATTTGTTTATCCGATAAAAGGTAGAAGGTAGTAGGTAGGTAGGTAGGTAATAATCAACTTTTAAGCTAACTTTTTCTGAATAAAGCTTTAAGAAATAGTTTTTTAAATGACTGTCTATTAATTGACATAAATAACCAATGTCCCGTTTTGAGTCAAAGAATAAATGGTCACGTTAGTTATAGATGTGAATTCGAATCTGGCGAGATTGACATGAAACATTTATGTGTCAATTTATATTTTAGTCAGAACAAATCAGATACTGCAACCACTTTGGATTTCGATATTTCGAGTGAAATGTAGAAGTATTGCGTTCATGTACCAGAACTTTGGGTACATGGGCAGAACACTTTACTGCCTTACTTGATATAAACTTGTATTCATGAATATATTTCTGTTTATACGGCCTCGGTGGTTCGACTACTTGCTCAATATATATTCATGAATAAGATTATCTGTTTCCTATATATATTATGTATGGATTTACAAAAAGATTGTATTGCTAACAGTTGTACCTATAAAACAAGCCCTGCTTATGTTGGGATCAGTTGGCGTTGTAAGAATTGCCCAGGGTAATTAATACTATATGTACTACTTATGATTTAACAAAAAAGCACGCAGTTTGTGTGTGTTTTTGTAAATATAATATATAGTATTTCTGTAAAACTTAGATAAACACTAACATTTGTACTTACAAATATAATTTATATCTTCTTTTCATGTTTCTTTTCATTTATATGTCCTTCTAACCATGAGTGTGTGATCCATGTGTGAGGTAACATGTAAACAGCTAAGACATAAATATCGTCGGTAAGAGAATATATATGACTAAACAAACAAACTATACGTCTGTCTGGCATTACATATCTAGTACAATATATAATAACTTTCCTGTCCTTAATAATGATTGATTGTTGATATGTCATATACTCGTAGATTAACTTCATTGTTATGGTACACGGAAAATGTGTATTGGCATTGGTTATTTATTGCTAAGAAACGACTTTTATTAAAGTAGTAACTCATTTTAGTTTCTCTATTCATTATAATCATTGCAGGCCTGTTTTCCATTATTTTAACTTATTTAATGTTTATATATTTAGTTCAATTGTTGACCTAATCATTTTTGAGTCTTAAGTTCGTGTCTAAAAATAATAATAATTGTCTATATGGTATGTTTGTGGTATTTTCTGGAAGGTTTTCATATCGCATAGGTTTGGAAATATGTATAGAAATACACCGAATCGACTCTCAATTTCTATTGAAAGTCGTCGTGGTACCTGACAATAAGTTTCGATTGGGTCGATAGTCGCGATATATAAATGAATATTCCGATCTAAACTAAAACATATATAAGTACAATTTATGCTATTGCAGGTCTAGCAATTTAGCACGCCGCTTTACTTCTAATGTTCGCGGGTTCCATTTCTCGGTTTGAAGATTTGGAGTTCTGAGTATTTTCTACATATGTATATTATTTTTGTGGATGATAATGGAATGATTCACTCGCTAACGGTTTACGCTGGCGAGACCCCAGTAGAGGATAATAAGATGACCATGGGGTCAGGTCAGTTAGCCCATCGTGAAAAATTCACCAAGAATTTACAACGATGGTTTCCTGGGTCAACCGCGTGGAGGTCAACCTGACATGGTACGTTCATAGCAACAACTTAAATATGTCACTTTTCTTGTCTCATATAAAATTAAATTAATTAAACGTTTGCTTTGTTATTTTATTTAAATATATATAAATATAATCCAGATCAAGCCCATATGCATATTCAGTAGGTCTGAGAATCGGCTACTATCTATTTTTCATACCCTTAAGTAGTAAGGGATATCCACCCCTAAATATATTTTATTTTCATTTTATTATTATTTAGGATTGAAAAATTCATACAATCCTAAATTTTTACCCTTCTAGCATCAAACCATATTTTTAATATTTTATAAAATTTTAATAGCGATTTTAATTTATATGTCAAAACTACGTTTGCCGGGATAGCTAGTATAAGTATACATTTCGATTGTTGTACATTTATAATCTTGTTAGTTTCCAGCATTACCATGTATCTTGGTAGATCAGTGAGAACATAAATGTTGATATCTATTCTACAAACGTAATTTGCGATATTAAAAATCAACAAATAAATAAAAGGAGATTGAAAGAATCGCTTTTAATAAATGATACTAGTATTTGCCTATATATAACCGTCGATTGAATATACATATATAGAACACAGTTGTGGGTTTTACAGAATTTGTTTATTAATTGTTTTATTTTCTTTACATAAGAAAACAGATATAGTTTACTAATGTAAGTAAAGAATTATACAGATATTAATTATATTGTAGTAATTTGATTTGAGTGTTTGTGTATGTATGTATGTGTTCGTGGATGTGGTAGGTGGTAGGTTCGATGCGATTAATTTTATAATGCGTAGAATAAATTTATATAGTATTTTTGTTAATACACAAATATTTTGTGTATGATCCAAATAATATGACTTGGCGAAAAATTGATTTTTTTTTTACGTATTGTGATGTAAACTACCGATGTATCCGCTTTTTAAGGAACCCTAAAATTCCCACTTTTAAAAAGTACATTATGAAGCGTGTTCTGCTTGTCTTAAAACAGAACTTATGGACTTATATTAAGGTGCAAAATGAATGTATTATTCGCATGTGCTAAATGCACACTTGCGCCCGTGCAGAGCTCTTTCAGGCGTGAAAATGAATGTTATAAATAATCAAGCGCACTAGGAATAATTATCATACGACGCTAAAGGCCAGTGCAGTTTTGACTAGTGCAGTATTGAAAAAAAATCCTTTTGTCTCTCAGTCGGCAGCAGCTGTTGTCAATGGATTGGTTGAGATTGGTCGGTATATTTTCTGGTGTATGTGGACAGTGATATTGTGATATAAACAACTGTGATCAATATGTCGTGGAATACATGAGTGTTACAAAATAAATATATATTTACAATACATGTTCATGGATTATACAGATAGGTGTGAGTTATAATGCGATGAAATTTTACATTATTAGTTAAACTGCTTACCGAAAAAGAGCAATAGAATATATCAATATTTTATTATCTTTTTATACTTAGAATAGAATACAATTTATTGACTCGTACACAACAATAATAATATAAAAAAACGAACAACAATTTCCACACTACAATATAGAGTTAATTTGGACCACAACTCAGCATAATGCTGGAAACATTGATACCAGCGCTGATTTTTATTTACAGTACGGAATTAAACAATATTATTTCTATCATTCTTTAATTTATCCTGTAGTAGTAATTTATAATAATATGATATAAAATATATTTAAAAAGTATTAAGTCATCATCTGCTTCATCCTTATCCCATTTATTTGGGGTCGGCGTAATATGTTTTTCGTTTCCATTCATCCCTGTTCGCAGTCATCGCGTTATTTTATTAAGTAGTGATGAATAAATAATTTCATAATTTATATCGATTTTTTTTGTTATTACGAATCCTGGTAAAAAGGAGTAAATAAATTCTATCCGATTAATGAATGAAGAATAATTTCCTAAATACATAAATGTATTAGGTCATATTTTATCTCTTTAAAAATTACTGTTAACAGCGTAACGTAATAATTTATTTATTACTACGTCACTGCAAAGGAAATTGCAAACGTATTTCGAAATTTAGTTCCTAAGGCGGTTAGAAACAGATAAAGAAATATGGTTTCAGTTTCGACTTTGATTTCAGTCGAGTATTCATTTACGTTATCAATCATTATTTTAGATCATAAAACCAGCTTAATCTAATTCGCCGCTCCGATAATTAATACTTAAGACACTTTTTGACACAAATAAGATATTTTTGAGAAAATGTTAGTGACACAAGGTTTATACCAATACTAGAATCACGTCAACATCTATATCTTATCTCTAACTGCAGTTTTTCATAGTATTTAAGCAAAGCTCATTACATCCCACTCTAGGATTTTTAAACTCACATAGCTCAACGCGAAACTGACGTCATAGATACTAGCAGATAGACGTACATTTTTCGTAAAAACATAATATAAATAAATAATATCAGAATAAAAAACATACAAACGGACGGATTCAGAAATACAAATGTTTTAATTGTTCAGGTATCAAACCAGCAATCATTAGTGAATATGGTAATGTATAAAACTGCTAGACCTCCGGGATATATAATTAATACTTTTGTTTAAATGTCTTATCTATTTAATGATGATATTATTTTGCTTATGTTATAACTTTGCTGCCGGATAGAGAGTTTATGTACTAAAAGTACAGGTTCCATACACTGTAATTTAACTGCCTTGCTTCCTTAAGCATGACGCCGTAGTCCTTAGAAATGACAACATGAGGATACAAAATAAAAATTCCATGATAATTTATATGTAACGATAAACTGAAAGCAAAAGAGTAGTATTCCATTTACGTAAAAAATAACACTTTATTAAAAAAACATATGTATTGTTACGTATTATAACGATATACTGAATGCAAAAGAGTAGTATTCCATTTACGTAAAAAATAACACTTTATTAAAAAAAATATGTATTGTTACGTATTATAACGATATACTGAATGCAAAAGAGTAGTATTCCATTTACGTAAAAAATAACACTTTATTAAAAAAACATCTGTATTGTTACAGTTCGCTCTTCTGATAGCTGTTGCTTCAGTTACGGCAGACGGATCCAAGTAAGTTATTCAATGGCATTTTCTTACTATTCTCGTGCTCGTAATTTAATATTAACAGAAATCATAGAAAAGGAATCACTTACTGAGTGTTCTTTGTGCACCTCTTTAGTAGTGTTTTATAAATGTACTCAACAAAAGACAAAAGCAATATCTATCATTTATGTATGAAAATATATTGTGGATTAATGAGACCTGATTACGTGATACAATTGTTAGGAACTTCATTCTTGTAAAACGTTTAAATTGTGTCTACGAATACTATTTGACAGTTATAGTCACAATACAAATGAACAGAATAGTCACTGTCAAATGTAACCCGAAAACTGTCGCTTCAATTAAGATTTAGTAATTGCATTACGTAATTAGTCTCTGTTTTTTCCAAAAAAGTTACAGACGTAAATAATGTTAATTCTTTTGATATATATTTTTGGTTAGGTACAATAATAAATTATTATATATATATATGCGGAATATTTTCTTGCGAAAATATAATTCACAATCATCACCAAAAGAGAGTCTGTCTATTACTGTCAAATAATTTTTGGCGGTAAAAACCGTCATAAGTTTAGTTATTAGTCTATTAAAATCTGTTGAAAATAAACCCTTATTTGAGTAAGGAAAGTATTAAATTATCATAAATTGTATTTTTATTTGAATTTTGAAGTAAAAATATAGAATAGAAATGAAATATGATTTATCTATGTTATTCCTAAATTGTACTAAATATAGTAAAACTTTACAATAATATCAACGATGCATTAGCTTCGTAAACTGATAAAAACTTGTAGCTTTGAACCGTATTATAGTAACAAGTATATTGTATATACTCTAAACAAAACATAAATAAATAATTTCATTTTAAAAGAAATTGAAATTAATTGAAAAATATATACCATATCAATAACACAGATTAATACAATTTTATTTGTATCAACCATTTTAATTGTATTGTCAATTTGCCTTGAATTATGCGAAAGTATATTATAAAATGAGCTATGCGATGGAACTTGTTAATGTCAGTGTGCCGACAAATGCGATTTAATTTGTATGTTTCTCCTTAAGTAGTAATTTTATGAACATTGATCCTATAGCCAACCAGGCGCACAACGAACGCCTACAGCCTAGAAAGTGCCAATTAAGTCTCAATGCGATACATTATAAAAAAAAATAATGACATTATACTAGACCTGTTCATATATCAAGTGTAACGGACGCTGTATATATGTACATAAATACGGGTACGGCAACGTCGAAACGTCGTCAAGAGGGAAAGCCACTACCGCATCACGCGCCAAGCCAATGACATTAGACGGAACCGCGTCGTAGCATAAAAACGTGGCCATCGATCAAGCATGCGATCCATTACTGCACGACAACATACCAGCACTCTAATTTTCTTTTGTTGCAGGAAAAAGATCCGCATCCACCTTCCACAAAAAGTGAAGCACATACATCATCATAAAAAGATCTATATCACTAATCACCCTGCAGCCTCACAGTATGCCCCGGCCTACTTGCCTAGTGCTGAAGGTGCAGTGGCAGTACCAACGAACGTCGCGCTTCCGGCTGTTGCAAATATTGTGCCTCTCAATTCTGTAGAATTATACGATGATCAGTCACGTTTGCCGGGATTAAAACCAGCGGCGTCTAAAGTATTGCCGCTATACCGTGCAAGAGGTTATTACGGACCGACGCCAAATGAGTGGGAGGAACAGGAATATGACTCGGGCTTGACACCAGAAAATACAGATAATTCGTACGCACCTGCAGTTCATTCGCCACCCCCAGTCATACAACCTGCCCCTAATCATATTCCAAAAAGAGTAAAGGTCATAAAATTGAACGAACAACCAAGAAAGAAAGTTCTTAAAAAACCTAAACAAAAACGTCCCCCAATAAGAAATCAGCCCCCACCAGACGACGAACTTCCAGTATCGAATTTTCATGAACAATTTTATTCAGACTTAGATGGATCGGGGACTATAAGAAAAATAAAAAAGCCACAGCGAGTTGAAAAAATAATCGATGGAGATACCGAACACATTCATACATACAGCGAAGAACATATCCATAAATTAGTCTTTGATGATGCAGCTAAGACATCTGATGTAGCTGGTGTTGATCAGTTAGGCAGTATGTCCGCAGTTAGTTCGAATCATCCGCTTTTCCAATCTATTAAAAATGGGCAATTAATAGCAATCCCTTCAGAACCACTGACAGGTTTTACAGCAATTGGATCTTTAGGGACACCGTCACATCTGGAATATGCCGCGTATAATCCAAGAGATGTAACTCATGATCATATTTTCCATGACCATGGAGAAATTCCACCTGAAGTAGATCTTACAAAGGATAATATCGGATTTCCTCCTAGGGCTTCCTATACTAGCCAGGGTGTGAAAATTAATGGTCACAAAAGATATAAAAATAAACATTTCAATAAATATCCGAAAGCTACAAAATCGACACCAGGCAATGACTTATCTTATTATGAAAGTATATATACACCGTACCATAGATACAAAGCACCACAAAAGCCACATATTCCACAATATGACTCGCCAAGAGAACCGATAGAAGATTATAGACCAATACCATCGTTTAAATTCTTCAATAAAAATTCCAACAAGTTACGTAGTACCTACGGTAATAACGCACAACAAACCAATATTCCAGCGCCATATGCGGTATCTTCCACTATTGTGCATGATTATCAACCAAAATCTTATCCAGGAGCTCTACCTCCTAATGGCTTTTCAAAGTATAAAGATCCATTTGTAAATTTTAAGGACAGCTATTCAAATAACTATGAATACGATACTTATGCTTCGTCATCAAACGTGTTCACATCAGAAGATAAGAACGATAATTCGTTAGTGGCTGTCCAGAATTTAAAAGGCAAAAAGTCAATATCAACTCAAAATATCAGCTTTGGAGGACAAGAACCGAAAACTATGGTTGTCGATCATTTAGAAGAAGGTAATATTGTATCGGAATTTCACGACGATGCACCGTCTGCATTTGACAATTTAGGCAGTGATGATCACACGGATAATACGCAAGGATCGGATGCCATCAGTCCTACAGCTTATACTATTAGAGAATCTTCTCCCGCACATCCATACTACACAGCAATGGCAATAAAAGCGCTACATGCTGGTCAAGCACCGGAGCCTGAGGCATCGAACGATAACTACCAATACGCAGAAGCACCTAGCCAATCAACTACACCATACACAACGTCTGTAGCGACTACCACCAGCGCTCCATCGGCTTACTTTGAAAATCAAAGTACGAGTACAGTCACAACCGAACTACCGACGCTTATATCAGAAAACGAACATCCTCACAGGCATAAAAAGAATATGTCAAATAAAAAATCTCGCCAAAAATACATAGTGATTAATGAATTAGATAAAATGAATCAATTCAACAATGGAGACAGTCAACCACAGACTCGTAAATTACTTCATCATACTCACCAATTACCAGAAGATTCCGGTCTGAGAGGGAAGTTTAAATATGGTGACAAACTATGAAGTTAGTTATAAAAATAATTTGTATATAGTTGTGAGTTTAGGTAGTTCCGCGTTTGTTACTCTTTGCCGCAAGTGTGATGATATAAATCTATGTTTTGAGAACATTATTTAAAGCGTGTTGTGGTTATAATAAATCTAACTCGATCATAGCTATAGATAGAACAAGACGACAATGGTATTCATGCATTTTATACGAATCCCTAGACAAAGTGTTGAAAAATAAACAAAACAAAATAAATAGAGCTGGGAGTACTTTATTTCAAACTTAAACATATCAAATCGAGGGCTATACAAATACAATCTAATATTTATACCTTTCTGAGAAATTAAATTTAGTATTGAGAAAAATTATTCTAGAAATTAGTTTAACGCCTTGTCAATTTCTTACAGCAACAAATTATCTCGATATAGTGACTTGTAAGAAACAATTTAGGCGTTGCTTACATTGAAATAAGTTTTAATGCTATTAATAAGAGTATTATAAACAGAACGATCTACTGTAAAAAGTTATCTTCGCGGTTTCAGTCTCACGTATTTCAGCTAATAAGCTTACTTTGTAAGTTGTGTTTTGGTTGTTGGGTTAGATTAGGCAGTGAAATTAAAGGATAAGAACATTCTAGTCCTCCAGAATAGTAACCGATGAGACGTATCACAGGTGTCACATGATAACGGGGTGTCCGTATTGCTGTTTATGTATATAGGCGACGGTTATCGTACACCATCAGGTGAAGAAGAGGTCAATTTTTTTGTAAGTATTATACTAAAATTGATGAAGAAGATAGCGTTACATTTCACGGTAAGTTATAGTTACTGGCTACTACTATTGTTCTCATAAATATTACTATATACATTATGGACTATCTATATAGTACGCAATTTTTCCTCGTATGAATATATACGATAAACTTATCATTATATTTCTCAGAATGTCAATATACTACCATCAGAAAGCTAAGTTATATCCAATATTATGTTCTATAACAATGATAAAATTGATCTCATAAATTCCCTGTGGTCAATTGATGAAATGTCTTTATAAAAATACATTAACAATATGTATAATGAATAAAAACTACAAGGTAATTTTTATAGATGTGAATCTAGCATAGTAGCATAGCATATAGCTATAGCGTAAACCAAGTATTTAATAGGTACTATTACTTTATTTTTATCAGTTGACCTAGTGTGGCTAGTTTTGTGTTGTTTGGAGCTAGATGGCGTTGTGTGAATTGTCTGGGTTATTATACTGCACGGTCACCGTAAAGTTTACTATTTTTAATGGTGCGGAATAGTTAAATTACGTACATCTATAACAATAATTTCATAATAGTTCTAATTCCAATGCAAATTAGACTATTCTTTATTATAATTATACAATTAAAGACGCTTTTTACTAATTTTTATATTTCACAGTTTATAAATAGTTATGCCAACAATATCTTGGGGAGCCTGACAGAACATCTAAAACCATACCATTATAATTTTGCATTAAAGGAATATTTTTTTCGCAACGTTATATACTCGTTAAAAACTATGTCCATAATTCAGTCATACCTTTGCCTACTTGAAAACGAATACAAATAAAGAAATAATTTTAAAATTTATTTTTTATTGAAATATTAAGTGTATTTTCATACTGAAATTGTTATTTTGTTATTGTTGGCGCTGTTTGGCATTATATTATTCGTATCCCTTTTCAAAAATTGTCAAGTATCATTAGAAATATATAGTTATGATTTTTTATGCAACGCAGACAATGTAAAATGAAAAGAAAATGCAATTACTTACTCAATATTTGCCCACTAAAAATCCACCAGAAACGACATTGAAACCAATAAAGGGATCAAATCCACTAGATTTGGTGGTGAAAATTCTACGTTGGCAACACAATTTAGAACGTAATTTCACTACAAAACATGCGTGCTTTACCTGGAGAAGGGCACATTGCCGCGCTTTACGTAACTTAGGTACGTGTAAAATCCTTTGGTCCGGCCATTGTCGTGAACTGTCGTAATTGTACTTTATGTAACTTTATCACTCCAATCAGATGATTCTGTAATCGCAATAGAATGTAAATAGGTACTCGTATCTTTTTCTGTAGGTAATATTAAAACCCTATGACACTCGTTTTCTGTATATGTATATGACAACTAGCATACCCGCAGAGTCACCTTTCCCAAGTTTTTGGTAGATTTTTCATTACGGCTCCTCTTCTGTTGGTCGTAGCATAATGTCATATTATTATATTATATCTATAAGTCTTCCTCGATAAATGGCTAGCTAATACTAATAAAAATTTTAATATCGGTTCAATACATCCAGAGTAACGACATATGACCTCACAAACTTACAAAATTTACCTCTTTATAATATTAATGTAGATGTGTAATTCAGTTATTCTATAGTAAAAGATGTTTAGGTATTTCATTTATAACTAGACCTACTATACTCGACTGTACAATTTAAAAATTACTCCAAAAGGAATTATTTTAGATCATCTATTCTCGAGCTCAACTATTTTATTATAGAAAACTACTTTCATCTGATAAAACTGTTATATGTAGGCACTAGAAATATTAGCAAACAATCAGAGAAAATAATTAATCAAATAAAATCTTATCGTATAGATTGGAACATTTGCTTCTAAGCTTCAATTAATATAACCAACAGTTCCAGAGAGATCTCAGAATGTGATTTCAGAATGAAATACATATATTGTCAACCTAGTTGTATATACGATAGACCAGGTAGTTACGTCATGTCGCTTGTCGTGAACAATCTATCCACGTATTAATTAAGTAGAAAAAGTGCTTGTAAAGGTAGGGGACTATTAACCCCTTGGTAACTATGTATTCTATCAACTTGCCGGTTGTCCCCTTAAAAACTATAATATTAAGTCACCAATTTGGATTAACAATCTAACCTTGTCCTATATCTACCTTCAACCATACCTTGTATACAAATAGTGCAGACAAAAATATAATTCTATAATCCTCCAGAAACACTGGTCATTTAAAAAAAATAGGCCAAAAGGATGTCGCGAACAAGGAAACGGCAGATAATACTATAAAAAAAACTCTGGTCCTTTATTCCATGAACATTACATAATGCTAGTGAAAATACTAAGCACTATATCAGATACTATAGTCTAGAAATATGCATAACTAGTTCCTGGTGGCTGTGTTTATAATCAACAGATAAAATGGCCATTTACTCATACACTTTCACAGACCCGCTGTGCAACTGTTATATAATACTGCTATTATCTTATGTTTCTAGTTTGTGAACAGTAAACGAGCTTAATGTTCTCTAATCATTGTTACAACTCAACCTGCTCTTTGTATCGCACCTCAGATAATTTGATCATAAATTACTGCTTTCGAATAATTTTAGAACTCGTGGTATACCCAGTTATGCCTTGATTCCTAACTAGAAATACAACTCATTAGAGTCATACGAGTATATGAATGGAAGGAGTATGATTGATTTTATTAAATTATAAACATTGGAGTTTATATTTTTTTCATGTATGAGCAAGAAACTAATAGCTGTCGCCTATGAACTTCCACAGCATCATCACATAACGAATTTATGATGCCAGTAACACGAAAAAAGCTTGAGGCGTCACTTGCGAATGGTCGCGGATTCGATTCCTCGCTATCTTGCGAAGATTCTGTAAAAAATCAAGTATAAAATTGAGAATATCTGCCATCCTTCTAGAAGAAGTCTCAGATTTAATAAGGCCAACAATTTCTCAATTTCAGTGTTACAACACAAAATTACTGTTTACATGGTTAGCGTAATTTAGGTATAAGTTATTTAGAATGAATACGACATACGATCCTAATTGTAAATAAGAATTATGTATGATTTTTATGTACAATAACGAACAGTGTAGGTACTTCTGTCTCCCATATTTCTGCCTTCAAACAGTTGCTTACATCGCTAAAAGAAGCTCTAATTCAAGACTTATAGAATTTAAATTTCATAATTTAGAAGTACCAAAGCCATTCAATTTCAATAGCCCTCAAGACAGGTAAAGTATGAGTAAGTATATAGGTATCACATGATGATGTTATGTCTTAGGTCACAACTGGGTTTAAGCTTTTTGACATTCCAATTATATAAGAATTTAATAAAGCAATGTATTTTCATACCAAACCTACTATATTATACTGTTCGTAACGAAGTTGAAGGTAATTTCTGTTCAGATGCGTTTATTTTTCTAATTAAAACAGTCATACGGGATTATAGTCGTGATTTATTACTCGGAGCCAATCTTATTCTTAAGGAATATCTATTTAAGCCTCCATAACTATCAGATTAATGACTATAATTCATTTAATACATAATTATCTCTGATTTATGTTTGAAGAGTAATCGAGTCTATTCCCACTAGTCCGAAATATGTTGTTCGGTTTAGTTCGCCGTAATTGTAGAATTTTTACAGCTTATTCCTTTAAAAATAGATGACAATTTCTTATTTAGTAATTTATGCCATAAATATATATTTACGCTCCTAACCTGAACTTTAACAGGTTATTAATATACAAGTAATATAAACGTTAGAACATCGATATGTCCATATATATCTCATTTCATTATTAACGGGGAATTTATTGAGAGTCTTCTTTCAAATATTTAAATCATACATATTTGTATATCTTACTAATATTATAAAAATGAAAGTTTATAAGTACCTATGTATGCATAGATAGATGTTTGTTACTCTTTCTCGCAAAAAGTACTGAACGGATTTTGATGTAACTTTACAGTAATATAGTTTATACATCAGAATAACACTTAAGCTATAAACGGGCGAATCCCCGGGCACAGGTAGTATTCTATAATGTTATATATAACACAATAATATCTATGAATAAAACACGTTTTCAATTAAATAATATTTACTACAACAATAACAAGAATAACTTAGGCTATATTTTATTTACAATAACATTTAAACTTTGTACCTAATACTGGATAATTCTATATTATCCAAGTTAACAACAGAAGACTATGACTTAGTTGGCCCCATTATCACTATAGGTCAGGCTTTATTTTCTCTTGTGGTAGGGTCCACCACCATGTCCAGCGCCGAGCGCATTCGTATAACTGTCACCACCGAAGCCTCCGGACCCGTGGCCGTGACCTCCGGAGCTACCAAAGCTGTAACTGTCACCTCCGTGACCGCCTCCGAATCCGTGACCTCCAAGGCCGCCGTGTCCACCCCCGATCGAGAGCCCGCTGGAGCCAGAAAAACTGCTATGACCACCACTGTAGCTGTCATGACCCCCACCAAAACCTCCAGATCCATGGCTGTCATGACCTCCAAAACCACCTCCGAAACCGCCAGAACTGTGGCCACCGTGTCCACCTAATCCACCTCCAAATCCTCCGGAGCCATGACTGTCATGACCGCCCAGACTGTAACTGTCATGGCCGCCACTCGATAATCCGCCACTGTAACTGTCATGGCCTCCTGATGAAAATCCGTGGCCGCCTCCGATTCCACCGGAAAAGTCACCGCCACCGCCGCCGTGGTGGTCGTCGTGTCCTCCGAATCCACCTCCTAAGCCGCCGCCGTGACCGCCGATGCTTCCACCGCCACCGTGATGATCATCGTGACCACCTCCGAATCCACCTCCTAGGCTCCCACCGAAGTCATGTCCACCATGATCACCACCTCCTAGTCCACCGCCGAAACTGCCATGGTCGTCTCCCCCACCGTGACCTCCTCCAAAACCACCGCCGAAACCTCCGCCGTGACCCCCAAAGTCAGAACCGCCCCCATGACCTCCGTGACCACCTAAATCATAACCCCCATGTCCACCGCCTAACTCTATTCCCCCATGTCCGCCACCTAACTCCAATCCCCCGTGACCACCTCCGAAATCGTGTCCGCCTGAACCTCCGTGACCTCCAAAGTCATGTCCTCCATGTCCACCACCTCCTCCACTTATTGAAATACTGTGGCCATGGTCACCTCCGAAACCTCCACCGTGACCACCTCCGAAATCGTAGCCGCCTGAACCTCCGTGACCTCCAAAGTCGTGACCTCCGTGTCCACCACCTCCTCCACTTATTGAAATACTGTGGCCATGGTCACCTCCGAAACCTCCGCCATGACCACCTCCGAAATCGTGACCGCCATGACCACCACCGAAGTCGTGACCGCCATGACCGCCACCAAATCCTCCTCCATGACCGCCACCAAATCCTCCTCCGTGACCGCCACCGAATCCTCCGCCATGACCCTTCAGATGATCCACGAATCCACCGTGCAAGTGGTCAGCGAAACTTCCTCCTCCATGACCGTGGCCGCCACCGTGACCTCCGCCATGACCGCCGCCGTGACCGCCGCCGTAGCCTCCTCCACCACCCCCGTGACCGTGATCATCATGATGATGTTCTTCATGCACCACTACTTCTTTTGATGAATGATGTTCTTCGGGTATATGAACTCGAATATGAACACTGTAACAAGTAAAAACATACACTTAACATGTCATCATACGTAATAACATTACATTACACAAACAATAGGAATCTAGAAAAGGAACAATAGCTCGCAATGCCAACAGGTCAAACGTGATGCCAGTGAAAACAAAAGGTAAGGGGTAGATCTATCATTAAAACACAATAGCTTGATTTTCACCTTTTATCACAATAAAGAGACGCGTGGGAAACTCTTATAGAAATCTCAACCGAATTACTGCATCTAATCTTTTTTGCGGTTACGTCTGTTAAGACGCAGCGCAGCGTAAACAAATCAGATATCTCTACGTACATAAATACTTTTTCTCGAGAAATTCATGTGATTATATTAGAATAGGTGGAAGTGTATATTAATTAGTAGGAACATGAATATACTAACTGTTCATGTCCAAAAGTCGCGAAGCAGATGCCAATGCTGGCCAGTAGAAAACAGCACAGCTGAAAGACAATAAAACAAATTGTAATTCCATTTTTAAACCAAACCTACAAAATACAACGTATTATAATTATTTAGATATTTGCACCCTTGCACACGTATACCTTCCGGATTCAAATTACTCATAATAAAAAACTTTTGTATTCATGAATATATTTATTTGCATACGTCTAATATTATATTTGAATTTACGAAATCTATCAGTTGTTTAATTAGGTGTCACTATGATACCCTGAGTCATTTACTATACCAAAATGTACTGAATGTTCTATTCAAAATATGTTTATAGGTGCGTGCGTGGAATCGAAAGTGGTCAGTATAAGGTGTACTAGATAGTCTCGGATATTCTAAATGACGTAAGATGTAATACGGGCACTTGCCTGCCGCCTGTATAACATGGTACAGTTACTTAGTCACTGTTCACATGCATCATACTCATTAGAAATTTGCTTAATTGTTATAGAAACTTTTTTTTGTTCACTACGTCACACGTATTATAAATACCTACTTAAACGTATCTGTTTATTACCCACTAAACGGATCTTCATGAGACATAGGCTGTCTTTTATATGAAAACCTAATCTGAGAGGTATGAAATAGGCCATGAATGGTTGCTCAGATAAAAAAATAATGACGTATATCTACATAATAAATCCAATACTCTTGAAAATCTGTACTTCACAGTGAAATTTTTCGGGAATCGAACCCGCGACTATCTAAAGTTAAGGCAGTATGTTAAACCTACATAGGTGATCAAACACCATATTAAGTATAGCTTCAAACCACAATCTAATATAACGCAGTATATTATGATTTATATAATCAAATACAACTAATATAAATTCAAATTTTTAAATACTGAAAAGTAACTTAAAGTATATGCTTATATAATTATATAAATTAGGCTTGCCATAGTTGTGACAATCCATCTTCACTATAAGGTAATATAAACAATGAATCAATTCGCTATGTTGCTTACAGTGTCTGTTCACTTACGGTAATACAGGAAGGCATGTTGCGTAGGTAGAGAACGTACGAGGGACCTTCCCACACCAACTCTTCTCGTTGATGATATGAATGTAACTTTGTGACTTCAGCATCGCTGCAGCCTTATATATGACAGTGACTGTTGCCATCCCTACTCTGCATGATAAAATTGTATTGATAACGTAAATTTTGGTAATTAAAAATGTGAATATGTAAATAGTGTCAATAAATTTACACTCTGTGCCAGATTTAGGCTGAACTCAAAAATTGTTCTGCCATTATATGTTGGTTTACGTTCAAAACTTTTTGCTTCTATTATTGTCGTTTCTATTTGGTTTTGTTACCGTGATGTAATTTCATTTTAGATGTAAGATAATTCACTACTATAAAGGTTTTTTTGTTTTATTCTGGAGATGAGTTAGAAAACTAAATAAAGCAAAGATAAAAGCGAATGATGATAGATCTTTCTGCTTACCCCATAAGGAACTAATATGAGATAGATAGATTTAAAAAGGATAAGTAGATAGTTAGTAATAATCAATAATTAAGTGTAGATGACATGACGAATATAATACTTATCGTGTCCATTTCGTACGTTTCAAAGAGTATTTTTTGCTCACATATAGGTCATCATATCTACATCTCTTGATTTAACTTGGTCTGATCTCGGTTTTTCCTCCTCTGACTCAGACATAAATATAATATAAACACAAAGTACATTATGGTCATATTCGTACTTACGACCTTTGGGGTCAATAAGTTATGGTAGTAAATTACTAGGGCAAGACTCTCTCTGAGTAAAAACAAATATCTATATGTAGATAATGTAATACGTTGATTTGTTTGTAATGAGAAGCTCGACACGCGACTAAAAATCATTTTTCTATAATTTAAAAGATATTCAACGTAGTATTATTTGAGTAGTCTACTGTAAAGCAATAATAGAACTTATTAACTCTGGTAATATCGTAAGAGAGTTAAGACTACTCGAACAACAATAATAATTATTAATAATCATTCAATTAAACTAGTTTTGATATCAATAACTTTGTACTACAGTGTACCACATCAGTTGAACTACAGTGAATACTATCTACGATATTGTTATAAAGATCTATCACACGTGACGGGAAAATTATAAAAGAAATCAATTAATTTGAACCGGTTTTGTCACTTAGTCTTGTGTTATATTTTTACACGGATTCAAATTTCATTGAATGCGATAACTATTGCCTGAACGTAAACAGTACTATGGACTATTAGAATAATGTAACTTGTTAATTATTATAATAATGTCCTAAATTGTAATAATGATGTGTGATGACTTGTGATGGATAAAGTTAACAGGTCTTTTATGGTGATGGACATGAAATTTTCAATTTTATAACAAAAGATATTTTTATCTACCGTTAAATGATTCTAATATATTAATATGTAAAGCCTATTAGTCTGCACACGATTATGTTATAGATGACTTTGTATGGGGTTCGTTCTTCAAACAAGGCATTTAAATTTTAAATATATAATATAACATATATATACATTACTTAAATGCTACGTAATTATTAAATATTGGAACTGACTAAAAACAGTAATAATAATATAACATTTTTACCAGTCGAGTTTCTTGCCTGTTTTTCACAACTGAAGTAAGTAGCCGAACTGGACGGTAAGGATAGTAATATAAAATATGTAATAAATGTGCAATTGGCCGAAAGGTAAATCAATACTTTTAAGTTGAGTTTATATTTCCAAGTGGTATTATTTATTATATTATATTATACTGTATTGATTTTGTTATTGTTTCTAAAGTTAAATAGGGCAGTATAATAAATATACAAACTTAGTTCTCACCGTGGTTATGCAGAGACAGCCACGGATATAAAATTTATAATACCACTGTTTATTTGTATCTGGAATGTCGTACTATCAAATATTTAAAAAAATCAAAAGTATTCAGTAATTGTTTATATTAACCATCTTTATATCAAACTTATAATATTTCCACTCTCTAATATCCTAATCTGCTTCCTTATTATCCCATTTATTTGAGGTCGGCGTAATATGTTTTTCTCTTCCATTCATCCCTGTTCGCAGTAATCTCGTTATTTACTTCTTTTCTTACCACATCATCTTTCACACAGTCCATCCATCTCTTTTTCGGCCTTCCTCTGCCCTTAAAACCATTCATATATAACGCCTTCCGCCCGCCTATTAGTGTGGATATAAATAGAGAAATGTACAATGAAACGGGCGTTCCTTAAAGTGTGTGAAAAGTCATGTATGCCATCTGAGTACGGACCGCATGGAAAATTTGACGGTTGGTATCATCTGTTCTACCTCTGCACGCGTTAATTGGTAAAATAAAACAGTGCTTCTTCGACTTCTTATTTCATTTATTTGTTGATAATGACATGGTGCACATGCATGCACTAATAATATAAAACTGGTTGGTGGTTGATAACATATGTCTAGTAATGTGTGATAAAGAAATGGTGCTCCCACCTACGCTAATGGTTTACGCTATGGAGCACCAGTGGAGGATGATAAGATGAGCATGAGGTCAGGTCAGTCAGCCTATCGTGGCAAATTCATCAGTAATTTATCACGATGGTTTCCAGGGGTAACCTTGTGGAGGTTAACCTGACATGGTACATTGCGAGCAATGGGATCATTTGTCCACATTATTAACAATGCCTTCTCTCTATATGTGTAGTCCGTTTATAGTACTTATAGAAAATACTTAAATCAATACTAATAATCATAATCATGAATAAAATTCAAATGTTTGCACCAAGCGAGGAATCAAACCTACGAAAATCGGAAGTAAGGCGATATGCTAAACAGCTAGACCACCGAATTAAGTTTGCATTGTCTACTTAGAGATATACATTAGAGAGCGCATCATGGTTTTGCGGTTTATCACCGCAATTTAGACATCTTAAAGGTCGTGAGATACAATTTCGCATATTTGTTTTATCGGTGTATGTTTACCACGGAGTAAGTACCATGGTGCACCAAGGTATCATTTGGTAAAATAGGGTCACTTCAAGGGAGGCTTACGACTGCAGAGCACCATCCCAGCCTATGGTCAACCTCTGTATACTCTCCTGTCCTTTGTACCCACATTCTGTACAAAAGAAGGCCTAAATATGCGACAGACTGCGCGAAAGTTGTTGCAGATTTCTGGGGAATTTCTTGCAAATTTCTTGCCATTGAATCGAAAAAAGGAGAATGGAGTAAGTTAAAATTATCCATTGATACACTGATCTCAGTTCGTATTTATAACTAAGTAAGTCATAAATACGAACTGAGGTTGTGAAAGTTGTCGCAGATTTCTGGTGAAAATACAATACATTTATTTGTTATGTATTGTTCAATGTATTATTCAATCGAAAGAAGAATTATGGAATAAGTCAAATCCATTGATACAATGATGTCAGTTGATATTTACGGCTTACTACGTTATAAAAACACGTATAAAGAGTAAGTTGATCAACTGTATGGGGCTCCCCCTACCACTATACTATACAAATATACTTAGCAAATGTGGTCAAATCAATTGTTTTTTATGTGTAATAATGGAATGGCGCACCTTCCTGCGCAAGCGGTTTACGCTGGATGAGAATGAATGTGATGAGGCAAGAGGTCCGTTGAGTTAAAAGTGACAAATTTATGATAATAATAATATTAATATAACATTTTATTGTGTACATGAATATTTACAAAAAAAGAACTTTATATAAATATATGCTAAACAAAAGAGGATTATCGCTTAATTCTCTTCCAGACAACCGAAAATCGAAATCAAAATAAATCGAAATTTTGCGTAATAAAAGGCGGGCTATAAAATAGAAATAGAGAATATAATACGATAAGAAAAATATGATTAATATGTAAATAACTGAATAAATAAAGTACGAGTACGATACCTTTATTATCCATAAAAAAACTTACAATTCTTCATGTAAAATATGTTGTCACGTGATATGTTTATTTGAATTTTCAAAATTGCTTAGCCGATTTCGAGTGTATTTGTTGGAGAAAGTTGTTCATATTCGAGAACACTATCAATGCGTTTCAGCTCGGTATGTTTATCACGAGTAACCTGTATACAATGCAGGAAGTACAACCATGCAGAAAGTGTGCTATGCGTTTATTCGTACGTCTGTCGGCATACGTAATAATTATTATGAGATGAAACGAAAAAATCATGTTCACTTATTACGCAAACAACACTAACCATTGACATTATCCTATTATACCAACAACTTCCAAATTGAATAACTATTCATTTACCTACAGCGCATTACTGTTACATTCGCTTTTTTATTTTATACTGATATATCATAATGCAAAATTTTAGACATTACATTTGTCCACGTTGCTTGTCGGCGATAGAATTCTAAACTATTAAACCGATTTTAATGAAATTTTATAAGTATGCTTGCTAGGTTTGAGAATATATTGTTATCTATTTTTTATGCCCCTAAGGATTAAGGGTTTTGACATAGTTTGTTTCAGTCTAGTCATAGTCATTAAAAAATACATATAAC
The DNA here is from genome assembly GCF_030625045.1 of Achroia grisella. Classification (NCBI taxonomy): domain Eukaryota; kingdom Metazoa; phylum Arthropoda; class Insecta; order Lepidoptera; family Pyralidae; genus Achroia; species Achroia grisella. Next base: position 251,941 of record NW_026712977.1, on the reverse strand, counting down.
CGTAATTTTTCACCCTTCTGCCATCAATCCCTATTTTTTATTTGATGTAAAGGGAGGGACGCCCTAAGAAAAGATGAATGGATTGTGTGAAAGATGATGTGAATAAAAGAAGAGTATGTTCAGATATGACGACCGATAGAGAGCAGTGGAAGAGAATGACATACTGCGCCGACCCCAAATAATGGGATAAAGGCAAGGCAATGATGATGATTTATTTATGTGGCAAAATAACCCTTGCATTGAAAGTACAATGTTGCCCACCAATGTAACATGTCAGATTGACCTTCGTCAGAGACCATCGTGTGTTTTTGTTTCTATTTGTTAAATGTCACGATGTTACTCATTTTATCATCCTCCACTCCCCGTCAGCATAAGCCGTAAGCGCAGGCGAGTGCACTCACACATTATCCAATAGAAAACCCAAGGAATAAATCTTTTATACATTTTTATAGAATATTAACAGTTCTATCCACGTCGACCCAACCTTGGTACACTTATATTGCATTCCGCAGCATAATATTAGGGTAATATGTATGTGTATAAACTATTGTTATTTTAATACATTTTAATATTTTATCTATTGCCTAAACCTCTGCAAATACATATTTGCAAAGAAATGTATACATGTTGTACATGAATTACAGAAAAATTATATCTACATACATAGTCAAATTATTTTACATTTAAAATAATTTTATATCTTGACATATTTTAATATACGTAAATCAATTCCTTGATAAAATATTGTATCAAGTAATTGTTTAATATTTTTTAACTTAATAGCATTTTAAAAATTGTAATTTGCGTAATTACAATTTTGGCGGGACTTGGACCTACAAATATTATATAACCTTTGTTATGTACCGTGTACACATTCAAATAAATAAATCATTTCATTTCATTATAGAGTTAAATATTTACAGTCTTGTTCATATTATTTAGTATTATTCATCTTATTCATATTATTATTAAAGCTTATAAAAGCTTTACAGATCTCTTTAGTTAAAACGTTCATCAGCGCTACTGAGCTTTTAGACAGCTTTAAAGTAGCGCGTTATTCATTATCTCATTTTCTCTCTCTCTAACCAATATTGGTTTCAAATACGATTTTTGCAATTATGTTGCAATCATGACTTGGGCTATTTTACTATGGACGCAGCTCACGCAAGTGTGGCCACCTTACGTAGTTGCTTCACCACTAAATCTGGTGGATTTGACTCCTCTTATGTGGACAAAATTTATGTAGATAAACGTATTTTTATAGCTTTCCCCTGTTCGATATAATTAGACTACTAATTCGCCTTTCTATCGTACTGAATAAGATATCTTCTGATTATAAAACGGTAGCTCTATTTTAAATTAAAGCGCGAAATATATAGGTGAAATCTCACCATCATCGCTGTGATGATGGTGAGCTCATCTGTATACTATTACGTTTAATATTATTTTAGAGGGATCCACATATTTTGCTAAAACTCATATATCACATATAGATAGAATAGGAAAGCAACGGATAAAATACTTGTAATGTAATACATACAAAAAGATATACATACAAACAATAACAGTGAATACAAGAACAATAAAATATGTCACAATTCGCAAATTGAAAATAAAAGAAATGAAAATAATAAAAGTGATATATATATATAAGTATACCTTACAACTATATGCACAGTAAGTAAAGAAAATTAGTTATTTTTTTTAAATAATCATCATTTAATCAATCCGAATAATCATGAATTTATTTTAAAATATCTAAAGTCTAAATTTTATTTCTTGATTTAATGCGGACAAACATAACCATCTACATTAAAAAAAGCAATTATACATATAGGTCATATAGTTAGTGAGTTTTAGCGAGACTACCGAAGAATATGTTATATTATATACATGTATTATGTGATACGATACTACTAACAAATATAACACAATATTATAGCGAAGGGAGTCCCCATGTTGCTGGCAAAAATGTTGTTCGTTGCGTAACTTCGCTGAGGAATGAGTCAGAACACTCCGGTGCTGCGGCCAATTACACTGAGATTCTTTGTAAAATCTCAAATTCACATAGCATGTGAGCCTGCAAAGTTAAACTCATTGCTGTTACATTGAATTTAGCTGTTACATTTCTCTTCCGCATATCAACAAAAATCTTGGAAGTAAAAAAGATGAATCCTATATATTTTTGTGAGTGTGGATGGATGGATGGATGTTTGTTAGGTACTGTATCATGCAAAAACTTCTGAATGGATTTTAATGAAACTTTATAATAATATAGCTTATACATCAGAATGAAGCATGGGTTATAAATTTCACGCAGGTGAATCCGCGAACAAATAGTAAACAATACATTTCCAATGCTGTGTACAGTATTAAAATGTAAGTCTAAACCAAGTATTGTATGATACTAGAACGGCTAACAATGTGACGGTCCACTTAGAAATGAAATGGCAACTGCTACTGTATAATATACATGAACACAGAGGATGTTAGGGATGGGATTCTTAGAATGTAGACTAATTAACCGATTGCTATCAATGTACCACATCCGGTTGGCCTACACGCGGTTCCCTTGAAAACCATCATAACAAATTCCTGTTCAATTTGTCATAATGCGCTAACTGATCTGACCTCACGTTCATCTTATCATCCTCCACTAGTGCCCCGTCAGCGTAATCCGATATCACAGCCGGAGAATTCCATAATGATGCGAAGAAAAATATATCGAACCTGATGTTATAAAACCGCCCACACAAAGTCAGCAAATGCTGAGCTTTCGTATATTGTTGCACAACCTATACACAATACATAATTGTGTCGTCAGGTATTATCAATAAAAATTGATAATTATGTAAATATTATTCAATAGTTCAACATAATATTCAAAGTTATTACTAGTTTAAGTAACTGTTATTTTTTAAATAAATATTGACACAATTATCTTCTTATATTGAACTAGCGACCTGTCCCGACTTGTACGGATATATTACAAAACTTTGAATTTCTCAGATTGTGTTATTACACACATGTATTATGGATATAAACCTTCCTCGTGAATCACTTTACTATTGCCAACGAGTTAATTTAATATCTCATATACATAATCTCAATATATTACTAAGTATTTTACTAAATATATATGTATGTAGTTATTTAATAACTTAATTGTACAACCACAGATAATATAATATTACATATAGTACAACTAAGAAACTAAAATTAAAAATCTTAAAAAATATAATATAAATTATTTAAAGGATTACCTTTAGGCAAAGATCCGAAGAAACGGGCAGCGTTCCCTCTTTGAATGGCTAGACTAATTATTTGTCCAAGGTAGCTGCTAGCTCTTCGGTCTTCTGTGATGTCGACTAACCTTTTTGTTATTTCCTTGAAAAGTCTTATAGAGCTAGGACCCCACAGACCAAAGATCTCGACAACGAATGGGACAAAATCATATTCGGAGCCTAGACCCCTGTATTTACATGCTTTGAATTTTTCAGCCGCTTCACAAGCCGCACCAGCTCTGTTGTTGGTTACATGTGATGATGTAATCCAGGCCGATTTCGGCCACGGTGACTGTCTTCAATTCCGATTTTGCCGTTGATGTGCTCGCATGTGACTTATGTAGCCTATATTGTGTGTAAAAATCCTCGCACATTGCGGGCATGAGATCATATAATTATAGCTGATAGCCGCAGGTGGTTGGGCTTTCAGCTCGTCACGTCTGGCAATCAGCTATTCGGAAGCAGTCAGTTGCGCAGGAGATATTTAGGTGCACAAGCGTACGCGCAAACACATGTGCATACCCTCGTCTTCACCCATCTTGATCCAGTGGAGCGGAGAGATCGATACGACTGGTTCAATGTAGATGGGATGGGGCCATGTTTGTAATTTATTTGTAGTATGGGTTTTGTTACAATTTCTGACTATATTTGATAGTTAGAAGTTGTGTAGACCTAGAACAGGTCGTGTTGTTTTGGGTTAAAGGTATACTCTGTACAAACTATTTTATATCTGCATAGCTAATCGTATTGTAGCCACACCTTTGTGGTTGTGATGAACAATTATATATTGTATTAAATTCAATTCAAAAATTTTATTGCATTTCACATGGCAATTCAGATGCGGTAATCAGGCCATTGTTAACTGTCAAAGTTGTGGTTAACGGTTATATTTGGCTGTTTACTCGTAGGTACTACAAAAAAAAAATATAAACAATATTACATTTTATATATCTAAGATATCGTACGGGTAATTCAATATATTTACAAATAACTTCATCATCATCATCAGCCCACTGCAGTCCACTGGTGTATATAAGCCTTATAAACCTAAACCTTCCACAGAGGCTCAGTTAATGGTGAAAACCGCATTAAAAGAAGTTTTTGAGACAGCCGTGTAAGACACGGAATGTAAATACTACACCAATACTACTACTGCTAATTTCTGATCAACGTGAATTAAAATTGGCAATACCTCTGACTACCCCATGCGCAATAACAGTCACTTTGGAATGTTTGTTTTATGTCTATTTTATTTTACATTTTATAGTATAAATATCAAAGTAAGTTTTTAAAAATAATTTATACTTTATTATTTTTATTTATTAGGTATTTGACATATACCTATCGTCTCTCTATTCATTCAATTACATATATGTAAGCAAACTTTGTTTTGCCATATAAATTTAAATCGATATTTAAAAACAGGGGTTGATGGTAGAAGAGTGAGATTAGGGTTGCATGTATTTTTTAATGCCATGTTATAAATTTATATGTTGTTCAAAAATAAAAAATAAAAGTTAGGAATACGTGGTGTGAAAAATAGATAGTAGCTAATTCTAAGACATACTGAATATGCATATAAAATTTCATAAAAATCACTCTAATATGGTAACTAACATTGTGACACGAGAATTTTGTGAACAAGATCTTAATTAGCTAGTAATTGAATGTACCGTAATCTTCAATATTCTCGAAGACCACACGTGATCAATTGATATGGTTATCATACCTGGACGATCAAGGGCAATGTGTGGTCCATTGGATCATATATATATGTATTTGTTCTAGGTAAGCACGGATAGAACTAAATGTGATAGAGTGTCGTGGTTTAATTTGAAACTTCGTAAATTAGATATCAATATATAGAGGTCAATATCAAGTTTCTGTCGATTTGGAAGGTATGTGCAGTAATCAGCTTGTTTCTCATTCCATTCGTTAATTTCATCAGTATTTTGTTCAATGAACAATCTCACTGAGCTTACTACCATTTTGTACTACTGCGCATCACACATACTGACACAAACTATAATGTATGTATTGTCTACATTTATACAAGTGTACGATTTGAAAGAATTAAAAAAAAATCTTATCTGTCTATCTAAATAGCGCATGGTCGATATCATAACAAAAATTTCTCCGGAAGTACATAGAATTAAAACCAATTCACTTATCTTTCTTTTTATTGACTCAAACATAATTATAATTCCATCTAGTTAAAGCAGGGTCAGGTGATTACATCATAATGTAATATGAACTGTTATTCAATCTAATGTTTACATTATCTATGGTCAAATTGGTCTTCTATACATATAAATAAAATTGGAGTGTCTGTTTGTAATATTAAAATAACCGTTTTTTACTATATGCATATGAATATAAATACGATACATACACCAATTTTTTGTTACATTTTTGTTTGTTTGTTCCGGTTAATCTCTGAAATGGCTGGACCGATATTGATGAGATTTTTATTAGAAGGTAGCTGATATAATAAGGAGAAACTTAGGCTACTTTTATATTAGAAAGATTATTTTATTTTAGAAGAATAAAGTTAAATTCCACGCGGACGAAGTCGCGAGCACAGTTAGTATTATAATATAAACATCTGTGGCCAAGTATTATGGAATGTCCACTCCACTTCTGTAGTCATCTTTTTGTAATTCTTCACTTACATATTTGAGGTAACCGCTACGAATATATTATGATTGTCCACCATTAATCATAATTAGGTATCTACCTGCGGTAATACATTTATATTAGACGTTTAATACGCTTATGTTTAACTAACTGTAACTCGCGTCGCTGTCTGCGTGAAATACATCATAGTTTTTTGACAATACTTTATTTAGATGAATATAATAAAGCATTTCGAAGTATATCTATTACAAATAAGTATAGTTGTAAATACAATAGTATTTGTATTTACCTACAACTATATGGTAACTATTATCTGATTTTAAAATAAAAAGGAAATGTTCCGATTGTCTATTGTTTTTTTTTTTGACTTGAACTGAAGTAACTATACGAACTGGATGATAGAGTTAGTACTAAATAGTGCGCAATATAGGTATGTAATATTATATTATCGGTGGCAATATTCAGCCCCGCTTGCGTTCTACAGTACTAACTGTATTACTGTACTGTGTTGGACTGTCGTGATGCATTTGCAAGTAGGTCCATATTAAGGTGTTTCGGCCCCTAAGGGTTTTTGAGTTGAGGTCCAAGTCACTACTCGTGTCTGATGGTGGTCTTGTTACTAAGATGCGTTTTACTAGAAAAAGTTGATGTTTATAAGTGATAGACGTCCAAAATTATTTTGTTATATGATATATGAGGTTCAGTTTATATATGAGGGAAAAACCAAGGGAATGTGGCCATACATCAATCATTTTCTTATTGTTATTTTTCTTATAAGTTTAATTTATATGTTCTAAAGGGGTAAAACATATAGTTGTACAGGATAAAAAATGTTCTTGAATAGGTTTCTTGAATCTTAATAATGCCTAAAGACTCACTAATTAAAATATTGTTAAATTTGACTTTGATACGCTTATATTTTGATAATTTAATCAATAATTTGCCCATGAACTTTAGAGAGAGTCTTTTACAATTCACAGGATATTTGATGTAATATGTACAAGAAAATAGAAACAGTGAGGTATAGGTCAAGTAATGAGACCTCTAAACCAAAAAGTCTATGGTGATCTTATGGTGAATTTCCAAAGAAATCGGGAGTTATCATAACAGCACCACGAGATCTTCGGCACGGCTCGTCCTACTCTTACCGAAGGTGTGTGGCCATCCATTCCCTTACTAGCGGATGTCAACAGACACTTTCGATAGGTCATAAACTCATAACAGCACAGCAATAACTTTACATTCAACCATTTTGAAGAGCATTACATAAACGGTGCTATTCGATCACTTGCTTCCTGCTGACAACGTGTTAAAGAATTCTAAAATAGTTGTAAAGTCATTACGGCGAGATTTACAAAAGGCGGTAAAGCGGTCAAACTATAAATCTTCTCACACGCTACAGGTCATATTTTTTTACTTTTTTTAATGCTGTATTAAATTAGCATTAGCTTTGAGTTCAAAGTAAATTAAATCCTTGTAAATAACCAGTTACGTCACTGTGTATCTGCAACGAGGAACAAGAAATTATATTTCGATAATTTCTTCCTTATTACACTGAGAATTCTACAGTCAATTAAGAAGTACATCTCTTTGTTTTTAACACAAACAATTGTTTTATTTTGTAGGTAGTGTATTAAAATAAATTATGCTTAGTATGAATTATACATGATGCACCTTAAGGATTCACTAGCTCTATCTCACGGCGCTATTAGATATTCGATGATAATTTGTTTTTTATATAAAGTTGAATCATCATTTCAGCCTGGAAGACGTCCACTGCTGAACAAAGGTCTTCCCCAAAAATCTCCACGACCGGTCGGTCCTCCACTGCTCGCGTATTGTATGTTGTTGATGTTGAATACATTTACTTCATTATTAACATTATTTCATTTTAAATAATAATAATAACCCTGGACAATTCAATGTCATTTAGTCCCGAGATATGAACATATTCATGAATTTGGCATTCATGAAAATGAATTGAACCTATGACCATTGGAAGTAAAGCGGTGTACTAATCCGCTTGACCACCGCCGCTATATAATAGTTTTGTTTATCTACGTTTATTAATACGCAATAATTAATTATTCAATCACTTAATTTCATTCATTTATTCATATAATCGACGACCGGTTCTTGTGATCTCCATTGTTGTTTACAGTTCTTTCTGAACTAATGGCACACAAAAAGAACAGCTGTGCGCATCCATTAGAGCGGTAGAGAAAATCTAATAGAAATGTCAATGATTAATAATCTTAATGATATCATTACAATTGAGTAGCAATAACTCGTCGTATATACTCGTATGTGCTATAAACTAGCTGACCCTACAAACAATGTTTGCCATATGAGGTTATTATCATTATATTATGAACTGTGATTTAAAGTATCGCTATGGCTATTTAGAAACTTAGAGTAGAGTAACTATGTTACTTACTTACTAAACTTAGCTCGCCTATACTTATACAAAAATTTTAATACAGATACAATAAGAGCAGAATTATGCAATTCATCACACCTGTTAGTTAAAAAACAACATGTTATTTAGTTTCTTATTATATATATTATGTTATTACATTCTAGCTGTGAGTAGTATCTCGACAAAATAAACATAATATTAGACTATAACCCAAAACAAATTCATCGTACTACTAAAAAAATGATTTTTTAATACGACCTTCCATATCCGTTTTTAATCTCTTTCTGTCTGAGAAAGAACATTTGGATTTCCAAATATCCTTTCTCAGGGTCTAAACTATCTGTGTACCAAGTTTTAGATAAATAGTAACAGATGGGTAACATCGCGGTAGTAGAGTTGGTCGTGATGGTACCAACTTATATTACAGTTGTCACACATCCTATACCAGTTTTGTATGGTATAACTGATAAGTTTTTAAGTACTTTATTTTACGATACATCTTATACATAAAATTCTCGTGTCCCAGTTTTCGTTCCCATACTCCTCCGAAACGGCTTGACCGATTCTCATGAAATTTTGTGAGCGTATTGAGTAGGTCTGAGAATCGGCCAACATCTATTTTTCATCCCCCTAAATGGTAGTCCACCCCTAATTTTTTTTTTATTTTAAGGCAAAACATTTTGCCGGGACAGCTAGTTTTGTATAAAAGGATAAAATTCACTTCTAAAATAAATGGCGGACTTTGCGTATACCTAAGCAAGATTTCTTCGAGTCATCCTTTGAATGAATGAGACGTATTGTAGGCCCTGTGACTGGAGCGTGAACACAACGACTATTTTAATAAAAATCAGAACAATAGTAACAAATGTATAAAAGAACTCACATAGAAATAACAAGTCAAAAGTGACATATAAAAATAGATATCAAAAATACGAAGTTAATAAAAGGAGATGCTGCCAGTAACAAGCCTTTAGGCTATATTTTTCTAATAGGGGATAATGAACAGCTACTGAATCTCACAGTATTCGCTGACGAGGCATCAATGGAGGACACGTTGAGTATGAGATCAAATCCCTTTGCCGATTATGACAAATTCACAAGGTATACACGAGCACATGGAGGTCGTCCAGATGGTACATTAACGTCATAAGGGTCACTAATCTCCCTTACAATCTACTAATGTACAAAACTATCGATTGAATAACTTATGCAACAGATAATAACTGGTCTGCATAACATATGCGAGGTCGGCGATGTATTTCTAACTTCACTTATATTATCGATTTCAATCCAATCCAATTTTATACCGTATGGGTACTCTAATATTAATAGCACGTATAGTTACTAGGCAAACATAAGCGATAGTCATCCTACTCCACTGTCATATCTGAGCATATTCTTCTTTTATACATATCATCTTTCACACAATCCATCCATCTTTTTTAGAGCGTCCTCTCCTTAATAGTAACGAAATGAATTGGATGAATTATAAGTATGTGTAATCAATTAAAGAAGTATGAATGTAATGCGATAAAATTTTGTATATGTGTAACACTTAATAAATATAACTTGAATACAATACAAGTATCATATTTATAACTACTACATTCAGGAGTTTTTTACTCGAAGCAAAATATTTTATGTATCGCGTCAGGTTCACCGTGACATTGTCAGACCTGGAAACTGTAGTGATTAATGGGGAATTCATCACAATGGGAAAACTGACATAACTATTATGCTCATACTGTCATTTTCACTGGTACTCCGCCAGCGTAAATCTTTAGAAAAGAGGGGTGCATTCTTTCGTTACATCTATAAATGAAAATCTCCCCCTACAATAAGAAAATGTATATTTAGTACTATATAGTATACAATCTGGCCATAAATACTGTTACAATTAAAAATAAAATCTCCGGAGCCAAAATAAAAGAAAAAAATAAATAAAAATATACAGAACATTACATTTGAATTTGGAATCTGTCATTCTTTTAATGTTCTCATTTCATCTATATCACCCATTAATAGCAATTAAACGACATTTATAAGCAATCTTCAATCCTCATATTAAGTATACAAAATATATGTTTTTTGTTTCTAAATATTTGTAGTGCAAAGTTGACGACATAAACCAAATTAATCCCAGCCCATTCTTTTATTTACCGTAGCTGCTCATCATTGTACACGAGACTTCACATGTCAAATGTGGTCAGAAACAAGCGATTCTCGCCCGTATCGCACACAGCTTTAACGCCTACAAGAGACAGGTCGCTGAGAATCATCAAAGGTGATTTCTCGTTATGTTTATAACAGATATAATTATAAGGCTGCGATTACGTGAGTACATTCACTTTTATTTTTAGAGAGGAAATTTCCGGAACTGTTATATAATGATGCCCTATGCCTACTTCGATGTATGACCTCTATAGCCAATCGATATCGGTGCAGTGTAATTGTTCCACTTTATGATATGATACTGTTACATTGTTTTTTATGATAGCTCGAACGGTAAACATGTTGATCACCCAACCGATCGAGTGATAACCGTTTATTACAGCAAGTAAATGTGTGTGTCATCTTTATTAGTATGAAATTAATCAAATTCTATCAACCCGATGTCTGTACATTGTGAATATTACAAAACCTGCGGGGTTTGTCATAGCAACAGAGTCCAAACAAACAATTTAACCTAATTACTGCATGAAATTGAATGCAGTTTTCATCGATACTGTCAATACGACGGGAAATTGATCTATTAAATATTTAGTATACAGTCCCAACAACAAAGTCACTTGTAGACTTATTATGTACCTACTAGTCAGATGCTATGCAATTATTTTTTTAAACAAATTGAATATATCGTTTGTTATTAAACAAGTACAAATATGATACAATTTTTTACTATTTTTCAATTTATATTTTACTAGCTACTCGCCCTGGCTTCGTACGTGTGTACATGCATTATATATATAAAACTTACTCTTGAATAAGTCTATCTATTAAAAAAACAGCTTCAAAATCTGTTGCGTAGTTTTAAAGATATAAGCATACGTAGGGACAGACAGCGACAGCGACTTTGTTTTATAATATGTAATAATAATAATGCTGATGTTAATGATTTTTCTGTGTAGTCACTAGCTATATGATTTAATGGCCAGTGACTGCAATTTTATAACAAACTAGCTGTTCCCGCGACTTCGTCCGCGTGGAATTTTATTTTATTTTTCTAAAATAAAAGAATTTTTCAAAATAAATTAGCCTAAGTTACTCCTTATACATTACATCAGCTACCTGCCAAAAAAAGTCCCGTTAAAATTGGTCGAGCCATTTTAGAGATTAGTCGGAGCAAACAGACCGGCAGACAGACAGACAAAAATTGTAAAAAATGTTATTTTGGTATATGTACCGTATATATATTCATATGCATGTAGTAAAAAACGGTTATTCCAATATTACAAACAGACACTCCAATTTTATTGATATGTATAGATGTATAAATTACTGTGATCTAGTTTTATATTTTTAAGTTAACATTATTCTTAAATATCGAATAAAAGTCAATGTAAGGAACAACAAATTAGTTATTTAGTAAATACATTAATAAATAAACATTAGTCATGACATGTATTTCTTTTAGAGTCATGCATTTTTTTTTATTATTTTCTTTATCGAGTGCTCGCTTAACTGTCCTATAACTATACTGTTTGCCCTACGTATTGCGTATTACATTGGCTGTCGGTTGCAATTCAAGCTATTTACATCTCACACTTTGTACTAGTACCTATCCATAATTGGACTACTGGCTATTAACCATGTCAAGCTATTAACGTTCCGCTACTGGAATGTCTCAGATCAAGACGAAGTCAAGTCAATTAGGCATCATCAATTTCATTACGATGTTATATTGGAAGTCACATTTACAAATTAAGTCATAATGATTTTGTCTACTTCCAAGCAGGGATGTCAGGGAGCTCCGTAACCGTAACCGAAACAAAAAAATATATATCCGATATATCCGGATATCCGATATAAAAAAATATTCGTAACCATAACCGAATTCGAAATAAGTTACAGATAATATCGGATAGGGGCGGAGCCTAATTGGGACACGTTATATAACCATTTTATTAGCTATTTGTAATTTACTTATGAAATTCCTTAAAAAATTTATATCCGTCACCGAAATTATCCGAAACTAACGGATAATCCGAAATAATTTCATATCGCATCCGTAACCGTAACCGGTATAATAATCATTCCTATATCCTAAACCTATCCGTATCCGAAATTTCATATTATGGATATGAAATTCCCTGCTTCCAAGAAGTGGCTTCCAGTAGACCAAACTGTATATATACGTCAATCATTATGATTTAATATTATGCAAAAGGAGACTCCCTTGCAAAATAAGTAATAATGATTTGGTCTACCTCCACGCAGTCGCTTCCAGTAGACCAAACTGTGTATATGCGTCCTAATATTCTGCACACGAATATGCCTTTACTCCTTTTACAGATTCCAGACGTACATTCTCATCTTATCTCCTAATTTTCTATGTATTGCTATTTGAGTGATAATATTAACAGATTCTTACAATATCAGTATCTGGTCACACTTACCCAATAGCAAGGACTATAAGGCTAGGTAACTGTACCTATAACTTTAAAAAAATTACTTACATAGTTGTTACAATTGCTAACGATGTACATAAAATTTTATAATAGCAATTGGCTCCATTAGTCCCTATTTCTATGTAATATTATATTATCTATGCTATTACTGAGGTAGAATTTGTACAAAGTAGTTCGTGAGGGTTACAATTGCTACAGATAAGGTAATATTACACATACATTATCCATGTCAAACACCAATCATTTTGCTTTGTAAAATGTGCTACGTGCTGTGTTTCAGGGGATGGGTTATTTCCCCGGAATGTGGGTCTACATGATGACGTAATATCATATATACATACCCCCTCTCCCTCACCTCTTCTATTCTCTACATACACATAACTCTTGAGACTAAAAATATTATACACATAACTATTAGACCATGCACAATTGTAATCAACTGTACGCCAGTAGAACAATACAAAATATGTGTTAATAGTCGAATAGGATTCAAACGAATCTCGTGAAATTCTTGCATAACAGTTATTAAAATACAGATTTACGGATCTTCGTGTTATTTACGCTAGCCACTTCATTCGCGTGACCATTTTGCACTCGAAATGTGTTTAAATTATATTGTTATTTCTCCGTCTATTATCAAATAGGGTACTGCTCTACCCGAAGAGATGAAATTAAGAAAATAATATTGAACCTTTTTTACTCCACTTTGGGTTTTCATTTGATCAAAAACTTTGATAGAAATCTCTTCGCTAGACAGAGTTCTTTACATTTGCTTGTGTACTGTGTTGATCATTTACTTTTTTATTTACCTATAATGCTTATAATATGATCGATTTAAATAGTAATTATCATTGCCTTATAGTTATTATAATATTTTGGGTCAACACCGTATATCATCTTCTGTCGGTCTCTATCAGCCGTTTTATTTGATCTTACCATCTTTTTATTTATTTAAAAATAAATAGAAATAATATTATACACTTATATATGTAGTATTTTAATTTGATTCGGTGGAACTTAAAACTATCTCAGGAACTTTATGTACGTCTTCTTTCACACAGTCTATCCATATTTTCATCTGTTATCTCCTCCATTTACATGTATATACTAATAATCTACTTATATATTAAATTATTTCTGACGACTTAACATTATATTTTTTTCCCCATAAAAAGCAAAGTTATATACCGCGGTGTTTTCATCATTCAATGTTATATATACCTATAAGTTATAAAAAACAGTGCAGATTTTTTATAATATAATTTATGTAATACAAACACAGGTACAAGAAATCATATACTTTTCTTATGCATACTACGATAGTGATAAGCTAGCATACAAACCATCTCAAAGTGTTTACTTTTTACCGGTTACAGAAGCCTATAAACGCCTGAAACATCAGGGGTGTCACATGCGTGTTACTGACCCTTCAGAAAACCTACCCTTTTTAAAATCGCATGCTGTGTCGCTAGAAAAAGTTTCCTTTTTATAGTTTTATTATAGATATGAGAAATATTATAGGTATGTATAGTATAATGTATAATCTATCATATTATATACATATTATAGGTATGTATATAATCTGATAGATTAAAAACTTTGACGCCGTGGCCACGACTCCGACATCGGCAGTCTGTCTCATTGACCAGTCAGCAGGTAGTCTTAGATATACATAAATCTGTCCACTAAGCGTCTAGTCGCAAGGCATCCGCTCTTCTTCATTATGATGATCAAGTTAAACTTAATAACAGTGAACTATGGCGATAATGGAAGATCTTGTTACATTCCTCCGAAAGCAAACCTCGCGAGATTTATTTTCATGGTATGCTTATTCTGTGCAATTGCATGTTTTATACATACCACACACGTGGTCCTGTTCGAACATGCAGCGATACCTTCCACGTCTAATTGTGTTTTAACACGTATTTTATCGAAATCAGTAAAGCTGTCTAAAAAGATATATGATAGACTTATATACATCGGTTATTCGATATTGAGGGTTATAAAATTCAATTTTAAATGTTTGTGTTTGAACTGGTAACCACTTGGGATTTCCAAAGTCTAGTGTTAAAGCTGTCATACGTTTACGTAAGCGAATTTAGCACTCCAACTCTGTTTTATGTAATATTGTTGATATTCAAGTAACTATTTATTTAATATATTACTTGTATGAATTGATAGTGTTTGGTAGTTTGTATTCACAAAAAATATTTAGAATGTAAAGTTGAACAACATTTGTTTATAAGAACAGACTTTATTTTAATACTATTTTTTTTTTGTTGGATCGTTTGGGCTATTGTCAGATGTGTAGCACCTGTAGCACTGCGACCTACATAGATCTATTGTGCTCGCCCTTTTCAGAGTTCGCTACTTAGACCCGTCAGGGACAAGAATTGAAGGATATTCTTAGGAGCGATCGTTTTTATCTCCTCGGGAAAGAGTGTAAACTTTCCAAAGGAGATATTTCGTTTATGCATGAGTGGGCTACAACCACATAGGATGTGAAGCGGCGTTTCCTCTTCAGTTTGGCAGATTCTGCAGATACTTGTAGTGCATAGGCCTAGTTTAGCCATATGCTTGTTTAATTTGCAGTGTCCTGTGAGGGCCCTAGTCATCATGCATATGTTGTTGTATTGTAATCTATTGGAGTATTTGGTCGAAAAGCTCGGTAGGTCTAATTTATCTATCTATTTTAATACTATATAATTACTTCTTTATTTCTATTCTACAATTGGAAACGCTGATATCTCCCGAAAAGACCTTTTATTGAGGAGAGAGGGGACTATTAGTTATGGGGGAACTATACAATTACAAACAAGTAAAATATACCGTCAGTTTTATTTTCGAAATTAGAAGAACTGAAAAGAAACTCTTAAGGCTCTTATTATTTTGAAACTTGCAGCTATTCTTGCACTCGACCATATTAGAGTGAGATATTTACCCGCTCCACCACGTATCACAACTTTGAACTTTATAGTGAGCATGACTGTTTCTAGTTATATATAATCTAGATACTCGTAGATGATACAAGCCCTCTGGAATGAGTGGTAACACGTTTGTCACGTTATAACGTGATGTCATGTACATAGGAGACGGTTATGGCTTACCATTAAATGGACCGTCAATTGGTTTGCTATTCCATTTTATAAAATAAATAAAATTACTAGAAACACTTTGAGTGTTGGACGAACACTTGAGTTATTGAATACGAATATATATTGTCGGCTTTATATAAACTCGTATTATAATCCAACTACAGCGCAATTTGTGGCTAAACAAAATAGAAAGCTGCAAGTTAAGTCTGGACGGTGAACTCGTTTCCAGCAAAGCAATCAGGAAATGCATGTCCACGCATTTCCTACGTCAATCTTTGTCACCTGTTCTCTCCCATACCTACTAACTATAGTGTTTGTATAATGTCGTGTACATTATAATAAGGAAGTCTTAGTAATTCCTACCTTTTACTCAACTAGATAATATTGACTCAACCTTTTTACGGTGCTATTAGATCGGTAAATATTATTTTAAGAGAACTAATTGATTTTGTACGAAACATGCTTTTTTTATTTAAACGGATCATAGTGGTATGGTATGTCACGCCTGATCTACAAGTATAAGCTGTTGGTTACAAATAGAGTAAAGATACCCCTATACCCAATGTGGTGAAAACACCAGGAATTATAGTGTTCCAAATTGTAACCGTAACTGCAAAATTGTTCCATATCCTCCTACTTTATGTTTATAACATGACCTAGCAAGTTGTGGACGGCTCGTTTTAGGAAGAGAAAAACTAATAGAAAAGCTGAATAGGTATCAGGACATCCATACACGTCTATAAATCATGAACTCGTCGACGCATCACAGTTTAAATGTAGCAGTAATAACTTAACGATTTTTATGTTACTTTGAGCAATAAAATAACAATAGGAAGTAATAAAGAGAGTATATAATAATTATTTTTTATTTGCTTCCGTAACATATCAAATATTCCGTGAAAATCACGGGATGTCTCGCAATACTTTCGAGATGTGTTTTTAATAATAATAACCTAACAACAAATTTACTTAGAATACATACAGAAAAATAATATTGAGGCGTCTGTTTGTAATTTAAAATTATCAGGTTTTCACAAGTTGCATAGGAATATATATAGTTACATAAAAAAATAATTCTCTGTCTGTCCGTTTGTTCTTGCTAATTAATGAAATGGCCAGGCCGATTTGAATGGGACTTCTCCATATGGCTAGTATTATAAGGCTATTTTTATTTATATTGAACAAAGTATAAGTGCACGCGAACGAAGTCGTGTAACAGGGAGTCCAGTCATAAAGTAAGCAGAGGTCACTTCTATGTCACACGTTACATATTCTACTATGTTATGCAATATAGTATGGGTAGTATGTATTGTAGCGAGTGTTTTTGTTTATATATAATAACAATGGAACTTTTGGTAATGGATGCAATACACAGGACGTTGCGTACATTATAAAGCCTTGACTCCAACCGCCATCAAAACTTTTGTTCAGCACGTGGAAAACTGCACCGTTGAATATAAACCATTCTTATAGAACAAATAATACTCAATTTCATACTTAAAAGACAGAAATAATCCTCTATACAGAATCTTAGCCTTTTTTAATAAATAATAATAGAACTGAACAATTCACACAGCGCCATCTAGTCCCAAGCTGAGCAGAGATTGTTTTTTGTGAAAATATCCAGAACAATACGAATCATACACATGAATACAAATGTTTGTACCGTGCGAAGCATCGAACGTGAGGCCCTTGGAAATAAATCGCAGTGCTAAACCGTTTATCCACTATCGCTCTCTCCCCCGAAATTAACACATAGAAATATGCCTGCAGTGGATTGATAATGGGTTAAAACAACAATATGAATGAAAGTAATACATGTTAATTATCTATTTATTTAAAAAATATCTCAATTTGATAGACGTATAAACATCACGTTTTATTTATGCTAATTTTCTTAATGTTAATACAAGAATGTTATACAAAATAAGGATACATGACGTCACACTTTGAGAATAGCCACCAAAATCTTAACAATTAACGAACATTTATAAAATAATTTCAACTCTACTAGTGTGATTATAAGGATTGTTTTGTTTTTCAATCTCACATGTATGTGACAAGAACGGGAAGAGCAAAAATATCAAATTTTGTGACATAAGACTTGAATGGAAGTTATGTTATGACTTTGTAACTTCAACTATCCAATGCTACAATACAAATAAAAAAAATAAAGACAATTTTAATAATAATTAATAATTAACTCAAGACTTACGTATACAGTTACAAGTGCATTACATAGATAGCTATCACAAATAATATAAAGCGTTTACATGTGACAATGGACATTTTAGATATTATATTTTTGATTAAAGCAGTATAGTTAGCCTTTCAGAAGTATACACCAATGTTTTGAATATAAAATTAACAAAAGAGACAAACATTGGAAAGTCAACTCTAAAAAGCTTAAATTTAAAAGTTAAATTAAAAGAAAAACATTATGAATTAGGTGTGCGTATGATAACTCATAATTAAATACTAAATTTAATGAACCGTCTGTTAGAAATGTCATTGGGGCCAAAGATTGACAAAGCAAATTCTGCTTCTAAATGCGACTGTATACGCTAACATATAAAGCACATATTAGTTTACAGTACAGATTAGTGTCATTAAACAGTATAATTCAAACAGTCATAGCCTACGTCCAAAGGATATTGTAACAGGTAATTAGGGGAGAATACTTTCCCTTTTACATCAGTGCTAAGGAAAACACGAAACACAAATCACCTGGTCGATGTGGGTAATAGAGGCAGGAAGACATCGTTTGTAGAGGCTTTTGAGGGGAGAAAGGAGATTATTGTAGTACGGACTGATTGCTATTGCTATCATATCATCATTGCGAGCAATGATGACATATATCAGATTGACCTCCACGCGGCCCCCTGGAAACTATCATCATAAACTTCTGGTCAATGTGTCACAATGTGCTAACTAACCTGACCTCATGCTTTTCTTATAATCCTCCACTGGTGCCCCGCCACCATAACCGTCAGCACAAGTGCAACATTCCATTATCCTTTTAAAAAAAATAGGGGCTAGCTATATACCCTAGGTCGACATCCACGTGACCCATGGTGACCCATGAAAACCATTGTGTTTAACTCCTAGAGAATTCACTATAATGGGAAGATCTGATTTCATGCTCATCTAATCATATTCTATTGGTATCCCCCCAAAAATACGTTTATACTTTCCCACTTGAAGTGTTTTTAGAACTGTTCTAATGAAGATTGCAGTAGCTCGCTTTACTGCCACTCCAAACCCCCAAATATCTGATGAGCTGATCTTATAGAGCTGTTGATGGCCTACTCTTGCCTGAAGGATACTGCAGTCGAAAGGGGTACGAACCTCAGCTTAGCCGTCGTAATCCATGCCCATTTCAATATTCAATCGATAATGGAATACCAATATATTTTATGTTTTTCTTAATAATGCTCCAAGAAAGGTATTTTCTATTTTGTACTTTAAATTTTACCTTATGTACTTAATATACGTACGTCGTGGCCCAATAATTTAGAATTACACTTAACTGATTTACAGTCACTAGTTCAATTCTGACTAACATCAGAACATGTACATTTTTTTTATAAAGTTCTACTAATTTCCCAAGTATAGGAACCATCAAACTACAAATATATACAATATATACATCATTTAGAGAGACGGCATGAACTGTATTTTCATTTTTCTTTTTAAGACATATTTTTGTGACTGTCAATGATTTTAGAGTTTATAGATTCCGTTTTCTGCCTACCTAAGTGTAGACAGATTTTAATATCGTTAGTAATAATATAACAGTAAGCAATTACTATATCTTTCATTAACATTATTGTTAACACTATATTATTATTATAGGGAAAAAACCATACAAGCCCACCATTTCCGAATACAAACTAACAAACAAACAAACTAAATACATAGCAATCATAATACAATTCATCATATTTGTCTATATAATATATAAATATTATTTTACAAAATTGATAATAAAAACATTGCGTATAATAATATACATTTTTATATCACCAGTATAGTGATTCATCCAGATTTAACAAATAAATGTATATAGAAAGTATATACTCAATGTTTGTATCATCAATTTTGTGAAATGGTATACCAATTGATTCACAAAACCAGTTCATCATATTTGCCTACAATATATGTAATATTGTAGACAAATATGATGAACTGGTTTGGAGTTATGGTTGCTATGTATTTAGTACTTTAATACTTGTATTCTAAGATAGAGGGCATGTATTTACTTGTATAGTTTTTTTTCTGTAAGTAAATATTTATGCTTATAATTTGTGGCTACGGCAGTTGCAACATTGGCGTAATATTTTAAATACGATTAAAAAGTGGCAATACTCCATTAAACTCTAATATTAGATATATGTAAAATTTAGTATAAAAAGATATATAACTAAAGGAGATCAACACTATATAATTATTTTATCATTTACATATTATATATATACTTTACATTAATTAAAAATATAGCATGATATAGTAAATATTTAAGTATCTATATTAGTTAACTACGTATTTATTGTCAATTAGAAATAAACAAAACATCAGAATAATATTTGCTACTCAAGTTTGCAGTTCTCATACAAGTTATGTATGTTGAAAGCAGATCAACAAAACATTCAAGAGGGAACACCATGCGCTTGTAAAGTGAATGTGTGACATTACATTATTTTTTGTCTCGGTGGTTTAGCATCCACCACCATCCACCATCGGAAGGAAAGCGCTGTGCAACACCGCACAGCGCTTTTCTTCCGATAGTGGCGGATTCAATTCCTCGCACGGTACAAACATGATGATTTATTATGTATGATTATTTTGTATGTACGTAATGACGATGTGTGAATTGTCCAAAGATAATTATTATTAATTAAATATCGGTATTATACAAAACTTACTAAATTTATGAAGTAAAAAAAATATTTAATAATACTAAATATTTTCAAATTATATATTTCCTAATATTATGAGGACTAGCAACACATTTGTTTTAAAAATATTATGATATGTTAATAAATGAGCACATTTTTAAGGTACAAAACAATGCGTATATAAGTATATTTAATTTTAGGTTATCACTAACTTCACTTTACGATACACAGTATTCTCTCTTTACATTACTGTACCTCAAGGCACAATTACGAATTGTACTATTAAATGCGATTGTCCCATAAACTCTGCGGACTTAAAGAAGCTGATAGAGTAAACATTACTTTAAAATTACATCTTTTTTAACAAGAAAACATCAAAAATATATGTATAATAAAATTTCACTAGAAATATATAGCGAAGTGCTAATTATAATATATTTAAGTACAACATTTCATCTATTTGAATTAAGAAAGGACTCCATTTTCTTGTACCATAGAGACTGCGGCAAGCTTTTACAAATTTATAAAATATTAACCTTAAAAATACGCAGTAGTCAAGTTTGACACTTTCTCTGGTACAACTGTACAACGTCAGTTTACATTTCTGCTATATTAAAAATAGAACTTTAATGACCTGAAAATATATAGAAGTTTGTAAAAAATAGCAACTATATATTTATTTAATTTTATAACATGATTTTAAAGTTATCACCCAGTATAATGGGTTCCATAGATTAGCAACTACTATAACGTTATCTCAGAGCAATATAAATTCCACAAACGTACGGCATACATGTACACAATATAATAAAAATATATGTATTGTTATTAAATAAACGGTATATATTTATCGTGATTATATTAGTTACGAACTTCCGATATCCCGATATTTCGTTTACATAATAAGTTCAATTATAAAAGTTTTAAAAATGTAACAGCGTTAATAAAAATATTTTAATATTCATATTTGTAATAAGAATAAAGAAATATGCATTATTAAATTCTATTATATTTGTTTTGAATCATAAGAGCTTACACGTTACACGAGCCAGTACGTTAGTATAATCCTACTTCTTAGTACTACATCTGAATAGGACAAAGTCGCCTATATCCATTTCCATCGCAAATACAAAGTCAAATCTACAAATTCAATAAAACCTACAAACTTAACTATTTGTATGTTTTGTCCCTTTCTTTAAAATTACAAAAATCGTACGAAAGAGTAGGACAGAACAGGTCAACAGCAAGAATATCGTGTTCAGGCTACAAAAAAACCGACTATTGAAGTCGGTTTTTCACATTATATTATTAATGACGTCTCAATAAAAAGTGGTCAGATCTTGATTAAGTAATATAAAACCACAAACGAAGCACTAGTCTTCAAACAAAAAAGAATCATCCAAATCGATTAACGTCGACAAAAGCTCTCGAGTATTATACATAAAATTAAAAAACAAATCCTTCTTAGAAGTCGATTGAAACTGTTTAATATATTTATGAATAAAGATGTGTCTATAATACTTTGTGACGATTAGTTTAAATTTAAGTAGTAAAGGGATTATTTGAGAGAAAAACGCCTGAACACAATTCCACATTTACAACACTAGTACAGACAAGCAACTAGTAATGATCATAAAAATATAAATTTTACTAATATAACAAGTCAGTTCAGATTACGCCGTATCATCCTCTCTTTTACGCATTCTTGGTTACCATCGTCGTATAAAATTATTCATAATGATGATTAATTGTTATTGCAACTGTGAATTCAAATATAAAAAATATATAATAATACGTATTGTGAATTTGTATTACAGTGCGGTTATCTGCGCACACAATAGGCTAACATAGAAATTGTCCGAAGCCATACGCACTATGGATAAAAAAGGGTGGGAATAAGTTTACGCGCTTAAAATCGCATAGGTAATAGGTTTCAACATTTAGAGGTTATTTCCTATTTCCTGGTCTTTAGAGTCTAAAGCCCAGACCGCATTTCGAAATCTTTCCAGGTTGTCCGGCTCGAAGGACCACTGTCAAGGCCCTAAGGGATCTTCAATAAAGGTGGACTGTAAGTTTAAATATAATGTATTGGTAATATGAATTTATAAATTAATTGATTAAAGACAGAGTGATGACGCGCGTCCTTGAAGCCGCTCGTGATGGCATTGAAGTGTGATCGCCGATCGGCCACTGCAATGACCTAGATCCATCTTCTGCCTATCAGGATACGATTATAGTTCTAGGGTTAGAATCCTTGTCGGTAATGGAACAGGAAATTAATTTGTCCATGCTAAAAGTTTCTTCGAGGGACAGTAGACTCTTCAATAATATAGCTTTGATTACGGTATTGTTTCCACGTGTTTTCGAAAGTACATATAGCTTCATTCAATTTCAATATATATAATATAATAATCAGAGAACAAGAAGTCACGGATAAACCCTAACATATTAGCTATGTATAAAATTAAAAAAATACATTTCAACATGGCGATAACGTAGAAAAAGTCTACAAACAATATTGTTGTATAAATAGACAATTGCAACGGCCTATACAAACATGTAAAAGTACTTTAACAAACTATATAAAGGGTGTTCACTAACGAGATCTTGCAGAATATACGTCTACTGTTAGAAGACCGGTCAATTCAATTGGTTGAAAAGGTAATATAAGATTGGTCACTATTTGACAGAGGTAACAGGTGCATGGGGCAAATTGGAATAGAGAAAATTGTATTTTGGGTGATTTTTTCCAACCCCCAGTAGTAGCAAATTAGCAAACGTTTCATCTGATCGTAAATGATTACCGTAGTCAATGGATGCCTGAAACACCAGATTTGTCACGTATGCGTTGCCATCTATTATTTTAATTCTTATAAATTTAATATTTGATTGTTTATTAAAAAAAAATATCTATGATTAATTTTTTAGTCAGTTACTAGAATACTTCTTTAATAATTTATAAATAATGCAAATTATGTACTAATTAATTTTGTTAATAAACAGAAATCGCAAGAAATCGATAGAGACCACCCTTCAAGTATAAAAAAATACATCATCTACAAAATAATGTGTTACGTATAAAAAACTTGAATTAAGAGTACATATAGGTATATATATTAATGAGTGAACTAAACTATGTGATGAAAATAAATGCAAAATAGGATACGATTCCGCTAAGATCACAACTCGTCTTTCATCTTCTCGTATTGTTTGCAGAAGTTGACCATGTCCTCGACGGATCTGTCGCCGTCATAATCGGCCACGTGTTTCCCGGCGGCGAACATTTTGAAGGTGGGCAGCGTTTGTATGCCAGCTAGATCGGCCGCTTTGGAGTTTTCAGCTGCTTCTACGGCTACCGCTTTGACTGGTGATTTATCAGTCTTCAATGCTGTTGCCAGTCGACTGAACGCCGGCTTCGCAGTCACGCAGTGTCCACACCCTAATAAAATAAAATAATATTGTATTTATATTCATGTAATTAGTTTGGTTTAGCACACCGCATTACGTCCAATTATTGCGGGTTCGATTCTTCGCACGGCACAAAACATCATCACCAAAATGTTTTCTATGTATTATATGTATGTATTTACGAAAAAATATTTGTATTAGTTATCTAGTACCCATAACAGTCTAGGGGCTGTGTGAATTGTCCTGAGATTATTATTATTATTATTTAGCCCAATTTCGATAAATAAAAATAATATTAAAGCACTTGTACATTTCACGCTCTATCTAGTCCCAAGGTAAACAGAGCTTGCTAGACATATTATATAAATACTTACAGACCGATATAATCATACTCATAAATATTAATGTTTGTACCGTGCGCGATGAATCGTATGCGCGACCTTCGGAAGCGATGCGACGTACTAAACCGCTACACCAGCAGGGCCTTAGTATTTTAGAATGGTGTAATTCTTTGTATGTCTATGAGATGATGGTAAGCATATAAAGTAATGTTACTAGCTGTTGTAATGATTATTTCCACAACACATTTTCAAAATTTACGTATTTACACTTATGAGTTTTGTACACTGTCTTTGTTTTAATAGAAAGACAGTGTACAAAACTCATAATTGGACAAAAAATCATTCTTTTTGTTTTCGTATTCCATATAGTGATTTTTGCGGGTTAAGTTACAAACTTATGATTTTTTTTCTATCAAACAATGCTCCACAGCATTTTTTGTAAAAAAATCATAAGTATTAGTCAATGAAATAGGAGACTACGATGTTTTTTTTTAAAAGGCAGTTAGTCTTTGCATCTTAACTTTATTAATTCAGTGTTAATGTGTTATACATAAACATCCACCATTATTTCTAAGTAACATACAAAAATCGGTAAATAAAGAATATTTCCGATAGTGCCACACCACTATTTAAGAATCCCAAAAAGCTGGCAACATAGATAACGTCAAATTTGTATCGGAAATAAGAAACAGACTATGGTCATAAAGGAACCATAATAGACAATAAATTATACTTACACGTGGCATAAAACATGACGAACGTGTGTGTGGGAGCAGCAATGATTTTCTCGAAATCATCATCAGTGGATAGCAGGACGTTAACACCAAACCCGGCGTCCTGGTTGCTCTTAGCTGCCTTTTGTGACGTCTGTTGACTGCCCATATGTGTGTGTATGAAAGAGACAAAATCCGCTTCCTAAAAACCATGTGAAAATCATTTTATTAATATGTAAAGCAAAAACTTTGTACCCCTTTTTAAGATAATTCAATGGCAGGAGGATTATCTAATTTCCCACACTTAGCAATTGTCTGGTACTCATAAAACAAGCTCGGCATAGCTTGGGACTAGATGGCGCTGTGTGAATTGTCCTGGAATATTATTATTAATATAAATTATGCTTACTCAAATAAAATAATATAAACACTTGTAAAAATGCATATAAAAAATGAAAATTGGACTCTATTCTCCATATTTACATTTATACCTCTCATCTGGGATTCGTTGTGTGTCTAGAGCGTATAGTATTTATTTCTTAATCTACCACTTATATTGAAAACAGATTCAGCACAAGAAGGAACAAGAAACATTCCCTATTACTTATTCAAACAAATATTGTGCAACTTTATAATCACTCGACCCTACCTTTCTTCCACCTGAGTAATCCTTCACTTGTTTATCGAAATAGCTGAAGTACTTGATCGTGGGATATCCCTTGACATCGTAATTCCCGCACACGTCCTGGTGGACTGTGCAGTCAACAGCCCCGAATGCAACCATCAGCTCATCAGCAAACTGTTCTGCGGCTTTCACGAATTCCGGTTTTGTACTCTTACAGTGTCCACACCCTGCCAATCGTAAATACATACATATATGTACTTGCAATAATAATGTAATGCAATAATATGTTTGTATTTGCAAAAATAAAACGTGTTAAGTATTTATATCAGTTAATTAATGGCCATAACAAGAGCACTGCTTGGGTCTAAGATTGCTAAGTGTGAATTGTCCAGGATTATTATTATTGTTTTCAAGTGTCGTATTATGAATGCAAAGGTGAGTTTTTTTTTATATCTTTTATGACTTGAATCGGAATCTTAATGACATTTGATGCGAACATAGATATCATGAGATCGAATAGAGCTTTTAATCTCAAAAATGCAAAGAATGTCGTGGGTGTGAGCTACATTATAGTAGGAACTTTTATTATGGGCACATGATAGCGAGATGTTATGATACATACCTTCTGGTATTATAAATGTGACAGAAAGATGTTACATCTTATACTGCTTAACACAACTGAACATAAAGTGATTTACCTACACAAAATTTATTATGGAGATGGACGTGCCACTTTTACTATGGACGGCCTCGGTGGTTTAGTGGTTGTGCAGACTTTACTTCTGATGGTTGCGGGTTCGTTATGTCAACATGAGTAATGTAATGTAAGTTGGACTCCATTTTCCGCAATTGGCCTCTCATCTGGGCCATTGTGCGTGTAGGTTAACATGAGTATGATTGTTTGTATCGATGCGTATTTTGTATGTATATTATGTATGAATTTACAACAAAATAATAATGATAATGATAATCTCAGGACAATTCACACAGCGCCATCTAGACCTAAGTTAAGCTAGCTAAAGCTTGTGTTATGGGTATTAGATAACTGATACAAATACATAGTAAATTTTTTTTTTCGTAAATATATACATAACACCAGCTCTGTTTTGCTTGGAACTAGATGTCGCTGTGATATATAGGCGAAACTGTGGTAGCCCAAGCATGACTTCACTATATCATATGACGCCCATGATACCGCTCATGCGTTGCCATTCCGTAGGAGAAAAATATTATGCTATATCTCTAATCACGTATTTTCACTGCCTTAGCTATTCCCTCATACATATTTTTGTATGAGGGAATAGCTAAAGATGATAACTTTAACTGGTTATGCAGAGCACGCATCGGAAACTCAAACTGATTATTTTTTGCATTTTTCATTGCTGCTCCGCTCCTATCGGTAGTAGCGTGATGTAATATAGCCTATAGCCTAGTAATGTGGACTGACGATCTTATTGCTAGCAATATACCATATCAGGCAGACCTCCACGCGGTTCCCCCTGGAAACCATCGTGATAAATTCTTGGTAAATTTGTTACGATAGACTAACTGACCTGACCTCATGCTAATCTTATCATCCTCCATTGGTATCAGCCAGCTCCGCCAGCGTAAACCGTTAGCGCAGGCGGGTGCACCATTACATTATTATAACCATAAAAAAATAGATAGATAGAATATATTTTATTTGCAACATACAGTAAAGAAGAGGCACAAATAATATATCAAAGGACACATGTATCTGATAGTTCCTTTACTGTGACTGGTATCAAGTTAGTGCCGTAACTTGATACCAGTAAAGACTTGTAACAGTAAAGGAATTGTGATAGAATTTAGTGGAATGGGAAGGAGTGGAAAGCTTTTGGAAGAACTTAATGATAAAGGGTGAATAGAAGAGGAGAACTTGAAACTTTCTTTGAGATAGGAAGGAGTTCTAGAATTAAAAGATGTTGTAAATGTGTGTGTAAGATGTTGTAAAAGTGGAATGTAAGAGTATGCATGTCTGAGCTCACTTAAGTTGGGTACCATATTGGGATAATCTATACGTCTATACATATAAATAAAATTGGGGTGTCTGTTTGTAATATTGAAATAACCGTTTTTTACTACATGTATATGAATATATATACGGTGTGTGGTAGTCTGCTTGTCCAGATAGTCTTGATGAAGTCTTCTGGAATGTTGGGTCCTGCGAGACTTTGTAAATGTCTCAAAAATTTAGATGGGCGGCGGTCTCCTAATTCCTCATGCATGAGAAGTTGTTTTACTTGTTTTTCACGTGAGGCGCTTAGACGTTTGATAAGCTCTGTTTTTAATTTATCATATTTTTCAGTGGAAGGTGGAGAGATAATAATATCTTTGACTTCTTTCGAAAATTGATGATCCAGTTGTCCAATAACGTAATTAAATTTTGTTATATCTGATGTAATATTTGAAACTGCGAATTGTCCCTCGACTTGTGCGAACCATATTTCTGTCTCTTCCGGCCAGAAAGGAGGAACGCGTATTCCGACTCTAAACAGTTCAGATGGTTCGGTAGCTATTGTATTTTCCAAAGACATGATGTTCATATATATCAGTAAAATTGTGTTTTATATGTAATTTTGTTCTTTAAAAATATGTATTTTATATCCTTACGGTTCTGTCCAAGAGCGGGGTCACCAGTTATAGGCTTGATCTGGATTATATTTATATATATTTAAATAAAATAACAAAGCAAACGTTTATCTAATTTAATTTTATAAGAGACAAGAAAGGTGACATATTTAAGTTGCGCGCGCAGCTTCGCATGCGCGCTGCCTATACAATATATTTATGTACGTATACAGCTATAGGTTCATATACCAAAATAACATTTTTTATAATTTTTGGTGTCTGTCTGTCGGTCTGTTTGTTCCGGCTAATCTCTGAAATGGCTGTACCGATTTTGACGGGACTTTTTTCGGCAGGTAGCTTATGCAATAAGGAGTAACTTAGGCTACTTTTATTTTAGTAAAATAAAGTTAAATTCCACGCGGACGAAGTCGCGGGAACAGCTAGTTGATACTATAATAACACAAGTATAAATAACTTACACGGTGCGTAAAACATGACAATGGCATGTTTGATCTTTCGCAGTGTGCTTCTGAAGGTCGCGGAGTCGAGGTGGCGCACGGGACTCTCTTCTTCAGACCAGGGCTTCTCGGGTGGTGGAGGCGGCGGTGGCTCTTGAGGATTCTGAAAAAAAATTACCACTGTTATAATCGGGCTCGGTGACTATGAAAATCTAAACCTAAAACTAACAGTATCGACCATTAGCGGTGGTCTAGCGGTTTAGGACACCGTTTCACTGCAAATGGTCGCGGCTTCGACATTCCATATACATTTATAACTATGAACGTTTTGTTTTTTATACATATTATGTATGTTTGTCGTTTAGCACAAAGTGACTGAAATAGCAAAACCAAGGTACCTATACAGTCAGACAATATGTAAGAATCTACCTACTTACTAAATTAACGAATTCACCCATTCAGGACATTATCCTCAATCACCTAAGTAGTATATTTAAAAACGTATTATATCAAAATTACATCTCAATTTCAACTGCCGTTTTTAATTAAAACCTAAACACAGAAACAGTGATCACTTTGTTACAAATCATCATTATTACTTATTATTATTACATAGTATAAAACAAAGTCGCTGTCGTTGTCTGTCCCTATGTACGCTTAAATCTTTAAAACTACAATAGCGGTTTTTAATAAGTTTTTAATAAGTAGAGTGATTCAAGAGTAAGCTTTATACGTATAATACATGTACGGGTGTGCGAAGCCGGGTGGGTAGCTTGATTATTTAAATGTTCTTTATTGCACGTAAATACATTTTTTTAAATATATTAATTAGAACTAATGTTAACAAAGGAGGACTTATCTCTAAAAGAGATCACTTCCAGTCAACCCAATAGAGCGTGGCATAGGAAGTGTTGAGTGGGTCAAAATGTGCAAATAATAATTTAATATAAATGTCATAAATAATTAAAACTAAACTTAAAAATGTAATCGTATATAAATAAAGACCTATATATATATATATATATATATATATATATATATATATATATATATATATATATATATATATATATATAAAATTCTCGTGTCACAGTTTTCGTTCCCATACTCCTCCGAAACGGCTTGACCGATTCTTATGAAATTTTGTGAGCGTATTGAGTAGGTCTGAGAATCGGCCAACATCTATTTTTCATCCCCCTAAATGTTAGGGGTAGTCCACCCCTAATTTTTTATTTTTATTTTAAGGCAAAACAACGTATGCTGGGACAGCTAGTATATATATATATATACACCACACATACATACACATAAAATATTATGAGCCTTTACCTTGAGGAAGTTGACGATTTGCTCTTCCTGTCTCGCCTGGCCAGCATCGTATTTGTACTCGCCCTTATTGAAGTATTTCAACGTTGGGTATCCTTTGACGCCAAACCGTGACGCCAAGTCTGGCTGCTTCGTGGCGTCGACCGCTGCCAATATACCTGTAATCTATACACGATAAAACATGACTTAATATGTAGTATGTTTTATGTATTTTATATCATTTGACGGCCTCGGTGATCAGACGGTTTAGCACACCGCTTTCGCATTGTATGCATGAGTATGATTGTTTGTATAGGTTTGGGTATATTACATGTAAATATTTTTTTACTTTTTATTTATTTAACTTTAATGCACACAATATACAAAATATAGTAAAGTACATTTGGCGGACTTAACACCATGCGGCATTTTCTACCAGTCAACCATAGGTGGTGCAGAGAATAGATGTTGGCGGTGCAAATATAATAAATGATAAATAAAATGTAACAGAATATAAACAGAACGATGAATACAATATATATCTAAGGAATACAATCATAAATTACATAAATTATGTACGTATTTAAAAAAATAAAACCTATGTATTGATATCAGTTGCCTATAGTACCCATACATAAGCTTATATTTTATAAAATAAAACTGAGTTGCCAACTAAATAAGATACTTGATCATCAGTACGAAGATATCCTATATCTCGTGAAAATTTTGACAGAGCCAAAATTATATATATATTCTTTATTGCACTTTTAAATACAGTTCTAAACTTAAACATATACAAAGTGAGCAAAGGTGGACTTATCTCTAAGAGAGATCTCTACCAGTCAATCCAACAATGTGGCATAGCTAGTAGTGAGTAGGTAACACCTGTGCAATTAACACTATTATGTTGAAATGTCCAAAAGTTGAGAAAAATAAAACATTTAAATTGTGTTAGTTTTTAACATCCCCTTCTGCCTCCCTCCAATACATTGCCATCAAAATGTTCCGATATAAGAAGCGAAACCGAACCAATATATTTTTTTATTTAGATTTTCTACATCTTCATAACGCAAACGTTTTAAGAAATGGCAACAAAAAAATCATTTTTAAAACAACGTAAAATTATATTGGAAGAAAGATGTAAACGTATGAAATTACGTAATTTATATTAGTATTAATTAAAAAGAATCAAATACAAGAGGGAATAATTAGTTAACAAAATTTTCAATGGCATGTATGATATGGAAGTATGACGGACTCGGTGATGGCCAAGCAGTTAACACACCGCCTTACTTCCAATGGTCGCGGGTTCGATTCCTCGCACGGCGTAAACATGTATACATGAGTATGATTGTTTCTGTCAGTCTGGGTGTTATGTATATATAATATGTATGTATTTATAAAAAAATATATATCTATTTATTTGTATCAGTTATGTAGTACTCATAACACAAGCTTTACCAAGCTTAACTTGGTTCTAGATGGCGCTGTGAGAATTGAATTTCATTAATTTCATTGTCTAATCTCTATCCTATTGAAACGCAGTATACAAAGCAAACTGTTTGAGTAGCTAAAAAAGGTGAATGAGGTACCACATAGACGACTTTTGACAGGCAACCTCTGGTAAATAGTTTCTTTATCAAAGATGAACAAGGTCGATATTCATTATAAGATTTTACCTTTGCCAACTTTATTCGTGTATCGTGTCATTTCATTGTCTAATCTGAACCCTACTGAAACGCAGTTTAAAAAACAAACTGCTTGGCAGCTGAAATAGGTGAGTGTGTACCCATGTAAACTACTTTTTGACTGATTACCTCTGGTAAACAGGTTGTTTATCAAAGATGAACAAGGCTGATATTGATCCTGAGATTTTACCTTTTCCAACTTTATTCTTGTAGCTGCCTTTTCGAACTCTGGCTTGATACGTTTGCAATGGCCGCACCACGGGGCATAGAACACAACCAACGCGTGCTCAGCTTTTGATAAAACACTGTTAAAATTTTCCACTGAAACCAAAAAAAATATTTTTTAATATTAATAAAACAATATCCGAAATAGTAAACTGCATATTTCAAATTAATTATTATGGATATATTTACATAGAGTTTTGTGCGATTGTCCTGATACTAATTATAAAAGTAAATCGACGTTTTAATATACAGTACCTTTTATAATATTCCTCACAAATAACTTGGTCCTATAATACATAATGATATCAAATTATGATCCAGAAATGACTAATTTTGACATGGCACATTTCAAATTGACATTAGAAGTGGTTGATGTAGATTTTAATCATAGAACAACTAGGACAGTACGAAGTTTCTATTTGTAATTTATATTGTTTTTTTTTTCAAATACATTTCGTACATTCGACGCTTTTATTATTAAAAGTAAACAAATAAGTGAGTGATGAATGACTTGGAACCTTAAAACATTATATTTTTACTCTTTATTGCCCAGACTTTCCGTAAATAATATAATTTAGAGACAATGTGAGCAAAGATGGACCTGTCCCTAGAAGAGATCTCTTCCAGTCAACCAAAAACAGTGGCATAGTTGAGTGAGTAACAATTGGTGCAAAATATTATGAAACGAACAAACATTGACACATACATTTTTTATGTATGTGTCAATACGTTACATGTTATGTATGTACATATACATGTAAATGGAATGGCATGGAAACTGATGATTGAGATGATTTCATTTATTCATCATCGTTTACAATGTGTTGGACTGATTGTAAACTGTAATTATTTAATTAAATCTCAATCAATTGTTTGACTTCGATCATATATACAATACATAGTTTTCTAATAACCTCATCATGAATCGCAAGCTTGAAATCTTCAATATAATAATAATAATAATATTCTAAGGACAATTCACACCACGCCATCTAG
Organism: Achroia grisella; assembly: GCF_030625045.1. Classification (NCBI taxonomy): domain Eukaryota; kingdom Metazoa; phylum Arthropoda; class Insecta; order Lepidoptera; family Pyralidae; genus Achroia; species Achroia grisella. The sequence continues at coordinate 218,629 of NW_026712977.1, read as the reverse complement.
AGCGTCGTTAAGCTAGCTAAAACTTGTGTTAAGGGTACAAATACATAGATATTTTTTTTCGTAGATACATACATAATATATAGAAAACACCCAAACCGATAGAAACAATCATTTTTTTATTGGGTTTTTTGGGCTATTGTCATCTGACAATAGCCCAAAAAACCTAACCCAAGATACCTGCACCTGCAGCACTGCGACCTACATAGATCTATTGTGCTCGCCCTTTTTCAAAGTCAAACAATCATACTCATGAATATAAATGTTTGTGCCGTGCGAGGAATCGAACCCGCGACTATCGGAAGTAAGGAGGTGTTCTAAACCGCTAGACTGCCGAGGCCTTCATATCTAGGAAAAGTTCACGTCTTTATCCATTCGTTCATATTTTACGATATATGGCGCACAAAAGTGAAATCGATATTTCCCGTGCAGTAACTTTTGGTTTCACGTTGCAATATTTTGTTATAGATTTGTAATCTCGTTATTTTGAGTCTGCTCGTTTATTATTATTATTATCTATGAATGGTTTAGCACGCCGCTTTCCTTCCGATGGTCGCGGGTCGGATTCCTCGCACGGTGCAAACATTTGTATTCTTGAGTATAATTGTTTGTATCGGCCTTAGTATTTTCTATATATTATGTATGTATTTGCAAAAAAATATCTGAGTTTAATTTAGTTAAGTTTATATGAGTTGTCTAGTATCCATAAAACAAGGTCTGCGTGCCGTGCCACTAGATGGCGCTGTGCGAATTGCCCAGAGTCATTTATTATTATAATTTAATATCACTAGCGCACACTTTAATAGGTACTAACTGTTAAACATTACATCTCTTAAAAAGCATAAATGAAAGTAAGATTTTACGACATATTTGAAAATATAATATGAATTAAGGATACCAACCATCTAGATGCACAACATCAGAATCCTGCGACCAACTTTCATCTGCTACTTCGGTTTTTTTCTGCTGTAACTGTGTCGTGGGGTCCTTTATGAAGTCTACTATAGCCTGTTTCTTATTTTCGCCGTTGTACGGGAATCTGAACTGCCCTTTCCTGCAATAATTTTATAAAACAAACATTTTTATTGTATAATAGACTATTCCATTCTGAGATACTGGGTGGGACACACATGAGTTGTCCTAGTTTAAGTAATTATTACTAACAAAATTTTACTACAATTATCCGATAATAAATTACTATTACTATTATTTATTATTATAATATAAGTATATGATGTATGGATTCGATGTGTGTATTCATTATGCTAGAGTAATCATTACTAATATTATAAATGCGAAAGTAACTCTGTCTGTCTGTCTGTCTGTTTTTGAAGCTAAATACTTGAAACTTATTTTTGAGGCTGTTGATTAAATATAAATAAATGTGACATTCAAAGTTTGTAAAAATTTTAACCTTAAGGGGGTAGTATATCATATATGCTATTATCTAAAAATATATTATATAAATTGGCCGATATACAATGATAAGTGTCATGCAGACGAAGTCGCGCGGGACAGCTAGTACACATATAAACGCGTTTCTAGCATTGTAAACTGTTACAAGAACAAGACAATGTATTCAAAAAACCGTTACAATGTGTCAGTAAAACTATATAACTATAAACGCTGCCAGAATCTATATAAAATCTAAAAATTCCTAAATTTAAGTCTGTTTTATTCCATTTTCTTTAAAAAACCGTAGTAAGACATAAACTAATTCAATTAAATAGAAATAATATAATTTTAAGATTTTTGTGGTTATTATAGATTGTGATTGTGATTTTTTACCACGACATGTTTGTAGTTTTAATTTCATTTATTATAAGTTTTATTTAATTATATAGAATTTATTTGGAAATTTCTTGCTAACCACATTCTGGCTTACAAATATTATGCTACGTAACAATGTAAATAACTATTTACCGTATTTGTCTGTATAAATAAATCATTCATTCATTTTGAAGAAAAGGTTGACTTTCGAGTTTGACTAATGACTTCAAAAACATTCTTGATTATCCAAACCCCAAGACAGTAGGAAAGTTACAAAAGTTAAAGTAGGTCGATTTACATGTATAGTGATTTTATATCGTTCACATTCACCTAATGCAGAGTCATATCAACCATTATTGAATAAATATCTTGCAAGTTAAAACAAGAAGGACAAATGTACCCTTAAGTGGTCAGAAGAGGGAAGTGAGGCGTTTAAATAATATAAGTCTCCCACACGGATTGATATGACCCTCGCATTGATAACAGATACCTCCAAGTTCTGTGTAGGCGGTTTGTAACAGCAGATAAACGGCAGAGGGGAATGCTTAGATAACTTCTATATAAAACTAACATTGTGTCAACATAAATATACACATATGTACACTTACACAAATATTTGGCTTACGATCTTGAATTATTAAATTCTAATTGAAACATCATTTATTCATGTAGAACATTGTAGTCGCTTATGAACATGAAGTTTTTTGTAATTAATATTTTTTAATGTGTAATATACATATGTACACATACACAAATATTTGGCTTACGATCTTGAATTATTAAATTCTAATTGAAACATCATTTATTCACGTAGAACATTGTAGTCGCTTATGAACATGAAGTTTTTTGTAATTAATATTTTTTAATGTGTAATACACATATGTACACATACACAAATATTTGGCTTACGATCTTGAATTATTAAATTCTAATTAAACATCATTTATTCACATAGAACATTGTAGTCATCAACATGAACATGAAGTTTTTTGAAATTAATATTTGTTAATTTAAACAAAACTCAACATTCATAATCGTATAAGATATATATTAAATACTGGCTGTATCCACGGGGTTACCCGCATGCAATTTATAGCCTATATATTATTGTGATGTAAGTACTACTGTAAAATTTCATCAAAATGCGTCCAGTAGTTTGTGGGTGAAAAATTATAAAACATACATCCATCCATACTTATAAACTTTTGCGTTTATAATATTAAAGATTATTTTACAGCTATAAAACATTTCCAAAATTATTTGAGGGATGTCTAATCATTATCTATACCGATCACAAACCCCTTATATCTTATAGATAAAATTCTCGTGTCACAATATTAGTTACCATACTCCTCCGAAACGTCTTGACCGATTTTTATTCAATTTTGTATGCATTTGAATCGAGTAGGCCTGGGTATCGGCTAATATCCATTTTCGTACCCCTAAATGATAAGGGTGACCCAGCCCTAAATATTTTTTTTTGTTTCTGATCCTTTTTTTTTATAATATGGCATACCAAAATATTCCTTTTCTATTATCAACCCCTTCTATCTAATTAACCCTTTCTACCAACAACCTCTATTTTTGAATAATAAATTTTATTTTTATTTATTAAAAACTTAATTACAATAGTAGCATTTTCTACCAGCCAACCTTAGGGAGTGCAGAGATAGTCGAATGTAGTTTGGTTTATAATTTTTATGGCAAAACAATGTTTGCGGGGTCATCCAGTACCTACGTATATAATCTATACATATAAATAAAATTGGAGTGTCCGTTTGTAATATTGAAATAACCGTTTTTTACTACATGTATATGAACATGAATATAAATACAGTACATACACCAAAACAACATTTCTTACAAATTTGTCTGTCAGTCTATTTCTTCCGGCTAATCTCTGAAATGGCTGGACCGATTTTGACGGGACTTTTTTGGCAGGAAACTGATGTAATAAGGAGTAACTTAGGCTACTTTTTTTTTAGTCCGCGTGGAATTTAAAATAAAGTTATATTCCACGCGGACGAAGTCGCGGGTACAGCTAGTAAATAAATAAAGATTGCTAACGAAACACTTCGTACAATCATATAATTATAATAGTTAACCGCAGATATATGTCACATAAGTGGACATAGAAACATTGTTGCACGTTATCAATTATTGAGAATTCACCGTCCCACGGTTCTCGACTACAACAGAATCGCTGAATCACAAGAATGCAACGACTACTAACAACAAGCCACACCTAATGCGCAGAATATGCTTGTTCTAATATTACAGTTTTATATAACTACATGTAAAAACCTATTGCGATATATCCAAACAAATTGCGAGACTGTACCTACCAAAAGAGTATAGGTATGCTGCATTCGTGAATAATCGCAATTGAAGTCATCCCGGTATAAGGTGGTACTCGTAAATTAATTAGAAAAGTCTTTTTTGGGCAATGGAATCTTGAAAAAAATTATTCAGAAATAAAGAATCAATTGATCACAATTTAAGTGCTATAAGCCGATAAAAGTGCTACTTGTTACCTCGTTACTCAAATTACTTATTAAAAATACGTTTTTTTGCCAAATGTGAATATTGAAAAAAAATGTTCAGAAATAAAAAATCACTTGTCGTACAATTTCAGTTGTAGGTCAGTTCACTAACGCAGATCATTTCGAATATCCTTAGTAATATTATAAATGCGAAAGTAACTCTGTCTGTCTGTCGTGCTTTCACGACAAAACTACTGAACCGATATAAACGAAAATTTTTACACAAATAGTGTAGACCCTTAGAAAGGACATAAACGTTTTTGATGCAAAAAAAAGGGTTGTAAGGGGTTGAAAAGTGACATAAAAGGTTGTATGGAGGTATCGTAATTTTTAAAGCTAGGAGTTTGAAACTTATTTTCTAGAATGTTTATTAAATCATCATCATTGCTTTGCCTTTATCCCATAATTTGGGATCAGCGCAGTATGTCATTCCCTTCCACTGTTTATTACATATAAATAAATATTACATTCAAAGTTTGTAAACAATTTAAGGGAGTAAAATAAACTAAACTAAAAGTATGTATAGAACTTCGTCATTTAAACCATAATCTTGAGGGCCTCGGTGTTCTAGTGGTTTACCACACCACCTTACTTTCAATGGTCGCGGGTTCGACTCCTCACCGGGCACAAATATATGTGTTCATGAGTATGATTGTTTGTATCGGTCTGAGTGTTGTATATAATATAATATGTATGTATTTACGAAAAAAGTTCTATGTATTTGTAACAGTTATCTAGTACCCATAACACAATGTTAACATAGCGCCATCTAGACCAAAGTTACGCTATGGTCTAGATGGCGCTGTGTTAACATGTTATTCGTCGTCTATTCCAGGCGGACAAAGTCGCGGGCACAGCCAGTATAGTTATATAATGAAAGCAAGATAACATTAAATACATTACTATTACTACTAGTAACTAGTCACACAACATACTTTCACACCTTACCTATCATACTGACACATATCAAAATCTACAATATTCTGTTTTAAAAACATTTTAGTAGTCATTTTTACTTTACTGTATTACATAATTAGACAGATATATAAATTCAAATAATCATTACATAACATAGTATAAAACAAAGTCGCTGTCGCTATCTGTCGTTATGTATGCTGAAATTTTTAAAACAACGCAACGGATTTTGAAGTGTTTTTTTAATTGATAGAGTGATTCAAGAGAAATGTGTATATATATAATACATGTACACCCGTGCGAAGCCGGGGCGAATAGTAGTAGAGTATAAACTATGTTAGTAAATTACAATATATATCATTACTAGCTAGTAAGGATATATATTGTGATTTACTAACATAGTTTATAAGATAGTTACTAAAATAATATGGATGGATATAATAAAACTTAATAATATTATAAACTATGTTAGTAAATTACAATATATATCATTACTAGCTAGTAAGGATATATATTGTAATTTACTAACATAGTTTATAAGATAGTTACTAAAATAATATGGATGGATATAATAAAACTTAATAATATTATAAACTATGTTAGTAAATTACAATATATATCATTACTAGCTAGTAAGGATATATATTGTAATTTACTAACATAGTTTATAAGATAGTTACTAAAATAATATGGATGGATATAATAAAACTTAATAATATTATAAACGCGAATGTTTGTGAGTATGGATGGATGTTCGTTGCTCTTTCACGCAAAAACTACTGAACGGATTTCGATGAAACTTTACAGCTTAAACATCACAACAACATATAAGCTGTAAATTTCAGATGAAACCGCGGGCACAACTAGTAAATAATATTTATTACACTTTACGCTATACAACATGAGAATTATAAAAGCTGATGCCACAATTCTCGACTTACATGGCGCATTCACAATAACAAAACTAGATCGTCTTTCATGCTTGAAACAAAACAATCACGGGTTGTAATTACATATGCATTATAAGTAAAAATGGTTAGTTATGGGAACTACAATTGAAGGCACATAAAATATTTTATGTATATATATTTAAGTATATTGAATAACTATTCTGCTGTTGACTAGTGAACTTGACTTGATGAAATAACCGAAAGTACTACTTTTCGAGCCCAATTTTAGCATAAAATAAATAATTCATAATATAGTCTCGGTGGTCTAGCGATTTAGTACACCATTTACTTCTGATGGTCGCGGGTTCGATTCCTCGCACGGTGCAAATATTTGTATCCATGAGTATGATTGTTTCCATCGCTCTGGGTATATTCTATGTATATTATGTATGTATTTACAAAAGAAAATATATCTAATTTGAGTTGTCTAGAATCCCTAAAACAAGCTCTGCATACCGTGGACTAGATGGCGCTATGTTAATTGTCCAGGGTTATTTATTATTACTTATATAACAATGTTATTAAGATAATACAACGGTTACATTTCTATTTTCTGTCCGTATGCACTATGATTTGAACTACTGACTCTATTTTGTGCAATAATAACTATTTACTGTACGATTTTCCATAATAAATTGTAAATAAAAAAATAAATAGAAATGTGTATATTAGGTTTAAATACGAAGATACTTCCATACAACCTTTAATCTTCCCTTTCAACCCTTTTTACGCATTAAAAGTTGTCTATGTCTGTATATGAAAATTTTATTTAAAACGGTATAGTAGTTTTGGCGTGTAAGGATAAACAAAGGTAATAAAATATATTATTAGTTTGGAATATAGTATAAGTCGTCAAGTAGGTAGTTACAGAAATACATTGCAATTAAACGACCCTCCTTCTGGTGGTCACATTTTCGGTTCCAGGATGATACAAACACCAGATGCAGACTACGAAAAGTCGTCTGCGTAAGTAGTACAATCTCGCCTATTTCAACCCACAAGCAGCTTGCTTCAGTTTAGTATCAGATTGGGCATTGCAATTCCTTGTCATAAACCAAAGCATAGTTTATCTTATCAATAACAACTTATAGCTCTGGAATGGCAAAGCATGAGTGGTATCACGTAACATGGTGATGTTCATGTATACATATAGGCCATTACCAGTTACCATCAGTAGGTCGTCAGCTTGGTTACCATTATAGTTACTTACGTAAATACTGTTAATAAATATTACAGAAAAATAATTATTATTACTATAAGAAACTGTCAACTAAATAATAATAAACAATGTTTCCATTGCATTTTAAAATTCCGTTAACACTTAATTCAAACAGTAATACTTACTCGTAATATAAGAGTGTTGGAAAACCGGTTATGTTATAAACTTGTCTTATTTTCGAATTACCCGGTTTGGCAACGTCAATAGCAGCCAACAATGCTTCACCCTGAAAAAACAGGAGTTCTTTATATTATATCTATTATATGGACCCTTGGCACGTCGAATCTTTGAGATACATTTTAGTTGATGTATAATATTGTGATGTACAATTATACTTATTTATAAGTAACAATTATTATGTTAGAAAGAAAAGGTTCGCGTTAAATAATCTAATATAGTAATTCATCACATTACTTACAGTTTATTGATACTTTATATATTTTGATAAAGAGTTCCAAGTTTAATACATATGTATTTTTTTAGTAATAAGTGACTTTAGTAGTAAGTATAAGTAAGGAGCCAACAGAATATCAGCGCTGCAGATTTATCTGTAGCATTATGCTGAGTTGGCTTCCTTTTCACTTTTACGGCACATAAAGTCATCTACATTTCTTTTATTAATTCATATTTTTTCTATATCTCATGTGTGTTATGTGTCTGTAATTGTTGAATAAAGAATTTATCTATATAATATTATATATATCCAGACACACTTTCATGGCTACGTTTTATATACTCACAACTAAATAGCAGTATGTATCTTAATTAAATTTGGAATGAAGATATTGTAGACTGTAAAACGAGGGCAAATATAGGCTACTTTTTAGCTAAAAATGCAGATAAAATTGAAATGGACACAAATAATATATACATATACGTATATACTATCTGTACTATACCAGGAGCACAAATCTTTGAAATTCTTTTCCTTTTTATATTATAATATATACCTGTTATGTATATATAAAATTTCCTCTTGAATCACTCTATATTGTTGAATCTTCATTAAAATCCGTTGCGTAATTTAAAATCTAAAATTATGTTGTATAGTATTTAAACGTATATTTATATTGATTTATATACACATATAGTTTAATTGCACTCTCCAAAGTGAAAATAAACTTAGCATTGACTAACACGTCAAGGAAACTTGACGTTTAAACCACTCCACTGTTTCTCTATCCCTTGGTAAAATCGGTGATCTCATTCTGTAGAATATTCGTTAGATTTGACATATCATAAGTTTTTAATAGACCTACATGATAAAGATATTTTGAACTTGGAATTGTTTTTTGAAAGTTATTTAAATTCATAGAATAAGAATCATCATGAAGCATCATACCTTCAAATCAGCTGCAGCCGCTACATACTCTGGTTTCAATGTCTTACAATATCCACACCAAGGAGCATAGAACATGATCATTGATTTCTTGTACGCGGCCGCACCCTTCTTGAGAAATTTAATTAATGCCTATAAAAGACAAGATTGATTGCAGTTAACAATACATTCAAGAAGTTAAAACAAATTAAAAAATAGTAATAAAAAAAACAAATTATCATATTTACAATAAATTGACTATACATAAGAATAAAATATTTAAATAATGAAATTGTTAGCTGTTGTTTTATTTTTGGTATTTGCGCCGGCAACAATTATTCTCTCCAGCACCTATAGTTAACTAGTAGAAACCGCAGTGTTATTCTGTCAAATGTACTGTACTATTTTTTGTATTGTGTCCATTGAAGTTAAATAAATAAATAAAAACTAAATACTATATCCTTACCTATAAATCACACTAATGTATAAACAATTATTTAATCTCCGTTTCATAATGACGACATTGAAGGCAACATACATATATCAGAAATCTGTTTGTTACCTTTTAAGGACTGAACATCTGAATGAAAATAATGAAATTTGGTATAAAAATAGATTGCATCACGAGTACGGACACGGAGTATGGTTATCTTTTCCTCAAAAATGGATACAAAGTGGCAGATAAGTGCTAATTTCAAATAAAATATACAATAGACAACAGTAAACATTGAAATAGGTCCAATGAGAGACTAAATTCAGAACACCGAGTCTAACATATAATACAATACAATATTCAAATTAACTTAGTAACATGTGAGACCATTGTTAGCAAAGGGCACTGGTGGCCCCAATACCAGCATGTACCTACCATATCAGGCCCGCCAACAAGCGGTCGCCTCTGAAAACTATCGTGAATATTTCCTAGAATATTCGCCAAAATAGCCGCCAGTGTGATATACATTGTAGGACGGCCACGGTGGTTGTGTAGCACACCGCCTTAGTTCCGATGGTCGCGGGTTCGATTCACGGCACAAAGATTTGTATTCATGAGTATGATTGTTTGTATCGGTCTGCGTATTTTCTATCTATAATATGTATGTATTTACGAAAAAAAATCTTATAGTATTTGTATCAGTTATCTAGCGCCCATAACACAAACTTTAGTTCACTTAACTTAGGTCTAGATGGCGTTTTGTGAATTGTCCTGATATTATTATTAATATTTATACATTTTATATTCTCGATTTCTTCGGTGTTATACGTTAGAATTATTATTTTTATCGTTGTTGCCTCATTAACTCATAGGACTTGGAGGAGGCCTACGTCACATAGTGACATTAAGATGGGAAAAAAAAAAAAAATATAAACTAACAGGATCACAGTTACTGCCTAAACACATGTATAAATTTGTGAAGTTAATAGTAAATAAAGGTTTTTATTTATTTATACTATTATTGTGTGTCATTACATAATCACCTACGAGTTGACTTACGCAACTTCGTTAGCATCAGATTTTCATTTATCAACGTTTGTTTCATGAGCATGATTGTTTGTCTATTCACTAGATTTTCCCTTTTTTGGAACACTATTAGTTGCACCTCCACCCCTATTTGTCGGAGCGTGATGTTATATACCTTATACCTTTTTCGATAAAAGGCCTATTCAACAATAAAACAATTTTTTTAATCGTTCCAGTAGATCTAGAGATTACCCCTAACAATGTTACACATTTCATCACTTTATACTGTAAGTATAGAGGGGTAAATAGATAGTAAACTGCACTAATAACCCCATAGCTAACAATTCACCATGTCAGCTTGACCTCCACGCTTTTCACTCTGGAAACCATTACATAGTTTGCCAAGTTGGGTTAACTGATCTGACATCGTGCTCATACATATATAGTTTTTAAAATAAACAATTGAAGGAGTTTACAGAACGACGTAAGACAAAGTAAAGCAGAATGATAAGTCATTCTGCTTTACTTGGTCTTACGTCGTACAACAATTTAATAATATGAGACTAATTCAAGTCTCACCCGCCATATATAACACATATATAAGTATAGACATAAAATATAATAATAATACATACCTCTCCATCAGGTAGATGAAAAATATCTGTGGCCGTGGTGTCCTCTTCCCACGGCAAGTCCCCGGTAGGGTCTCGGAGAAAATTCGCCATAGAACTGACGGTCTCACTTCTATCGTAGTCCTTATGGAAGTCACCATCTTTGTAGTGCCTCAAGTAGTAAGGGTTTGATGATGGTACTTTCACCTTTTTACATAGTTTCTTACCTTCACTGGAAATTGTAAACGTAAAGTTTATTTTTTCTGTAACTGGAATATAAAGCTAAATTCTGCTGTGTTTCACCTATTTCTGCTCAGCAGCCTTATGGAATGTGTTACGATTGAAGTGTAAGACAAGGCAGTAAGTACAATTATAGGATACGAAGGTCATCTTAGACCTCTAAAATAGCATGGGTATTATGTTCGTCTCAATATATCATGTACGTGGTATTGTAATTGTTGCTTGTTCATATGTAACGGTCATTTTCTAACATGTGGCCGACAGCTTGTCTGCCATTAACGACGAACTACATTAATTTTTGTTTTATTTAATCGGAATCGGAATTTATTTAATAAGAAGAATTAGAATCAAACACGCTATTGTATGAACCGGATGGTCAGCAGACATCACCAAAATAGCACACCTATTACCCTGTAACTGCCTAAAGTTTACATAACAAAACATAACGTAGTTGCGAACTCGTGCAACAAAGTATTATTCATAACACATTCATACACAGGCATTGTTAACTGTATCCGTAGTGGTGAAAGGACATGTCCACATTGAGAATACTTGAATCCAACCGGACAGGGGCAATTTTACAGTCGCCTCTTGGATTAATTCTGTTTATTATCGACGATTTCCGCCCCTTGAGATTTAGTCGGCGATTTAAATTGGCACACAATGTTCTTGGTGTCAGTTTAAATTTCCAATGCAAGAATCAATCTCACACTCTTTGATGTCTTTATTCGTATACATTGTAGGGGCCAGTAATTCAATGCCAATTCTCCTCGACTAAAATAGCCAGCGAAACAGGTTTAAACATTTGGACACATACAAAGTAACAAAAACTGTCTCACAATATTGATTTTACTTCGAAGCCTGGACAGTAGCAATTTGCTATCTATAAATTAGTGCAATAAACTGACCCACGATATTGATTTTACTTCAAAAGCTTGGACAGTAGCAATTTGCTATCTATAAATTAGTACTATAGATGGCTTAAGGGAGAGACTACCCTATTGAGCCAGCCCAGACGCTTTATTATTAATTTTAGGGTGTTGCTAGGTAACCGCCTAGCAACACCCTACAGTGCCTAAGGGTGTACATTTTCGAGTCCAATTAAATGAAGAGTTGTGCACTCATTAGACTTGCACTGTACACTACCTACCGGGCCAATTAGTAACTTTATTGATTATAGATTAGGGTGGAATATAAAATATGATATAGCCTTACCTATTATTACAGTCTATGAGTACTAGAGTTGCCTGTCCTTTTACAATATCAGCTGTATCCTTGAATACATCTATAATGGTCTGTGAAGACTTTGGTACATTCACATATAGTATTAAAACATTTGTTTTAGTCCTTAATAGCTTCTTAAATTCCTTTATATCATCCACATCGGTCACAACTGATGACTTTTGTTTCTTCGCTTGAACTGATATTTGTGCTAATATAAATAACAAGGGTAGAAATATCTAAAACAAAATATGACAAGTTTAAGGCACTTGTATGTGCACATTATACATAAAAAAAATTCTTATTTAAATATAAAAACGTTAACATCACTTAAATGAATTAAGTAAGTAGTCCTATATTGTATTGTACATATAAACCTTTCTCTTGAATCATTCTATTCCAGTAAACTAAATTAAAATACGATACGTAATTTAATAGATATAAGGGAACAGACGGCGGTGGGGACTTTATACTATGTTAAGATTTTTAAGAGTTTCATGTTTACATTAATGCTATTTTACTTTAATTATACAATATTTAACTAAATTATAACATCTACATGTATATAGTTAAATACGAAATACTTAATACGAACTTTACTTTTTTTGATGCAGACATTTACCTATATTTTTGAAATTAGAATTACTTAAATTCTGTGCCCATAGTGAAAGAGTTAAAAACATTTTTATATAAAAAAAACTAGCAGCCTCGTTTTCATCCGCGTGATATTTATAGCCCATGTGTTATTTTGATGTATAAGCTATATTACTGTATGAATGATGTATAGGCGATAAATTTCACGCGGGAAAGGTAGTAGACTGTAATTTTAATTATCTATCACACCAGACACTCAGACATGTGGGACTTAAAGATTTGTGGAGATATGAGCTAAAAAGGTATTGAGCATATTACTGACAACCTCAATGACTTATAATGACAGTCTCAGTGCTATTGGTTTAGCACACCACCTTACTTCGGATGATCGCAGGTATGCTTCCTCAAACAGTTTCAATAGATGATAACGGAATGGTGCACCCGCACCTGCACTAACGATTTGCGCTGACGGGGCACAAGTGGTGGATGATAAGACGGGCATGAGATCAGGTCACTTTGTCCATCATGACAAATTCGCCAAGAATTTATAAGAATGGTTTCCAGAGGGAACCGCTTGGAGGTCAACCTGACATGACATCAATCCACATTATTAACAATCCCCTTTCTCCCCTTCCTTGCACAGTACAAAGATTTGCATCCTAGGGGGTAGATATTAATAATACAGATAATAGTACTTCACTGATAGCAGTATTCCACATCAAGGTGACCTCCACACTATCCATGATAACCATTGAGATCAATAACTAGTAATTTTGCTGCAATGGGCAAACTGACTGCATGAAGTCAGGTCATCATCATCATCCTTCACCGGTGCCCCGCCAGAGTAGATGAGTACAACATTCCATTACCATCTCTAAGAAATCATTTGTATATATGAATATGATTGCTTGGTGTTTTCTATGTATACTATGTATGTGCATTTATAAAGATGTATTTATGTATATCAGTTATCCAGCACCCATAATACTAGCCCTGCTTACCTAGGGACTAGACGGCACTGTGTGAATTGTCCTGACATTCATCTACTTACTCAATAAAGGATACTAACATAGTGCATATAACATACTAGTTATATACCTATTCACCACTGTGTTGTATCCCGTATGTGATATTACCTTCAATTGCTACGGCACACAAATGTATAAGATAAAAAAAATTGGGACCCCTAGTCCCTATTATCTTCCCTCAATGCACTACAATCTATAATACCATACATAATGCAAGTTCAATTGAACAAAATTGATTTTGACTTATATAATAGTATTATTAGTAATAAGGCCTATCCTATCTCCACATGGTCACCAGGGAACCATCATGTTAAATTCCTAGCAAATTTACCATAATATGCTAACTGACCTAACTTCATCCTCCACTTGTGCCACACTAGCATACCATTAGCATATGTGGGGGTTGTACCATTCCACCACGTTTACAGAAAATGCGCATAGACAATGAAGTAATTTTTTTAATCAAAGTTAAAAATAAGAAGATTGCCATATTTTTGTAGTTATAGTATAAATACCTAGTCACATAAAGTACATGACGCATCATTCTGGGTGTAATGTTAACGGTACTATATATAATAGTAGTAATGTATCTGTTACATGCACCGATTAGGTTACCTTACCTTCCAAAACAGGTTTCCAGACATCATTCTTAAACTTTGTATTTTATTAACTAAACAATATTATTAATTGGGTATATTTATACTACGCTATAAATTCATCTTCGCCTATCTACTATGTTAGATACTGTCAGTGTATAGGATGTACCTTGCAAAGAATTGACTTAAATTATTTAGTTAGAAATAGTTTTATAAACAGCACAGAATATATGAAGTTATGTTAGTAGTTATAGCTATTGTGGTATATATGGATAACACTCTACAATTAAAAGCTAAATAAGATCCCTTTCTGTAAACAATTATAGATAAGATAAGATAACATAACAATTAATTCATTATCAATTTTAAAACTTTTCTACTATATAAGCAAAACGTGGAGAAATCATAAGTAGACGTCAATTAACGTCAAACTACAAATTGACAATTAGTTTCTGTTGAAATAGAGCACAGAGTACGTACACCTTAATCCTTTAATGCTATTCGAGTGCGCATTTTTATCAAAATCTTGTAATACTTACCCCTGCAAGAAAGAATTAATTAGCGTTTGTATATTTGTTACGTTTATCTGCCAAAATCGCAAAATGTACACTTCAAAGAGTATGTTTATTCTGACCATATAACTTTTAAACTATTTATTAAAATTACTTAGTGTGCAACATAGAATTTATTTTCTTTATATAAGATAATCACACGATGCGTCACCTAAGTGTAAATTTAAGGTTTAGGTATTTTTTGATGATCTAGACTTTACCAGTGACTCTATTAAACAGCATTTTTTAAATTATAACCTATTTATTGTAAAATTGTTTATTGTAGGTATATAAAATATATTAAAAAAATATAAAATATTACTGTAATGAAAAAAAATGTCATCAAAATCCATTCGGTAGTTTAGACAAAAAGCAATAAAGAGCAATAAATATATCGAAACAAATTTTCGTGTTTGTGATATTAATTGGGTGTAAAAAATAAGATAGAATTAATAGGAGGTACGTATAATAGAGTGAATATTCCATTTACATTTTATAAATTCATATTATATACGTATTCATAGTATATTAAAATTAATTGTGTGTTAAGATCAGACAGAAAACTAATTACAAACATTGTTTTCTTAAATAGAACATTTTATAAAATCTGAATTAGGTATGTTTTATGTTTTGTTAATAATTTGCCAACTGTGTCTTCCAGTTACTCGGTTCATAAATCCTTTCGTTCTGATTGGCTGAGCACTTAAGCCGGTGACAGGATGTCACTGTCAGGGGAAATGACGATACTAATTGATAAAAAAAATTCAAAGTCGTAGGGGTGACTGGATAAGGTCACGTAGGTCATTTATTTGAAGTAGACAAGTACAGTGTCAGTTCATTTTCAGTAAAAAATTTCAATATTTGCAAACCCTAACTAACGTCTGGTTGGTGCAGGGGTATAAATACCAAATTTGACGAATATTGATCACTAGATCCTGAGACTTCACTACGAGTGTTCGTATTCCAAATATTTTTAATTTTGATTTAGGCATTTGCAAGTACTTTTTCACAACGGTTAGATATTTTTAAACATATATTTGAATAAAGAAGAGGAAGACTACAGAAAACTTTTTCACTACTTTTGGAAAATATGTAAGTGAATACTTTACTTCAATATCTATTAATTGTGATATATATTTATGTATATATATATTGGTAATATTTAGTTACTTTATCTTAATTATTTATTACTTTTTATTTTATATATATTTTACGATCCTAGATGATAATGTAAGAATATCATTATTTAACCTTCCTTCAGTTAGTAGCTTTAATTATTATTATTTAAACAAATTTATATTTAGAATGAAATATGGTGCCTGTGAAATTAATCGATACACACCATTTTTTTTTCAACTCGAGCTATTCCATAAATAAGTGTTTTATCTACATATGTTCTTATGGTTTATTCTTTTTTATATTATAAAATAATGGAATACTATATATATATTATATTCTATAGCTAGCCAAGTTAAGATTAGATTAAAATTAAATATAAGTTCATTGTTTTAGTGCTTGTTTTTTAACTTAATATTAAGTTAAAAAACAAGCACTAAAACAAAGAACATACATATATATATAATAATAATAAAAAACCTTTGTTTCGTTATAAGTATTTACTTATATTTATTATATAACTATGTTTAACTTGCAAATTGTACTGTGTGGCAGATACATTGATTATCCAGAACAAAAATGTCCTTTCACACCCAAACTTCATGATGATTCAAGCACTAATATGTAGCGTAACACTCACACACACATTAACCGTACCATTATTATACATATGTCTATTATAAGGAATTGGGCAAATTTATTTATTCAAGTGAATAAATGTGACCAATTCTTAATCTTGCTGAGTATTAGAATATGTTTCTCCAGATTTATGTAGCTGGTCAAATATAAAGATAAACGGAGCGCAACTTTCAACTCTACTACACATATTCAATATGTCTGCCTTCATAGATTTATTTATTTTATTATAATTTCCAGTTAATACACAGGATTAACAGAACTGAAAATAAAAATTTAGTAATGTAATATTGATCTATACAAATAATCCAAAATATATTATTATGTCTGTTTGTAATTTCAAATTAACATGTTTTACAAAATAAATAATAAGAAAGAATATATGTTATTTACATAAGAAGATTAATGTTATATTTTTTGTCTATCTGTCGGTTTGTTCTTGCTAATTACTAAAAGGACGGGACAGGTTTTGACGGAGCTTTCACTCGCAGATACCAAATGTCCTATGGAGTAACATAGGCTACTTATATTTTAGAAATATTATTTCTTTAAAAAAAGTATAGATAAGATCTATATGGACAAAGTCATGGATAACAGCTAGTGAATTAATATGAATGATTATATCAGCTAACAAAACACTTTGTTTTGATTCAAAGAATGATCACTCATTTATATTATCTACAACATTTAAAATAATTTAAAAAAAAGTAGGCTCTGTTATGACATATATTATTATCTAGCACTGATTGTTTTACAACAATTAACAGTAATCACTAATTCTTTAAAAATACAAAAGTGATTGAGTAACATAAACAACCATTCTAGAGTGCTGAAAATGAAGTTTATATGCCTAAACATTAGTACAAAAATTAATTAATTTCCAATATTTCGTTGTGACAACTTAACTTATTATCTAAGTATAATTTGTAGTAAACAGTTATTACATGATACAGTTATCCTTAATATAATTACCCACTTGTTTATCTACATAGCACAATTATCAATAATACTTATTGATATAACTATGCCGTTATTATTAATCGCCATTCTATTTTTTAGTTCGAAAATACGAACTAGTATATTTAGAAATGAATGAAATCTACTATTCCTACTTACTAATACTATGAATTCCGAAATTATACTGTTACATTTCACTACTCTAGTAAACGGCTGAACGGATATTAATGAAATTTGACGTGAAGATAGATCATATCACGAGAAAGTCGTTGGCTATTTTTTTTCTAAATATAGCATACAAAGTCGTACTAGAGTTATAAAATGCAAGAGCTACAAACTGCTGCATTCTTCTCTGTTCTGATGTTTGTTACTCAATTAAGCTTAAGAGGTTGATTGTCGGATGTAATTTGGCATACAGATAGAGTACAATGCAAATTGATACACAGTATAATTTTATTTAAACTATCGGAAATGACAAAAATATTCTAGTAAAATATACTAGTATAAATATTCATAAATTACCACTAATCTATTTCAGTAATTTTTACGCACCCCTAACCCTGTCAACTACACTTAAAAGGATCCGATGTTCGCTACATGTCTGGGTTCCATAGATAATCCGGGAAAAAATTCCATAGACCACGTGACATGAGAGTTAGAAACTCTCATCTCACGTTGTTCATACATACTTATACATTTCTATCTGTTAATACCAATATTGCCTGTCAAATTTCGATAAATCTGATTAACAGTTGAGTTCTGAAGAAGTAGCAAACAGACAGACGGACCAAGGGTCATTCTCGTTTTAATGTATTATTTGACTCTAGTCCATTGTCGTGATCTATCTTCACGTCAAATTTCAATAAGATATGATCAACCATTTACTCTTGAAAGGGTAACAAATAATTTTGGGATAAAAGATTTTTATTGTCTCCGCGATCTACATTCCCGTCAAATTATAAAGTATATTTTTTAGGCGTTTAGTAGTGAAAAGTTAACAAACAGACTTCTGCACCTTATACTTATCATTTATAATGTTTGTATGGATAGATAAAATCGGTAGATTCCGAAATATAGCGGCATTCTATATATTATAATAGACATACAACGTCGCAATACATATGTAGCTTCTGTCTGGAGTTATTGATTTTAAAGCTTAAATATGGCGCTCACTGATGCTAATAGTACAATTCATTTTGATGTTTCATACGTTCACCAAAATTTTGTTGTTTTATTTTTCGAGAGTAGTGTAATATGGTCTCCAAATTGTATCGCTCTTGTTATGGTCTATTCAATTTTTCTATTTAGATTACAGAGTTTTAAGTAATACACAATCTAAGACAGAACTTCTTTTCTAGATGACATTTTTATTTTTTTTATATTTATTTATGTTTGTAATTAAATTTTAATCGTTTAATAATATTAATAGTATTGCATTTAAAAAGAAAAATAATCTTCCAGTAATTACGTACCTACGTACAGTATTACAATTAGCATTCACATTTTATTATGACTTAGACAATAATTCTGTGTTTACTGGAATAATGTAACATGAAACCCATTCTTCTATGCTGTACCACGGGAAACAATATCTTTGTTATTAATTACTAAGCATAATAAGGCTCGTTCTGTGATAACAAAGTGTATGTTATTATTTCACTGGAAATCTGCACCTAATAACCCGTCATCATTCCAGGATTTTGCCGATACTGCGAAACTTAAGATTAAAACAACGAAAACGCAAAACAAACTTTCGCTTATTAAGCGTCTGGGGCACGTCCTGTTATAATATACGTTCCCATAACTGCTTGTTCGCTATGTTAGCAAATTTACTTTGTGTTATCGATAAAAATGTTTCAGATTTATTATACCTAGTAAGAAAAGAAATTCGAGACCAAAAGGGACCAATCAATCTTTATTATTTAGTAAATATCTTTCATTATCAATCATTTAACTTTTAACAATACACACACGTAACACAATTACATACGCGTAATATTTTTTTCTAATTTAATGTTAGTAATCTATCTAGCAGTACAGTTACAGTGGTTGTAAATTGTTAGACCTCTCAAGTTGTCGTAACAAAATGTTATAACATTGACAATTTTTTTTTTCAAATCTTTCAGAATCGTATTATAACTTAAACTATTAAATACATGACATGTTCCTCTATACATGACCAATTTCGGACTAGATACTTTGGTCTGAATTAGCGTAGAGTACCGTTCAAAATGTAAACTTTTGTTTAAACATTGTAGATAACTCGTTATAGTTTATCAACAATGTTGTTTTCAAGTACGGTTTAATTAAAAATTTCGTAATATGTTTTAGACCTACAGCTGACTTGACTCGACTGAAATTATTAAATTATGTAACAAGTACTCAGGCTGGCTGTTAACCGCGTGTTTGTCTTTATATACTCCCCCAATTTCTCTCAATGTCATCCCTTACCCGACAGGGTAAAAATGACAATTTTTACACAAAAGGTAGCCTAAATTCGTCCTCTTGTACAATTATTATTATTGTTTATATTCGTCATGGTAAATTTATTTAATATACGTTTAGCCGCTTAGGTACTGAAAAGGTAGCAGACAAGCGTCCATGTTTATAATAATTGTTAGCCGCGACTTTGTTTAGAACCGGTTAACAACATAAATAATGGTCTCTTACAGTTCTCATAAAACATCAAAATGAGCCGCAAATTCATCGTTGGTGGTAACTGGAAGATGAACGGCGATACTGATCAGATTGTTGAAATCGTCAAGAATTTGACTCAGCTGCCCCTGGATCCTAATGTAGAGGTATACATACTGCTTTATCTATGTTATCTGGTTCAATCGCTGCATCATATGAACATTTGTGTTTTATGAGCATGACTGTTTGTCTATTTTTAAATTATTAATAATTAATGAAGCTTTTCCCCTGTTTTGTAACATATTTCATTCATTCCCACACAAAGTAAGGTTGCCAGAGGTTGACTTAAAGTCATCTACATGATCCCACTCTCACATATTTCAACTTCTAAGCAGAAAAGGCAGTGAAATTATAGAATATGACACATCGTAGTCCTCAGGAAGGTCCTCAATGTATGAGTGGTATCACGGTGTATATACGAAAGTGAAGTCTGTAGTGCTGTTCATGTATATTGTCGACGGTTACCGGTTATTAAGCGCGCCGTAAGTTTGTTGCCGTTAAAAAAAAATAGTATAATAGCCTTTATGTCTATGTACGTCCGTTATGTTCAGTATTCCATTAACAACGGCCAATTTTACTTAAATATTTCCCTCTATCGCGTGCCATAAGCATAACGAACAATATCAGAGAAGATGTTGATAAAGTTTGATTGTAGAAATAAGTACAAAATATCTTTAATTTTTATGATGGTCAAATTATGTGTTATAACATATCTGTGTGTACTGTATGTGCTAAGTTACAAAAAATAATTTAATAAACGAATGTCTTAAGAAAATGTTTACAAGTAATTAAATTTCAGATCGTGATAGGCATACCTTCAATTTATGTAGCTTATGTGAAGAGCATTGTTCCTAACAACGTTGCAGTCGCAGCACAGAACTGTTGGAAGGCTGCTAAAGGCGCCTTTACAGGTAAGTAGCAAACATCTTAATAGGTTTACTATCATATTTACAGACAAATAAGTCCAAGATCGATTACTGCCATGTTGGATTCATAATGTACTCAACATATTGTGAACATGTCAAGTGTGGCGTCGACACTTGATAATCTCTCTTACGATATCCTTTATCTGTATAATATTCATATGTCAAGACGTACCAGTAATCGCGGTTTAAAGCCAGGAATATATGAAAAGTCGAACACAATGCCTATACCAAGTTATTTAGCTGTGCTAGTAAATTAATACTCTTTTCATACGAAGAGGAGTCTGTCTGTGTACTGGGTCGTTGTAAATAAAATTAATACGTAAAGATAAGTATTTTGTACAATAAGTATGTATTATCATAAGTTCATTGTTAGGTACTTGATGATAAAGAATGTAGTTGGAAGCAGCATTCTATATACTGATAAGGGGCTATCCATAAATAAAGTCACATGTTGAGGGGGAGTGGTCGACAAACTGTGACGTTAATTGACAGGGGTCCTAAATTTCGTTGTCTCATTTTAAAATTACTCATCTATCAATACTAAAACGAGAAATTGTAACTATTAACAGAAAGTTAAAAAAAACTTCCTTGTCTGTATAAACATATTAATACATAGTTACAGAAGTTGAAGACATGAAATATTGGTAAGATTTGCCAAATAAAATGGCGGTTGTGATAGAGGTTCAAATATACAAATCCGTTTTTATTTTTTAATTATCTTATTGATTTTAGGTATTTTTATAAAATACGTAGAATAATATATTATACGAGGCTAATAATATAGAGCAGTGGTTCCCAATTGTTTTTTCCTGCGTAGCACTTCAAAAAAGAACTCGAACCTTGCGTACCCCTTATTGTAGCAATCACACTAATATTATGAATGTGATAGTTTGTGATTGAGTGTATATGTTTGTTTCACTGATAGCCGCACGTACCCCTTGATGCAACTTCACGTAACCCTGGGGGTACGCGTACCATTAATTGGGTAACACCGATATAGAGTAATATAATCAGCTCCATACATATATTAGGTACACGAGTATGTGTGTTCTTTCCGTAATAATCTGACAAAATACAATACTTTTAGGTGAAATCTCTGCGCCTATGATCAAGGACGTAGGCGCTGAATGGGTGATACTTGGTCACTCCGAAAGAAGAATTATATTCAATGAAGAAGACGATCTAATTGCTGCTAAGGTGAACAAAATTTAATTACTAATAAAGAGCGTCTACTACCGCATTGTTGTAATGTTGGCATAGTATGTATTTATTAAACGTTTTTCTAATAATTCATTATTACAAAGCAATTTCAATCGCCGCAATATCGCTCGGATAGTAGACTACAATTGTAATCATGCTTTAAAATTGCTATTGAACCAGTGTAACATTTACAGTGATAGTTATAATGGGAATAGAATAGAATAGATTGTAATGTCAATGTGCATATGGTGAGATGTGATAGTCATCACCGGATATGAAGTACGGCGGCATGACATCGTATCCAGGTATCCGCTAATGCTGTTGGGACAACCAGTGGAGAATGATAGTAACAAATTCATCAGAAATTAACTATAATGGTCGATCTAATATGGTATATTGCTGGCATCGGGCCATTAGTCCCTAATTCCTAATAATTTCTTGAATCG
Source organism: Achroia grisella (assembly GCF_030625045.1). Taxonomy (NCBI): domain Eukaryota; kingdom Metazoa; phylum Arthropoda; class Insecta; order Lepidoptera; family Pyralidae; genus Achroia; species Achroia grisella. The sequence continues at coordinate 195,642 of NW_026712977.1, read as the reverse complement.
TCTCTCTCCTATTTGTTCTATATCTTTCTAGAAAAATATCAAATTAAATCTCTTTGTGCTATGTTCAGTAATATATGTTTTTATCATAGGTGGCTCATGCTTTGGAGTCGGGCCTAAAAGTAATAGCCTGCGTCGGAGAAACTCTCGAGCAAAAAGATTCTGGCATTACAGAAGAGGTTGTGACCAAGCAGATTAAGGCTCTAGTGCCAGCTATTGGTAATAACTGGCAGAATGTTGTGCTGGCTTATGAACCAGTTTGGGCTATTGGCACGGGCAAGACTGCTACTCCTCAACAGGTAATTGCATCTTTTAAAAATAAACCAACTTCGCTCCTCAGTATCTCTCAAATGGCGGCTGACTTCTTTAACGAATCGGATCATAAAATTCGGAGCTTACAACCAGGTTATAACTGGGATAACTTATAAACAACAGTAATAATATCCTAGGTCAATTCACACAGCGCTATCTAGTTCCTAGCCAGGCAGTACTTTTGTTATCGGTATAGTGGTATAGTGGTGGTAGTTATACTTAAACTTAGATACAATTTATTTTGTATATACATACATTGTAATAATTTGTAACAATTTTTATTTGTATATTATTACAAATAAAAATTGTTAACAAGTAACATTTTTTACAGTAACAGTAACATTTTTTTTCACCTTCGCGAAGAATCGGTGGTGTACTTAATCGCTAAATCATGCCATCAAAATATATAACAATTGCATGTATTCTCAGGCTCAGGAAGTGCATGCGGCAATCCGCAGCTGGCTGTCCACCAATGTCTCCAGTGATGTGGCCGAAAACATTCGTATTCAGTACGGAGGGTCTGTGACTGCAGCCAATGCCACGGAGCTAGCCGCTTGCGCAGACATCGACGGGTTCCTCGTAGGAGGCGCGAGCCTAAAGCCCGAGTTTGTCGACATTATTAACTCGTGTAACTAATGGCTCAGGTTGTGGTAAAACATGGACACGTACCACAGACAATCCACGTTTTTTTATGTTCTTACTAGCTGTTAATTCTCATTTTAGACTCAACTCCACAGTTGCGGTATTATGTAGAAAGTTTCACAGTAGCAAGCAAAATGGTTCGCAGCAGCAACTGTGTTACGGACGTTAGATTATATAATAGCAATTCTGTCATTCGATGACAGATTGTTAGCAACTGTGTTGTTCAATCCAGCGGCAAATGTAATTACGCCATACGAATTTGTGTATTAATTAGGATTAGTCGTAATAAGTTGAAACCTAAAAGCCTAATTATAGAAATCTAAAAGCAAGTCATATGAAAAATTTCAAACTGGAACAAAATATATTGAAAAGTTGTAATTTCAACCAGGTAACTGATTACTAAATTAAACTTAAACATTCTCTTTACTCGTTTTCCATTTATTTTACAGTTTCTTTTGAGGGGTACTGCTTATAAGACACTGTAATCTGAAAAATATAATGTAATTTATGTACTTATTAATTTTTTTTTCAAATTTCGTATTTGTCGTATCCAACTTCATTTAAATAAGTATATTTGATTGATATTTGTTTATAATAATAATCCCTTGTATAAGCTTCGATATTTCGTCGGCCATAAACCCTATTATTGTGGTAACCTTCCCGTCCTGTATAATAGGTACAAAAAGTTAAAAAATTTTTAAACATATCCACTGTCACATAATCAAATTTTAGGTACTTTTATATTGTCATTAAAGTATATTGTTTCCCCATATTTTTTTAATATTCAAATCAGTGTTGCAGTAGGAGGTAGAATAAGTATGTAGTGATAAGTCTCAATGATAAATGTAATACATATAATGTCATTACTTTTAATCTTAGTGATACGCCATACGCTATAAATTATGGCATTAGTTGTAATCGATGTTTGTGAAAGACGAGCGGACAATTTCATATTTCCTATTTCAAATGATGTTTAATTTTAAGTGCTTTTAAAATATTTTTGCTTTTTTCATCATTGTTTACTTCGTTATAGTTACTTTTAAGTAAATTACTATAGAATCGTGTTTAATTAATGTTCCAAATATGTTTGTTGCTTTTATTTCGATATCAGGTTTCCTTATAATTGAAACTGTTTAAAACATGCTGTTTATTGATAAATTTAAATAAAGATATTAAATGTGAAATGGATTTCATTTATTAAAATACATCACTCTAGTTAAAATGGTAATAAATAAATGCTATGAAATGGAATAACCACCAAGCATGAGCGTTACAAAAATTTAGGGGCGACACAATATAATCAGTGATATTAATAATATTGAAAAAACATCAAAGTCATAGGGGTAATACTGGATAAGGTCATGTAGGTCATTCATTAGAAGTATATGGAGATTTCATAGATAATTATATGAAATCGTAAAAGTGATGTCTGTTCTACCGTTAGATGATATAAATAAAGAGCCATTTTTCTAATATATCAGTTTTGTTTGATTTAAATATATATAATATTATAACCATACTATATTTTCATTATTTCCCAAAAAAACTTTTCCTTCCTAAATATTCTGTATTAAATTCTAGATGTAATAACTTCTTTACACGTTCTACTTCCTTCCCTATTAATAAAATATCATTAATATATATTTTCACAATAAAATATATGGAAATAAAATAAGTTCAATAAAAAAATGCAGTGTATAGACGTAATAAAAATATGATTTACTAACCTCATATATTGTTTTATTATTAATACAACAATAATACCTATGTGAGGTTTTTTTTAACAAATCAATCTAGACAACACCATTTTTATATTCCCGCCAAAACTTTGAAATTCGAATTATCTTCGGATGTTGTAATTTCTCGATAATTCCAATGAATTAATATTATCACAATAAAAAACCTTGATTTCTGTGCATCTGGCTCGTATCCAAGACCATATGAAGGAATTATTGAAATAAAATGTTCTGAATTGATATGCCATAAATCAATGTTGACAGGAAGTGCATATAAATAAGAACGAAAAATAATATTGACATGTATTAAAAACTGCGAAACGCCTTAAATATCTTCGTAACAATTATGTATTAGTATTGCACATTGAGTCCAGTAAAAGATTTCGGACGTAAACATTAACAATATGTAGCATATATTATATTGTTCTTGTACAGTATTTCCTATTCCGTTTAGTTCCGCTATTAATCTATCGAGGGTCATAAAAGTATCTTTAAATCTTAGTTACATTTTAAATCACATTAAATTCTTTTAAATGTAATTAATAAAACACCTTTTCATTTTAAATTTGTTGTATTTAAAGCGGTACTTCAGTTCAAAATTTCTAAACGTACAATGCATCTCCTTATATACAATTAAAAAAATTGCGATATTACTTCTTTATCTTGTAATAACATCGTTAATCTGAACTTTCAATCTACAAACGAATCGCCCTTCCGTAGGATCCTCAACAATTTTCCATATTACTTCTCTTGTATTGTTATTACAATTATTTTTAGTTCTATTTCACTTATAATATTATCATACTTGGCGCAGCGGAAGCGTGCATCGGGATATTATTTATGAACAAGCCAAATAAGTTACATAATTTTTCTGAGAGACTTGCAATCGTCTTTTATCGAGTTATATATGTTTTCTCTTTTTATATCAATTGATAAATAGAAATGAAACATTGAGTTTCATATCCAACAAAGTAGATAAATTCATTTAGTCTATCATTTGATTCACTGAAAAATTTGAATAGTCGCAAACCCTAGCTAACGTCTGGTTGGTGCATGGGTTTATATATAAAATTTGACGAATATTGATCACTAGACTGCGAGCCCTCGTTACGAGTGTCTGTATTGCAATTATATTGCACTGTAAGCGTTTCCTAGTGCTTTCTCACAACGGTCAGACATTTTTAAATTAATATTTTATTTAAATAAAGAATACTGCTGAAAATATTTTCGCTGCTTCTGGAAAATATGTAAGTTCATATTTTATTTAAATATATATCAATTAATCGTGATCCTTTTATAATATTGGTAATATTTTGTGAATTTATGTTAATTTATTATTTTAAATCTTTTTTACGATACTATATAATAATGAAATAATAACATAGTTTTACCTTTAGTTAATACACTTAATATTTATTATTACAGATTTATATTTGGAATAAAAAATGGCGCCTATGAAATTAATTAATACATATATTTTTTTGTAACTCGAGCTATTTCATAAATAAGTATTTTAGTTATTTATGCTCTTATTGTTTGTATTTTTTTTTATTATAATAGAGTACCAGTATATGACTTAACAAGCAAATATAATATTAAGTTAAAAAATAAGTAATAAAAAGAAATTATAATATTTGTCTTTATTTCATGTCTAGGCACGTAGCATCTTGAAATATTAAATAAAATATAATAAATAGCTTTATTTAATTAGAAAGTATTTTATAATATCATATTTATTATATAATTGGCTTTACTTGCCAATATCAACTGTTTGGCAGACGTATTGATTATTCGGAACAAAAAAAAGTCCTTTCAACTCAAATTTCATGAAGATTGGTTGAGTGACAAAGCATTAATTGATAATTGACATGTAACACTCAATGAAAGTATATGTTTATTATAACGAATTGGGCATATTTATTCCCTCAATAAATTTGATAGATAAATAACGAAATATGGTAACCTAAAATATGAAAATATTATGAAATTGTTAAAAAATAAATAATTTGCAACTAAATTATACTTGCTCAATATTCCTGCATTCATGGAATTATTTATTTTAAGTTTAATTTCTGTGTTGTATTGAGAACTCAAAATAAAAATTTACCAATATAATAATAAAAAATGAAAATTGTCTCTTTGTAATTACAAATTAACATTAATGCACATGAGAAATTATGTTTTTCTTAGGTATGTAAATATTCTAATTATAAATTTTTGTCTCGCTATCTTGTCTGTTTGTTTTTGCTAATTACTGAAACGGCGGAACCTATTTTGACGGGACTTTCGCTCGCATATAGCTATTGTTCTATTGAGTAACTTAGGCTACTTTTATGTTTTAATTCTAAATTAAATTGAAAGAAGATAGAAAAGTTCTAGGTGTCCAATGTCGCAGTCGTGGATAATAGTTAGTGAAATAATACATTTTGATTTCATTCAAAGAAATTCATTTATTATTTACAACAATTATAAAATAATTGAAAACAAAGTAGACTCTGTCATAACATATATTATTATCTAGCACTGATTTTTTTAATTTACACAGTAGGTATTTGCTAGTAATTTGCCGTTTAACGTTATATATGTGCACCGATATCTTAAATTGTTCATATAATTTACAAAGCGGCTACTTACTGTTGGAAAAAGTCCTTCAGTAAATTCCGTTAATCCAATATTCATTAAAAATTCTAACATCCGTAAATATAATAAGTTGTAAAGTTTAGATTGCTATAATGATATACCATTTACTTTAGAGATGTGTGAGAGTAAATTTTTGTTAAAGTATTTTTCTATTTTTTTACGCTGGTGAAAACAATGGTATCCTTCCTAGGACTCTTGATTCACGATGTTGTACATATAACTCAAAAACTTGTTGATAATGCAATAAATATATAAACATTAGGTTGTAAATTTACCATTTATATACAGTGTTTTACTAACTAGATTTTGTATTCTCCTCATTAATTATAAATTTAAGGACCGCGTTCTTGTAGTTTGAAGTTTGTCCATTAATCTCTTTAGTTGTTTGATACAAAACGACTCTAAATGCTTATTGGCCACCTTGGTATGAAATATATACCCACGGCCTACAATAAAAAAAGAACACAATATATGTATGTATATATACAAATGTCGCATTGATACAGATAATGGGATTTAGATCAAAATATGAAAAAGTAAAATGATATATTAACTTTCATCATAATGCATTTTTATTACTTTCTTATTAGTACAAAGGATTTAAGAAATAAAATAAAGGAAAAGAAATAACTACAGCATATTTAAAGGCTTCATCATTTTATTGTGATAAAAAAATGTCAAATTTCGTCGCCGTTTCTAATTTATAATCCATCCCATTAGGGGAGTGTAATTGTATAAAAAGGAACCGATGTTCATTACATGATGGGAGGATTCCATAGATAATCTGGGACTCCTCTCACCTCATGCCATAAAAACATACTTATACATTACATTACATCTGTTAATATCGACTTTGTCCGACAAATTTCGTTTAACAATTCATGAAAATGTAACAAACGGACAGACGGACCAATGGTATTATATATATTATCTCATTAATTAAAATTTTTTTTTCATTGTCGTGATCTATCTTCACCTCAAATTTCATTGAAATATGCTTAGGCGTTTAGTCTTTAAACGGACAAATATATATATAATAGTTAGTTACTATAGAGAGAATCCGTAGATTCTGAAATATAATCGGTATTTTATATAATTTTAATAAAGTTTGTAAGAATGCATGTTTCTTGCTCTTTCACGCAAAAACTACTGAACGGATTTTGATGAAACTTTACAGTAATATAGCTTATGCATCAACATGAAATGTAATGCGGGTAGATACCGCGGGCATAGCTAGTTTATTATAATTATAATAGACATACAAAGTCGCAATATATAACATCCGTTTTAAGTTATTTATTAGTTATTGTATTTTAAAATACGGTGATCGCTTCATTTATAACCTTAGTATGGATAAATAGAATCTGTAGATTCTGAAATATATCAACATTCTAATGAAAAGTTAACGAACAAACAGGCTTTTGCACTTTAAACTTTTGCATTCATAATGTCAGTATGGACAGGTAGAATCGGTAAATTCTGAAATACAGCGGCATTCTGTCTATTAATAGACACAACGTTGCAATACATATGTAGCTTCTGTCTGAAGTTATTGATTTTAAAGCTTAAATATGGCGCTCACTGATGTTAATAATAAGAGTTCCTGTTGGTGTTTTACACGTACAAAACAATTTATTGCATTATTTTATGCCTGTTTGTCTTTGTATTCGAAGAAGTATGATATGGTCTCTAAATCGTATCGCTTTTTTTCACATTTTTATGGTCTACTGAATTCAGTTTTAAGCTGAACTCGAATAGTTTTTCCTGGAAAACTGTTTAGTTTCTTTTATACCATCGTGGTATGTCCCAGCAGCAGCAGGATCATCCGCAGGCTCTTATGCACCGCTGGGTCGGGCCCGGAGCTTGCGCTCCTTGCCCGGGCATTCTGGGGTGAACAACCCCAGCTCCGTTCGTTTACCGCTCGGAAGCCGGAAATCGTCGACATTTAAATAGTAAACAAGCATACGGCCTTTAAACATTTTAGTAGCAAACAACCATACGGCCCATCTAATGGTAAACGGTTATCGTAACGTAAACCGATTGCAATAAAATAAAATAAATATTTAGTGTTACCAACATTTGAATAGCTCTTTCAAACGGACTACAAGACAAATAGGTAAAAAATTTTACAATTGTATTGATTTTTTTTGTAGTAATAGAGGCCGCTAATAACGGATTTTCTCATATATATCCTTTAAATACGGACAATGGTGACATTTTTAGGATACATATCGACAACTTTTATTTTTTATCCTTTGCCAGACAAAGGGTAGGTTTTGATGTAGCTTAAGTCAAAATTATTCATAGTTTTCTAACTAAATTTTAATAGTTTAATAATGTACTGTATTTAAAAAAAATCTTTCAGTAATTACGTACCTACATACAGTATTACAATTTTCTGTGTTTATTGGAATAATGTAACATGAAACCAATGCTGTACAACGGAAAACAATATCTTTGTTATTAATTACTAAGTAAGCATAATAACGCTTGTTCTATGATAACAAAGTATACGTTATTATTTCACTGGAAATCTGCACCTAATCACCCGTCATCATTCCAGGATTTTGCCGATACTGCGAAACCTAAGATTAAAACAACGAAAACGCAAAACTAAACTTTCGCTTCTTAAGCGTCTCGGGCACGTCCTGTTGTTTCCATACGGCCGTTCTCATAACTGTTTGTTTGCTATGTTAGCAGTTTACTTTGTATCATGTTATCGATAAAAACGTTTGCGATTTTATTATAGTTAGAAATAAATTAATTAAATAACTAAAAATCTGAATAAAAAAGCGTCATTGTCAAGTTGGCATCTCATGATTAGTAAACATTTTTAATTTTTCAATGACATATAACTATTAACAATGACCACGATATCAAACGGGTTCTAAAATTTATCAAATACTAGCTGGCCCACCCCGGCTTCTCACGGGTGTACATATATTACACATATAAACCTTCCTCTTGAATTACTCTATCTATTAAAAAAAACATGTTCAAAATCCGTTGCGTAGTTTTAAAAATTTAAGCATGCATAGGGACAGTGACAGCGACTTTGTTTTATACTATGTAATGATTAAAAACATTTCAGTAAATTCATATGAATATTTTTTATGATTGATAATGAAATGATTAGCTAACGGTTTACGTTGGCGAGGCACCAGCGGAGGATCATAAACTGAACATGAAGTCAAGGCAGTTGGCCTAATCTTGACAAACCATGTTGACCTCCACATGGTTTGTCAACCTGACATGGTACATTACTGACAAGTGGGTGCTAACAACCCCTTCTCCCGTATGAATATTTATTCATATGCATTTAGTGTTTGGTATATTTTATTTATTCATCAGGTACAATATAAATTATCTAGGATAAAAATAAATATAATGACTAAAACGTAATAACTTTAAAAGTAAATTTAAATAAAGTCAGCAAGCATAGTTGCGATAGAACTGATGTGTTTATGGTCTTCATTTTAATAATAATCTACAGAATAGTTACTAAATACATACATACTTATTAAATAAAATGTTTTTAATATTGTTTAAACAATAACAAAACAAAAGGTAGAACTGTAGTATTTATTGAATAATTTTACTGATAACTTTATTATAGTTAGTGTAATGACTCTAAATTTGATACTATTTAGGACTGATCTATTCTCCTAGTACCATAACCTGTAACAGATGCATTTTTCTTCGTCAGTATTTATATAAGTGTTATATTTTTCATCAACAGTCGCTAAAATATATGGCTTTAGGGATAATGCAATTCAACAATCTATTATAGATAAATTAATTGAATTTCTAATGTAGAGACTCCTCTAAAATACTAAATATGTTATGGACTTTCGTGATTGAGTAATAAACATATAAACAATTAAAAATATGTCAAAATTTGATACTTTATATCCGGGTAAGCTCGACGATGACTACAAAGCCGCAATCCTAACTAGTGAATAAGAAATCTTTGATAGTTCGTAAATGTTTACTTATTGTCTCTTACAGTTGCCATAAATCATCAAAATGAGCCGTACCTTCATTGTTTGTGGTAACTGGAAGATGAACGGCGACACTGAGCAAACCCTCGACATCATCAAGAACTTGACTCAGCTTCCCCTGGATCCTAACGTAGAGGTATATATATTTTCTTATTTCTAACACAATTCTAGTTTAAGACACTGTTTTATCGTCTATGGTATCTGTTTCGATTGCTGCATAATATGGACATTTGTGTGAGTGTTTGTCTATTATTAAGTTTTTCCCCGTTTTTACATTTTTCATTGTAGCATCGCACATAGTGTTGTTTAGCGAGGTTGCCAGATGTTGACTGTAAAAAAATCGTCTGCTGCGATCGAGGTTGGGATTACCCAACCTCGATCTCGCCTATTTTAGCTGCCAAGCAGAAATGGAAGTGAAATTATAGAACACGAGTAGTCCCCTGGAATAGCAATGCATAAGTGGTAACACGGTTTGTTATCATTAGGTGTAGCGTCACCTCATTTTCTATTCAAATTACTTAAATAATATGAATAATTATATTATCTATCTATCTATCTACGTCCGTTGTATTCAATATTCCGTTGGCCAGAACAAATTTTACTTAATTATTCTCCTTTATCCCGTGCCTTAGGGATAATACAAAATGTCCGAAGTTACATTGATATGTTTTGATTGTAGTCGAAAATCACAGAAACAATTAAAATTATTTGAATTTTTTTATAATGTTCATATTATGTATTATAAATTACATCTGTATGTACCGAGTTACAATAGATTTGGTTTGTTGATGAAATAAACACATGTCGTAAGAATGTTGTACATGTGATAACATTTCAGATCGTGTTAGCCATACCTTCAATTTACATAGCCTACGTGAAGACTATGGTTCCTTATAACGTTGCTTTGGCTGCGCAGAATTGCTGGCGCACTGCTAAAGGCGCCTTTACAGGTAAGTAACAAGTGTCGTACGATATCACTAACTCTCCGGCAATAAACCAAATAAGTCCGTTATACAATCCTCACATGTTAGATTTATGATGTACTCAACAAATTGTGTTGCGCCGAAACTTGATAATCTCTTTGACTACTGTCTGATTCATCCCCTTTATCTGCCTGTCTGCATTCATATGTCTTGTAACAACCAGAATTTGCGGTTTTAAAGCTAGGTATGCGTGAAAAGTTAATGCCTTTACAAAGCGACTCTTTTCATGCGAAGAATAGTCCGTCCGTACTGGATTGTAAATATGTAAAATAAAATTCAAAAACATAGTAGTTGAGATAAGAACATTCAAATATACAAGTATATTTTTATTTTTTAATTATCTTATTTCTTTTAGGGAACTTTACGAGAATGTTAAGATGAATAAAATAGGTAGAATAATTATTAAATCATATATTAATACGAGGCTGATAATATAGAGTAATATTACCAGCTTCATACATATATTAAGTAAATGTGTCTTTTTCGTGCAATAATCTGACATAATACAAAACTTTAAGGAGAAATCTCTGGGCCTATGATCAAGGATGTTGGCGCTGAATGGGTGATCCTTGGCCCCTCTGAAAGAAGAATTATTTTTAAGGAAGATGATGATCTAATTGCTGCTAAGGTGAACAAAATTTAATTATTAAGAGCGTCCACTACCGAAGTTTTGCAATGTTGCCATAGTTTGTACTTATTAAATGATTTTCAAATAATGAATTAGTACAGAACAATATAAATCACTGCAATATTTGTGATCGAATGCTTAAAAACTGCTCTAATAACAGATTACAATTAAAATTGTTATTGAATGAATGTTTACAAATAATACGTAGTTATTATTCAATGTCGCCTGCATAGGTATTGTATGATTTGTAATAAAAGTGTAAACGATGGGATATACGGTGCTATGTTCAGTACTAATATGTTTCTGTCATAGGTGGAGCATGCTCTGGAGTCTGGCCTGAAGGTAATCGCCTGCGTCGGTGAGAATCAGGAGCAAAAAGATGCTGGTCTAACCGAAGAGGTTGTGACCAAGCAGATTAAGGCTCTAGTGCCAGCTATTGGCAACAACTGGCAGAAAGTTGTGCTGGCTTACGAGCCAGTTTGGGCAATCGGTACTGGTGTGAGTGCTTCTCCTCAACAGGTAATTGCAAATATTTTATAAATAAACTAACTGAGCTATTCTGTTCCTACCTCTTTAAATATGTTCTTTTCTTTGTTTTTTTCTCTAATTTAGATGAACTGGCGATTCGGTAAATAAGTCGGGAGACTTCTTTTCTGAATAGCACTGCGTCACATCGTTCACCAGCGCTACGCTTGTCCGTAACAATTCTTTTAACATGTTTATGGTTGCTAATGATTGTAGCCTGGTGTTAAATGGCCTAGAATCTTATTCAAAGATTGCACCATGAAGTTTAAAAAAAATAACTACTCAAAGATTATAACCGGTTGTTAACTGGGATAACTTATAAACAATAATAAAATCCCTCGTCACCTCGCACAGCGCTGTATCCTCAATGAGACTGTGTAGTAAATCGCTAGATCAAATATATTAAAATATTAATATATAACAATTGCATATTTTCTCAGGTTCAGGAAGTGCACGCGGCAATCCGCAGCTGGCTGTCCACCAATGTCAACAGTGATGTGGCTGACAGCGTTCGTATTCAGTACGGAGGGTCTGTGACTGAAGCCAATGCCACGGAGCTAGCCGCTTGCGCAGATGTCGACGGGTTCCTTGTAGGAAGCGCCAGCCTGAAGCCCGAGTTTGTCGACATTATTAACTCCTCTTATTTCATTTAAATTCCTAGCTGTTTATTCTCGTTTTAGATGTAACTCCGCAGTTGCGGTATAATGTAGTAGTTTCACGACGTAAGTGTCGCCATACGAATTTGTGTATTGATTAGAATTAGACGTAACTTGAAACTTATGCCTCATGTGTTCTACTAGAAATCTAAAAATATACTTCAAATTGTATAAATTTTCATTTTTATCAAAATTTCAAATTTGCATAAATTACATTAATATTTAAAAAAATATCATTTCAACCAGGTAACTGTAATAACTACTGTAAAAAAATATTCAACTTTATTCTTTTCGAATAAATATATAATCGATCCCATTGTTATTTTTATATTGTCATTAAAAAATTTTGTTATAAATATTTCGATAAATTTCATTCCGTCATGATCAATGTGTTGCAGTTGGAGGAGAATAAGTTTCAATGATAAATATAATACATATAATGGTTTTACTTTTAATCTTAGTGATACGCCATACGCTATAAATTATGGCATTACTTGTAATCGATGTTTGTGACGTCTTATGACGGACGGACGTTATTTCTTATTACCTATTTCAAATCATGTTTAATTTTAAGTGCTTTTAAAGACATTTGCCTTTTTATTAATTGATTACTTCGTTAGTTATTTTTAAGTAAATTACTATATCTATTAATGTTCCAAATACTTTGTTATTTCGAGGTTTACTTATAATTGAGACTGTTTAAAATAATCTGTTTATTGACCAATTTAAATAAAGATATTACTGTGAAATGGATTTTATTTATTAAAAGCCTTAAGGTCGTAAGGGATGAATGAATGTAGTCAGGTTTTATTTTATTTAGATTAGGGTTTTATTTATATGACATAATAAAGAGCCATTTGTCTAAGATTTCTGTTTGATTAAGTTAATATCTCTATTTTCTTAATTTCCATAAACAAAAATATTCCAAAATGTATTAAATGCTTGATATAATTTATTTATACTTTCTTTTCTTCTTCCGTACCCATTAATAAAATATTATCAATCGTATTTTCTGCAGAATAATATTAGATTGTTCCAACATTTACAACTTTCATTCAAATCAAACAAACCACATTTTAGTTTCTATGCCTTATTTTCTTTAATATTAATTTCTTGTGGTACTTTAATATAGGTATACTTATATCTGCCTCTAAAAATCTATTAAAAAAACACTAGGTGCATTCAGTAGGTAAAGTGGTGCTTGTGCCCTACTGATGCCCTTAAAGATGAAATTCTCGCAACTGCTGCAGAATTAGTCCTCAAATATTTATCGGCTACTTGAAAAGCTTTCACCCACTAGCCTTGTTTCTAGTCACAAGACAAACGCACTTTTTCATAATAAAATCTATGAAAATAGAACTTAATAAATGTTCACAAAAAATACAAGTCAAGTCAATATTATAATGCAGCTATCCGCTAACTATATCATACCATAGTTATGTAGAAAAAAAATTATCCACAAAGCAATATATAAGCGTACTGTAATTACAATATACATACTTTACTAACATTATAAATTTCTTTGTCATTAATACAAAGATAATACCTCTAAGTGCTAGGTTTGTTTTAATAAATTAATCTGTACTTAACACCATTTTCATATTCCCGCCAAAACTCCGATTGATCTTCACTTCAGTATCGTAATTACTCAGTAATTACAATGTCTGAATATTACTACAATGAAAATGCTTGATTCCTGTACTTACGGCTCGTATCCAGGACCAAATGTAGAAATTATTAAATTATTGTAGTGTTTTAAAATAATAATCCCATAAATACATGTTGATGGGACGTGTATTAAAATAAGAACGAAAAATAATATTGACATGTATTATAAATTTCGAAGCGCTTTAAATATTATTAGTATTGTACATTGTTTCTAATAAAATATACCGGCCGTAAACACGAACAATATGTAACAAACTTAACTTCTTGCACAGTACTTTTCAGTAACTTTTCCCATTCCGTTCAGTTTCGCTACGATCGTCAAAAAAAATTTTGCAAACTATATCTGAGGTAAGTACATTTCAATGTGATAAGTCTTCTTTATAAATACTTTTTAAATTGTTCCAAAGAGATTATAATTTCTAAAGAAATACTTCAGTTTCTTATTATTTCTAAATATTTCTGGGAGATGCATAGTGCAATAAACAAATTGCGGATTTTTTTTTCTAAGTGTTTGTCATCCTTACCATCATAATTTTTATCGACTGTAAATGTAATTAATTCAAATTCTTACTCTTGTTATAGCATTCTTAATCTGAGCTACTCTCCTATTATACCGAATCTACGAACGAACCGAAAAATATTTACTTTTACTTCACTTTTATTACATGGTGTAGTGCATAATGTAACTTGGCGCACCGGAAGCGTAATTAGGATGTTATTTATGAACAATCTAAATAAGGAACATAATTTTTTTGACTTGCAGTTGTCTTTTATTTAGTTATATATTTTTTCTTTTATATCCATATATATATGGCAATAAAATAATAAGTTTTATAGATAAAAAAGTAGACAAGTTCATTTAGTTCATCCGTTGATTTTCAGTGAAAACTGAATACTCGCAATCCATAGCTAACGTCTGGTCGGTGCATGGATTTATATATATATATATATTTGACGAATATTGATCACTAGACAGAGAGCCCTCGTTACGAGTGTGTGTATTGCAATTACACTTTGATTTAGGCGTTTCCCGTTAGTACTTTCTCACAACGGTTAGACATTTTAAACGAATATTTAGTTTGAATAAAGAAGAAGACTGCAGAAAGTATCTTCGCTACTTCTGGAAAATATGTAAGTGCATATTTTATTTAAATATCAATTCATTGTGATAATTCTGGATATATTGGTAATATGTTGTGAATATCTTGATTATTTGTGACTTATCAATTTTTATTTTAGACTAATAGGTAATGATGTAAGAATAGCATAATATTTTTTTTGCTTTCTTCAGTTAACATTTAATAATTAGATATATATAGATTGAAAAATGCTACCCGTTGCTTGTGAAATTAATCGATATTCGTATTTTTAATTTTTAGTTCTATTGTTCTCGAGCTGTTACATAAATAGGTGTTTTAGCTTTAACATAAGTATGCTTCATATGGTTTATATTTTATTATATTATATGTAATACCACTATATGACAACAACTATAGATTATATAATCACATATAATATTAAGTTGAACAGGAAGTACTTAAAAAGATTTTTTTGACTTTATTTGATGTCTAGGCACGTACCATATTAATGAATTCCATAAAATAAATAAAATAACCATTGTTTCATTATAAAGTATTTCAGAATACAACATTTATTATATAACTTGCAATTTCAACTGTGTGACAGACATATTGATTATTCGGAACAAAGAACTCCCTTCACACCCAATTTTCATGCAAATTGTTTGAAGTGACCAAGCCTTAACACGTAACATAGTTGTGTACGTTACGTTACATGTTATGTGTTAAAAAAATAGTAATGTAATATTTATATTACATTACTATTACTTTATTTTCAGTTTTTAGAATTTTTATATTCAGTTGACAATATTTTCTTTTAGATTTATTAAAAAAATAATTTTCGTTTGTAAGTTCGAATTAACAGCTTTTACTAAATAAATAAACTAAATTTTACTTTATTCTACTACTAAACGGTCCGGAGCTGATCTTAATGCAATTTGACGTGCAGATTCATGCCACGAGGAAAAGGTTATTTTTGTTATAAATTAGCCGTACCTGCGACTTCGTCCGTGTGGAATTAACAGAAAATTTAATTAATTTTTTTTCTAAAATAACAGTATAAAGTAACTTAGGCTAAGTTACTCATTATTACATCAGCTACCTACCTAAAAAAGTCTCGTCAAATTCGGTCCAGCCATTTTAGAGATTAGCCGGAACAGACAGACAGACAGACAGACAGACAAAATTGTGAAAAAAAATATGTTGTGTATGTATCGTATTTATATTCATATGCATGTAACAAAAAACGGTTATTTCAATATTACAAATAGACACACCATTTTCTTTATATGTATTTATAAAGCACTCGTAGTAGGTAATACCTAGTATTATAAAATGCAAGTTTGTATGTTCTGATGCATGTTATTCAATTGCGCTTAAAAGGTTGATTGTCGGATGTAATTTGGTATACAGATAGAGTACAATGTAAATTGATACACAGTGTACTTTGTTGCAATGTGCTTTGATAGTAAAATTGATATGTAATATCACAAAATTTACATATAAGAAAGGTTCTGAGAAGCCATTTTTACGTTAGGAAAATCGTCAGACCGGTTTATTACATTGCCGGATGCCGGATTCTTACCAGTTTTGATAGTAAACTTGATTTGTAATAGCACAAAATCTAAAAGTAAGGGTGGGAGAAGCCATTCTTACGTTAGGAAAACCGTTTTTGCCGGATTGTCGGATTCTTACCAGTTTTGATAGTAAAATGGATATGTAATATCACAAAATCTAAAAGTAAGGGTGGGAGAAGCGAATTTTAATTCAGGAAAATCATCATAGAGTTTATTACATTGCCGGATACCGGGCTCTTACTAGTTTTGATAGTAAACTTGATTTGTAATTTCAGGAAATCTGTTTTGATTGTAAAATTTTTAATATATCTACAGATTTTTCGACCCTTGTTTGGTTTATCTATTTTTATTGATGTTGCTTATACTAGCTACTCGCCCCGAAAAATAGGTTCAAAACCCGTTGCGTAGTTTTAAATATTTAAAGATACATAGGGACAGACAGCAACAGCGACTTTGTTTTATATACTACTAGCTACCCACCCCGGCTTCGCACGGGTGTACATGTATTATGCATATAATTTTTTTTCTTGACTCACTCTATTTATTAAAGGAATCCGTTGCGTAGATATAAAGATACATAGGGACGGACAGACAGCGACTGCGACTTTATTTTATACCATGTAATAATAATGGTAATGAAGTGACTTGTAGTGAAATAATAACTTACATTTATTATATTTGTAACTAGCTGTACCCGCGACATCATCCGCGTGGAATTTAACTTTATTTTTCTAAAATAAAAGTAGCCTAAGTTACTCCTTATCATATTAGCTTCCTGCCAAAAAAAGTCCCGTCAAAGTCGGTCCAGCCCTTTCTGAGATTAGCCGGAACAAACAGACCGCCAGACAGACAGACAAAAATTGTAAAAAATGTTATTTTGCTATATGTACCGTATATATACCGTATATATATGCATGTAGTAAAAAACGGTTATTTCAATATTACAAACAGACACCAATTTTATATATATGTATAGATAAGTGTACGTTGTTATTGCACTGCAAGTAACCTAATAGCCTGTCATCACACCTGAATTTGTCGGTATCGCGAAATTCGAGACTATAACACTGAAGACGCCTAACAAACTTTTGCTTATTAAGCGTCTCGGGCACGTCCTGTTGTTCCCACAACTGTGTGTTGTCTATGTTAGCAATTTACCTTGTATTGACAATAAAATGTTTCCGATTTCATTATAGTTAGAAATTTGAGACCAAATATCTAAACAAAGAAGCGTCGTTTGTAAAGTGACATATTATTATCATGATTAGTAAATATTTTATTCATTCAATTGAATTTTCATATATGTTCATTATTAATCTATATAAATACAAATGAATAAAATTGAAGTCTCCGATTTTAATTTCAATTAACAATAATATTTTATATAAGAAATTATAGTGGACTAATCGATCCTGCAAAATATGTTTTGCCATATAAAATAAAATCGCTATTTAAAATAGGGGTTACAGGGACTGATGGTAGTTGGGTCAACATTTAAGACTGTATATATTTTTAATGCCACATAATAAAATAAAAATTAGGCTGAGCCACCCTTAGTGGTATAAAATTAGTTATAAACCTATTTTCAGATCTTCTGAGAATAGAATTTATTAAAATATAAAAGTTCATCAAAATCGGTCAAGCCGTTTCGGAGAAGAAATTTACACACTTTTAGTCAATAGTACACTACATAGTTAAATATACGTTGCACTGAACAAAAAAAATCTTATTAAATTATTAGTAATTATTAACCCTTGGAGGGGTCATAGATTTCGCGACATATCATTTAGATTTTAGTATTAAAATACGAAATTGAAATATGTGTACTGTGTACTATATTTAATGGATAGCACAAAAAGAAGCTAGGCTTCTTTATATCCGGATCATCCAGGTAATCACATAAGTGATCTTTGTATTGTTCTTAAATATCTAATAATGGTCTCTTACAGTTCTCTTAAATCATCAAAATGAGCCGCACATTCATCGTTGCTTGTAACTGGAAGATGAACGGAGATACCGAGCAGATTGTTCACATCATCAAGTATTTGGCCCAGCTTCCCCTGGGTCCTAACGTAGAGGTATACATATATTATTTTATTTCGAACTCCATTCTAGTTAAGAAATATATGACACTACTTTACCGTGCCATCCTGGTTCGATCGCTGCATAATACGAACATTTTTATGTCATGAGCACACGTAGCCAGCCACGTGTGTTAATTAAAAATTTAGTTTAGTAAGACAACATTTTTTTGGACACTGCTAAAGATTTTAATGTAGCATACGTTACATGAAATATGAAAATATACGAAGGTTAGTTATTTTATAAAAGAGACGAAAGTGCTTATTATTCTGACGTAATAACATTTCAGATCGTGCTTGGCCTACCTTCAGTTTATCTGGCCTACGTAAAGAACATTGTTCCTTATAACGTGGCTTTGGCAGGCCAAAATTGTTGGCACACTGCTAGAGGCCCCTTCACAGGTAAGTAGCGAGTTTCTTAGTAGGATAGAACTAACCTCCGGCAATAATAAACCAAATAAGTCCGTTATACAACCCTGACATGTTGGATTCATAATGTACTCGACAAATTGTGTGCAAAACAATTACATATTGTTGCGTCGACACTTAATAAAATCTCTCTGACTATCTCCTTTATCTGTATATGTATATTCGTATGTCTTATAACAACCAGCATTCGCAATTTAAAGCTAGGAATGCATGGAAATCAGTGCCTGTACTACTTTAGTTTTTTTTTCGGCCTACTCTAATACTGTTGGCCGCAGCTGGCCTTTACAGCTTAACCGGATGATGGAGGGCGAGTGGAGATGGCACTCCAAACCCTTAAGGACGATTGATGGACGGACTTATGGAGCGGCTGAAGGCCAACTCCCGCCTGACGAATACGACTTTAGTTTGAGGGCACCGCTAGAGATTTGAACCTCAGCTCAAATAGCCGTAATACCGATCCCCGTTTTAATTGGACGGGGGATCGATCTGAGAGGGGTTGGACAGAGGACGGCGGAGTGTTGACAACAGACGGAGAGTTGGGGTTGGTTGTTTAGCCGTGTAATTAATACTCTTCTCATATGAAGATGAATCCGACCGTGCACTGAGTCGTTTTATATGAAATTAAATATGCAAGATAGATAAGTATATTTGTACAATAAGAATATATTATCATAAGTTCATTGTTAGGTACTTGATGATAAAGAATTTAATAAACTTATAAAATTCTTGTAACATGACTTTTGGGTGGCCAATAAGTATTTGTGGAATTAAATATTTGCTTGCATAAAATATTATTTAATACTTTATTTTTCAAGGTAATAGGGACACACAGCACCCCTTTTCAAATTGCCATAATAAAACGAAATTAGCCATGTAAAAGACGTTTCTTTGTTCTTCCGAGTCTGTCTCGCCTATTTAAAACACTTTATCTTCATTTCTCTGCTGTTTCGTTTTGTAACATAGGTGTGCAACTAAACCAAGATGAACAGAGTTCAAAGG
This sequence comes from Achroia grisella, assembly GCF_030625045.1. NCBI lineage: Eukaryota > Metazoa > Arthropoda > Insecta > Lepidoptera > Pyralidae > Achroia > Achroia grisella. The sequence goes on along the minus strand of NW_026712977.1, from coordinate 175,689 downwards.
CATGATATCATGGTTATTCGAACTGCGTGAGTTGTACCATAAGAGAATTGGCCAAATAAAACATATAAAATTTTTCTTTTTAGTAATCTTATACTCATGAATATAAATGTTTGTGCCGTGCGAGGAATCGAACCCGCGACCATCGGTCGTAAAGTGGTGTGCTAACCGCTATTCCACCGAGGTGGAATGATATTTTATACGAGGTTGACAATATAGAGAAATATATCAGCTTCGTACATATATTAGTATACGAAGAAATGTGTTTTTCCGTGCAATAATCTGACAAAATGCAATACTTTTAGGCGAAATCTCTGGGCCCATGATCAAGAATGTTGGCGGTGAATGGGTGATACTTGGTCACTCTGATAGGAGAAGGTATTTCAGTGAAGATGATGATCTAGTTGCTGCTAAGGTGAAAAAAATATAATTATATTATTAACTACTGTTCCCGCGACTTCGCCCGCCTGGTGTTTAAATTTATTTGACAGACGGTCAAAAATTATAAAAAATGTTATTTTGGTGTATGTATTGTATTCATATGCATGTACTAAAAAACGGTTATTTGAATATTACAAACAGACACTCCAATTATTTATAACTATAGATTAATTATTACAAAACAATTTAAATCACTGCAATATCTGTGATCGATCGCTTAAAATCTGCCCTGATAATAAATTCGAATTTTAATGCACTAAAATGATTATTAAAACGTTACTATGATAGGTATAGCAGATATTATTCAAAGTCACGTGTATAGGTACTATTGTCTATTTCAGCTTGATTTGTAATGTCAGTTTATATGGCCAGATTTGGCAATGACATTTCAGGATATAAAGTAACCTCCTTACATGAGATCGTATATCACCGGAATGGTGATGATGGAAGATTATAGGATAAGCACGAAGTCAGATCAGTTCGCACTTTGTGACGAATTCATGAGATATTACTTCTAATGGTATCTAAAGGCGACGTGTGGACGTTGGTCTTACATGGTACATTACTAGCATCAGGCTAGTACTATTAACTAATAGTTATTAGTAATAGGGACTAGCCCGATGCTAGCCCGAGCCCGGACTAGCCCGATGAATCAAAAAGAAAAGAATGGGGTAATGATGTTTCTTTACCTCTCTCTGTTCTATGTTCTAAAGTGGGCGGCGATCTCAATGGATGGCATCCTGTGTGGGGCAGTATTAAGAGTAACTCACGTGGTAACCAGATTCTTGATTTGATGAATGCTAACAATATCTATCTCTGTAACACAGGCTCTACTCCAACTTTTGAAACTGTTTCCCATGGACGGGATTGCTCATCTATCATTGATCTCACGCTAGCTACTGATGATACCCACAATTTAGTTGAGAATTGGGGAGTAGATGTGGCTGTGTGTCCCACTTCTCAACATAATGCCATTATATTTAGTCTCCGCTGTCAAAGTCATATTCGATCACCTAATCAAGGGGATAGTACCTCTACTTATAGATACAATAGCAAGCGTGCTAAATGGGCTATGTTTAGAGATAGTTTGCTTACAAATATGGCGACCAGAAACATCCTCACTAGTGACATTGGCAGTATAAGCATAGAACACTTGGAAGAGATTATCAGTGAGGTTACAGAAGTTATTCAACATGCTTGTAATGAATCTATGCCCATAAAAGGCTCTGGGAGGAAATATAAGCCTCCATGGTGGACAGATAGACTTGATATCTTGAAGGCTGAAGTAGTTCACTTACATCGACAAATACACGCTGCTAAAAGGCGAGGTGAGACATTAGAGCTTCTCTTAGCACAGCAACAACTCAAAAAGACCGAATATGCAGCTGAATTAAAAAAAGAATCTACTAAAAACTTCCGTGAGTTCTGCGAGCTGCAGAACAAAGAAAATGTTTGGTCACTTACCAATCGGCTCCTTAAAGATACGGCACCAAAAAAACCCTTCACCACAATCAAGTTTGGAAATCAGTATACAGTTGATAGGCAAGATACTGCGGACGCGTTACTTAAGCACTTTTATCCTGACGATGTGCCAGATACACTCTACATACATACACATACGCGCCGTAATGCTACTGTTCCGCATACTGATGACGACGTACCCTTCTCTACTGAGGAGATTATTGAGCAATTGCGCGATATGAATCCGAGAAAAGCACCTGGAATGGATGGACTTACAGCGGATATATGTCTACAATTCACGCTATTGTTTCCTCATCTCGTGTCTGACATATTGAATAGATGTTTATCATTACAAAAGTTTCCGACGCAATGGAAAAAAGCTTACGTAAAAATTATACCGAAACCAGGCAAACAGGACTATACCGACTTGGGATCTTTTCGTCCAATTGGCCTGTTGCCAGTATTCGGTAAGCTTTTCGAAAAACTCCTCATCAAAAGAATAATATATCAAGCTGAGAAAAATAATAAACTCAGTGATAGGCAGTACGGGTTTCGCACACAAACTAGTACAACGACTGCGATCTCGACAGCACTTGACAGAGTAAAACATGCTAAGTCTGAAGGGCAGCTGGTTATAGCTGTCTCACTCGACATTAAGGCTGCGTTTGATAATGCGTGGTGGCCGGCGCTTTTTGCACGCTTGAAATACATTGGCAGTCCAAAAAATATGTACGGAGTCATACTAGATTATACACAAAATCGAACAGTTACTCTCGATTATGCTGGGGCACGGGCCACAAAGGGCATGACTCGGGGTTGCGTCCAAGGCTCCGCTTGTGGTCCCACTATGTGGAATATCATCCTGGATGAACTTTTGCAAGCGCAACTTCCTGAAGGATGTCACATACAGGCGTTTGCGGATGATGTTCTCATGGTGCTCACTGCGCCAAACATTACTCTGCTAGAAAATAGGACTAATGCTGCCCTGGAAGTTGCCAGTCGCTGGGGTGCGGGAGTAAAGTTAAAATTTGGGGCTAATAAGACACAGATCATCGCGTTCACACCTAAGGCAAAGCGGGCTCAAATTCAAATGGATGGGATAACCCTCACATTTACCAAAGAGATAAAATTTCTCGGAATTGTGATTGACGAAAAGCTCTTATTCAGATCGCACGTCCGCTACATCACTAATAAGGCTATGCGCATCTTTCAAAAGCTGTGCTTGTATGTGAAACCTACTTGGGGAGCCCATCCGGTTAATGTCAGTGTCATCTATCATGGAGTTATAGAACCTATCGTTACCTATGCAGCAGGCATTTGGGGGCATGCTGCTAGGAAAAAATGTAATCTCAGAACTCTTGAGAGTACGCAAAGAGGGTTTGCTCTTAAAGCCATTCGAGGTTTCCGAACTGTATCAACCACAGCTGCACTTGCGTTGGCACAGTTTACTCCACTTGACCTTAAGGTAATTGAAGTGGCTAATGTGGAACGCACTCGACTGTTGGGCACCACGCATCATCTACCTGATGACATTACTTTAGAAAGGCCTATTCCGGTGCATCAGCTTCTACATCCATCAAGCAGAATTTCCATTCCTCTCTATTTGGCAGGCAGTCAGGAAGAGGCTGATGACTATGTAAAACCAAATACAGTAGCTATATTCACTGATGGCAGTAAGCAGGAGACTGGTGAAGTTGGAGCTGCATTTGTCTCTTGCAATCCAGATGCTGCAAAAGCTGTTGTAAGAAAAAAATTCAAGCTGCACTCCAGTTGCAGCGTTTATCAGGCTGAGTTGCTAGCAATATCCCGTGCTTGCGAATGGGCTTCGGATCATAAGTACGCGCACACTGTCATCTATTCAGACTCACTCTCTTCTATTAAAGCCATTCAAAATCGTAGTAACACTCATCCAATTGTCTCTCGCATACATCAATCACTTCAACATATGAGTAATCCCATAGACATTGTGTGGGTCAAGAGCCATGTTGGTATTGCTGGTAATGAGGCGGCTGATGTTGCGGCTGGAGAAGCCAGTCGTTTACATAAAGCTCCGGATTATGCAAAATTCCCCATGGCGTATGCCAAAACTCTATATAAAAAGGAAAGTCGCATGGCATGGGAAAGGAGATATACCTCAGCGGAACAAGGAGCATTTACCAGAAACCTTCTGCCGCGTCTAGATGTAATTCGTGATCTGTTTTCTGGTATTGAACGTTCCTTTCATCTCACCCAGGTACTCACAGGGCATGGATATAATAAAAGCTATCTCAAGCGATTTGGTATTATTGACAACGCAAGTTGTCCGTGTGATGGAGATAGCGAGCAAACAGTAGAACATTTGTTCAGTAGCTGCGCCATATTTGGAAGAGCCCGGCATGAGCACGAGCAAACGTGTCGCCTGTATGAGATTGACTCCCCTTATAATTTGACGAGCCTCATTAAGAAGCCGGAAACTCTTGCTTCGTATGATGCCCTGGCTAAAATTATTATTTATAAGTTAAAACAGATTAACAATACATAAGTGTACACTATATACAAGCGAAAACTTTTTATGATTAAATTAAATTTTATATTTAAGTATTAAATCTATTATATATTTTAATATATATATATATTTTAATATTGTATGTATAATATATGTGTAATTATGAAAGTATGTATAATATAATATATATCCCTACAGTGAAAACTTCTATTAAAGACTTCCCCTGTATCAAATCGCAGCGGGAGCCTAAGATTTAAAATGAATCAAAATATACATGAAAAAAAAAAAAAACGGTGAAACAAATAAAAGGGAATAAAAAAAAAAAAAAAATCTCTCTGTTGGAGGGAAGGGGATAACCCTATTGCTGGCAATGTACCATGTCAGGTCGACCTACACGTGGTTCCCCCTGGATACCATCGAGTTAAATTGCTGATGAATTTGCACGATGGGCTAACTGACCTGACCTCATGTTCATTTTATCAACCTCCATTAGTGTCCCGTTAGCGTAAACCGTTAGCGCAGGCGGGTGCACCATTCCATTATCATCCACAAAAAAAAATCTTTCTGTTCTATGTTCAGTATTATATGTTTCTGTCGTAGGTGGGTCATGCTTTGGAGTCGGGCCTTAAAGTCATTGCCTGCGTCTTTGAGCCGTTGTCCATAAGAGATGCTCATCGTACCGAAGAGTTTGTAATCAAGCAGATTAAGGCTCTAGTGCCAGCTATTGGCAATAACTGGCAGAACGTTGTGCTGGCTTATGACCCAGTCTGGTCTATAGGTACTGGCAAGACTGTTTCGCCACAACTGGTAATTGGATATCTTTTATAAATAACCTAATTGCTCTTCTCAGTTTTTCTCTCTCTCTGAATACTTTCATTTCTTTCTTTTTCTCTCTAGTTTAGAAGAAATGGTAACTTCTTTTGCGAAACGCTTTGCGTCACATTATCCACCGCGCTGGTGTATTACTATGTTATTGCGTAATAAATATTTTGACATGTTTTTGCTTCCTAATGATTGTAGCGTGATACACAGTCTAGAATCATTCTTAGAATTTGGACCATAATGTGTAAACAGAATTTTTATATAACTTACAAACAATAATATTTATATCCCTGGTCAAATCAGATAGCGCCATCTAGTCCTTAGCCAAGCAGAGCCTGTGCGAAGAATGTAACGCGTAAACATCGTAAATAAGTCGGGGTACTAAATCAGACCACCGAGACCTTCAAAATATATAACAAATATAACAATTCTATGTTTTCTCAGGCTCAGGAAGTGCACGCAATGATCCGCAACTGGCTGTCCATCAATGTCTCCAAAGATGTGGCTGAAAACGTTCGTATTCAGTACGCAGGGTTTGTGAATGAGTACATCGCCACTGGGATGATCGCTTGCCCAGACATCGACGGGTTCCTTGTAGGATGCAGCAGCCTAACGCCCGAGTTCGTAGACATTATTAATTCCTCCAACTAGAGGGCAAAGCTCGTGGATATGTTCTCAATATAATCCACATTATTTTAAACTTCTTAGCTGTTTATTCTGTAGTCAGTTTCTCAGTAGCAAGCAAAACATTTATCGCAACAGTAGTGTAGGACGTTAGTTTAAATAATAAGAATCCCGTCATTTGATTACGGATTGTTAGCAACTGCGTTGTTCAATCCAGTGGCAAATGAAATTACGTCATTTGAATTTGTGTATTAATTAGGATTAGTCGTAGCATGTTGAAACGTGAAAGCCTAATGTGTTCTATTAGAAATCTAAAAAAAATATTTCAAATTCGTTAAATCTGTTATATCAGCCTTAAAAAAGTTTAAAATATTGTAGTTTAAACATATCCACAGTTAAAAACGGGCGGACGTAATTTCATATTTTCTTATATTTCGAAATAAATCTTTAATATTAAGTGCTTTTAAAGATTTTTGCCTTGCCAATATTGCTTCTATTTCGATATCGGGTTTCCTTATAACTGAAACTGTTTAAAACATGCTGCTTATTGATAAATTTAAATAAAGATCTTAAATGTGATATGGATTTCATTTATTAAAATACATCAACCTGGATAAAAGTGGTAATACATGCTATTAAATTATATAACCGCAAGTATGAGCTTTACAACAATATAAGGGGCTACACATGACAAAATCAGAAATATTATAATAGAGGATTCTACATTGCTTCGATTTCTGTATCCCCGCTGAGCTTTGTTTACTAATAACAGCTTTAGTGTTGGAACACTAAAGCTGTTATTTCCCCTGATTTTAGTTTCGTGTGTAAGCCTTTTGAGTTGGTCTCTAAGTCCAATTGAAACCAATAAGTCTAAGTCTCTAAGACCAATTAGTATTGTTGTTAAGTCCATGACAAGCGCACTAAGCTATCTTTATACAAAATTATAACAATTTACTTCTATATAATAAAAAAAACATTTACACGATAATAAACAATTAAGTACAATCAATACTATATAATGATAACTATAAAAATATATCTAACAAATATGATTACATCTTTCTACATCTATAAAATAGAAATTTTATTTCACTGTAAGCCCTAAATATACTCGGGTTTTATCCACTCAGAAAATATGCAAGAAACCTATTATAAAAAAAATATCGCGTGTTGTAATATTTGATGAAGATATGTATAAAACTATATATATATCTATAATATTTATTTATATAGTAGGTACGTACATTAAATAGCATCTTGATATAAGGTATGAAATGGATATAATATCTATTAATTAAAGTGTTCTTTATTGCACTTAATCTAATTAACAATATTCTAATTAGCACCTTATTGAACAAACTTAATTGACATGAGGTTTCGGTCATATACCTCGTATATAGTATTATCTTGATTTCTATACCTCCATTTTGACTAGTGTCATTATCTCGAGCCTCCAACCTCTATATTAAATTTAACTAATTAATTAGAGCAAGATAAAGATCATGAAGGAACATTAATTACTATTATATCGAGTGCTTATAAGTACGGGAGATTGTTTAATTAAATTGCGTCACATAGTCATATATTGGAAAAATTAATCTTATTGTGGTACTTAATAATAGAAAAATTAAAAATATATTGTGATACATTTTTTTTGTCAATAATTGATGAAAAGAAGATTAAATAAATGATCCTTCTTTTTCTCTAGAGATAATTATATTTCTTTATCTCTTTTTAGTCACACATTGGTTACACCTTTGAAAGTTAAATTAAATTTGATTTAGAAATTGTTTCATAATTGTGCGCGTATATTTATTGCAGGAAAACAATTTTGCGGTTAATTTTTTTTAGGCGTAGTGTTCCCTCTTGACTTTTCTTGTTCTAGCTTAATACTACATAACTAGCTCATAACTCTCATATATTGAAATATATCATATTATATTATTGTAGATATGTTATTTCGGAAATTTCGACCTTTAGATATTTTATACTTTAATCAAAATTTTACTCTCAAACATTGATTTGCGTAGTATTGCTCAAATTTCATTTCATTTCAGACATTATTTGAATATAAATCAAATAGAAATACCGAATTTGTAGATTGCATATAGAAACTTGTAATATTTAATTATATTAATTAGGATTAATAACATATTAACGATGTTCATATGAAATATACCCGTCACCTACTTGTGCATATCGTATGAATTATAAATGTAATTGTGTAAACTTGTAAAATAACCTTTAAATCAACCCCATAGATCGTGAATACCATTTTGGTAGTGCAACATCAAGGGTAACTTTCCTACAAATCCTACAATACAGCAATCTATCTCGGTAGTATATATATATATACCGAGTGTAATGTATATACACGGCAGCATGTGTCTATACAAACATATTCTGTTCAAAATTTTGTCTCGCGAAGTGTGTGAGTATGGATGGATGTTTGTTACTCTTTCACGCAAAAACTACTCAACGGATTTTGATGAAACTTTACAGTAATATACATAACTTATACATTAGAATAACATATAGGCTATAAATTTCATACGGGTAAAACCGCAGGCACAGCTAATAACTGTATATTATGGTACTATTATGTACATCATTAATATAACCTGTAGGTGTTATTAAGTCGAAATAACGTTTAATACTTCATTAACCATTAAAATGTGTTCTGTGTAATCGAAATATAATAAAAAGTACCGATCGAAATGTATTTAAAATTACCGACTGAACCTAAATCGTTTGAAATAACGATGTGCAATATGTCTTAGTCATGATTTTTTTGTAAGGGTGGTGGCAAACAAGCATATGTTTCAATTTCAGTCTTGTGGTTACAGATTAAAAATCATAGTAGGTAATATTTCTGCCGAACCAACCAACATTTTGTCCATCTGTCTGTCTATGCCCATTATGAGGCCATTCCATATTAACTTTTATATCAAATATTAACTAAATATCACATGACTAATTTACTAGATCTGTGATGTTACATATTTTAAGAGTTTTGTGTAATACGCACGTTTGTATAATAATTAGCCACATTTAAACCACTCGCATTATACATGTACAATGTATAATTTATAGTTGGTGTAAAATTTTATATAAATCGTTATTAGATAATTTTTTTACTTAGTTATTACTATTGTGTTTATTTTGCTACTTTTTACTATTGTGTTTATTATATATGTATTTTTTGATTTAACTGTGTTAAATCAAAAAATACAAATTTGAAATTTTATTATACTGTTGGAATGGCAAACAAACTCCTTGATTCCACTTATACATTGACATTCTGGAGGACTAAGGTCTCATTCCCCTTATGCCTTAAATGCACTACCTTATCTCACTCGTACAAAGTAGCCTATCAGCTTAAATCAGTACGCAGACGAAAAATAGTCTTATGTTTCCAAAGTACTCTGTGAATTTCTACATTAATTGCAAAATATTAAGGTTGAATATTCAAAATTTGTATATTTGAGTTAATACTGTTTGTTATTAAATGTGCGATATATAATTCGTACTAAAACCTGAAGCACTATTAAAAACGTTCAGTAACATACGTATTACAAGCTATATATATATGTTGCGACGGTTATGTAATTATGTCTAATTCTGGTTATCCCCGAACACAGTTTTGCCTACGAAAGGCAAGTACTTGACCACAGGAGCGCCATACGACAGCGTGACCTTGATGGGCTCGAACCACGACGCCAGGTACGAAATAACCAGCATCCAAAAGAAAAACTTGACGACGCAGTCCAATAGGAAGAGGCTGAAAACATTCACATATTAAATCAATAATCAAATGAACACAATCGATTCCTCTTTTTTCTTATATAGAAAGTAAGTTGGAGCTCAATTAAACTGTCGCCTATAACAACAAGCACGGTTGTGCCTACATACTAGTTGTTTGTCAATTTATATTCCTGACTGACAGTCTGGTGATGATAACACCGTTAACAAACCATATACATCTGAGAAATGGGGCAAGCTCACGCCCTTACGGTACAAGCTATGTCGAACACCACAGGGTCCCTTCTGGAAACCGTTATGGTTAATTTCTAGTGATTTTGCCACTACGTGCTAACTGATGCGACTATATGCATCCTACTATCATTCACTAACACCCCGCCATCATATACCGTTAGCGCAAAGGATGAAATATTTTAATATCATGCTTTAAAAAAAATCCATATATGTTTTACGTAGGTAGAATACTTACATGTTGTGATGGGCCCTGTTTCTTGACATTTTAGTAATGTCTTCCTTCAAACAGTACACGCGGCCGCCCTCGATGCATTTCCTCATATATTCCTCGCGGTCACTCGTCCTGTGATCCATATTGAAAATGACCTTCTCTTCGTCATTCAATTTTGTTTGGAGCGCGTCATAATTTGGACAAGGGAATGTCCACGGGCGCATAGTGAAATATTGCAACACTTCTAACCCTTGACTGATTCTGTCTTGAATCCTCACCATACTGAAATATATGTAAAAAAAATTGTAAAGACGATTTTTAAATAATGGTCTAATGGTCTACCTGGGCCGTCTCTGCTTTGCACTGGTGTACGTATATTATACATATAAAGTTCCTATAAATAATGTGTGTTTGAAATTATAGAATATCTAGAATAAACCCGCAATTATACAGGACTAATATATAGGTATTTTTTTTTAATTCACATACAAGATTTTAGAGCTACCTTCTAAGCTTACTTAATTTTTATAAATTAATATAATGACATAAATTCAAATTCAAATTCAAAAATCATTTATTCATGTAGGACATTTTAGCCGCTTATGAACGTCAAGTTTTGTAATTAATTTAATTCTTTATTAATACAAATTATTCCTATATAGTGTCATTGTAGTTAGTGTTTAGTTCTAGTAGGATGTATTGCTTAAATAGTTTATTTTATCTGTGTAAAGTTATATTCTCTGTAAGACATACAGTTTCGTAGACCTAATAAATAAAATAAAAAAAAATGTAATAGATGTAACAGAGCTACATGTTAGATAAATTTATTTTTATTTATAAATTGTTAGCGAAATCAAATTATGTTTATTTCACTTTTAAACAATAATTCTATATCATAAAATGTAATATATGCGTTCAATTTAAGATACAGAAGAACATAGGCTATTTGATTATGATCTTGTGAATAAATTCATTGGTGCAAGCTATATTAAGAAAAGTGTACTTACAATCGTTTTTGTCCTAAAAGAAGCATAAGTAAATCAATGAAATAAGCTGGTAGAAGATGGAACAAGACCCGGTAGAATTCGTGCATCACCCTGTTGGTAGTGATGTCTCCGTTGGGATACCACAATGGCCATTCCAGAGGATATTTACGTCCATAATATTTAGCTATATCTAACACTTCACCCCATGTCGTAGGATTTTGATGGCCATTATTCAGATTGTATACCGGAATGGTTGGAGATCTGGAAAATAATAATACCATTTAACAAGACTGACGACGATTCCAATGTACCGTCTCAGGATGACGTCCAAGTAGTTTAACACAATCCCATCGCTAGCAATGTAATGTACATTACATTGCTAGTTACGTCGGGTTTGACGTCAAGGTGGTTCCGCCAGGAAACATCATAATAAATACCTGGGGAAAATGTCACGATGGGGTAACTGACCTAACCTCGTGCTCATCATCCTCCACTGGTGTCCCGTCAGCGTAAACCGTCAGTTCAGACTGGTGCATCTTTTTATTATAATCCATTAAGAAAAATACTAGTGGGTATAGGTAAATGCAACCTCCGTGTACCATGGAAATCAACGTGGTTGGTTCCTGATAATAATAGCACAGCGGGCTAAATGACTCGATCTAAACGAATTTTCTCATGCTAGCATAACTTTTACTAGAGTTACTAAAATGCTATTTGGCGTACTTTCACACATACCAGTTCTTAATACATATACAAAGCGGAATTTGGTAATTTTGAAGAGAATTACTTGATACTGTGGCGTTATACCTTGCTCTTTAGAAGTATATAGCACCTAACTGTATGTGTCATGTGATTAAGTTCCATCAGTTTCCATACAGTCTGCCATCTGCTACTTTGGTATTTCAGTTACAGTTTAAGAATAAACGTCAAGAATGCTAAAGGTACGGTATCTTCCCTATTGCGATATTCGAGTACTTTATTTATTCTATAAAACATATACTAACTTCTCTTTCTTTGTGGCCTCGTACATTCCTATAGCGATCACAGCGTTGATGGCTGTATCTACAGGTATGACCTGTGCGAACAAACTGCCATCACATAGCATAGTGCGGATGACACCTTTGCCTGCTGCCAACATTAAACCCACTGGTCCATTCAGGTTATCCACCCAACCAGTCACTGGTTCGGTTACAGTCGGGCACACTGAAATACAAATAAGTAAACCATGTAATTTTTGGCGGAAACCAAATTAGTAATTCGTAATTGTTATGTTGTCTTACATAGTAGTGTTCATGGTTGTTAGTATTTATGGATTTAGATACTATAGATAGACGAAAATAGATACGTACAAATAGGATAATTTTGATGACTCTCTTGTTGATTCTTTGTTGACTGTCTTTGTTCAAACTCGCGTTATTAAGAACAAAATAAATTATTGTATGAAAATGTGCTATAGTCAGTCTCTGGATTGTCCAAACTCTGGGTCTCACAGTCTTTGGGTGTGGGAAAGTTTGACCTTATCAGTCTCTGCGTCTGTGAGAGTCTTGCCCCGTTAGTCACCGGATTAGCTAGTTCCCAGGTCTGCTAGAGTCTGGCCTCCTAAGTCTCTGGATTCGACAGCCACAGAGTATGCTAGTTTTTGAGTTTGCTTCTCTCAGAGTTCGACAGTTTCATGGTTTGCTAGTTCCATTAAACAATTACTCACCAATACTAGGACGTGCAATAACAACAGGCAGGTCTTCGTAAGCTTTCTCCACAACGTTTTCAGCTAACCTCTTCGAGTATGTGTAGCAGTTGGGGTGGCCTCCTAACAGCGATGGTGTTAATGCAGCCAGTTGTTTATCGTCCAACCATTCTATTATGCGCATTACGTCTTCGGGTCTGGCTGGTGGAGCATGCATCTGGAATTAGGAACGAAACATTTAATCTTTTGGATTTATTTTCCTTTATATTTCTATAACATTACTATTTTTTGATAACGACTTACCTTTGTTTTACATTGGACGACAGTCTATGTGATTTTAATATATATATTTATATGTATAATTAGATACATTTTTTTGTAAATACATGCATAGAAAACATCAACACTGTCCGAGCAATAGTACCCACACCATCAAAAGTAAAGTAGTGCTAAACCGCTAGAATATAGGGACCGACTATAAATAGGGCGGTATTTTTTTTTGCATGGAGTTATGAATTTCTTCCACTCTTTGTAAGATACTTTACACCAATGTATTAAAAATATGTAATGAAATAATGCTATTTTGATATTTTTTTTAAATCTGAGCATCAGGGAGAAAATTATCAATAGTAAAAATAGTAGTACAAAAAATTGTGCTTACCCTTTCCCCCAAAGATTCATAGTCCGGGTAACAGAATGCCGTGGAGAGATGAACGAAAATAGCCAAATTCTTCAATCTTCTCGCTACGTTCAACGCTCTGACTGTCCCAGAAGTGTTCATGTTCACGTTATCTTTCAGAGGAGCCTCCAGTCTCAAGGTGGCTGCAAAGTGGAAGAACACGGACACCTCCTTAGATAACTCCTCGATGTCAACATTTGATAAACTGAAGTTCTCAAATAAAACGTCGCCTTGTATAGCTTTAATTTTCTTCAATGCGGACGGACGTTCTTGTCTTAGACGATCGAACAGCTGCAACATAGAAAATGGAATTAGAATTAGGAAAAATACTGACAGTATCGTGTATATACATACAATGAATTCAAACACATTTGACTTTGAATCACTTCGTGAAGTACAGGTTACAAAGGTCTTAAGAATAGTAAGTTTCACTGACTTCTGCAATTACCCGTATAAATATGATTGAAAACAAAATATGTGTATTATTGTAGGTGTTGGATAATATATGGAAACAACTAATCTTCGTCATTCAGAAATCCATTTATGCTATAATAATTATCAATGATGTAGTCTGTTCAATTATTAGAAAACAAGTGATAAAATTTACTATATATTATAAATTTTAAAAATATATAAGATTGCTAAAAAATAAGACATACACATAAAGTTTAGACTTGAGGAAAGACTGTAAGTGCAATATTGGCCAAAAACAACTTTGAGGAATATAAAAAATATATGTAGCGACTTACCGCCAATCGTTGCATATCTTCTATGCGTTGGGTAACAGACTTCCCCCGTTTTGGTCTCATCAGGATGTAAATGTTCCCAAGATCAGGTACTGAATAGAGAAGTTTCTCAACCAGCACTTTGCCCATAAAACCAGTCCCACCGGTGAGGAGAATGCTTCGGCCCTTGTAGAAATCACGCACGGACATGTTGGCCTCCATAGCTGTTGAAGAAGTTACAATAAATTTAGTTGAGACTGGCATTATTATATTTTGATAAAAGTCCCTAAATAAATGAAAGAATAAAAAAAAATTGTTAGAATTGAATATACAATATTCGAGCCTATAGGCACGCCACTGCCTTGGGAGAGCCTGGGAGAGCTTGATACAACACTGAAACCTTCAAGAAATTAACTTATTCCTACTTAAAATGGCGACAACGTACTTACAATTCCCCTAGTTTTGAGGGTGGTGGTTATCAGAGTTTCGGGTCATATCTTTTTGTCTCGTAAGTAAATTCCGAACTGGATGTTAGATTTTGACTTATCGCAAGTGACTTTAATAGACGCATATGAATAAAGACACTCTGATGAGAACAATTTATTTATATTGCTCCTAGTAATTTAGGTTATGTATAATTTTCTTCTTACATATGTTAACCTACATTAATGAAGCTCTAAACAATAATGTAAATATAGTAATATAAAACAGTCTACACATACTTTAGAAGGAACCTTTTCTGAGATTTTTTAGCAACAAATCTATCGTGTCAATCAAACAAATTATGGCGAGTAAATGAATACGTAGTTCTGTAGTTTGAATGGTTAAACCATTCGAAAATGCCAATTGACCCCAAATAGTTTGCATAACTTTAGTAGAACAAGTATTGATCCATATCCACTCATCATTGCCCATATATGAGGTAGACTACGTGTTCGACCTCACTAGAACCTTGAATGACACGTGCAATCATTGCAAAGCTCTTGAATTAATTTTAGCCAAGATGATTTGTTGATAACGTGAACTGATGTTCACCTAAGACTAATCATATCATCATAGTATATTATAATTCATTGACCTCATATTTATAACTATGCAATGTTTGTATTAAGAAATTTATTCTATTTTTAGATTTAATGAGAAAGGATTTCGACAACGCCTAACGTTCATTTTTTATTAATGGATGTTATGACACAAATTCAGCCTTTAAGTAGGTGTATAATGTACATTAAATATAATACCTAATAATAACGGTGTACAATTCACACAGCGTCATCTAGTCTAATCAATTGTAGTTTGTATTGTATTGCTTGGGTAATAGACAACTTATAGAACTACTTAATATTAATTTTTGTACAAACACACAAAGAAAACACCCAGACCCATACAAACAATCATAATCATGAATACAATTATACCGTGCGAGAAATCGAACCAGCGACCATCGAAAGTAAGGCGATGGGCTATACTGTCGAGTCCGTAAAAAAGCTATTCAATGTATTCAAACAGTGGCATAATGTTACTGAGGTTAGGAGGGGACCATGTTTGTTTATTACGGGGTTAGTTGTTAACAGGTAATTTGGACTACCCATTAGCAATGTCGACCCTTCCTGGAAAACATAGAAACCTGCTTTTTTGTAAATTTTGAATATTAGCACGCGTTGCGGGAGCAGCTAGTATGTCTATACTAATATTGTAGATACGAATTTTTTTGTACAATAAAACGCTACTAAAGACGAGCTTAATGCTGTATGGCATTCTCTACCAACTAACCTTTAGATAGAAATAGAAAGCGTTATAGACGAAAAACTTACCGTATAATTAAATTATATAGATATAATATATTTAAGAGATGCTAAAAAAAAATATAAGTACTATGTATAATTTAAATACATAAATTACACATAATAAATAAATAATATATAAATGATAAATACATAAAGATATGTTCAAAAGGATCCACTGAACAAATTTTAAACATTATTTTACTAATGATAGCCACGTTATTTGTGGGTCATAGGCTGTATAACATCACACTGCGACCAGTAGGACCAGCGGAGCTGCAATGAAAAACATTGCAAAAACGGGGAAAATGTGTCACAGAAGAAATAGTACTGGTAAGGTAAGCTTACTAAGTTTATAAATGCGAAAGTTTGTGGATAAGTGAAAAGTATATATGGATGAATAGATATAATACTCTTTTACGCAAAAACTACTGAACGGATTTTGATGAGACTTATATAGATCAAATATCAGATTAACACACAGGCCATAAAAATTTGCATGCGCATGCGCAGTGACGCGCATCAGATAGTATACAATAAAGCGTAATTGAATAATTTAAAAACATTTTTATTAAGATAAGTTTTTTTAAAACATTTTTATTAAGATAAGTTATGATTAATAACTTATCTTAATAAAAAAACATTTTTATTGTTTTTTTTGTTTTAGTTTTTAAATTATCGGAATTTATATGGTAAAAATGATCTTATTGTAATTCGATAATAAAATATATAATATCAATACGACAAGTGTAGATGTCCTTGTTACTATGACGGTCAAAGTATAAACTAAATTGCATTTCTCAATATCATACTTATATCATAGATTTGGTAATGTAAAACGAAAGAAAAGAACGGGCGTGTTTCGTCGTGATTAACTTTCGCTTTTTCGGGTGCCCCAAATGGAAGCCAGCTTTAGGGTTGCCACTGTTTTTAAATAAATTTAAATTTTAAAAAGATTTTTTTTTTATTAAAGGAATATTGAATGTCCTATTTACTTACTTTATTTTTACTAATATTATAAAGTATAAGGTAGCTGGAACCACTCCACCGATATAGGAAATTCTTTGTTTGTCCCAAATATCCTTTATTCTTGAGTAATATCTTACTAATATTATAAGCACTAATGTTTGTAAGTACAGATGATTAGAAGGATGGATGGTTTTTTGATCCTCTGTCAAGCAAAGACTAAACGGATTTTGATGAAACTGTAGAGTAATATAGCTTATCTTACATCATAACAAAACATAGGCTACAAATTTCATGCGAGTGATACCGCGGGCACAGCTAGTTATGTCAAAATATACAAAACTTATAAGTCATTCATAATATAACTAGAGCATAAGTGTATTCATACTAGTCCATTTGCAAGAAAGTTGCATAATCATATTATTTATAAATTTTCTTTGGTATTATATATATAACTATAAATAGTTCAGTATAACAAATATTGACGTTGGGCACTCGTTAGTAAGTACAAGCATAATATTGTTCTCAAATTCCCATGCATACTGTTTAATTCTTGAAAATAGCTTTCAAAACCATGGATTGTATTTCTCAATTCTCGACAAACTCGCAAACATTTGAAGTGTTTTA
Organism: Achroia grisella; assembly: GCF_030625045.1. Lineage (NCBI taxonomy): Eukaryota > Metazoa > Arthropoda > Insecta > Lepidoptera > Pyralidae > Achroia > Achroia grisella. The sequence continues at coordinate 158,201 of NW_026712977.1, read as the reverse complement.
AAATAGACGTTGTAATTAGCGTTAGTTCTGACTCAACATTGTATTGATGTAAAGTATACCGTTATTATTATTGTACAACAATGTATTGTTGCATTTTTTTTTATTTTCATGCAATGTACAAAATGATGCTTGTACTTTACATGTACATTATTTTTGACGGCCTTATGATGGCGTACGGGTATGGTGATCTAGCGGTTTAGCATTCGTTTAGCTGCTAAGCGAATGCTAACCTTCGGAAGTAAAGCTGCTAAACTTTAGCATTCCGCTATACTTCCGATTGTCGCGCTGTATGCATATTATGTATGCCTTTAAAAAATGTATCTAAGTAATTATATCAATTGTCTAGTACCCTTAACACAAGTTCTGCTTTGTTTGAATTATCTTGGTTTATTATATAATATTAATTAGTCATATAGTTAATCGGCAGATGTAACCTAGACTAAATACCCTCGTATCCTAGTATATATATTTTTAATTTTACTTAAAATAATTCGTATCCTGAATTGATTAATATATTAATAAAATACTATTAATAAAGTTCAAAAAGATGATATTGTTACATATGTTTATTTTATCACTATAAAGTATCCGCTAAAACAATGTTTTTTGAAAATTACAAGTTAAGTAAGTTAATTTATTATAATGCTACATCAGAGGTGGCAGCCCTATTGGCTTACGTACTATGAGTTGTGGGCGCGTTGTCTATCTACGCGTCATGGAACACGCGAATGACTGTACCACTCACTCAAATAGTAATGGCTAGAACCTCGTTGGAACGAATAATTAGACTAAAAAATGGCTTCCAAAGTTTATATTGAACAATGGAGTTCGTTGACCCGCTTTCGTTTACGATCATACTAAAATTACATAACGATTTGTTTATCTACCAGTTAGATACAATTGGAATGTTTTACCGCGTCATTTTAGATATTTTTTGTAGTATACTAGGTACCTCTGTTTCCTTGTTAAATATTAACATCCTCTACGAGAAGATAAATATGTAGATACCATACGGTCAGTCGGACCTATAGTATATCATTCATCATTGACACTATAGATAACCGATGTACCTATTGTGCATAAGGAAATCCTTTATTTAAATCCTTTTTCATACGAAGTCATTGTATGTTCACGATCAGTGTAACCTATTTGTTTGTAAACTCATTGGAGTAAAACAAATATTACATTTTAAATAAAGTGATCGCAATACACTAATGAATATCATATACTAATTCAGGCGTTCCTAAGATTATCTAGCACAAAATAGATAGACAAGAATTTTTATTTGTAACTTAGTACACACATATAGGCTTAATTACAAATACAATACAGATTATATAAACCAATGCAATACAATAGTCTTCGAGTATAGACAAGGAGACATTCTTTTGAGTTCTATTACAGTTAAATAATATAATAAATAAATAACTTTAACCCCCGGCAAGAAAAGCTTGTGTATGGGTACTAGACAACTACTATAAATACTTAGATACTCTTTTTTATTACGTACCTACATAATATACAGAGAAAACATCCAGACCGATACAAACATACTCACTCATGAATACAAATTTTAAACACTGTGCGGGCTATCAAAGCTGCTGCCATCCGAAGTAAAGCCATGTGCAAAATCGTTAGATGTACTACGAACAGACAGAGAAAAGTTATGTTTTCATTACATAAAAAAGGCACCTAATAAGCAATGATAACCGTTTTTTCTATAAGATCTGCTTGATTTTTACTCTACTCAACTTCAATTCAAGTTGTGGCAATAGTTGCGCTATTGACATGCTAATTTGTTGAGACGATCTCCAGAGTTGTGTACGCTGACTCAACACCAACAAGTCGAGCCTACCCGCTCCACGTTTTATAGAAAAGCATTCCATTGCCAAAATTTACTAGATATGGAAATAAAATTTAAAAAATTCCCAAAATTAATTAACGTCTAATATTTTTAGATTATGCAACAGGAGTCCGGAAAACATTCAGTAATAAGAGTAAGTAGTGTAAATATTAATGTGTAATTAGGATATCATAGGTAACGTACACCATCATCATCTGCTTCTTTCTTATCCCATTTATTTGGGGTCGGCGTAATATGTTTTTCTCTTCTATTCATTTCTGTCGGCAGTCATCTCGTTATGGGAGTAAATAACCATATCATCTTTCACACAGTCCAACCATCACTAATGAAATTTGGTACACAGATAGTGTGGACCCAGACAAAGGACATAGGCTACTGCTTATTGTGAAAAAAGGGTTGCAAGGGGTAAAAAGGGGAGATGAAAGGTAAAGTATATAGGTAACGTACAATATGTAGTATAATAAGTAATTAAAAAAAACTTAGGAATACACATAAAGGACCATAATAACAAGATATAGGCCAAAAGGAAAGGAAGTAACAGATATTAGTTTAAATAAAAAAAAAAGGCTACTGACCCAACGGGCCTCCTGACGTCAATTTGACTCGGGCGCAGACTTTAGTACACTAGTATTGGACTTTATATAGTGACACATAGTAAACTGTTTGATTACGTGTGAATGACGGAGTAGAGTACCGTGATTGCTAGGCTACTTCTTATTGTAAAAAAAAGGTTGCAAGGGTTAAAAAGGGGAGAAGAAAGGTAAAGTAAGGAAGTAGTAATTTATAATGCTAAAATAAACAAATATGATATTCAAACTTTGTAAAAATTGTTCCCTAAGGGGGTAAAATAACGGGGAAGGAAACTCTGTATGGAAATTTATCATGCATTGTTAATTCTATGCGGAAGAAGTCCCGGGCAAAGCTAGTATTACATTTATTATGGAACCTTTTCATTTCTGTATGTAATTTAAATGTAATTATTTTGATTTATGATTTGCCTTACTTATTTTAGACAAAAGAATTTGAAATGCCAGCCAGTATTATTAGTAAAGTAGAGCGACGACATACGCAAGATGTCATAATTGAGGGGTCATAATTGCAAGAAAAGGGCTCAAGATCGTGCCCAGTGGCATGCCTTAGGAGACCTATGTCCAGCACTGGACTGCAGTGGGCTAATGCGGATGATTACTTTTCTCTCTGTTATTTATTTCTTGGTCTAGTTTAGTTTAAGATAGTAAGATAGGAAGAGACTGCATACGTAAGATTTTGCGTTATAATTGCAAGAAAATGGCTGAACATCGTGCTCTGGCGTGGCTTGAGACATCCCTATATCCAGCAGTGGACTGCAGTGTGCTGATGATGGTGATGATATATTTTCTCTCTACTATTTATTTCTTAGTTTACTTTAGTTTAAGATAGTAGAGCGATCACATACGCAGGATTGCGGGTTACATTTGGAAGGGCAGGGCTGAACATCGTGCCCAGTTGCGTGCCTTGAGAGAGGTCTATGTCCAGCAGTGGACTGCAGTGGGCTGCCGATGATGATTTCTTTTCTTTCTATTATTTATTTCTTCGTTCAACTTGGTATACGATATTATAATGCTGTTGTCATAATTTCTAATACCTCTTTTATGAAATTAGCTAAGTATCTAATAAATGAGCTGTTATTATACCTATAATCGATACTAACTGATAGTGAATTAATTTCAAGGTACAAGCCGAGGGCACCGATATTTTTATTACAATTTCTTAGTTTCATGTTTAATTATAGAAGTCAGATTTGTATTTAAGGACGGAAGTAATGGCATTGGTTGATTCTGCCTATCCCATAAGGCACGTAGCATCAAGATAATAATAATAATAATCCTGTATGGCTTGTCAGCGTATTAGAAAACTGATACACATACTTATTATTTTTTTGGAAATATATACATAGAAAACACTTAATATAAACATACTCATATATATACAAGTGTTAGGAATCGAACCCGCGACCGTAAGGCTGTTTGCTGAACCGCTAAACCAAAGAGACCGAAGATAACTCCTAGCTCTACGCTGTTTAATATAAGTGCGGGATATTACGTAAGTATGTAAGTATCTATTTGGTGCGAAATATACCCACATACATAATTAATTTGATCTTCTTTTCAACTTAGCAGGGTTATAATGATGTCTTTTGATAATCTATACATAGGTTATATTTCTTATTTATTTATTATTATTCTATTGTTTTTAATTATAGACTAAATGTTGTCAGGTACTTATATTACCACTTTATCTCGACGACGACGTCGACATCTCTGATTATATATTTTCTAAAGATTCTTTTAATGTCACTACGTAGATAATCCCTAATGGTGATGCTTAATATATTTATATCTTGTATTGTTTTTTAATATTAAAATTAAAAAAAAAAAAACAATTGACAGGTCAGGATAATTCCGAATGTACCTTTACTTTTTGTACACGCACACAGTACAAAAAGTAAAGGTGAAGTTATATAAACAAATGAATATTTTTATCTTTCTCATTAATACTCGTACATTTAAATACTGTTTGTTATATTTATAATGTATAATACATACATTGTATGTATATACTATTATAAAACAAAATCTCAGCTGTCTGTAAGCTTAAATCTTTTAAATTATATAGCGGATCAATAGTAATTTTCAGCAATTGATAACAGAGCGATTAAAATGGAATGTATGTACACATACATACACATACATGTATGTGTTATAGATATACATTTATAGTAGAAATAAGGTGGGAAATCCAAAGGTTTGTAATGCACTAGTGCGAAGTAATGTAAAATGTAAATGCCCTTAACATCAAAAAGAACCTCGGTATGGAGTCATTCTACTGCGGTGATCTAATTACTTCGTGAGCGTAGCCTGGGCCTTAGATACCATGAATGGATCTTACCACGGATATAGAGATACACGAAGCGCCTCGTTTCTACTAAACACTAAGGATATTCTTATTATAAATGCGAAAGTTTGTAAGTATATTTCACGCAAAAGCTATTGAACGGATTTTGCTGAAACTTTACAGTAATATTAGTTTTTCCATGAGAATAACATATAGGCTATATTTTTTATTGAAATTTAACGCGGGTGAAACCGCGTCACAGCTAGTATTAAATAGGTTCGAAATATATATAATATAAATACTTAATAACCATAACATTTAACTTAAATATTGATTAAAAAAAAATATTTCGACGGCTGTGCTCGACCACCAAGGTCCAGCACAGCGGTTTAGCACAGATCTTTATTTCCATGGTAGGTTCGATTAGGTTCAATTCTTTGCACAGTGCAAATATTTGTCTTCATGACTATTAATAAAGTATTTATTCAAATACATGCATATTGCACCATTCTTAATATTAATAGTCATATGACTTCGTTATTTGAGACCAACTAACAGGAAACTCAACTGGTAGTTTACCGTTCTAATTTTAAAAACAATCTTTTAATACTATTTTTGTCTATTTGTTTATTTACTTTTTTTAAACGGCAACAGAACATCCTAATTCATTATCTGAGTAATTAAAGTATCAGACGTTAGTCTTTCTTTTATAGTACTATGATGGAAAATAAGCATACAGCCCATCTGATGGTAAATGCCTATAGATGCCTGAAACTAGGAGTGTCACGTGCGCGTTGCCGACCCTTAAGAAATCTTCTATTATAAAATAAATATCGATTAAATTGTTGTCTTGAAAGTTCAAACAGCTACCTAAATATAGGTGTAATTTATCTAAAAATTTAGTGCAAATGTAATTATGCTCTATACCAACTAATTTAGCGTCGGAAATGGACACGCAAAATACATGTAGTTAAAACTATATCTACGTAAATTATCACAAAACCGCGCTGTTTCATGGTATGTATTTAACCGTAAATACCTTAATAATTGTTTAAAATACTCTATAAACGTTTTCGCCTACTTCGCAATAGAATATTTTCAAATATTAAATACTATTTGCAAATTTAAATATTAGAGTATACAGTCCGCCAAAAATAACAGTCCGGAAGCCTGATTTGCGGGTTCAGTATTAATTAAATTGAAGTATAAACAGTTTTGGCTTTCCTTTAAACGATTTTTTTATTATAACCAAGTAATGGGTTGTAATAAAAATCGTTTATTGTATCATTAGATATTCCATATCCATCAAAACACACGTGTTTCAGTGTTGTTTAAACTTATACTTGTTGAAAGCTTCCATCGAAATAAATATTAATATTGATCGAAGTCGCCAAACACTCTCAAATAATCTTATTGTTGTTATTATTATAAATGCGAAAGTTTGTAAGTATGTATGTTTGTTACTCTTTCACGCAAACACTACTGAACGGATGTTGACGAAACTTTACAGTAATACAGCTTATGCATCGGAATAACACATAGGCTATATTTTATATTGAAGTTTACATATTGAAATTTAACGCGGGTGTAACTCGCACGCCTAGTATTTTATATGTTAGTTTTTTATTGCGTCGGTCTATGAAGTACTTACTATACCTACCATGCGCCGGGTCCCCGAGATCAAGAACTGACCTTGTAAGCGTGGGTCGTTACTAAAATTATAGCTGCAATAGCAACCTTACTATTCACAGGTGAGGTAACACGCCGCTTGTGTTTTGTACCATAAAATAGGAAATTATAACCGTGATGTAACCATAGAGAGTGTGGCAACAGTCCGAATGTTTTTTCGCGAGGACACACTTGCCTAAGACTAGATATTGATCTATTAAAACTGGTAGGTATTTCTATATAAACGGCTTAAACGGATTACTGTACGATGATGTGAAATATAATAAACATTTAAATTTGAAACAGAAAAAATGGTTAACAGACTTTCAATGGTAAAAGACAAAATTGGTTATAATTTAAAAATGCATTTATGAATGGCCCCTTTCATTGTGGCTCCACTACTATTGATCGTAGCGCGAGCGATTTCAATAAATAGACTATTAAACACTAATACAATTTTCAAAATTGATTTAGTATACCACAGATTAGATAATACTGGAGATTTCCCTGAACATTAAAACTCATAAACACCTCGTTATAATATTAGTATACTAGTAGACAGATGTATCTTCACGGTGGCTTATAACTTTGTGTGCACATTCATAACTTATCTTAACTTTGTAAACTTCTGCATACACATTGAAGTGTCATAAAACGATATTAAAACGTCAATTATTATCTAATCCTTAATTTATGAAAGCTGCATTGGCTACTGAACTGTGTTGTCCTTTCTTATCAACTATTTTCATTATTTGAAAGTGACAATATGCGGCAATTAAGTTTAATACAACAGAAGAGAAACAAATGAAATTATTTAAAAAAAAATACAGTAATAGGTTTGTAGGGAATTTCAGTTTTATGCATAAAGGGCTAAATCTATACTAATCTTATATATAAAATTCTCGTGTCACAGTTTTCATTCCCATACTCCTCCGAAACGGCTTGACCGATTCTCATGAAACTTTGTGAGCGTATTGAGTAGGTCTGAGATTCGACCAACATCTATTTTTCATTCCCCTAAATGTTAGGGGTAGCCCACCCCTAAATTTTTATTTTTATTTTAAGGCAAATCACCGTTTGCCGGGACAGCTAGTATTATAGAAAAGATATTAATTTTATGTTTCATCAAAATTAAAAACATGTGTAGCCTATTTAAAAACGAATTTGATTGAAAATATTTTTCTTTTATAATAGCTGTAATAGTAATTTTATGCAATATATTTCAAACACTTTTCATGCGAATATATTAAAGACTGTTTATTCTTTCTAGTATCTACAAAGTAAGCAAGAAATTAATATCTGTAAGAAAAGGACGCTCCATATTTTTGCTATTTTATAACGAGAATTATTATTAATTTATACTATTGTTATACTATATTATTGTCTAGAGGCATGGCCACTAAACTGTACTACATATCGGGACGATCTAAAGATGATGAGCAAAGGTGAGGAGTAAGTTTGGTGTTACTTTGCTTACTTCGGGGTGATCGAAATCGTATTTCTTTTCCATTGATTATTTTTATTTAAAAAAATATAGTTCACTATTTATTCTTGTATCGTCCTTGTACAGATTCGTATTTCATCATTTTCAAGTAAGTTTGGTGTTACTTTGCTTACTTCAGGGTGATCGAAATCGTATTTCTTTTCCATTAAATATTTTTATTTAAAAAAATATAGTTCACTATTTATTCTTATATCTTCTTTGTGCAGATTCGTATTTCATCATTTTCAAGCACATCAAAATCTAACAGTGTACGAAATTTAATTAAAATCCGTAAACCTAATTTGACTAATCGATTTCAATAGAATTTTTAGCGATTTTTAGCGATCATTTAAAATCAGACGTGGTTGAGTAATGACATATATGTAATCGTTTTCATATTTATAATATTATTTTAATTCTAAACAGTTACGTTATATTTTGATTCTATATTGGTAAACGTCGATAATGTTGTGTTGCTATTTATTAGCAAAGAATGATTTGAAAGTGATTAACATTGGGTTACATTCACGCGGTATCGTCCATTTGTTGAAATTATGCAATCAGTGTCTAAAAATAAATTGTAATTGTGCAATCACTTAATGGTTGGTTGCTTGCAATGTAGTAAACAACCCATAACTAACTTTTACATAGCTATCTATAATCAAAGCCTTTTTTCATTTATATTAGCATACGTTTCCTTTAATAGTTAAATTATTTCAATGTTTAATTCATTCAAACTAAAGGCGGATTAAACTTTACACATATTATTATTGAAATCGTGACTTAGTGGTTCGTACTTACCTGTGTGGACTTGAGAGGCAGTGAGTTCAAATCTGACCAATATTATTGTGCTAAATTATTTCTTCTGACAGACTTTCCGGTAATAACATAGTAATAACAAATCAAATTAATCCGAAAGATAGGGGTTAGATTCGCCCCTTTAAACGATGGTTTCAAATGACGAGTTATATGTCCACTGTGACATCAACAGTTGATGATGCCGCTGACTTACCTATCTCGTATATATATATACAAGATTGATAAAGTTACGCGCATCCTACGTATCTGGTCCAATCTATATATGCATCATAACTAGATACTCACTGGACACTGCAAATTAAATAAACACATGGCAAGATTTTGCCAACCTAAAGAGGTAACGCCTCTACACATATTATGTGGTTGTATGTAGTCCACTTATGTATATACGAAATATATCCTCAGAACAGAGTACACTCTGTCAGATAAAAACCGTCACTCCTAAGAATATTCTCCAATTCTTGTCCCTGATACGAAAAAGGTAATTAAATACTTAAATATTTGTCAGTGAAAGGTTTAGATAGCAAAATAAAAAAAGAGAGAGCCCAATAGATCGTTGTAGGGGGGAAAAGGGATTGTTAGTAATGTACTGATGATCTTATTGTTAGCAAAGTACCATGTCAGGTTGACTCCACACTGTTCCCCCTGGAAACCATCGTTATAAATTCTTGGTGAATTTGTCACGATGGACTAACTGACCTGACCTCATGCTCATCTTATCAACCTCCACTAGCGCCTCGCCAGCGTAAACCGTTACCGAAAGCAATTACACAATTCCATTATCATCCATAAAAAAAATTAGATCGTTGTCGCAATGCTACAGGTATAAATCAATAACCTAAACCCCTCAATTAAAATATGAATTACATCCTATCTCCATTCCTAATACTAAAAGTGTAATATAAATTAGTCTAGTCGGTCCATTAACTTATATGAAATCAAAACGTAGCCGGTTGTCCTTGAAAAGCGATCATGCTTATGCAAACAACGTGGTATTGCACAGGCCATGTATGACGATTTTTTATTCGGACTACTCTAATGCTGTTGGCCTCAGCTGGCCTTTACAGCATCACCCATACGATGTCACCACTCTATATATCTATTCTATACTAAGAATACTATAACATAACCTCATCAACAGGAGAATACTAAATAATAATAAGCTTGGATAATCTATACAGCGTTATCTAGTCTTAAGCTAAGAGGTGCTGGTGATGTTCAGTGTTAAGTGACACAAATGACGACCTCGGTGGTCTAGCGGTCTAGCACACCGCTTTACGACCGATGGTCGCGGGTTCGATTCCTTGCACGGCACAAACATTTGTATTCATGAATATGATTGTTTGTATCGGTCTGGGTGTTTCCTATGTATATTATGTTGTATTTACAAAAAAAAATATCTATGTATATGTATCAGTTGTCTAGTACCCATAACACAGGCTTTAGTTAGCTTAACTTGGGTCTAGATGACGCTGTGTGAATTGTCCTGAGATTATTATTATTATTATATTATTATTAAATATTTTTTTGTAAATATGTTTTGTTTTCTATGTATATTATTACCTAATATACATAGAAAACATCCAGGCCCATACCAACAATCATGTTGATAAATATAAATATTTGTATCGTGCCAGAAATCGAACTCGTGTACATTGTTTATAAGATGGTGTCCTAAACAGTTAGACCACCGAGGCTAAACCTTTGTATTCATAAGTATGTTTATTTCTTTCGGGTTGGGTGTTTTCTATGTATAATAGAAAAAAAAGTATTACAGTACTTGTGTCAGTTGTCTAGTACGCGATAGTCGTAGTAGTTATACGAGATAACAAAAACTCTGCTTAGCTTGAGTATGTAATATTATGTTATCTGTGGCTTGAGACAAGATAACGTTGCGTGAATTGTCCTCGGATACTTTTATTATTTACTAGCTACTAGCCCCAGGTGTACATGTATTATTTATATAAACCTTCCTCTAGAATCACTCTATCTATTAAAACGAACCTATTCAAAATCCGTCGCTTAGTTTTAAAGATTTAAGCATACATAGGGACGGAGAGACAGTGACAGCGACTTTGTTTTATACTATGTAATGATTGACCAAATATTATTATAATTTGATTCTAATTTCTGTAACATTAATTTCGTTTCTTGATTACGTATTGGCATACAGTTACTTCGCAAGCTTTGCTTTAATGACTACTATACTATTCGGTTAACTGTGTTAATAGTTATTCATTGCACTAAATATATTTTAAAGTGGATCAATTATTATAATTCGTCATATATTTCGTTACAAACATGTTTTTTATTATAACTTTTAATATATAATTTTTTAATTTAATATATAACGATCCCGTTGAGAATATTTTGTAAAATTGGTATTTATTTCAGTATGATAATAAAAAAATTGATTTTATTTTTAATTTAATGTAATGTTTATTTTCGTGTGTGTAATTCGTGTCTGTACTAACATTAACTGTAATAAAATTATAAAACTAACAAAATTGACAAGTAAGCCGGTTAATAAATATATTATTACATACGAACATAACGTCATTGCCTTTATTGTAGTAGTTTCTGTAGTACCTATATTATATGCCATTTTATTATATGTAATGTAATGTCGATGGTCCGTGTGATGTATAGTATAGCCTTATTTCCAATGGTCGTAGATTTGAACCCTCAAACACAATACAAATATTTATATTCATGAGTATTAGTGTTTACATGTTGATTGATTGGTGTGCGTGTTTACTATTCAAAATACATAGATCAATACACCAGACCAATAAATCAATATCAAATCAAAATTTATTCATTTATGTACCACATTTTAGGGGTTCATGAACTTCTATTTTTTTGTATTCATATTTTGTCTCTACCGTCCAGTTCAGAAGACAAATTCAATTGAGAAGAACTAGAAAGAAACTTGATTAATTTTTTTAAATAATTACAAATGTTAAATGAAATATGTCTAATATTAAATGAAAGTCCCGTACATGAACAACTATTACCATACACGTTTGTCATTTAAATAATTGATTAATGAGTAATTTTACTCAATATATATATATTAAAAGAGGTTTTGATTAATTTGAAGGTAGTTCCAGTAAACTCACTATAATATTATTGTAAAATTTTATACCCATTCTCATATAAGACATATTGAATTTTCGAAATGATAGGAGCTTAGGACTAAAGGTATGTGTGTATTAATAAAATAAGTTTTTTTTATCAGGTTTTTAGTATTGACAGTCTCTGCTCAGTTTGGAACATACACAGACACACACTAACACACAAACAAGTTATGTAGACTATATCAAGTAAGCACAAACATACTTAGTCAACTCTTTTACTCATCTAGGTATAACACTTTTAACGAGCGGTTAACTGTGCACTGAATGCCTAATACATTTTCTATCAGCATTGACATTTCAATAAATTAATTAATAATCATTATTTAATTTACATTAATGCTTTCAATAATTTTAACTTTATTAATAAAAATGCAATTTGTATTAATTTTTACACACTGTCATTTAATTACATTCATATATATTGCAGTAACGTTAATTAAAAATTCTTATTTAATTTGTATTAAGCAAAGCTGATAGAAATCCATAAAAAGTGTATTTATACATTTTTTCTTACAAGTACTGTGGATGTAGAGTGCTAAATAGGCTTCCGGTGTAAAGGCTAGCTGCGGCCATAAGCATGAAATCGTAGTCAACGTACGCAAAAAAAATAAATGTTATAGAGCGGATGGTCAGCTCGTTTACCTTTCCAATTACAGAAAGATTCAATTATTATAATAAACATTGTAGGTAAACTTGCAATGCTTGCATTATATTTTGTGGACACTTGGCCGTTGTGTCTTTTATTAGACAAATTACGAAAGTGAAATCTGCTATTGACGTATTCAAACATTTCTCGTTTAATAATGTTTATTTGCGTATTTCATTTGATATATTAGTACAACGGGCCCGATCCCCGTACACCAAATGGTACAACGATGTATGCTAAAATACTTTATATATCGAGTTTAGGTATAAACATGTTGAAAGTTATTGGCAACCTTGTACAGAGTCGTCTAATCATTGTCTGTCTCACTGTGTTTAGGTTTGAAGAAATACAATTCTGAATTTAAAATAAAATTAATTTTAATAAAAATATGAAAATTTAAACTGACAAATTTTTCTGTTTTTTTTTAATATAAATCGAATGTCAAACTACTGACGGCTTTAGAATAGAATAGAAAGTCATTTATTCAAATAAACTTAATTTAAGCACTTTTGAATAGTCAACCTTTTTTTAATCTACCGCTTATTCGGCTGTCTCATTACAAGAAGAATAAGCAAGAAACTTATTGTATGCTGCTTTCTATGTTGTAAATCATTAGTCATAAAATACTGTCCTGCTCTGAAAAAATGATTAAGGCGTCATGTTATGCCTCCCTGTACTATCGTTGTAATATCAAGTGAAACGGAAACAACTAAATTGAAAAAATAGAGGGGATCACTTTATATAGTCTAATTTGGTAAACGGATATTTTTTTTGTGAATATTTTACAAATATTTTTTTAGGGTACATTGAAAAAGTATTTATGAATATATAACCATTAAATCAAAACAAATAAAAAATAATTTATTAATTTAGGACAATTTAGCCGCTTATGAAAGACAATTTTTAATTTTTAATTTAATTTATAATTTTTTCCTTACCGTCCAGTTCAGTATACAGATTCATTGACAAGAATTTGCAAGAAACTCAACTGAATTTCTTTTTTTTTAAAGACAGTTTATTTACATTATGTAGGTGTCTATGTCTAACATAATGATTACATTGTGATTATAATATATGTTTAAAAAATTAAATAAAGACATAACCAAATACGATACAATAATACAATAAAAAATTCGCATTAGCATCACTGTACTATTTCGCTTGATATAATTGAAAGTTATTAGTATATTAATAATATTCGCAGAGCAATAAAATTATTACAAAATCACATATATACATACATAATCACGTCTTTATGTATTTGGAATGTGTTTATTTGTGAAAGGATATATTGATATATTCGTAATAAATTCTAAAAATCGAAGTTTAAGATTACAAAATAAATTAATAATAACGACTCAGCGACTATATACATATGTATGTTTCAAAGAAATGGTTATTGCATGGCTATTAGACTGTATAATATATTGTCTGATACTAAATAAAATAACGTACGATCAATTTAAAAATAAAATCTTCAACTATTTGATTAATAATTGTTTTTATTGCGTAGAAAATTTAATTATTAACTGCAACTTATGATAGTCTAATAAAAATCTAATAATAAACGGAAAGAAAACAAAGCCTGAAATATATTATTAAATTGCCTAAAGGGCATTCTAATAATATATTTCAGTTATTATGTTATATTTTTAAGGTTTTAATTTTAGGTTCTTAGTGGTACAATTAAGTTATACAAATAAAATCTTTTTCTATAATTATTGTTTTTCGCAGTCATCTGTCTCCCTTTCTGTCCAATACTGCATTCATTTCTATTCCATTCTTACGCATTTCAGACCCATACCTATATATTCATTCATATATTCTCTTATCTGTTCCCATTTGAAGACAAACGATTACCTTTAAATTTCTCTGACACTGTATTACTTTTATATAATACTAGCTGTATCCGCTACTTCGTCTTTGTGAAATTTAACTTTATTTTTCTAAGATAAAAGCGGCCTAAGTTACACATTATTACATCAGCTTTCTACCAAAAAGAGTCCCGTTAAATCGATCCAATCATTTCAAAAATTAGCCGGAACAAACAGACAGACAAAAATTGTAAAAATGTTATTTTGGTTTATGTACCGTATTTATATTCATATGCATGTAGTAAAAAACCGTTATTTCAATATTAAAATCAGACACTCCAATTTTATTTATATGTATAGATGTATAAATATGTGAATGTACATATCCCAAGTATTATTATATTTACTGATTGATCTGTCAAATTGAATTCACCTCAAACAATGAGGTTATGAAGTTTCAACATTTGTACTTTGTATATTGTAATACTTATATGTATGGTAATTTAGTATAATAATTTACATATCTCTTAAATTTTAGACGAACGTCAATTATCGTTGGAAGATGGTAGGAAATAATTGTCAGAGAGATAATTAATTTTCAGAAATTCATGACAATTTCTTTGTTTCAACAATTTAAATTATAAGTAAACTGAAATAGAATTATTTTGCCTAGATGTAATGAATGATATAAAAAAAAAACAACGGCTCTATGCTTCTTTCTTCGAAATATTCTAATGCTTCTAATACTTGGCAGTAGCTGTTCTTTACAGATTATGATGGCTGAAGAGCAACTCCAACCGGCCTAACTGTCCAGTCTGAGATATTTTTTATTCATATCCACAGACAATCCTCTGTAACCACGTTAGTTGGATAAACAAGTTGACTTTAAGAACTTTATAATTAACATTTTATGGTACATATTATATATTCATCCATTCAATTACAATTAAAATTAAACTAAAATTGAATAAATTGGACATTGAAAATAAATGTACCTAATGATAATTCAATAAATTGCAATTAAACTTAACATTAAAATAAAAATTAGAATTAACAATTAATTACTTACAGCCGTGTATAAAAACTATATTATTATATTGCCTACTCTAAACCATTTAATAATCATTGTCATAATTGCAAGAGAATGAGTTGCCTTTTTAAAACACCGACTGAAACATCGTTTGAGGTATAAGTTTTATATGCAATTTTCATAACCCATATTTATAATTTTAACCACACCATTACACGTAGAACTGTCTTCTAAATAAACCATACAAACAAAAAATGGTAGCCCATAATTATGATTACGTCATTTTATGCCTTTCTATCGATGGTTTGTCGCCTATTATACTGTTTATTACGATTCAGCTTTATAAAGAAATCAGAGAAAATTTGCACAAAAACAAACCTTAGATATTACTTTTTATAAATTAATTTCACTAATGTTAATGATCTGTAAATTCCTAATAAAACCATATATATAATCATCATCATTATATAGTGTAAAACAAAGTCGCTGTCGCTGTTTGTCCCTATGTATGCTTATATCTTTAAAACTACGCAACGGATTTTGAAGCGTTATTTTAATACATAGAGTGATTCAAGGGGAAGGTTTATATGTACATCCGCGCGAAGCCGTGGTTGGTAGCTAGTAATATTATAATTGTGAAAGTGTGTGTTTGTTTCACGACTAAATGGTTGAACTTATTAAAATATATAGTGTGGAGATAGATTGATTCACGAGGTCGGACAAATTCTATCTTTTGTCTATAAAAGCAGACAAAGTCACACGACTTTTTCTGTTTAGTTAGTGTTAACACTAAAGTAAGAAAACTGGTTTATAACGCTTTAGTATATAACAGCTTAATCAAATTAAACGAACTTTTTATATACATAGCAATTGGGATGGTGGATATGGCTACATTTTATCCTTGTCAATCATCAATCAAGCGGGTCAACGTGAACCATCGGTAATGTCAGTGATCTATATCAATCTGGAATGACGTACCCACCTTAAGGAAGGAGAAGAGGAGGAGCAGTGACTGGTAGAAATGGGGACTGTTGGGCTAATTGGAATGGGGACCTATTGCACCAGGACGAAGTCCTCGATGTTTTTATTGAAATCCATCCTTGTTAATTCGTGGAGAATCCGCCGCTATGGGATAACTGACCATACTTTACGCTCATCCTATCATCCTCCACTGGTGCTCCACAATAATCCTGTCAGCGCGGGAGGGTGTATAAAATTGTCATTCTCTTAAAAATATATCTAAGATATACAGTAGTTCTAACCATAAAGTTAAATTCAGAAGTTTGCGCTCTCTCTTTATAATATTAGTTAGTGTAAACAAAAAAATCCACTACGTCGCTTGCGTGAAGCATTATAATTATTTATTTTAGTTAAAACAAGCCTTACATAACGCGTTACATGTATATATGAATATGACATTATTTATTATAACTTCCTACGATTTTTTTATGAATAAAATTAAGGAATGATAGTTCCGCCTGCGTTAATAGTATATACATGCTTCTGGCTAAGTTCCAGTGGAAGATGATAGTATTATAATGAAATCAGGTCATTCTCCAGTCGATCCTCCAGGAGAACTATCTTAGTTAATTCCTGGTGAATTTGCCACGGTGGACTGATGGACACAAGTCTCTCCACCATCATTTTCCACTGGTACGTGGCTGGTGTATATTGTTAGCGAAGGCGGGTGCACTATATCAATATCATCAACTAAACATCATTGCGGAATGCATTGATTTTTAGTTGATGCTTGATCGATCGATTGTAATAAAATTAATACTATTATAATAAACACGAAAGTGTGCCTGTCTGCTTGTTACTTTATCATTATTGACATAGACTATCATTTATTAAAAAACAGATGAAATCTCGAATAACAGCTAGTATAACCATATTGGGTCTATATTTTAAAGAGGATATAGGACATGGACTCCGGATTCTGATATAAGGAAAATTTATAGTACTAAACAGGTAGTTGACTGCCTAAGTATATAGTTATATTTGGAGTTTTTTTATCTCAGTATGCATATACGCTTTGTATTCCTAATCTAGCGATATAATTATGTAGTCCACACACGCTTTTAAAATAGGTGGTTGTAATCGCTACCTATTTTAAAAGGTAAGCAGTGGTAGGGAGCGCCCTAACTCGTTTCCGATTATGATATATATACCGATGTTAGGGACGTGTGGAAATGCGATTACTAGGGATGATAATATAGTTACAATGACACCTGCGATCAACAGCATTGGTATTTCCTAAAAATGGGGATGAAAAGGAGTGGTCACACATTGCAATCTAACGCCGTCACCACACGGAACTATATTATATAATTTAGTTCTAAATACTTTCAAATTTCACTCACGAGATAACATGATATTATGCAGATAATTGACGACAAATTAAATAGTTTTTAACACCAGAGAGCATCACAATTATTCTGTTTGTTTATCTCACATTCTCACGTCATAGGAATGAAACAATGAAAATTACTAGACATCTAATTGACTTACTTTAATTGACAGACAGTTAGACATTTAAATATAGCCACTATTTCACTTCTGACCTTTATAATTTCATTATTTTTTTGTTGAGAGATACACTTCCATGCTAATTTTATAATTACAAAAATCTGTTTGGTAACAAACTTGGTAATTATAATAATGTAATTATAAATATCAAAATAAATATATAAACTCGCGGATAAACGTCTCGTCGTAGTCTTTTATATAACTACAAAACACCCCCATTCAATTAATTATTTGTTATTTTTCAGTACAATTAAAATCGAGTGATTACAGTTTACGTGAGCCAGCATAAGACATACGAGTATACTGTACATACAATAATATTGAAAAAAGACGTAAATATCAGTCTTTAAGGTATATAGAATAAAATAACATGTATGAAACTTATACGTAACAAAAGGCTAGCTAGATGCGTAACTAGGGTTAGCGCAATTTTATCTTAGAGTGAAATATAACAATATCAACCCTAATAGTGCCCACTGAAGTTAGATTATGATGAAAAAAGTAATCGGATTAAAAACACAATTTCGTGCAGATGATGCTAAAACTGTATTAAATATATATAATTACTTTAGTTTCTACTTTCATGGAATTAAAACAAAGATAATTTCAAACATTAAACAAACCCCTCGTTCTCTCTCCCACTAAAATAATATTTCTGAGTTAGAAATATAAAAATTTTGTGCTTAAGTTATTCAAAAATTATAATGGTAGAGTCCGCGCAAACCGCATCAGTCGATAATTTCGGCGAAACATTAGAAAGTTGTAATAATGAAACACAGACTTACCTATTGTTAATTTTTATCGCGTGAAGATACGAACAACCAGTAGTGAATCCGGAGAAACCACCTCTCATCGACGACAATCGCGGTTAACTGATTGCCGCGACAGCCTCCGCGCTAGATAATGCTGCCCGTGAGCTACGCATAGATCAGGGTTGTCACTAGCCAACGGTATGAACGGCTACGAAATTTACAATCATCGGTATCAGACTCAAGGACACCATCGTCCTCGTACAATTTTGTACGAGAATTTCATTTAATACTATGAATATATACGAAATGTAATATATTAGAAATTTAAAAACATAAAAATAAATGTTCTATTATTTTTTTATAATTTCAGTTTTGCTGATTTTGTTTTTATATTGTAGTAAAATAATGGTAAATTAATTTAAAGTAAATAGTCTAATAAACCTATTTTAGCGGTTCAGTATTTAATCTATGTCTATATAACTATAGTATATTCTTTTAGTTAAAATGCATTGCAACAAGAATAAAATAACTCGAACTGTATTGGTATGTGCTTTTAGCGTTTACGAATTTGGGGGTTAGTGTACACAGTGCAACAAGTGACAACCCTAACACTATTGGTAACTGTCGCAATCCCCACCCCTTCCCTCCATCGTAAAAAAAAGACGATTTACTGTTAGATTGAAGAGTAAACATACGTGATTCTTGGGTTCTTTATACCGGGCAAAAACTTGCGGCAACCCTGGCATAGAAACTCGTACTTCAAAAGTTTCGTAGCTCAAAGTGCGGGTCGGTCTCGCTTCACACACACTCTTTGCTATCCTCTAATCGAATTGACATTCCGACGTAGTTCTATTTCAAATTATTCAGACAGTACTTGTACACTATTGACACCGGCACTTCACAAATTATTTACTTAAGTTATTAAGTTGCGTCGCGATTTGATTTGATGTCTGTATAGGCCGACTGATTTGATGCTTGAGGCTCAGGATTACATCGTTCAGGACTTGTTCAGGATTGCTGTCCTGAAAGACGTCTAAAGTGACTATGGCGTAAATAAATAAATAATAAAACATATTATTTCTTGCCAATTGACTTAACTAAAATTACAATTGAGATTTAATTAAGCTATATTATAATTTGATAAAATGTAATAAACATGTTTTTGCTAGAATGAGGGTCTCATATGAAGACCTCTCTTGCTAGCTGTGCGTGATGTTTCCGAATTTGTTTATGGTCAACTTTTCTATAACCATCTGGACTTGGCCACCCCGTGGCGTCTATAATCCATCTGTTATTCGGCTACATTGCCTGCTTATTTCCATATTAATTCCTGAGCATAACTTAGGACGTCTATTACATCAGTCTACATACGGATTCCTTTAAGGATGTTTATATTCATTATACTCCTCTCCACACTTCATTGACTGGTTTTATTATATGATATATATCACTATATGACTATATGACATATAGATGACTGGTTCATTATAAAGTAAAAAAAAATCCCTTATAAGTAAACTTTTAAGTTTGGCAAGCTTCTTTTTAAGTCCCAAAGCGAAATTGAGTTACTTCTTCATATCTCCAAAATTTGCTTCAGGTCTTTTGAACTCTCGGTCTACTTCATATTGCTTATTTTGTGCCTTTATTCAGATTTGTTTGCCCAAATATTTGTAGTTTAGATTATATAGTTGGACGTTATTATCATCTACTAGAACAAATAGATTAATTTTCATGAAGCTAGTGCGAATTAGTAATATAGTAACTTTGTCAACTGGTCAACCCTGGCAACCTGTAGGTTAAATTTTGTTGCATTCGACACAATAGGCCATATGACCTAATTTCATCCCCATCCTCTCTACTTTTACTACTAGTACAGTAGTACAGCGTATGTTCACTGTTCCATTAATGTATAAACATAGAAAAACTGTCTTTTAGGGCAAAATTAACGGGTTTTACGGTATTGAGACAATGCTAATGAATACAAACTCAATGTGTCAACTTGTACTTAAGTGGAAATGTATTATTTGGATATTACGTCATCATGTGACGATTGTGGTATCACTTATGCGTTTTCAGACTAAGGAATCATGCCTCTGTACCTACCATACTTGAACCAAGCTGCTTGGAAGCCGTTAAGCCGTTAAGTCAAGCCGTTTGAAATAGGCAATAATAATAATATTTCGGGACAATTCACACAGCGCCCTCAAGTCCCAAGGTAACATGGCAATTGAAAGAGGGAATATTGCTATAGATCTTGGGTATTTTTTTTAAATAAAATGTGATTGTTTATATTATAACAATATAAGATTTAATATTCCACCGAATTATGTGAGAATTCTCACCCGTCGCCGTCGTTGTGTGCGACTGTTTGCAACTACAGTGATGCGTACAAGCTACGCCAGTAATTGTTCTACTAATATTATTATTATATGCTTTAGATTGAGCTGCTCATTATTACACTACTCGAGCATTGCACCTCTTGAATTTATTTTTCGGTAAAGCTAAATATCGTCATCCACAGAGAAAACAATTATCTAATAATTAAAACTAGTATACATATGTATCTTTATACAACAGTTTTAAGATATTAACGTGTTAGCAATTAGCTGTAAGTTAATTTAATAAATAAATAGATTTTTAAGATATAGACAGTTTTTAATTCTAAAAGCACTTTATTGGCAAATGTTATATTCTAAAACAAAGTAGAAACAAGGGTCCCAATAAGTATGTGAGTGAGGTGTATTTTTCAAACGTGTAAAGTCATGTCACCGAGCCGATGCACCGGCCACATACACTCGCAGCCAGCTGGTATCACCATCGTTCTGGTCTCCCAGCAGTCACTGGACAAGAAAAAACATTCTTTGAGGCAAAACAAATAGAATGCATTTTTAATTAAACTACTACTAGATAACTAATTAAAATATACAGATTTTTTATAATATATATTTTAACATTTTTTGTTTTACGAGTTTGTAGTATGGGTACTAAAATAAATCATTATATGTGTATAGCTGAATTTGTACCTGGAGTATCGTCTTCTAGTCAAATGAATAGTTTTGTTCCACTGAACACAAGAAAACCCAAGGCTGGAACAAATCTGAAAATAATAAAGAAACTTTATACAGTTTATTTATATATAATAATACATTGATTCATTTTTACACAATGTCACTAATTTATAGGCCGTAACATCTGTGCTAGGGAATCCCTGTGTTACAGATGTTATTTCCTTCCACAATGGTTGGTTCAATTACACAATTTTTACGTAGCTTTGACGTACTTTAATTTTTTACTATCTTATATGACATCTGATGAATTTGTTTATACTTTACTTAAATAAATAAATAAATAGATAATTGTCTAACTGTTAATACATTAAAGTCTTTTTAGGGTACCGTAGGTATTAGGGTACCGGATATGTTTTTGAAGTATAATTTTTAATATTGCTCGTTGTGCTCTTTCTATTTGTAGTATGTTGTTTTTAGATGTACCACCCCAGGACAGGATGCAGTAATTAATTATAGATTGACATAATGCAGTATATGTTGTTTTTAGTAGTTTTAGGTCAAGAACTGATCTTAGACGTTTAAATACTACTATTACATTATACATATATATTACATTGTTATACATAAAGTAATTTAAAAATTATTGTATATTATAAAATATAACTATTATTATATTTTATTATCATCATCATCATCATCATAAGCCCACTACAGTCCACTGCTGGACATATGCAGCTCCTAAGACTCCCACTGAGCTTGATCTTCATCCCTTTTCTTCTAGTTAATACCTGCAACTCTATGTTTATCATCGCTACATCTAGCTGCACGGCGTCCTACACTACGATAATTTGCGATATTGCTACTCTAGAATACGTTTCCAATGTAAATTAGTTTTGCATTTTTGTTGTATATGAAAATACTTGCGATCTCACAATGATAATGATGATGGTGAAGGCGATGATGATGATATGTATTTATATAGGAACATGTTGATGTGTAAATATACGATTTGCAAGATAACTTTTTCTCTTTACCTCATTGGATCCACTAAAATCTTCGTTGTTCACTGCACTACAACGGACCTCCTCATAGTAAGCTGGGCGGTATTCATACTCGTTTGTATTCAATCTTCGAATCTTTCTTTCCAGGTGGCATATGGGGTAATGTTTCTGTACAAAAAAAGATTAAATTAATAGCTAAGTAGTACTTATACGTACTACTTATAGTAAATAAGTAGTCAAATTACTTACTAGTCAAATTCTTCTCAAGTAAAACATCAAGCTCAACTCGACATAAGATTTAGGAATAGTAAAAAATATAGACGTGTTTTACTGGCTAAAAATATGCTGTTTACTGTAACTACTGTAAGTAAATATTTAGCATATTTTATATCGTATATAATTATTTATAGTATTCAATTGTTCTGTTTCGATCACTAATAATAAGCGTGAATAACTTAGTTCCTTAATTAAATTATATCTTTAATATCCTGACTCATAATTTGTTTTATTTTTATTTAATTATGCTATAGTGCACTTGTATATTTGTTAGCACATGAAACCTCTTTTTGTATAAAAGCCATAAAATAATTGTAATTAAAAATAAATAAAATCTTCTTTTCTTTCTGTCAACACGGTCTATCATTTATTATTAATTTTATTGATTTTAAATGCATTATAAATAGATCACAGTTAGAAACACAAACAATATTTATTAAATTGTACAATTGGCGAGCTTAATGCCTTATAACATTCTCTACCAGCTAACCTTTGGGTAAGAACAGAAATATAGGTACAAGAGCTTAAATCCCAAATGAGGTAGAGAGAATTGAAAAGAAGAAATTGAATTGCGACTGTGAAGTGGCAATAGGCAGGGCAGGTAACTCGTAGGACAGATGGGGCAGTAAAGTCCTCGAGTGGCGACCACGGACCGGAAGGCGCAGCGTGGGAAGGCCTCCAGCAAGGTGGACCGACGATCTGGTCAAGATCGCTGGAAGGCATTGGATGCGAGCAGCGCAGGACCGATCGTCGTGAAGATCTTTGGGGGAGGCCTATGTCTAGCAGTGGACGTCTTCCGGGCTGCGATGATGATGATGAGGTAGAGAGGGGATTTTGTTAAATTTTGTAACTCTTGATATTCTCATATTTCGTATGAGAATATATAGGGCCAGCCTAACAGAGGCGAGCCTTGTACTGTATATTTGCTGCCGATACATTATTTCTTGTTTTTCTTCGGTTACGCGTATTAATTCGAATTAAGCATAACGAATGGACGTTAACGGAGAGTTAGATGAAAAATTTAAGTAAGCACATAAGTAAGTTTTTGATGAGGATCATTAGTATATTTGTTAATTGTTATTGTTACCTGTGCTCCTAGTTGTCTCAGCTCACGTTCCCTTGACGCTTGTATAGATTCGGTGTATTCCGGTAATATCTGATAGCGAAAATTCGTATAATCACATCGAAAATTTTAATATAATTAAAATAACTTTATAAATACTACTGTATATTAAACATGACTTCCACATATGTATAAGAAATTATACGAAGAAAATACATTCATTAACGAACTAGAAGTTTAACACATACACATATATTTTTAAGTATGGGAGCCAATAAGATATTAGAGCTGCAGGTTTATTTGTAGCTTTATGCTGAGTTGATTGGCTACTTCACCTTTGCCGTAAATAAAGCTACCTCCATTTCTTTTATGTGTAAATTATTTTTTTATGTACCTTTAATTATGTGTTTGTAATGGATAAGTAATGAATAGTTGTATTTATCTATTATTCTATCTATCTATATTAACTAGTAAAATTTGTATAATGTCGTCTACGTCTGTAATCTTGTGGTAGGGGAGACAAATGAACAACCAACATTTGTCTCTGCTACTACAAGATAAAGACAACAGACTTAAAGGGCTATGTAGCTTGCTATGTGTTTAGTTAGTTAATCCTTTTTGAATTGTCCCTTATTATTACTCCATATACCTCTGATGGTTCCTCGCAGTCAATTTCCTCGGACAGCCGTTGCCTTGCCGTCAATGCTTGATGCCTGTTCCTCTCCAGCCGACCAAGAACGGAGTTCAATACCTTGTCAGGATTGGGTATTCTTAACACGTGTTCTATAAAGTCCCGAGCCGCCTCCTCGTTGGGGCCGGTTGCAGATGAGGCGACACACAGCGAGATGCATAGCGCCTAATTGATATATTTATGTTGTTTAATAATCATATAATAATTGCTATTGTATACTGTACTGGTTAATCAGATATGTATTTTAATACATTTATGTAGTTTAATAATGACATAATAATTGCTAAAATTATAGTTGTATTACTGCACTGGCTAATCAGAAATGTATTTATTATTCTATATTTATATTTCAATTTAATTCTTTTATTGTTTCGTTTTTGTTTTATACTTCAATGTCTTGTCAATCGTTCTTTATATCCCTATTAAATTATTATTTCTGTATTTTCTTTTTACCAATATACATATAAAATGAAACTACAACAATTACGAACTCATTTTTACAGGCTTCGATCGTGTTAATGTAAAATTATTCAAACGATTCTGGCTATTTGGTTAATATGAATACAACATTTTATTTTATTCATATTACTAATGTTATAAATTTGAAAGTGAGTTTGTTAACAAATTATATTTTTTGGAAGCCTTTCACTCAAAAATAGCTACATGAAATGTGATTAAAATTCCACAGTATATTAAGCAGAATATCAGACAATATTTAGTTTATACCCGATACTTACAAAAATTATCAACCAAGGGATTAAATTATCATTGTGAAGTGCTTTGTTCACCATGTGTCGACAACTGACCATATTTCTGTTGGGAACTATTTTATATGTTGTCTATGTTTTTTATAGGAATTATTTGTATAATAAGATATAGCTGGGATAATAGTTATGAAAATATATTATTACTATTGACAGCCTCGGTGGTTTAGTAGTTTAGCTCATCCCTTTACTATCCGATGGTCGTGGGTTCGATTTCACGCACAGTACAAATATTTGTATTCATGAGTATGATTGTTTGTATCCATCTGGGTGTTTTGTATGTATAATAATGTATTTATTTACAAAAATATAGTATCCATGTGAAGTGCTTTGTTCACCATGTGTCGACAACTGACCATATTTCTGTTGGGAACTATTTTATATGTTGTCTATGTTTTTTATAGGAATTATTTGTATAATAAGATATAGCTGGGATAATAGTTATGAAAATATATTATTACTATTGACAGCCTCGGTGGTTTAGTAGTTTAGCTCATCCCTTTACTATCCGATGGTCGTGGGTTCGATTTCACGCACAGTACAAATATTTGTATTCATGAGTATGATTGTTTGTATCCATCTGGGTGTTTTGTATGTATAATAATGTATTTATTTACAAAAATATAGTATCCATGTATGTATCAGTTGTCTAGTGCCCATAACACAAGCTTTGGACTAGATGCCGCTGTGTGAATTTCCTGAGATATTATTAAATAAGAATAATCTTAGTCTAGATTGCGAAGAGTGTGATGATTTCCTCAATTTAGAAACTCGACACACAAAACATTTTACCAAAAAATTTCGAGAATTATTTCGTTGAAATACAGTTAAGTTTGTTAATTCTAATTAGATTTGTGTAATAAGCATTTCTAATTAACATGTAACTGTAAAAAGTTACGTTGACTATATTGCACATTATAGAATACCAAACAATTATACAAAGTTACTTTTAAGCCTCATTTACAAATATCCCAAGAGCGACGCCATTGTCTTATATTATTTTATAAAGGTTGAAAGTTCCTTGTATATCTCAAATACATCAGTTCTATATTGGAATCTGAATTTAATGTCGATTTCAATACAATTTGTTTTGCATTGTTCTTTTGACATACAATTAAGTCTAAATTGAATAAATGGATAAAATATCGTACTTAGTCAATTAGAACAGGTGACTGATAGTCACTTTTTTTAATTGACTACGAATTACGATTTTTATATTGAAAGACAAAGGGTCGATCTTATATGAAATTGTATATACATCAATTTTTACTTGTTTTTTTATATACTCTGTTTTTTTTGCGTGTCGAAATGCGTATGGGTGTATATGTTGTTGTAAATACAGTAAGTATCTATATCCATAATTAGAGATCAAGACGTTCCTCTTATACGATACGTTCTTGACAGAATTGTCGGGGTTACCATGTAGTGGGGTAAGAGGCTGATGTCATTGTCATTCGCCGTACGAGCTCGCCATTTGTGTCTACTGGCTGGCATTCTAGTACACTCGTAGAGTGTACTACGTACCCCTTATTTGACTAACGTAAGAGTGATCGACCTCGGAGTCTGGTACCATCAACCCTACCCACATAATCAGCTGCATACGTCGGTTCTTCGCGAAACGTGACCGTAGAAGGTAAGAATGTGTAATTGTGTATTGTTGAACAATGCTGTGTATTACAAAGTTCTCCAAGTACAGAAACATTTCTTCTAAATTCAGTACATCATACCCGAAGTATTCATCTCTTCTACCATATTTCCAGAGCGTCTATTTTTACTTTTCTATTCCACACAGGGATTACGTCTCTGCATCGTACAGAAATATAAACAAGGGAACATGGCATGTTTATAGAGTATCATCATAACTGTTTATTATCATTACCATAAATATAATAAAATTAGAAAACTGTAACGAAGTAAATACTGTCTGCTTACCTGCATGTAAGTTTGAGACCTTAATTCTCACATAAATAAGTTATTGACTCAATATATAGCCTAAAAGAGACATATAAATATTCAAAATAGGCAATTCTAGTAGTAAACCAACAATTAACAAAACGCCTTATGAATCTAAATAGGCAAAACTTTAATATGATGATAGGGACAATAACGGGCCACGGGCCCTTAAACAAACACTTGTACAGGTGCTACAGACAGTCCTCTTTGTCAGGGCTACTTTGAAGCCGAAGGAACGGACGCTCACGTAATCCTAGAGTGCGTAGAAGTTGCCACACAAAATGCACAAGTCCTCGGAATGGTGACGTTGCTCCGTGAAGCTTGGGAAGACACTAGGAGGCTGTGCTCCTGGGAGGAACTTGGCTGGTTACTTTAGTAGTCTCCGCTCTACACGTACACCGGCCTAGATGATAGGCTGATTGCGGAGAATTAAGTCTAATTTATATTTACATTGCAAGCATCAAACCCGCGAACGTAGGAAAGGGAGGGCTATACTGTTATACAAACGAGGTATACACTGGTATACACAGGTTCTGGTGTACATTAGCAGCTGATTATGTTAAAACCGCGTAACGCCGCGTCGTGGCATTTGTTTGCCATCAAATAGTATTATTATAAGTAGATAATGACCTTTAAACAAGATCTCATATGTTGCAAACTATTACGCACTGCGTGTGCAAGTGACAAGCGTTTTTTATATTAATTACTAGCTGTTACCTGCGATATTTATCGTGTTTTTTATGAAGAGAAATAAAATTTCTAAAATAAACGTAGCACAAATTACTCCTTTAATTGCTATGAAAAGTCCCGTCAAAAAAATCTATCCAGCTGCTGCAGAGATTATCAAAAACAATCAAACAGACAGCCAAAAAGTATTAACATATTTTTTATTAGACCGTTAAACTACCAGGTTTAGTGGTTTAGTCCCGATAGTCGCCTGATCGATTACTCGTACGGTACAAACATTTGTATTTAAGAGTATAATTGCATCGATCTGTGTGTACTCTATGTATAATGTGTTCGTATTTACAAAAACAACGTATCTAAATCAACTGTTTTGTTAATTTAACAAAAGACCAAATATGATTCATTCTGTCAGAGAGTGGCCAGAGATGGGAGCCGGCAATCCTGTAATACGTCACTCTGCCCGCCGTTCTTAATTTAACAAAGGAACGAATCGAATCATTTTATTAGAGAACGTCCTGAGAGGAAAGGCCGAACATCCTGTGATCTGACGGCCTGCTGGCCGCTGTCAATTTAACGAAAAAAAAAACTAAATCATTTTGTCAGAGTGCACCCTGAGGGTCGAGATTATTACTAATATATGAAGCATCCTTACACATGTTAGCAATAAACTGGCAAAACTCAATTGATGTTAACGAGCTGTGATTGGCGATACCCGTGGTGGCACAGTGCCCGTGTTTACAATAGTGCTGTGCCAAACGTTAATAATGTGGGTATACTTACGGATATGTTCAGGAATAATTAGTGCCCATATCCACGGATACTAACTTCAAATTCTGATTCTGTTGCTATCGGTATGTATAACTGAGAAACAATAGTTGATCCTTTATAAATTACGCTATCGCAAGTTATAAAGCAAACACTTGATTATACTGATAATTTGCTGTAAACATTTATTACAGTAAATTATCAGTATAATCAAGTACATTTTGACATCACTATTAATGTTACTATTTAAAAAAAACTGCTCTGCAGTATGGGATATCAATAATAAAATGTACATCTTTGTTAAGTAAATAATTAAAAAATATAATAATATGCCATACAATTTGGGTTTTAAGAAATAAAATTAATAGTGGTCGCTTAACGGTCGACTAATTTGACTTTAATTAATTTAAAGTCTAAGTTTTAAATTTCGTATATTATTAAGGTCCTATTGTCCAAAGACTTATACTACGTGTATGCGTATCAAATACGTGTAATGTGTGTAATGTTTTTTTATTTATTTAACATATTTATGCATATTAGTACTCTGCACTCCTTCTCTATACAAACCACAGATAACATAATATATAAACTATGTATCTGCGTAATTTCAAACACCTCCTTTAGAGAAATTTTCGTAAAAAGATATAGAAAGTTTTTGCTTCACTTTTTAATATAATGATAATTATATGCTCTAACGGTGATAATCCTTTATGGGGAAGTCAGAGGCATTGTCAAAATAAATGAGGACGATGTGGAGAACGCAACACTTAACATGTCCCAGGGCGAGCATATCGCAGACCGAATTGTAGACACTGTTAGAACGATGTTAAATAGATATAAAATTTTATGAATTTTCTGTTTCTGTTATAGTAATGACATTTAATAATCAGTAAAAAATTCGGGAAAACATAATCGATAGGGTTACGGATACGCATATCCGATACAGCACTAGTCTAGACTCATTCACGTTAGTTGCAACAATAAGTAGCTAGTATCCACACTTCTATGTTAATAATGAGAATTGAACCAGTATAATTCATAATCATTCAGTAACAAACTGTGAACAGCTAATATACAATGCTCTGGTAATAAATATGTCAAGTATAGCCGACGTCATACCTTTCATCTTGAAAGGGTAAGAATCTATTGTTCATATTAACATATCGGAATTTAAATTATACCGCGATATTTAAATATTGCCGCCAAAAATGAATAATTTATGTTTATAACGGATTTATTTATTTTTGGTTATTGATGGACTATAAAATGTAATATGTCTATTTATATATCAAAATAATAATTATAATTTTTGGTCCCCATAAAATTGTAGCTGTTATTTTTATATTAATGTATATATATAGAATTTTATAAGAAATTGACATTCCTAAATACAGGTTAGTGATGAACCTATATAGGAGGCCAGTTCAACTACCCACTTTACACTCTCCTATTTTATATTAAATTTTAGATTTTAATGAATGTATAACTGCTATGAGTTCTTTGTATAAATAAATTTCATTTAATTTCAATCTAATCTTTAGAATTTTATTTTTATTGTCCCAGTTAAAATTTTTTGTTGTGTTCCGTTTTACTTGTGTTCTGTTCTAGAGAACTAAGATGTCATGTCTCTTGTAAATACATAATATACATAAAAAATACGGAGAGCTCTATGACTGCTTTATTTTCTTATGGAAGAAACTGCATACATACGTAATTAATGTTTTTTCTTGTAATGGAATTTTGTAGTTTACAATATATTTAAAGATATTTTTTTACAAATAAGTTTCTTACTCATTCTTTCTGTTGCATCCAATTGAGTTGTAAATATTAGTGTTTAATTTAAATAAAAGAAATTTTATAGAGATACAAAAGTGCTTATATTAATGTACTTTCAATAAAGATTATTAAAATTCTTTTCTATTATTGTCTACTTTGTTTTATTGAGTCAGAAATATTTTCATTACATTAATTGTTAAGTTTTAGAATTTTAAAAAGAAATAATGGATTCTTTTATGAAATTCAATGATTACAGTAAGAGCCGCGCACTTTTCATAATTAAAAGAAGATTTTTATACCCTGGCTGTGTGTACAGGTGTATAGTATTTTTTAATTCACACTACGCCTATGTAATGACACTAAAGAAATGTAGTTAAACCATAGATAATTTTATTTAAATAGATATTCTAATATATAATAAGACTCTACTTCCTAATTTATTTATTTTAGGATTATATGTAAATGGGACTACAAACCACAATGCTAGTAATGACCAGTCAGATCAACTTGGTGCTCTATCGTAATTAATCCAAATGATTTTGTCGAGGTGACCTAATGATCATCTAATCATCCTCCACATTTACGAATTACAGACAGCTCACCATTACATTTTCTTCTATTAAAAACAAACAGGTATACCATTTTTGAATGGATCACGTTAATCTACATTTGATCGATTGTCATTTTTTATTTAAACTTATTTATATAATGTGTTTTTTATAATTGTCGATATAGAAGCCGTGAAGGTGTGGAATTGAGACGAAAATATCGGAAAACTTTTAACATGCAATCTGAAGAGGGCTCTGAAGATAACAGGTAAGAATAAGTATAGACTAATCAATTACTGATACAATAGTTATATGTTATTTAGGATAATATTAATAAATATTACGTTTATTACGCTATTAGTGACATATTTAATAGATATTATTATGTAATATTAATTAAAAGATTTGACAGATGCAAAATAACAATAGTCAGAGGCATCGTCAACTGCCAACTTTATGATGAATAATTAATATTATAATTTATATATTACTTTTTCTCTCTTAATTAACTCTACCGTAATATTATTAAAAAGATATTAGAATTAATTGTTCATCGTGACCCGTGATTCTAAATAATAATACCGAAATAATTCGGTTTAATTAAATATTTTTGCTTTTTATATCCTTGTATTAATACGAGGATATAAAAAGCAAAAATATTTAATAATGAGAAGCCTGAATAATTCACACAGCGTCATCTAGTCCCAAGCTAAGAAGAGCTTATGGTACTAGACAACTGATATAAACACAGTAAGCGTCTAGATACAAAAAAATTATAGTCGTGAATACAAATGTTTGTGCCGTGTGAGGAATAAAACTCGCGACTATGGGAAGCAGCTTTATTAAGTATGTAAAGACCCGCTAGATCACTGAGGTCCTCAATTACAGTATCTCTATATATATAAAGAAACTGATCTGATTAATCAAATTATTTATACATATAAATAAAATTGGATTGTCTGTATGTAATATTGAAATAACCGTTTTTTACTACATGCATATGAATATAAATACGGTACATACACCAAAATAACATTTTATCAATTTTTGTCTGTCTGTCTGTTTGCTGGACTGATTTTAGCGGAACTTTTATTGGCAGGTAACTGATGTAATAAGGAGTAACTTAGGCTACTTTTATTTTAGAAAAATAAAGTTAAATTCCACGCGAACGAAGTCGCGTGTGCAGCTAGTTTTTTTTAGATAATTTGAATTTATTATGGATATTGTTGATAAATATATTCCTGAAATTCCATAATTAACATGAAATTCTGAGAAGGGAAGATAGCGAACTACCGCTCGAGTTCATATGTAGGTTACGTTATAAACAAGTAATCAAACTAAACTGCTTAAATATGTAGCATTGGCTAACCCGCGAAACTTAGAAAAATCAAAATCATAAATAAGTGATAAGTTTCTTGTCACAGATTTATGATTTTGAGTTCTTCTTATCTCGAAATCATTAAGAATTAACGGTAGATAATATAAGAGCCTGCAATAGACCTACATGATTAAAGATATTTTGAATTATGTATTTTGTAACCCTCTTCGAGAAATGGGCGATTGACCACTCAAATTTTTAAATTAAATTTAATTAAAGCGCAGGCGTCATAACAAAATAAATCGGTTGCTAGCAATGTACTATATCAGGTTTACTACGCGGTGCCCATTAGAAACTCTTTGTGGTAAATTGTCATTTGCAAAGATGGGGTAACTGATCTTACTTCATGCTCTGGCACCCATTAATCCATTCTATAAAAAAACTATTATAAATAAATAAGCTATGAGAGCATGATATCAGGGGCGGATCGTGAATTTGTGACCATGAGCTATATCTATATCTACTTAGGGGCATACCAATTAGGTAGGCCCCTAAGTAGATATTACTCAATTAAAATAATACACCGACCAAAAACAAGCGACCAGAAATTCTCCGTTCCTTTCGATAGACGCGCACTTGCATGGGTTGATTGATCTCAGGGTTGCACCCTTAAGGTAGGTTTCTAAACATTCTAGACATTTTGTTACATTCTAAATATCGCTTCAGGGACTAGGGACTTTGTATTCTCGGGGCTCTGGGCTGCAGCCCAAAAAGCCCTTAGGTAGATCCGCCTCTGATGCATAGGTATATACCTACACATATCTATTTAGGTGACTGTGTAGATTTTTTTTATGTGACTGAAATATGCGAATCCCTAAAATATTGAGGAAGAAACTTAGCTGGTACTATTTTCAAACAAATGTTGTACAACCTTCTTAAATTAAAATTTCATGTGTATAAAAACAACCACATACCTCGAAATGATAAAAGTGAAGCTATATTATATTACTATATAGTAGTAGTAGTAGAAGGTGCCTTTTTAAAATAAATGTACTACAACAGATAAGAATATATTGTACCTACTATATGCTAGAATATATTGTACTATGTACTTTCCATAATTAAAATTTCGTGTGTATACAAATATAAAAGTGAAAATTATACATTATACTAGTAGGTGACTTTTCAAACAAATGTATTTACTTTCGATAATTAATATGTTATGCGTATAAAAACAACCACATATCTCAAAATTATAAAAGTGAAAATACGTTATACTAGTGACCCGTCCGTGGTTTCGTTCCTAAAAATAATAAGTATTATTAGCTCCTTATGTACTGCCCATGTCACAAACAGTAAAATAATGACGAGTGGAGGATTGGTAGTAATGCCAACTAGCGCCACATTTCTAGCAATATACCTAACATATCAAGTCTATCTCCAAGCAATTCTCCCTGCCGAAATTATGGTTAAGTAATTAATGGTAAATTCACCACTATATTAGTTACCTACAGACCTGATTTTGTCAGTCTATCACCATCCAGCATGTACAGTAGGTAGGGAGCAAAATTTCATTTTAACATACTAAAAAAAAAGTGCATAGATAAATGACTTTCAAGTCATAATGTGAAAAGAACTGTATCACTGATGTGTAGAATACGAGGGAACACAAACCGTCTTCTCACCAATATAGCAAATATATTGCATTGTACACTCCAAAGCGATTGCTGTGGGTCAAGTTCAACATGATGTGGATATATATGTATGAATTGAGTAGGGGCTAACTTTTAGAACTACCAAATGCAAAGTATGTGTCATGACTAAAAAATAGGGCTTAAATAATAACCACAATGTTGCCGAGAGAACGCATTATTATTAGTTCGCTACTAGAATTGAGAGATTTGATATCTTACTAATATGATAAATTCACGCAACTTTCACGCAAAAACTACTGAATGCATTTTACTGAAACTTCATATTAATATAGATTATATATCAGAATAACAGGTAGGCTATAATTTAGAAGGTTATTATGTACTTTGGGTAAATATAACGATCAATGTCAAGGAAGTGTAGACGAGGCTAGTATTTATAATTTACTAGCATAGTTCATAAGTTGTTTCCTAATATAATATAGATTAATATCCGAAATAAATGTCCGGTATCTACAAATATACAAACAATGTAATGTTTATATTATTAGTAGCAGACATGAAACTCCAAAACTGACTATTTCTTAATGACTTATGACTTAACCTGACCGGATAAATTATTATAAGTAGCATATATTATTAATTCATGATAAACACATCGGTACACTATGACAACTCATGTCATAGTCGACAAGGTCCTTCAGAATCTATCAGCCTGTTTCAGAATGATAATCGTACGTCACTACCTGCACAAATATACATATTTAAAACTAATTAAAACACCAGCCAAGGGAGAGCTGTCCCACACACTGAAGGTTCTATATAACTGTACTATTATTATATAATAAATATATTTGTACTAAATAAATTTTAAATATATATATATATATATTTTAAATTGTATAATACTGTAATAAAGAAATAATTAACCCCTGGACAAGTACGCTGTGTTCGTCGTCCAGGGATTATTTATTCATTCTTCTCCATCTTGTCCCACAGTAAGCTGAGCTTGATTTATGGGTACTAGACAACTGATGTAAATACTTCGATATATACTTTTTTGTTAATACGTACATAATATACATAGAAAACACCCAGACTGATACAAACTATCATGAATTATCGAAACGAATGAATAGAAATATTTATACCGAGCGAAGAATCGAACGCGCGACTATCGGAAGTAACTGTGGTTTAGCGGTTAAGCACACAGCTTTAAAATGATATAATTTTCAAAATAGAACTAATAATTAAAATTTACATAAATTGTAAAGGCAAACGAACTGCCGCCGGTCCACCTGATGGTAAAAAAGAAACAAATGAGACATGTATTGACGAGAACATCGTCAATACATATCTCGTTTGAAAAGTTGTTGAGTTTAGGGCTTAATTAGGTACTTTCACTGTATCCCTTCCGTTCTAATTCAAATTCGAATTCGAAAAATGACGACCTCGGTGGTCTAGCCGTTTAGCACACCGCTTTACGTCCGATTGTCGCGGGTTCGATTCCTCGCACGTCACAAATATTTGTATTCATGAGTATGATTGTTTGTATCGGTCTGGGTGTTTTCTATGTATAATATGTATGTATTTACGAAAAAAAAATCTATGTACATGTATCAGTTATCTAGTACCCGTAAAACAAGCTTTAGGTAGCTTAACTTGGGACTAGATGGCGCTGTGTGAAGTGTCATATAAAAACAAAAAACATTTATTTATGTAGCTTTTTGTTTTATAATTTTTCCCTACCTATCCTAATTAAACGGGCAGGTAAATTACTACGCCAACGACCTGAGATGAATTTCGAACTCTTAGACTTGGACTAAATTAGGATACGTCAGACAGGAGTTGCCCCTCAGCCGCTTCACGGGTTTGGAGTCCCTAAATCCTTCAGATAGAGTAATAAAAGGGATGCCGAACAGGCATCCATTTATCCAAGAAAGTAGTTCATAGTTCGAAAGCACTATCACTGCTTTTTGCATTAGTATGCGTAACTAGAAATTGTTTATTTAAAACTAGTTGTAGATCCAGTTAAACATGTTAAAAATATTATTTTTGTAACAAATATTTCACAAGCCATATTAAATACTATTTATGTGAAAATGTCACAACTAATATTTCCATCCAATTGCATGATGCAAACAATGTGTTGGGCAACATGTATTTTTGTAGAGACGCGGTTTATTATTTAGTAGAAGTTACTAGAATATTTTTGTCTGACAGCAACTGCTCTGTCCAGTATAGACCAATATATTTTTAAAGAATCAGTATAGAATGGTAGGTAGATACGTTGATGATGAAGTGAAGTGAGACGTGAAGTCGTCTTAATTTCATTAACATCTTCATAACGAGACGAATTCACCAAGAATTATGACTTTCAGAGGGAAGTACGTAGTCGATTTGACATTACTAGCAATGTAAATGAACCTCTCATTCTTTTCCTATTTGAAAAGTACATTATTCCCAAGTAAAATAAGCTGTAAATGAGGAGGTATGTGTAATATTTAAACAAGTAAATGTTTAAAAAATCATACTATTATTAATGTGGTTCTGAATCGAAACAACCTGTCTAATTCTTGGAGATTTTGTCACGATGGTCAAACTGATCTGATTTCATACTCATCTTATCGTAAACTGGTGCCCCGCCAGCGTATTCCATTAAAACCATCATTCATTCATAGAAAAAATAAACAATCCTCATAATACCTATCACATAGTCCTTCAATAACTATTATAGATACGCAATTTTAAATGATTATTTTAATAATTTACGTTGTAATAGAACAAACAATTAATATTGTTAGTCTATTATTAGCCACAGTTTACAAATATTATATGTGATGCTGATGTCAAATTCAATGTTTTGTTCTAACTTTTAATACCTACTTCATTGTGTTGTTTATTTTTAAATTCCTTGGCAAGTGCAATCAATTGGTTTGCTTACAATCACGCTAATATTGTGTGATGGTAAACATTTCCGCACCTTGTACCATTAATAAATTATTGTTTATAAACTTTAATAACGAATATGCACTTGATTATAATTCAATAAAATACATAGTATGTTGGTATACTTGATAAATTGATACTCTTCAAATATTGGTTAGACGTCAGAAAACTATACCATTTTCATCATTATAAATTATAGCAAATATCATGGAATATTTCTCTTTTCATAGAATAATACTGGTTCGAAATCTAAATAAAGTTTTTTTTATTCACACGGCGCTGTCTAGTCCCAAGTTAAGCAGTTAGAGCTTATATTATGGGTACTATACAACTGATATGTACAAAATGTTTGTATCATGCGAGGAAATCGCTAGACCACCGGTCACATGAGGTATACAAGCTGACGGCTCATTTGATGGTATATAAATACATACCTTCTATATACATACATGAACTACGGACATCACGTTATGTGTTAACCGTGATAACCTAGGTTAATATTCCAAAGGAAGATATTACGCCTTTTATGCTGATATTTCACTATCTAGTCTCCAGCCCTATAACCGAAACACAGGCTCAGAGCAAACTACGTCGCGGTTAATAGGTGGTTTTATAGCCCAGGTCAGGTGAATATGAGAACAGATTTCGCTATGATTTACTTAGTTAATCATAAGTATTTATTACTTATATTAAATTGATACAGTTTCTGTACTTACCTTCAGGATAAGGTAACGTATGAACATCGTAGAACTTGGAAGTTGATTCTCAAATAGTATACGCAAACCAAGACTTCGATATCAATACAATAGATGACTAATTTATTTCTGTCCAAAGACAGACCAAGCTGGATCGTCTGTTTTTGTGAATGGCCCTCTAACTGGGAGAAATTCCTTTTATATTGGAACTTATCTCAATCCGTTACAATTATTGTCAGTGTTCTAATAGAAGTGTACGAGTTAATCTCTTTCATTTGCATAATGTGGATGTTCCGTTTGGTAAATTAATATCAAACTTAAAAATATTTATTCTATCTGACAGTGGAGAAGAACTGGGAAACCATAGTCACTTCACTTCTTCACGCAATCACTAAAATGACTGTAAATAAAAATTTATTTATCGCTTAAATAAAAATTATAACTAATTATATCATTTATGTCATAAAAATCAATTTTGTTTTTTTATAATAGTAATAATAATAAT
Source organism: Achroia grisella (assembly GCF_030625045.1). Taxonomy (NCBI): domain Eukaryota; kingdom Metazoa; phylum Arthropoda; class Insecta; order Lepidoptera; family Pyralidae; genus Achroia; species Achroia grisella. The sequence continues at coordinate 119,931 of NW_026712977.1, read as the reverse complement.
AAATTAAACATATTAGAATTATTTGGTCAGTAGGTATGACACATAACTCTAACCTATAACACTGAAGAAATTCTAGAATAAATACATCAGTTTTAGTAGGGTTTACAATAAATGTTCGTGCTATATTTAGCCTACTGGCAACGCTAAAAGTGATTTCCACTCAACATTTATACTGTAACATAACTAAGTTACAGCGCTGATTTTCAGTGAGGCCACAAGACACGAGCCACCGTTCGTATAAATAGCTAAAGAAAATCAACATCATTTGTCAACAACAGAACAATACAGTATCTGTATTTATATATTCAGGTAATCAATAAGATAAGAACACATATTACTAAAGGTAATAACAGATACCCTAGAAAAAAATGATTGTGTGAACAGAGTGACATTACCAGTTACTACATAGTTAACATGACCATCATTCCTGCTTAAGGCGGGACAATCTCGATTTCATCTTTTGTCGCTCATTTTTGTAGAAAAACTTAAAATCCATAGCGTTGACAATGTTATCTGATTGCACTAAGAATCAGTGCTTAGCGGTTTCTATATTGATCATCGCATGCCTCTTATTTGTTATTGTGTAATTATTTATATAAAAAATATGTATCTATTCTAAAGAGCAACACACAAGTTTTCTGCTCATTCTTCTTGTGATGAGTCTGCGTTCCGAATGAGTGGTAGAATCAAAATTATGACTATTCAAAAGTGATTATATTGAGTTTATTTGAATAAAGATTATTTCTAGACTGCTAGGTTTTCATTTATGAGTATCATGCGCTTAAAATATTTTTTATTTGGAACTGTCTGAAATAAACATAACTAGAACATGGACGCTACAGAGTGTATATAACAAACTACTGATTGTGATATGAAAATGATACAGTCATCTAGAATTAATTAATTGGCCAGGTAGCGTAAAGGATTTTGTCAATCAAATTTTCTTTTCTGACATTGTCGTATTGTGCTTTGTTCCTTTATTTATCTCTAACCTGAGAGAGAATGCATTATTTTTAAATAATAACAAATAACGGCAATTAGTTACTAATAATATAAACGCGAAAGTTTGCGAGTATTATGGATACATGTTTTTTAGTCTATCACCTAAAACCTACTGATCGAATATTGATGTAAATGTATAATAATATAATTTATACGCCAGATTAACACATAGTTTATAATTCAAAAATATATTAAATATTTGAAAGATAAATGTGAAGTAAGTGTGATGCAGAGGAAGATGTGCAGGTCAGCTCAGCAGTTATTAATAAAAAATGAAATAAAAATGCATACGACTATTAAAAATATTAATGACATGATGTAACATTGCATCTAATCTGCCATTCACTTAATTCAAATTCTGTAAGAAACATACGAAACTATAAATAGTAATATATTTGGTAACATTCATAATCGCGTGTATTGTATACCTGTAATGGAATATTCCGGAATTGTTAAAAATGTGAATGGGCACGAACAAGATGTTATTTCGTATAGTTTGCTGGCTTTATACGAATGTATATTATGTCATGTTTCGTCACTTACAAATCTTTAGTAATAATTACCATAACTTACCATCAGGTAATCATCAATGTGGGCCGTTAGTTTTGCCATTCCAGTTAGATAAATCAATAATATGTTAATAATGAACAATATAAAAGGTAATGTAATAAAGAAATATTTATTTTACTGTTCCAATTGTTATAGCAGTACATAACTTGTCTAACCTACAAAAAATCATAGTCTAGGATTTACCTAATTTATATATATGAAATATAATAGTTTAAATAGCCAAAAAAATATATATTCATATTTATTATTGGAAATAATAATAACAATAACTGAGAACTACTAATTAACACAACACTATCTAATACCTAACTACGATTGTTCCATGGGTAATAACAGATAGAAATGCTTAAATATACCTTTATATTTCTCATAGAAAACTTAATATATAAATAATCAAACCCGTCCAAACAATAATTATATCATGAATGCAAATAATTGTATCGTGCGGAAATCGAACCCGCGACCATCGGAAGTAAAGCGGGTGCTGACCCTCTACACGACGGAAATTGTCTGATGATAATAAAATTATGTAAGGGACGTTATTATTCTATTATTTATTGTTCGTACGTGTCCTAAAAACTACAGTGTTTGCCCGGAAAAAGCTCAATGAAGCTTTGTTAGGCGTATCTATTGTAAGCTAGCGGGCAAAAAAATTCAATTTCTATATTGCTGGACAATTTTAACAACAGTCAGATAATCGCGGTGTTATCTTTTGTCGGCACTTTTTCTGATTGTTCGCGTCAATATTACGATGAAATGACAAATGCTAAAAATTTAATAAATAACTGACGTAAGGAAAATTATAAATATCCACCTACCTACGCGCCCACTGGTATTTAGTAAATTAATAAAATATTAATTAATACTGAACCAAAAAAAACTAAAAATCTTAACAATGGGCTACACCCCTTTTCACGAAAATTGCGTTGACGCAGAGTATATATATATATATATATATATATATATATATATAATAAACATGGAAGTTTGTGAGCATGGATGGATGCTTATAATTCTTTCAAGCAAAAGCTACTGACTGATTTCGATGAAACTTTACAATAATATAGCTTATACATCAGAATAGGGCATAATTTAAAAAGATATTATGTAAATTGGGCAAAATATAAAGATAGTTGTCAAGTAAGTTTGATGCAGAAGTTCCACAGCTAGTACTTGAAATAGGTAAGGAGTGTAGAATGCTAATACATTTGAAAACTATCAAATTATACTAAAATATACATTAAATGAATAAAAGAAACATTACATAATACCATGTATTTAACACACATATACTCTTTTGTTTATTGTTAAATTCTATGGTCAAATTGAGAATTGATTAACATTGTTTGTCTTTGAAATTACTGTCTGTAACCTTACTGAATGTCAAACATAATTATAATAAATTTATTTATTACACTGTTTATGTATATTAATTATTAGTGAAATAACTTTTCGCTCAATATACAAATATAAAGTTATTTAAAAAGAAAGTTGTGTAGCAGTAATCTGAATTACAATCTAATATCTAATAATATTCAAACTTGTAATTTAAATTATTTTTGGTCGAATTTACGCTCGACCAGTTGTAATCATAATTATTCATATGACACTCGTAGTACTAGATTATACGTAGGCCTGGTAGGTATTCTGGAGGACTAATGTCATGCATCCGTATTTTGAACCTTAATCCTTCAGTTGAAGTATATCTTTTAAAGAAAGTTGCTTGACGTCTAAGGTAGCCAACGCGCACGTGACACCACTGGTGTTTCAGGCGTCCATAGGCTGCGGTAACCGTTTGTTATCAGACGGGCCCTACTGTTTGCCGCTATAGTAGTATAAACAGAGACGAAATATATAAATTAAAGGCACGATACCTTTAATTTATATTTCACCTAAAATATTTGCAGATTAGAACTCCATCAATCAAGTGTGATATTTACTCGGTCAATAAAGTCATTAAAATAAATATATAAACAAAAATTGTTTATCTATGTGCAGATAATAACTATAATATGGTATTACGCACTTCACTTGAATCAACAAATACATAATGCATTACATATTTATTTATTAATACAGTAATAGCGTAAATATATATTTAACCTTTATCCCTGGCCTTTATACAAATATGTTTTTTTTTTCATGGTATAGACAATTATGAATAAATATAAATACAATCACATGAACATCGCAAATGGTCTATGGGATGCAGATTGTCCAGTCCTAAAAACAATCAACTCCATAAGGCGACATCCACGCGGTCCTACTGAAAACCATAGTGTTAATTTCTAGTGAATTCGCAACTACTTGACTGACAACTAACTTTACTCACATTCTTTTATGGTTTATTCATTCCTAATTTAAGAGCTACGCTCTTGTCGGTGGAGCCCTTGCTACTTTCCGTGATCTTCCATCATGCTCTTTAATTCTTGATATGACATGACTCCCATCTTCTCCTTAATTTGTTTGTTGTCTATTATAGTGGTATAAAAAAATTCTTAACTAAAGACATGCGCGTGTGCATAGCATAGACAAAGGTATCATGCCATATTCGTTTATTAAAAAAAATAACAAATTGGCTTGATTGAAGTAAATGAAGAAATGTGTAAGAACAATAATACCTACTGATATTTCCATATGCGTTTCCGATGTTGGCGTGCGCAAATGCATAGATATGCATATTTTAAAAAATGTACTCTTAATAAACGATATTTCGAAAAATGGCTATATATGTGGCATATTAATATGCGGTCAAAATGGGAACGAGAGGTATACCAGCAAAATCTCTCATCAACCTTCTAAAAGATCTAGGCCTGTCTAGAACTGCAGAAAGTTTTATATTTTAACATGTATCTAAAGCTGTACCAACAGGCTCTTGCTAGATTTGGCTGGGCACGGTGAGAAACATGAACAGAACAAAGGAGCCCCTTAAACCTACACCCGGGTCACAAGTCCCGGGAACTGCTTGGAGTTTCCCTCTCTGCCACACGATGGACCCGACACTCGCACGGTGAATCCTTCGAACGCTGTAAATTTGATCTTTTTACGATTTTGGATATTTATGCTACGATTTTTGATACATTATGTTGCAAAATGACCTAGATGTGTAATGACTAGATATTGCGTGTGACTATTGATATGATTATGCATTTGTATAATATCTAAACTACGCCAATCGATTTGTTAATATGAAACGTTCTACAAGTAATTGGCCCTGTGTATACAATATTAATACATACAAAGTATAACGTACTAGTACATGTTTAATATATATCACATTTCGAACGGAGATTGTCCCTCTTTTGTAGTTTTGTCACGGTGTTATCGAAAAATCCGAGGACGCAAAAATGCCAAGATTTAAGAAGTTACGGCGTAATAAATCTAAATATATATAACTCAAAGGTGACTGACATAGTGATCAACGCACAGCTCAAACCACAGGATGGATCGGGCTGAAATTTGGCATGCAGGTAGATGTTATGACGTAGGCATCCGCTAAGTAAGGATTTTGATTAATTCTACCCCCAAAGGGATAAAATAGGGAATTAAAGTTTGTATGAAACTTTGTAAATTTTAAACCGATCGGGCTGAGACTTTGTACGCATAAAGCTACTATGACGTAGGCATCCCCTTAGAAAGGTTTTTTATGAATTACACCCCTAAGGGGATAAAATAGGGGATGAAAGTTTGTATGAAACTTTGTCAATTTTAAACCGATCGGACTGACTTTGCATCCATGAAGCTACTATGACGTAGGCATTCCCTAAGAAAGCAAACATAAGTAATGCCGCAAAAACTATAACTAATTAATAATAATACTTCTTAACGCGAGCGAAGCCGCGGGCAAAAGCTATATATAAAATTCTCGTGTCACAATGTTAGTTACCACACTCCTTCCAAACGACATGACCGATTTTTATAAAATTTTATATGCATATTCAGTAGGTCTGAGAATCGGCTTCTATCTATTTTTCACACCCCTAAGTGATAAGTGTTGTCCACCCCTAACATTATTTTTTTATTTTTTTGCAACATCTTTTGTTTATATTTTTTATTGTGTCATTAAAAAATATATACAACCCTAAATTTTCACCCTTCTATCACCAACCCCTATTTTTTTATATGGCAACACAACGTTTGCCGGGACAGCTAGTAATAATATATATATTCACACAACGACACCATCTACTCCCAAGCTATAAGTAGAGCTTGTGTTGTGAGTACTAAATAACTACTATAAAGACAAATAATATACAGACCGATACAAATAATCATACGCATGAATACAAATTATTGTACCGTGCAAGGAATTGAACCCGCAACCATCGGAATTAAAGTGCTGTACTAAACACGTTGAGCAATTACATGTGAATATAAAAAATGAGCAAAATATTATCTCGAACTGTATTACAAACCAAAATCGTTCTGCTAACAAAAGTAAAATTGATTCCAAAGTTTATCTATAACTAGCTGTACTCGCGACTTCGTACGCGTGGAATTAGACTTTAATTTTCTAAAATAAAAGTAGCCTAAGTTACTGCTTGTTATATCAGTTACCTGCCGGAACAAACAGACAGACAGACAATAATTGTAAAAAAAATATTTTAGTGTATGTACCGTATTTATATTCATATGCATGTAGTAAGAAACGATTATATCAATATTACAACAGACAATCCAATTTTATTTATATGTATAGATGTATTGATTATAACAGATTTTTTTAAGTATTAAATAATATTGTAGAAACAAAAAAATAATTAATTGAATATGTAATTTTTCATTGAGAACAGTCCTTCGTGAATCGCCTTACTAAATAAATAAATAAACAGAAGTTCTGTTTTGAGTCAAGAAATGGTCAGGTATATGTACTTTTACCTACTTTACCTTATTTAGTTTCTATCATAGTGTTGGCAAGTAATTATTTGCATAATATTGCAAGTATACCATTTTCAGATAATAGTTCCTGTTTTTAATCGGAATAAAAACTATTTTAATATACATGGTCTTTTTTCAGAAAAAACTATGCTGATATAATTACACCAGGGGTTCATGGTATTTTTAGACAAGTACGTATAATTTTTTTTGTAAATTTGTTTATGAATTTCATTTTATAATGAAGGTTTTTTTAATGTATGATAATGGAAGGTGCTCCCGCCTATGCTAACGGTTTACGCTGGCGGGGCTCGAGTGGAGGATAAAATAAACATGGTCAGGTTAGTTAGCCCATCGTGACAAATTTCCAGGAGGTCCGAGTGGACCACCTAACAGACCAGTGACCAGACGAGGACACCAGTCAATCGTCATCCATAAAAAAACATCTCCTTGTCATTTGCAGTTTGGGGAACTGGGTCTGATTAACAATAATTCTATGAAAACATACTAGTTAGGTGTCATTTATAATATGCTTCAAAATTAAGGTTAGAAGTTTACATAACATCGTGGCAATACTAGCTACCAGCGTCCCGCCCATGCCTCAGGCATCATTGTCTGTTTACATTTCGTATATCGATTTAAAAATACAGCGCCATCTATAATCGCTTACAAAAACTAATCGCAGATGTTAATTAATATTCTAATAGAGGGCGCTGACTGACCCTCCATATTTCTTTAATATATAATTATATAATTAATTTATATTAAAAAATATTTTTTATATTTTATTACAATATTTAGAAATCATTTGGAGCATGTGACCGTCTAACAAATTTGACGTCGTATGCTAAAGCCGCGAGCCTGTCAATCGGAAATGCTGTAGGAATCGGAAATTTATTCAGTCGTAAAATGGCGGCCAATCCGAATACTTCATATCCGTGGCCAAATAGTGAGGATGATTACGAAATACTGGACGTTATTGGTATGTTTGAATCAAATACTTCATACTAACATACGGTTTAAATAATTATAAGGCAATGCTATTATATATCTATGTAATACACGCTTACCAGGTCGCGATATAGCCAAACTGTCAAATTTCTTGATGTCTAAATGTCATTTTTACAACTTACCAACTCTAAAAAGAATTTTATATTATTTATTACTATTTTGAAAATTGTTTAATTATTAAATGTTTATCTCAATTTCTTTATAAATATTGAATTTCGGTTCATATATTTTACTTCATTCGTCTCAATAATAGCGGCGTTTACAGTTTGTACCGTTAGGTTAAAATATAAAAACCTGTAATAAAAATTGATGAACATTATGTTATTTTGTCATTTTTTGTACTAAATTTTGGTTAATTCCAGTTTAGCAAATAATATTTGGATTCTAAATAAACTACTTTATTTTTGTTAATTTACATATTATATTGTTTATTTTTTGTGTAAGGTCTGCTACAGATTATATAAACCGCGCCCGAGAAGATTTATGATCATAGATTAATTATAAGAGTTGACGCCGCCCGCATGAGAACTAACCAATTTTTATTTAATTTTTAAATTTTGTGGTACCTACTAAGATGTGGGTACCTGAATTAAAAAATAAGATTGAATGGTTACATACAAACAATGTTTTCTTTTAAGGGGCTGGAACATGGGAAAGAATATTTAGTTCCTAGTGATGAAAGTCAGAATACTATATTTTTATTAAAAAATAATATCTACCGCATTCATTTAAAATCCCCTGTAACCAAAATATTTATCGAGTTCTCGTTACACTCATGACATCTTAGTAATCAGAAATGGCAATTTTTATATATTTAGTTCCTAGTGATGCAAGCCATATTATAATTTTATTAAAAAAAATTAAGAATGTCTACTGTATTCATCTAAAATCCCTTGTATCCAAAACATTTATCAAGTTATCGTCGCACTCATGACATCTTAGTAATCCGAAATGGCAATTTCATTTATCTTGTTTGATTATATATTGCAGCTATATAATAGCATAAGCATAATACATATATAGAAAACACACTGATAAATACAAACCATCATACTTATGAATACAAATGTTTGTACCATGTGAAAAATCAAAGCTGCGACCGTCAGAAGTAGATATCCATCCATAATCCATAGGCCATACATATTGTAACATATATAGACTGGCCTTTTAAATAAATTGGAATGACTTCGGAACAACTATGTATATCTACTTAATTTTTAATATCCATAAGTTCAATATCTGTGAGTGAGTGTTTGTAGGGACTTGTCTGCTCTACTAACTATGACTTTACATTTTATTAATTTGTTATTCAAGTATGATTTACAAGATTGGTTGATGATATTAATATATGCCTCATATTGAAATTATTTTTAATTTATGGCACTGGACTGACAAACAAGGTGATGGCAGACCTGATCAAGCATCAGATATATATACATTAACATCACATTATGATTCTGGAGGACTATGGTCTTTACTTTCTGTTCTTGTGAATCAATTAATCTATTCTGACGGGCTCGCTGGTCTAGCGGTTTAGCACAACACCTTACTAGCAATTGTGATGGGTTTGATACCTCGTACAGTACAAACATTTTCATTCATGAGTATGTTTCTTTGTATCAGTCTGGGTGTTTTCTGGGTATATTATGTATGTACGTATGTATTTATAAAAAAATAACAATTGTCTGATAATTAATCAATACAAGCTTGCTTAGCTCGGGACTATAAGACGCTGTGTAATTAATATTATATTACACTTTAACTATTCTATAGTAATTATTTAGTAGTAGTAAAATGCAATTTTAATTTTTAAAATTCATTAATTGTTTAGTATACCTACCTATCGAATAGGTAAAACAAATGCTTGATACTGATTAAGTCGTAATTTAACATTATATTTGATATACATATTATCAATAAAATGAAATGATTGTTTGATTGTAATATTTTGAATTTGTAGGTGTTGGCGCCACGGCCGTAGTGTATGGTGCATATTGTAAACCAAGGGGAGAGAAATGCGCTATCAAGAGGATAAATTTGGAAAAATGGAACACCTCTATGGACGAGCTTCTAAAAGAAATACATGTATTTAATCATCACATAAATAGATAATTAAGAATACCTAATTATACTTTGGGAATGACTAATCTAGATATCTTAAATATATTTCTAGACAGCCTTGGTGCTCTTGCGGTTTAGCATCACTCTTTACATCCGCTGATTAACGGTTCGATTCCTCGCATGTTGCAAACATTCATGTGTTCATTCATGAGTATGATTGCCTGTCTGGGTATTTTCTGTTTCAAAATTCAAAATATCTAAGAATTTATATCTAGTACTCATAACACAAATTCTGCTTACCGTGGGACTAGAAGGCTTTATTTTTATTTCTAGATCTGTGATTCCCAAAGTAGTCTACTTCGTAACCCATCTGAAAACTTTTAAACATTGATCTCATTTCTAAGGTGTGTTAACAAAGGGACAGATTATCTATATATATAAAAATCAATATTTATTTCTATTGCTCACGCTATAACTTGAGAACCACATCGTCATCTTATTTTATTGTTTTATAATACTCTATAAACAGTTCACAATGAACCAGAAATTAAGTTACCCAGTAAAGTACGCAAAATTTAATTAAAAACTTAACGACTAACTTCGCGTGTTTGAATGTTAGCGCATTATGGACAGATCTCCTAGACATTTGGGTTTCCTGTAGCTTTAGCTATCCTATTAATGATAATGAGGTATATTCGCTAGTGAACAAAGGTTCTCAGCTTAGATAGTCGGATATGAATATACTACACGCACAACGGCCCGAATGAGAGGCTAATTGCGGAGACTGGAGTCCAACATCACCACATTACATATGCATGTACTGCTAGGTTGTCTGATTTGATTTGAGCGATAAGACTGCCTATTGTTAGCATGTTTATAATAAGTTCTATATTGTAAACATTATTTCTATGTACTGTAGTGTTATATTATTATTATTATATTGTATACATATGTATAAGTATGTTTGCTTATTATGTTGAGAACTTATATAACTATTCTATTTATCCTGTATATCTAAGTGACCTTTTAGAAAGGAGGACAATAATAAACATGTTACTTGCAACAGTGTTGCTATCTAAACCCTGACCTCAAAGACTTCGAAACATGTGCATTATCTAGTCTCATTCAAAAACAAGTAAACAATTTTCAATGTTGCCGATAGATTAGAAGTGATCTACAATGTTAATCAGTGAATTAGTTGCAAATCGTAAATATACCGCAAACAACATTTCTACTATCTTATATTTACATATATATGAGTACTTTAACTATCAAACTGCCTCCGTGATGTAGCGGTTAAGGATAACGCCTCACCCCTGATGGTCATGGTTTCGATATAAACATTCATACTCATGAGTATGTTTGTGTATACATACATGTGTGTATATCGAGGCATTTTCTATATATATATATATTGCCAGCAGTGCCTGAGATTACACTTGCATGAAATTTGTAGGCTATGTGTTATTCTTATGTATACGCTATATTACAGTAAATTTTCATCAAAATTCGTTCTGTAGTTTATGTGTGAAAGAGTAACAAACGTCTATTCAACTTTCTATCCATCCAGACTCTTAAACTTCGCGTTTATAGTATTAGTAAGTTGTTTGTATTCTGACCCTATTTTTTGTAATAAATATATTTTTACAGGCAATGTCAAGCTGTAACCATGAAAATGTAGTAACTTACTACACTAGTTTTGTAGTCAGCGATGAATTATGGCTTGTGCTGAAACTGCTTGAAGGTAAAAAGACATACATGTTTTGATATATTTACTAATCGTTTTACTCTAGGTATTCAACAAAATGAATATTTTATAATTTATAATTAGATATATTATAGCAGTGGGACTATTCTTATTACTTATAGTATATTTATTTATGTATATATTTGTGTATATATTATATTGTAATGTGATATATGTTATATTGTATTATTTATTGTACCTATGTTTCCATCTCTCCACTAGTCCTCTCGGTCGTTTAAAGATTAACTGGAAGATATCCCTATTATAGGATATGTCCACAACTTTATATATTTATTTAATAAGTTTATTGTATCCTCTTATACTATGTTTTATTGTACAGTAAAGTATAAAAGAAAGTAACATTCAATTTTCCCTACTGTATTTCTCCATAAAGTATATATTAATATTTTACTCTTAATAATTCATTCATTCATAATTTAAGCGCTACGCTCTTGTCGGTGGAGCCTTTGCCACTTTCCGCGATCTTCCATCATACTCTTTAATTCTTGATACGACACGACTCGACTCTACTTAATAATAAACAAAATTAATTAAATAAGAATTGAAATTTCAACTTTATATTTCTAAGTTTAAAGTCTATTTGCAGCTTGCTTTAAAGGATGAAGGATGCTCGTTTGAAGGATGAGATTCAGCAGAAATTACAAGATTGAAGGTGTAAGATGAGATTGCACGAGTGGTTATGGGCATCATATGTTACGGAGGTGCTGCTGTTCATGTATATAGACGACGGTTACTTCCCATCCGATGGGCCATTAGGTTCTTTGCTATTTAAATTACATAAAAAAACACTGGAGATCTGATCATATGCCAAGCCACTAATCTGATCTCTGATCATAGGCTAGTTTTATTTTCTCTTTCTTTCTTTCTAGTTTATGGTCGGATCACAGTCGGCGGAATATCTATGTACTTCCCGTAGCATACTGTCATGGTACCGAGAAACACTGTAGAGGTTTTAAGTTCCTCTGGACTATATTTTATACATAAAAAAATCAGCAACTTATTGTTTATGATTCGATTGAAGGGAAAATTACTGCGAATAAACGCCTGACGTATTAGTCTTCCAGAATGACTTCATGAAAGTTTATTTATGTATAGGTCTAAGTGTGAGATTGACATTTAACTAGAGGTACGCCGTATTACTTAGTTGCCATTCTAGTTACGTTAAAATGTAAGCAATATTTTATTTTATTTTAGGTGGTAGTCTCTTGGATGTTATTAAACATAAAATGAAAGTGAGCAACTGTAAACATGGAGTGTTTGATGAGGCAACTATTGCTACTGTTCTCAGGGAGGTACTAAAGGGATTGGAATATTTTCATAGCAATGGACAAATACACAGGTATGTATTTTTTTTATATAATAATATTTTTATTTCAGGCAACTTAACGTGATAAGAATATTGGCCACTATTATTAGCCCATCTTAAGTACTAATATATATATATATAAATATAATATTGTCTATGATGTCATCCTTTTCTACGGCAATCTGCCACTGTAGCGTCGGTATAACACTATCTTCGGCCAGTAGTTTTCCTTCACGAAGGTAGGTAGGATGTTAGTAGACCCGGACATCAACCGTATTGTATTATTATTTATATAACAAACATTGGTTTATTCTTTTATTTTTATTTTATAATATCTGTTGTATTTTTATATATTTGTCCTATGTATTGCATATTATTATATTATATTAGCTGAGCGTCATGATTTTACTCGCGGTTTAATGTATGTCTATATTTATACGTTTTCGCCTGCGTCTATATTGTACTCGCCAGTAATTGACCATAAACAACAACGAAAGTAATTAAATGTATTGCTATATGATGATATAGATGTTTTTTTTATATTATTTATGTAAAAAAAATATCTATTATAAAGAGCAACCCACAAGTTTCTTGCTCATTCTTCTTGTGATGAATCTGCATTCCGATTGAGTGGTAGAATAAAAAATATGACTATCAAAAGTGCTTGTAATGAGTTTATTTGAATAAAGATTATTTCTATTGCCAACTATATTTATTTATTTTATTAATAAAATATTAGCAATAGTGGATGTGTATTTAAATTTCTGTAGCCTACATGTACATCATACACTTACTTCTTCTACTGGTTTTACGCGAAGCTATAAAACACAAAAAGATAAACAGACAGTTGTCGACTCGTGTCACCATTTTACTGTTTTATTATATGCAAGGAAATGGCGACCACCCTTATTCCCAACCCTCCATATCACCCGCTCGCGACGTAGTTTTATACGCTTAGCGTTCATTCTGGATTATATTTTCTTCTTGCGAACTCCTAAAAGTCACATCGTGATGTTTAAAATACTTCCTCCAAGTATTGAGCAAACAAACGTATAAAGGTTTATTTAAAAATCGACTGGTAGCTCCAGACATTAGTGTATACAAACAAACGAACTCTAAACTTTAAATATTAGTATAGTATTTAACGTCTCGTCACGAACAAAAGCTCTATTACACGCATGTTTATAAATTAAATTTAATTCAGGGTTAGTAATCCTTACATTGTTGCAAAATTGTAAACTGTGAACGCATTTAAATGTTTCTGAATATTAAAACCATTACGTATGTAGAGCGCATATTATTAGCAAGTGGATAAACTGTAATTAACGCTACTTATCGTAACATTTCTAATTAATAAATCTAATTCTAGACAGATTATGTTTATATATTGCAAATTTTGTTGCAAATATCTTAATTAACCTCGGCGAACTCATTTCATACAATGTTTAATGTTTTTGTTTATTCTATGTGTTGCTACACATAATCAGTTGTAGTTGGGAAAACAAACCAATAACACATAATAAATAAAATCATGTAACATTGTTTGAAATAAGAATCACGTACCGTTCGGATGTGGATATTAAACAATTACACTTTGCTTTTGCGAGTTATTTAAGGTAAGTTTGACCTTTTGACCGATTTAATTTGTAAATTTCGCTGCGTGGTGTTTACCTTGTAACTATTTATATCACTATATAAATACAAGCGAAGACGTATACCATTACAACTGCAATTATTTCGCCTCTTTTCTCGCGAACTTTTCATTGAACAAAAATATGCGGTGCGTCGTAATGATGACTTGCTAGCTAGGCCACGCGTCGCTGTTGCCCAGTACGAATTTAAATATTATGAAAGCAAAAAATATATACGAAAATCTCGCGAAATATATTCCTCAATTTTTATGTCGTAATTCATTTATGTTTATAAATTAACAATACGTAGCTGATCCGCGCAGCGCAACTTCGTACGCGTTATGTAAAAGAGAGAGCGGAAGCTGGAAGAATTTCCTCTTTTTTACAACATTTTTCATTAATCCGCTGGGCTCCTATTGGTTGTAGCAAAAAATATATTCTAAAATCACGCGAAATGTGTTTATATTCATCAGTTTTTTGTCGTAATTAATTTATGCTGATAAACGGTCAATACTACTCTAGCTTACCTGCGCAACTTCGTACGCGTTATGTGTGACAGAGAGAGGAAGCTAAAAAAATCTCCTTTTTTACTCCTTTAGCGCGTTCAATGGAACAAACTTCAGCTTTATAATATTAGATTTACGATTGCATTGGCGATAGAGAATATTTGTAACAAACCAGATATATATGGTATAAAAATAATTATCTGCGCTCGCGGTTTTACACTCGGTTTAGAATTTTATAGCTTATGTGTAATTCCGATGTAACTATAAGCTATTAAAGATACTCTAAAGTTTAATCAAAACCCATTGTTTTTGCGTGAAGGTGTAACATTCATCCATACTCACAAACTTTCGCATTTATAATATTAAAATAAAACTTAAGATGTATAATAGTTATATATTTTGATGTATAAATTATTCATTACTTTATAGACATACATGCTAGTAACCTGAAATATTACGCAAAGAGCATTTATACTGTTCGTTTATATAATTACTAGGTCTGCCCGCGGTTTTAGCTGCGTGAAATTTATATTATTCTGATGCATAAGCATATTACTGTAAAGTTACATGAAAATCCGTTCAGTAGTTTTGGTGTGAAAGAGTAACAAACATCCATCTACACTCACAAACTTTCGCGTTTATAATATTAGTAAGATCTAGTTAGTTATATACTTAGATGTATAAATTATTCATTGGTTTATAAACATACATTGTCATGCTAGTAATTACCTTATATATTATACAAAGAGGATTTGTACTGTTCGTTTATATAATTATATAAGTGGTAAACGACGCCTATATACATGAACATCGTAACTTTACGCCTGTGCTATTTTTTTTAATTCATTCATTAAAGTTTGTTACTTTATTATTATTAAATGACTCGCCAGACTGCAGAACAGTTTGTTGGCAAGATATAGTTAATATATATTTATACTAATACTTGCCTACCTGTATAGATGTACTATACACATAAATATATATTTATACATATAGATACTTAACAATAATTTACTTAGTATTTATTTTTCAAATTAATTATAATAATTAAATAACTAGGTAAAGTCTAGTTTGTAATTACTCTTACAAGTAGAAAACGAATTAATCTAATTTACTATATTATTATTTATTATGACTAAATAAAAAATAATATAGTGAAATAGATTTTACCCGGGACTTTGTCTGCTTTTGATAAAATAACATGTAGCCATTCTTTGTCCTTAGGATACAATGTATCACGTCAAATTTAATTCAGATCCATTTAGCCCTTTAGTCATAAAATGGTATGAAACTGATGACAGACACACTTTCGAATTAATAATACTACTTGTTTACCGCGATTAAATTCAGAAAATCTAAAAGGTGTGAAATTAGGGATGGAAGTATACCAATATCTTCGTCCCTTTTTTCACCCCCTTCCAAATTTTCTTTTAGATAATAAATAGTCTCTAAACTTTCTCCGTATTAGTCATTTGTTGTGAAAAGGTTGAAATCCAGTAATTCAAATATCATTCATTGATGTAGGAAATTTTAGTCAATTCAGTAACAAACTGACAGACATTCATACTTTCGAACTTATAATATCAGTATGGATGTTGTAATATTATTTATTCTGAAATATTTTTACAAAATTATATGATGAATTATGTAATGACAGTATCTACTATATATACATATTAAAATTATATATGGTTAGATGTATCTAATCAAAACTGTCAAATTGAAATAAAGTCAATTTATTGCACTGGATACCCTTATAGCAATTTATGTTGTAAACTTAATTTAATTGGTTTGCTGCATATGATAATTATTATTTTCAGAGATATAAAAGCCGGAAATATTTTACTAGGCGAAGATGGTACCGTTCAAATAGCTGATTTTGGTGTATCTGCGTGGTTAGCCACCGGCAGAGATATGTCCAGGCAAAAAGTTAGACATACATTTGTCGGCACTCCTTGCTGGATGGCACCTGAAGTAATGGAACAAGTAAGTATTTTTAACGTCAAAAGACAATACTAAGGTACAAAGATGTTTTAAAAACGACCGACGGTCGCAGGTTCAATACTCACACGATTCAGATGCGTACGCGTTTGTATTTATATGGATATTTTCTGTTTAAGTTTATTACTTTTAAAACAAATGTCTTGTGAAGTATTCCTATCAGCTATTTTACTAAATGCATGCAAAATATGCAGTATGCGATCCAGTTGGCTCAGGAGAGGATGCCTGGAGAATGTTGGTTGGAAGAAGCATTCCTGGTAGTCATGATACTCATGCCTTGAGGAATCGACAAAGAAGAAATTTTACAAAATAACTGATAGAAATAGCATAGTACAAATCGTGTTAAATTTGGAAATTGATGTTGCTGTGTGTATTATCCTAGATTGTAATATGATTTTTTAGCAGAACAAGTTAATATATTCCCTACGTACGATCACAAACCACGTGGCTTTTTATTAGTAAAAAAAATTTCAACATCGGTTTAGTAACTCCAGAGATACCCCCTACGACCTCACAAATACACAAACTACATAATTATAATAATAGTATAGACTAGCGACACAGCCTGGCCTCACAGGGGTATATTAATATATGTAGTACGTATTGCTACATGTATATTATACTTATAGACATTCTGGAAGATATTCTCCGAATAATAATGAATGTTGTATCAAAATCCGTTGCGTCCTTGCGAAGAAGCTGAAAAACAGACAGCTAAAAATACTACTTTTATTTTATACTATGAGAAATATAAATAATGAATAATTTCAACCACCATGATCACGGGTAAACTGTTTACTCGTGATCATGGTGGTTCAAACACTGCCGAAATATCGGGAACTCAGCAAATAAATATAAAACGTAATAAGATCCCGTGATTTTTACTTATTATACATATAAATAATGACCGCGTCAAGTTTAAAACAGTATATAAATAATGAAGTACTTATTATTCGAACGGAAGATATTAGAAGTTCATCTATACATGTAATCGCTGTCTGATAGATATATATGAAAAGAACTATTATTTGGGATTTATCAATGAAAAAAATAGCCCAAAATGACAAATTATATACGAGTTTTTATAGTAGAATCATAGAATATATTGCGACATAGATACACAATGTCGATTGCACCGGACAAAAACACTTGCATTTAGTCAGCACTTAAATTCGACATATCATGTACTCATTCTGTTTATTAAAATCTAGCTATTACCGCGGTTTCACCTGCATGAAATTTATAGCCTATATCTTATGCTGATATATAAGTTATTTTACTGTAAAGTTTCATCAAAAACCGTTCAGTAGTTGTGGCGTGAAATATTAATAAACATCTATCCATGTAGTATACTCAGAAAATTCCACGTTTATGATATTAATTAATAAGATTATATTAAAACAATGCTGTATCTTAACATCTATCGGAATTTTATTAAAATAGATTTTAATAACCAGTTTTAACTGTTTGTGTTGTGTACTAATGAATAATAGAATATTGTTCAATGTTATTTGAATTGTTATATTAATATGTTTTTGACAGGATCATGGATATGATTTCAAAGCTGACATTTGGTCTTTTGGTATAACGGCTATAGAGATGGCGTCGGGATCTGCGCCTTATCATAAATACCCACCTATGAAAGTATTGATGTTAACTCTGCAGAATGATCCACCTAATTTAGATACAGGTATGCTACATTTTCTATTCTTATGACCCCGATGGTGTAGAGGTAGGGCAGTACCTGTACTCCACTGAAAATTAGCGCTACAGTGACATGCTGCGGTTGTTCACCAGTTCACCAGTTGAGTGGAGGCCCTTTCAGCTCATTGCGCGATATTAGCTTTTAAGTTCTTATATACATAATTTACTCTGCATCTACTTTGAATAAATTATTGTTAGGGAAAATACTATATGTGGAAGCGTCTGTCTCGTACCTGCATAC
This sequence comes from Achroia grisella, assembly GCF_030625045.1. Classification (NCBI taxonomy): domain Eukaryota; kingdom Metazoa; phylum Arthropoda; class Insecta; order Lepidoptera; family Pyralidae; genus Achroia; species Achroia grisella. The sequence continues at coordinate 101,255 of NW_026712977.1, read as the reverse complement.
TCCTGAGGATATCTTGGGCTTCTTAACACAGGCAAGCGTCTCAATGATATTTTTACTAGCTTTCACAGTTTCATGGAAGGTTTCACACTCAGTTTTAATTTATTTTAATATAGGAATCATGCGTGTGCATTAATGCCGCCGTGCGGTCAGTTCTGTCATAGGTAAGGGGGGGAAAGAGCGGGAACCGAAACTAACGGACTCTAAAATAATAGTCTGTGCTTACAGTAGGTACAGGGTAGATTTTAAACAATTATTATTATTACTTTACATTGTTGCAATTTCTATTGTGTGCTGCTATATTGGGAGAAAAGGGATTGTTAGTAATGTGGACTGATTACCCCGCTACCAATGTACTATGTTAGGTTGAGTTCTACGCGGAAACCATCATGATAAATTTCCGGTGAATTTGTAACAATGGGCTAACTGACCTGAACTCATGGTCATCCTAAAACTATGGGATAACCGACCTTACTTCGCAGTCATACTAACAAACTCTTCTCTATTCATATTGAAAATAGGCGATGGCTTTACTCTATACTAATCCATAAAAAATAAAGGTCCCAGTACGGACAATTATATCTCGTGTTTGTTTTTGTATATTTTTGATATATATTATATACTAGTTTCTGCAGGCGATTACCTTCTGTGTGATGGTTGACTAGGATAACAAATAATCTATGACAACCTCTATTTCAAAGATAACACATATTTCATATATCATATTGATCATTAAGGCGCTATCTCATTGTATGTTGTCGTATTTCAGACACATTTTTTATTGAGAAATTTAAATTAGCTACCTTTGTAACATTGACGTTAACGTATTTAAATAAACTTAATTATAATATTACTATTCCAATGTAAATTTGCGTCTGACCTTGATGACATGACAAATAGTCACTCACATGTAATTGAAAACAGTTTTTATTATATTACATACCACCTTTACATATCGCACACCTAATACAATAATAGATTAACTAAAAAACAATAATGTTTGGAAAATCCACTCTAAAGTTTTAGTCTTAAAGGCTAATTTCGAAATTTTGGGTTCATACCATATGGTGTTAAATGTGCTATATTGTGTAGTTATGTTCATACTTATTTTTATACACCATAATTTTCCTTAATATTTTGTATTGTCAAGGAAAATTGACTATTGCACCTATACTCCTATATTATTTTGATGGACAAGCTGTTTACCTCCGCACTGCGTTTTTACGGCTTATGTAACTTGGTAACGTAGGCTAAAGTATACCTACTCTATCCTAGCGTACGTGAGTAGAGAAATATAAAATATAGATGAAATATTAAATGAAAGTAATAGTAACTAGAGTAGGTAGTAAGAGTAGGCTAAAAAAATCTGCAATATGTAACTGATTGAATTTTTCTCATTGGTATAGTATTTTTTAAGTTTTCATTACAACAGTTTAACAGGAGTTAAACCGATAGTTTAAATGTATGGTTTAATTCGCGGGTATCTTAATTTTATGCAGCCGCGGCTTTCAGCTAGTATGTGAAATGTATAGTAATGGTAAAGTTTCTTTTATTCCATTATGTTTTTTTCCCGTACATATTTTATCTATGACCCCAATCTCTCTATTCATTCTTACATAGAAAGAAAGAAAATATGTTCATTCAATGCTTATAATAGAATCAAGGACAAAAAAGATAATATATGTATAGATAAATAAAATAATAAATTTTCACAGACATATGAAGCACCTAATTGGCTCCACTACATTTTATAGTATATTCTATGCGTTCCTACCACTTCTTTTAACTGGTACTATTTCGAGAAAAAAAATAGGGGACTACTTAAAATATTGCATATATATATACATGATAATTAAAACGAAATGACTGTTAAATATATATAAAATCATCTGTATATCATGTATACACCGCTTACTTAACATCTCCTTTATACATTGTATAAATTTAATTTTACTAATGGAAATATAATTAATTTTACTTTTTTTACAATTGAAATATATTGATATAACTTGCCTGATTACGTACTCTTTAAGTGTCACCGAATCCTTCATTCTAAAAAGGAGAGGAAAGTACTTAATTAATTAATTAATTGCTATAACTGTGTTGAATACTCAATATTAATTATTGAACTTATTTTTTTAGGTGCCGATGAAAAAGAGCAGTATAAGTTGTACGGAAAAACCTTTAGGAAAATGATAGTGGATTGCTTACAAAAAGATCCTAGCAAAAGGCCAACTGCCACTGAGCTACTGAAGCATCCATTCTTCAAAAGAGCTAAAGATAAGAAGTACCTCACTCAAACTTTAGTGGCTATTGGGCCGAGCATGGAAACCAGAGTACATAAGGTATACCCAAATTTATACTATTCTTAAATAGGGACAGGAGATTGTTACTAATGTGGACTAATAATCCCATTGCTAGCAATGTACCATGATTGGTTGACCCCCTGGAACACATCGTGATAAATTCATGGTGAATTTACAACGATGGGCTAACTGACTTGATTTCATACTCATTTTATCATCCTCTACTGATGCCCCGCCAGCGTAAACCGTTAACATAGGCGAGTGAATTCGTTTTATCAAAGAATAAAAATAAAGTTGAATAAAAATTCTAGGATTATGTAATAATACAAGCCTTAGGATTAAGGATGAAAGGAGAATATACGTAATCTTACTTTTTGCTCATATTATAAATCTGAAAGTATGTGAGTATTTCTTATTATTTCACACAAAAATTACTGAAAAATATGGATGAAACTTTACACTAATATAGCTTTTACATCAGAATATCACATAGGCTATAAATTAGAAAGATATTATGTAAATTGGGCGAAATATAATGATAAATGTCATGTAAGTGTGATACAGATGAATGTGTGCGGTGAATAATGATTTTAATGTTGACATTAAGTAAATAGTCTTACGCGTAAACATATATAACAGTTTTATATCAGTGTATATATTTTATTGGGTGTAGGCAAGTAAAAGGCAATCGGGCACCTCCGGAAAGTTACACCGAACTGTCACTGGAGAGTGGGTTTGGAGCGAGGAGGATGAAGAGAATACAGAACATCAGGAAACCGACGAGGAACCGTCGGTCAGCGACGATAAGAAGCCAATGAACGAACTACAAAAGGCCGAGTCTAGTGCCAGCGAAAATGAAGAGGTCAGACTTTGTTATTATTTGAAAAGTTCTGTCAGTCGTAGTTGTAAACATGTTGTCTCTTTGTACTTACAATTTAGTCTGTAAAAGTGATGGAGGTATTCAGTGGCCGTTTATGACATCTCACTAAACTTTTGAGTGACTTTTTTATACTACAATGGTGGCAAACAAGAGTATGGTTAGATGGGTCATACCATAACAAGAGTTATGGTAAAAGGTTGCTACGGTAAGGTATGGTAATGGATGACTAAAACACCAGGGGTGTCGTGTGCATTGCCGACTCTAAACTTACATTACTGTTACTTAGCAACAACAGTTCTAAGTTTAAATGTCATGGATTATCCAACATAGGCTTACCCTAATACTAATTACTAACTAAAATTGGATCTATGCTGATGGATTAAACTTTTTATTCAACAACCAATGTGCTTAATAGAAAGGTGTCTGCATGGAGTCCATCTGTCTCCATGATTTATTTGTAAACTGTGTTTCGATTATATGGTGCGATTAGCCAGTGAAATTACATATAATAGGTGACGTGTACCACTTGCCATCAGAGTATTTCCTGTTTTGCACCTCAGAATCAAGTACCGACAGACCGATATGGACTTGTAATATAATTATATATATTTAACATACTTTATATTTAATTAATTTTATTATTTGCAGGATCCTGATAAAAAGAAGAGTGTAGTACCAAAAGAAGAGGAAAAACCAAAACCTGATCCAGTACCAGTACCTGCGCCGCAACAAGCTGTAAATCTAGTATTGCGGTTAAGGTAAATAAATAAATGACTTATATGTATTGTTGTATGTACTATTTGTTATAGGACTTTCTGAGAGTCGGTTAGATTAAAATCCACTATTCTCAAGTAAGTACTCTGAGAAAACAAGTAGGACCAAGAAGACGCTTTCAACTCGCTTTTATATTATTATTTTTTATTTATACGCAGTTCTAATTTTTAAAAAAAATATCAATACATACATCTATACATATAAATAAAATAGAAGTGTCTGTTTATAATATTGAAGTAACCGTTTTTTACAACATGCATATGAATAGAAATACGGTATATACACAAAATTAACATTTTTTACAATTTTTGTCTGTCTGTCTGTTTGTCCCGGCTAATCTCTGAAATGGCTGGACTGATTTTGACGGAACTTGTTTTGGCAGGTCGCTGATGTACTAAGGAGTAACTTAGGCTACTTTTATTTTAGAAAAATAAAATAAAATTGCACGCGGACGAAGTCTCGTGTACAGCTAGTATATGATAATAACTATTTGAAAAAAATTAATTGATGCTGCGTTCCTATTGGTCGTAGCGTTATGTATAGCCGATAGACCCTAGATTTATATTAATTCCAATAATAGTAATAGTACTTCCTGAGATTAGTGCATTCAACCAAACAAATAAACCTTCAACTTTATGATATTACTAAAAATTAAATGTCAATATTATAACTTTTCATTATCTGACGTGGCACATCGAGGCATTGTAACGACCTGCCTTCTCTCCCTGAATCGCCATACTTAATTATTTTCTGGGCACGGAGCTACCAGTTCCTAGGTCAGTAGTCTAGATAAGCCGCGATCCAATAATCATCAAATACACTTTGGCTACTATATCCTTGGGTCCAACGTCTCTACGCCAAATGATAAAAACCAATACGACACCTACACTCGAGTAAATACGTCTATGTGAAATGGCCACCTGTATCGCTGCCGCCTCAGGACGAGAAGATGATCCAGATGCATCCACACATGTGGTAACCCATATTCATTTATACATAAACTTAAGAGCGACGTTCTTGTCGGTGGAGCTCTTGCCACTTTCTACGATCTTCCATTATCCACGACATTAGACACGACTCCAATTCTGTCTTTAATTTGTTTGATGTAACCGTGCCTTGATCTTCCTCTCCCCCTCTTTCTTTCCCTCAATAATTAGTTTCAAAAATTCATCGTACCGTATCAAGTGCTTCAACATTTTTCCTCTTCTACTTTCTTTTCTATAGCATTCATTATGAATGTAGATGGTTATAAGGGTAGAGGAAGATGATATGGTGAGAAAGGGAGTAAATAACGGGATGACTGTGAACAGAGGTGAATGGAAGAGAAAAACATATTACGCCGACCACAAATAAATGGGATAAGAAAGAAGCAGATGATGACTTTCTATAGCATTCAATATCCCATGTTGTAACCCGTACCATTGTATTATTTAAAGGAACAGCTATTAGTAATATTATTGTAATCCGTGGACTAGTTGATCTAGTAGTCTCAGATTTTTGGCTGTGGAACTAGATAACATGTATGTAAATGAAATGTGAACTTAACTCAATTGGTATGACAGATGATCTTCCTTCATTAGCTAAAATGTGTTTAACACTCTCTGGTAGAATCGAAAATTAGGTATTAAATTCTGATGTATCTTTTACATTACGCGACGCATAATAATGATAATATTTCGACGGGAGGATCCAGAATGATTATAATTCGAACAGCGCCATCTACACTCGCGAGCAACCAAATCGACTCAAGCGCTAACTCTACATTCAAACATGACATATTATTTTTATTTACATGTTGTATCCTTTTATTTAGAACAATGCCTTTTATTTAGAACAATTTATATAACACAAAACAATTGAATGTAGAGGTAGCGCTTGAGTCGATTTGGTTGATCGCGAGTGTAGTATCAAGCTAAGCAGAGTTTGTGTTAACTACTAGACAACTGATACAAATACATAGAAAATACCCAGACCAATACAAACAATTTAATCATGAATACAAATGTTTGTACCGTGCCAGGATTCAAACCCGCGACCATCGGAAACAAGGCGCTGTGCTAAACCAATTAGACAACCGTCAAAATTGTAGTATAAATCAAATTTTAAGTGACAAAAACATAATTATTTCATATATACCACAGTTTTAATGTGTAATTTATTTTTAACTTTAAATTATTTTACATTCCCTTTATTGTATCTCACATACAATGCAAAATTTACATTTTATTTTCTATAAATACTTACAATTGACTTTGTCACATTACAGGAATGCTGAACATGAGTTGAATGACATCCGTTTCGAGTATATTCTGGGCAAGGACTCAGCCGAAGGTATAGCCTCAGAGCTAGTGGGAGCTGGCCTAGTGGATCCCCACGATTCTGAACCCATATCTGTGAATCTGAACAAATTGCTAGAGGCGCATCAGTCACCTACTCCGGGTCTCCCAAAAGTTATTACATTCCATTTGGTAAGAATATTAGTATATAATATTTCACCCTTCCTTACTCTATAATAATAACCTCAAGACAATACACACAGCACCATCTAGACCCAAGTTAAGCTAGCTAAAACTTGTATTATGGGTACTAGACAACTAATATAAATACATAGATATATATTTTTTTCGTAAATACATACATATTATACATACAAAACACCCAGACTGACACAAACAATCTTACTCATGATGTGCTAAACCACTAGATCACAGAGGTCGTCTAATAATAGTTCTCCCATTATCATTAGTCTTTGAAACAGACCTCAAGGTACTCAGGCTACTCTGGATATTAGTATGTCAATAGCGATTTTAGTCCAATCCATTTTTGTACTATTCATTGACTATAGCATATAAGTAAAGTAGATTAGTACTTTTTTACGGCAAACAAGCTAATAGCTCACCTGATGGTAATTGGGAACCGACATCTATATACCTCAATAGCACCATGGAGATTGTGCTAACATCTGACTATAGTAAACAAACTTCAGCTTCATAATATTACTAAAAATTAAAATTAAGTATTAAATTTTCAATATCTAACATAGCACACGATATTGCTCGATAAATAAGCAACAGCAACATACAGCCTATCTGATGGTAAACGGTTACCATAGGTACGCCTGAAACACTAGGGTTGTCACGTGTGCATTGCCGACCTTAAAGAAATCTTAATATAACTCTTTATAACATGGATATTATATATATCTTATTTACTTTTATATCTTTGTGTATGTATATAATATTGTACAGGTAAATACTAAATAATAATTTGTTAACATTGTTATTTATGTAATTAAATGTTTAGTATTAGAGACAATGTATTTAGGTTTATTTTGTATGTATGTATGTAATTAGATAAGTACTGCACAATGTAATGACATGAAGTTTTATTTGTATAAACTGTTGTGACAATTTCTAAGTCACGTATAATTTGCATAGGTATATATTTCATTGCCCTAAATATAATATGTAGCAGGTACGCAATTTTTTACACAATCTTTCTCGATCTTACTTTACCAAACGTTTTATCTCTTTACCCAGAGCTTAGAATGTCCGTCGTCTGTCGCAGCGTCCGAATGTGAAGAGGCGGTACACGCGCGCCAGCTGTATTTTTTCAAATGCGTTTCAATCTTATTTCGTTTTAAATAAGGACTAAATTGGTTAAAAAGAAGCCATGTTTTGCGGGCACAGATCTGTGACAAGACGGTAATACGGTTTAAGAAGGCTGCACAGATTTTTTTAGCACACCTTTCGAACGTTTTGAACGAACAAAACAATAATATTTATTGAAAAGAGCAACACGCAAGTTTCTTATACATTCTTCTTGTGACGAGGCGGAGTTCCGAATAAGTGGTAGAATAAAAGTAATAAGACTATTCAAAAGTGATTATGTTAAATTTATTTTAAGAATATTTTATTATATTATTTCTATTCTATTTTTAAAATTTAAGAATGAATAAATTTCTTTAAGTTTATAACATAATTTATTTTTGTGTACTTGTAAAACTACGATTACTCTAGAGATTTATTTATATACGATAAGATATGTAATACTACATGCGGATTGCCATGTATCAAATCTTAAATATGTATATTTGTTTGTTTACAGAATTCCTCGGGACCCAATGAACAATACGACGACAAAACGTTGGTAGGTTTCGCGCAAATATCAATTGTCGAGTAAAGTATTTATCAGGGTTGTATGTGATTGTAGTGTATATGTTGTGATCATAAACCAGAATTCATCATTTCATGAAGTAGTGTAGTAATAAATGTTATAATTAACATTTATTATGTAAAATTATAGTATTTACTGATCAACTTTTGCGATATATTATACTACTCTCTTCGAACGTCAAATACGTACATAAATTCTAAATTTACAAAAAAAAAATATCTACATAACAGTGAAACCCGAATAAAATCAATCAAATGGCAAAAAACAGCCGATTTTTTTGCCAATTACTTTATGAAATGATTATTCTACAATCTAATCACGGCATATACAACATCGTGATGGATTTGTACCACTATATCTGTATTCTAGTTACATCGTACTTTTGTTTTGGTGCTAGCGAGTGTCGAGGGCAAGACTGCAACTATAGTCTTCGTATTGCATGCGTAGGACATACAAATTCAAATTTTGCTATTATCAGAATTAATTTTAACTCTGGGCATTAACTTTACCGAGCCAAAGATGTTGATAGTCCTTAATTCATTAAGTAAACGGTACTATGATCTGTAGATTTAAGATATTTTTGTTTGATCCATTTTGCGAAGCGAAAATTTAATTATTACAAACTTGATGTACTTGGGTGTGGTTTTTTTTACAAATTTATCTTACGGAGGAATGAAATTTAAAATGTTTCTTCTATTAATGGAATATTATAAGATGGCCGCCTTCTCTTTCAATGTGTATGTGTAGGACATAGAGTGTCGCGATATCAGTTTACTTCATAATTACAAAAACTTTTACATATTACAATGTCACTTCCTATTAAATCAAATGAGAACTGAAACAAAGGTATTTAATAATAAAAATAAGTTTATACCGTTTTCATAGAAAATGGATGTGTATACAAAGTCGTGATAAATTTAACTCTTTTGGCCCGTGATAGTAAATTCATATTTTGATTTTTTTTTATGTATGTATGCAACACTTTCTAGAATGTCAAGGTAGTAATGGAATCGACAGGGTGGAAAGAAAAGGCTAAAATAGAATAAACATGCTAAGTTTCATTCAATTAAATAGGATTAGCTTGCAACAGAATTTAGAACTGTATGCAGAATGACACCTGAATCTTAAATTGAATCTGAAAATTAAAAAAAAACCACGCAGTATTTACATAGTTTTTAATAAGACCATGGAATTTAATTCGAACTATGTAATATATAAGATATCGAGACAGTGCTAAATATTTTCAGAGGACAAAAAGTATTTGATAAACGAAATTATCTTTGGAAAAAAACATTACATCGTTTGAAACGATTGATGAACATATTCCTTCTACTATGCACAAACTAAAAACGTCTATTGTATTTAAGAAAATGAATCAATAGTCGAAATGTAGAGGATGATAATACGTATTAAACAGCCAACTTATAATTATAGTAGATTATGAAATATTAAGCACTATGTCGATAGATCTTATAAATATATAAAATTGAACTTTTTTTAGTGAACTAAGGAGTTCGTGTACGAAGTTGTAAGGCCATAAATATTTTATTAAAACTTAATTAATTTATTTATACAATTGCCCTTAGAAAATTTCATCTAATGAAATGTAACTTAGATCGTAACATATTATTATTATAACCAATCTACATCACGTTGTCACTTTATATAACTGTGAACCTGAATTTCCTAGTATGGAAATATGTACAAAATTAAGTGAATCACATACTTACATATACTTGTGAATTCAATGTGTTTATGTATTTTTGGATGACTTTAAAATAACTGAATAGGATGTGTCTATTATGATATTTCATTATACTTTACTATTCCTTAGTCATAAAATCAAGTTGATTTAAAAATGTATGTAAAATGAAATGAAAAATACTTTTCTTCTCAAAGAAGATGCAGGTATAAAAACTAACATGTAAGGTATGTAAATAAGGTATGAAACGTGTCATGTCTAGAAGCAAGGCAAGGACTGCGTTAACTCTAATTGGAGACCCCTATCAACTTTATGATATTATTTGCAACATTGGTGTATTATAAATTTCATTTATTTAAGTCATGTGTCAATTATGATTGTTTTAACACATTGACGGACGTAGGAACAAGTAAAGCTCGAAAATTAACTCTATATGTTTTTGTAATTTTTAGAATATCAGAAGTGTATGTTTACTTTTTCTGCTCCAAACAAACTAAATCTTGACTCAATTCAAGAAGAAACACTATCGTAGCACGTGCACCCTTCGCAACCACGTGCGTACTGAAGCTGCAAGTCGTGTAACAAATAGAACAAAAATTAAACTTAACAAATTGTTTCCAAAATGACATTAGGCTTCTACTTGTACTCCGGTCAATTCTAACTTCGCTTTGACAGCTATATACGCAAGTGTCCGTCAACGTGTTAAAAAGCTAATTATAATTGTCAGGGCGATATCAAGCGCCAGCATCATCTGTAAATTTAGTAACTCGGCTTACTCGTGATCTTTCCGGTTGAAACACTGCCTCAAAATATCGGGAACTCAATAAAAATAAATAAAATGTATAAATAACGACCGTGTCAAACTTAAAGCAGTATATTACAATAGTAATTATATTTATTACTATAGTTGTTATATCTAAGCTTAGGTTCAATTTGGACACTTTAGTATATTACAATTAATTGTAACTGCTTTAGTAATATTAATATACGCCAAGATAAATAATTATAATTAAAAATTACTCAAAACGGTTATACTTTATATATAATACACCAATATCTAATATGTTTTAATAATTAGCATACAGAGTTGTGGCAATACGAGTATATCATATGTCTATGTTTCTAAAGTATTCAAACATATCAAGTGTGTTGATTAAGAACTTTGTTTGACAATATTATTATACATTTCTACTATACATTATGTTAAGTAAAAGTCTTCTCGTAATCTGAAGTAGAGTTTAGGTCATAAAGAATGTTTGGTACTTATAATTGAAACTCATTCTGCAGCTGTAAGTCCTTGGAATGAGATAAATGTATCATATCAACAACAATAATGAACAACGTATAATAAAAAGAGCTCCAAGGTCTGATGAATGTAAGGCACTACCGGTAAGACCAACCTTACTACTTACTATTATTATTTTATTATACATCGTGTTCCCTTTTGCCTTTATTGGTCTAAGTTGTAAGCTTTAAAAGGCCGGTGTTATTGGAAGCAAATATCGATCAAAGAACATTGCGCCGATGCGCTTTTGTTCTCTTAAATTGTGTATTCGCAACGTATTCATTACGCAATCATATATATAGGTAACTGATATCGGTTTCGGCTTCAGTGCATTACAAAAAATAGTATATATATGAATTGGATTGATATTAGACTTCAGAGAAGACGAGCAATGTCGGGATATATCCCATGTAGTAAATAATATCCTGACTCGTTTGGATACAAATTAGAGTTAATAACTTTTGTTTGTTAGCTAGCCTAAACGGAGAAACCATGTCTAACCATAAATAAACGACATATCTTATTCATCTCAAAAAGATCTCTAAACGGGTCAAACACTTCTCAACATTTTTTATATATGTATATTGTTTTATTAACTTAAATTTGCACTTTACATTTGGAAGTTCTCAATCACACCTCCCGTTGGGTCTCGTCGGTGCCTTTAGATTTTTGGCTTGCGAGGCAGGAATTTAAAATTAATGTTAGAAATATGGGGCGAACTGTGAAATATGATTGTAACGCGAGTTCAGATTCTCTTACTAAACTAAACGCGTCTCTATACTGATACGAAAATGCACATACCGTTTACATACCATAGACTAGAAGTGTGCCTAATAAAGATGACAGTGTCTAACTGTAGTAACCGGTGTGCTATAATATGAACGTATTCCTACTTAGTCATTACTAAAACTTTTCAGTGCCTACACTTCCTAGTGAATCTACTATTTTTCTCAATAACATATTTACATAAGATAGGTTTAGATAAGTATTTATTTATCTCGCAGCCTTTAAACCTTACTGGCGATCTAATAAATGACCCTGGATACATGCTACAGCAACACCTAGTCTAAAACTAAACCGAGCTTGTACTATGAATAGTACAAAAAAAAAGATATTTCAGTATTCTATTATTTGTCTACACAAATAATAGAATACTGAAATATCTTTTTTTTTGTATATGTATAATAACTTTAGAACAGCACTCACTTTAATACAAATGTGTACTCATTAATACAAATGTTTGTATTTTGTGGGGATTGAAACTGGCTATGGGGAATTGTATCATGAGTCCAGAGTTACTTTATGGGTTTATAAGAAACCGCTTCTGATCATAATGCGGTAGTAGCATATATAAGAATTGCCATGCATACATATACTCTACAATATGAATATTTAAAGCTTTATCCGATACGAAGTATTAATCTATTTACTTGGACTTTAATCATAAATTATATAATTTAATTTGAATTTTATTATATTTACACTTTATTTATTTCATCGCATGCGAAGAGTATTTTGTATTGTTATTTTTTTTTGTATTTTTTAGTTTAGTAGACTCGGAGGCACCGAACAGTGATTTATTGAATCTGTTTCGTGGCATATTATTTTTTAAATATAAATTATGCTAATTAATTTCTAAATTGATATCGTAGACTTACTAAGTGAATTCTAAATTAAAATTAGCATATAATCTGTTTCGTGACAGATTTCTAAATTTAAATTATAGACTTACTAAGTATTTCTAAATTGAAAATTCTAAATTAAAATTAACGTATTGTCTGTTTAGTGACGGACTAAATTGTAAATTCAAATTATGGACTTACAGATTAAATTCTAAATTAAAATTACCGATTTATTAAGGCTAAATAGGTTTATATAGTGTCTAATTACTGTGTAAGGTAATTGTATGGATTTATACTTAAATGCGAAAATAGGCAATGGTTATGATATGAGAGACAATTATGAATTAGATATTGATCGCTTAATAACATGACTTAAAAAAATGTTTAATTCTAAATTTATTAAGTACGTTGCTAAATTAATGCAGCGGTTGTATTGATTGTCAAAATTACAAAAAATATGAAGGAATCTACATAGATACAGTTGATTTGTCAGATTTTTTATCATCAGATCCGTCAAGTTTGAATGATAGAAATCACTGAAAAATGAACAGGAAAAGTTACAAAGTAGGTTAAAATATATTACTATAACGAAAACAAATTAGGATGGCAATAGAGCTGTCTCGACATTGTCAGTACAAAGCACAATAATAGTGACGTGCATCTCTATATAGCACTGGTTTATCGGTGACCTCATTTACTATGATAAATTAACATTCATGTGGGTCCATTTTCGATAGTAGTTGTTAAGGTACATTAGACCAACGCCTCTAATATTAATAAGAATTACTTGTAAACTTTCAACGCACCCACACAGTACCATAGACTAACGGTCAGTAACATCTGCAATGACTATGGTTCATATTAATGTACTTCTTATCCATATGGTAATAAATAAAATAAAAAAAAAAGTGATAAAAAAGTGGCTATGGTCAAAATTCCAAATTCAAATTTTTCAATTAAAATTCAAAATATCTTTATCCTACATCTGTAGGTATATTACAGACTCTTATGATATGTCAAATCTACCGTCAGTTCCGAATTATTTCGAGATAAAGAACTGACAAGAAACTTGGCTTGTATTCTTATCAAATAAATGTTGTATATTACGTAATACAGATTCATTTTAAATTCAAATTTGGGAGTACGAGTGACCACTAGTATATGCTAAAGCAAATAGTCTAATCAGTGTACGTAACCCGAACAGACCAGTCCTCACAAGCAGCACCCGTTCATGAGTATGACGGATGAACCAGCCATCATTGCACTCAACTATATTAGAGGTCCATGTATATATACATGGACAGCACTGCAGACAAAACAATATGATGACTCCGTAATGCCTCTCATGGATTGCTTTTCACTGAGGCATGGCTATAATTTGAATAGATTTATTATAGGTATATCGTTTATGCAACTTAGTTTGGTCTTTTTGTGTCTCTCAGCAGAATTTTATAGATGTTAGATTATTCTTCACTGTAAATCATATACTCGGCCTATTTATCTACCGATCAAACGAGGCACTAAAACGTATATGTTTATTAATAAAATCTTCATTCGTCTAATTGTATTCTAGGTAGTTATTCAGGTTAAAAACTCCTTCGCACTTATATTTCGAGTTGTATTCTTAAAGTGACAAAACACTTTAAATAAATGGGCTTGTAGGAGCTTTTAGTTTTTATGTACGTATAAGGGGGATAAAATTACGTTTTATTGATGTAATGTGAATTATAAATGGTAGGAAGAATGCATATATCTTCAGTAGATATAGTACTTATATTGCTTAATTTTTTTTACGAATTTTATAAAAAAAAAAGTGATAATTTCATTGACCAGGGACTTGAAAATAAGTATTTAATTGTAATAATAAAAATAGATAGGGTATTAAAAGAATTTGTAGGAATTTTGGCTTTATATGTTAAAATTATGATTTGATTCGAGAACTGAAAACTTATTCATGTAATCCAAGACTAATTTAATATTCAGTACTTATACCTGTTAGTTTTAAGACCTTTCATTTCTGAATACCTACTTAATATACATAATTGTGTATAATGTGGTCGCCTACTTAAAAATATAAACTTTTAACGCGTGTTTATAAGGAATTAAGTAGGTATATATATTATTTGTTTTTTAATTTAAGTGAATAGAAATGTCTATCTTATCAAACTTATGCTATATTATAATAAATATTCTTACATATCTAGTAAGTGTCATGATGATCGTACCAGTTAAGTTCATTTATATGTACCTGTACAGTTGGCTTCATAAATGTATTACATCAGAGTGATCTATATGTTATCAGATAAGTTAGTTTCAAATATCTTACTAACAGATTTCTTATGGGTAAGCACAAATAACAAAACCATTTGTTTTTTCTACATAAATATAAAATAGCAATAGGAATCAAATTATTGTACACTAATTAATCTTATAAATCTGGTTTGACAACCATCGTTTAAAAAAAGTTAGGAGAAATCCATACCAATAATAATATAACTTGAAGAGTTTGTTTGTTTGAACGCTCTAATCACAGGAATTACTGGTTCGAATTAAATATTCATTTCATGTTAGATAATCCATTTATCGAGGAAGGCTTTAAACTATAATAATTTTGGAATATGTTAGGAAGATATTATTAAAATAATTGGATGGTAACAGTATTATAGTTTCTGGCGTCCATAGGCTACGGTAACCGTTAACAATCAGACGGGCCGTATGCTTGATTACCACCGCTGTGGTATTAACAGTATTATAGTGCTAGTAGTGTACATAATGAATTTGTATTCACTCAAATAATCATTTCTGATGTTCATTCCTGATACAACATTTTATGTGAAACTGACTGTACTAATTGTAAAATTTGATGTTTGTAAAACATTGTAATAAGTAATAACAAACAAGTTTACTTAAATTTAGTAATTTAATATATATTAAATACATCGACCGAATTAACTTATTACTATTAGTGCTATAATTTCTTATACATGTATGCTTTTAATAGACATAAGTAAACAGTTTGAATCTGTGTTCTATATAATGATTTGTCGCCGTAATTGGAGAATTATATAAGTCAATTATTTTTATTGCAATCACTAACTGCAATAAAATGAATTAAAATTACAGTATATGTTTTTATAATATAATTACAGTAAATAATTTTCCGGTAATTAATAATAATAATAATAAAGTCTTTTATTTCCATATCCATCCAAAAGTTTGTACGATAAAAAATAAAATAAATGTTAATATTCTTTTTTCTTATGATCTACTTATTACAATTATACTATTTGTGGATATGTACTCCTCTTTGGGTCAAAGCCTCCTCCATCTTTTTCCAATATTCTCTCGTCTCGTTTTTGCCTTAACCTCTTTCTCTCTCGGTAACCAGTCTTTTCCTATACAGTCCACAATATCATCAAAGTGTAGTATCTGGCAATTAACGAAGTAAAAATGAACACAATAAGTACATAAATTGAATTATTCAGTTTTCCATTTACGTCGACGCTTTGTTAGTTAAGATTAGTGTAATAAGTTAGCTTTTAATCAGCTATCACCTAGCTTTCTCGCAGTGATAGGAAAAGCAAAACATTTTGCTTTTACGAAAAACAATAGACGGCAAAATACTTTGCGATACTTACGATCTACATGTACCTTTATTTGTAATTTGGTGTGTTTTTTGTCTATTCACGAACCATCGATATTTTCTATTTGTTCACTCAAAGAGCGCAATTTATAATGTAAATATATGCATTATATGAGCGGATATTTTTATGATCACTGCATATTACAATGACTACAGACAGTATTGTGAACATGTTGCTTGTGATCCACGATAACCCGTTATATAATGTGTTATATTCTAGAAAAATGTGAAAAAAAGCCTAATATATTTAGATATAGTCCATAAATGGCTCGTTACTTTTAAAACTATAACTGTGTGAACAAATTTAATAATTTAAAGTATATAAGTACATACCGCATGCTTTGTATGTAATACTTGGCTTGCGTTTCCTTTTCATAATCTTAATGATACTATTATAATGCTAATATTATACTGCGTCTTAACTTTATATAATTTTCCACTATAATGCACGCATCACACCAGTGTTTGTATTTTAGTTTTGTATACGTTAGTCATAGAATTAAATGTTTTCTAAAAAAGGTTTTTCAAAAACCCTAAAAGGCCTGTACCTTTAAAATTATAACTTGTACAAACGAAAATAAAGAATTTGAACTTGATTCACGATTTTCGTTTTTTGGTTACGTATATAAGTATAGGGGTAAATAATCTTGAATAACTCGGACTACGCTATCTAGTTTTTTTTTTTCGGACTACTCTAATGCTGTTGCCCGCAGCTGGCCTTTACAGCTTCACCGGACGTTAGGGGGCGAGTGCAGATGGCACTCCAAACCCGCCGAAGGACTTATGGAGCGGCTGAAGGCCAACTCCTGCCTGACGGTTACGACTTTAGTCTGAGGGCACCACTAGGGGTCCGAACTTCGGCTCAAGCCGTCGTAATATCGATCCCCGTTTGAATTGGACGGGGGATCGATCGGGGGGGTATCTAGTGCCGGAGTAAACAGACAATGTAATAGACAAAATTTTGCATGTAGTTTTTTCAGTATATCTATACAAATGGACTGATTGATGAATTGTTAGGGGTTTTTTAATGGATGAGTATGAAATGGTACAGTCTGGAACCTTGTTACCCTGCTTGCATAAACCGTTAAAGGTTTCGCTTGCGGGGTACCAGTATGATAAGATGAATGTGGGTGGAGGATGATAAGATGAACATGAGGCCAGGTCAATTATCCAATCGTAGTAAATTACCATAACTTTATCAGTGGTTTCTAGGAGGAACCGCGTGAAGGTCAACCTGACCTATATTTCTAGCGACGGGTTTATCAGTCCATATTACTAGATCCCCTTCCGTCTATTGTTAGGAATTAAAATAAATGGTAAGATTGCTAGCAGTGTATATATTGATCGACATAAGTAAGTAGGTACATAAGTATCTAGTTGGTAGGTTTAGAAACCATTGTGGGTATTAAGTAAGTAAATTGGCCATGTTCGTAATAATAACAATAATAATCATCTTTACTCTTGTCTCAAATTATAAACTATTACTATTGTATATAAATAAAATACTATACATATAAATAAAATTGAAGTGTCAGTTTGTAATATTGAAATAACCGTTTTTTACTACATGCATCAACACGCATATGCCTGTCAAAATCGGTCCAGCTTTAGATTACCCGGAACAAACAGACATTTTTTACAATTTTTGTCTATCTGTTTGTTCCGGGTAATCTCTGAAATGGCGGGTACAAATATATGTACTAATGAATACAATAGTTGTTAATGCAAGTCCCAATAGTTTCAACTGCCTAGGTTGTGTAGTGGTTTGGCATGCTTTACTTGCGATAGTCATGGGTTCGAATCTTCGTGCAAATAAATGTTTGCACCCTGCGAGGTTGTGTATTGTTGTATGTAATTATGAAAAATAATATTAAGTATATTTATCTGTTGTGTATTTCCCATAACACAAGCTCTGCTAAACTTGGGACAAGGTAGCGCTGTAAAAAATAGGTTATTATTATTACCTATTCAGAGATCAAACCCGTGATAGTTAAACCTCTATACCACAGTGTTTTATCGATGAGATAAGTTTACAATACGACACTTAGAATCGAGCTCAACAATCTTCCTTAATGGAAGTACATACGCGTTATAATCTCCAATGTAAATCAATCCATTAATTACTCTCCGTTCAACTTGAACTTCATTTAGTATTGTTTATGTAATTACGAAAATAGGTCACTTGTAAATTAAACTGACCTCTATTGTTAACACATTTGCGTCGTAGATACAAATTTTGTCAAGTTGTGAACTGTACAGGAAAATGACGTTAGCATTTTAAATAAAATATTAGCAGAATATAATTATCGAACTTCAGTTAAAAGTAAAAGACCTAAAAAAGTAAAAACATAAAAATCAAACATTGTCTGGTTTTGATGGCATGCATCGTCTATCACAGAACTGTCTAAACCATCCACCGGCTACATGCGGCACGCTAAATATTTTATTTTATAGAATGCGAGTGCACATGTCACTCTAAACCCGCGGTAGGACTTATGGAGCGGCTGAAGGCCAGTTCCCGCCTGACGGATACGAATTTTTCTGAGGTCACCGCTAGGGGTTCACCTCTGTCCAGGTCGACGTAATGTCGATCCCCGTTTGAATTGGACAGGGGATCGAACGCGGGGAGTACGGGGATCAGTTGGAGGGGGTGATGCACATGGTGATGTATTGGTGTTTCCTAATACTGACTTAGGGGCCAATCACGTGAGGTTTCAAAGGGAGGGAGGGGGCAGGGGTTTGACAAACACCACGATATCACAAGGGGGGGGGGTCTAGTAAGACATCACGTGTATTTATTTTATGCCAATCAAAAACAATCTGCAACCTTTCTGTCTAGACATTTTTTAAAGTATAAGCTCTGTATTTAAAGATAATATTCTAAAAATTTTAAGATTCTTTGGAGACACTAAAAACACACGTGATGTTGAGTGGGGGGGGGGGGGGGGGTAGTCATAATACTCTACACGTATCACCAAAGGGGAGGAGGGATTAAACAATGCTTAAAAAAGATCACGTGATTTATGGACGGGCCCTTAACAATACGTAACCGTGTAATTTGGTTGCTACATCTCACTATTTCGCTCCTAATATAACATTCACACATCCCCAATAATAGTTTTTCTCATACATCTTTGTCGTAGACTCTCGCACCAGCCTACAAAGCAGGCTAAAATAGAATGTTATATTGGGAGGAGAGTCCTCCCAACCTCCTCCATCTTTATGAAAAAATAGAAAACATTATTGTTACAATATTTGTCTGTCTATAAGGTTGTGCGAGGTAATATCTGAAACGCCTTAGCTCATTTGGGTTCTGAAGCTTCACTTAAAAACTTAATGTTTATTTATTTATTTATTTATTTAAACTTTAATGCACAAATACAATATATAAATGTACATATGGCGAACTTAACACGTAAGGGCGTTCTCTACCAGTCAACCATAAGGTAAACTGAGAAGTTAGTAAGCGGCGCGTTTATTGTACTTCAATTGGTTTACAAACAAATATATATACATATCCGAAGTCGCGGGGTCAGCTAGTGCCAAATAAAGTACAATTGTACTTACGTAGCTTTATATTATCTGCTTTTGTTTACACTATACTATCAATGTACCTAATTTAAAATTGGTGTATCACATATATATGACATGTTCTTATTTTAACATGTCAGACATTGTAATAGCAATTAAATATTATCAAAAAATATTTGATTGAATACACACCATTCACCGCTAGTAGCTAATATATACAATGAGCTATAACATACCGCCTTACTTCTAATCGTGACGGATTCGATTCTCACACGGTGCAAACAATTGTATTCATGAGCATGTTTCTTTGTATCGGTCGGGGTGTTTTCTATGTATATTATGTATTTTTTTTGTATATTTATTTTAGTCGTCTAGTACCTTTAATATTAGCTCTGCTTAGCTTGGGACTAGATGGCCCTTGTGGATTGTTAAGAGATACTATTAGACTTTTGAAAACGTCATATTGTAGTAGATTACAAACTCGATTTATACACTTAAAAGATCGTAAGAAATGTTAAATTTTTTTTAGAATATTCCAAAAATGTTTATCTACATTTCTAATAAAACTCATTATGAAAAATCCAATGAAAAATAAATTAAATATGAGAGATCTACCAGTAGATATAGACTGTATAAAGTACTCCGCGTAGGTACTCACCTCCTTCTCTGAAGAAGTTATCTCGTGGAAGGGGGCGAGAAGGACGTATTCAACTCCACCGCCCTTTCCCCATAACCCCTACTGCCTTGAGGCAGCACCCTAATCAATGAATTCTGGAGGGGTGTGCGTGTACCCACACGCTTCCATGATTGAGTATTATTAAGTCAGACGGAAGGAGGCCTTGGCTACACCATCTATAGGGCGGGCCAACACCGAAGGAGTTGCGGTATAAGCTTAACTCATATATTATCTTTATAATTCATCATGAATAATTAAAATAAGAGTAATGTAATGCGTACTTCGATTCGAATTGGTACAATAAAATAATTATGTTTATAGATATATTTATTATTATTAGCTGTCACGGCATAGAGTGTCGGCCATCTTGTTAACCAGAATTTTTTATACATAATATGTTTTTGTGTATATGTACTCTTGTATACATATGGAGGAGCGTGCAGGAATATATATAATAAGAATATGTGATTGCAATGGTTGTCAATAAATGTGTTTCGTTCTTTATTTCTGTATATATTTTATGACTGTTAAATGAAAATGTTAAACAAAAATATTTCATAGAATGAATTTTCAGAAAATAACAATATCTCCCAATATTCATTCGTGTGGTCAACCATATTTAATATCGGAGATTGAACTGTCCATGAAGCTACATAAAACTGCTAATCAAACTAAAATTCTATCTCTGAGGTTTTAATATTAGTCGAGTTTGTTATATTTGTTATGAAAAAAATATAGCTCATAAATAGTATATCAGACTTGAAATAAAAAAAAATAGGTATAATACGTGATATTTGGAATAATAAATCTGTAGAGAGGTCAATTCTGTATATGAAATATATTTCCAAAATAACTATCAGGGGTGATTAGTGATCGATACTGATGTCAAAAATGAAATCAGTAAAATTTTTGTCTGTCTCTCTGTTCCTGTTTGTGCTGTATGTTCGTTATAGAAACAAAAACTACACGACGAATTTTAACGAAACTTGGTACAATTATTCTTCATACTCCTGGGCAGGTTATAGTATACGTCATTTTCATCACGCTACGATCAATAGGAGCTGAGCAGTGAAGGGAAATGTTAGGAAAACACATCAAAACCACTGAAGCATGAGGAACATAGGCTATTTATTTTACAAAAAACGACGGAATCGCAGACGAAGTCGCAGGCAACAGCTAGTTCATAATATTAGGGATTAGTATCCAATTAAAGGGTTGCTATCTCTAAAATTTGAAAACCAGGACAAGACGCGTGAAAACCCCGGATTTTATAGTTTAGAACCCAGAATATATCAGCAGATTTTATTAAACTTAGTGTAATAAAAAACAGTTAAAGAACGTCATAAATCACCTTTTTATTAATTTCAAACCTTAAAATTAAATGTAGTAATTTTAAATCATCATTTTAAATGCACCAAACAAAACAGAATCCTATTACAGTTTGTTACAAATTGTTTTAATAATTAGTGCGATAATTGTCCTTAAAATAAAACACGAATTATTAATATATAATACCTTTATATTAAACCTAAAAAAAAAATGTTACCCCGTATGCTCCCCTAAACTAGGTCCGGGTTAACCCAGACGGATGGCAACCCTACACAAACATCAATACATATTTGGGTAATAATCCCTAATTATTAGGGGGGGGGGGGGTTGTTAGTAATGTACTCCACATTACTAGCAATGTACTATGTCAGGTTGACCTCCACGCGGTTCCCCCTGGAAACCATCGTGATTAATTCATGGCGGATTTACCACGATGGGCTAACTGACCTGACCTCATGCTCATCTTGTCATCCTCCACTGGTGCCCCGCCAGCGTAAACCGTTAGCGCAGGCGGGTGCAGTATTCCACTATCATTCACAAAAAAAAATTCCTAATTATTACGCACTATTCTTATTTTTTATTTATTTAAAATACATAGAATTTGTCAGGTGTACATATTGTTTTATAACATTGTTATTGTTCGGAGATTTATGTTTATATTCACGTCACATACATGTTTACACAAATATATACGTAGAACTACCTAATAGGTATTAGGTAATAGTTATTAATAGTTTGTAATAAATCTTATATTATCTACATATCTATTTAAACGTTGACTGTTGTATTATAAAACTAGCTATTCACCCCGGCTTCACACGGATGTTCATGTATGATATACATAAACCGTCCTCTAGAATCACTCTATCTATTAAAAAAAACCGCTTCAAAATCCGTTGCTTAGTTTTAAAGATTTAAACATACATAGGGACAGATAGATACAGCGAATTTATTTTATACCAGTTGTTTCCGCGACTTCGTAAGCGTGGAATTTAACTTTATTTCTAAAATAAAAGTAGCCTATGATACACCTCATTACATCAGCTAACTATAAAAAAAATAGCATCATAATCGGTCCAGCTAGTTCAGAGATTAGCCGAAACAAACAGACAGACAGACAAAAATTGTAAAAAATGTTATTTTGGTGTATGTACCGTATTTATATTCATATGTAGGTAGTAAAAAACGTTTATTTCAATACTAGCTATCCACCCTCGGCTTCGCCCGCGTGGACATAGAATATATAGGTTATCGCTCGGTTAAAGATCCGTGTTCAGTAGTGGGACGTTATATATCC
This sequence comes from Achroia grisella, assembly GCF_030625045.1. Lineage (NCBI taxonomy): Eukaryota > Metazoa > Arthropoda > Insecta > Lepidoptera > Pyralidae > Achroia > Achroia grisella. The sequence continues at coordinate 78,037 of NW_026712977.1, read as the reverse complement.
TAAACCTTCCTCTTGAGTCAATCTATCTATTCCATGTTTTAAATAAAAGCATCAAAATCCGCGTAGTTTTTTAGATCAAAACATACATAGTTCTATTACAAAGAAGATATTTTAACCGAAAATTGAAGCCATTTAAATGGTATTTGCAGATCAGTTGGGATCATCGGTATTCTTAGTATATGAGCTAGTTCCCCTGCTACTAGTGGCCCGTGCCGGTGGTAATGGTCGCTACAATTAAATTGTCCTTCAATTCGTTAGTAAGCAGCCTCTGATGGGTTTATATTTCTCAAAATCATGATTGGATCATGCTGTGATCAGTCCAGAAGGGTTTAGTAAAAATTCCTGTGGATAATGAACTGCGTTTTCGTTGTTTTAGTTTCGTTAGTTATGGTGTCCTTTGATTTGTAATTTTTTATTTGTCCGGGAACTTTTTAAATATACAGATTATTTCATTGACATTATCATTGTTAGGTAACACTATTGCCCTAGATTGCCAAATTCTCGATGTCAGGGTATGCAGCATTTCAAAATGTCTAAATTATGGATGATTTGACCTAGGGACTCATCCAGAAAGATATCACAATTTCTGTTTAAATTTGGAGTGGGAAAAATTCCTTCCCCAAGTTTGAGCAGTTGTTGTGGGAAATCACAAGATTTACGGATAGCGGAGGTTTAAAAGTAGAATGAGCAGTTTTTACATCCTTTATGAGAGCTGCAGCAATTCCTGAGGATGCAAATGCTATCGCTATCTTCCCCGATTGTATTATCTTAGCAAGTATCTCCCTACCTGTGTACCCATACCCCAGTGACGCCCCTACATCGCATTTGGTTGATAGCTAACAGAGGAGTAGGTTTTTTTCTAATACTTACATTGTTAAATACGTGATATCTTTCGAATGGAATACCCGAATTGAATAATTCAAAAAGTTATGTACAGGTATTGAATCAGTCGTTAATATAAGGTAATTTATTTTGATAAGGATTAATACCACGATACAAAAGGAAGATACTTTTCTAGCGACGGCACTTTAATTAAATTTATAAACAAAAAAAAACATTTATTGTGACGTAACGACATGCCGTCGCGACACTTTTTATAGATAATGATGTGCTCTACAAAGTTGTGGTACATAATTTTGTTCTATCATGAATAGTTTTCGCAGCGCATGCGGTGTTAGGTATTTTTTGTTTAATTTTTTCACACCTTGGGTTACATTATTGGATATTTCGTAACGATCCCTAGGTTTTTTTGGAACTATAATATAGCCTATGACATTCAGGGATAGTGTAGCTTCCTAATGGTGAAAGAATTTTTCAAATCGGTCCAGTACTATCGGAGTCTATTCAATACAAACAAACTTTTCCTCTTTATAATATTAGTATGATTACAAACAGACACTCCAATTTTATTTATATGTATGTATAGACTATGTAATGATAATAATTATGTTTACATTCGAAAAAGTAAAGTAAAGCTATACAATACTTTACTTCTGAAAACTTAATATTAAATATTAGGTACGTATTCACAAGATTTTTGTGTGTCTGTCTGTCGCGTTTTCACGTCTAAATTTGTGAACCGATTTAAATGGTTTGTTAGACAGATAGTTAGAACATAGGTTACTTTTCAATGTGAATGGTTACAAGCAGTGAAATGGGAGATGTAAGGTAGTACGGGCGTATCGTCTTCTTTAAAGTTAAAAGCATGAAACTTGGTTTTTTGATTAAATATAAACAAATATGATATTCAAAGTTTGTAAATATTTTACCCTTAAGGTGGTAAAATAAAATAGTGGATGAAAGTTTGTATGGAAAATCTAAACTTTTGAATATAGAGCGATGAAACTTTTTTCTTTTTTAGATCAAGGTCACATAACATGCGGACGAAGTCGCGAGCACAGCTAGCTATCTAGTATTGTTTGTTGTAATTGATTGAAGTGAAAATATATTTGAAAATCTCTTTCAACTATAAAAAGTTACATTAGATTATATAATAGAATTATCGTAATGTATGTATGCGAATAGTCAAGATCTCTAAAGTACACGTATACGAGCAAAGCCGCGTAAGCACGATAGTATTAAAAATTGTAACAAATCATAGAACTCGTGTTTGTGTTTACCTTGTACAATAAATAACTAGGTTCTGTACGTATCGTATGTATTTACTGTTAGTCCACAAACATATACTACAAATGCAATAGTAAATTCGTTTTTACAGACATGTTTATTCTTCAAATGTAACGGCGCCAGTAGCATTAGATCGGATCTATAATATAAGTAACGCAGTACTCTAAACTACAACTGTCACATGAGAGAATATAGGGTCAAGAGTCAAGTACAATCGCGATGACAAACAATTCATAAGGTCAAGTACGCTGCCAATTAATTTACTAGTAAAAATAGTGGTTACATCATAACAGATTCTGACACACTTTCTGTTTTAACGTGTTTTAACGTAATTAGAAGTGTTTGTTTCCCTAATTTATCAGACGTTTTAAGGTTCCCGTAGACTTTTGTAATTAGGACCAGGCTCGTCAATAGCTAATGGGATTTCTAGGTTAGTCTGTTACTTTGATCACCTCTATCACGTACTTATTTATATGTGAAAGTACTTGTTAATTTTATTTTAAAATATGATATATGTTGTTGAATAATGAAGTATTTATTTATGTTGTCAACTATTAGATAATTAAACTTTTAAAGGCATTGATCTCTTTATTATTTTCGCTAAAATACTCTAAGAAAAATTGTACTTTCTTTACGATACCCTGATTAAATTCAAACTCCAAAAACTACCCAATTCATGCACTAATAATTTTTTACCCTAAATCTTGTATGAGACTCGAAAACCTGGCAACACTTCTAGTAAACAGATAGAAATTGAAAGTTTGGCGATTATGTATGAACTATTTGACATGTGCAGATAAAGTTGAATCGAGTTGAACATTGAACCACATGAATATGAAAACTAAACAACTAATCTGCAAGTTAAAATATTTATTTCCCGATATCAATAAATATATATATATTATACTTTTTTAGTAATATAAATTTGGAGAGTATAATTTAGGCGCTGTAATAACAATTTAATATTAATTATATCACTGCATGTACTAAAATAAAAAATATAATATAAATGGACTGAATATATTTAGTATTCTATTAATAAAATGATAACATCGTTTGAACTGATTTATTGGTTACGACATTTGATTACGACAACTTTGTTATATTCTTGAAGCTTTTTATTGTCATAGTTTGATTTAAAAGGACGTTCTCAAATTGACCGTATTTTTTGTATTCTTTTTTTTAGGTTTCAACTCCGAACTTTTTTCTACGTAAACTGATTGTGACAATTATATTTCATTTTAAAACTTTCCCTTGTGGTTTCATAAGCATTTGATCATTATCTGATCCTTCGTATTTAAGTTATCTTTCATTATGCGATTGAAGTCGGTTTTTTAATGACCTGAACACAATAGATACTTACTTCTACATATATTATATACAGTAAGGCTAGTAAAATAAATCCAAAAAGCTAATTTTGTATTCAAATTATCTTTAACTTGAACGTTATGTGCTGGTCATGTATACAGTTTATGTTTACCAGCTCGTGGACCTATAGGTCATTTTGGCATTGATTAGGAGTCTCTGAAATATAGCGCTACAACAGTCAAATGTATATAGGGATAAGGTTGTTGAAGGGTGGGAAATGGTATTAAAATTAAAGGGTACAGAGGTTTGACATCCTTTTGAATGGTCCTATGATACTATATACTATATGGACCATCAACATACACCTACATACCCGTACCAAGAAATGTATTTACTAACTATTTACATTGGAAATACCGTTTGTTGTTTAAAACATATTCAGCAAACTGATTAGCGACTTTTAATAACATAATTAACGTGTTATGTGGAATCTACACTTTGTTTATCCACAAGCTGTATATATAAGCGATACGAGCCCGGCATGGCCATATGCCGAACCTGACCGCCACGGAACATACGCTATCCCGATTTTGCTTGTTAAATAAAAAAACTTAAAAAAAATGAGTTCTAAAACAGTTTTTGTATTTGCAATGGTGCTGATAATGGTTGCAACGACTCCTCTGCAGTCCAGAGGACCTGGTTTCCAAGGTAAGTTAATATATATGTTTGTGATTAGATAAATAAGTATAGGTAATGTTTAGTGTTGATTTAATAAAATTAAAAATAGTAAATAGCTGGCGTATTTTTTATTTGATGCAAAAGCAATTTATATTGTAATTTTAAATTAATACACTATATTAATGCTACATATAAATGTAGCGTGTTGTGGCGAATTAATTGCATTCTACCTGTAAATTTCTAAAATTATGTGATGATTGTACATCATATTACTTTAAATATTTATCAAAAACAGTTTTATACTAGAGGTAATTTTTATAAAATTATAATATTATTAACACGTTGAAGACCACATTAAGAAATCTTATTTCTCACATAGGAATCGGGTTTTTTTTATTGTTAATTACGTATATTATTTTTAAATATGTTTTTAGTGTATAATAAATTGAGGTACACATTATTTAACCCCTAGATTTTTTCAACTAAAGTGACCACGGGATATCACTCGGTCCCAGGGTGTAAATTTACTTTCGTTGCATTTCGTTCCGGTGGGGATGCGATCTTTAACGTGTTAATATAAGTGTTGTTTGAAAGCTTTATAAAAATATATATTATTTTGGTGTTGGAAATTCTATTTTTTTTTATAATTACTTTCATTTAGTTAATGCTATAAATTGGGTAGTTATAGGGCCGCCCGAGTGTTACTTACCTAAATTGTATGTTTACTATATTTTTGTGCTTTTTTTATTTCGTTGTTTGATGCAATATAACTTCTAATAATGTTCTTTTATTTAAAAATTTATACAGATTTCTTAGTAAATTAAAGTAAATAGAAATCTAATATCATGTATGTATTTACTTATATGTAGAGTTTCTTAAATATTAAAACTTTAATAAATATTTATTCATATATTTATATATTTCTTATGTCCATGTGTATACTTGTGAATGAACTCTTAAGCAGATAATTTTAGTATGCCTTCGATTTTTGGGTTTTAGGATAGTTTAATTTACAATAAAGCTCGATAATATTTTTTTTACAAACGTGGTTAGTAACAATAATTCAAGATACAACGCCGAATAGTATGTTTTTTAATCGAATATATCTGTATGTCTGATAAAGTGGAGCCAAAATTGTGTCGCGAAGAGATACTATTCGAGCTTGTTCTGTAGGTAGAAACTATAACATACATACATCTAGGAAATAGAACTAGGACTAAATAAGAACATAGAAAACTATCTATATGCATATAGTTTGATAATCAAAATATAATATTATCAGTTGAGTTTCTTGTCAGTTCTTCTCAATTAAATCTATAGATTGTATTGGATGGTACAGAAAATATGTTAATACAAACACTACTTACACTTCATGTTGCAATAAGAAAATTTTGATTGCAATGAAAAAATATTGAAGTCTAATATATATTTATTTATTTATTCTTTTGCACACAAAAGTGTATACAGTTGGCATTCTCTACCAGTCAACCGTCGCATTGATCAGAGATAATAATAAGGCGGTGTAATTTAACAATTAATATATAAAGAAAAACAAATATGGATAAATACAGAAAAATAATATTATTATATGCAAATATATAAACATACTAATATACCCGTATAAAATACATATACAATTATATATATACATGTTTGTTAAAAGTAAATTATAAGAACTGTTGAATTAAAAATAACCTTCAGCGCAATAAATATTGTAACAGAAAAATTTTAAACTATGATATCAATCTAATCACCTTTATAAATAATTCGTTATATTTATTGACTGTACAATATGTACTTATTATGTGATTATGTTTTGTTGTACAATAAAGCGGTATATAATGTAGATACATTTATTTAAAGTAATTATATGTTAATGTAGATTAAATTAACAATATTTTTCTCGGAGTGCAAAAATAGCATTACTTTATATTTTCTCCATTCCAAGATCCGCTACAGTACTTACTCACTTTAAAATGTTTCTTTACAGTATCGCATAATGTAAACAAACATTTTAAAGTCACAACAACCGTTTTCAACAATAAATCCTTCGGGAGTTGGCTTGTAATCAAATAGAAATTCAATTCTTATTTCTAATTTATTTAATAGCCAATTGTCTAGGAACTTGTTAGAAGAGTAAACAAAATGATTGTTTCTTATTATACAACAAAATACTTCGTTTATACTTATGACCTAGCGTCGCTGTGGTTCAGTAGATCTAATTTTGCAGATATAAAAGATGTTTGAACAAATTACATTGATCGATGAAACTTCATTCACGAAAATTAAGGCTGCATATCCCACACACCCCTAATACAAATCGTGAATATACTGTTAATATTTTACTACAGTAACTAAAGATTGCATGTTATTGGAATTAAAATTAATATTTAGAATAATTAATAAGTACCTTTTAATTTACTTTAATAATAGAGTAAAACTTACCGGAACGTAAATATTTCCGACTGAAAGTATTACCTACTATCGCACTTGGGTGATAGAACACGAAATATATGTGAATAGAGATAAAACAATCACAGAAGAATACCTACATCGTAATTTTATTGCGTGAACAAACTCTTCTTATTCTGTTACAGCCTCTATCCACGACAATATAGAATTTATCCTCTTAAGTACTAACAGAATTTGTCGGACGAATATTTTGACGCGAGTTTTTAATTTCAGTAGTACCCTCCAACCGACTACCGGCTCTCTACCACATCACGGCTGTTCAAATTTCGTGTGTAAATACTTTAATGGCTCGTTATATATAATACTAATCTTTATTATCCTCTTTATCTATATCGTCGTGAAAACATCGTGAAAATTCGCCTTAAATCATAAAAACAGCTGGAGGAATTAGGATTAAATTTTGAAATAATTTGCTATTAAATATTGTTCAACATGTAGGCTAAAGGAAGCGAGACATATACTTAAATATTAGAGGGGAAATAATATATATAGAATACTTTATTTTTTGTTGTCATTTGATTACAGTCCATAGATTAATTCATTACTCCGTCCACTAGTATTAATTATAAATATTAGGGTACATGTGTAACGGAAAATGGAACGGAACCTATTTTTGTGTTATAAATTGTACGACCTAGATTGTATAATAATAGAGTTCTCGTTCAATAGGTAACAAAAAAAACTAACTGAAATTGAAATAAGAGAACTCGATTTTCAATCAATGTAGATAGAACTGGGGCGAATACTTTCCAAGCTGAGAAATGTAGGTTAGGTTTCAATTGAATAAAAAAAAAGTTTTTTCAACAAAGTGGATAGACATTCCCGCGAACATTCTCCCGATAACACACAAAGATTTCATTAAATTTTTATCAATATAAACCCGCTTTTCCAGCAAAGGAGAATGGACATCGCGCGAGCTTTATGCATTTGAGATGAAATGGCAAATAGATACTATATCTGTATCTGTATACCCTTAGGAATATTTTATTTTGTTTTATATAGTTTATACTTTGTTTTTTGTGGGAAATATTATTATTATATTAAAAGAAATAAAACTAAAAACAAAAAGTAACGTTAATAAACATGTCACAATAAACAAAATTGTTTCTCAACGAAATGAATTTTTAAAGACAACATATTATATAAACATTTGAAAGCAACTATGAAAGCCTGAAATGCCACTTGCAATTTTATCATTTACCGTCAGAGCATATTATTTTATTTGCCATAAAGATGCTAGAATTCGTATTCCAGTGGTTCATTGCTACACCAAACTTATTCTCGTAACATATTTCAAGTAGTAGGTACGTATCTACTTGAGAAAGTTATAAAATCTACAAAATTTCAACTCGGTTCTTTCGTGGAGTTTAATATTCTGCATACTACCTACCCAAAGCGGCTTTAGAGTAAGTCGTAGAATATGCACGTTGTGAATGTAATGGAGGTTGTATATTACTTACCGGATGAAATTCTCGAAATTATAGTGAAATGAGAACTGTAACAAAATGCGTGGTTAAGATGAAGGAAGCAGCGGACAAAAGAGCTAGTTATTCCTTTTATGAATTCCTTCATTCCCTTTATTCTATACGTGAAGATATATTGATTAATATGTTTGATCAATGACTATTTTTTTTACATAAAAAAATAATCAGATGAAGTTTGAACACTTAATCAGTAATTACTCCATTTTTGAAAGAGCTCGTCACGACCACCATCTAGCGTGTCGAGAGCATAGAATTGACTCTACTTATAACTTGACCAGGTGATAGTAGTTGAAATCGGAAATTCTGACTTCTTAAGATGTAGACTATACAGCATAAAAACACAAACAATTTATATTTCTACCTACTTACTATATTTTTTATTTAAAACAACTAATCCGCTTTCGAGTGTTCTCTGCATTCCTAATATTAGCTGGTTGTAATGTTAGGTATTGTACAAAATTCAATTAAATATAAATAAATAACAAATAAACCAACTATCAGTTCCAATTCTAATAAGTTGTTGTGAATTCCAAATATCTTTTCATATTCTTAAATTTAAAGGTTCTCGGTATAATCTGACAGAGGTGTCAGTGATCTCCCTGGAGGAATCCTGCGTGCGGCAGGGTGGTATCTGCATGCGGGTAGAGGACTGTGCCCCCGAGAATGTGGTGGGAGTTCAAGTCGTCCTTTGCCCAAACCAACATCACAAGGGCGTCGTGTGCTGCTATGTAAGTTAATTTTTTTTACTTGCCGTAGGCTCGTATGACTTTTTTTTATCTTAACAAAGTTGGAGGATTTTGTCACCAAATATGCCGACCCCATTATTTCTAACGTCATTATTACAAATCTAAAAAAACTAAAGAAAACTTAAACAATTATCATATGACGCCTTCATCTACCTTTTCATAAAATTACGACGATACTAACGCGGTCACGCTTATTAATTGAATTATTTATCGATATTTCCATTATCAGAGAGCCAATCAGAAATGTAATGTGGCACAACAATTGATCATATTATCTGCTAGATTCAAACTAGCATTTGGAACCGCGATGTTCTCATTAGAAATTGAAATAATATTACTTCAAGTAAACTTAATAGCATTTTTGAATCATCACAAGAAGTACGACCAAGAAACGTGCATGTTGCTCTTATGAATAAACTAGTAGTGGCCAGTGGTCGAAATTCAACCATAATTAATTAAACATTCAGTAAGACTATAGACAAATAATATTAAAGACAAACAATAATCATCATCATCATCATCATCATCGCAGCCCGGAAGACGTCCACTGCTGGACATAGGCCTCCCCCAAAGATCTCCACGACGATCGGTCCTGCGCTGCTCGCATCCAATGCCTTCCAGCGATCTTGACCAGATCGTCGGTCCAAACAATAATAATCTATTCTAAATTGACCACAAACTTGAACAATAAACAAAAGAGTGTATATGCGTGTGTCAGTCTAATAGGTGGTAGTCATTATATTTTTATAATTTTTTCAATGTATTATCCAATAATTAATTTTAAAAAAAGAAGCACTCATTCACTATATAAACTACAAAAGTTCGATATTGCATACTCCACCGTCTGCGGACTTTTCTAAAACAAACAATAGGTACAAAGTTATGCTTCACGTATTAAAATGTAAATGTTATTAAGCATCACATATTTGAGATTTCGTGTGAATACAAACTGCAAAATTAATATAAACCACATTAAACTGGGAAGCACGGTAATATTAACAACATAGTTCAAAATTGTTCGTCTATGTCTAGAACCTGCAGAAATGCAGGCGTCTGCAGGAGAAATTCCCCATTATATTAACATGAAACTAAGTACGTGGTATTTGCAAACAAGCTATGTAGACATGCACTTACGTGGCTGTTGTCTGATACAGGTATTCATATTTGGTAGCAGGTATTTCAGTTAATTTTCAGACATTCATGATGCATTCATGTCTATAAGCATGTGGGAGCTGGCATACCTACTCGTACGTCTGAGCACCCCGAATTTCAGAAATACATTAAGATATCTGCTACTAAATTGAATTTCACATTTAACTAATTATGTAACAGGTAAATATTAGTTTTAATATTAAATTCCGAAAATAGTTAGTTGATATTAAAATATATTTCGCATATAAATGTTACATTAGCAGGGAAAATTTGTACATATTTGATTTCCAAAGTACAGTCCATAACACCCGTGTGAATCTAGGCTGGATCACTAATTTAATGTGATTTAATTTATAAATAAATATTTTTTGTTGCAGAGTTGAAAACCATCGCCCGATTTCGCGTACTTACCGACTAAGCCTTTAATTTAAATAAAAACTTAATTAGTCATAAGATAGCCAGCCATGTTAAGATTGCAGTATTTATTTAAGAATCAATTTAAATATAATAATATGTATTTTTTTAAGAATACCTCTGTAAAGTTTATTATTGTTTACAATTAAACATTTGTTTATAAAAGTATTTCTATACCAAAGTAACGTATTTTTATTTGTTTTATTATGCTACTTTTAAATAATATCTTTTTATAAGTCTAGAGTCGCGCTTCCTCTACAGTAACTAAAATGCTATCCACCTAATAAAGTCTTATCAGAATGCGATGAACAATGAGGATGATTATGAAATGCGAAGAAAAAATAACTATTTTAGCATGTTTATGTTGATGATAAACTTGCGTAATATTTATCACAATGAATAAACTCATTATACATTACGCCTTTACAGTCGACTGATAACGAATTAAGTAAACATCTCATTAATTTATTGATAAATCATACAATCGTTATGCTGCGAAACTTTCTAGAAACTTCGGATATCAGTGTCGAGGTAAATTATCAATACGCAATTGAGTTCTGTATTTTTATTGGTATTTTATTAGATATTGCAATTATTTCCTAGAATTAGTCATCGGTTTTTTTTTTATATAAATGGAATAATAAAGAAGCTGATGGGTATAGGCTATATTTGAATATTGTTAATAATTTTATTTCAAATGAAGGTATTTACCTCTGTCGACATTATGACTAGGTTGGACTAGCCGTGGACACGAACAGAGATGTCAATGTCCGTTAGAGCCAGCGGTTTTTTCTAGTACCGTCACTATATTGAATTACGAAAGATCGCGGCACACAGCACTCACAGTATCCGTACACATATGGATTATTGATGCTACCGAACTTTGTTTATATTTATTTATGACTGGATTCCGCAGGTGATTCTTTTGAGCCATCCTCTCGATTGAAATTGGGATTCTATAAAATTTCAATTTTATCATTAGTTGATATCAGTGATGATCAGTAGAGAGGACCTTAAGCGCATGGAATCTTAATCCAATAAATTGTCCAGCGTTCAGAAGATTATCGGCAATTGCAGATTTGTGTGGTTGTCGAGGTTGTTGTTGCTGTTTGACCCTATCAGCTATTAGAGACGTAGAGAACCTTTATTTACCACAAAAATATTTTTTGGTAAGATCCAGTTAACAATATGTATATAAATAAGGCATTACATCCTAACGTAACGCCCGTGTAACCCTTCATGTGTAGGGGGAAGGGGATTGTGAGTAATGTGGATTGATAACCCCATTGCTACAATGTACCATGTCATGTCGACCTCCATGCGGTTCCCCCTGGAAACCATCGTGTTAAATTCTTGGTGAATTTGTCACGATGGGCTAGCTGACCTGACCTCATGCTCATCTTATCACCCTCCACTGGTGCTACGCCAGCGTAAACCGTTAGCGCGGGCGGGTACACCATTCCATTATCAACCTTCATGTGTTCTTCAAAAAAACCCTTCATGTGTTGCCATTTCGAAGGACTAAGAAGCTCTGCTTAATATCCAGTAATTTCAGACCCTTCCCGTAACATAGCGTTCAAAGCAAGCAGTTCAGCGGTTGAAACAGGTAAGACTTTGGACAAAGTATAAGGCAGTTTAAAGTGGAGTTACAAATAAGCAAACATTTTAAGTATATCATCATAAAATGAACCGAAACGTTGTTAACATCACCATTAGACATAAACTGTGCCACCGACATCGTAAAATACACTGTGATCCCGTGGTAGCTATGTCCTTTAATATGCGTTGTTATTACCAAGTTCTAAAGTGTCAAGCATTTTAGTCCAGTAATTTCGCTGCAGTAAAGGCAACTTACAAAGTAAGTTGCAAAGTGTTAAAAATAAGCGAGGTAGTTGAGGGCTAATTATATCTTACATTTTCCATTATTTCCCCCTCCTTCTCCCCAGTTCCTCTCTGTCATAGGTGATAACGTTTTAAATTTTATCTTATTAATATTATAAGCGCGAAATTTTGTGAGTATGGATGGATGTTTCTTGCTCTTTCACGTAAAAACTACTGAACGGATTTTGATGTAAATTTACAGTAATATTTACTTACTTACTTAACTATACATTAGAATAACATATTATATATTGGTTATAAATTATAGTATATAATAATAGTGTATATATAATAATAGGTTATAAATTTCACGCAGGTGAAACCGCGGGCACAGCTAGTAATTTTTTAATTTTAGGATGATTTTGAAATGTTGTCTCCTAAAAGTTCTGTAAAGGGGTCCTAGATGTCATGTTTTTTACAGAAGTTTTGTGACTTTTCCAAATCCCTAGTTCTATATTGTCACACCGAAATACACACCGAAATATGTAAGATAGAGGGACTCCCTCTATCTACCCACTTTTTTATAAAATTTCTCCAGGTTTCTATATATTTCGCACCCGATTCGCATTAGCGCCATTATTATATGGAAATCTAATTAAATTGGAAACAATAGCGCAGGAAATGTTGCTTTGTATAGCTGAGATATTTTATTAAAATACAGCATATTTTAAGTTTACGCATGTTAAAAAAATCTTATACATAAAATTCTCGTGTCACAATGTTTGTTCCCATCAAAAGGCTTAATCGATTATTATGAAATTTTATATGCATATTCAGTAGGTCTGAGAATCGGCTACTATCTATTTTTCATACCCCTAAGTTTTTTCGACATAATATTTTATTTTCATTTTATTATTATTTAGGATAGAAAAATATATACAACCTTAAATTTCACCCTTCTAGCATCAACCCCCATTTTTTAATAGCGGTTTTAATTTATATGGCAACACAACGTTTGCCGATACAGCTAGTATCATTATAATATTACCTATCTAACATACGCAACTGTAATTCCCCGTTTTTGCAACATTTTTAACTGATTAACAATTTCAATTATAAACACGATTTAATTTATACTTTATGGCATTTTATTATAATGATACTTTTTAATTATCTGTTATCTGATGAACTTGCAATCCGCTATCGGTTCGTTTAGGTATACAAATGTGTAATCGTACCGCGGGTCATGTAGAGTCATGTTAGTACGATCAGCTATATTCAATAGGTAAGAATGTGTTTACTGCGTGATTAAATAAACTTTGTACCTAAGGTATGTTGTATAAAATTACAATGTCTATTTTTATATATATTAAAAGAATTAGTTTAATTACTTGATTTTTTTATGTTCTTAAAACATAAAACATATTACGGCTAACTTGTAAATGAAATACATTACTTCAGTTCTTTTTGTTCTTAGATTAACAAACATATTACGGGTAACCTGGTGGTAAACGGTAACCGTCGCCTATATACATGAACAGTACTACAAACATCGCGTTATCATGGTACCTCTGACATACCACTCATGCGTTGCCATTCTATAGGAATGTGTGACAATATAGGATAGAAAGCATAAGATATCATGCTTTCAGAGATAAACTGTAAAACTCACCTGCGAAGGTAAGCACGAAGTCTCATCTATTTCTACCACCAAGTAGCTTGAAGTTATATTTGTATAATATGTATGCATTTACAAAAGAAAGATCTATATATTTATATCAGTTGTCTAGTACCCATGACACAAGCTCTGCTTACCATGTATTAAGTACTTAGTAAATTTGATATTTTTTTTTGAGAATATGATTTTAAAAATAAATAAAAATTTCAAATTTCAAAATTAGAATCTAGATTGCCTCCTTTTATATAAGTCAATTAAATTAACCACGCCGTCTTAATAATTATCGAAATACTTTTAAAATGATATATAATACTTCTGTGCAATTTTTTGTTGAAACTTTAAAGGAAAAAATAATCATTTAAATAAATTTAAAAACTTTAAATGCTTGCCTTGTAAAAATGTATATTTTGTATAGTGCTATTTTTCTATTTAACTGGCGAATTTTTAATAAACATGAATAAATATTTTGAATAGATTAGAATATATATATATATAATAGGTTTGAGTAGATTATTCCCCCATCGTATCGTATTACAATTTTGCACGAAACTATTACTAGTTCGCATCTAGATTTCAGTTCTGCACTGCGTTTAATTAGTGTATACCGCGTATTAAGTTACAATTCTAGGTATATTGCAAAACCGCGGTGTCCCCCCTCACCCCCTGTCTCCCTACCGTTGTCGTTAGCAACCCTGTAGAGCAGGGCTGCTACATGCTTATATACCAGTGGTAAACAACCTTTTTAATGAATGGACCAATTTTTAGCGGGCCGCACATAATAATTTGAATAATAGACACAAAAATTTTAAAACGTAAAGTATTCCTATACAAACACGCCGCCAAGTGTAACAAGTAAGTCGTCACAAAAAATTGTTTGATTTAGTATGTCCTACTACTTTATTACATTTAATTTTATAACAATATACTAATGCGAGAAAATAAATTCTATTATAAAAATATAATATATTATAAAAGTATAAACAGGTTTAATGGATCGCAAACGGCTCACGGGCCGCGCGTTGCTCACCTCTGCTCTGTACAGTAGTGTACATAATTATTTTTAATATTCTTATACGCTATTGTGGTTGCAAATATTTTAAGACCAGGGTATCCACCCCTAGTATCACAGGTCACGTGCGCATTGCCGATCCATAAGAATCCTATATAAATATACACTTTTTGAAAAACCCCATTCTCTACTCTTATAAGAAAATCTCGTCGAACTTCTTGTTCATTCCACAATGTAAGTGTACGCGGGAAGAAGCTCCTCTGAAACCGCATTGTCTGAGACCACTTAGGTTCCAGCATGGGGAATTCCCTGTCGATGACGAGCGGTGCGATGGTAAAACGTTAGGCCATAGGCATCATGTCGAACGATTATTCTGAACACAGTCCGTTGTATATTTGGTGCAACACACAAAAGGCGAAGTCAAGTGGTAAACGATAAGTGGTTCGATATAGCCAGAGAGGTTGGGATCATCGAGAATTCTTATAGTACGTCTCTGAGTTAAAAGGACTAAGCTGGTATCCAGGTCCTGCCAGAAGATGAGGTATCAATGTGAGGCCGAAACTGCGACTTATATAATAGGAGTCTCTGGTCCGCAGTGAAGTACCACTTCGCTCTATCGCGCTCACAGCTTTTTGGACTCCAGCTTCGCCTTTTCTTCGAGTTGCCTACTGAACTCAACTCTACTGAGATATCGACGCCGAGAATCCCAATGCTCTTAGAGATGGTAATAGACGTGTTCTGGAATTACGGAGCCACAACAAGAGGGATTTTTATTTTGGGTCCACATAATAGTTATTTCGTTTATTAGTTCGAAATATATATTTATTTTGTTATATGGTGTATATGTATACATGTTTCCCATAGTACAGTAAGTTCTTCCAGTATTATACGATTAGATTATATGAAAATAACTAATTGTTTAAAAAAGTGTAAAGAGTAAATAGATTAGTAAACAGAGTATTTTGTGATGTTTGAGATGCTATTTAAGTTATGTAGATGTAATTACATACAATCATGTGTAAATTTGTAAAGCATTTCAGTTGAATAATGAATATTTAATAAATAATATACATTTTTTTTATTAATTTTGTTTCCTTAATCTCTGGGTATACAAAAGAATGGTACCAGAGATTCTTGAGTTCCGCTGCAACACGGTAAAAGTAATTAATTAACTTCCCAACTACGCTTCTATTTTTTAGAATAAAACTTCTAGCAAAATTTTAACATCATAGTTCCACAGAAGTCCTCTGTAGCTTTTTGTGTAACTGGGAAGTGATTGGTTCTGCGAATGACAGAACAAAGCATGTCGAATTGTTTAAAAACAAAGACTAAATACCTATCCGAGTAGCTTTGTACTTAACATTTCAAAAAGCACTGACGCATAAAACAATCAATTCCTGGAAAATATTGGTAAATGCATTTTCACCTATATTTCAGTGGCTTTACATGTTTGACCTTTTAGTAGAATTATTCAGTTTATATATTTGAATACTAACATGATATATTCGTTTAAAATAATAATCAAAATATATTCGTATTTATGTTGTACGAAATCTTCTGTATCACCTATTTCAGTAATGAGGAAGCATGCTTTTAAGATGTGTTTCGTTTCGAGATATGTGTATGGAGAACTGCATGAGTGATATAATAATAACAATCCCAGAATACCTCACACACAATAATTCATTACACAACTGATACAAATATTTAATTTGTAAATACAAAAAATCGTATTTAATACAAATGTTTTTACTGTGCAATGAATTAAATTTGAGACCATTAAGTATTGTAGCATTATAAGAGTTTCGCAAAAATAACAAGTTTACTAACAAAATTTACAAAAAAGTATATTGTCTTAATTAGTATACATATGCGAGCAAAGAAAATTGATATGAACACTTTCAAAACACACTGCACTAAATAAAAATAGAACGAGATTTGTGGCTGGTTTTTCAAAACATTTTCGCCGCCTGTTTGCGTCAAAGGCAGTCGAAAAAACTACTCGTACTCGTCCAGCGAAATTAAAATATTGTCGAATTGTAAATTAATAGTGGTTTCAATTATTAACCAGTCTGCATCAGCTACCGCTTTGAGGGGAATTCTTTTATACTACGCATTTATCTTTTGTAACATTCGCAAATAAATATATGTATACATTTTTTTTTCTACAAATGAAGAAAGAGGAACTTCCGGACTTCTACTGGTTAAAACCCTGTGTCGTAACTTTTTTACCTTTTACTATAATCGTTGGTTCCTTGCAACTGATGCAGCATCGCCAGAATCAACAACAAAAATAAAATAGCCAACGCCGTATTCGCGTGATGCCGTGACCGAATGATCATTTTTATGTAAATTATATTATACATAAGTAAATGAGGTATTATACTATTAATATTTCCCACAATTTATAGATCCATTTTGATATGAAGCCATAACAACAAATATTTACTAGTTATATTCAAAAGTCAGTTTGTAGCACTTTGTTGCAAAGTAAAATACACTTAATATCGTTGTATCCTGAAAGGATATCTCAAATAATAAATTGTACAATGACAAATCATCTGTGAGTGTGTCCGCTTCAATGCTAATTGTTTGGCCGCTGAAATAAATGTTATTTCAGCCGCCAAACAGCTGGCTTTGTTAAAAAACGAGAAGCTTCTCACTTCTTTGTTCTGTGGTGGTGTGTTTCGGGTGGTGTAAATTAAGACTGTGAAATTATAGTATAAGAAGCTCGTATTTTACTTCTCGGGAATGGCACTGTATGTTGGGTATAAGTTTACTATGAAAAAGTCTGAAAGATAGCGGTAGACAGTCCTGCCTCGTTGTTGGACAGTTTAAAATAGGTACCTCTTTTCGATAGTAGACGAGAATACGTGAACCCTAAAATATATAAATTTAATTATGTCACAAATATTATTGCGCATAAATAAATTCAACGTACCATTTTGGTTAAACAAGCGTTAATTTATAAAATGTAGTTTACACGTAATGTGAACGCACGCTGTACTGCACGAAGCAATTGTTTTTGGAAAATGTTTGCCTCAATCAATTATGCAAAACAATTAATTGTGTAAAACACAATTGTATTTCAGAACAAACGAGCAAATATGTCAGTTGAAAATCACTACTTTTCATATTCATAATCAGACAAAAATATGCATATTAAATCATGTTGCGGAGCTAGGCGTTAAAATGTTTCCTGTATGGGGACTTCGCTTATTATGAATATGAATCGCTAAGTATCTTGCTTTGAAATGTGATTAGGCAGTGAAATCTACATAGATGGTGGTAACTCAAAGATGACTGACGTAGTGATCTATCGACTCACAGCCCAAACAACTGGACGGATCGGGCTGAAATTTGGCATGCAGGTAGATTTTATGACGTAGGCATCCGCTAAGAAAGGATTTTAATTAATTCTACTCCCAAGGGGATAAAATAGGGGATGAAAATTTGTATGAAACTTTGTCAATTTTAAACCGATCGGGCTGAGACTTTGCATGCATAAAGGTACTAAGATGTAGCCATCCCCTAAGAAAGAATTTTGATAAATTCCACCCCGTAAGGGGTTAAATTTACGCGAGCGAAGCAGCGGGTAAAAGCTAGTTATATGAACAGATGCATGACATTCTTAGTCTGTATTATTATTTATTGCGTTGGGTTTGAGTTATTTTCAGGTGCTAAGACCTGTAATACTGCGACCTGTATAGATCTATTGTGCTCGCTTTTGTTCAAAGTTCGCTACCTAGACAAGAATTGAAGAATTGTTTTTTTTAATCCATTTCAGAAAACAAACGTTTTAATCAAGGTAAGAAAGACAATATACGTTTAATACAGAAGGTATCTTATATATGGAATAGAAAATCATTTATTCAAATAAACTTAATTTAAACCCTTTCGAATAGTCATAGTTATCATTCTTTTTACCGCTTATTCGGAATGCTGTCTCATCCCAAGCAGAATGAGCATAATATAAAATGTAATAGAATTTACAAAAGAAAATTTAATATTTTTTTGTTTAGATATGCAGACTCTTTGGTACATGGATCGACAAAATTGTTTCAGCAATCCGAGTCTCTTGTTCTATTTTCTTCTTGTTCTAGTTCTTAATTGAGTATGTTTTTTAAATCTTTTTCATATTATCCCGATATGAATATTTTAAATCGTTATAATATTTATGTAAATACATTCTATTTAAAAAAATTACTTTAAAAATATCTATAATTGTCTTAAAAAAATATAAAACATGTAAAGTAAATGAAATATACATTTTCGAATTGTAAATCAATTATCGAGCCAGGCTTTGTTAAAAGTCGTCTGCGTGAGTCTCACCTATCACAGACTCCCCTATTTCAGCCACCAAGCAGCTTGTCTTACAAGACATATTTTAATTTAAGGGTGAGCTAAGGTGCTAAAATTATATAGTGAGGCATCTTAGACCACATGAATGCAAATGTATGCTTAATTTTAGTCAGTATGAATGTACACATTTGTGATTTAAATATGCATATTCTGATAATAGGTTCCCGTGGGATTGTGATCAATATATATATATTGTATGCATGTACAATATCTCTCTCATAATTCGTAAATTTTGGACAGGAGGATTTTGTCCTTCTGTTTCATATACTAATTTCTCAGCGGATTCCAAGATCGGAGAGGTCGACAATAACAGCTTGAAGGCAGGATAAATCGGGATATCAAATCAAATCAAGATAGATATCTTATCTGTATATCTATCACAGAAGTTATAGAAACTTATGACAAATCTAATCTACCATTAGTATCGTACTGTAGTTTCGATCTAAGAAGAACTGAAAAGAAATTAAGATCTTACTTATTTCAATTAAAATTCTGTATCCCCGTAATTCGATTCCTCGCACGATACAAACATTAGTATCATGAGTATGATCATTTGCATCGGTCTGGGTGTTTTATATGTATATATATAAAAGTTATATTCATTTGTATTAGTTATCTAGTACATATAACACAAGCTATACTTAGGTCGGGACTAGATGACGCTGTGTGAATTGTCCTGATACGAGTGTGTTATTATAATTATCTGGCGATAATTTCTATTCTACACATGTCCACACGGGCGAAGCCACTAGTCACTAGCTTTCCGCCCGGGAAAGCTAGTGACTTAATAAAACAATAATTAAAACGAATATTAACAAACACTCAACTTAACAAACAAAAAAATATTATTTTTAATTAAATTTAATTATATTTAAAAAAAAAATTAATTAATTTGCTTTTAATTTTTTTTATAGTTATTGTAGAATAACTTTGTTGTTTCTCGTGATGAGTCTGCTTTCAGAATGAGTGGCAGAATCTAAAATTATGACTATTCCAACTGTTCATATGAATAACGATTATTTCTATTTCTGCATTTCTACCAGCACCTACCAAATATAGAAATTCGTTAGCAAATGTGACTAAAATAGTGTCGGTGTAAATGTAGCGAAGTGTTTGATAGGGTATTATTTTTCAATCATATATTTTTTTAATATTTCTTTTGTAACATTTTATTACACTATATTACTGTCATATTAGTCGCATTTCGCTTTAATATTTTCCCTCACAAAACCCTCAATACCTCTCACTCATCAGATACCTCCACTTCAATGTAATTATGGGAAAGGAATGCTACGTTGGTTTTGGTATGCCAAAAGGATTAGTGAAACAGTTATATAATACGAAAGGGGATGAATACAAGGGAGGCCCGGACCAACCTATCATAATTACATTGATCGTATTCCTTCTAATGGAGTAGTCAGGAGTCTATGCAACCGGTATGCAAGTTTTGAATGTGAATTAAGCATAAATTTTGTGTTACGAGAGACGTTAATAGCACTCAGTTCTGTCGGCGTAGCTCAAAAGGGATTTGGCGTCAGTCAGATAAATTGAAACTGTATCTATTTCCATTTCCAAACTTAATATACATGAGTACACATGATTGAAGCATAGTTAAACCTTAATTAAACTTGGTCACGTTTCAATTTCAATTCAATACAAGATAAAGACAAAGACACAAGACCAGAAAGAATTTTTACTTTATACCCGGTTAAAATGCGTTCATTTTTCAATCAGAATGGATTAAACTGGATCGTTGTTATAGTACGTGTTCGCTGTTACCAGACAGGAACACTTACGAATATAAATATTTGCACTGTGCAGGGATTGAACCCGCGACCATTTTCTTGTCGTTTTATTGTATTACTCATAAAAATGTCAAAGGCAAGAATTCTACTGCCGTCTATCAAGCTGTAAATATAAATAGAAATAATCAAATAAACTTATTATTCAACAAGTTCGAATAGTCATTTTCAGATTCTACCAGCCAATTTGGAACACAGATTTGATTACGTAGAATGAACAAAAAAATTACCTGACGCTCTTTTGAAGAAGTTTACTTATGTGTATGAATATAAACTATGGTAGATATTAAGTAACAAAGTAAAAAAGAGTGAGAAAACACGATAGTAGTTAAAAATAGTAGTTCATTTAATTTTGGTATTAAATATTTTATCACATGGAGTTAGTTGAGGGATATCTTGGTATCGAGAACCCCTTATCTCCCTGGGGCGGGCGGAGAACCAGCTAAATGAAGATTCTTTCATTTTTTACAAGGATAAAAAATGTTTAAAAATGTAGCCATTTTAGATATTTTTTTTTTCACCATCTTAGTTCTATGGTACCTTAATGTGTGATATCAATATAAAATACACATAGAAAAATTGTGGTGATTTAAATTTTTGTTATCGATACATTTTAATATAAGGTCTTAACATGACTTTAATTGTCGAAAGAAATATCTTATTTACCATATAACAATTCGTATCATGATCCGATTGAGTGTAATAATAAGTTGTTTAACTAAATAACTATCGTTACTTTTAGCGATATTTTCGATAAACCGCCCATCACTAGTTCCAAGCGTACCGAGTGTTTAAGGGTTCGGCGGCTGGTTCAAAGCGTCGAGTATTCGTTCTCGCCCCGTCTCGATCGGACGTGTGCAAGCTTCCGTACCCAGAGACCCGCGTACGTGTTCTATTGCAGCCGAGGATAGTTGGTAAGAGGTTTTATTTATTTTATTATAGCTTATCCTGACTGGTGATGCAGAGGCAGAAAGAGGAATCAAGAAAAAGCTGTTCTGCTCTTCAATTTATAACATAAGTTTTTTAATAATCAATTTTTCAGATTTAATGTTTAGTATAATAAAATTAACAGGAATACTACATTTATTCTGATGGTGCGTTCCCGTGGGATAATTTACAAAGAAAAATATTTGAAGAAGCTGCGCGTTCGTCCGTTATATTTTAAAATTTTTAACTGTTTGAACTTTTCTTAAATATATGTGTTGCAATCATATATGGTATATCTACAAGTAAACTATATTAACACTTGAGATTTGTACTAAGAATGGATTTTCTTATAAGAACAAATTTTCATCGAAACGGGTAATAATTTTTATACTTCGTTATACGATTATCCCTACAATAGGACCGCCTAAATAAATGGGATAAGTAAGAAGCAGATGATGATGGTATACTGTGATGATCGCACTTATTTGCGATACTGGATATACTCGTACATTTATTTTAACAGTGCGTTCCCGAGGGATAATTTGCGTACTTTACGTATATTAACCGCTGGGCGTTCGGTTATTATGTTTTCGAAAATAATAAGCTTTAAATGTTAAAAAAATATGCAGTTTACTAGAAATGTTAGTTTTGGCGACTTTAATACAAAAAAATATAAGAATTAGTTTCCAGTCGATATGAATGTCAATAAACTCGACTATTCATTTAATTATTTGCAAAACATATATTTACTCTAACAAAGGATTTTTGTAAATTCTTATGGAATCAGAACATTTATTTTCTATAATTAATTATGAACGTAAAAAAATATTTCGAAAATTATTTGTCTGTGCACTAATAGATTTGGGGATTATGAATATATATTTATTTTAATATTACGTTCCCATGGAATTATTTACATAGAATATACTAATAAATACTATGTAAAAAGCTGGGCGTTAATTTATAATAATATGTCAATAAAATCTGCATTTTAGATTGATTTTATTTTTGACATAATTTAATACATCGTAATGTTCAAATAAATTAAACTAGTTATGAAAAGTTCCATATTATCGGTTTAGAATAAAAAAACTATAATTCATAACGGATTTGTACGTAAATCGCACGGGCGTCATTAAAATCTGAATATATATTTATTCTGATAGTGCGTTCCCATGGGATGGATAATTTATGTAAATGGGACCGCTCCACCTTCGTTTATTTATTTTCGATAATAAAATTGTTTAAATCTTTCTTATTTTTATTATAAAAGTTTCGTTAAAAGAAATATATAAAATTTGATCATGTCATACGAAACTATTTATAGAAAAATTCGAATAGAAATAATAGAAATAAACGTGAAAAAGGTGACATTCCATATTAATCGTTTGGAATTGAAAATATATATTATACAACGGATTTGTAATATCAAATTTATGATTTTATTTATATAGATTTATTTTATTTTATTTTTTATTCTGATAGTGAGTTCTCATCGAATGATTTACAATTGTATTTTACGTACAAGAAAATGCTGGGCGTAGTTGGGTTTTTAATAAAACTATATATTATTAGTAGACATATTTGGTAATTTTTTTTTGAGTCAAAGAATTGATTAATAATTAGACTGGACACGGTATAATTATTAATAGACAAACTGTTTTAACTCTTCAATTATATGCGTATACAAAGTAAGGATCCGCTAAGAAAGGATTATTGAACATTTTACTGTTAAAAGGAATTTCCTTTTAACAGTAAAATGTTAAATATCTATACAATACTAGTAATTTTACTAGTATTGTACAGATATTTCTATGAGAACAGTTAAGTTCTCATGGAATAATTTATATTAAAAAATATCTAAATGAAAACGATGGGCGTTCGTTTATTAGATATGCTTCGATAAAACTGTTTGTATTTGTCTATAAAAAACTGCATCATATTTATTTTAATCAATTTTTAAAGCAAAGTTCAAAATTCATATTAACATGAGTTAGATCGTTAAGATCTGAAAAAGAACTGTATTTTTCCTTCAGTTAAATGCATTATATAAGAATCCGCTGGGAATGTATATTTAAAAAATCGGAAAATAAAAAAACCCAAAATCATAGAGGATGCGAACGAGATATCATAATTTGAATTTTAAATATCTACAAAAAAAAATGATTTTTCATTCAGTTATTTGGATTAAGTATGCATCCGCTAGTAAAGTGTATTTAAATATTCGGGAAATTAAAAAAAACCCAATATCGTAGCGGATGCGAACGAGATATCATTTAACAATCTACCAAAAATACTGTATTTTTCTTTAGTTATTTGCATTATGTATGCACCCGCTGGGTAGGTATGTATATTTAAAAATTAGGAAAAATAAGAAATGAAAATCTAAATATGTAGCGGATGCAAACAATGAATTTTGTATACATCCGCTGGGAATGTATATTTAATATTTCGGGGAATTTTAAAATCCAATATCTAACGAGATATCATATTTACGTGAATTTTAAAGATCTAAAAACTAAACTGTAATTTTCATTCAGTTATTGGGATTTTACATCCGCTGGGAATGTATATTTAAAATTTCGGGGAATTTTAAAATCCAATATCTAACGAGATATCATATTTACGTGAATTTTAAAGATCTAAAAACTAAACTATAATTTTCATTCAGTTATTGGGATTATACATCCGCTGGGAATGTATATTTAAAATTTCGGGGAATTTTAAAATCCAATATCTAACGAGATATCATATTTACGTGAATTTTAAAGATCTAAAAACTAAACTGTATTTTTCATTCAGTTATTGGGATTATACATCCGCTGGGAATGTATATTTAAAATTTCGGGGAATTTTAAAATCCAATATCTAACGAGATATCATATTTACGTGAATTTTAAAGATCTAAAAAGTAAACTGTATTTTTTATTCAGTTATTTGGATTATACATCCGCTGGGAATGTATATTTAATATTTCGGGGAATTTTAAAATCCAATATCTAACGAGTTATAATATTTACGTGAATTTTAAAGATCTAAAAACTAAACTGTATTTTTCATTCAGGTATTTGGATTATGCATCCGCTGGGAATTCACATCCACTAGATATCGGATTTTTAAAATATTTAAAAATCCGATATCTAGTGGATGTGAACCAGATATAGCCGTCGCCGTTTAAAGTACGGAAATGGAGCGCCCGAGGTCCATTTATTGTATGCACTTTCTAAAAAAAACTGTTTGGACATTACAAAATAAACTGCTCCGTACTGCAGGCTATTTTTTAGAGAAGTTTCCATAAAACGAATTAATAATTCCAATAACAGTAATCGAATCTACAGATAGGTTTTTTTTTTTAAATTCTAACTAAACGGGAACCTGAAATACTGTTTATTAAATAAATAGCTGGAGCGCCTAATTAGAACTTTATAATAAAGTTTGGTTAAAATGTAGATTAAAAGAGATTTCTACATTGCATTTGTATATAAATCGGAGATATTTTGGATTCCACACATTTATTATACTTTCGAAAAAGTAACAATTCGAATTTGTGAATAAAAACTGAAACGCAGTTAGAGTAAAATATTGTTTGACGAGTTTTTTTACGTAAACAGAATGGGTAACAAACTTACGATCAAAGGGGCTAATTGGAAATCGGCGGCGCCTTTTTACATCAAGAGGCCCACGAACATTACGTATTCAAATAAAACTAATGCTTTGTTAAGTGCATTATATAAATTGCAAAATGCATTATAAGACGCATAATTCATCAAATCATTACAAATGAATAAAATGTTATGCTAAGGGGATTTATATTTATATTAAGGAGAATATTTTAAAATGTATATGTCTTCACAAAATCTACTTCAAAATTATTGTTATCAGCTTGTAACACTTTTAGCAGAAAAATAATAAATTAGGCGTACTAAGATGGAATGGGGCGGGTATAATAGATTCTCTGTTAAATATAATTATGTAGACATAAAAGACAGACTTTCCCACGGAATCGTAGATGATCGCACGGATGGAAACGTGGGAAACCGCTAGTCACTTTACGAGAAATCATAATACTTTATAGAACAATATTGCTCACGTCTTCACACATTTTGATTTTATATCCTTGGATAATTCACACAGCGCCATCTAGTTCCAAGCTAAGCTAAACTTGTGTTATAGACAAATTATATAAAAACTTACATTTTTTTCATGAATACATACATTATTTAAATAGAAAACAAACATACTCATGAATACAAATCATTTTAATGTACGACATCAACTCCGCAACCATCGGAAATAAAGCTAAACAGCTATTCCACTGAGCTCGTTGGATAACCAAACGGATTTACGTTCATATTTTATTAATACAGTTTAAAAGTGATTTTATAACATGCTGTATAACAAAAATATCCTAAATCAGAAAACAAATAAATATATGAGTACCTGTTGTAACAACAATACTATAAAAACACAGTCAACTTATGGCTGTAGCCCGTTAATATTAACTTTTATCGCTTATTGGTCCGATTGAAATAAAATAATTTACAAAATAAATAAATTATACATACTGCAAGTTAAAAAGCTCTTTTTTTATTATATTAAAAGCTCAGTAATTAACCGGGAAGAAAGAATTGTTCTGTTTTCGGAACACTTTTTTTAGTAATTAATTGTAATTTTCAAGTAATTACAATATCAACTGATAAAAATTAATAGATAAAATCTTTATTAATATTCAAAACATAACAATGCTACAAACAAATATGTACGTATAAGAATGTTCTATATATAAAAAATACAATACACTTTACATACATAAACATAAACTACTGTCAATTAATGCTAAATGTTGTTAACGGATGGTAAATCTTATCAAAAGCGGTAAATTATGTCAACTGATGATAAATGCTGTCAACTGTTGGTAAATTCTGTCAACTGATGGTAAATTTTGTCATCTGATGGCAAATACTGTCAATTAATGTAAATCATGCAATAATATAAGCAAGCAATTATATCAAATGATGAGAAATACTGTCAACTGACGCTAAATGCTGTCAAATGGTGGTAAATGCTGTTGAACGATGGTAAATGCTGTTAAACGGTGGTAAATGTTGTCAAATGGTGGTAAATGCTGACAAATGTGGTAAATACTGTCAACTGACAGTAAATGATGTCAACTGACAGTAAATGATGTCAACTGACAGTAAATGATGTCAACTAACAGTAAATGATGTCAACTGATGGTAAAATATGTCAGCTGCTTCTAAACGCACCACTTGCCTATAATAATTATACGTGAACAGTACTACGGACATCACCTGTCGCCATATGATACCCGCATTGTCACAAAATTTAAACTCATAACTTTGGTAAATAACTTTGAAATTTGTTATGCTGGCGTTCCATAACTTTACTATCAGGCATAGACGCTCTTGAGTCGTGTGGTTTATTTAGCAAACACGGTCTGGAAGATTGTTCATATCTTCGAGCAAAGTTGAACTTGCATGCATAATGCCTGCCAAGACGATGCACCTAAACGGAAGTCGCTCAAACGCGTACTAGATTAATGTGATATTTGAAAAACAATCTCACAGTAATTTTATATATAATTACACAAATATCATTCATTATCTCCTTTAATTAGATATTCACATATACAGTTTTATTTACGAGTAGTATCTGTCTCTTTTTGTAGTTTCAGTACAATACTGAATATTAGTCCTTCGAGCCGGATCTTAGCCAGTGACTACCACTTTACCATTTGCAAACATATCATAGTAAATATTACAATTTTCGAATTCAATCTTAGCAAATATTTCAAGATTTTTGTAAATAAAGTATAGCTTCCTTTATAAGCAGGCACTTTATAAGCATTAATTTGGTATGCATAATTTACTATGGGTGAAAATATTTTAAAGTTTAGCTGAGTTTTAGAGTGAAACTAGTTTAAACAATTTGAAGACTTCTTGATAAGTGGTAAAGATCGTCGTACGAATGTACATGAATAGCTCAACGGACAATTCTCATGTGAAAATCGTGAGACGAATAGGACTAAGATGTTATGCATCTTAAAATTGTACAAACATCACTTAATATAATTACTAACAGAATCCTAGCTGCGATGTACTTTTTGAATATTATCTACTATACAACTAATAATGTACCATTTAAAAGGTTAAATTCCACCTTGTATTATTTGTTTTATACATAAGAAACAAATATATTACTATAGATACCTATTCGTTCAGAAGAAACAATTTTAATAAGGTTGTATCAAATCCCAAGATGGCGTCTGTCTGGATCGTCGATGCCAGACTTAGGACCTGGACGCCGCTCCGCCGTCCCGCTGTGCTATTGTTTTCGTTCCGCCGCTGTAGTCAAACTTGAAGGAAACTTGTGGATGATAGGTTACGTCGACTGCAGTTTCTATCGAATGTCTTGTCATATTAAACACGGTGTAGCCATATAGTGGTTTTGTTTCTCCCTATATGTTAGTAATAATAATGATAGGAGAAGGGATATGCTTTTAGACGTTCACTAGCAGAGTGCAGTGACAGAATTGTACCTATATAAAACAATAGATTAAAATATTACTTCTATTTTTAATATAGGTAAAGAAATATATAATACTATTACTGAATATTACTGTAACAGTTTTTAACTAACGCCGTAATAACAAAAGGTTTTATTTTATCGTAAAATTAAAAAAATCTACATCTTATTTTTTTTCTGACTAATTTCATATCCTTGTTAATTTATTAACAAGCTAAAAACCCCTATACTTTTATCCCATAACAAATATTCCCATCATTTGCTTCGCCTAAATTTTCCCCTTCGCTATTAAGTTTACCTAAAGTAGGGGTGATACTCTCATTCTGGCATCACTAGTAAAGCGGTCGCTTCATATTGCACATATTGCAATAAAGCATAGAGAACTACACGATACGATGGGTACGGTACGGAGGGCACGCTTGAACTACCCTTAATTAAATAAAGGAGATGGTGCTTTTGAAGTCTGACGTTCTGTTTCTCCGGACTGACTATTACTAATACATATCTTGTAAATTGGAATATAGGTATATATTTATTTTTTTCTTTTTTTTTTTATACTTCGTAATTCTGCTTTATGTAAGTAATACCAGCGGCTTTATTTTTTTTAAGAATATCCTATATCCTCCCAAATTCACATCAAACATTCTACTCCGATCAAAAGAGGATGTGAAATGATTATAAAAATGATCAATTAGGTTATAATATATATTTACAACAAATGGTCACTAAATATCAATGTCATTGGGATTTTCCTGGTTTAATACAAATAAGGCTTTATGCCTTAATTGTAATAATTGGTCAGTGTTAATATATTTTGTTAGTATAGGCCGTTGAAAATTATTAAAAAATTGTGCTAGTTAGAAACATCATCCTTTCCCGCGTACTTTCAGCACTTATAATTTAGTACCTATGTCAGAGATATCTTTTATGCTTTCGAAAGGAACTTTTTATACATATGTCACTTAGTTACTACTTTTAATATTTAGTATTAGTAAGGTTCTTGGGAGCATTTAAAAGTAATGGAGTATGTACAGATATAGCAACTTTAAAACACATTTTTTTTATTTTAATAAATGGAAAAGTAACTGTTTTCCTCTATCATAAAATAGTTCATATCGAGTACCTACAAACATTTTTTTTATATATATACTACAATGGCGACAGACAAACATATGGATCATCTGATGGTATACGTAGCCTTATTTATTTATTTACTTATTTGTAGGTCAAGTTACAAGTTACAAGTAGGTCTTACAATATGAATATTCGTTCAATGTATTCAGCCTGCTTTTATAAATTGAATTAATTTTTAAAATATTTCTAATAAGTAATTAAATGTTTATATATTAAAATATGTCAACAATTAATATTATTTTATATGTCAAAAAAATCCTTAAGAAATATTAAAATACCTTTAACACTACACTGTAGTCGAAGAGAAAACCTTGGCGGGTAGTTTATTCCATAATCTAATTACGAAAATTCAGAATATTGAATCCTGACTTTATGGACTTAGAGGATATCATGTTCCCATAATAACTTTGCAGAATATACACTGGCTAAAAGGTTTTACTATACACATATAATCTATGTAGACTAAATTGCATTCTGTTACATTGGCCTAGAGTTTAATTAACTTTGTGAAGTTTATCTATGATGTGCACATAGTGACGGATAACCATACTCCTTGTTGAACGATGGAGGTAGAGTAAAGTAGAAATATACTTACTACTATTTTAAGTACTTTTGAATAGTTACGATCTTTCAATATAACCCTCATTCCGAACGGAGTTTCAAAAGAAGAACGAAACGAGACATGTATGATGCTATATGTTATATATATATAAAAAGGGATTCCCATATTTGAATAGACAATATAATAACCATTAGGCAAATAAAACATAACATTATACCATTTATATAATATTAAATTAAATATTCAAGAAAATCATAACCAATCGCTTGAACTTATTTGAAAACCAGGATTATGGATTTACTTGAGGATATATAATATTATCTATTAATTACCTTATATTTACATATAAATAATAAGTCCAAAACCAATATGATATACTTATCGGAGTGCTTTAACTATGATACTAATTTAAGGCTAATCGCAACTTCGTCTGTGTACAATTAAACTTTAGTTAAAATAAATAAAATTTCTAAAATTAAGTGTAGCCTAAGTTACACTTTATGATATTGGATATCTACGAATGAACGTCCCGTCAAAATCAATCTACAGAGTTTTCGGAAATAAAACAGACAAACAATTAATTAACAAAAAACAATCCTATGATTTTATACAGTAATATGCCTTCATATGCATTTAGTGAAGAGCGTTTAATTGTAAATTGCAAACAGATTTAAATTTCATTCATTTGCATATATTATCTGCATTTTGTATTTCCCCTCAGGAATGACAATGCAAGTAATTACTGTACATTAAGCAGTGTCCGTGTTCATACTTTCCATCAAGAGAACTCGTTAGGTTATACATATAGAAAATAGTATTACTAAATCGTGGAAAGAATCAATCAATTTTTGGACTTCAATTTGAGGTTCAACTTAGTTAACGTTTCTAAGTTTCATTGAAACCAATTCATTGAAACTATTGAAATCAATCAATCAGTAAAATGTATTTTGTCGTTTTGATATGTGAGTATTAATACTAAGTAGGCTGAATATAAGATGATTTGCATCTTCACATATTTTTAATGATGATAGAATGTTGCGTTCTGCGTTATCGGTATACGCTCGTCATCAGACAAAGATGATCAGTCAGCCAGCCCATTTTAAACTATTCAGCAGAAACACAATGATTTTCATAGGCGACTACGGTTGTTGTAGCTCACTCATGCACAAAGGAAATATCTCCTTTGGAAAGTATATCCTGATAAAAACCATCACTCCTAAGAATATCCTTTAATTCTTGTCCTTGATGGATCTAGGTAGCGAACTTTGAAAAAGGGCGAGCACAACAGATCTACGCAGGTGCAATGCTACAGGTAAAAAAGCCTAAAGCTCGCTATAAAAAAATAGCCGACTACGTTATTGGTACACGGTAGATTAGGCTAGTGTAGGACCATCGTCTTACTCAGGTAATTGAGATTACTCTGGATATCCGCATCCAGTATTATATAAGACAAAAAAAATACGATTAGTTACGATTTTTTATATTCAGGAGATTTTTTCGAGTACTGTACTATTATATTATTATATTACATTACTATTATATTATATTATGCCCAATTCTTTTGGGTTAGTGGACATTCGTAATACGTATTATAAATGCGAAAGTTTGTAAGTACGTTTGTTAGTCTTTCACGCAAAAACTACTGAACGGATTTTGTTGAAGCTTTACAGTAATATAGCTTATGCATCAGAATAATACAGGCTATATTTTATATTGAAATTTAACGCGGTTGAAACCGCGGGGCACAGCTAGTGTTCTATACTACAAAAAAAGACTAGTCTCTTTTTTATATCAAGGAGATTTTTTGGAGCTCTACAATATTATATGGCGTCCATTTATTTTGGGTTAATGACAATTCATTTTGACTGTAAACAGCGCTTTACCATCTCACCGTCGCACCCACAGCCGCGGGTGAATTTGAAGCGTTGACTCAGCGTCGGCGGCTGCGGGCGGTTACGAAATAATTTTCGAAATGATTGTTCTGTAGATCTGTAGATGAGCGCCTCCAGTGACTCGCCCGAGGTATCAAAAGCTAGGTGTGCCTTAATATCGTCGGAGAAGGAAAGCCCTGAGGCGCCTGCGGCGGCGTGGGGCACGCCGAGACGCCCCGGGCGCAAGCCGGCTCGCGCTCCGCCCTCACCCCTCCTCAGCCCCGTCCACATATTATTATAAAATAATCATATTTGCAAGTGAGCTTTACAACAACCAATGCGGCTAAATAATAATTTATGACCTCAGTACGTTATATATTGGAAGCCGATGGCGATTCGCGGTTCGTGATTCGCCGCAAACTTCGATGCATTATTTAATTTTATTTTTAATATTATAGTAGAGTAGTTCTGAACGTGCAGTCTTATTAAACAAAGTCATCACGGCAAGGTTGACAAAATGCTTTCATTTTACGACTACCTTTGTTCAACTGTCACGTAATAAAATATAATTTGTAGAATAGAATAGAAAATTTTTTATTCAAATAAACTTTATTTTTTACTTCTATAATAATACTATACTTATTTTTTTGTCTGAAATGTTGTCTGAAAAGAACGAGCAAGAAACTTGCGTGTTGCTGTTTTAAGTAATTTTTGTCACTTGGCATTTTTATGTTGAAATGTATGAATACAAACTAATACTAATTTAGTGGAGTCAAAACATTAAATATACAATATGATTAAATCGTAGTGATTAGAGTGGTTAGATCAGACTGGTTCCTACAAGCACACGTTCACGAGTATGACGGATTGGATTGCAGATTGTTTTTTGTTTTTTGCGTTAATATAATTTTATTTTTTATTCACATAATGTATTTTTCTATTTATCGTTATTGTACATTTTATATGTGCGCAAATAAATGATATACGTGTCATATTTAAGAAGCTTCAACAATTTGTTTTCGATAAAATTACGTTAAGAGGATTTTCCGCTAATTTTATTCTTTGTATTGATCATTATGGAATATTTGAAATAAAATTCGAAAGAAATTTGACGTAAAAACAAAATATAATCACAAATTTAGAAGCTTATTAAAAGGAAGTTAATTAAAAAAATACTGAACGGATTTTATTGAAATATATCATGAAGTTAAGAATGTATAAATTTTAAATGAATTTTTTAACTGAAAAATAATTATGTATTTATTATCTCTGCCTGTTGTATGTATTGCAAAATTTTAATTATAAAGAAAAAGTCTTAATCCATTATTAGGAAGTATTTTAAAAATATTTGAAGAATCTGCACTAGCTGCACTGCAAATAAACAAAAAAGGTCTATACTATATTTTGATTTAATTTGATAGTAAATTTTTGTTATAGTTGTAAATATCATAATTATCAATTCTTTATGGGCATGATCCATATAGTGCTGGTTAGTATGGAACCACTGTTTTTTGGATGAAATAGAAATAATTAACTAAAATTTGTAATTGAACCGAAGAAGAACATAGAACGGATTTATATGTATAACCAGCTGTTCTCGCGACCTCGTCCGCGTGGAATTTAACTTTATTTTTTTAAAATAAATTTAATTTTTGTGATTAATTTTTGTAGCCTATGTTACTCATTATTATATCAGCTACCTGCCGAAAAAAGTCCCGTCAAAATCGGTCCAAACATTTCAGAGATTTGCCGCAACAAACAGACAGACAGACAAAAATTGTAAAAAATGTTATTTTGGTGTATGTACCGTACTAATATTCATATGCATGTAGTAAAAAACGGTTATTTCAATATACATACAGACACTTAAATTTTATTTATATGTATAGTTGTTAACGCCTCACCGTAATACAATATAAATAATAACTGGTTCCTGATGCGGTGAGGCGGGGAGCGGGGCGCGCGTCGTCTAGTTTTTATGTTACGTGCATATTGCGATCTCTGTAATTGCATCCATCATTTCATTCCATTACACACCTTCCTACAAAGCGCTGTATTTTTATTTCGCATCGATATCAACTTCAACATTTGGTGACCCCGACGTGATATTCTGGACTCGGTGCAGGCTGACGAAGGTTTTAATATTCAATCAAGCATCTAAATAAACAATTACGACGCGACGAGCTGACGGAGATTTGAAAAATAAGAAATTGCAATTATCAACTACGCAATTACCGGCCTATTGTGTGCATTGAACGAAATTTGTGGTTATCGACGCCATCAAAAGGGAAGTTATGTCCAGTTTGAGTATTTATAATTACATAATTAGTGTTTTAAATTTCAGTACAAGTTAATATTGCCTCAATAGGTACGTACTTAGTTATTTGTATTTAATATCACTACAGTGTAAAACCGAACGCGCTTGCACCATTTTGTTAATATTAACACCCACATATTTTAGCATTAAAAACTACATTTTTTTTAGCTTTGTGACTATTTAAGATAAAATTAAGTAACAATCGTGTTATTTGGGTACAATTGAATATATTTCTAAAATACATATTTATATTTTCAAAAGTTACAATTAAAATTCATTAAAATTATAGTATATCATTACAAAATTGCGAAATATAACTAAAATAGGATATTGCTACGTAATAAGCAATAGGTATATTAGTAAAATAAATAACGATAATCATTTATTGTGTAAATACAATACATAAATATTAATCTACCTTAAAATCAAGCAAATACCTACTCATACAGGCCTTACAATGTACAAGATTTGTGTGTAATTGGTTTATTACCTATATATATAGTGTAAATTTTTACTAAAATTAATTTACAATAAATACAAAACATTTCAATACAATTATATAAGCTAGTACTATGGTAAATTCCAGGTTTTTGTAATCGGCGACAATCATTGTATGGGCGCAGTAAGACGAACTACCTGATATTGTTGACAAATTCCCTGCGCCACCTGCCGCGCTGTTGGTTGAGTGCTGACGCGGCCGTTTGACTTCGCTTGCATCATATCTGAGTATTTGCCAGTCCACTCATACTTAGTGACTTACGGTTTGAAATTTACATCTATTTTCTTTTAAATTCATTTATTATTATTTGTTTTTTTTTTTGTTTATGTTTTGCTAACTCTCCAATCGCCCATTTTTTTTTGCAAATCTGCTAAATTTACAATTTATAATGGCAGACGGCAAGGAGTTAAAAGAATTTACACAACTACGAAGTAATATAAAAGCTAGAATTACTATATTTCAAAAATATATAGACATTGTAAAACTTGTCGATCCAAAAACATTAGCAAAGCTACAAATAAACGAGCTTCAGTTAAAATTATCTCGGTTACAGGAATTATTCTCTTCTTTTGACGACATACAAAATAAAATTGAGCTTCTCACGTCTGACAATATATCCCCTCAATTAGAGGAACGCGACACTATCGAAAGCTCATTCTGTAAATCAATCGCTATAGCACAGGACATCTTGGAGTCAGCTTGTAAATCCGATAGACCTCCCTCTCAAGGCTCAGATAATTCTATAAAAACTAACAATGAGTACAGCATGTGTAATATTAGACTTCCGACCATCAAGCTACCCTCCTTTGACGGAAATAACCTGAAATGGCTAGAATACAGAGATACCTTCGAATCTCTCATTCACAACAACGATTCCATCCCGAAAATCAATAAATTTCATTACTTGCGTTCGTCACTAGAGGGTAGTGCAAGTATTGTTATTAAGTCCATCAATTTCACCTCTAGCAATTATGATTTAGCATGGAATATTCTTTGTGATAGATTCAATAATAAAGTTATATTAATAAACAATCATATTAAATGTTTATTTAGTTTTGATGCATTAGGAAAAGAATCACACAAATCCCTACGTTATATGGTAGATTATTACACAAAAAACTTGAGATCCTTGGAGGAATTAAAAGAACCTGTTCAATTTTGGGATACTTTGGTTATCTATATTATGACTTCGAAGCTGGATCCTGCCACAGGTCGCAAATGGGAGGAGCATCGTAATTCATTGGATCTGTCACCTACGTTAGCCGATTTCTTTGAATTTTTACGTAGTCGAGCTAATATTTTAGAAACCATACAACACGGTCGTACTGATTCAATTAAACTTGAAAGACATAATACTTACAAAGAAAACAAACCTACAAGGTCCTTTGTTACGTCCTCGGTAGCTACAAATAAAAGAAATTGTGTTGTTTGCAATAGTAATCATTTATTATACGAGTGTGAACAGTTCAAAAATATGTCTATGGATAGCAAAACAACTACAATTAGTAAATACAAACTCTGTAAAAACTGTCTGCGTCCTGGCCATCACCATTCTCGTTGCCGCTTAAGTGCTTGCAAAATCTGTAACAGAAAACACAATTCATTATTACATCGCAATGAAAATACTAACAAAGATAACTTACCTGCGGAATCAACGACTAGTTCTTCCTTCTTGCCACGTGAGTCGCAAGTCTCTCTTTCTGCCTCTGTTTCAGGTCAGGTGTTATTATGCACAGCTGAAATAGAGGTAGTAGACACGATAAATAACAAAACTCACCTAGTGAAGGCTCTCCTCGACAGCGGTAGTCAGTCTTCCTTCGTATCTGAAAAATAAAAAACAAAATTAATATTCTCTGTAGAAAAACTAATATACCGATTTTAGGCGTGAACAACTGCATGACTAACTCAGTTGAATGTTGTAACTTGCTTCTGAAATCTTGCGTAAATTCATTTCAAGTAAAAGTAGACTGTTTAGCAATCCCACATATTACAAATAAATTGCCAAGTGTATTAGTAGATGTTGCTAAACTAAATATGCCATCCAATATACAATTAGCTGACACAAAATTTTTCTGTCCATCTGAAATCGACCTCTTATTAGGAGCAGACATTTATTGGGACTTAATTATGCCAAATCAAATTAAGTTGGGTAAAAATAATCCTACTTTACAGGAGTCGAAATTTGGTTGGCTTGTTGCTGGCCCCACTGGTGGTAATCCATACTCTTCAACTCCAAAAGTTCATTGCCATTTTACAAAAGAAATAAAAGAATCTTTAGCTAAATTCTGGGAAGTAGAAGAATTACAATCTAATACAAAAATATTATCGAAGGAAGAAGAATATTGTGAAAACCACTTTATACAATATACTAAACGTTTGCCTTCAGGTAGGTTCTCGGTTACAATTCCCTTTCGCGAACCACCCGAAAACGTTTTAGGTGGATCACACAGTATAGCTAAAAAACGCTTTTACAATTTAGAAAAAAGATTGGCAAGAAATGGTCACAAAATAGACTATTCCAACTTCATACAGGAATATGAGAGTTTGGGACACTTGTCACAGATAGAACAACCTAAGTTCGGATATTTTATTCCCCATCACGCGGTTATACGTGAAAACAGTGAGACAACCCGACTTAGAGTAGTATTTAATGCATCGTTTAAAACAGATACAGGTAAATCGCTAAACGATTTAATGATGATAGGTCCAGTTGTGCAAGACGACTTACTGTCTATTTTATTGCGATTTAGATACAATAAATATGTCGTTACGGCAGATATTACAAAAATGTATCGTCAAAACGAAATTGACCACTCGCAGCGACATTTACAATTAATTTTGTGGAGAGATAATGATCGAATTCCTTTAAAAACTTTACAACTTAATACTGTAACATATGGAACAGCCGCTGCGTCATTTCTCAGTACCAGATGCTTACTTCAGCTAGCTGAAGAATGCACTGACCCAGTTGTTGCCGATGTTATAAAACATGATTTTTATGTCGACGATTTGATTACGGGAAGCTCATCAAAATCAATATTAGCTAAATCGGTGCAGGCAGTAGTGCAAAAATTAAATGAGGGCTGTTTCTCATTACACAAATTTCGGTCCAATGTCCCTGATTTATTAAAAGAAATTACTCCAATTGATCAAACACAGGATTTTTGTAAGGAAAGCTCCATACTAGGATTAAAATGGCAACCAAGCACCGACAAATTAAAATTTTATACACAGTTAAATATTGATACAAATGTAACTAAACGAACTATTTTATCTACATCATGTAAGGTTTTTGATCCCTTAGGTCTACTTTCTGCATGTACAATAATACCTAAAATACTTTTACAAAAGTTATGGCTTTCGAAATTGGAGTGGGATGAACCTGTTCCAGACGAAATAAAAGAAAAATGGTTAGAATTTTCTCACAATTTGTCAACATTTTATGATTTTGAAATACCAAGATACGTAATGTGCGAGCAGCCCACAAACATTACACTTCATTGTTTTACTGACGCGTCACAAACATCATACGGTGCTTGCATATATTTAAAGTCACACAATAATACAACTGGCATTACTGATATCAAATTACTTTGCGCTAAGGCTAAAGTAGCTCCAATTAAACCCGAACTTACTATCCCTCGGCTTGAACTACTAGGAGCTCTTCTAGGCGCACGTTTATATTCTAAAGTTATAAGTTCTCTGAAAGCAAAAATATCTAAGTCATTTTTTTGGTGTGACTCCACTATTGTTTTGATTTGGCTAAAATCGCCACCTAAAACACTAAAAACATACGTCTGTAATCGTATCGAAGAGATAAGAAAACTTACTGATCAAAATGCATGGAGGCATGTACCTACCCATTTAAATCCCGCCGATTTAGCTTCTAGAGGAGTCTCGCCACAGCAGCTTATTACATCTTCGTTGTGGTGGGAGGGTCCTTCATTCTTGTATGAACCTGAAACAAATTGGCCAGTAGATAGTACAAATAATCTCACGTCGGTACCTGAAACAAAAAGAATTTTATTAGTACAAAATAGAGAAATTATCGAAAATATAATACCTTTTAATAAATTTTCAAAGTTATACAAATTACAGAGAGTTGTTGCATATATTCATAGATTTTTATACAATTGTAAAAATATTGAAAATAAGTTGACAGGGGTACTAACTAATAAAGAAGTATATGAATCTTTACTTACCATTGCCAAACACTCTCAAAAGGATTCCTTTTTTAATGAAATAAATATTCTTTCTAAAGATAAAACACTTTCAAAAACGTCCAACATTATTTCGTTAAATCCTTTTATGGATTCTTCCGGCATTTTACGTGTCGGTGGACGGATACAAAATGCGTTACAATGTACCTACGGAAAAAGACACCCCATATTAATTGACCCTCATCATCAATTTACAAAGTTACTTTTTGAAAGGGAGCATCTTCGATTGCTTCATTGCGGTCCTCAACTTTTATTAAGCTCGATCCGCGAACAATTTTGGCCGTTAGGCGGACGAAAATTAGCTACAAAGACAGTAAATAAATGCATGACTTGTAAACGCTTCAAGGCACAATCCTTACAGCCTCTCATGGGAAGTTTACCAAGCCCACGAGTTACTCCAGCGCTCCCATTTGAAACCTGTGGTACAGATTTTGCAGGACCATTTTATATATTGAACCGCAAGGGTAGAGGCGCAAAAACTACGAAGGGATACTTGTGTATATTTGTATGCTTCGTCACTAAAGCTTTGCATTTAGAAGTTGTTACCGACTTAAGCACTCAGGCATTTTTACTTTGTTTGCGGCGATTTATATCACGTCGCGGAAAACCACATACAATATACTGCGACAATGGTAAAAATTTTGTAGGAGCGAATGGAGAGTTAGTTAGACTTTTAGCAAGGGCAAATAATGATGTAAGCGAATTCTCATGTAAAGAAGGCATTAATTTCAAATTTTCACCGCCTTACTCGCCTAACTTTGGGGGTATATGGGAGTCCAGCGTAAAAATGGCAAAATTTCACCTAAAGCGTGTAATAGGCAATGCA
Organism: Achroia grisella; assembly: GCF_030625045.1. Classification (NCBI taxonomy): domain Eukaryota; kingdom Metazoa; phylum Arthropoda; class Insecta; order Lepidoptera; family Pyralidae; genus Achroia; species Achroia grisella. Next base: position 38,082 of record NW_026712977.1, on the reverse strand, counting down.
AATTTAACCTTTGAGGAAATTACTACCGTTTTCGCGCAAATTGAGGCAATATTAAATTCTCGTCCGTTGACTGCACTATCATCGGACCCATCAGATTTATCTCCTTTAACTCCTGGGCATTTTCTAATTGGTCGTCCGTTGACTTCATTACCTTCACCAGTTATAGAAAGGAACAATGTCACACGATACCAGCTTATTGAAAAATTGCGACATCACTTCTGGCAAAGGTGGTCCAAGGAATTCCTGTCTGAATTACAAGAACGAGTGAAATGGCGTACAAAATGTCAAGAAATAAAACCAGATGACTTGGTTATAATTAAAGATGAACAACTTCCACCTATGAAATGGCTGCTTGGTCGTGTTGTAAAACTCTATCCTGGATCAGATGGCATTACGAGAGTGATTGATGTAATCACAAAAAAGGGCATCCTGAGAAGAGCCGTTTCTAAAGTATGTTGCCTGGAAGAATCAAGATGCGACACTTGAGTCCTTGAAAGACCAGCTTTCAAGGGGCCCAGTATGTTAACGCCTCACCGTAATACAATATAAATAATAACTGGTTCCTGATGCGGTGAGGCGGGGAGCGGGGCGCGCGTCGTCTAGTTTTTATGTTACGTGCATATTGCGATCTCTGTAATTGCATCCATCATTTCATTCCATTACACACCTTCCTACAAAGCGCTGTATTTTTATTTCGCATCGATATCAACTTTAACATAGTTAATTTCCGATACCAAAATACATAATAAGGTACACAATGCACAATATATTTATATAAACTACAATTCAAAGCATATAACGCAATATATATTACATTTAACGTACCTAACAAATGGATAATTATTAGGTACGTTTAAAACCCAATAATGATTTGCTTTGTTAGGATTTCGGCAGGTAAATGCAGTGTTTATTTACCGATAGTCTGCGTTTGTTGATTGTGTAATGTCTGATCACACATTTCACAAATAACCGGAAAATATCCTGTACTGTGGAAATGAATATCCTGTACTTACACAAAGGCTGTCCGTTTGCAAACTGTTGCTGTCAACGTTATTCATTACTGGACATGTTACGTAAATGAAAATATCTTTTCATCAGCTTCCCCCATTGTATAATGTATTGATTAAAACCAAACATTGACATTTGATCATTTGTGTTGCTCGTACTATAAACAGAGGGATGATTTAAATGATTGTACATTGCTTGTTTGTAGTTGATAATGTTATAAAATACTATCTGATACCACAAAGGATTTTTTGATAAATTTATAAAACACTAGTTGATCCCGTAAACGTTGGTTTGCCATATAAATTAAAACCGTTATTAAAAAAAATTTGGGGTTGGTGGTATACCTAAGGGTGAAAATTTAAAGTTGGACGTATTTTTAAATGCCACGCTATAAAGAAATAAAAAAATAAATGGTAGTCGTGGACTACCTTTAGGGGTATGAAAAATAGATAGTAGCCGATTTTCAGACCCACTGAATATTCAAAATCAAAAATTCACAATTCAAAATATGCGGTTCCGTCCGTCGTCCGTTTCGGAGGAGTATGGTAACTGACATAGTGATGAGAAAATTTTATATATAAGATTTCCACTAATCTAAACAATGTTTACAAATTTAAGTCAAAATGAAAACTTGAAACATAACACTCTGTATTTTCCTATCATTTGTTTTCTTCAAACTAATTAGTGTTTTTTGTAACTTAAATTGTGACAAATATTTAGTTACTATCTATTTACTATTTATTTATTTATTTGTACACTTTATATGATTATAGACAAAATGTTTTAACAGCAATCCATGCACTAAAATCAAGGCTTGTGGCAGAGAAACAGAAATATTTTAGTACAGAAACTTTAATTTAATAAAGATACCATTCCAAGTAGGTACAAAATTACCAAATATTACATCGGAAAATAATTTACAAAGAACAATAAAAAAGGGAAAATATATGTATCTAAATCGCTATTCTTCGATAGTTCTTGTTGGAGCATTATATTAACTATCCAGAATGTAATGGATATAACGGTGGTTATAGAACTCACCTACAAGTTGGCTCTTAATGTCGAGTGTAGCCAAGTCTTTAGACGTGCTTGTCCTGGGGCGCAAACATAAACTATTGATAAAATGGAAAGGCCGCCTGCGGCACCAGCGGCGAGCCCGCAGGGTACTCATTGTGCCTCAACCCGCGTCATTGTGTTTTGATATGTACGCGAGTACATAGCTATATATATGTATACACTTAGCTAATATCTATACTAATATTATAAAGAGAAATTAGTATAGTATTATTTTTATCTTTTTATTAAATACATTCAAACCATACTAGTACGATTTTAAACAATTTTATAGACAGCTATGTAGACGACTTCGGCGGTCTAGTGGTTTAGGATTTTGATTTACTTCCAATACTCGCGGGTTCGATCGTCGCACGGTATAAACATTTGTATGTACGTATGAATTAAAATAATTTAGTATCTATAACACATGCTTTGGACTGGATGTAAGTGTACGGATTGTCCTGGCTTATTATTATTAACAGCGAGTACGATTTTGCGGGATACCTAAAGCTAAAGTTTAGCACTAAAAATAATAATAATTTGTATTTAACTGCCTGTATTTAACATAATCTTATTAATTTACGTGACTCCGGTACTTAAAAGTTGTCTTGCTGTCCACTGTCCAGTATAGGCCTCCCTTGCCTCCTTGATTCACCATCGAATGCAATTCTGCGCTTGCCTTTTCCAAATAGATATGTCCCGCTATTTTTTTAACAATATATATATAATTTAAAACATACAGGGATATGGTTATTCCTTCTTCTGAATTGGAAAAAAAAGAATAAAACTATGAACTATTTTTTTTTTGCGTGGTAATATATATGAAAGGAGAATTTATTTTAAAAATCACTTTATCTAAATCTGTTCTGTTTCGTTATATGTATAATTTTTATAATGTATAATAATATATATATCTAATCATTTAAAGTTACCTTTAAATAATTCTGATCCTCAAAGGATTGTATATATAGAACTCCAATCAAATGACAGATGTAACTAGTACATTGTATTGCATTTACATAGAAATATTAGGCGTATCTCGTCACTGTCGAACAAAGTTTCTTTTGGAAGCTTGTCAGGGTTGATAGGTGCACGGTATTCCATGAAACCTTTCGGTATGTGAGCACTGCTCTCTGGCAAAAATACTGAAACATAAGCGGTCCGGTATTTCTGATATTTTTTCCTATTAAAAGATTTAGCTGACAGATTTTTTACTTATTGAATCGTGTGGGAAATTTAGAAACAGAATAATAAAACCGACGTAATATTGCTATGTTAGTTAGTTGCTATTATGCAATGGTAGTTTGCATTTGTGATTGTAGTGTTTTTTTTAATTGCCATGAGCTGGCAACCCTGGTATTTGGGTGGTTCGAGTAGCCCCAGGCCGGTAATTACAATTGGAAGAGTAGGGCCGTCCCGCCCGTAGGCGATGCCGCTGGGTCTTTACCCACTCTTTGAACGGTTCACAACTAAAAAAGAAAATGTACGTCGCACGCAATTTGCTGATTCCGTATATTAGATAATTAATTTCTGCCGTCAAAATATAATAGTAATGAATACAAAGCCTGCAATGATGTTAATACAGGATTCATTAATGTTATTGCAAACGGCTTTGTACTGGTTCGTTAATATATTAACAAATTGATTTCAATAATGCATTTGGATAGACTGAAATGATAAAGAGCAATGCTTTTGTTTGTTAATTAGTGGTGAATATGATATTACAAAAGCCAGTATCTAATACTGAATATATGATATTAACAATGCTTGTAGGTATTGGAATTTTATGAAAAATTGATATTGTTTTCGCTTTTTACTATTATTTAATCGAACCCAAGGTTTACTGAGTGAATGGGAGCAAAGGTAAGATCATTGATACGCAGATCAGTTCGATACTACATACTGTTTCATATTGAAATCAGTGGGAAGAAGAGAAGGGGAGAGGGACTTTCAGCTTTATATATTTACTAGCTACTCGCCCCGGCTCCGCCCGGGTGTACATATATTGTATGTATAGGTAAACCTTCCTCTTGAATCACTCTCTCTACTAAAAAAATCGCTTCACAATCCGTTCCGTTGTTTTAAAGATTTAAGCCTACATAGGGACGGACAGACAGCGACAGCGACTTTGTTTTATACTATGTAAAATAATGAAATATATAAGAAACCGTAGTATACAGTAATCTGCCCCCTATATTTACTAGCTATATTTATTAGCTACATTGCTACAGTGCGTTTTTCAGCGCAAAACCTGAGGTATACAAAAATGAGATTGCTAAAAACAGTCACTGTTTTGTTGGATATATGTAATATACAATTTAATTAGGTGTTTATATAATCCTCTCGACAGACATAGGGTATACTTTATGCTATGTAATGTATACCCTATCTATGTTATCTGTATTTATACTAAGAAAGCATACAAAGTCGCGAGTTATAAATAAATTGATGCACTAAATGCATTCATAGACATTATATAAATCCGCTTATTCGAGTATAGATGCATCTAAAATAGCATATAAGCTGATTTATATCGTCCAATAGTATAAAGCAGTCTTTAGCTAAATTAATCCGACGTTAAGCTCACTCTACACCACATCAATTCAAACGATACACTCACATGATTATTGTTGAATATGAGCGTTGCATTCTCGTCTTGCTATTGACGTCTAGTCAATAGCTGAGATTGCCTTTGACGCATAATTCCGAGAATATATTATTCGTCAAAGTATATTAATACTGTTCTATTAATTGGTGAACCAACTTATCTAATAGAATTAATATTATATAATACATTGCATTAAACAATAATAATAATACACCCTGGACAATTCACACAATACCATCTAGTCCCAAGCTAAGCAGAGCTAGTGTAGTTCTAGATATTTTTTTGTATATACATAGAAAACACCCAGACGTGTTCAACGATTTTCTAAAAGAAAATACTTCTTTTAGAAAATCGTTGAACATTTTAATTACAAAATGGAACAGGCGTTTTGTATTATATATGCTATTATTTTAAAAATGTCGGTCCTCTGTTTCCTGCATAACATTATTTTATAACAAACTATTTGCTACGGAAGGAATTTAGTAAATTTCAACGAACCCATAGGTACCACGCTACGTTTGGAAAGTTTCTGGTAAAGTCTATTTCAGTACAGTACTTTCAAGCACCTATACGTTACAGTGTTGCCAATTTATTGCGGATATTATACTACTATCATAGTTTAGTTAGAGTTATAAAACTAGTCATAAGCTGGCCAGGTTGGTTGCATATGGTATCCCAGTGTTCAAATCCTGCGATTAGGTAGCTGGGGTATTTGGGTTGTCGCGGAATAAGCAAACAGCCTGAGGCATATTTATAATGAAACCAGGCAGGTAAGAGTGCTCGAGTGGTGTGTTGCAGAGTAACGCCCTCTAGCGGTCCGCTGCTGAACTACAGCATCCAACTTTTGTGTTGTGCGTATTTGATTTTCAACTCTTTCAACCCATTGCCAAAAGGTTCTCAATTCCACGGTGTATGACATGATATCAGCTCATGATTCTATGATATCTCTAAATTGAATACATTCAGAATTTGTATGGATGCTAACGAAATAGTGTATGCTAAAGATATGCTGGCGGGGTAGGAATACCGTTTGGTAAGATGGGGATGAAGTGAAGTTACTTGGCAGCTATTTGTCTACTTGATAGTTTGTCAGCAACAGGTCTACTAGTTTCCATTACGCCAATTAACAGATTTTGATTATTCTTTTAAAATCAGCCATTTCTGCTAGCACATGTATTAGAAAAAGTTACTGCTTTTGATTACAAATGTATCTAGGGAAATCAGAGCGGAATTTATTCAACATATATAATGTAACAAAGAGATTGCAGTAAAATTAGTAAACTGTCCTTACATTATTGGTTTAAAACTATGAAGCACTTAATATTGGCTTAGTGCTTAATTAAGGTACTGAAACTTATAAACACACTAGAGAGCGAAGTCGCAGGCAGAGTTAGTTACTCTAATTACTCTTGACACAGGCTCGGTACGATTAAAACAGAGGAACTTCTTCGTCTCAGTAAATGTTTAATAAAGAATTGATTTTCTTTTGTTAAGTTTAAATAATAGGTACTAGTAATTGGCACTTACTTGGGTCGGTCGTATATTTTTTTAATAAACTATAACGCCCTCTTTATTATATAGCTTTTTATAGAGAAAATAATTTTTATAATCACTCCTTTGGTTCGTAGTTAGGGACTATATGGCAACCCAGACAATTTATACAACGTCTTATAATGCCATAGTGCCACTAGATAAGGTTTTATGAATATCCTGTTTATCCTTACTAATATTATAAATGCGAAATTAACTCTGTCTGGCTGTCTGTCTGTCTGGCTTTCACGCCAAAACTACTAAACAGATTTAAATGAAATTTGGTACACAGATAGTCTAGACCCTGAGAAAGGTTGTAAGGGGTTGAAAGGGGAGATGAAGGGTTGTATAGAAGTATTGTAATTTTTAAAACTAGAATCTTGTAACTTAATTTTTAAGCTGTTCATTAAATACTATGACTAAGTTTGTAAAATTTTATCTTTAAGGGGGTAAAAAATAAGGGATAAAAGTTTGTATAGAAAATCGTCATTTTTTAAAGTATAATGAGGAATCTTTTTTCTTTGCCTTTTTTGGGTTAGATTATGAAATATTTTTTCTATATTCGGTCAAGGTCACTATAATACGCGGACGAAGTCGCAGACACCGCTAGTTTATTATATCTATAGAAAAAAATCACATACATATATTAAAATACTATAAACATATTCTATCTCTCTTTCTTTATGAACATGAATATGCGTTAATGTAATCAAGTACAATCTCAATTAAACAAAGTAAGAATAAAAAAAATTAATTATTTCTTCGTGGTTCAACGTATTGAATTGAGGGTAGATTCAAATTATCATATGTGCCTACAATAGATTTTGTTTTGAATTACACAAAAAAAAATTAGTAATCCCATTGAAATATTCATGCTGGTAGTACTGTAGTAGTGTGTACAAAGAAAAACATTTCTCTTTTGCTAGACCTGAATACACGGTAAAGTGTGAAACCAACGAGATAGGTCGTCCACAGCCGACTGTAACAGAGATGCATTCAGGAGATAAGAAATAATTAAAGTCGGACTAGGTCCGGCCGTGTTAGACCTCCATTATGTGAAATGTAAAACAACCAGCTTAGTTCTTTTGAGTTATCTAGTTGTGAGTAACTTTTGTATATACGTATATTTTTAATTAATGAAAATGGAATGGTTGCCCGCCTGTGCTAACGGTATTTGCTAAAGGGGTAGTGGATTATACGATGGGAGAAATTCACCATGATGGATTTTCCGGATCGACATCTAAATATGTTACTACTTTGATAGGATTTGAGAACCACTTTCAACACTTACTAACTTATTATACTATTAGTAATGGTCTCTCGTCTACTTTACTAATTACCCTCATTTCCTTTCTCTAGTGAAGACGTACTGAATACGAGGAGAAGACCCTTTATACGAAAATTGCGCGGATGATTGCGAAATTGAACTCTATTTTCTATATAAAAGAGTGGAGAATAGTATTTTAAAATTAAAATAACTAAAATTAAAATTAAGAAAATAAATACGAACTAACTAGTTAATTTTTGTTTCCTAACAACTTTAATATCTGCAACTGTACTAGATGGAACGAGGCCGTGTGCAGCAAGCACTCCTAACTAGTAGTAGTACTTACTGAGAGGCTTATAGCCAACTTCAGCCTGACGCGTAAATTACATTGTACAAGTACGTATAATAAATGTGTAACAGTGGAGTGCTTGTGTATTTATTATTTAATGAAAAACAAGAATTTATTCTACCATAATAAAAATGGTGCGTAGAATTTATGAATGATGTTTTGTCTCATGTATATAAACGGATTTTACAAGTTTTAATGCAGTTTTCGCTTCTTTTAGATATACTAAAATTTAAAGGGTAAGCTAATTAATCATTCTACAACTAAGTGATGACTATTAATATATTAATAGATATATTCTGTCATAGCCATCATCCGTCTGTCAACAATTTATAGTTATGTGAAACGGGATTAAAATTCGTAGTGGATGAGAGTTATAAGTTAATATAACTTTATGACGTAATAAGACTGGTAACATTGTTTATCTTATATAGAAAAATTACGTGTGTATGTATGTTATCATACTCGTCCGAAATGGCTTCATCGATTTTCATTGAATTTTATATGCATATTCAGGTCTAATAGAATCAGGAGTGGCTTAACGAAGTCTTAGAAGTGTCTGTCAATCTGTCTGTTTTTAACTTTTCACTTCTAAACGGCTGAACGGATCTTAATGAAATTTAACATGAAGATATATTGTATCATGAGAAAGCACGTGCAGATGAAGTCATAGTTACCAGCTAGTATATAAATTAATAATTTGTTTTCGTATATATAAGTATAAATTTCGCTACTGGTACAACATAAGAGTTATGATTAATCACGTTGGGAACTTATTTCATTAAATATAAGTACCAAGTACTTTATTAGGTAGTCAGAAGTAATTAATTGGATCACTGAAGCGTACTACCAGACCGGAAGTCTGTCTAGAACGGGAAGTCTTTCCAAGTTACAGCAATACAGCTATATATATGACTTGAATTACTTGTTATTTGTTTCCTATTTATGATAAATATTAATTTAAAAAGCTGATAAGGTATTTTATAATTTATTCACCTATGGATATATATATATATATATATATATATATATATATATATAATATATTTGTGAGTGATATAATGAGTAGTAGAAATTCGCAATACAACTAGTATATTATTTATGTAAAGATTACGTGTTACTATAGTGTGGAGGTTATTTAAGATCCCTCTAACATCCCTCTGAGTCGGTTTTTAGAGTTTTTTTTTCTATGTACCGGAATTGGACCTCTACAATTTTAGTATATGTATAGATATGTAGGTTTTTAAGTAGGTTTTAATTTTAATTAAAATATATCTAGTTAATCTAACTCAAAATTTTAATAGGGTCAAACTGTAGTAGCCAATTTAAAAATATAGGCAAACTTTAATAAATTGACGAATGCACTTTTAAATGTGTTGGATTATATTTTTTACTAGCTTTTCTCTCGACTTTTAATTGACGACGTGGAATTTAACTTTATTTTTCTAAAATAAAAGATTTTTTCTAATATAAAATTAGCCTAAGTGTAACTTAGCTTAACTTATTACATCAGTTACCTGCCAAAAAAAGTCCCGTCAAAATCGATCCAGATATTTCAGAGATTCGCCTGATCAAAGAGACAGACAGAAATTGTAAAAATGTTATTTTGGTGTATGTACCATATTTATATATGCATGTAGTAAAAAACGGTTATTTCAATATTACAAACAGACACTCCAATTTTATTTATATGCATAGATTCCACAACAATGTGCCTAATACCACAGAGTATTGTTTCTTTTCTATGGCATAAGCTGTGGTCGTATGAATGTATAATTTTCGCTGAAGGGTGCCATGAGAGCGCTGGCGACGCCGCGGCGTGCATCACGACGAGGTCGAGAGTTGCAAGAGACTCTCACGGTGACAGCGTATTTCCAGAACGGTCTAAATATGCATTGTAGAGACCTACAGACAAAGTTCATTTTGAATATACTATCTATATATTGACAGTAGATTTGACATATCATAAGAGTCTGTAATAGACCTACATGAATAAAGATATTTTGCATTTTGAATGCAAAATTTAAATAGGCCTAAATATTATGCATTGTGGAAACATACAGTGTTAATTCTGAATATATTGTACTATACATTCAAAATTTAAATAGGGACTATCCTTAAAGCACAAGCCCTGTGAGAAATAATCTAGAATTCACTTCAAAAAGGGTTATGTTACGAAATTTGTTTGTTAATATTTGACGACTTTGTTACAGTGAATAAATGAGATTTGTGTACGATTTGATTTTGGTGTGGTTTATTTTCGAAAACTATGTATTTTTTAATCTCCGTGTGGTAATAGAAACATATGTTTTACTAGCTACCCGCCTCATCATCACACATTACATGTATTATACCTATACATGTACTTTCCACTTCAATTACTCTTTAATTTTTTTTATTTAGCGGAACAGACTTCATTTTATACTATGCAAAGATGATATGTCATATGTTAATGTACATCTTTATTGATAATTGCATTTATTTGGCTGCTGTTCTATTTAGCTTAACCGGCGGATCTAGTTGGAGATAAATTTATTATTTTATCTCTAAGCCTTGTGAGAGTTCACATATTCATAATTAAAATTTCATATTAAATATTTTTTTAAATATGAAGTTTGTGACTCTCCTAGCTCTTATTAGCACACCGCCTTCGCAAGCTACAAACATTTGTATTAATGAGTATGATGTCTGGGTGTGTTCTGCGGTTATAACATCGGCTATTAGATTCAAATTCAAAAACAAATTTAAATTCAGAAACATTTATTCATATTTTTATATATATTTATATTTATATATATTATTATATTTTTATTACAATTTATTTCTCTACCATCCAGTTCAGTATATAGATCCAATTGAGAAGAACTGGCAAGAAACTTTTATTTATTATTTTCCATTACCCAAATAAAAAAAAACTTCCCGCAGGAGCTGCCAGGTTGATGTCGGTGAAACCAGGAAGTCCCCAACCAGATAGCAGCATGGAGAAGAAGCCCATGGCGGGGATCCCCCGTGTAGGGGGCACCACCAAGTTCAGCGCTCCAGTGCACATTGACGTGGGAGGGACAATTTACACCTCGTCCTTGGAAACTCTGACTGCGTACGTACAATATTTCTATACATATAATGTATATATGATGTAGATGATAACGATCTCGATGGTTTAGCGGTTTATCTCCGGTGGTCGCGGGTTCGATTCCCTCAGTACAAACAGGTCTAGGTGTTGAATATGTATAATGTATTAACAAAATACGTCTATGTATTTGTAACAGTTGTTTAGTAGCCATAATATAAGCTCTACTTACCTTGAAACTATATGGAGCAGTGTGAATTATATTGTACCTAGATATAATAAAATGATGTAATTGGAATGAAGACGTGAACAAGTTGAAAGCCCACTTGATGAAGTAGATAGAAGAAGTAATAATGGTTGATAGATATACGTTTTTAGTGATGTTTATGATCTGTCCTTTTTCTTAACCTAACTTTTTTTACTTGAGGAAATCCCTCATAGAGACCCGTCCGCCCCGGAGGAGGCAAGCGGGTACCTACTGTAAGACTCCTACTCACTAAAAACTCCCAGGTATCCCGACGAAGCGCCTATTGCAGGTGTCGCAGGATCTCAATGTTTCTTAACCTAACCTTTCATTAACCTTTTGTAACGTTTAAACTTTCTTAAAATTTTGTAAGCTTCGTTCTTACTTTATATTTCCATCCTTTTCTAACATAATATTTTGAAAGTTTCAAGTTTATTCCATTCCTTTAGAATCAAATTGCAATCTCACAGCCACATTAAGCTATATTTCAGATCGTGGTCTCAATTAGTTGTTTTCGATAGTTCTTTGACATTTTAACGCGTAGAATCCGGAGTTAAATCATTTAAAATATCGGATTATTCGTCGCAGGCTACATAATGCGCGCTATACGGTGGATCGGTCGGATTGTAAATAAGCTTGTTTTATCAGCGCTGAGCGTGTTATTTCTCGACGGGAGTGCGCTGCTGGCCGCCGGCGGTGCCCCGAGCCCTGCGGCCTCCTGGTGCCGCAACGTAGGGCTTACTACATATTTTTATTTAAAAATACAATATCAGTACTGATACGAAAAATACATATCTTTAATATCGAAAAACCAGACGAATTGTAAGGATCAGCCTTACAATTCGTCTGGTTTATTATATTAAAGATAGATAAAGATATGTACGATACAATCAATCTGCATGCCAAATTTTATTAAGAGCAGTTGAAGGCTTTATTGGTGGAAAGCAAATAGACACTTTAGAATTTACAATATAAGAATGGATTATGAGACCGGATTGACTGGAAAAGAAAGAATGCGAAAATGAGATATTGATATGCGAAGCTGATGCTTTGTAATACGGATAGCCGGGAGACCAGAATTAGATAAACGAGCCTTTTAAATTCCTATTAGGGTAAAAGGATTGCTAATATTTTTTTTATCTATTTACTTTGCCAATAGACAGTAATACAAACAGCAAACTGCAATCCCGGGGTATGAAAAGACACCGTGAAATATCGGCGTCTCAGTAAATGCAACAGTTGATGAAATAATTCTCGATAGATATATTTGTATTTAACGTGAATTGTGGAGTGTGCAGTGAGCTTACTGCGGATTAATTTGGCTAATGACTACTTCGTGCTAATTGGATGCAATAAATCGGCTTATTTGCTATTTCAGTTGTGCCTTTACTCGTACAAGTGGATTAGGTACCGTCTATAGAATTATGAAAATCAAATCTAATGTTTAAGGGTACTTTAGAATGGTTAAAAAGCAGCGATTCCTGCTTTTTGTAGTTATGTCCGCAGTATAATATGTCTTTTACGTGTAATTTTTAAGATCTATTCAGACGATTAATTATCAGGGTAAGTTATTTTATTAAATACAAAGTTTCAAGAAGTGTAGGTTACGTATCAGGAATGTTGGCAGAATTGACAGATTGCCATTGAGTTGCTCACTGGTTTAGTTTTGTTTTACTTTTCATTACTATAGACACTGTTCTTTTTTATTTATGTATTTATAAAAATTTTAATTTTTGTATTAATGTAGAAATAGTTTTAAGAATTACGATGTATTTTTCAATAACAAAAATACAACAAATACAATATAGGGCAAGAATTAATTTTATGTAAATTTTCAATACTCAAATTTTATTATGATTGTTTTTTATAATGAAATATTAGATGCTTTATATATTGTTGTCTTTGTAATCCTTTATAAATATAGTATAAAATATGTACAAGCGCACGAAGTGATGGTCAACACTAGTATGGAAGAAAAACAAATTTAATAATTCAATAGTATTCACGCAATTGTCAACCCTATACCCACTCGGTCCACCCCCGGATCCCGCTCTTTTAATCAACTCACTCGCGGGCACGAAAGTAAATATCTTGCCAATTGCACACCTCGCCGAAAGACTGACGTAACCGTTACTGTATAATAATTCTGAAGGCTTCAATTTTTACTCAACTTAAAAAAAGTGGAGGTTCTTCATTCGTATTTGTATATATTAAATTATATTCCATAACTGGTAATTAGGATGTTTATTCTAAAAAGACACATTATGACACTAATTCTTTATTATATTGACGGTGAATATAAAACATTAATAACAATGTACATACATATATGCCACATGTTTGTCATGTATACCCGAACTACATTCTTAACAGATTTAGAAAATTCTTAAACAATATAAATTTCATCGAAAGCTTGGTTTTTAAATCAAAACAGGTGGCTATAAAAATATGTTATTATTTAGATTTTTTGTTTTTACGTTTGTGCGTTCTAAACTCAGAAATGTTATGACCGATTCGAATGCAGTTTCCACTGCATTGCAGTAGGAGTCACTTAATTTTAAGTGTTTATTTTATTCCAATCGGTTTGCAAACAGAAAAAAGTTATAAATTTATATATATTTTACTGAAAACCACTGCGCATAGTTTGAAACCTAGCTCCTATATCTTCATACTAGTATCTACTTCATGTACTAGCTCAGCCCGCAACTTTGCTGAAGGAAAGTTGCTGTCTGAGCTAGTACATGAATAAAGGAGGTATTTTAGTTTGATTTATGTCAAGTAGCAGTTTCGTGGATATGTCAAATTATTTCTGGTTAATGTACTGCAGCAGAAAGTTTGCTATCATCACTATCATGAACAGATTCTGTTACGTCAAGTCAGTTTTAGTTAAAGCACTCACGTTTAAGCCTTACTTGCTACTTTGCAACTGTGCAAGTGAGCTTGTTTGTTAGATACTTGCGTTGGCGTTAGTTAGTTTTGAATACCATTGTTGTATTCAGAACTAGAGCTAACTATAAGTCTTGTATAAATAAGGTACATTATTATACACTCTATTAAGACAAGACTCATAGCTAAATATTCATAGTAACATAAGCTACTCCAGAGTGAATAATTTACTTTCAAACAGTTAATAATACATTAGTAAACAATAAATTAGTAGTACGGGCATCACCTGATAACGTGAAGAAGTACTCTGTATACATGTCTTTAGGTGACAGTTGTAACTGACCATCAGGTAGGCTGTTAATTTAATTGCTACTCCAATTACATAAAAAGACATATGTAAATGAGGGAGATGTACGTTACCATACCTACACATCAACATGGATGTACACAAGTGCACACACACACAAACACATTCACTATCTCTCATAAATTAGAAGTATCTATCATTTTTGAATATTTTCTTATCTCTTGTATAGTGTTTATCTCAAAATCTTGTTTTTAATAAGATATATTTATTAGTTTTTTGTTTAATGTAACGCCCTGTAAACCTAAGAGCTAGCTCTTAGGTTGGGCGCAAATAACGCAACACAATTTTTTCTATACACTAATGTCGTATACCTTAACATGCTTTTCTATGGGTTTTTTACTCCTTAAATAATGTAAGGAGAGAATCCAAGTATACGCAATTTTCCATGCCTACTCTATAATTAATCTGGCGTCAATATTTAAATAAATATTAATAACATATTATATTTCCAGTTTTCCTGAGTCAAGACTCGGTAGGATGTTCAATGGGACTATTCCCATAGTCCTGGACACCCTGAAGCAACACTACTTCATCGATCGTGATGGCGAAATGTTCCGCCACATTTTGAACTACCTGCGCAACAAGAAATTGCTCTTGCCGACTGATTTTACTAACCTGGACTTGTTGCTTCATGAGGCAATTTTCTTTGAATTGGAGCGTGAGTATTTAGGTTTCTTTTTATCAACCATAAAAAAGAAAACCTTCTAAATTCGACTCTATTTTGTTTATCTTAAAACTTTTTGTACATGAACAGAATTAGTTGTTAATTTCAACATGACCATTTGTTTTTGAATGCGGTTGAAATCGGTTTTTTGATGGCATGTAGCGGTGGTTGTAGTTTGATGGGATATTATATTAGAAATAGAAATAAATATTATATCTACTATATTTTTAATGATATATATTCAACTACAATATATGTAACAAATATTTTTTTATTCTATTAGTCATTCGTAACGCAGACTCGTCAGAAAAAGAATAAGAAAGAAAATAAGTTTGCCAAATAATTATTAGTGTCTATACTATAATATTATAAAGACTGTATATATTATTGAACGCGTTATTTTCAGGAACTACTAGTTTGAATTAAGAAATTTGTTTAATGTTGGTTGGTTCGTTTATTAAGGTAGGTAGATCTAAATCGAATATAAAAAATATATGTCCCTAGTAAATACTTATAGGTTTAATTACAAGTATATTTAGACAAATACATACAATAGAATATGAGTAGAATATCTGCAAATGGGTGACAGCAATATAAAATGGCACAAGCTCAGTATAGAGAATAAAAAAAAAACTTTTGTTGTTTTTGTTTGATTACCTGCTATGTCTATGATGGATGCATATTAATAAAATAAAAATAAAATAAATATGCAAACAAACAAGTATGACATTACTTATTTGTTTGCATATTTATTTTATTTTAAGATTGACAAATAGAAGTGGTGTACCTATCAATGAAAAATGTTGCAAAATCGTTGAAAATTTATTGCTTTTGAGCTTTTGTTGCAGTTAATGTTGCGTGGGTCATTTAGTAATATATAATTTCAGATATGGCGTTCGCTGTGAACAAGCTGAAGACAGAACGTGATGGCATCAAGCAGGAATGGTTCGACCAGAACAACGAGAGGCTGAAGGAGGAGGCGGAGCTGCTTCTGCAGGAGAGAGACAGGCTGGAGCAACGGTGGTCCTGAATGGGACAGGTAAAATATACAAATTGTTATTATTATATTACACCCTTAATAATATATTGAATACCAGCAAATTTTTGGAAATAGACTCTAAAGTTGTAATTCTAAAGTTTTGTTTCATTTTTTGGAAAATATGCATACAGACATTACAATACAACTGTATTGATTATTTTTATAGATGAATATGAAATGTTACATTGTTACACCTGCCTGCGCTAACGGTATATGCTGGCTGGGCGCCAGTGGAGGATAGAACGACCATGAAGTCACATCTTGACCTTGATCCTGGTTAATTCTTACTGAATGATAGTTCATTCAGTAAGAATGAACTAGGATGTTGTGGATGTCATCTTAAAAGTACATTGATAGCAAATGCGGTTATTAATTCCTACTGGGGAAGAAGGATTTAGTGATCCTAATTGGTAGTATTGTATTTAAACGTACGATATTGAAAAAAAGAACAGAGTTTTCGAGAAGTTTAACTTTAACCCCTGTTACGTTAGACTCGAACATACAGTATCTGACACATATGTCTACATTCTAAATAGGCAAGCAATCAATGCTAATGACTCCATTCACTTTCAGGGCCATTCATCAGATTCCAGTTCTGATGATGGCGGACCGTCGTGTAGTGGTGCGAAAAGGCGTCACCTGTAAACGCCCGTCAACCATTGCACTTGCACGTTTTTCTTAACATATTTCTTAATATCTCTACAACAACACATCTTTGGCTCACATCATATAGATTAATCGGTGTTTTAGCATGTAATAGCAGCCTACGTGTTAATCCAAACATTATTTTTGCAAACTATTATTGTCACTGTTATTATTTGTCTTTATTTTATTTAAACATATTATTATAAATTTACTATACATAAAATGCCACTATTATTTAATTTAAAATACATCACATAAATTAGATCAATACAATTTAAAATTTTGCAATAGTTACCTTGAATGTAAATTATTTATTACTCACCTTATTTTATACCGAACATATTACATATTTAATTTAAAATACACCATATAAATTAGATCAACACAATTTAAAATTTTGCAATAGTTATCTTAAATAATGTGTTTCCATTTAAATGATTTATTATCACGTTAATTTATACGTACCATTTTATTTAATTTAAAATACATCATACAAATTAGATCAAAACAATATAAATTTTGCAATAGATATCTTGAATAATGTGTTTTCATTTAAATTATTTATTATCACGTTAATTTATACGTACCATTTTATTTAATTTAAAATACATCATACAAATTAGATCAAAACAATATAAATTTTGCAATAGATATCTTGAATAATGTGTTTTCATTTAAATTATTTATTATTCAGGTTAATTTATACCGAACGTAATATTTAATTTAAAATACATCATACAAATTAGATCACTACAATTTAAAATTTTGCAACAGTTATCTTGAATAATGTGTTTTAATTTAAATTATTTATTATTCATCTTAATTTATACCGAACATATTACATATTTCATTTATAATACAGCACATATATTAGATCAATACAATTAAAAATTTTGCAATAGTTATCTTAAATAATGTGTTTTAATTTAAATTATTTATTATTCATCTTAATTTATACCGAACATATTACATATTTCATTTATAATACAGCACATATATTAGATCAATACAATTAAAAATTTTGCAATAGTCTTCTTAAATAATGTGTTTTAATTTAAACTATTTATTATTTACATTAAATTATACCGAACATATTACATACTTTATTTATAATACATCACATAAATTAGGTCAAAACAATTTCAAATTTTGCAATAGTTATCTTGAATAATGTGATTTCATTTAAATTATTTATTATTCACCTTAATTTATACCGAACATATTATTTAATTTAAAATACATCATACAAATTAGATCAATACAATATAAATTTTGCAATAGATATCTTGAATAATGTGTTTTCATTTAAATTATTTATTATCACGTTAACTTATACGGAACCTATTATTTAATTTAAAATACATCATATAAATTAGGTCAATACAGTTTAAAATTTTGCAATAGTTATCTTGAATAATGTATTTTCATTTAAATTATCTATTATTCACCTTAATTTATACCGAACATCATATTTAATTTAAACTACATCATACAAATTAGATCAATACAATTTAAATTTTGCAATAGATATCTTGAATAATGTGTTTTCATTTAAATTATTTATTATTCAGGGTTAATTTATACCGAACATAATATTTAATTTCAAATACATCATATGAATTAGGTCAATACAATATAAAATTTTGCAATAGTTATCTTAAATAATGTGTTTTCTTTTAAATTATTTATTATTCACGTTAATTTATACCGAACATATTATTTAATTTAAAATACATCATATAAATTAGGTCAAAACAATTTAAATTTTGCAATAGATATCTTGTTTTCATTTAAATTATTTATTATTCAGGTTAATTTATACCGAACATAATATTTAATTTCAAATATATCCTATGAATTAGGTCAATACAATTTAAAATTTTGCAATAGTTATCTTGAACAAAGTATTTTCATTTAAATTGTTTATTATTCACCTTAATTTATACGGAACATATTATTTAATTTAAAATACATCATACAAATTAGATCAATACAATTTAAAATTTTGCAATAGTTATCTTGAATAATGTATTTTCATTTAAATTATTTATTATTCGTTTTAATTTATACCGAACATAATATTTAATTTCAAATACATATAATAAATTAGGTCAATACAATTTAAAATTTTGCAATAGTTATCTTGAATAATGTATTTTCATTTAAATTATCTATTATTCACCTTAATTTATACCGAACATCATATTTAATTTAAACTACATCATACAAATTAGATCAATACAATTTAAATTTTGCAATAGATATCTTGAATAATGTATTTTCATTTAAATTATTTATTATTCAGGATTAATTTATACCGAACATAATACTTAATTTCAAATACATCATATGAATTAGGTCAATACAATTTAAAATTTTGCAATAGTTATCTTAAATAAGGTGTTTTAATTTAAATTATTTATTATTCACCTTAATTTATACCGAACATATTATTTAATTTAAAATACATCATACAAATTAGATCAATACAATTTAAATTTTGCAATAGATATCTTGAATAATGTGTTTTCATTTAAATTATTTATTATTCACGTTAATTTATACCGAACATAATATTTAATTTCAAATACATCGTATAAATTAGGTCAATACAATTTAATATTTTGCAATAGTTATCTTGAATAATGTATTTTCATTTAAATTATCTATTATTCACCTTAATTTATACCGAACATCATATTTAATTTAAACTACATCATACAAATTAGATCAATACAATTTAAATTTTGCAATAGATATCTTGAATAATGTATTTTCATTTAAATTATTTACTATTCAGGGTTAATTTATACCGAACATAATATTTAATTTCAAATACATCATATGAATTAGGTCAATACAATTTAAAATTTTGCAATAGTTATCTTGAATAATGTATTTTCATTTAAATTATTTATTAATCACCTTAATTTATACCGAACATATTATTTAATTTAAAATACATCATACAAATTAGATCAATACAATTTAAATTTTGCAATAGATATCTTGAATAATGTGTTTTCATTTAAATTATTTATTATTCAGGGTTAATTTATACCGAACATAATATTTAATTTCAAATACATCATATGAATTAGGTCAATACAATTTAAAATTTTGCAATAGTTAACTTGAATAATGTATTTTCATTTAAATTATTTATTAATCACCTTAATTTATACCGAACATATTATTTAGTTTTAAAATACATCATACAAATTAGGTCAACACAATTTAAAATTTTGCAATAGTTATCTTGAATAATGTGTTTTTATTTAAATTATTTATTATTCAGGTTAATTTATACCGAACGTAATATTTAATTTAAAATACATCATACAAATTAGATCAATACAATTAAAAATTTTGCAATAGTTATCTTAAATAAGGTGTTTTAATTTAAATTATTTATTATTCACCTTAATTTATACCGAACATGTTACATATTTCATTACATACATCACATAAATTAGATCAATACAATTTAAAATTTTGCAATAGATATCTTAAATAATGTGTTTTCATTTAAATTATTTATTATTCAGGTTAATTTATACCGATCGTAATATTTAATTAAAAATACATCATACAAATTAGATAAATACAATTTAAAATTTCGCAATAGTTATCTTGAATAATGTGTTTTAATTTAAATTATTTATTATTCATCTTAATTTATACAGAACATATTATATATTTCATTTATAATACAGCAAATAAATTAGATCAAACCTATTAAAAATTTCGCAATAGTTATCTTAAATAATGTGTTTTAATTTAAATTATTTTATACCGAATATATTACATACTTGATTTATAATACATCACATAAATTAGATCAATACAATTTAAAATTTTGCAATAGTTATCTTAAATAATATGTTTTCATTTAAATTATTTATTATCACGTTAATTTATACGGAACATATTATTTAATTTAAAATACATCATGTAAATTAGGTCAACACAATTTAAAATTTTGCAATATTCATCTTGAATAATGTGTTTTCATTGAAATTATTTATTATTTACCTCAATTTATACCGAACATGTTACATATTTCATTTATAATACATCACATAAATTAGATCAATACAATATAAAATTTTGCAATAGTTATCTTAAATAATGTGTTTTCTTTTAAATTATTTATTATTCAGGTTAATTTATACCGAACATATTATTTAGTTTAAAATACATCATACAAATTAGATCAATACAATATAAATTTTGCAATAGTTACCTTGAATGTAATTTATTTATTACTCACCTTATTTTATACCGAACTTATTACATATTTAATTTAAAATACACCATATAAATTAGATCAACACAATTTAAAATTTTGCAATAGTTATCTTAAATAATGTGTTTCCATTTAAATTATTTATTATCACGTTAATTTATATGTACCATTTTATTTAATTTAAAATACATCATACAAATTAGATCAATACAATATAAATTTTGCAATAGATATCTTAAATAATGTGTTTTCATTTAAATTATATATTATTCAGGTTAATTTATACCGAACATAATATTTAATTTAAAATACATCATACAAATTAGATCACTACAATTTAAAAATTTGCAATAGTTATCTTGAATATTGTGTTTTAATTTAAATTATTTATTATTCATCTTAATTTGTACCGAGTTACATATTTCATTTATAATACATTACATAAATTAGATCAATACAGTTAAAAATTTTGCAATAGTTATCTTGAATAATGTATTTTCATTTAAATTATTTATTATTACGTTAACTTATACGGAACCTATTATTTAATTTAAAATACATCACATAAATTAGGTCAATACATTTTAAAATTTTGCAATAGTTATCGTGAATAATGTATTTTCATTTAATTTATTTATTATTCACCTTAATTTATACCGAACGTAGGCACGCTTATATTATTGGAAATCATAGAGGTAGGGTAGATATTCTTAGTCATAACTTGCGTATATTAATCCATTATGTCTTAAAATGTAATCCTACTCACTAATTGTATTGCATGATTAATGTAGTTCAACATATTTATGTCTAAATGTTTAATCCAACATGTCGTATGTAGGCAATATATTGTAGTTCAACATATATAATCATTACTATTTGTGTCTAAATGTTTAATCCAACATGTCGTATGTAGGTAATATATTGTAGTTCAACATATATAATCATTACTATTTGTGTCTAAATGTTTAATCCAACATGTCGTATGTAGGTAACGTATTGTAGTTCAACATATATAACCATTACTATTTGTGTCTGAGTGTTTAATCCAACATGTCGTATGTAGGTAATATATTGTAGTTCAACATATATAATCATTACTATTTATGTCTAAATGTTTAATCCAACATGTCGTATGTAGGCAATATATTGTAGTTCAACATATATAATCATTACTATTTGTGTCTAAATTTTAATCTAGATTGTCACGTGTAGGGAATAAATTGGAAGCTTTTAGGTGTCTACTTAGTATTATAGTATTAATAAAATTTTTGAACATTCTAAGTGTTTTAGGGTAGTCATTACCATAATGTTTGTGGTAGTCATTGTCGAAACTTTTATTTTAATAAATCATAAAATAAAACGTCTGATTTCAGAATATTTTATTTCTATTAATAAAATTCGCAATTGTCATGTATGTTATGTACTCATGTATTGTTAGGTATTATTATAGCTTGCGAGTGTAATGATTATAAATTTAAATAATTATACTATATTAATTACGATATTTAAGTAGCTGAAAGCGCAAATTATTTAGTCGTAAATATGTTTTTGCATAGCTTTGTGTAAGTTAACTTTGTTAATAAAAATTGTATAAGTAAGAAATGGAATGTGATAAGTTCTGTGTGTATGGACACGACTTGAAACTTGGTTACAATGTCGTAGAATATCTGATAACATCTGTTTGTGTGAAAAACTGAAGGATACATTTTAATTTTTGATCATTTCACTATATTGTATAACTAAAGAAGTTATTAATTTACTTTGATTGTGATTGTTTTAATCATTTATTGATAGTACCAGGAACGAATTATTACAGATAGTTACAACCACAGACATGATTAGCTATAGTTACGTAATCTAGATGTATGCTTATCTATGTATTTCATTATGCTAAATAAATAAATGTCTAAAATATTCGTGTTATTACTCGCGTCCACGACGCGTATTACAAAAACTTTCCATTTATACTACTTTAAGTTTCCAATCGATGCCCTTACAATTCAAACGCGGGCGAAATCACAGCCTCAGACGAAGTTCGAATCTGCAGGGAGCAGCCTTAAGCAGCTGCATAAGTAATACCGCGAGTTTGGAGTGCATGCCAGGAGTGTGGCCTACTGCGTCACTTCTAGTTTCAATCATCAGTAAAGCTAAGCTGGAGTATACTGTATTTAACAAGTATCATGAAGAGACCGAAGTATGGAGTATTTGTCAATTGACCTAACTTCATGTTCACTTTATTATCCTCAACTGGTGACCCGTTACCGTAAATCATTAGCACAGGTGAGTGCAGCTTTCCGTTATCATCATATAAAAATTACAGGTTACTGCAATTTTTAAGTTATAAGGGGGGGCATCGGTGGATGATAGTGGCATGGAAAGTCAGGGCAAGTAATCTGTATATATATATATATATATATATATGATATATATGCCACAAATGAAGTTCAAAGCATTTATACAACTCACGGTTAGTTGGCCAAGAGCGCGAGCTGCTTATCAGGTCAGTAGTAGACTAATAAATAAACACAAATATATCATTTAACATTAGCCTACTTGTAATGACGTTGATTAACATATACACAGAACGTAACATGCAAAAATTGGATTCATTCATAATATTGTAAAGATTACATACATGAAAAATTGTAAAGAAAACATGATTAAACAATAATTCCTCTATTGATCAAAACGAAAACCTAAGACAGATCCTTTTTTATTATTATAGTGTTTGGTCACTGTTACAAATTAAGAATGTAGCTGTATAGTAAGAGACAAGAGTTTAAAAAGCAGGACAGTTTTAATAATGCAGTTAATAGTAAAAGACATACCGGAAATCCAGTACATCGTTAACAATATCAGGAAACTGAACGACGTTGGTAAAAAAATGCATGCCATAGATGATAACAAATGCTATTTATATGAAGATTAAAAAAAAGTAGTCATATAAATTGCATGGTCACATTATAATGTAATTTATGGTCATGTGAAATTGATAAAGTTATAAACTTATTTTAAAAAAATGCATATTACTTCGTTGTTTCTTGGTGAAATTGATTCAGTTTTTCCGGCGCATGTTTTATTTGGTATTTGGCTGGAGCCTATACGATATACTCTATATTTAAGATACTTAGAGTTTTCATATATAAGAGGATTATTACGTTATACATTACATTTATACATTGTACAATATATTAGTAACGAGGGGTTAACATTTTTAAATTGAAATCTATTACAATTGGGGCTTAGACCAGTAGGCCCATTGAATGAATAACGTATCAAAAGTAGTTTCACATATGAATCAACGTATTTAAAATTACAATAGTAAGATATTAAAAATAATCTAACAATATTACGAGAAACAAAACAATTCTAATTGATTGTTCCTCTTTTGGAAGTCAGTTAAAAGAATATATACCGACTCATACATGTAAGCTTATTAGCTCTTCGTATATGTAGAAGTACATTATGTGTAGTAATATAAAAAGTTAGTAATCAAGAATAAAATTAAGGTAAAAGATTAAACAAGTAAGACATAAAACGATAACCTAATAAGAAAAATTAACCCAAAATAACAATAGAATTGTTGAAATTCAGAACGCCTTTTTAGTAGCCAAAAAAATTTACCATACATGTACATATATACAAACATTCAACAATAAAAATTATAGTATAGAAGATAACAATAATAAGATATTAAAACGTTAACCTAACAAGAAAGCAAAAATAATATTAATGTATTGAAATTTAGTACTGGAAGTTTTAAAGAAAATGTCTAACTTATACCTTTATAGCGCACTATGGTATAGCTTACATTAAGTAATTAAGAATAAAATTAAATTTAATAAAAATAACACCTTTTAGGAAATGATTTAAAAAAAATAGTGAACTTATTACGCAAGTACTAAGTACGGTAGGTTGGAACTATAACGATAATGGTGTTAAACAGAAACCTAACAAAGATTAAAGAAATAAAGAAAATAGATACTTCCTTCTTCTAGAAAGTCGATTAGAAATTTGAAAAAGGTTATTAATTAGAGAATTATGTATGCGTATTATATTGTATAAAGATTTAGCAATCAGGAATAGAAGTATAGTAAATAAAAAGGAGATATTAAACAATATCCTAACACGAAAGATTAACAAAAAAAAGGATATAAGGAAAAGCATTACTTACTCTTTTAAAAAGTAGATTAAAAAAGTACACATAGCCAAATATTCATGTATGTAGAATTTTGTACATAAAAATTTAGCATTCGAAAATAAAATTAAAGAAAATAACAAAGACATATTAAACAAAACCCTTAAAGTAAATATTATGAAATGGAACATTCAACTTCCTCTGTTAAGAAATAGATTTTAATTTTTTTTTAGAGAATTCATATTGCGATTAAAGATTTTGCAATCAGGAATAAAATTATAGAAAATTACAAAAGAGGTATTAAACAGGAAAGATTATGAAGATAGAAAACAAACATCACTAAATACCAATTGTAGGAAGTTGATTACAAAAAAGGTTTATCTAATTAGCGAATTATGCATGTACGTAGTACACTTAAGTAAAGACTTAACAGACAAGAATAAAACTATAGAAAATAACAATAAGATATTAAACAATAACCTAACACGAAAAATTATGAAAATAGAAATAACAATTTCAATGCTTCCTCTTTAGGGACTTGATTTAAAAGAAAATGTACCTACTCACATCAGTATAGCTAGCGTATTATATATGGACATAGGACATTGTATATAATTAGCAATAAATAATACATTTATAGTGGTAAGAATATAAAGGATTATCACTCTCTTGTACTCTCTAACAACCTTCTTAAAGGAAACACATTGAAAGGTCCTTTTTCTATGACATTTAATGTTCATGGATTGATGCTTTCATTGTGTTTCCTTAAAAATTCTAAAACATGAGAGCGATATGCCTCCTGCTGAGAATGGCAATTGTCCTGAAGAATAATTCGGATTGATACCAGAAGTGCTGAACAACTGTTATATAAAATAAAATATCGTCGTAATCGCCTGGGGTAAGCGGTCCTCTGCCGTATTTGTCTAGAATTCAGAAACTGACAACCAATTTGCCGTTCTTAACTATCATTTCCAAACTTTATTGTACATTTAACAAAAGAGCATAAAGATCGTCAACTCTTCTGAAATTCCTCTGATGATACAAGTACCTAATTGCTTACCATGACGACAATAGGATTGATAACTGAAGAAAAACGAAACAAAAATACATCGTAAAGGAATATTAGACATAAAGACTCAAAAGGCTCAAAATGTAGACATATACTTGTACCTGAATAAACATTAGTATAAATTGGCTATCATCATGCTCTCATTGCCAATTTGGCAAGCTCTGAGATTACATATAGAGACAATATTGTAATGATAAGTGATTTATAATATTAAATTAGCCAAAGTCTACATATAGAGTTTACCTTTTTTGCTCTATGCCTAGGGTAGAATAAATATGATGATAAGAAAAGTGCCCAGGCTTTTTTTTTTATTGGGTTCTTTGGGCTATTGTCAGATACCTGCACCTGTAGCACTGCGACCTACATATGTAAATCTATTGTGCTCGCCCTTTTTTAAATTTCGCTACCTAGACCCGTCAGGGACAAGAATTGAAGGATATTCTTAGGAGCGATGGTTTTTATTTCCTCGGGACAGAGTGTAAACTTTCCAAAGGAGATATTGATATATTCGTTTATGAATGAGTGGGCTACCAAATAAAAACTATTGTTATTAAGAATCTATTTCAAATTTAAATAATGTTATAAGACCATAACACCAGCAAGGTAACAGATAAGAAATTTAGGATTATCTACTGAACTTCTTGGCATGAATTTGATTGTAAAATTAAAATTGAGTGAAAGATAGAGAGAAGAGATAAGTATATATAATTTAATATAGTTATGTTTTGTAAGTACGTAGCTTGCAATAGCCCTGCACGAGTCGAAAAACTTATGTACCATACAAAAATTCGTGTTAACTATGGATATTGGGCGATAATATGAATATTAGTGTGTATACAACGACTAAAAAAAGTATAAGTTTTTATATGTCTTAGACATACATAAAAAAAATTTAAAGTATGAGTAGGTACAGACAATACCCTTAAAAATTCTAATATGCACCCAACTTATTAAACTATGATTGATAATGAATTAATTCATCTCATACTGACATTACAATTAGCAATTTTATATTTAAGTATAACTAAACAAATTCGAAGAACCAACTATAGAATATTTCTACATGGTTATTAGTTTACAATTAAAAAAGATGAAACATAATATATTCGTAAAAAAAAGTAAAAAAATAATAATTAGTAGAAAATCTTAACAACCCACGAATACGAATTATAGTATATTTTATAATACCCTTATCCTTAAAAAAAACATGCTCTCTTCTTAAGTGTGAGGTATTACTGGATTAAAATATTTATATGATAGGAATTACGAGGAGAAATTTAAAAATGTTGAATGTATTTAGATGACGTAATAAGTCATTTTATAATAAGAACATCTAAAAACACAGAAAATCTAGTATTACCACACACTTAAAAAAGAGGATGAAAGACAGAGTAATCCTTACAAAAAAACGTACACAAGAAATTAAAATTAGAAAGTACTTAGTTAACAAAATTAGTAATATTTAAGAATAAGAATTAAAAACCCCGGGAAAGCAATTATAATATATTTTAACCTTACTAATAAAGAAATAGAGGATACACATCAATTTATTAAAAAGTAGCATTTAGAAAATAAAAAAACAACATTAAAGTAAAGAAAGTAGAATTAGCGTTAGTTATCTAATTATAGATCGCTGTAAAATCTATACGGATAAAATATAGAAGATATTTTTTTTTTTCTAAAATATCCGTACTTTGATACGATTTAGAAAATGCTTTGTGTTGGGTGTGGCCTAATTGTATTATATATAGGTTACAACATCACGCTATGACCAATAGAGCGGTAGCTGCAATGAAATGTGATGCAAAAATAGAAAAATGTGACGCAGGATAGTTCAGCTGGCTGGGTTATAATAATATAAAATTCTCATTTAAGTAAACACTACATATAAAAATAGAACACGTAAGTATCCTGACTTATTTAAACACTACTATTAGACACATATACAATCTTTATCCAATACACATGTACACAATACAACGACAAACTTTATTCAGTCAAAATAGCTTCTCGTAAAATATCTCGCATTTCTTGTGTTAAACGGTTCTACAAATATTTATAGAAATAATTTGGTGTACGTGTTTAGATACAGGCTATTTATTATTAGAGGTAACGGTTATTTGGGTATATGTAACACGATTGGAAAATATTCTGCCTTGGCGCCCTTATGGTGTAAATGGAAACCGAGATCTATACACATGAAGAGCACAATGGATATCAAGACATCACGTTCCACTTCGAACGACTAAAGTGTCTTGCCAACTATGTAATTTAATTGTCATTCAAAGACGCTTTACAAAGTAAGCTGCTTAGGTGCAAAATAGATGGGACGTAGATACCCATGGAGACGACTTTAAACAGTTGTTTACAAAACAGTAAGCGCTGCTTGTTGTGGGTTAATCTCAATTAGGTTGTGAAATAACAGGATATACGATGACTACACTATTTGCTTTTGCAATAGTATATGCTAGTGGCCACCTGTATTCTACAAATTTGAATAATACATTGAATTGTAAACATGTCCGACGTTTATTTGAGAAGAATACGTTGAGTTTTCTTGTCCAGTTCTTCTTTTATCCGAACTGACGGTAGATTTGACATATCATAAGCATTTGTAATAGATCTATATGAATCAAGACATTTTGAATTTGATAAGAGGCATGATATTTTAGTTTTCCGAAATAGTAACGCTTGAGTGACATGGGCATCACATGTTATCATGATTTCCGTGGTAATGTTCATATAACCACCACAGGCCGTATGGTAAAAATGTATCACAAGTATATATACTGGTAGAACCGTAAACGGATTTTTATGTAATATCTAAGCAATATAAAGATTAATAACTAAAATAATTATTGGCACTTTATTTTCGTATATTTTGATTATTTCTGTATTATTATAATCATTAATGATTCTTGAAAAATTTTAGAATTTAAGTGACCAATATAATATGATTAAAAAAATATGGCATCCAAATGAGAAAGAACTAATGGCATGGCCGGTATCCCAGCACAATTGAGATGGCACAGAACAAAGCATAATATTACAATTCCAAGATTTTCAATTAAAATTAAATAATAACCGATACTACTTTATATTTACAGAAACTATATATTACTACAAAACACAAATCTTTTTAATTTACAAAAGCTAACGTCTTACATACTCAATTAAAAGAATTAGAAAGTTAAAGTATAGAATTAGCGAAAAAAAAATTTATGGGATTTGACAACTTTTTTAAATATATATAGGTACCGCTAAAGTATATACTCAATATGTACTCATAATTCATATTGAGTATATGGGTACTAAAAACTATTTATTATTCGTAATAACAGTTATTGAAACAAATAGGGGAAAAAGTTATAGGTCGAAATGGAAAAAACTGTTATGCAATGTACAATATAAGACCCCGCTTAACGTTGTTTCGGTTTAGCGCTCCTTTATGTCAACCCAGGGATTCGGAATATAATGGAAAGACGTCAAAGAAATAGTTCAAGAAACAGTATCTAGTCTTTCTAATGAGCTCAAGGAATTAATTGAGCAAGAAGAAAGCAAACATATTGATAGTAGCCATTCCGAAGAAAAGAAATAAAGATAGACTTGTTTAACGACGTTTCGTTTAGTGCTGGAATTTATTGGAACGATTTACCGCGTTAAGTTGGGTCTTACTGTATTGTTAGATAGTCTGCCACGCGCACCGATAGTATACCGACATCTATCGATTATAAAAACATGATTATTTCATACCTGTCTACCATTTAAGAGTTTAAGATACGCAAAATTGCTCGGTTTGCGATTGTAATTGTGGTACTGACCCGTAAAAAATTGCAAAACGCGATAATTTAATACGTTCATAATCAAAATTGTGAGCAACAGGGAATAACGTTAGACAGATCGCCGCGAGCGCCGGTATTATACTGACATCTAATCATTAAAAAAACACGATTATTTTCTACCTATCTACAATTTGAGTAGTATATGCAAAGTTGTTTGCAATTGCAATTGTGAGACTGACATGTACTCAATTTCAAATTAGTAAAAGTTAATCTGTTTGTAATAAAAATTGTTAGCAACATGGAACATTGTTAGGTAATGCGCCGCGTACGCCCGTTATACACTGATTCTACAAAGAAATGATTATTTCGTAATTTGATTGTACCAGACTAAATAGAGGTTTATATAGTACTAATTCTTAAGCAAGAATATCTAATAAAAAATTATTAAACTATATCGAATCGAATGACTAAAATTATTTTATGTACAAGTTTTATTTCTAACTATAAATAAAATAGCATCTCAATTTTGCATATGATCTCTTTTCCTCTTTGGTCATCTCGCAACTGATGGGGAATAATTACTATGTACGTTCAGGAAAAAAGAAGCAAAAACATACAAATGTTACCCCTATATGGAGTACTTATATGTATGTATAAGCAAGCAGAATTTTATCGAAAACGATATTTATCTACAAAATGCTGAAGTATACAGTTATTATTAGACAATTAAATCAGCGTTCTCAGTCTCTTCGAAGAAGCAAACTCATAACAATCTAAGGACTCTTCAGTAAGAGTAATAAAAGAATAAAATATTAGTAGGTAATTCGGAAAACCATATTTCTAATGTTTAAAATAATATACAACGAAGCAGTCACAGTTACTCAATGGATTTATATCACTTTGTTTAATTCCACTACCATTAGCATGAGTGAGACCACAAGTATTCAGGTAATGGAATTAAATCAAATAATATAATCCACTAAGTAATGAACTGGATTGCCGCAAAATAACCCCTAATTCGATCAAATATAAACCGTGAGAGCTTTAGAAGCAAGTACTTTTGATTATTTAGAAACATTTGCTTTTCCCACATCTCACAGTTTGAAAAACACTGACTAAACAAATAAACCCAAACATTAAAAATACTCAGTCTTACGTTTTATATGAGAAATATATAATCTAGACATTCTATAATTCTAATAAAGATCAAAATGAAAGCTTGTTATTTTAGTACAATAGATACAGAACAATCAGAAAACTAGACAAGTAAATAAACTATAATGAAATAAAAAAAAAATTAAATCGAATAATAATATTCTAACTTTAGATTAGAGATTGATAACACAATATCATACAATGGATATATACATCATATACTTGCAAAGCAGCATTAGTATTTCATTTTTATAACATAACTAAAGTAAAGACTGATGGTTGGATTTTTAAAGTTATAAAAGGACAACTGATTTTTTAAATATCCTGTATTGTTATTTTATGAATTTAACAGATAGTAACAAAATATTAATAGTGAAAATGGATTTGTATGTTTTAATTCCGCATGAAATAGCTATATAGATAATTAGATAGATAATTTTATCCTATAAAAATATATTATATTATAGGATAAAATTATCATAGCTACATCGTACCTAGTCTCTGCTCTAGTTATATTATAAAATAATTTTAGTATCTAAATTAAATTACGAAAATAATTTACAAGACTTAATCTTTAACTTCAATAGGATCTAGTCTTAATAGATTCGATCCTGATTTAGTGGTGTATTACACTATTAAATATACTGATTTCTAGAGAGGTCAATCTTTAATACAGATTAAGATAATAATTTTGTTGAATCAATATGTTCTATATAACTATTCAATTCCAAAAATATATTTACAACAAACAATTTTCAGTATATTTGATAATGTAATAATTATAATCTAAAGAATACCCCTTATCATAGAACAATACGTATGATTAAATATGAATATCATACAAGCATATATTAATTAGTAATAATTACATCAATAAAACATTAAAAACTACCAAATGTCAACATATGACATGACATTAAAATTTTACAGGCTACAGCTCTGTAGATAATAATGGCTGAAAGGGAATTTCCAAGGCCGTAAAACAATCAATAAAAAAATGACTACGAGAACCCGTAATATAGATAAATCTGTTTAACTTTATTAAAAATCAGTGCATCGACTCCTACCGTTTGATTGTTAGTATTGTGGCTTTTTAACTTTATGATTGGTAGATGAAATTTATTGTATTGGTAAATAAAAGCAAAACGAAACTAGGTCTCAATAATTATAGATAGATGTATCATGTAATTAAGGAATTTATATTTAAGAAATCTTACACAGTATAAAGCCACTGTTTTTAAACAATTTTGGGAGATTTTGATAATCAAACATAATGGTATGTTAAAATTGTTTAAAAACAACATTTTGTTTTTAAACAATTTTAACATACCTTTTGGAGATTTACGTTATTTAGAATATCTCCTTATTTGAAGTCGATGACAGTTATTCAATAATTCCCATTTTTAGTTGTTGCGACGAGATTCTTCGGGATGGTCGATTTCTCGAAGAATTTCTTGAACTTCGGTGGAGATCTGTAAATTATTATGACAATAAATATTACTAAGAAGCACAGTAATGTATATAAAGACTATGTAAAGTCATCTGCAGTGTCTCAATTATTTCTGTTTTTATTAAAAAAAAACACAAGTTTCTAGTACATTCTCCTTCTGATGATTCTGCGTTCCGAATGAGTAATAGAATAAAAAAAATGTGACTATTAATAGTACTTGCTTTACGATTATTTAAATAAAGATAATTTCTATTTACTTTATCATCACTCATGAGTAGAACATAAAAATATGACTATAAAGTGCTTACTTTGCGTTTATATGAATAAAGATTATTTCTATTTACTCTATCATCACCCATGAGTAGAATAAAAAAATATGACTATTAAAATTCTTACTCTATCAGTTTGCTTTGAACACTGTGTTATTCAGTCTAAAGTACTTATTACTCATGGCATGGCATAATTAATGGTAACACATAAATTTCTAAAGGCGTCACATCATACTTTGTGACCTCCGCAGTGTTGTTCATGTCATTTACTATTTCCATCGGCAACAGTTATCTTTTTATATAATGTGAATCAAACGCTTTTTGGCATTTTAGTTACATGAAAAACATACTATATTCGTATATATTCCTATTTCCATAAAAGTATACAACAACTTACCAGTAATTCTGGGAATGACGGATCAATTATAGAAGGCTCAAGCGAGTCGATGGCTGAGTCGATTTGAGAAAACGATGTATTCAGAACTGTAAATAAAACATAATATATTTATACAGTTGCACTCCATAAAAATCGAACGAACTGGCTTTAAAATATACTTACGGTCATCATCGAAGAAGTTATCGAACATGGGAGGCTCTGGTTCATAGTTCTGTTCAGTAAACTCCGGTTTCCTGGCAGCGACTTTCTTCCTCGACACGGTTTCTTGATCTCTACCATCGCTAGAACGCTTCACACCAGGTTGTGTAGCAATCTCTGATACGTTCGTGCCTGATTGATATTGGTTTATGTTATCTGGCGGAGCAACGTACACCTGGTACCTGATGCCTGATCCGTTGGCAGTCCCTGAATAATCCGATTGGTTATTTGAACCAACATTGGTAAACGTTATTGAAGCTGTACCGCTGTAATGACCAGTTGGGTTTGTTATGTTGTGTGTCAAGGAGTCTATTTCGGTTTCTGCAGTGTTGTAGTAATTATTATCATTGGAAATCATGTCAGTCGGGTGACGATAGTATATGTTGCTGAAGTTCGGTAACCTAGTCTCTGTTATATCTTGGTTCGATGAAGTGGCGATCATTGTAAGTGGTGGCAGCACATCGTCAGGTTCCAATTGAGGAGTCGGCATTACATCAGTTACTGTACTACAAAATGAGGTACTAGCTTCGTTTGTATCTTCATAACTGTATGTGCTGCTTCGGCTCTTCGGCAACGGCGATATAATGCTGTATATTTTCTCTATAGCCTTCACAATCCTCTCTTTCTTGGTGGTATGATGGATAAACGGAAGGACGGCGAGTCAAAACGTTCCGGTGAAATACTGGGCGGAATGTCGTCTATATCTGGAGACGGTAAATTGGTCACAAGATGCAGTATGACTTTCTCCAACTGCCTGGGATCCTCTACAGGGACGACTTGACTGTCATTCGTCTGAAATATGAAATGTGAAAAAGTAATTAAAAATCGAGTACATTTCTACGATCTGAAATCATTCAAATAAATTAAAATATTCATATAAAAACACCAAAATATCTCACAAGTCAATTTAATTCAATTTAATTGAATTAAATAATATCAAATAGTTAAATTTAATTAACTCTCATAGTCATGAGAACACCAATAGTAAACCAATTAATCTGATTGACGGCGACAGGCTCGTCTCCTGTTATATTCAATATACTCAGCAAAGTGTACCCTTGTTAAGACATCGACTATCGATATCGAGAATAGTCGTGAAGGATTTTTTTGCACTACTCTAATGCTGTTGGCTGCAGCTGGCCTTTACTGCTTCACCGGACGATAGGGGGCGAATGCAGATGGGACTCCCAACCAAGGAACGACTTACAGAGTGGCTGAAGGCCAACTCCCGCCTGCCGTTCACGACTTTAGTCTGAGGGCACCGCTAGGGGTTCGAACCTCACTCTGGCATTTGTAATTTCGATCCCCATTTCAATTGGACGGGGGATCAATCGAAGGGAAGGGGCTCGGGCGCACATATAATGAAGGTATAAAGATAAAATTTACTCACATCTTTAATCTCTTCTTCTTCTGGAGGTTCTTCATTGTTATTTACCAACAGTGTAAATTTCTTTTTCATCATTTTAATCAGATATTGGCCTTCTTTTTCATCTTACCACGGTGTTGGTACAAACAAAACTGGTCACAGCTCTAGACTCCTTGGTCCACGTCTAAGAACGGCCTCTGGTTCTCATGTAGATGAACTGTCCGGTTTTAGTCATCAGACGATAGCAGGATTCACCGAATAGACGATGTTGATCGTACACTGGAATGAAAAATGACCATAAATTATAATTATAAGAAATACCCTTCACAATTAACACAACGTCATATAGTCCCATGGTAAGCAGAGCTTGTGCTATGGGATAACTGATATAAATACTTAATTTTTTTTTACTAAATACAAATATAAATATACAAACAATCACACTCATGAATACAATCGATTGCACCATGCAAGGAATCGAACCCACGATCATCGGAAGTAAAGCGGTGTAGTTAAACCGCTAGACCATCGAGGCCATCAATTAAGTAATTAGGTGGGCAAAAATTAGTAAAAATTACTTTTATTCAAAGGTTATAAGTTCGAATCGTTTTGACAACAAAATTAAGCATTTGATTTTCACTAACTTTCCGGTGATGGAAAACATTAATAACAAACTAAATATATCGCATCAAATAGTAGCACAGCGAGAATCAGGCGTTTGTTTATCTTATTTTCAATTTTCATTTGGCGGTCTTAAAACAAAACCGTTTATTAAATCGCATACAAGATACTATACGAGATAGTATTCTGTATTCTGAAACTCATAGTGTAATATGAATTTTATTAGTTCTGTGTGCATTATTTGAGTGAGCATTTATCTGTAAAGCTAAAATCGCTTTGCAACATTGGATTCGAATAAACTCAAAAAAATATATGTACGTTATTTAACACTTAGGGAAGTATGAAAGTGGCAATCGGTGTCAGAGAGGTTGAAGAGTAATCGACTAACATGGTATGGGACGTGTAATGCGTAGGAATTATAAGGGCAGAGGCCGAAAAAGAGAGATGGATGGACTGTAAAAGATGATATGGTACGAAAGGAAGTAAAGACTGCGAACAGGGATGAATGGAAGCGAAAAACATATTACGCCGACCACAAATAAATGGGATAAGGAAGAAACAGATGATGTTATTTAACACTTAGATTTTAACACTATAGGATCCTAAGTGTATTATAACGTGTCTTTACTTATTTTCTATATTATTTACATTAGTAAATAATTATGGTTGGGTTATGTAGTTATGTTATTTAACAAAATAATTTCTCTGTCAATCCTATACGGACATTTGTTTAGTATATTGACAAGCAATTATTTGTATAAATTCTTTTTGGAGGCCACATCCGCATATGCAAACCCGCTACAATTAAAACTAAATTGTAAAACTGTCATTTTTACATGTGTAAAACAAAACATGTACAATGTGTAGACAGGAATGAACTACGTGCCGAGGTTTTCTCGAGAGACTATAGCATGGGTTTTTCAAGAAGGGTATATTAAGGTTTCTTAAGGGTCGGAAATGCGCACGTGATACTCCTGGTGTTTCAGGCGTCCATAGGCTACGGTAACCGTTTACCATCACATGGGCCGTATGCTTGTTTGCCACCTAGGTAAGTGGTATAAAAAAAATGTACTCTGAAATTTACTATCAGTCTCATAAAGCTTGGGGTCTACAATAGTAGACCCCAAGCATTTGTAATAACAAAACATAGTGTGCCTATACTTGTAAAACATCTGTTAACACTTGAGACTCTTAACTTCATGTAGCAATACCTCATCACATCATATATAACGCGCCAGTAGTGAGGTGATAATCACCGTGCTATTATAGTGTTACCAGTGTACAGCACTGTTAGGTAATTCATTATTTATTGTTAGATTCATGCGCAAGTGTTATGATAAGGACTTGTTATAAACTAAGTCACTACTAACCCTGGGTTGAGGGAATATAACGACAAGCATTATTATAATTTACGTAATGGGTCTAAAAGAATTTATATATAAAATTCTCGTGTCACAATGTTAGTTACCATATTCCTCTGAAACGGCTTGACCGATTTCTATGAAATTTCATATGCATATTCAGTGGGTCTGAGAATCTGCTCTGCCACTTTAACATTATTTTTTGGGCAAAAATGTTTATTTATATTTTTTTATTATGTGTCATTAAAAATACATACAGCCCAAAATTTTCACCCTTAAATGGTGATAACCAACCCCTATTTTTTTTATAGCCTTATTCATTTATATGGCAAAACAATGTTTGCCGGGACAGCTAGTTATTATATATTTACATACATTTGCATGAACTGAGTCTTGTTTATCATGTGAATTATGTAAATCCACTTTCTACTATTTCATTTGTTTTGCCTATCGACGAGTACGTTTGATATAATATATGCTATATAGGTATATGTAGTAGATAGGTAAGTATATAATGATGTTATCGTTAGACTGTACTAACTCACCTATCTTGCCCCTGATATATTTACTTGAAATATATAACAATAATTCTTGTTGCTAATCAGTCCTTGCGTAGGTAAATATTTAATCTATGCATGTTAGAATCAATATTAATAACCTCAAAATATCTGCAAATACTATATTATTTATAACAATTTCTTTAAAAAAATTATTTCAAACTAATGCAGAAAACCATCTGACTAAATAAGGTACCAATATATTTATTTTCCCGCGTAAAAAAGGTAATCGCCACAGATAATTAAAATAAAGCGAGCCGCTCGATAGCTGTATAACTACCCGAGACTACAACTTCAAGATGTATTTGATACATTTTAAAACTTAGATCACTTTATATATTGATTATCATATATGAATATGACTGTACATGTTATATTCATTTAGCAGTTTCAGCTTAATTAATCATCATCAAAATTTATTTTATTTATAAAAATTTTAATTTAATTATGTGTATGTCGCAAAATAATACAATAAAGCATAGTAATGTTTTTATTTCATTAATATCGATTACACTAATTAATTAAATAGGTAGAAATTCAAAAACTAGGGATTACGAAATGCGCAGAAGCAGAGTATAGAATTATGCCTATTTCTGTACAATTATAGTTTTTAATAATTACATATGTAATTTTAATTGTAACATGATCGCATTATTTTTTGTTAGTATACACAAAAATTAAAGTCGCTTAAGCATTTCGTAACTGAGTGAGGGTTCAAAAACCTTTATACAAAAATGGAT